>NC_072410.2:118371875-119861250 GCF_028858775.2 Pan troglodytes | reverse complement strand
TTATGACTAAATATTTCATCAATAAAACATCCAGCTCAGAAACACTGGAGAACAGAAAAAATATATCAGAAATTAAAAGCATGATAGCATATATGTAAAAATTTAATAAATGGTTGGAAAATAAAATTTAAGAAATCTCTCATGAAGTAAGATAAAAAGACAAAAAGATGGATTTATGTGAGAACGTGTTAGAGACTTAAACAATTAATCCAGGCGGTGTAACATCTTACCTAACGTTTTCCAGAAAAACAGATAAAGAAAACAAGTGGAAGTTATTACAGAAAAAAGTAATTCAAGAACATTTCCCATATTTTAAAATAAAAACATAAATTATAAGCTAGAATGGGATGGCTGGATGCCTAACACAAGGACTGGTAAAAGTCTACAAGGCTGGACATCTTAATAAAATCTCAGAACATTAGAGGTGAAGAAAACAAAGTTCAAGATTCCAAAGAATGGGGGAAGTGGAGGGAGTATCCTTACCACATCCAAAAGAATGAGATCAGAATGAGACAGGATTTCTTAACAACAATTCTGAATGGCAAACTCAAAGTAAGATTATACTTCCTAGGAGCAAATGCTGATTTTAAAAATTCTAAAGGAATTCTCTACCTAGCCAAGCTCCTAATCAAGTGTGGAAGCTGATTAAAGATATTTTGAGGTGTAGAAGAATGCCAAAGGTTTTCCTCTGATGCACTCTTTCTTTGGAAGCTGCTGGAGGGTGTGATCCGGCAAAACAAGAAAATAAATCAAGAAAGAGCCCCAGGAAACAGATTCAAGGAGGAAGAGCAGAGCAGAGAAGTCCTAGAAAGACAGAGAGTGGCAATGATGCCTGGGGGCTTCAGGAAAACAGCTGGCTGGAGAGAGTGGATGCCCTTGGGAGATTATGCAACAGCTCATCAGGAAAGAATTGAGGATATTTGTTTAGAAAATTGAACATGGGGGAGGAAAATAAGCAATTATTAAATCAAGGAAAAACAAAAAGATAACAAAGAATATAATGCTGGTTGACTACTTGGTTCTACCAAGAACAATATTCATACATTCAAATACCATGGTAAGTGATATGATAAAACATCTGGGGAAAAAAGGTAGCAAAAATGACTGCATTAACACAAGACAAAACAAAAGCAGGATGCAATCACAGTGCATGACGTGCTTCTACAAAGAACAATATTCATGCAGTTTAATGATATAAGCACTGATTACAGATTTAACTACAACAGTGACATAACAATACAGGAAGGAAGAGAACTGAGAAGGGGTGGAAAATGAGAGCTAAATCCTTACACATAAGCAAAAGAGGCCATTAACTGATGTCTGAAATTGGTGAATTAATTATGGCAACACAGTCACACCATTTAACCAAGTCTGAAATCTCCCAGAAAAGTTGGAAATGGTTTCTTCTTGGGAGGCTTACTGGGCAAAGAGCACGGTGTGGCCAGTATCATTGAAGTTGTATTTTGTTATTTGATATTAAAGTGTTATTTTATTCTTCAGACTAAGTACATGTATCATTTTTAGTAAACATTAATGTAAAAAGAGCAAAGTTGCCATGTTTTGGAATGCCTTTCCTAACTAGGCCAGCGATACGGTTTGGATTTCACTCCCACCCAAATCTCATCTAGAATTGTAATTCCCAGTGTTGGAAGAGGGGTCTGGTGGGAGGTGATTGGGTCATGGGGGCGTATTTCCCCTTTGCTGCTCTCATGATACCGAGTGAGTTCGCACGAGGTCTGGTTGTTTAAAAGTGTGAAGCACCTCCCCCTTCACTTCCTCCGCCTCTGGCGTGTAGGACGTACCTGTTTCCCCTTCACCTTCCACCATGACTGTAAGTTTCCTGAGGCTTCCCCAGCCATGCTTTCTGTACAGCACGTGGAACCATGAACCAGTTAAACCTCTTCTCTTTATAAATTACCCAGTTTCAGGTATTTCTTTATAGCAGTGCGAGAACAGAATAATACAGCCAGCCATGCCAGCACCATAGTCGGGCCGAGTGTGTGGCTGCTGCGCAATTGTTTACTCCATTCCAATTTACAAAATGCTCTCCTATATGTTTATGTTATTTAATTTTCATAATAGTCCTGCAAGGTCGGTAGTATTTTCTTATTTACAGATAAGGCAGCAGAGTTCGGAATGCAGGAATGGCACATCCGGGGCTATATCACAGAGCTGGGGTTTTATCTCGAGTCTGCAGCTTTAATCCTGCCTTCCTGGGATTGAAACACTGCAATTCATTCAGTGGGAGCCACAGTTCTGGAGAGGAAACATTTTGCTATTCTAAGAAACAGGTGCTAAGAAAATTTCCTAATTTTAATTGTCTAGCCCGGTCATATTTCATGTCACTGGACCTTAATCCATCCATTCTCCAGAGCTTGGTTCCACCAGGACTGACCCTCCAGAGCCTCTGTGTGACCCCATGCAAGTCACAGCCGAGGAAAGCCAAGGCTTTCCCACTCACCTCCAAGTGAGCTCTCACCATAGTTACCAACCAGTCCTTTCCCTTATTTTCAAATGAATCTCACTTCCTTTCATAAGATTTGATCCTAGATTCAACTTTCTCGGGCGCCACTTGCCTTTCTAATATTCAGAATTAACATAATTAAATATATAACCAGTTCCCCAAACTGCCTCCTATTTTATCCAACATCACCCCATGGGTGGCTCGACTCCGATACTAAGTAACAGTGGATCCTTCCCAGGCTGTGGCTATTTTATGCCCTGAAAATTCTGTCTCAGCCTCACAGTGCTCAGAAGATATTGTTCACAATTTGGTAAAATAATAATAATAATAATAATAAAGCAAACAACTTGGAGATAATAATAATAATAAAGCAAACAAACTGGAGATAATAATAATAATAATAAAGCAAACAACCTGGAGATGGTGATGAGCAGGGACTCGGAGTCCTTTGTGGGGATGCACAGCCTGATGAAAGCCACAGCAAGCAATTAATGGCAGCCAAGGTCTTTGGAAATTTTTTATAGCTCTAGTACCCTTGAGTGACTGCATTGGAAAATTGGTCATTCTGTGGGGATTAATGAACAATTTTCTATCAGAGTGCAAGGTGCATTCTTGAAGAAAAGAATGACAAAAAGAATTCAATTCCCAGTGGATTCCATTTCACAATCCATTTCATTATGCATATTGAGAAGGAAATTTGGGAATATCATCATCTGCCAAGAAGAACACTCTCATTTATTTTCTCCCCAAATAGGAAAAACCAACCAATGACCCACTAACAGCTGGGTGTCCAGGCTCCAAGTGACCAATCACAGCAGCCCCAGCAACACAATGTAAAACATCCCGTGCGGGGCTGCGGGCCACTGGCCTCATTCAGGTTTGTTAGACAAATAAGCGCCCGCAATAAGGCAATTAGGCTTCGTTTAAGTCAGTCACAACTGATTAATTCGGATTGTCGCTGAGCAGGTATTCCCTTAAAAAGCATGAAGATTCAGAAAGAAGTGTCAGTTTTGAGAAATCTAATTATGGGCATGAATGGTATGTCACACTAGAAAACCAAAATGAAGTTTTCATGATATAAAATTGTTCACTGCAAAGAAAATCTGTAATTGTATTTACAATTAAAATACTATTACCTAAAACAATTATCTTAAAAGTATTCTCCACTCCTTCCAATGCTCATTTATTTCCCAGAGATAAAATATAATACAGTAAAATTAATATTTTAATTAATATTTTAGTTTAGCATTTTATAATAATATTTTATTAAATAGAAACTTGTTTTGAATCTCAAATGGATGAAATGTAGGCCTTCAGTACGCAATGGAAGAAAATTCAAAATTTTTGCTAAGAATTAATTTTCTTCTTGAATGGTAATTTTTTTCTTTTATACAGGCATTTATTCTAAGACATGCCTATAAAATAGGAAAAAAAACAAGCATTAAGAGTGGAATTCGGCAGAGCACAGTGGCTCACACCTGTAATCCCAGCACTTTGGGAGGCCGAGGCGGGTGGATCATGAGGTCGGGAGATTGAGACCATCCTGGCTAACACGGTGAAACCCCGTCTCTACTAAAAAAATACAAAAAAATTAGCTGAGTGTGGTGGCAGGGGCCTGTAGTCCCAGCTACTCGGGAGGCTGAGGCAGGAGAATGGTGTGAACCCGGGAGGCAGAGCTTGCAGTGAGCCGAGATCGCGCCACTGCACTCCAGCCTGGGTGACAGAGCGAGACTCTGCCTCGAAAAAAAAAAAGAGTGGAATTCAACCCAAGAAAAATGGACACAATCTATGAATAGACAATTCAGGACAGAGGAAATGCAACTGATAGATATGTTCCCATGAAGAGACACCCGACTGCTCGAGGAATCCGAAAAGAAGAGGCATGCTTATCATCAGATGAACCCATGTCTTTAAAATCTTTACTCATTCCAGGACCGACACGGGTGCAGGCAAATGAACACAACCAGATGTGCTGATCAGAGGACGGCCTTGGAGACTGACCTGGCAACACCCATTCATCTCAACATTGCACACAGCGTTTGACCTGCCCATTCACCTAGTGACATTTTTTCTTTTTTTTTCTTTTTCTTTTTTTTTTTTTTTTGACAGTCTCGCTCTTTCATCCAGGCTGGAATACAGAAGTGGTGCGATCTCGGCTCACTGCAACCTCCACTGCCCGGGTTCAAGCGATTCTCCTGCCTCAGCCTCCTGAGTAGCTGGGATTACAGGCACCTGCCACCACACCCGGCTAGTGAGATCTTTTTCAAAGCCCCAACATGTGTATGCAGACAGACACGTACACATCTATGTATAGATATGTGTGGATGTCTGTGTATGCATAGTGTGTGTGTGTATATATATGGAGAGATCAAATGTGAAATTGTTCATGAGACAAAAATAAAAATAAAAAACTAAAAACAATCTGAATGCTGAATAAATTATATGACATCTATATATATATTAAGTTGTATATTTCAGGCTGTAAAAATTCAAACAGCACAAAACAGCTTAAGAATAGAAATGTTTTAAGAGCAACAAAGATCTCCCAGAAGTACGCCAGCATCTCTGCCCTCAAACTTCAGTGGTCAAAGGTGACACTGCCAGTTCCTAAACCAGCCACCGTCAGAGAGGGAGTACCCGTATAAAAAAAGCCATCTCTCAATCCATAGTTTGGAGGATCAAGCTGTTATGTTTGAGCCATGGCTTTGTCTGCACATAACAATGCTATTAGCACAAACGTATTGCCATGTCCTTAAACGGGAATTTGATACCATTTTTTGTCAGGAGAGTTTTTTCCTTCAAAGAACACAAGGTTCTTTATGAAAGCCCAACCTGATTTGGGGACTGACGTCATGAGAGCCATCCCTAGTTTGAAAGAAGAGAGCGACAGCAATGCTAGGGGATGGTGCAACTTTCAGTCAAACTGAGTTTTTGTTACTATTGATGTTTTTGAAACAAACAAACAAATCTCTGTGAAGTAACTGAAGAATAAATGGTCTAAATCAGAGAAGAACCAAAGACGCTGTACATTCACCTACCTGCTGATGTAAATGTGTAAATTTCCTCTGGAGTTTGGACTCAACAGAGTCTGGAGTATTAGAACAGCCCCTCTGCTCCAGCCGAGAACTTTGGGAGATGCAGGAGGAAGAAAAAGCAGTGGGGCAAAAACCCACTTAGAAAAACAAAAGGCTAAGTATATTTGGAGAATAAACTGTCAGAAATTTGTGACCAACATTTTGCCTGAATATGGTCTCAGATTTTTTAATTCAGATTTTCCTACATATTAATAACGTAATTAATAACTCAAGTCATCATTTTAGACCAAGAAAACAGTTTTTCCTCCCTCGAAACCTTCTAAGTGAACATGACTTCCCACAGAACCAGAAGGACGCTGTGAGCTTCCTCCACTCTTCTCCCTGCCAGTAGGTGGTGAGGTTTTCTTAGCTACTGACCACGTTCTGCCCCATCTCCCTGCCCAGACATACTGGGTTCGCTCTCAGTTCCTCATGCTTTTGCATCAAATTAAATTAACCGGTTGGATGCTGACAGGCCACAAATCAATAGTAGACGGAAATCCTTAAAGATTCATGGGCGAGTTCTCTCTCGGGAGGGCGGTCTTGAGGATGCACAAGCTTGCCTGCCAGGATACATGGAGATGGGTTTGTTCTGGTTTCCGATTCCCCCCTGCTCACTGCGTGACCTCTTCAGATGTTAGCCATGCTCACTAATTCAGGCTCAAAAGACAATGGAGGGAGGGCGTGTGAACAATGTGATTTACCAACAGGGATGATGGAGAAAGGAAGAGACTGTGATCAATGCGAGCTTTACTCTGATCCAATATCCAAACATGAACACACAAACTAGAGTGACAACTGTACGGGCGAACTCTCTCAGGTCACCCGGCAGTTCTCCCTACACCCTCCAAAATTTCACAACAGGATAGAGGAGCCCAAATATGAATTAAAATGTCCTTCCCTCAGACAAGTAGGCAAATAAAAGCCACTGTCCACCATATCCTGTGAAGGTTCACAGGCATTTATTGTGTGCCTGTGGGAACAGATACTATTTAACCAACCACATTAACGAATTCCTGCCTATGGGAGCCACACAAAGTGAGGAATGCCTGTATTCTGTCTTTCTTGTTTACTTCCATCTAATTTATAGTTCGATCTTGTGTATGTTCGTGTGTTTCTAATACCACTTAGCCTACATTTTCTCTTTTTATTTAAATCAACATTTTTATTTTTATTTTTGGAAAAACTAATTTTTAAGCCATCTCTAGTGATGTGTTATTTTCTATTGTATTCCTCTTGCTTTTATATTTGTTATGTTCTCCTTTGTGCTTTATTTGAAATTAATTCGATTGTTTATTTTCTTTAATTGAAGTCTATTAATAATTTTTTGAATATTTGTACTTAAAACTAAGAACTTTCCTTTGCTATTTAGATGCCTAGTGCATTTGTTATTGTTCAATACAAAGAATTTCACTTTTTATTCAATTGTATTTTTAAAAATAAATTATTTTGAATTATTTTCACAATAAAAATTCTATTTATTTATAATAGATATAAATTTAAATTAATATAATATAAATACTAGATATATGTCAATATATATCGATATCTACAATAGATATAAACCATGTTCCATGGAAAAACAATGACTAAATAAAAGCATAGTGAAGAATATTTTTAAAAATACTTGAATGTCACCACTCTTAAATGACCATCTTCTATGTTGCTAATTATCCATCACATACCACCTTCCCATGTTCTTATGCACATGCACTCATGTACACGTGTGCACACACAAGCAAATGGAATCATATCATGACCATTATGATTTTTAATAATTATAAGCTTGATTTTCAAATGTGTGATTTGGGGGACAAAATGGTATTTCACCTTTTATCTCTAATTGTATTGTGCCATTGTCAGCAATGATGATCTTTATTATATAAATTTCTTGAATTTATTGAGAATTCCTTTGTGGCCCACTTATGAATAATTTTTTAAATCTCCTATTTATTAATGAATATATGCATTATTTGTTATTTGCACATGTGTGTATACAATCAAGATTAGTTGTATTATTTAATAATCTACAGCTCTACTTTTTGTCACCCTCTTCTATCAGTGAGCCTTAGTAATCACTCCCACTCTGATTACTGATTTTTCAACTTCTACTTGTAATTCTGTCGAATTATGTCATACAGTTTGCAAGATTGCAAAGTTAGGTTCACACAAGGTTGTAATTGCAGTGTGTTACTGATAGATTATTGCTTTTATCATCTATTATATGCATAACTTTTCCTAAAAATATACTTTATTCCATAACATAGCTACATTAATTTTGTTTCAGATGATATTTTTCTGTATGCATTTTCCTAAGATTTTATCCTCAACCTTTAAGTGTAACTGTGCTTTAAGCATGCCTTACAAATTGCATATGGCAGGATTTTTTCAATATCAAGTCTCTTGTCTCTTAAGTGAATTTTATCTGTCTTCACTTACCATGATTACTGATAAATTTCTACCACCTTATTCTGTGTTCTCCATGTATTATCTTTAATTTTTCTACTGTACTTCTTTTCTCTGCCTTCTATTAGGTAAGTGATTGTCTTTTCAATCCCTATTTTTCCTCCACTTCCCTAAAAGTATTATATTCCTTTCTATTATTTTAGTGATTACTTTTATTTTTTCCAACTTCCGTATTTTTTGTATTTGCTAACAAAATATAAAGTTAGTCGATTTTCATACACTGTCACCAAACAAAAACTTACGAATCCATAATTTTCCTACAAAATCCCTCTCCCAAATTTCACATTACTGTTGTCTAATGTGTATTTTCAATCCATCTTGCTTTAAAATTATGAAAAAATACCTATAACACTTTCACAGCAACATGATTTTACTCATGTTTATCCAATAGGAAGAAGGGGAGGCAACAGGAATGTCAGTAAAGGATTGATACGAGGCAAGCTTGAGGACCGCACCCAAGAGCATGGACTCAAGTTGCCTGAATCTACGCTCAGATTAGCCACAGTTCCAAGCGGACTTTTAAAGGCAAAAGGGGAACAGGGAGTGGGCTGACGCAAAGTTGTTTGTCAGGAATCTTACTGGCTTACAGGAACAGTACTAAGTAGTGATTGGCTACACATTGTTAGTCTACAGGATATGGGTTATAACATCCAGCACAGCATTATTAGGTTAATTCATAGCAACCTGTAGCAAAAGCAGGCCGCTTTGAGAGACGGGTGCACAGCTCAAGGGAAGGAGAAGTGGGGCCTGGTTGCTGCCTCCTTTTAATGTCTCTCTGGGGCTGGTAATGAAAAAGACTTGCATTCCTCACATAAAACTTTTCTTTTCTCACTTATTTAATTGCCATTTCTTCTTTCTGCCACTTCTTCCCCTCTAGGTGTGCTTTTCTTCTTACTGGAGCGTATCCTTTAGTTGTTCTTTTTTATGAGCAACCACATTTAGTGTGTCTGAAAATGCTTTTCATATTGCCCTCAACTTTGAATGAAAGTCAGCGTGGTACAGCATTGCAAGCCTGTTCTTAACCCACTGAAGACACTCCATTGTCTTCCACCTTCAGCTGTCCTGTGGTTGGTAATGGGAAGGTTGCTTTAGTTGTTGTTCTTTCTTCGTAGGTTATCTGGGATTCGCTCTCTCTCTCTGTCTCTCAGCTTTCATGATTCTGTTTGTCCTTAATATTGTTACTGTAGCATTCTTTTTTTTTTTTTTTTTTTTAGACGGAGTCTCGCTCTGTCACCCAGGCTGGAGTGCAGTGGCACAATCTCGGCTCACTGCAAGTTCTGCCTCCCAGGTTCATGCCATTCTCCTGCCTCAGCCTCCCAAGTAGCTGGGACTACAGGCGCCCGCCACCACGCCCAGCTAATTTTTTTGTATTTTTAGTAGAGACAGGGTTTCACCATGTCAGCCAGGATGATCTCGATCTCCTGACCTCGTGATCCGCCCACCTTGGCCTCCTAAAGTGCTGGGATTACAGGCATGAGCCACCGCGCCTGGCCTACTGTAGCATTCTTAGCTACATTTGTCTTTATTCATTCTGCTTAGGATTCAAAATGCTTTCTCAGTGTGAGGATGTGTGAAACTTATCCACTGTTGCCCCTTTAATTTTTCTGTGGTTCTGCACCAATATTCATATTAGTCCTAGAACAAACTGCCAACTCACCTGCACAGTTGGCTTCCCTCCAAATTAAGGATGTGGTGATATTCTGATTATTTTATTTAGTCTTCTTTCCTTGCTCTACTTCAGGGTGGGAGGGGGCAGGCACAGTGGGAGCCATCAAGAGCTGTGCCAGACTCTGCTCTTTTACTGAGCCTCCCAGCTTCAAATGTATGAGGAAGGCTGAATGTCTGGTAGCTGCCAGTGAATGTGTTTGCTGTTTTGTACTTGTATTTTCCGTGGTATTGTGACAATCATTCTAAGATTTAGCTTCTCTCCATCACCTTCAACTTGAATTCTCCCGTGTTACTTTTATAGTTCAAAGAAAAAGTATATATGTCCTGTCTCCAACTCCTGCTAAGCTCCTTGAGGGAGAGATGCCATAACCATTATCTTTGAGTGTTCCCCTACTGACCCTAGTAGAGGACCCTAAGCAGGTCGGAAACTTGGAGAATGTGATTACCCAACTGGTGGCATTCCTAGGACTAGACACACCTGGATTCCTACCTGGGTCAGCGATGGCCGAGGTGGAGGACAAAGGTGGGCACCTGGCTCATGTGCATGTGAACGTGTGGAGTGGAAACCCGCCAAGAAAGAAAATGACAGGCTCCTTGCCCCACTCACTTCACGGCCATTCTCTTGAGAACCCTAAATGGCAGGTCAGTTCTGGTCATATGAGTCTCTTCCCCATAGGAAGTAAAAAGAGGTCGGAATGATTTATGTCACTTGATATATAAGTCAACAGTGACTTCTGGCTCCTGTCATGCTGTGCTGGATCCGGTGAAGTGATTTAAAATGCCTGTGTGCAGCATAAGGAGAGGCCAGCCAAAGACATGACTGTCTTGATCAGAAACGGAAGGTGAATCACTTTACATTGGAAAGATACATGAGCATTCATAGCATGTTTGATTCGCTGTGAAGACCATGTATAAACACACACATACACACGTGTACACATACACACATACCCCACATTCTCTAGGAAATTTGAGTATAGTCAAGAGTTTCATGGCTCAGAAATTAACTGGAATAATTTCTTCTGCTAAGTTGTATGAATTAGATTTCAAGTAGTGTTCCCTGGCTCTCAGTCTTCTCTACAGGCTAAGTGCAAAAAGAAAAATTATAATCAGTGTTCCTTCAAGTTATTTTCCCAAACTGAAGGGCACTGAGTGATTGGCATTAACATCCCATAAACATAATCCATTGTATTAGACTACAACTACATTTATCTTTTTATTGGACAGTTTTACCAGGAAATGTACCTTTTCGGAAGTCAGGAGGTCTGAGCTCCTCATCCTATCTCTAGGCTATAGTTTCCTTATCAGAAAATGGGGTCTTTGGGATGAGAAATTCCTCTGGCTCCCCCGTTGCTATGCTCTGAGGGTCTGCTGATGTGCTCTCATGGACATCAAGAGATCAGTCAGTTCTCATTTCCACTGTCCAAGATGTTGAAATGAAAATCCCCTTATTATGGAAAGTGCCATCTCCCTGTTGATTGCGGGTATCTTGTGTTTCTTTAACAGCTGAAAACAAGAATAATTGCAACAATAGCATCCTTCCCTTATAGGCACTGACAATGCCTCACGCACAGTAAGAGCACAAGCTAAATAAAAATGCATTCTCCATGTAATGGTGGCATGTTCCTTCTTCCCTTTGTTCAACACTTGTGTTATGATTACAATATTCCCAGCTGTGTTCTAAGTGCTGTGGGAAGTACAGAGATGCCCTCACATGTCCCATGTCCTCCCCGTAATTTGAGCGTCTAGACAGCATGGCTTGCCTGGGAGAGTCCCAGACTCCACCTGCTGTTCAGGAGTACTTATCAGTAGCACTCTCACTCCCTCCCAAAGAGTCTCAACTCGGACAGTCACTTAGATTGGTACCTTACCTTGAGGAAACTGACCATCTAGAACGGGAGCCAACAGACCTATGACAGTGATTCTGATACAAAGCCTAAAGCACAAACCGCCCCAGGAGAATGGAGAGATGGCGCTGGGCATGCAGGGAAGGCGAGATGTTTCCAGCCCAGGGCGCAGGAAGATGGTGGACCCTGAGGATGTCCACCTCAGACAGAAGGCCATTCGGCAGAGGCAGGGATGGAATCAAGCGTGAGTTCCAAGGTCTGGTCAGCTTCAGTGACACAAGGAAACGTGACCTGTAGCTGTGGGGAGGTGTGGAACATTCTTCATGCCGAGTCAGAGACTGGGATGGAAGCTGGGATCCATGAAACTCCTCTTTGCCTCACTCTCCTCTCCTAGCAAGTGGGAACGATAGCTGTCCCCATGCCTCCATGGGTCCTTATGAGGAAATGAAGCAAACAACGTGCTTAGAGGGGAACCGATGGCAGCTGTGAGTTTAGAGAGATGTTTCTCGGGCACCTGGTGCCTGGGGGTTGGTAGGCAAGACAAGAAAAGTGGTTCTGCCAGAAAAAAAAAAAAAAAGAGAGAGAGAGAGAGAAATGAGCAAAGAAGCAGGCAGCTCCCTCTACATTTTTAGGTGTCATATAAACTATCCATGTCATCAGTGCTTCCAGAAACCTGGCATGCAGTAGGTACTAAGTAAATGTAAATGTGATTGAATATCACCATCATAATATGCAAATATAAACCAATAGTGTGGCATGGGATTTCGGAGAGAGAAGAACCTGAGAGTCGAGGAAACCCAGGCTCAGGAAGGCTGCCCCAGGCTCTCGACGCTGGCGGGTGTCAGAGGCAGTCACATTCCCTGGGGTCTTCGCCACAGCACACAGGCTTATGTGACTTTCAAGTGTGTAAAGTCACACTATTTCCAGAGCCTTTTTTTTTTCTTTTTTAGAGAAAAATAATTCAGTTGCCCTGTATCCCAGTCTTCCTAGAGTTCTGACACTTCGATTTTCATAACATTTATCTTAGCCTCAAAGTGTTGTGTAGCATTAAATATATGTGTGATTACCATGAATTGCAATTAACTTTGTTTTGAAAACTTCCAACCTCCTTTGGGATAATTCAAGGCATGGTAGGGGTTAGGAATCGTTTCTCTAGCCCTCCACTAATTCTCCCAGAAGGTGTGAAATGCATGAGAATGCAACTCAAGTCATTTTAGCATCCGGATCTGGGAACACTGCTCTGAGGCATCACATAAAACCCTGCCCAGGGTGTGTGAATGATTCTGTGTGTGTGCACTCAGAGCTGAAGGAGGTAGGAACGGTGCAGAAGTCCATGTCAGAGCTGCAGAACGGGGCTGGGGGGTGGTGAGGGATGGCTGCTCAAGACAGGGAGACAGAAAGACGTGATGAAAGGGATGTGGGATGATTTTAGCCTCGGGCATAAGGCAGAAAGCTCCAATTTCTCACCAAGATTGTATCATTTATCCCTGAATTGAAAAATTTTCACTAAACATATCAAAAAGGAGAGGCAGGAATTAGCCAATTTTAATAAATAATTATTGAGCACCTTCTTTGTGCCAGACACTGTCTTAAGTGCTGGGCTGGAGAGAGTTACTGGGGGAAATATAAAGATAAATAAGTCATAATCTGTATCCTACAGGAGCCTCTGCTGCTAGCATGTATAATTCAAGGCAGATGTGCTAAGTCTTAAAAGAGGAGGAAGTGTTTATCCCCGACTGAGCTATGTCAGGGAGAACAAGGCATTTCATCTGGATCCTGAAGAAAAGAAGACTCAACTCTTAAACGGGCGAGGAGAGTAGAGACTTTGCAGACACAAAGAGCAGCAGAAGCAGAGGCAACAAACCAGGAAAGGGAGGGAGGGTTCCCAGGACAATTGGTGACCTGGTTAGTGGAGCAGAAGCTTGTGAGAGGGTGCAGTGAGGGACGAACTCACCAAGCAGGACTCGCCTCTGACTCCCCTGCCACAGCCACAGGCACACTCACACACACTCACAAATGCACATTCACCCATATGCACAATCGCAATTGCACACTCACACATACAAGTGAACACACACACCTATCACACGTGCACACATTCACAAATGCACACTTACACATACACATACTTGCAAATGACACACATACACACAAATTCACACACGTGCACACAAATGAATCCACACATGCTCGCATATCACACATGCACAGTCACAAATGCACATACACACAAATGCATATTCACCCGTACACACGCTCACAAATGCACACTCACATGCACTCAAATGAACTCAGTGCTCACATCAGATGTGTGCACTCACAAATGCACACAGTTGCACATGTGCACACATACCCTCTCACATGCACATGAGAATGCCTGCACACACTCACACTCTCACATGCTCACATGCACACACTTACATCCACATGCTTACACACACACGCTTATGCACACACGTGCACATGCACACACCTTCTACAGTGGAGAGAGCTGCAGCCTGCCAAGGAGTCAGGCTCCCCGCCCTCCCTTGTCAGTGCCAGCAATCTCGTAATACAGGCTAGGGCAGAAAAAGCAAGATTTCTGTGGGCATCATAAGGAGAAATTCTGGTTGACAAGAGTTGAAATGAAAATCTTAGGCACCTCTGAAGATGGTCTTGGGCAGGAGATTAATCCTCACAGTGCTAGACATGCCCACTTTGTAGAGACCTAAAGAGAACCAAACAGCAACCAGCATGACACAGCCCTTCCACACATCTTTTCCACCCCAATTAGAGTCTCAGAACTCACCGCTCCCTCCTGAGTATTGAATGCCTGCTCACAGCATGCAGAGACTGTGAGTGACAGGGAACATAAGGAGAAGTGATGACACTGAGGCAGGAGCACATGGCTGAGACAGAGAGCCCTCCGGGGTCCAGGCTGCACAGCTCCCTGCCTCTGAGTATCACCTGGGCTGTGGGACCCAACCCCCAGGGCCAAGCCCAATTTTCCATATTCTTCCTCCTTTGTTGTGTGACCTTGTATGGCTGGGACCTACACTGGAGGACTCTTGTAGATGTTATGGCTACTGATGCTACTCAAAAGCCTAGACGCTTGAATGGAGGTACGTTCACTAAGGAAATTTAGTGTGTGTTTTAAACTCCTCCTACTTGCCCCCACCTCCCACACAAAACAGGTCCAGATAAGTATAAACACCCTTTTCCATACATTCAAGAACAGAATACACAAACCATGAAAACACAAATGATTTCAGGCAAGTATTGGAAAAAGAGAAATATAAGAAAGGAAAAATATAAGCCAATCTCACATGTAAATACAAAAGGCTGAATAAAATATTGCCAAACTAAATATGAAAGTATATTAAAAGATATAAAATAAGGTTTATATCAATATATAATGCAGGGATGGTTTGCATTATGAAGATATTATTGTAATTTACCACATTAAGATATTAAAGGAGAAAACACTTATAATCATCTTAACATATGCAGAACAAATTGATAAAATTCAAAATCCATTAGTGATATTTTAACTTATTGAGGGAGAGAGTCAGAGAGAGAGAGAGAGAAAGAGAGAGACCTTCCATACTAGGAGAAAGGATAGCAGTTCATAAGCCAGAACAAACATATTTAATGTTGAAACTTCAAAGTCAGGAAGAAGCTAGTGCTTGCACATCTTTTTCTTACATAGAATTAGCCTTATATAAAAGGTTCTAGCCATCTCAATAACAAAAGAAAAAGATAACTGAAAAAAGAATAAAATTGAATTGTCATTATGCATAAACATATGATTATCAAGATAGAAAATGTCTTCAATTTCCAGTCACCATACTAGAACTAACAGAAAAGTTCAGCAAAGTCACTGGCTGCAAGGTCAATATAGCAAAATCAGTTATACAAGCAAGAAACATAGAAAAGTATAATTTTTTAAAGACACCATTTAGTTCTCAAAAAAATGATTTGGATTTCTAAAAACGACCCAGAAGCCAGATTGAAGAGAATCCATTGACTGAATTTGGATCAATTTAAACATCAAAATAAATAATAAAGAATGAATTGTAATTCTTTAAATCTATTTTTTTAAGAAAAGAATCCATTAATCTATTCTGATACTAAAGTTACCTGAAAAGAAGGTCTTCAGGATAAAGAAATGCTAACTTATTGATGAGAAAAAAAAAATTATGAAAATAGAGATCATCAAGATGGCTGGCTAGAGGCACCCAGCACTCACCTCCTTCCCAAAAAAGGACCAAAACGACAAATAGGTAGCCACATGTCAAATAGAGGATCTAAAGGAGAACACTGGAATTCATCAAAGGAATGACAAAGACCTTCTAAGGCACAGAAACTCAAGAAGACAGCACAGAGAGGGAAGCAACACAGCTGGCTGGGATCTGGGATCAACTCACAGCCATGCGGAAATCCCTACTGTGGGGAAAATATAAGCAAGAGGTCCAAGCAGCTCTCATTTTCATGACAGACACCTGCAATGCTGGCTGCAGGAGAGCCCCTCAGCCTTCACAAGCCCTGAACCCAGTATAAGAAGGTGCCTGGAGTCCATGCTACGGCATTGTCCCAGAAAGGGAATCCACACTGGGACACCCCCCATTCCCAGGCCCACAGGACCCAAACTGCTGCAGTAGGGTACCATTGTGAGAGCAGAGTCCAGAGTCCATCTTGCCCTGGGGGTTAATAGCCCCTGCATGTCCACATCCCTGGGGCCCAGCTGACATTCCCCCACCCCCACCCAGAGGGCTACAACATTGCAACACCAGCAGAACTCAGTGATACAACCCCGGTGTTGGGTCTCTGGCACTCAAGTCCACACAACACCCTACACTGCAGGTAATAAGTGGTCCAGCACATCAGGGAGGCTGCTCCCAGGACAAATATAAAGCCAAAATACATGCTTCCCAGAGCCTGAGATTCACCTTCCTGGGTCTGCAGCTGCCAATAGCAACCTTGCTTCTCTAGCAGCAAGGTCATCACACACCTGTGCATTCCACCCAGGAATATGAGTACCAGCCTGCTTTGACCTCCCCCACCCACTGCTGCCACCACCAGTGCCTGCATGTGCCATTCAGGGACCTAAGGACTGGCCCACCTGATGTCCCTGTCCCCAGCAAAAATGCCCCACAGAAAGAAATGCACAAATGCAGCCTAAGACACTGATGAACTCACAGACACTGCTGATATTAATTAGAGCCAAAGAAATCTCACAGAGATAATACCACTGCATCTACCCAGGACCAAAGCCATAGCACTCTACCCAAACAACAGTATAGACAGATCTACAAGAAAAAGTCTTTCCCTACAAAAGCTACTCCATAAAACTTGATGAGTCAACTGTTACACTAGATGCATCTAGATGCACTAGATTAATGTAAGGACAAAAGAAACAAAAAAGGAAGGAAACATGACACCTTCAAGGAACACAATAATTCTCCAGTAACTTACCCCAAAGAAAAGAAGATATATGAAATGCCTGAAAAGGAACTCAAAATAATGATCTTAAGGAAACTCAGTGAGATAGAAGAGAACACAGGTAGGCAGTACAAAGAAAAACAATTCATGAAATGAAAATAATTCAAAATCAAGGAGATAGATATCATAAAAATAATAAAACAGAAATCATGAAACTGAAGAATTCAGTGAAGGAAATTCAAAATACTGTTGAGAGCTCCAACAATAGACTACATCAAGCAAAAGAAAAAAGTTCTGAACTTGAAGATAGATAGTTTATCTTTTGAATAATCCAGTCAGACAATTAAAAAATGATTAATTTTAAAAGGATGAAGAAAGCCTACATGACACATGAGACACCATAAAGTAAACTAATATTCACATGTGGGAGTTCCAAAATTATCAGAGATGGGAAAATGCAAAGAAGAACTATTTCATGAAAGAATAGCTCCCAAGTATTGGGAGAGATAGAGACATCTAAACATAGGGAACTCAAAGCATCCCAAAAACATTTATCCCCCTGAAAAAAGTCCTCTTCAAAACCAGCAAGAGAAAAGCTTCCAGTCACATATAAGGGAATCCTCATCAAACTAACATTAGATTTGCTTTTTCTTTTTTTTTTTTTTTTTTTTTTTGTTTTTTTTTTTTTTGAGACAGTCTCACTCTGTTTCCCAGGCTTGAGTGCAGTGGTGCAGTCTGGGCTCACTGCAACCTCCACCTCCTGAGTTCAAGAGATTCTTGTGCCTCAGCCTCCCAAGTAGTTGGAATTACGGGCATGCCCCACTATGCCTGGCTAATTTTTGTATTTTTTTTTTTTCAGTAGAGACAGAGTTTCATCATGTTGGCCAGGCTGGCTTCAAACTCCTGACCTCAAGTGATCCACCTGCCTCAGCCTCCCAAAGTGCTGGGATTACAGGCATGAGCCACCATGCCCAGCCACATTAGACTTTTTTAGCAGAAATTTTATATGCCAGGAGAAAATGGGATGATATATTCAAAGTGCTGAAAGAAAGCAACTGCTAATCAAGAATACTATGCCCAGCAAATCTAACCTTCAGATATGAAGGAGAAACAAAATCTTTTCTAGACAAGCAAAAACCAAGGAAAGTCATCACCATTAGACCATCCCTACAAGAAATGTTTAAGAACATCCCACACCTGGAAGCAAAAGGATATCGATCATCATAAAAACACATGAAAGTATAAAACTCACTGGTAAATCAGATACACAAATGAGAAAGAGAAAGGAATCAAACAATATCACTATAAAGAAGAAACCCCATCAAACCAAAAAGATAAAAAATAAGAGAGGAAGAAAGGAACAAAGGGTATACAAAACATGTGGAAAACAATTAACAAAATGACAGGAGTAAGTCCTCATAACAATCACAGCCCTGAATGTAAAGAGTTTAAATTTCCCAATTAAAAGATATATACTGGATAAATGGATAAAAACAAGGCCCTACTATAAGCTGCCCACAAGAAACTCACATTACCTGTAAAGACACACATTGACTGAAAGTGAAAAGATAGAAAAAGGTATTCCATGCAAATGGAAACCAAATGTGTGCAGTAGCAGCTATACTTATTTCTTACAAAATATACATTAAGTTAAAAAAACATAAAAAGAGACAAAGAAGGTTATTATATAATGGCAAAGGTATCAATTCACTAACAAAATAAAAAATTGTAAATATATATTCACCAGTACTGAAGCACACAGACATTTAAAACCAATTTTATTAGCGCTAAAAAGAGAGGTAGACACTAACACAGTAAGAGTTGGGGGACATCAACACCCAATTTCAGCATTGGACAGATGATCCAGGCAGAAAATGAACAAAGACACTTTGGACTTAAACAGTATGGTAGACATAATGGACCTAGCAGATATTTACAGAATGTTTTATCTGACAGCTGCAAAAATACACATTCTTCTCATTGATCCATGGAAGTTTCTTGAGGATAGACCATATGTTAGATCACAAAGCAAGTTTCAAAAAAAATTTTTAATAAAAAAAATATCAATTATCTTCTCAAGCCACAGTGGAATAAAACTAGAAATCACTGACAAGAGGAACTTTGGAAACTATACAATTACATGGAAATTGACATGTATTTGTCAATGTACGTGCTCCTGACTAACCAAATGGTCTATGAAGAAACTAAGAAGGAAATAAAAAAAGTCTTGAAACTAATGAAAATAAAAATGCAACATACCAAAACCTTTGAGATACAAACAAAAGCAGTACTAATTGGAAAATTTATAACAATAGCACCTACATCATAAAAGCAGGAAGATTTCAAATAAATAACCTAACAATGCATCCCAAGAAACTAGAAAAGCAAAAACAAAACCCTAAAAGAGTAGAAGGAAAAAAATAATAAAGGTCAGAGAAGAACTAAACAAAACAGACACGAAAATACCCACAAAGATTAATGAAACAAAAAAGTCTTTTTGAAACTAGACAAATCATTAGCTAGACTAAGAAAAAACAGAAAAAACTCAGATAAATAAAATTATAAACAAAAAAGGAGACATTACAACTAATACCACAGAAATACAAAGGATAATTAAAAATTATTAGGAACAACTATACACCAACAAATTGGAAACCCTGGAGGAAATGAATAAATTCCTGAACAGATATAACCTACAGAGATTGAACCCAGAAGAAACAGAAAACTCAAACAGACCAATAATAGCAGAGATGGAATCAGTAATTAAAAAAAAAACTTTCCCAATAAAGAAAAGCCCAGAACTAGATGGCTTTACAGTTGAATTCTACCAAATGTATAAAGAAGAATTAACATCGATTCTACTCAAACTATTCCAAAAAAAATGAAAGAGGAGGAAATTTTTTTCTAACTCATTCTATGAAGCCAGCATACCAAAACTAGACAAGAACACAACAAAAAAGAAAACTACATGGCAATATCCCTGATAAACATAGATTCAAAAATCCTCCAAAAATACTAATAAACCAACTCTAACAGCACATCAAAAAGATAATCCACCATGACCAAGTGGGATTTATTTCAGCGATGCAAGGATGGTTCAACATACACAGACGAATGCATGTGATACATCATTCAACAGAATGAAGAACAAAAACCATATGATCATATCAATGGATTCAGTAAAAAGAATTTAATAAAATTCAACATCCCTTCATGATAAAATCTCTCAACAAATTAGGTATAGAAGGAACATACTTCAACACAAGAAAAGCCATATATGACAAACCCACAGTTTACATCATACTGAACAGAGAAAAGCTGAAAGCTTTTTCTCCAAGAATTGAAACTAGACAAGGATGCCCATTTTTACCACTCTTATTCAGCATAGTACTGGAAAGCCTTGACAAAATAATTAGATGAAAGAAAGAAAATAAGATCATCCAAATTGGAAAAGAGTAAGTTGAATTGTTTGTCTTTGCAGAATACATGATCTTATATGTAGAAAGACCTAATGACCCCACCAAAAAATTCCTAGACTTGAAAAATGAATTCAATAAAGTTGCAGGATAAAAAAATCAACAGACAAAAACAGTAGCATTTGTATACATCACTAATGAACTATCTGAAAAACAAATAGAAATCAATCCCATTTACAATAGTTACAAAATAAAATACAATACTCAGGAATAAACTTAACCAAAGAGGTGAAAGATTTATACTGATGAAAAAAATTAAAGACACACCAAAATTGGAAAGACATCCCCTTCCCATGCATTGAAAGCATTAATACTTGAAAGAATCAAAAGAATTAATTGAAAGAATTAATTAAAATTACCCTACTACCCAAAACAATCTACATATTCAATACAATTCTTATTAAAATACAAATAACATTCTTCACAGAAATTGAAAAAAAACTTTAAAATTTGTATGGAACCACAAAAGATCATCATACATAGGCAAAGCAATACTGAGCAGAAAAAAAAAACTGGAGAAATTATACTCCCTAACTTCAAAATATACTACAAAGCTATACTAATTAAAACAGTATGGTACTGACATAAAAGTAGACACATAGATGAATGAAACAGAATAGAGAATCCAGAAATAAATTTATATATTTACAGCCAACTGATCTGCAACAAAGGTGCCAAGAGCATACAATGGGGAAAGAATTCCCTTTTCAATAAATGGTTCTGGGAAAACTGGATAGCCATTTGAAGATGAGAAAAACTAGACCCCTATCTCTCACTATATAGAAAAATGAACTCAAAATGGATTAAAGCTTTAGATGTAAGTCCCAGAACTATTAAATACTAGAAGTAAATGTAGAAGAAATGCTTCAGGACATTGGTCTAGGCAAAGGTTTTATGGGTAAGACTTCAAAAGCACAGGCAACAAAAATAAAAAATATTAGGTTGGTACAAAAGTAAGTGCGGTTTTTGCCATTTAAAAGCAAATGGCAAAAGTAAACTAAATGGCAAGAATTGCAATTACTTTTGCACCAACCTAATAGATAAATGGGACTGTGTTAAAAACTTCTGCACAGCAAAGGAAACAATCAACAGAGTGAAGAGATAACTAACAGAATGGAGGAAAGTGTTTGCAAACTATTCATCTGAGAAGGGACTAATTTCCAGAATATGCAAATAACTCAAGCAACTCAACAGCAAAAAAAAAAAAAAAAAAAAAAAAACTAATAATTTGATTTTTAAATGGGCAAAGAATCTGAATAAATATTTCTCAAAAAAAGACATACAAATGGCCAACAACTATATGAAAAAATGCTCAACATCACTAATCATAAGGAAAATGCAAATCACCATCACAATGAGATACCATGTCACTCCACTAAGGCTATTATCAAAATGACAAAAAATAACAAATGCTGGTAAGGATGCAGAGAAAAGGGAACTCTTATACAGTCTTCATAGGAATGTAAATTAGCACAGACATTATGGAAAACAGTATAGAAAAAAACTAAAAATAGTACTACCATATGATCTCACTATCCCACGACTGGGTAGTTTTCCAAAGGAAAGGAAATCCATGTATCAAAGAGATAGCTGCATTCCCACGTTTATTACAGCACTACTCACAATAGCCAACATGTGAAATCAACTTAAGTGTCCATCAACAGATATTAAGGAAGAAAACATGGTACAAATACACCATGGAATATTAGTCAACCATAAAAATGAATGAAAACCTATCATTCACAGCAACATGGATGAGTCTGGAGGACATTTTGTTAAGTAAAATAAGCCAGGCATAGAAAGATAAATACCGCAGATTCTCACTCATACGTGTAAGCTAAAAAAAAAAAAAAAAAATTTGCACTCATAGAAGTAAACTATTATAAACTATTACGAGAGAGTAGAGCTCTGCTTATTAGAGGCTAGGAAGGGCAAGGAGAAGGGAAGATAGGAAAAGGTTGGTTAACCAACACAAAATTACATCTAGATAGGAGGAATGAGTTATTAGGTTGGTGCAAAGTAATTGCAGTTTTTGCCATTATTAGCACCAACCCAATGTAATATTTTATAGCACTGTAGGATGAGTATAATTAATAATGATTTGTTGCATGTTTTCAAAAGGGTAGAAGTGAGAATTTTTCTTTCTTTTTAATTATAATTAAGTTCTGGGGTACATGTGCTGAATGTGCAGTTTTGTTTACATAGGTATACAGGTTACATAAGTATACAGCTGCACCCATCAGCCCGTCACCTACATTAGGTATTTCTCCTAATGTTATCCCTCCCCTAGCCCCCCACTCCCCGGCAAGCCCCAGTGTGTGATGTTCCCCTCTCTATGTCCATGTGTTCTCATTGTTCAACTCCCACTTATGAGTGAGAACATGTGGTGTTTGGTTTTCCGTTCTTGTGGTAGTTTGCTGAGAATGATGTTTTCCAGCTTCATCCATGTCCCTGCAAAGGACATGAACTCACCCTTTTTTATGGCTGCATAGTATTCCATGGTGTGTATGTGCCACATTTTCTTTATCCAGTCTATTATTAATGGACATTTGGGTTGGTTCCAAGTCTTTGCTATTGTGAATAGTGCTGCAATAAACATATGTGTGTCTGTGTCTTTACAGTAGAATGACTTATAATCCTTTGAGTATATACCCAGTAATGGGATTGCTGGGTCAAATAGTATTTCTAGTTCTAGATCCTTGAGGAATTGCCACACTGTCTTCCACAATGGTTGAACTAATTTACACTCCCTAGAAGTGAGAATTTTGAATGTTTCCAATGCACAGAAATGATAAATGTTTGAGGTAATGTCTGTGTGAATTATGTTGATGTGATCATGACATATTGTATACATGTATAAAAACATCACTCTATATTCCATAAATATGTACAATTATTATGTGTTAACTAAAACTGAAACAAAAGAAATGAGGGAAATAAAAAATCACTACTTTGCCTCCAGCATTAGTGATGAACGCTGAAACCACTGGGGAAAAGAGCATGGAGGAGCAGGATATTCACAAAGTCTCAGAGAATTACAACACAGGTTACTTATTAAGCACAAAGGGAGGAAGATACCTTTATAATGGAGAAATTCGGCAAATGCCAACTGAAGCAAGTGACCAAGCTGAACATCCCAGTGATGGGATGAACTAACAGTGTGTCCCTCCTGATGGGCCGCAGTGGGAAGGGTGAACATCGCCTGTCGAAGTCCTTGCAAAAAAGTAATCTAATGGTGAGCAAACAACTGGATAAATGCAAATTGAAAAGCATCCTGCAAAACAATCAACCTGGGCCTTAAAAAATGTAAACAGCATGGAAACTTTCTAAAAGTCCCAGGTACAGCTAGAATAGAGAAGACTAAGGTCACACGACAGCCAACACAATGTACAATCCTTGATCAGATCCTAAATCAGAAAAAGAGGATAGAACATAATAAACATTGTTCATAGACAATTGAGAAGCTTCCTGTTGGGAAGAGTCCACCTTGGCAGGTGCTTCAGCAGCACTGAATGTGGAGGGCTATGAGGGGGAGGCACTGCCCTATCAGAGAAGCTGCAGCTTCTACCAACAAAAATGGCCAATTCTCCCCAAGCAGATGCTATGATGCAGGCACTCATGAAAGATTTTCCATGTACTGGGATCCTCACAGCAACCTATGAGATGTGTTACTATTATCTCTGTCTTAAAAATAAACAAGTGGTAGGCATAGCCATCACCTGACTTACCCATGAGCCAGCCCTTTGAAACTGCCTGGCCTCACCTATGAGATGTTCCCAGGAAGCAAGAGCCAGATAAAGCAGGGAAATGTTTAAAAATAATAAAAATAAGAAGGTCAATATTGGGAGCTACCAACACCCGAAGGCACCAAGGCAGAATTACCTCCATGCAGTCCAGGAGGACTCTACCTATTCCTTCTGATCCCTGCCCCACACCCCACAGCCCAACCTCGGGCAGCAGAGGCAAACCTGTGAGAGGGTGTGTGGGTCATGTAATGGCCGCGAGATGTCAGGTCCTAATTCCTGGGACTTCAGAATGTGACCTGATATGGAAAAAGGATCTTTGCAGATGTGATTGAGTGAAGGATCCTGAGATGGAGAAGTCTCCCCGGGTGATCCAGGTAGGTGGGTTCTAAATGGGATCACAAGTTTAGATATTTGCCTTCATAAATGGGTATTTTAATTACACAAATGAGACCTCCTTATGCCTACAAGAGCCTGGAGGGGCTTTCATCATTTAAAACTGACCGAAGAGTTCAAGCAACGGCCCACAGCGTCTTTGAAAGGAAGAAGGCTGGCCAGTGGAGAGGCAGGACAGGGTGGCCATGCCACAGACTGGGTTACAGGAAGAGCTAGGGGAGGGGCGGCGCTCTCAGAGTGACAGGTAGAGCCACACACCACTCTCGGTGGCAGGTGCTTCCAGGAAAGCAGGGAGGAGGACAGAGGGAGGAGGATGGAGGGAGAATATGGCTGTAGCTATTTATATAATATGTAAGTATATTCAATAATCTAATATATATTTACTAGGTTTGATTTTTAGATCAACTTTAGGTTTATAGAAAACTTGAGAAGAAAGTACAGAGTGTTCAATATACCCCTTCACACACACACACACACAGCACAGCACACTCAGCCCCCATTAACATCTATTAGTGAGGCACATTTGTTACAATTAATGATCCAATATTGGCATGATTATTAACTAAAGTCCATAGTTTGCTTCAGGGTTCACTCTTTGTGCATAATGGCATGTATCCATCACTATAGCATCTTTGTAGCTATAATTTTTTTTTGAGATGGAATGTTGCTCATTGCCCAGGCTGGAGTACGATGGCATGATCCTGGCTCACTGCAACCTCTGACCTCCCTGGTTCAAGTGATTCTCCTGCCTCAGCCTCCCAAGTAGCTGGGATTACAGGCACACGCCACCACACTCAGCTAATTTTGTATTTTTAGTAGAGGCGGGCTTTCACCATGTTGGCCAGGCTGGTCTCGAACTCCTGACCTCAGGCAATCCATTTGCCTCAGCCTTCCGAAGTGCTGGGATTACAAGTGTGGGCCACCACACCCAGCGCTATAATTTTTTTATTTGTTTAATTTCTTTAAACTAGAGAGATAAAGAATATGTGTCAAAATAGTAACCCCTGCTTAATCTCAATGGTGGATACCTAAACATCAATTATTTTTTGTAGTTTCTAAAAATATTTCATTTTTAAAAACACACATTGCTTGTGCATGGACGTGTGCCTCAAGGAAGAGCTGCTGAAGCAGCAACCACATGGAGAAGTGACCAGCCAGGTCCTCGGTCCTCACCCAGCATCGGGTCAGTGTTGTTTGAGGGTCTGGAGATGGCACAGGGATCAACCTGCAGAGATGAGGGTTGGAAAAAGCATAAGGCTGATCTTGACTTCCTCCTCTCCAAAGGAAGCTGATGAACAATCTGCAGGACCAAAGGAAGGAACCTAATTCCAAGAGGCAAGTTTCCAGGAGGAGCATGTGAAGCTCATGCTGTATCCAGAACTGAGCCGGTCTGAAACATGAAGCTGACAGCGCACAGTGGGTCCTGCACAGGGAGTGATGGTCCCCAGAGCGCCCTCCAAGAGCAAGAGAGGCCAGCAGGGGCCACTGGAGCCCCTGGGGCAGCTGTGGTGCACACTCAGAGTGTTCCGGGTGGACAGGGACAGGCGCGGTCACAGTCTCATGTGAGGTCATCAGAAGATTGCCCTCCCAGGACTTCTCACAAGGAAGGGTGGGCCACAGGGAGGGAGCATAAGCACATCCTCTCACATGGAAATTTCATTAAAAGTTAAAACATGCCATGAGAAAACTGAGGGTGATGAAGATGGGGCCAGCCACTTGGGGACCTAAGCAGGCCACCAGTGGGCCTGCCCAGGCTGTAAAGGACGCTCTGCCTTTTGATGGCTCAGAAACAAAGTCAAGAGGCAAGAAATTTACCCATGGTAGATAGTACTTGTCAGAAACCAAGAGCATGGAGTACAGGATTGGCATCCAAGTGAAAAACAACAGTGCAAAACAGAAGCTGGGATGTGAAGGAGGCACACGCAGGGCTCAGAGTGGCCCACTCCAAGGCCGTGGGTGATTCAGAAGCTGAAGACGCAATGCGCTGTGCACTGCACCTGTCAGTCCTAGGATGGTCCTTGGCAGCATAAAGTGGCAAATCTGGGGGGAAAAAAAAACCAGATTTCTGGCCTTGTAACAGGAATGTAGACATTGGTCCTCAAGACAGTGGGAAACATTGTTGCAACCCAGGAGTCACTCAATTGTTGCTAAACAAGTCAAACTCTAGCAAAGTAGAAGCAGTTGAAGTTGTGCCAAGATTACCAACTACTCCTGGTCCCATCCCAGGCTGCTGTGCGGTGATGAACTGGGGAAGGAAAATGCTGGAATTAGTAGACACGATTTTTGAGGTCCAAGATGATCGGGGAGGTTGGACCTGGACAGTGTGTCTGCTAATGGGCCACTTTCCTCACAGGTCCAAGCACATCTCCTAAGGAGAGAATGACTCTTCATTGAGTGTTGGGTTCTCAAGTTCAAGTACAAAATACATGCTGCAGTTCTTATTCTCAACTTAACCACATTAAGTCCTGTTTCAAAGCTTTCACTTCCCACCCAAAGCTGACGACCAACTTAGAGTGAATGCTTCCTGGGTCAGGCCACCATTCCAAGGCATTGGGGTGGCATTGGGTTATTGGCATCCGGGCTGCCAGTCCTCCTAGTCCTCTCTAAGCCATTTCCTCCTCAGCCTTGATAACTGCACGTGGCTGTCTCTGCAGTGCCAGGAGAGGAGTGAGGACAGGAAGCTGCTGGAAGTGGCCACCTCCCATCTGGATCCGTCTCCCAGTGGCCATCCTCTCTGGAAGCAATGCCCCTCCCTCTCCAGAGGTGTTGCTTTGGAAGCAGACAGAGCAGTTCCTCTTTCTCTCTCTGGATACCAATTCTCATCCATTCTTTTTTCTATTTAATCTCCCAAGCCTGGGTAAATCTTCTCTCCTCACTGATTGTGCCCCCAAATATTCTATTTCCAAGGATCTTCATCCAAATCTAGATTTAGACAGTCGGAGGGAAGGGCCAGGAGGATTCAGGCCATGTCTGTACACCCCTTCCTGTTGCAATGAGCTCAGGGCCAGGCAATGGCTTGAGTGGGAGGACAGGGAAGAAAAGTTGCAGAGAAAGAAGGCACGTGCCAATGCCTCAAAATATCTCTCATGGTGGTTATGTGGCTCCTCCTGAATCCACTTGATCTGGATGTCTGGGCACATGCCTCAATACATAGGTATAAAAAACCCAGAACCACTTCTTACCCTGTACAAGGAAGCACACAGCAGAGAGATCTGCCCGAGCTGGATTGCACGTGCTGCAGGTGCTGCGCCCTGAGCTGAGGGCAGGACCTCCCTGGGTGCAACTGTACTGACTCAGGCACAGGATCCCAGGGCCACAACAGTGTTTTGAGGGGGCTCAGGAGAGAAGGACAACCGAAAATGGACACAGGACAGAGCCAAGCTGCAAAAGATGGAGGAGGCAGCGGGGATGAGAATGGAAAGGAGGTTGCCCGAGTTGGATACTCTTTCAAGAAATACTGAGTTGGAAAGAGTAAGAGGGAAAGAATGTCCCCTTCAGGCCTTGAAGATGGAGAGAGGGAAGATGGCCCAGAGAAGTTGGTCACCACTTCCTGGTTTTGTTCTTGTTGTTGTTGCATTTCCCAATAAGGAATGCTTGATGAATTTTATGGCCACAGCAGAGGACCGGGGAGGTGAGCAAAGATGCAAAATGCAAAGAGATGATTGATGGAGAAAGGAAGCAGTTGCTGGGCAGCACAGGAGATTATGAACCTGGAGACATTTGGGAAGGGCGATTCTGAGCTACGTTAAAGTACTGATATGCCGTGTTTCTTCCCACTGAACACCTCGGACCTTCTTGTTATCGTTGTTGCCCGTGGCCTGCCCTCCCCAGCGGCCTCTCCATACCATCCCCTCAACTCCAAGAGCCAGGCTGAACCTCAGGGGTTGGGGTGGACTAGGCAATCTTCCACTGGTGTTGCTGGGCGACAGTCCACGTCTAAATGTTTATTGCTCAGGTTTGTGTAAAATCACATTATGTCAGGTGGAGAGAATGGGATCAAGGGCACTTGAGGGAAAGTGTCTTCCTAGGAGATGGGCACCAAGAACACAGGAAGGGTGCAGAGGAGGGGAGGAGAGGCAACTGCCCCCGAGAGGCCTCATGCAGGTGTCAGCGCCAGGCACCCCGCCCTCCTGCTGGACCAAGGAGCTCAGTCAGGGCTTGAAGATGTTGGAAAGTTTCCGGGAATCATGTGGAAAAGAGGAAACTTGAAGTCTGGTAGTCAACGGGGTGAGGCATCAGTGTTGCAGCAGGCGTCTGCAGACAAATCACGGAAGCCTTCACCACATGAGGTCTCAGGGCCAGACCAAGCCCTGCTCCCCTCCCCATCTCTGTAGCCATTTCCTGGCCATTGTCAGTGTCAATAAATATTTCCTCAAGGAATTAATGCTTTTACCAAGGTTTCTCAATCATCTTAAATGCCCTTTTCAACTACAACACATATGTAGACTTAAACATTTATTTTACTTACTTAAACAATATTTCTTTATACCCTTTTCCTGCCCATCTACTTAATATATGAAATTTGGAAAGATGCTTGTATTTAGAATACAAGAATTTATAAGAATGTAATTGCCTATGGGTTCATTATTGCGGTTGAGTATTTTTTCTTTGTTGTAGGCTATGCTTAGAATAATTTCCACAGCTTTATTATAAAGGAAAGAAACATATACCAGAATAACATAATATATTGAAAAGGAATGTTTCTAAAGCTAAATAAAGCTGTGGAAATTAGAAAGGAAAAATTATGTTTGACTCACAATGAGACCGCAGCCTCTCCCAAGGCGGCAACAGTCTTGCTTCTCCATGAAGCACTGGATGAGGAGAGCTGCCCAGGAAGGGCTCACGTATTACATGGTGGAGTTAGCTTCCCACATTATCCCAAATGCCTACATCTAAACAATAAAGGCCTTCCTCCTAGCCCTTGGCTGAGAATTAGGCCCCATGGCAGTCGTTGGAAAGACTAAAATAAAACAACATTTACATAAACAAACTCAGCTCTCAGCAGCCCGATGCACAGCTGCTCAGTCCCCACTATGGGCAGTTTGATGAGCTTGGCCTCCAACAACACGCAGAAGAGCTGCAAGAAAATCCATGTTTGCAAAGCTCAGACACCTGGCACCGAAGGGGAGGAGGGAAATACATTTTTGAAAGTGCCTTTGAATTTCTAGATACAAAATTTTAAATAGAGACAAAATAATCTACCCCAACCTCACTCTGGTTCAGAATGTAATCTCTTTCTGTAACCATTTTAACAGCATCCTAATTCACACACCTGTTCCCAGGACACTTTTTCCCTCCAAAATTCTCGTATACTGCCCCTAGAGTGACATCTCTAACTCAGCAGAGGTCCAAGTTTGAGATGTTGCTATTATGCTTTACGGTAAGTTTAACTGTGTCCTCTAAAAAGACATGTTAAAGTCCTAACCCCTGGTACCTGTGAAGGTAACTGTATTTGGAAATAAAGTCTTTGTAGGTGTAATTAGTTAAATTAAGATGAGGTCAGACTGGAAAAGAGTGGATGCTTAATCCAATATGACTGATGTCATTACAAGAAGAGGGAAATTTGGATACAGACATACATAAACAGCACCATGTGAACATGAGGGCAGAGAACTGGATGATCCATTTGAAGCCACAGGATGCCAAAGGTTGCCAGGAAACCACCAGAAGCTAAGCAGAGGCCTGGGACAGATTCTCCTCACAGCTCTCGGAGGGAACCAGCCCTGCCAACATCTTGATTTTGGACTTCCAGCCTCCAGAACTGTGAGACAATAAAAGTCTGTGGTTTTAAGCCACCCAGATTGTGATCACTTGTTATAGCAGCTCCAGGAAACTCACACAGCCCTAGACTGATGTGGCCTGAACACCCTGGAGTCCTGGAGGAGTGAGCAATCTTCCTTGGAGACTCAGGATTCAGGAAGAATGTGGAGGAGGGAAGAGGAAGCAGCCACCTTTGAGATGCCCCACGTGTGTATGAGACAGAGAAGCCTCATGCTTCTTCTGGAAGGAGGAGCTGAGTCAGGGTTTGAAGATTTTGGAGGGTTTCTAGAAATAGAAACTTTCTAGAAATAGAAATAGAAGAGAGTGATTTAGTGTGTGATGGAGCGCACCCCACAAAGACAGGCAGAGGTGTGCAGGTTTGTCCAGGACAAGGAAGCAGTACGGGTAGGGAGGGTCCACCCAGGAGTGCAAAGTGACTTCCATCTGGGCTCAGCAGCCGTGGCAGCTGTAGAAGCACAGCCGGCTCTCCTTGAACTGGGTCCTGATCTCAGCATGAGGAGCTCGACACATGGCAGCTTTTGCAGCAGACGGTGACCAAGAGAAGAAAGATGACCAGGGAGCCCCGGAGAGAAAGACGACAGATGTCACACCTTTCCTAACTGATTATATTGACAGCAATAAAAACAGTTCAAATGTATTATATTCCATGTGTCGGGTACTATTTTTTTTTATTATACTTTAAGTTCTAGGGTACATGTGCACAACATACAGGGTTGATTAAAGACTTAAATGTTAGACCTAAAACCATAAAAACCCTAGAAGAAAACCTAGGCAATACCATTTAGGACATAGGCATGGGAAAGGACTTCATGACTAAAACACCAAAAGCAATGGCAACAAAAGCCAAAATTGACAAATGGGATCTAATTAAACTAAAGAGCTTCTGCACAGCAAAAGAAACTACCATCAGAGTGAACAGGCAACCTACAGAATGGGAGAAAATTTTTGCAATCTACCCATCTGACAAAGGGCTAATATCCAGAATCTACAAAGAACTTAAACAAATTTACAAGAAAAAATCAAACAACCCCATCAAAAAGTGGGCAAAGGATATGAACAGACACTTTTCAAAAGAAGACATTTATGCATCCAACAGACACATGAAAAAATGCTCGTCATCACTGGTCATAAGAGAAATGCAAATCAAAACCACAATGAGATACCATCTCACACCCGTTAGAATGGCAATCATTAAAAAGTCAGGAAACAACAGGTGCTGGAGAGGATGTGGAGAAATAGGAACACTTTTACACTGTTGGTGGGAGTATAAACTAGTTCGACCATTGTGGAAGACAGTGTGGCCGGTACTATTTTAAGCAGTTGACGCATATTAACTCATTTAACTCTCACTATATAGCATTATATTATCCCCACTTTACAGTATAGGAAGTAGGGGTCATGGAGGTTTAAGAATCTACTCAACATCTCACTGTTGATAAAGGCAGAGCTGAGCTTTGAACCCTGGCAGCCCGCTCCACAAGAATTCATGCTCTCCTGCAATGCAGAGACTCAACATTCTTGCTGAGAGGACTACCTCACCAGGCAGTCCTCCTTACTCACCAGATACGTATGGCACATTTCTCCTGGTCCTCACAGAGCTATCTAAGAGAAATCCTATGGGCTCTAGGATGAATGCAGGCAGGGAAAGACAAATCCTTTTTTTTTTTTTTTTTTAACAGAATCTTGCTCTGTCACCCAGGCTGGAGTACAGCGCTATGATCTTGGCTCACTGCAACCTCCGTCTCCTGGGTTCAAGCAATTCTCCTGCCTCAGCCTCCTGAGTAGATGGGACTACAAGTGCATGCCACCACATCCAGCTAATTTTTTGTATTTTTTGTAGAGATGGAATTTCACTATGTTGGCCAGGCTGGTATCAAACTCCTGACCTCAAGTTATTCACCTGCCTCGGCCTCCCAAAGTGCTGGGATTACAGGCATGAGCCACTGCACCCCGCCTAGGACAAATCCTATCTTGTGATTGTAATGCAACTCCAGCTGTGCCCCGAGAGCAGTAGAAATCGTCCAGGAAGCTTCTCTTTTCCAGGAATTTGCAATTACACCAGATTGATGATGAATGGAAGATGGTGATGTTCGGTTGGGCAGAGCCCTTTGAAATAAACAGAGAAACTAGAAAAGCAGAAGCTACTCAGTTTGGAAGTGACATGCAGCTGAACAAAAACTAACTACTAATCCCCCTGGAAAAGAGGTGCTCCTCCAATAAGCATTAACCTAGCTCCTACGTGAAGCTCATTCAACCGGTACTGACTGGGTACCTTCTATATGATTATCTATGTGCTGAAGACCATAACAGACGAAAATGATAAGCAAGGAACTTCCCTTTATAATACAGGGAAAACAGCAGAGATTTCGTAGCCAGACTAACCTGTGTTTGTAGCCTAGCTTTAACCATTTACCTTGAACAAGTTGTTCGACTCCACCAAGCCTCAGTCTCCTCATCTTTAGAATTAATGTGAGAACATCTGGCTCAGAGAAGTGAGATAATTAAATGAGAAAAGGTTTCTAGAGAGCCTAGTACAGCTGTAGCCAAAAATTATCAACCTAAGTTCTTTTTCCAGGAAGATGGAGTAGACATACTTTTCCACATTCTGCCCACTAAGTATAATGAAACTCTGGAAATTATTTATAAAACAAAACAAAAAGGAATGTATTAAAAGCTGAAGGGAAGAAGAAAGATCCACTAGGGACCTCAGAACCTAAAGACTGACACAGTGGTTAGTTCTCTGGGTTTTCATTTTGCCTCACATATCCAAGACTTGGAGCTGAAGAAGTCTCGAACCTTGGAAACACCAAATGGGCACATATATTTAATTTCTAATGAAAGCCTGTTCTCTATAGTCAAAGGACAAGAAAATGGGCAGCCAAGCAAGACATGAAACTCTTGAACAATCACCACTCTATTCCAGACAAACACCACAGAAAAACTAATGTGGCTCCCCTATCCTCCACAAGCCAGCAAAGCCCAAGAATGAAGGACGGACTTCCACCCGCACCAGGCTGTTTAATAAGGTGTACCAAGCCCCCAGCAGGGTGGTATCAGAGGAAGTCTAGTGGAGAGTTAGGACATTCACTAACACCCAGTAATAACAAACTTATCCTACCACCATGGTGCCAGGCCAGGTGGAGAACAATAACCAGGAAGTCCTACCACTTCCAGACAGGGAGGTTTCAAAGAGGGCCTACTGGGAAGTCAACACTCCCACCTCTGCCCAGCAGTACTGGGGAGTTCCCTCATCTTGGTGTCAATGGAAGCCAAGTGGGGAACACGCCCTTATACCCCTACTTGGCAGTATGAAGCGACACCCTCTTTCCACACCAAAGAATATGAAACAAAATGTTTAAATAAGATTCAGCATTATACTGTAATACCGAGGTTGTTCAGGTTCCAATAAAAATCACTTGTCATACTAAATACCAGTAATACCTCAAATTGAATGAGAAAAGACAATGAACAGACAAAAAACAAAATGATATACCTATTGGAATTACCTAGCAAAAATTGTAAGCACCCATGATAAAAATATATTAACAAGCAATTACAAAAACACTAGAAACAAATGAAAAAATAGAAAGTCTCAACACAGGGAGAGAAGATATAAAGAACTACATAGAAATTTAAAACCGAAAAGTACAATAACCGAAATTTTAAACTCAATGGATGGTCTCCAAAGTAGAATAAAGGGAACAAAAGAAAGAATTGTTGAACTTAAAAACATAATAATAGAAATTAAACAACTAAACCACAATGAAAAAAACGCAAAAAAAAAAACAAAAAAAAAAAAACAAAAAAAAACAATGCCTCAAAGACCTGTGAGACTATAAACATCTAGCAATTATGTCATTGGAATCCCAGAGGGAGAAGAAAGAGGCAGGGTTGAAATGGTACTCAAAGAAATAATGAGTGAAACCTCGTATTTGGCAAAAGACATAAACTACAGACTGAAGAAGATGAGCAAGTCTCAAGCCAGATAAACTCAACCAAATCCATGCCAAGACACATCAGAGGCAAAGTTTTGAAAACTAAAGACAAGGAAAAGAATTCTTGAAAGCAGTGAGAGATAAATTACACTTATATTGTAAAAACGAGTTGAATTATAGCAGATTTCTCATCAGAAACTAAAGGCTGGAAAACAGTGGCACAGTTTTAAGTGCTGAAAGAAAAGAACTGTCAACGTGGAATCTTATGTACAACAAAAATATCCTTCAGGAATGAGGGAAAATCAAGACAGTCTCAAATTAGAAAAAAGAAAAAAAAAACTAAAAGAATTTGTCACCAGCAGAACTACCCTAAAAGAATGGCTAAAGGAGGAGGGTGGAGCCAAGATGGCTGAATAGGAACAGCTCCAGTCTACAGCTCCCAGCGTGAATGACGCAGAAGACAGGTGATTTCTGCATTTCCAACTGAGGTACCAGGTTCATCTCACTGGGGAGCGCCAGTGCGTGCAGGACAGTGGGTGCAGCACACTGTGCGTGAGCCGAAGCAGTGCGAGGCATCGCCTCACCCGGGAAGTGCAAGGGGTCAGGGAATTCCCTTTCCTAGTCAAAGAAAGGGGTGACAGATGACACCTGGAAAATCGGGTCACGCCCACCCTAATACTGCGCTTTTCCAACAGGCTTAACAAATGGCACACCAGGAGATTATATCCCGTACATGGCTCGGAGGGTCCTACACTCACGGAGCCTCGCTCATTGCTAGCACAGCAGTCTGAGATCAAACAGCAAGGTGGCAGCGAGGCTGGGGGAGGGGTGCCCGCCATTGCTCAGGCTTGAGTAGGTAAACAAAGCGGCTGGGAAGCTTGAACTGGGTGGAGCCCACCACAGCTCAAAGAGGCCTGCCTGCCTCTGTAGGCTCCACCTCTGGGGGCAGGGCACAGACACACAAAAGACAGCAATAACCTCTGCAGACTTAAATGTCCCTGTCTGACAGCTTTGAAGAGAGTAGTGGTTCTCCCAGCACGCAGCTTGAGATCTGAGAACGGACAGATTGCCTTCTCAAGTGGGTGCCTGACCCCCGAGTAGCCTAACTGGGAGGCACCCCCCAGTAGGGGTGGACTGACACCTCACACGGCCGGGTACTCCTCTGAGACAAAACTTCCAGAGGAACAATCAGACAGCAGCATTTGCGGTTCACCAATATCCACTGTTCTGCAGCCACCACTGCTGATACCCAGGCAAACAGGGTCTGGAGCGGACCTCCAGTAAACTCCAACAGACCTGCAGCTGAGAGTCCTGACTGTTAGAAGGAAAACTAACAAACAGAAGAACATCCACACCAAAAACTCATCTGTACGTCATCATCATCAAAGACCAAAGGTAGATAAAACCACAAAGATGGGGAAAAAACAGAGCAGAAAAACTGGAAACTCTAAAAATCAGAGCACCTCTCCTCTTCCAAAGGAACGCAGCTCCTCACCAGCAACGGAACAAAGCTGGATGGAGAATGACTTTGACGAGTTGAGAGAGGAAGGCTTCAGAAGATCAAACTACTCCGAGCTAAAGGAGGAAGTTCGAACCAATGGCAAAGAAGTTAAAAACTTTGAAAAAAAATTACATGAACGGATAACTAGAATAATCAATGCAGAGAAGTCCTTAAGGGACCTGATGGAGCTGAAAACCACGACACGAGAACTACGTGATGAATGCACAAGCCTCAGTAACCAATGCAATCAACTGGAAGAAAAGGTATCAGTGATGGAAGATGAAATGAATGAAATGAAGCGTGAAGAGAAGTTTAGAGAAAAAATAATAAAAAGAAACGAACAAAGCCTCCAAGAAATATGGAACTATGTGAAAAGACCAAATCTACATCTCATTAGTGTACCTGAAAGTGATGGGGAGAATGGAACCAAGTTGGAAAACACTCTGCAGGATATTATCCAGGAGAACTTCCCCAATCTAGCAAGGCAAGTCAACATTCAGATTCAGGAAATACAGAGAACGCCACAAAGATACTCCTCGAGAAGAGCAACTCCAAGACACATAATTGTCAGATTCACCAAAGTTGAAATGAAGGAAAAAATGTTAAGGGCAGCCAGAGAGAAAGGTCGGGTTACCCACAAAGGGAAGCCCATCAGACTAACAGCAGATCTCTCGGCAGAAACTCTACAAGCCAGAAGAGAGTGGGGGACAATATTCAACATTCTTAAAGAAAAGAATTTTCAACCCAGAATTGCATATCCAGCCAAACTAAGCTTCATAAGTGAAGGAGAAATAAAATACTTTACAGACAAGCAAATGCTGAGAGATTTTGCTGCCACCAGACTTGCCCTAAAAGAGCTCCTGAAAGAAGCACTAAACATGGAAAGGCACAACTTGTACCAGCCACTGTAAAAACATGCCAAATTGTAAAGACCATCAAGGCTAGGAAGAAACTGCATCAACTAACGAGCAAAATAACCAGCTAACATCATAATGACAGGATCAAATTCACACATAACAATACTAACCTTAAATGTAAATGGGCTAAATGCTCCAATTAAAAGGCACAGACTGGCAAATTGGATAAAGAGTCAAGACCCATCAGTATGCTGTATTCAGGAAACCGATCTCACGTGCAGAGACACACATAGGCTCACAATAAAGGGATGGAGGAAGATCTACCAAGCAAATGGAAAAAAAAAGAAGGCAGGGGTTGAAATCCTAGTCTTGGATAAAACAGACTTTAAACCAACAAAGAACAAAAGAGACAAAGAAGGCCATTACATAATGGTAAAGGGATCAATTCAACAAGAAGAACTAACTATCCTAAATATATATGCACCCAATACAGGAGCACCCAGATTCATAAAGCAAGTCCTTAGTGACCTACAAAAAGACTTAGACTCCCACACAATAATAATGGGAGACTTTAACACCCCACTGTCAACATTAGACAGATCAACGAGACAGAAAGTTAACAAGGATATCCAGGAATTGCACTCAGCTCTGCACCAAGCAGACCTAAAAGACATCTACAGAACTCTCCACCCCAAATCAGCAGAATATAAACCCGTTCGAGAGCCATCTGATGGGCAGGCCAGGGCTGACAGAGGTGAGCGGCCACAGCAGCAGCACCCGGAGGAGAGGGGTCAGGTTTGGGATGTGTCGGAGGTGGAGCACCAGGATTAACTTCACATGGAGATGAAAGAGAGCAGGGACTCAAGGATGATTCCTTCCTCTGACCTCGCTCCTTGGTGGATAACAACGCCAACAGCCAAGACATGGAGGGCTGGAGAGGAGCAGTTCAGGCATGAGGTTTTCAGATGCTGACTAGACATCAGGCAGAGAGCCACAAGATCAGTGCTCCATAGAGGACGCCCTAACCCAGGGGAGAGGTCGGAGGTGGGGAAGCACACTGGGGAGTTATCTGCACACATCCACATGCAGTCACAGGATCACAGGACACCGTCTAGGAGAAGGTGCCATAGAAAAGAGGGTGAAGGATTGTGTCCCAGACACACTGATATTTAGAGTCTGGACTTAGGCATAACAGCTCACAGCAGAGACAGGCGAACGTGGAAGAGCTGGAAGAGTGTGGTGAGACTCATACGGCAAAAGCTGTTGAACAGTGTAACCTCATCCCAAGAACTGCAGAATTGGAGTCCCAGAAAGTTTCCATACACACAAAAAAAAGGTTAGATAATATTTTCTTCTAATAGAAAAATAGTTAATGCCTCATCAAATGTAAAGTAGTCACATCAAATAATTATGCTGCCATAGGGAAGGATGTATATTTTAATTTTTTTTTTACTTTAAAGCTCAAATGGTTTAGTATAATTTATGGGGCAATTTCTTTGACAGTATTGCGAGTTAGCCAAGGAATTCCAAAATATTCATCAAGAGTTTTCTTTGTTTTAAATGTAGAAAGTCCAGCTGTAATTGCCCTTGTGAAACTTCTTGCACAGAATAAGAAGTTAAAAATTGATTAGAGTTTGGTCAAGGGGAGATAGAGTAGTTGGCAATCAAAGATACTTTTTAACATGATATTAAATTTTGAACAGTATCAAATAATTTATAAATAAGAAAAGCTGAGAACATACACAAATGAGAAAGAAAAAAGGGACAAAGCAGAAGTACAAGTTTAAAGGCTGAGAAAAAATCAAACTGAAGTTACACCTATTGCTCTTTCAAGTATCATGGAAAGAAACAAACTAAAGTCCTGAGTGAAATTTCCACACGTTTTCTGTTTTCCTCCTGGGGTTCTCATTTACAAGAGGGGTGTATATGACTAAAAAATAAACAGAGGACACCTGCTGTCAGGAATGCATTTCAGAAGCATCTCCCAGGTCTCTGTGCCCCGCCTGGCCCAGCCTTCTGTGACTTCTCAGTCCATGTTGGCAATCAGGGAAGTGAAACATAGTGTCCATCCCTGCCCATGGTGACAAGCACAGGTGCCTCCCACCAGCCTGCTGACTCAAACCCCATTCCTAATGTCATTGAGCTGTGTGCAATCCAACATGCATGGCATTCAAAGTACTCTCAAATTGGGTGTTAAGTCTATAATCGGGCCTTAAAACTGTGTTCTCCCCAACATAAGCCATGTGCTTTGCCACATTACTAACACTATGTGAAAAAGTAACAGAGAGGGCAAGCCCGTTTATTGCTGTGCCAAAAACAGCCCATGAAGATTTAAGTTCTGCAGTGACCACAGGCCCCTAATGAGGAAGCACCAGGGCCGCTTAAGTCCGAGCACGAAGGGAAACCCTCGCTGCACTAGAAGCCGCTAGGCAGCCCCTGCCCTGTGCTGTGTGGGGCCGCACCTGTGTCCTCACCTCGCCTCCCAGCACCTCTGCTCAACTCCTGTCCTCAGCGTCTCCTCCCAGCCCCTGCCCTGCACTGTGTGGGGCCGAACCTGGGTCCTCGCCTCGCCTCCCAGCACCTCTGCTCAACTCCTGTCCTCAGCGTCTCCTCCCAACCCCTGCCCTGCGCTGTGTGGGGCCGCACCTGTGTCCTCACCTCGCCTCCCAGCACCTCTGCTCAACTCCTGTCCTCAGCGTCTCCTCCCAGCCCCTGCCCTGCACTGTGTGGGGCCGAACCTGGGTCCTTGCCTCCCAGCACCTCTGCTCAGCTCCTGTCCTCAGCGTCTCCTCCCAGCCCCTGCTGCTGTCTTCGCCTGTCCTTAGTGCCTTTGTTGGGGCTACTGCATGCAGCCCGACAATGCCCACATGGCCAGGCCACCCCTTCTTCCTACACATGCTGACTCAGAGGCCTTCTAAAGATACACCTGACCTTATCACTTCCCTACTGAAAGTCTTTCACTGGGCCCCTGTTGCCCAGCGCAGGGGTCCGAGAGCCCTCGCTGTAAGGGCCAGAGAGGATGTATTTATGCTTTGCTGCCGTGCAGTCTCCGTCGCGGAGACTCTGCCATGGCAGCATGAGAGCAGCATGCAGCAGCCTCACTGTGCTCCCCAAGAATGCTGTGAAAGCTGGGCTGGGCTGCATTGGCCGGTGGGTCACTGTCCACCAGCCGCTGACCTGAAGGATAAAGCCTCATCTCTCCGTCCCAGGGTGTGAGGTGTTTGGTGCACAGTGTTGGAGGTTTCCCAGCAGAACGTGAAAGGTGGTCAGGAGGCCGCGCCTGGGGGCAGAAGCCAGAAGTCACCTCTGCACCTTCCTGCATGCCGCTGCAGGCCCAGCGCTGCCTACAGACAGGAAGCCTGTCACAAAAGGCCCCATGTCACCTCCCTGATGCCCTTTGCATGTGACGTCCCAGCCCCAGTAGCCCTCGCCTCGTCCCCTCCCTCACCGGTTTCATGCCTGCTCCCTGCACCCTGCACTTCTAATCACGATCCACCTGAAAAGCATCACAGGCCCTGTCAGGCCACACCTGTACCTCACACAGGCTTAGCAGGGTTCGCCAAGCAGAGCTGAGTGGCCGCTTAGCTGAGCCTTAAAACCCATTCTGTCATCTAAGCAGGCTCTCTGGTTCCAGGTGGTTCCAGGTGGTAGGCTGTATGGTAAGCCCACATGCCGGTCACATACCCACGGCTGCACCTCCTTCACCACAAAATTGGCACCTAGGTCCGACCCACATTCAACCAGATCACCTTTTAGTTAATCAGGCATTCTGTTACCCTTCAGCTTCGTGAGCCGACAGAGGCACTGTGAGCATAAAAGGCAATGTCGTATCCAGAGCACGTGAACACTCGAGTGAAAACCAGTCATTGATTTCCCCCTCCCCAAATCTGGAAAGGGTTCTACCCACGCGGTGCTGTTGAGACGCCACCGCCTCCTCCTCCAGGACTCCTGTGGATCCCTGCGACGAGCAGGCCAGGCACGCAGCAGTCGTGGGTAGATCAGCCCTGGTGAGAAGGACCCATGATGTTGGGCCAGGCACAGCCTCAACCCCTGCCATTTTGGCTCCTCCACCTTGGGGCAACCCACTGGGCAGCCCCGGACAGAGGCCGGCCCATCACCCTAGTCCCGAAGCCTCTTTAGCAAATGTGCTTTCTGGTGGGTGGTGGGTGTCCCGTGAGACTTACAGACCTGCACGCTGTGCACCCCTGCGGCCTTTCCCAGACCACCTCCATTTCCTGACCTTCCTGCCAGGCTCTGACCAAACAGCTGGACCATTCATCACTGCCCAAGATCCTGCATACCTTTCCCGAAGGCCCCTTCTCGCTTCACACAGCAAAGGCCCAATGTGCTGCTTCAAGCCCCATCCCTGGGGTGACCGGCTGCAAACAGGGCCTGTTCCTGTCACTGGCTATGGGGAACCGGGATGGAACCACTATTGTGAGTTGGTAGAGAAGGTGTCGGGCGCCAGCCTGGGGACCTGACCCCCCTGATCCATCAACTCACTTCTGCTCCATGGCCCTGCGCAGGCCCAACCCCAAAGGTAGATTATTCACTATGTGGTAAATTGTGGCTGCCCCTAGCCCCTTAGACTTGTTGTGTCTGAGAAAATCCAGCTCACAAAGGCAAGAGCCAGCCATGGCCACCCATATTCTATGGGGAGCCCTCAGTATCTACCAGAGCTCAGTAGCCTGCTAGGGGCTTCTTTTCCATGGCAAATGGTTCTCTGGCCCATGGGGAGCCCTCAGTATCTACCAGAGCCCAGTAGCCTGCTAGGGGCTTCTTTTCCATGGCGAATGGTTCTCTGGCGCAGGTATAACTCTGCTTTGAAAACCGGGGGGTCTAGGCCATGACTCCCTCCTGGGCTTGCTACTGGACCCACTCCAGAGCAAACCTCTCTGCCAGGCTACACCCATCCCCGGTGCGTCCACGGGGTCCCGGCCTGAGTGTCAGTACAGCTCACACAGCGGCCTCGCCCTGCAGCAGAGCCTCCTCAGCCTTCAGCCCTCCGCACAGATGAGTCAAATCATTATTTCCAGGGACAGTTCTGTGCTTCTGAGTGGTAAGAGGTACAAGGTACAATAATTTGTCTTTTACCTTGAAAGGACTGTCCCAGCATGTCCCGGACCCTCGCATGCGAAACCTCGCTCTGACGTGGGGGGAACCTGAGTCTTTGCAGGGTCGGCCTGGGCTCCTCTGGCGTGCGTGGTCTCACCAGGACCCCCAGAACACCCGCCTGTTGTTCTCCGGGTCCAGTTAGCCTGGTGTTGTCAACTTAGGGGGACCCAAGAGACTGCAGCAGCAGGTCCAGGCCACTGCACCCTGTTGATTGCTTTATGACGGAGAGCAAGAGAGTTAACACGGCCTGGGGGTAAGATAGTCAGGACCGCTGGTGCTCTTGGGGTGAGGCGGCATCAGAGGAAGGGAGTCAGTGCCCGAGAAAGGCTGAAATCGGAAGTGATGTCAAGAGCCTGTGAGCTGGGCGCAGCAGTATCTTCACGCCACACCTCCTGGAAAGCTCCGTGTCGAAACATGCTGACTACTCCCTCTTCCGCATTCCACTGCCCTGTTTCCATGTGCATTTCCATGACCTCACCCAGCGTGCTATGGTTTTGTGTTTGCACATCAGTCTTTTCCTCAGGATGGATGCTCCATGGGGGTCAGGATCCATCAATGTGTCCCCTCACCCTCCCCCACCACCTTCAGCAGTGCCTGCACAAATTAAAGATTCAATCAAAGATGGTTGCATTAAATTGAAATGTATAAATTATCTGGATCAATACTCACAAAAGCAGCTGACTAAGGATACTTACTTATCAAAGGAAGGATATTATGTTTAAATGTAATAGAAAATGCTATGAAGCATGAGATGACCAAATCAAGGCTTTTCACTCCGCCTGGTTTACCCCGTGGAGTCTAGTTGGTGCCAGTTACATGCTAGCTATTAGCAAAACAACAACAAAATACCACCTCCTTTAAATTGATTTGATTCTAGATTGTGCATGTTAATAATATCACCCACTGTTCAACTACTGGGCAGATATTTGTTGAGTCCCTACTGTGTGCCTGGCTTTATGGTAGGTGTAGCGGGTAGAACAAGTAGCAAAACCCCATCTCTGCCTTCTTGAACTCATGTTCTAGGTACCCAGCAAGTGAATTAAATAGCAAATTTAAGAAGTGGTCAGTTCTGTAAGTCCTGTGTATCTTTGAGTAGGATAGGGGGATTCGTCGTGTAGGAGGTTTGAGGGTTGGAATTTGCAAGGAGCATTGCGGACAGGCCCGTGGAGGTGGCAATGGGGTTGTGGTATGAACCACGACTTGGAAGAGGCTGTGGCATAGCATGGGGTGAGGAGGACATGCTTCCCGAGGTAGAGGCAGGACCAGGGCCAGCCTCAGGTGTGAGAGACGGCCGAGTTCGGGCAACAGCCGGGAGTCCACTGCATTTGGTGGGGTGTCAGTCAGGAGAGGACCCCCTGGGGTGACCAGGGCACAGAGGGTTTAGGGTCTCCCAGCCCGTGTGAGAACGTGGGCTTTCACTCCAAGTGTCATTCCAATGGGCTCCTCTGGCTGCTGAGAGGCACAAGTGCACATGACAAACAGAGGATGCTGAGCCCGTCCAGGTGAGGCCCACAGGGACAGACATGTTGACGGTGGCTGTATTTGCATTCTAGATATATTTTGAAGTCACGGCCAACAGTCTTTGCGGAAATTATTCTGTCAAAAAATAAAAGTCTGTACTACAAAACTTAAGGATTCTACTCCTAAATCAAACTGTGCCCCCCAAAACCCCCTTAAGAGAAAACAGCTCTCAGAGCTTCACAGCCCCCAGGAGACCAGGCAGCCTGATGCCCACTTCACATGAGATCGTGAAAGACAGTGGGTGAAGAAAGACCTCCCAGGGCAGAGACGGTGGACCAGGGCATCAGACTAGGAACAGAGGGGCCTGTGTTTCTTTTGTAATGTGGCACATTGCCTTGCAACTGGACACTTCGTTTCCTGACCCCCTCACAGCTACGGGTGCTTGTGTCAAATTCTGGCCCATGGGCCCTGGGGAAAAGTGGGTGCATATTCCAGGCCAGGCCCTTTCAGGGAGAAAGGTGCACCCCTGTTTTCTCTCTTCTTCCTGTGGGCTGGGCTTCAGCCTGAAGGTGGGAGCTGGAGTGGCCAGGTGGACCACAGGTGTCAGCCTGTCTCATTTGGGGCCACAGTTGAGAGACCTGGGTCCCAAACAATGCTGGAGTTGCCACGTCAACCCAAACTGCATAGTCGGACTGAAATGTATTCATTTCTGTTTTGTTCAGGCGCTATTATTTTGGGTCTCTGACAGTTAATCCTACCCTAAATAATGCAGGTGGTCAGCAAATGAGGCCAGAAGGAAGGGCTGGGCACTGCAGTCGCCAGGAACAACCGTGTCCAGCCATTAGGATGGGCAAGGGCAGAGCTGAAGGCAGAGACGAGGTTGGAGCCTCCAAGGAGTAGCACGGTGCCAGTGTGAATGAGACCGAAGGAGCTGGAGGAGAGAGGGGACACAATGGCGGAACGTAGCAGGTCGATGGGGTGAATACAAGCAGAGGGCTGTGCCCTCCACCAGGCAGGAAGTCACTGGAGGAATGTGAGCAGGACAATGACACCATCCTACTAGATTTCTCACAGGACCTATCTGGCTGCTCAGTGGAGAACACACTGTTGGGGACGTAGGTAGAATCAGGGTTCAGGTAGGAGGGAGAATAGGAAATTCAGGTAGGAAGGGAGGACCAGGGAGGCCAGGGTGGAGGGAGAACAGGGAGGCCAGGGAGGAGGGAGAACCAGGAAGACTGGGCAGGAGGAACTAAGGAAAACAAATAAACAAGAGAACCAGAGAGACCAGGTAGGAGTGAGGGCCAGGGAGGCCAGGGAGGAGGGGAGGCCAGGTAGGAGACTAAGACAAAATTCCAAATGAGACATGGCAGTGGCTCAGAGTGGGGTGGGAACAGTGGAGGTGACAACAAGCTAAATTCTGAACACATTTCGAAGCTAGTTTTCTTGGTCTGTTCAGGCTGCGATCATAAAATGCAATCGTACAAATAGGGAAACTGAGGCCCAAAACAGCTGAGAAATTCACTGAAGGCCACATAGTTGTAAGTGGCAGAAACATGATTCAAACCTAGATTCCTGACTCCAAAGTGCGTCCTCCCCCTATGACCCTGCACTGCTGGAGAATGACAGCCTAGCAGCCCAGAAGAAAGAGGCTGATGCCCAGACGGATTGTGCGGATGGCTCTCGATGAGCTCCGAAGCACAAGGTCATTCAAACACCGTCTCCAACAATTTATTCTTCCCCAAGGACAAACACTACAAAGAGCCAATTCTGAATTGTCAGAACGGGAATGTATTCCTCATGGCAGAGGCCAAAATGCCACAGAATTCTCAGAAAATGAAGCACATTATGAAAACGAATGTGAATCTGAAAGTCCTGGTAATCCCCGGTGCTCACATCTGAGATTTTGCTGACTGCTTTGACATCTTCCTGCTGGAATTGTGCTGCTGATCACGTGTGCTCTCATCCTTGCAGAAGCAGTGGGGCCAACACGACTCCCCGGGCAGCCTCGGGAGCGTCCCCAAGGGAGGTGAAGCATTTCTGAGTCGCGAACAAAGAACCGTTTGGTTCTGCAGAGAAGGGGCATGTCTTTGACTAAGAAAGATTTGTGAAAGATAAAATTATATTTCTTAAGTCATAACAATGTGAGGATGTTTTTAAATCTAAGGATTTAACTCTTCTTAGCTCCCCCAGACACTTTTTTTCTTTTTCTTTTTCTTTTTTTTTAATATTTGAGGCTACTAAGACAACCCAGCGGTCAGAGCCAAGGCAGGCCCAGCCGTGGGACTGGCTCCTAATCAGCGATGCCTGTGTGGAGCACTCTCCAAACGGAACCCCGCCTGAAGCCAGGTCTGAACTGTCTGTTGCATCCTCTCTCAACCAGGGTTCCGTGAGGACATGAGGCCCTCAGAGACGATTTGAGTGGCTTTGCCTCAGTTCACCCAAGGGTGGTTGCAGCCAGCACGACTTGCACAGGAGGGAGGCTCACTGGAGGAACGGGGCAGCCTCGGGCATGACGCGTGATGCCTCCTTCTCTCACCCCGACGGGAAGCACGGTGTGTTTGCAGCATCGGCAACCACAGGAGTAATTGTTCAGGGCTCATCAGAGTTAATCAGTAGGAAAACATAAGAGGCTCTTGCTTTGACTCCTGCAAGAAAACAGGCCTAGAAACCCCAGTCAAAGTTTTCCTGGCGTTGGATTAAAATGGGTGTCATGACATTTGTAGAGTAAGAAAGATGGTTTTTCTTGGAGATCTTGTTTAAAGGCCTGGATCTTTTGTTATTAATGATTTAGAAGAAAAGGTACAATCTCTTCTTTGTACACCTTTCTTAATGCTGTCAGATCGTGAAACAGAACTTACAAATGTGCGGGGAATATTTGGAAGCAGGACTTAATTTTTCACTTAGGATGTGGGATCAGATGACCGTTCCTTTGGTCTTTTCATTCATTTTTTGACGCGTGAGCTGCTGGGGAGCAGCCAGGGCTCGCAAGGGCCGTCTCCCGGTTTCTCCCGAGGGGCCTTTGGTTTGGAGTTGGATTCCGGTACAACAGCCAGTCATTCACTCACCAGCACGTCACCACCCTGGGGTAAATTTCAGCTCCATTTTTCATTTTCTTTATCGGTAACTTAGCATCTCTCGCATGCCTTCTCCACAGGAAGTCTGAGATGCTCCCTTGCAGGGCTCTGAGGTCTCCTTGGGAGAACAGAGCCCAGGAGCTCTCAGCCCGGGCAGGGATGGGCCTGGTGCCCAGCTGCCCCTGGCCCGGCCGCGGCCTCTGCTGCTCTGCTCTGCTGCGGGGCCTGTTCAGCCTGACCCCATTGGAACTGCCTGGATTTCAGTATCTTTAACTGAAAAATCCCTAGCAAGTGGCTGGGCTAGAAGAACTTCCAGAATTCTGAGCAATCTTGCCCTGGAAGTGAGCGCAGCTGCTGTCTGTCCTCCCCACCCTGAGGCGGCTCCCCCAGGGCCTGCCCCTTTCCAGCCGGTGCAACTCCCACACTGATCCTCAGAGAGAAGCGGCCTGCTGAAGCCAAGCCATGGTCCACTCCTTCAATATTTCAGTTTAACCCCTTTATCCCAGGTAGAGACAGGCCACCACGGGCCCTAGTGCCCTGAATCCACAGAGCCAGTGCTGCCACTTGACGTTTGCACAGCCCTAGACCAGCCCGACCTCCAAAGCAGGTTCATTAGCATAATTTAAAATGCTCTTGTGCCCACATAGATTTGAGAATAACCAGATCACAGTGGGGCCTCATCTGTGGCTTGGTGCCAGAAATAATAAAGTACACTTCCCGGGTTTTCCATCAGGGTAAAGGAAAATGACTTTGGAGGAGCAACTCGCCAATGCTTCCGGAAACTCCCCTTGGGTGCTCCCTAACAATCCTGCTTATGGGAAGCGTGCTGAGGCCAGGTACAGGGCAGGGGCATGCAGGGGCCAGGCATGGCAGCCAACGCCAGGCACAGGACAGGAGCCTTCCAAGGCCGAGCACGGGACAGGGGTGTGCCAAGGCCGAACACGGGACAGGGGTGTGCCAAGGCTGAGCATGGGACAGGGATGTGCCAAGGCTGAGCATGGGACAGGGGCGTGCCAAGGCCGAGTACGGGACAGGGGCATGCCAAAGCCGAACATGGGACAGGTGTGTGCCAAGGCTGAGTATGGGACAGGGGCGTGCCAAGGCCTAGTATGGGACAGGGGCGTGCCAAGGCCGAACATAGGACAGGTGTGTGCCAAGGCCTAGTATAGGACAGGGACGTGCCAAGGCTGAACATGGGATAGGTGTGTGCCAAGGCTGAGTATGGGACAGAGGTGTGCCAAGGCCTAGTATGGGACAGGGGTGTGCCAAGGCTGAGCACGGGACAGGGGCGTGCCAAGGCCAGGCACACAGGTGTTTATCACACACACAGGTACCTTTGGGATAACAAAATGGAAGAGTGCCCCTGTAGGCACCGCAGGGCCGCCTCAGCTCATTAACTTAGCAAATCATCGCTGAGCACCTACGATGCCTCGGGCTCTCTGGCTTCACAGGATACAGAATGGATAAGACAAAGTCCCTGACCACAAGGATCTCGTGTCCAGAAATAGACATACTCCGGGGCAGCCAGGCATGCTGTGGCAGGGTGGGGATAAAGTGTCAGGAGTCACATGGAAGAAGGAGGAAAAGGAGAGCGGGAGAGAGAGGGGAAGAAAGAGAGACAGGGACAGACAGGGAGGGAGGGAGGAGAGACAGAGATAGAGGAAAAAAGAGACAGAGATAGAGACAAGGGAGGAAGAGAGACATTGACAGAGAGAGACAGAGAGACGGAGGAAGAGAGATGAGAGAGGGACAGAGATGAAGAGACAGGGAAGAGGAGAGACGGGGTAGAGGGAGAGAGAGACAAACAGAGGAAGGAAGACAGAGAAGCTGTTGAGCCTGGGAGAAGGTTTGAGGCAGGCCTGGATGATGAGTCTGTGTTTGGCACACAGGGCGAAGGGATGTCTGGGCCCCGTTCTTGAGGACAGATCTCCCTGCATGTAGCCCACTGAGCACTGACCACAATCGGTGCCCGGACAGAGCATTCCTCTGAAGCCCATAGGCAGAGTCCTGGGAGCTGGGAGGAAAACAGAAAAGGCAGCGAGGGTATGGAGCCCAGCCTGGGAGCTGGGAGCAATGAGCAGCAAGAACTAGGCACAGGAATGCCCAGGGGAGGGGCCACAATGGCCACTTTGGCACCAGAGTCCTCCTCCAGCTCCACGACCAGTGACCCTAAAGGTGGGTCATGTGAGGCAAACATGGTCACAGGGGCTTCTGTTTGGAGAGGGATTTAGGGCCATTGTGAACAGGAAGCCACACCACAGCCATGTCTGCTCCTATGTCTCAGAGGTCTCAGCCGGTCTCTCATCTGGGTGAAATCCCAAGCTCAAATCTTACAGACAGTAGGACCATGATCCCCTGTTCAAAGAGCCATACTGAATTTCTCACTGGATAAAAGCCTGGATGGAAGAGCTGAAACTATAAAATGCTTACAAGGAAACACAGACGTAAACTGTCATGACTTTGCATCAGGCCATGGTTCCTTAGACATGCCACCAAAAGCACAAAAGCAACAAAAAAAGCAATCGAGAAGTTGGACATCATCAACATTAAAAAACTTTCCTGCTCCAAAGCACACTATTCAGAGAATGAAAAGACAACCCAAAGAATGGAAGAAAATATCTGCAAGTCACGTGTCTGATAAGGATCTGGTATCCAGACTATATAGAGAACTCTTCAACTCAACAATAAAAAGACAACTAGCCCCATTAAAAGAAAGGGGTGAAGGGTTTGAACAGGCATTACTGCAAGGAATACACAAATAGCCACAGGCACAGGGAAGCGTGCTCCACCTCTGGTCTCTGTGCGGCACTGCTGGGCACGGCATTGTCCAGGAACTCTCAGGCAGCCAGGGTGCAGGGAGGCAGGTGCTGCCTGATGCTTGGCCAGAGCGTCTCTCTCCTTCTTCCTCCCTGGGTGGCCACACACCCTGGCTGGGGTGTGTCAGGGTGGATTTGAGCCAGCTGTGGGGGCAGGTGGCTCTGCAGGGGTCCAGGAAGGTTTGCAGGGCTTCCTGCACCTCACTTGTCTCTCATGGGCACCACACTGCCGCCTTTAGTCCAGGAGGGTTTGTGGGGGGCTTCCTGCACCTGACTTGTCTCTCATGGGCACCGCACTGCCGCCTTTACTCCAGGAGGGTTTGTGGGGGGCTTCCTGCACCTGACGCGTCTCTTATGGGCATCGCACTGCCGCCTTTAGTCCTGCCTGGTTGTCCACAGTTGGACGATCATTTTCTGTAACCTTTACCCCGGCAGGAAGGGGGAGAAACGGTGAAGGGAAGAATAAACACGCTCCACAGTAGGGAAAGTTTACAATCCTTGCCTGCAGTGGTGCGCACACTTTTTTGCTTTCTAAGCACAGGAACCTGCCTGGGCTCCACGTCCTCACGGGCCAATGACCGTCATGCTGCACCTCCAGGACCAGCTCTCACTGCACACCCTCCTGAGCAACAGATGAGGTCTTCAGGTCACTGCCTCCTCCACAGTGAGACAGCAGGCTCAACCACGCTGGGTGCGTGTCTCCCTAGAGCCTCATCTCAGAAACTCTCACTACAAAAATGAGCTTATCCTGAAGAGAGCACTGTGTGGGTAGTGGGGACGGGGGTGGGGGGGGTCTGTGTGTGCACACCTGTGTGTGGTCTGTGTGGTATATGTATGTGTATGAATGTGTGTGTGGTGTGTGTGGCACATGTGTGATATGTGTGTATGAGTGTGTGGTGCATCTCTGGTGTGTGTCTGTACATGTGTGTGATGTGTGTGTGCGCCAAGTGTCTGGTGTGTGTGTGATATGGTATGTGGCTTGTGTACACGTAGGTGACACGTAGGTGACACGTATGTGTGTGAATGCATGTGTGGGGCATGTGTACATGCCTATGTGTACTGTGTGGTGTGTACATGTTGGGGTGTGTGTGGTTTGTGTGTGTATATATGTTTGTGTAATGTGGTAGATGATGTGTGTACATGGGTGACATGTATGTGTCAGAGTGTGGTGTGTATGCATGTGTATACATGTGTGGTGTGTGTGCATGTGTGGGGATGTATGTGTGGTGTGTATGTGCATGGTGTGTGTGGATATGTGGTGTAAATGTGTGTATGTATGTAATGTGTGCATATGTGTGATACATATGTGTGTAGAGTGTGTGCATATGTATGAATGTGTGGCGTGTATGCATATGCTGTGTGAATGTGGGTGGATATCTGAAGTGTATGTGCATGTGTGTGTTGTGCATGTGTGTGTATGTATGTGTGGTATTGTGTGGTATGTATGTGCATGTGTGTGTACGGATATGTGGTGTGTGTGCATATGTGTGGTGTGTATGTGTGTGTTGTGTGTGCATGTGTGTATGCATATGGTGTGTGTATACATGGTGTGTATGTGCATAGTGTATATGCATGGTGTGTGTGTGTGTGGATATGTGTTGTGTGTTTGCATGTGTGGTGTGTATGTGTGTCATGTGTTTTTATGTATGTGTGGTGTGCATGTGTGTGGTGTGTGCATGTATGTGTATATCTGGTGTGTGCATGTGTGTGGTGTTTGTGCATGTGTGAATGTATGTGTTGTGTGCATGTGTGGTGCATATGTGCATGGTGTGTGTGTGTGTATGGATATGTGGTGTGTGGGTGTGTGGTGTGTATGTGTGTGGTGTAGGTGTGTGAGTGGATATGTGATGTGTGTGTGATGTGTATGTGCGTATGTGTGGTATGTATAGTGTGTATGTGTGTATGCATGTGTGTGGGTATGTGGTGTGTGTACATGTATAGTGTGCATGTGTGTGGTGTGTATATGTGTGGTGTATATGCATTATGTGGATATGTGGTGTCTGTATGTGTGTGGTGCATATGTGTGCAGTGTGTGTGCTTGTGTGTATATATGTGTTGTATGTGTGATGTGTGTGCTTGTGTGTATGTATATGTCATGTGCATGTATGTGGTGTATATGTGCATTGTGTGTCTGGATATGTGGCGTGTGGGTGTATGTTGTGTGGTGTGTGTCCGTGTGTGTCCGTGTGTATGTGTGTGGTGTGTGCATATGTGTGGAGATGTGTGTGTACATGTGTCTGGTGTGTATATGTGTAGTGTTTGTGCATGTGTGGCTATGTGGTATGTGTGCATGTGTGTGTGGTCTGTGGTCTGTGTGTGTGGTGTGTGTGTGTATGCATATGTGGGTGTGTATGTGTGTGGTGTGTGTGCATATGTGTGTGGTGTATATGTATGTACATGTGTATGGTGTGTGCATGTAGGTATGGTGTGTGCATGTGTATGTGTGTGGCATGTATGTGTACGGTATGTATATGTGTGGTGTGTGTGCATGTGTGTGTATGTGTGGTATGTATGTGTGTGGATATGTGGTGTGTGCATACATGTGTACGTGTGTGTATGTAGGTGTGGTGTGCACGTGTGTGGTGTGTGTGGTGTGTGTGCATGTGTGTGTATGTATGTGTGGTGTGCATTGTATGGTGTGTGTGGTGTGTGTGCGTGTGTGTATGTATGCTGTGTATGTGTGCTGTGTATGTGTGTGGATTTGTGGTATGTGTGTGGTGTGTGTATGTAGGTGTGGTGTGCATGTGTGTGGTGTGTATGTGTGGTATGTATTTGTGCTGTGTGTATGCATGTGTCTGTATGTATGTGTGGTATGTGCATGGTGTGTATGTGTGTGGTGTGCGTGCATGTGTATGTGTGGTGTGTATGTGTATGGTATATGTGTATGTGTGTGGATATGTGGTGTGTGTGTACGTGTGTATGTAGGTGTGGTGTGCATGTGTGTGGTATGTATGTGTGCTGTGTGCATGTGTGTGTGTGGTGTGTATGTGTGTGGCATGTGTACATATGTGTGGAAATGTGTGCACATGTGTCTGGTGTGTATGTGTGTAGTGTGGGGTGTGTATGTGGTGTGTGTGTAGTGTGTATGTGCATGGGGTGTGTGCATGTGTGTAGATATATGATGTGTGGTGTGTGTGTGTGGTGTGTATCTGCATAGTGTGTGTGCACGTGTGTATGTTGAGTGTGTGTGCGCATGTGTGTTTCCAAGTCTCTCGCCAGCTGTTCTGATGCAGCATCTGTGGCCATACCTTGGCGTGCGTTGCCTGCTGTGAATCGTGTCTAGCTGATGCTGAGCCTCCCCAGGTGCTGGTTCAAAGAGAACCCGATAGGGAGCCTTTGGTCACTGCTGTTTGGTTTTTAAATGGAAGATAGAGACCGAAATTTCAGGCAGGTCTTGAGGCAGTCAGTGCATGGAAACTACTCACAAAAAAGCACAGAACTTGGAGTTAGCTTGGGCCCAGATCATTCACTTAGCAGCAGTGACCTTGAATGAGTTGCATTCAAGCTTCTTGGAGGTCTTCTGTTTGTAGAGTGGGGATAATGAGATCTGCACCACTGGGTTACAAGGGTCCCTCAGACGACAACACATCCAAAGCTTCTGTGTGACAGCAACCGTTTCTAGGAAGGTGTGAAAGGGAAGGTCCTCTGCACCACCCCACATGCCAGCTCAGAAGCCCCAAGGAATCATAATCATGATCAACAGCATCCCAGACTGCCTGGCACACGTGCCCTTTCCAGTGTGAGGGTCACAGCCTTTTCTGAAAACCAGAAATCTCCAGAAAGTAAGGGTTTGCCAAGCAGGATGAAGAACTGGATTTTAAACTGGGATATAAATTCCAAAAGGGCAGGGATTTTTTATGTGTTTTCCACCAGTGTGTCCTAGTACTTACTTAGAACACCACCACATAGTAGGTACTCAACAAATAGCACTCATGGTAGGCACTCAACACATAGCACCCATAGCAGGTACTCAACAAACAGCACCATATAATTGGCACTCAATAAGCAGACCCACATAGTAGGTACTCAACAAGCAGCATCACATAGAAGGAACTCAAGAAATAGTACCGCACAGTAGGTCCTCAGTAAATATTGTTGAATAAATAAATATGTTAATTAAAAGGAGAGTGCCCCACAAAGAAAGCAAAACTTTCCATCTCCTTCAGCATTGCTGCACTTATTTCTACAGAAATAATTGCAATGCTAACGACGGTCTTTCTTAACAATGCACTAAATTAGGCCCTGATGGACCATGACTGAATTACATGTGATTAAAGTTCTTCCAGGTTCACACTGACCTCCCAAAAGGATTCAACTGCACTTGTTTTTGAAGTAGTTTTTAATAATTCCGATTTTTATAGCAAAATCAGACCAACCAATCCTGTGTGTGTGGTGTATGTGTGTTTTCTACATGTGGTGTGTGTATATGTGTATGCTGTGTGTGTGTGGTTTGTAATGTGTATATGCTGTGTGCTGTGAGGTATGTGGTGTGTGTTTAACGTGTGTGGTGTGTGTGTGTATACTGTGTGTTGTGTGTGGTTTGTATATGTGGTGTTTGTAGTGTGTGGTATGTGTATAGTGATTGTGTTGTGTGTTGTGTGTAATGTGTGTGATATGTATAGGTATGTGTGTAGTGTGTGATGTTTGTATGTGTGCATGTGTGTGTGCAGTGTGTATAGAGTGTATTGTGTGGCATATGTATGTGTAGTGTGCATGTATTTGTGTGGTGTGTAATATGTGTGGTATGTATGTGTGTGTATGGTGTATGGTGTGTGTATGTGGTGTGTGGTGTGTGTATAGTATTTATTTTGCATGGTATGTGCATTGTATGTGTGATGTGTGTATGTAGGGGTGTGATGTGTGTATGTAGGTGTGTGGTGTGTGATGTGTGTGATGTGTGGTGTGTGGATGTATGTGGTGTGTAGTGTATATGTATGTATGTGTGTGGTGTGTATATGGTGTTTACACTGTGGTGTGTGTATTGTATGTGTGATGTGTGTATGTGTGTACTGTGTTGTTTGTATGTGTGTGATGTGTGCTCTGCATATAGTCTGTGCTGTGCGGCATATGTATTGTATGTGTAGTGTGTATGTATGTGTGTGGTGTGTGATGTGTGTTGTGTGTGATGTGTCTGGTATGCATGCACCGGTATGGTGTGTGTATAGTATTTGTTTTGCATGGTATGTGCATTGTATGTGCCATGCATAAGTATGTGGTATGTGCATTGCATGTGTAATGCATGTATGTAGAGGTTTGATGTGTGATGTGTATGATGTGTTGTGTAGTGTCTATGTACGTATGTATGCGTGGTGTGTGTTTATGTATGTGGTAGGTGGTGTGTATATAGTGTTTATTGGTATGGTATGTGTATTCTATATGTGGTGTGTATGTATGTGTGTGGTGTGTGTATGTGTGTGCTGTGTGCTGTGCATATATGTGTGTGGTGATGGGTGGTGTCTGTTTGTGGTGTGTACATGTGTGTGATATATGTGGTGTGTGATGTGTAAGGTGTGTATGTGTGAATGTGTGCATAGTGTTTGTGTTGCATGGTGTGTGTGCTGTATGTATGGTGTGTATGTATATATGTGTGTGGTGTATATGTGTGATGTGTGAGGTGTGGTGCATGGATATATGTGATGTGTGTTCATGTATGTTGTGTGTGGTGTGTGTATAGGGTTTGTGTTGTGTAGTGTGTGTATTGTATGTGTGGTGTGTATGTATGTGTGTGGTGTATATGTGTGATGTGTGAGGTGTGGTGCGTGGATATATGTGATGTGTGTTCATGTATGTTGTGTGTGGTGTGTGTATAGGGTTTGTGTTGTGTAGTGTGTGTATTGTATGTGTGGTGTGCATGTGTGTGTGTGGTGTGTGATGTGTATGGTGTGTGTGTGTGCTGTGTGTATAGTATTTGTGTTATGTTTTGTGTACGGTATGTGTGGTGTGTATGTATGTGTGTGGTGTATATGTGTGATGTTTGATGTGTGATGTGTGGTGTGTGGATATGTGTGACATGGGTTTATATATGTGGTGTGTGGTGTGTTTGTAGTGTTTGTGGTGTGTGGTGTGTTTATTGTATGTGTGGTGTGTATGCATGCAATGTATGTGTATGCATGTGTGTGGTGTGTGGTTTGCATGTATGTGTCTGGTATGTGATGTGTAATGTGTGTAGGTGTGTGGTGTGAGTGTAGTGTGTGTATAGTGTTTGTGTTGTGTGGTGTGCATACTGTGTGTGCTGTGTGTATGCATGTGTTGTGTGGTGTGTGGATATATATGGTGTGTAATGTTTATGTATGTGCATATGTGCGTAAGGGCCACGCCGGGAGCCCGCTTTGGGTCAGACCCAGCTCCTCATCCTGCAGCCGCAGCTATGATGACGGTCGTCAGCTCCCAGGATGAGTGGCCAGCACCCTGCTCAGCGCCTGGTGGGGGCGATGAACCCCACGCTCCTCCAAGCAGGGGCTATGGGCTCGCAGCCAGGGCTCGGAGGGAGAGGGACCCCTGCCCTGAGCTCACCATGGGGCACGGGATGGGGTGGGAGGGACATGGGTGGGTAAAGGGTTTGTGCACCTGCTGTGCACCAGGCGGACACCGGCTCCCACGCAGGGAGCCAAAACCATGTTTTTTAAGAAGGGAAATACGTGAACATCCCCTAAATGACAGATGCAGTGCCGTGTGGGAAAGGAAAGCCTCCCCGAGGCCGCTGCGGTGCCTCCATGGCTTTGTGAGTCTCACTGTTCCCTGCATTCCCCGTCGCCATAGCAGTGCTTCAGTGGGGCTGGCAGATACTGGGATGTGTTACAAATCAAGGCCATGGGCCTTCTCAGAGACCCTCAAGATCTCCGAGACAGACTGTCCCTGCGGGATGGCCGAGGTCTCTTATTCAAATCCTGCTCTATCTGCAGACATCAGGAAGCTCAGGAGAGCCTGCCCTGCCCTCAGCAAGTGCACCTGGACATCTAGGAAACTGACAGCCCCCTGCAAATCCACCTTCGGGCCTTGGCTCTAGGGGGTGACCCTTGCACGTCAGGGAATCATCAACTTAATTGCCGTGGGCTTATTTCACATTGCACACCTGTACCAAAACATCTCATGTACCCCATAAACATATACACCTACTATGTACACAAAAATTATAGTAATAGTAATAACATGCTTCTTTCCTCAATTTTCAAGCAAGCACAATGCTGTTCTCTGTGATGGTTAATACTGAGTGTCAATTTGATTGGACTGAAGGATGCCAAGTATTGTTCCTGGGTGTGTCTGTGAGGGTGCTGCCAAAGGAGATGAACATTTGAGTCCATGGACTGGGAGAGGCAGAGCCACCCTCAGCCTGGGTAGGCACCATCCAGTCTGCTGCCAGCATGGCTAGGATAAAGCATGCAGAAGAATGCAGAAGGACTAGACTGGCTGAGTCTTCTGGCCTCCTCTTTTTCCCACGATGGATGCTTCCTGCCCCTGAACATCAGACTCCAAGTTCTTCAGCTTTGAGACTCTTGAACTTACACCAGTGATTTGCCAGGGGGTCTTGGGCCTTCAGCCACAGGCTGAAGGCTGCACTGTCGGCTTCCCTACTGTTGAGGTTTTGGGACTTGGGCTGGCTTCCTTGCTCTTCAGCTTGCAGATGGTCTATTGTGGGACTTCACCTTGGGATCGTATGAGTCAACTCTCCTAAAAACTCCCCTTAATTTATTCATCTATCCTATTAGTTCTGTACCTTTAGAGAACGCTGACTAATAACATTCTCTAACAATAACCAATCAAGCACCTGGGATCTGGAATCCAACAGTCTCACCAAAGGCTCCCAGTGCCTGAGTGGTCAAGTGAGGCCCATGTTCCAAAGCTCCTGACCCGAAGCCTTTCTCCTCACCTGTGTGCCCTCCCTCCCTCAGGCATGTGTGTCTTCACAAGTACAAAATTATATCCAATTGTCTGCAAGGGACAGCCAGGGAGAGTTGAACCATACATCGATGATATTAATACACTGCTAGTTTTGTTAGGTGCCATGATGCTACGTTTAAAAAATTAACTTCTAAAGATAAATTGGAGTATTATGGGTAAAATGGTATATCTGGGATTGGCTGGAAAATATTCCTACAAAAGGAAAAGAAGTGGTAGGTAGATAGAATAAGACTGATGAAATATCAGAATGATTGAAGGTGGGCAATGGATACATGAGTTTATTATGCTGAGTATATTTAAAATTCTCATGCAGAGTTCAAAAGCGGTAGGCCACACATCGAAGACAATAGAAACTGCCTCGAGGGCTGTCCCTGACAGTGGTCGACATGTGTCCTGTGAACATGCATCCAGCTTCCTCTATGTGCCAGGTTTGTGCCAGCACCAGGGATGTGACTGGCTGAGGGACTGCCCCTACCTCCCACCACTCATGAGCTGGGGAGAGACACAGGACAGGTGTGAGAAGAACATCAACACAATCAACGGGCTTGAGGAAGTGTGGCAAACAGCTCACTCATCCGCCTTGTTTGATCTGAATGTCGTGGGGAGGGTGACTTCTCTGGGAAGAAAGTCTGAAGCAGAAAATGAGATGTTTGCTACTTGGGAGGCAGAGGGACAGGGCAGGAGGCCCCAGGGGAGGGGGTGGTGCTCTGCAGGTGTGGGCCATGAGGAGCAGGTGCGTTCTCAGGGGGACGGGGGACGTGTCAGTGTGGAGGAGCCGAGGTGACACTGGCAGGGAGAGGCGAGTCCCGCTCATGAAGGTTCTGAAGAAATTGTACTTCCCAAGAAGGTGGAAACCAGTCCTAGGGGGCCCGGAACTGGTCCCTGGTGCTGGTTAATCTCCTGTTTCTATGGATAGATCCCATGTTTCTCCTCATGTCCCAATATGCTCAGAAGGAGAAAGTCATAAAACCAACAAAATAAAATTTCACACCCCCAATTTTTTTCTAAGTAAAATATGGTCATTATAGAAAAGGTAGAAAATACAACAAAACAAAACAAAAGTAAAGTAAAGTAAGCAACCCCAAATCTTACTGCCACTGGGAAAGTTCTGGTGTCTATCCTTCCAGACTTTTCCCCTAAAAATATGCTCAGAGAAGTTTGTTCTTTTTACAAAAATGGCATCAGGGGCCAGGCGCGGTGGCTCACGCCTGTAATCCCAGCACTTTGGGAGGCTGAGGCAGGTGGATCGCCTGAGGTCAGGAGTTCGAGACCAGCCTTGCCAACATAATGAATCCCCATCTCTACTAAAAAGATAAATAATTAGCTGGATGTGGTGGCGAGTGCCTGTAATCCCAGCTATTAGGGAGGCTGAGGCAGGAGAATCGCTTGAACCCAGGAGGCAGAGGTTGCTATATATATATATATATAGCATCAGGTACACAAAGTCTTACCTGCTTTTTTCACCTCAAAATACATCTAAACATATTTCTCTATCAGTATCTGTACATCCAAATAAAATCAAATGTTAATTCACTTTTATTTTAAAAAGAAACTTGGATGCATTTTGCACCTCCTTTGGGCAATGAGAAGCTATCTCAAAATACAATAACGAAGAAGGATTGCAGCTTCTGAGTGTGATTCTTGAGGAGAGAGTAAAACAAGTAAGCAGAAACTCCGCTGAAGTCAGAGGCCACCTTCAAGGTCACGCGGCCCAGCCCTCACCGTACTGTGGAAGACACTGGGCCCCAGAAGGCGAACGGTGTGCTCAGGGCACATGGCTGGGTAACAGCAGAGCCAACCCCGAAGCTTAGCCTCGGATCTCCGGCTCCATGGGGAAGGAGGCTCTTCCTCTCTGAATGAGAAGAATCCTAGTGACGAGTGGCCTCAGTGCTAAGAGACCTTCTGATGCCTTCAGAGGCTCATCTCCTCCACCTTCCAGCCGAGACCCGCACCTGACCCCTGGAGAAAACAGGCCACCTTCACATTTAGGTATTAAGTGGCAGAGAATTGAACTACTTCAATGAGGCACAATCACAAAACCATATGAATTTAGGGAAAAAAGGATCCAGTACCCTATTTTGAGATGAAGAATTTTGAGGCCAGATAGTTCTACAAACTTGCCCAAGCCACAGTTGGCATCAGAACTGAATAGAGGACTCAGGTGTCCTGACACCGGACTGCCTTCTGCTACCAGGAAACAGAAGACTGGCATTTTCTTCTGCCCCCGCACCAACACTTCCCTCCTCCAGGAAGACTATCTAGAGGTGATCCTCACTGAGTTTCCTCAAAACTCTGACAGAATGCTTTCCAAAAACCTTTTAACATTTTTAGCAATCTGTCAACTTGTAAAAATCCTGCTGTAGCCATTAATAACCAATGTCTGTAACAATATACACTCTACTAATACTAGTTGTCTTTCCTTACATAAACACAGGTCTAAGCTATATAATCGATGTTTCAATGCTAAAATGAATTAGCCAAAAATCTTGCCCAGATGACATGAGAAAATAAAGATTAAAAACTCACACTCTTTCATCTCAAGGTGTTGAAACAAAAAGACTCATTTTCCCCAAGCATAACAACTATGACACCGTGGTCTATGCTATAGTGTGAATATTTGTCCCCTCCAAAACTCAAGTTGAAATTTAATCCCCAACAGGACAGTATCAAGGGGTGGGGAATTTAAGAGGTGACTGGGTCTTGAGGGCCCTGCCCTCCTGAATGGATTCACCACTCGTGGGCCGATGGATAAATGGATTAGCAGGTTGTCATGGGAGTAGGACAGGTGGCTTTATAAAAAGAAGAGAGGCCTGGGCACGTGAGCATGCCCAACCTCCCTGCCAGGGACACCCTGAGCTGCCTCAGGACTCCTCGGAGAGTCTCCACAGCAACAAGGCTCTCACCTGGCGCGGCCCCTCAACCTGGGAATTCTCAGCCTCTGTAACCTTAAGAAAGAAATTCATTTTCTTCTAAACTACCCAGTTTCAAGTAGTTTGCTTGGAAGTTCGCTACAAGCAAAGAAGAGGGACTAAGATGGCCCAATCCACTAGACAAGAAGCCCAGGTCTTGATAAGCTCTCTCTTGCAAACGGTGCTCAGAGAGCGGCTTTGATGGCCAGGATGTGATCATTACATCACCCAACTCAGAGCAAAGCAAGAGGAAACTTCAAATGCAGTTCTGCAGAAGCACAACAAATGAAAAAGCCAAAAACATTACAAGTTCTCCCTTAAGTGGAACCCACAAACTCCTACACGATGGATGGCTCAGAGCCACAGTGAAAGCAAACCACGGCCCAGGCAGGGAAAGGATGGAAGGGCAGGCCCTGAGGAGGCCTTGTGGCTGATCAGGACTGATCAGCTCTTCTCCTCACCCTGCCCTTCCTCCAGCACTGGGTTCACGTCTCCCAGGGCCCTCCCCTCTGTCCCAGCCTTCGCACCTCTCCCTAGCTTCCCAACTCCCCCAGCAACCAACGGTCGATATTACAAATTCTGGCAAACCATTATTTTCCTGGACTCTATTTTTCACAGTTGTTTTGCTGCCGTTATTGGTATTTGCACAACTCCTAGTAATGAAACCACATCTTATGACTCTGATTGACCATGCATCTCATACGCAGTGCCAGTGACTTAGCGACTCTCCCTGATTGGTTGATATATATCACTAAACCTTCTGAGGATTCAATAGTATGAAAATCTCCAGATCAAAGAGGAAACCGTTCCTTCTGCTTACAAAATACCTCAATGCCATACGGTACCCAAAACTTGAGACTCTGGGGCCCACTCCTTGGAATCCTTCTTTCTAAATTTTTTATTTTAAAAAGATGATCCCTTTTGGAATAACTAGCGTGGTTGACATTAGTGTTGTCTGTTCAGTATTCTTTCCTCTGGAGAAAGCCCTCTCCTCCAGCCTAGAACAATTCCACCCATCCGTGTTGTCTGGGTTTGACCACCCTTGGCCCTCACCCCCACTCCCACCACCTCCCACCTAGGCCATGTGTTTTCATGGCAAGCATGGGACTCAAAGCAGGCCAATTAGTGAGCATCTCCTTAGGAATTTGGGCAGATCTGAAAGTGAAAGGCTGTCTCTTTTCTCTAAGATCTCTCTAGGCATGAGTGACACACAGCAGCCAGTAGCCATCTTACTGCCACTTGGAGAAGCTTGTTCAAGAATAAAGTCAAGAAGAGGTGAGCAGACCCACCAGATGGGAAGGCAGAGGGATTCAAGGAGAGCATTTGCCACCAGCTGTCCCCGGAGCCCACGTCCCCCTCAGGCTTCCTGGATTTTTCTTAAGCTTAGGTGAAAGGGATCACATAAACTGTCAAAAGAGTTTTGACAAATGTAGGTGCTCAGTGCTGCAAATAAACTGCACACCTGAGATTATCAGAACAATTCGTGTCTTCCAGGATGCAACACCTAAAAAATGAGCAGCCCATGCCAACAGCATTCTCTAATAGGCCCTGTATACAGCAAGTATCAAAAGAGTGACCATGTTCAGGAGAATGAAATCGTGAGGATAGCCTTAGATAGGTGTTTGATACTGTGGGAGGATTTCAGAATAGCTCTATTTTTTTAGTAAAACTTTAAGTATTCACATAAAGGTCATTTTGGTGAGAATTATCCTGCTGTTTCTTCTCCATTACCCAGTGAAATTGATTCTGTAATTGATAGAGTCTCAGGTGCAATGAATTTATGCCAAGAAAGTAGAATGAGCAGAACCAGGGTACAAGTGGGTAACAAAGGCAAAGAGTTCCTGGGGAACACTGCCGGGACCACGGGATTCACAGGACGCAACCTCGCAGGCTGGGAGCAAGTGAGGGTCATGGTTCCCACCTGCATGTCTGTCCTTGTCCTGACCATCAGACTCCCTCGCAAAGTCAAGACTGCACTATGATCCGGGCACCATGTCAATATGCGCACTGCCCCCTCCAGCCTGCCACGCAACCTTCCACAGATGGAACCGGAAAGAAACCCCAAAGGACTGCCTGGCAAACCTGCCACACTCAACAGTGTCTTGGTTTCTTTGCCATTTTCTTAACAACAAAAATGACCTCCATTAGCTGGGCATGCATTATGAAGCAAACAATTGACAAAGTACGTCACCTGCTTTATATAATTTAGTCCTCATAACACCTGCGAGGAGGAGTCCAGGTGAGGGAAGGATCCAGGCAGGGTGAACATCTGGAGAAGGAGCCCAGTTCATGGGGGGAGCGAGCAGCATGAACATCTGGGGAGTGGGGTGCAGGTGATGAGCCCTGTCTCCTCTTTCTCTTGCACTGATCGCTCTCTTCTCAGCTCTCACCCCATGAGGAGGAAGAGAAGTGGGAAGGAGGGAGGGAAGAAGAAAGAGGTAGGAAGGAAGAACATAAGTTTGTAATAGTTCCACGTGCTAATGGCATTGATATTTACGTAAACAAAAATATATTTGCAATGAAATTAATGATTTTACTAATGCCACTGTTACTAGTACCAATACCAGTATGCATGGTAAATACTTACATCACCTGATTGTAGAAAGAAAAAAATCACCTTCAGAAAATGAATGAGGAAAATTTTCATTAAGCAATTCCTATTTTCCTATATAATATTTGGCACCCTGATTTGTCATGCGCTTTGGAAACATTATCTATCCAGTATTACCTAGAACACCCACTTAATAAATTGTGCCTCTCTAGAAACACTGAGAGAAGCAGGAACGGAACAGCCCAGAACAGGCCACTGTGTTCAGAAGGCCCCATACTTGGTTTAAGGATCTGCTGTCGCATTTTGAAATTCTTAATAATTTTTTTCCAAAAGGTCCTGTATTTCCATTTGTCCTGGGCCCACAGATTGGGGCATTTAGGCAATGGGAAGGAACACCTAAAATTTGTATTCCTGAAAAAACAGTACGTGTGAGCTGAAGGAAATGGGAGTGAGTCTCACTCAGCCTGGTCCTCAGGTCCCTCAGCAATGAAGGCAGCAGCGACACCACAGCCTCCAGCCCAGGGCAAGAGGATGCACCTTCCCCAGCGCTGCTGGAGCTCATGGAACCACCTGCTCTTCCCAAGTGGGGAAACTGTCGCTGTGGGAAGGTAACGCCACGGACCCTGCTACTCATGAGCTCTGATGAGGAGTGTAAATTTGGTTGATGAAAAGAGAACAATTTCCTAATAAACATTATCATCTAGTTAATAAATGTCTTCTGCTCCTGAAATTAGAGGAAGAGAGAGAGAGAAGAGTTAAAAACAATAATAATAAAAGGTGTTTCTTGGGTGGAGAAGAGTAGGCACCACTGACGTAGCTCTGCTCCTCCACAGAAGAGAATCGGGAGGCAGCACGGCCGCTGCTGAGGCCACTTAGCCAGATAACAGGTGGGAGGGGGTTCTCCCCACTGGAACCTCAGGAACAGTGACCCCAATTTCTGCTGTTCCTATGTGGGGCGCTGTGCTCACTCCACAGTGAGCACTCCACGCATCATCCCAGCGTGGGGGTAGCAGGGGGTAGTCCAGGCCTCTGTCCCCACAAGCGGATGCCCAGCTGCCAGAGGCGGAGGAGCAGCAGGATGCCAGCAGCATCAGATGCATGTCGGCAAACACTGGGAAAAATGCAGCGGGGGACAGGGAGGAAGAATGGCAGCAACACAGGTGGTCAGGTGTCTGTGCTGAGAGGACGGGTCACTTGTCCCAGGTGCCACCATAAAACAGAGTTAAGGCTGAAAACAGAACCCAGCTCCCCCAGCTCCAAGGGCTGCACAAACACCTGAATCCCCGGGCTCTTTGGCCTGCATTTCTGCACCGAGTGGAGGGTTACTGGGTGGCATCACTCTCGGTGAGTGTTCAGCTAGACACAAGCGGCTACCTCGTCTCAAGGAGTTGCTAATTCCAGTTCATGTCAGCCCCTTTTCAAGGAATAATGGAGACAGAGCCAGTCTGTGGGCAGCCACTTTACCCTACACACTATCTGTTTTCACAACCTCTATGCACATGCATTTATGCCTTTCTCTAAAGTTTAACAATTGCCTTGACAGAAAATAAAAGTAGGGCATCAGATTGAAGAGTCAGTGTGATGGGGAGAAAGACAAAGACAGCCTTTTCCAGGGTGGGGAGGGCAGCCCAGGGCCCAGAGCCACCTGGACCTCATGGGGCAGCCAGAGGCTTGGGAGGGTCTCCTGTGTGCACATCCTCCGTCCCTACCACAGCCCCGTGCCTGACAGCTCATCTGTGTCCTATTCTGTTCCTTTATTGCAAGGCTTTGATTCCAGTTATACAGAGGCTCCTCAACTTAAGATGGGGTTACATCCCAATAAATCCATTGTAAATCAAAAATATCATAAGTCAAAAATGAATTTAATACCCCAACAAATTCATTATAAGTCAAAAAATCATTAAGTTGCACCATCATAACTTGGAAATTAACTAGATGCTGTATCAGCTGCCAATTGCCGTGATAGTGCTGCATAACAAGCCACCCCAAACTTAGTGGTTTAAAATAACAACTATTGTGGGGAAAAGAGAACACTTATACACTGTTGGTGGAAGTGTAAATTAGTTCAGCCATCGTGGAAGACAGTGTGACGATTCCTCAAAGATCTAAAGACAGAAATAACATTCAACCCAACAATCCAATTACTGGGTATACACACAAAGGAATATAAATCATTCTGTTATAAAGACACATGCATGTGTTTGTTCATCGCAGCACTATTCACAATAGCAGAGACATAGAATCACCCTAGGTGCCCATGAATGGTGGATTAGATAAAGAAAATGTGGTACATATGGCTGGGCACAGTGGCTCACATCTGTAATCCCAGCACTTTGGGAGGCTGAGGCAGGTGGATCATGAGGTCAAGAGATCAAGACCATCCTGGCTAACATAGTAAAACCCTGTCTCTACTAAAAATACAAAAAATTAGCTGGGTGTGGTGGCAGGTGCCTGTAGTCCCAGCTACTCGGGAGGCTGAGGCAGGAGAATGGTGTGAACCCAGAAGGTGGAGCTTGCAGTGAGCCAAGATTGTGCCACTGAACTCCAGCCTGGGCGACAGAGCGAGACTCTGTCTCAAAAAAAAAAAAAAAAAGGAAAAAGAAAAGAAAAGAAAAGAAAATGTGGTACATATACATGATGGAATACTATGCAGCCCTAAAAAAGGAATAAGATCATGTCCTTTGCAGGGACATGGATGGAACTGGAGACCATTATCCTTAGCAAACTAACTCAGGAACAGAAAACTAAGTGCTGCATCTTCTCACTTATAAGTGGGAGTTAAATGATGAGAACACATGGACACATGGTGAGGAACAATACATACTGGGGCCTGTCAGAGGGTGGGAGGAGGAGGAGGATGGGGAAAAATAACTAATGGTTACTAGGCTTAGTACCCGGGTGACGAAATGGTCTGTACAACAAACCCCCATGACACAAGTTTACCTGTGGAACAAACCTGCACTTGTACCCCTGAACTTAAAAGTTTTTTAAAAGGCAACAGAAGCAGAAAAAAAAAAGAAATGCCAAAGCCAAAGAAAAACATAAAAATAAAAATAAACAACAATCATTTATTCTTGTTCACAGGTCTAGTGCCTGCAGGGCAGGTGCACTGCTCTTGGCTGGATTTGCCCATGCACCTGATTTTACCATCCTGGGCCTGGATGGAGGACTCAGCTCTCCTCCCCTTGCCTCTCAATTCCCTCAGCAGGCCGGGGTCCAGAGGAAGAGGCAGAAATGCACGAGCACCTTTTCCATCCTCGGTGGACATCAAGATTATCTCTGTCTCATCAGCAAAGCAAGTCCTGTGGCCACACCCAGTGTCAGAGTAGGACAAAGTTGCCCAAGGGCAGAGTTGCAGGACGGTTTGGGAAATGGGGAGCATCCTTCTGCATCATGGAGGCAGAAATGATGAAGATGAGTCCTGTGTGCCTTTCCCACTGGGCTGTCAAGTGTTCAGAACTCTGAGAGTGAAAGAGATGAGGGGAACGGACACCTCTAAAGAGAAGGAAGCAGAGGGATTGTGCAAAGAAGGGAAGTTGCACAGAGAAGACACATACAACTGTTTCCTCCTTGTCTGGGACTTTGTTTCACTAGCTGTAGCAAAGGGGTTATGTACGCCTAGCCTGCCTTTTAATGATAAGGTGTTATTATACAAATGAAACGCCAATGTGTGCACAGCTATACCAGATGCTTTAAGAAAACACACTCTAGAGTCAGGGTTCTGGGTTTAAATCTCAGCTCCACCAGTTGCTGACTTAGAGACTTTGGCCAATTTATTTAAACTTCCCTGTATTTCATATTCCTCATCTGTTAAATGGCAGTAAGACTCTACCTACCTCAAAGGTTATAGCAAAGGTGAAAGATCACATGAAACATGCTTATCACAGTGTCTGCCACAGAGTAAGGAGTCAGTAAGTGTCAGTATTGTTACTAGTGTCCTGATGGAGAAGATGGTGATGATAATGATGGTGGTGGTAATGGTGGTGGTGGTGGTGGTGGTGGTGTGATGATGAAGACAAGGATTATGATGATGGTGGTGATGGTGACATCAAAGATAATGGTGGTGGTGGTGGTGATGGTGATAATGATGATGAAGACAAGGATTATGATGATGGCGGTGATGGTGACAGCAAAGATAATGGTGGTGGTGGTGGTGATGGTGATGATGATGAAGACAAGGATTATGATAATGGTGGTGATGGTAAAGATGATGGTGGTGGTGGTGATTATGATGGTGGTAGTGATGGTGATGGCGATGATGATGGTGGTGGTGGTGGTGATGGTGGTGGTGATGATGATGGCGATGATGATGAAGACAAGGATTATGATAATGGTGGTGATGGTGATGGCGATGATGATGGTGGTGGTGGTGGTGGTGGTGGTGATGATGATGGCAATGATGAAGACAAGGATTATGATAATGGTGGTGATGGCGATGGTGGTGGTGGTGGTGGTGATGGTGATGATGATGATGAAGACAAGGATTATGATAATGGTGGTGATGGTGATGGCGATGATAATAGTGGTGGTGGTGGTGGTGGTGGTGATGGTGGTGGTATTGATGTTATCATGTCATTCTTCCCACTCTAATTTCCTTACCCCTCACTTCTACTTTTGAAAATTCTGTTTATAGTAACTCCAATTTTTAGAATGTTGCAATGAGTTTTCTAAAAAGAACGTATATGCACACCTCTCTATTCTCAACAGGAGTGCAACACCACTAATGGGCAAGGGATTCAAAAATACTCATCATTTCTTCCAATGAAAAAGATATTAAATGTTAAAGTATATAATCTCAGCAGAGAGGCTCACCCAGCAATCTCAAATTAAAGAGACGGGGCTTGAAAGATATAAAGTGACAGGCTTTCTGATTTTGAACATGGTGAATTATTGTTAGTGATAATCATGTATAGATTTGAAGCCTCTAAAATGGAAAATATAAATCATATTACCCATGATCACAAACAATAGGAGAACTTTTATGAGCATTTTACACAGTTGCCTTCCTTTTTATGTAAGATAACAGGCAGGGTTCTCCTATCTCGACACACAGCTTGACAAATATAACACACACTTGGAAGAAATTCACGTTTCTGACAACTTTCTATTGTTAATGGTTTAGTTTCTATGGAATATTTAAAGCCAGTAACTAGTATTTTACTTTGTTACTTTTTTTTTTTTTTTTTTTAATAGAGTTTCACTCTTATTGCCCAGGCTGGAGTGCAATGACACGATCTTGGCTCACTGCAACCTCCGCTTCCCAGGTTCAAGTGATTCTCCTGCCTCAGCCTCCTGAGTAGTTGGGATTACAGGCACCCGCCACCACACCCGGCTAATTTTTGTATTTTTAGTAGAGACAGGGTTTCATCATATTGGTCAGGCTGGTCTCGAACTCCTGACCTCAAGTGATCCGCCCGCCTTGGCCTCCCAAAGTGCTGGGATTACAGGCGTGAACCACTGCACCTGGCTTACTTTGTTACTTCTATACAGTAACAAAGTTTATACCAGAAAACTTGTTTCAGGGAGGAAAATTGCATATTATCGTATCTGAATCAGCCAGACCATTGGTAGTCTATTAAAATCTGCAGTTCTAAAAGTGCTGATCACATTGGGTGCAGAAGCATCTAAATGCTTAATCGTGGGACCTACCCTGGCTCTGAAAAGAAGCAAAATTTGGTATTGGCATCTCCTCAACCCTGAGCATTCATTCAACAAATCTTTCCTGGGTACAGATTCAGGAGCCAGACTTCAGTCTTTCCTGGGAGGGCCCAGATGAGAAACGACCAGCTCCGCCTTCAGGAAAGTCCCACTCAGAGAAGAAAGCAGGCCGCCCAGGCGACAGCAGCAAGCGGGGGCCACGTGGGTGCGGAACGGTCCGTGGAAGCGTGTGTGCAGGCCCCTGCACCCTGCAAGAAGCCCTTTCGAGCCACGAATCCTGCCTGACTTCATACCCCCTACAGTACCCAGCGCGCCCTCCACACACAACAGAGTGCGGCTCAAAGACCCGGAGGGAAATGGAAAAATTATCTGGCAAATCTAGCCCCAGAGAAAGAACACTATTTCCTCACCAACCTCCTAAATCTATGTGCTCAAAGGAGTAAAAATAAGCCTCTCCCAAAAACAAACAGACGAGAACACCACCGCCTGGAACGCTGTTAATCGTGCCGGTCAGGATCTCAGCGGAAAACGCACGGCACCTTCCACCGTGGTGGTGGATTGGCTGCATCAGAGGCACTGTTCACAACGGCGTGGACAGAGTGCAAGGAACAAAGCAGGACGATGAGGCCCCGGGGGCCGGCAGCAGCGGGCCAGGCTTACAGGGCAAGGGGAGAGGCCGTGACCGGGGAGACGGCCTTGGCCCTCCTGCTCCGTGGGGCAGCCCGGCTGGAAGGAGCTGGGAGCATACATGCCCACCCCATCTCCGCCTTCTCGGCACCCTCCGCGGAGGCCAAGGGGCCAGACAGATGCCATCCATTGAGATCAGCCTCCCCGGCACCGAGCGGAGTGAGGAGCTACACAGCAGACCCCAGGGGGAAAGGGAGAAGGTTCTGCCCATTCATCAATTAGGAGTTCTCAAAATTTAGTTTCTACTATATGCCAAATACCAGGCGTGGTGGTGGAAGCATGAAAAGTGCCCGGAGACTTTGCAGCCTTGAGGAGCCCACAGCCCGGGCGTGAGGATTTGGCCGTGGGTCAGGCGATGCTCAAGTTCTCCCCATCGGCTCCTGGGCTGTCATCGGTGGGAGCGTGGGTGAGGATGGAGCGCAGGTTACTCAAACCAGCGTCATCAATCACGTCTCTCCCTCCGTGAACCAGCCAGGCCTGTGTTCAGCTGCTATTTATCTTCCTCGCCTTGAGACAGTGGGGTGTTGCCGGACGTTTTCTTGCGGCGTGGGTGTGTTTCGTGGGGGAGATAACAATGAATATCCAGAGAGTTGAATTATTTTCTACAAATAATTTACAGGCATCCTCTGATCTGGTAGCTTTATTGACTTGACATTTATTTGCTAAAATATTTAAATGGGCCAAAGATGAGCAGCGGAAACGCATCTTTGGATCTGTGGCTTTGATCTCCTGCATGCCTTCTTAACACCAGTTGGAGAAAGGATTCTTTTTTTTTTTTTTTCATTTTTTTTTAAGGAAAGAAAACAAAATATTAAAAATGCAGTAAGCAGACAGAGGGAGGTGAGGGGGTGAGTGAGGGAAAGGCGAGAGCTGACACTCTGGGCTCAGAAGGCGGCACGGTCCATTTCCAGGCCCCTATGGGAGAAGCAGGGCGAACCGGATTCACGGTTAAATCAATCTAAAGAAGGATGAGAATCAATTGAGAATCGGCTTTTATCTTTTCCCAAAGAACTGCTCCAGAGAGAAAATCTTCGCTCAAAATGGCCTCAGTGCTCCTGGGCGCTCCCCGGCCTGCCTCGCCTGAGCTCCTGTCTACTCTCTGTAGGCAATGGGGCCTGCAATGTGGAATCCCAGAAAAGAGGATAAAGAAATAAAATGTGGCTCATGAAAAAGGAATATACGAGGTCCCATGATGGTGGCCCCTGGTAATGCAATATGGGAAAGGAAAGAATAATTGGTTTAGAGAAAGGCACCTTTTGTTCAACATTTTTTATATTAGCCCAAACTCTTATATTAGTTAACTATAAGCACAATTGAATCCCATGACAAACAAGCCATTTGTCACTATAGGGATAATTTTTCTTGGGGACACGGAAAGCAATTTTAAAAAGCAATAAAGTATTTAAAGGGGAATTGTCAGGTCAGAAATTAGACTTTTAAAAAAAGTCTCTATTTCTTTATTCTACTTTAAAGTACCGAGTCCACATAAAAATAGCAGTTTGTCTACATTTCTGTTTTAGAAATGTTTCCGCTTCTCCTGTTGTGGTCAGGAAACCTCTGTCCTTGAGAAGAGACTAGAAATGGACGCACTGACCAGGCCCTGTCCTGTTGACACCTGCCAGCCAGCATAGGGACCACAGACCCGCCTGAGGACAGCTGAGGAAGCCTCCTTCAGGACAGCCACCCGACCGAGGCTGGCGAGACTTCCCAGGCCTTCCCCACCCACAAGTCCGGCATATGTCACAGATGTTCATCAGGACCCTCCATTGTAAATGACAGAAATGCAACTTGAACCGCTGTCAGCAAATGAAGAATTGTATTGGTTCCTGTAACCAAACTGCTGAAAAGGTAGAAAGGTTGAACCAAGCTCCACCACTGACAAAGGTCAAGGTCAAGGTCAGGCCTGTGACCTTGGGCAAGTTAGCTGAATTTCTCTAGGTCTAGATCCCAAATCTACAAAAAATATAGACAGCCCTGTTGGGAGAATCAAGTGAAAAACTACAGAGCTGTCCTATAAACCATACAGTGCTTCACAACATAAAACATTACATCATTTATGCATTATGACAATTACTTTCATAAACATAAATCACTGGCAAGGGGGACAAAATACATCAAATACATTTGAGTGCCTACTCAGTGCAGAGAGAACAGACTTAGAGCACAGTAAGGAGGGAACGGACTGAGGAGTCGAGCGGACCTCGCCCCGTACCTGACCAAGGCGTGTTGTTGCTGCAAACTGGGGCAGGTTTCTTAATCCCTCTGAGCCTCCATTTCCTTCTCGGTGAGGTAGGAATAATAATATTTGTCCTGTAGGGTCACTGGGAGGGTAAGCTGAGATGGTGCGTAAGGTGGTAGCTGATGTTACTACTGAGAAATATTTCAGGCTCAGTCTTGAATTCAATCATGTGGCTTTGAGCAAATGTCTTCTGTCCTCTGCTCTCCTGCAAAATTTGGCTCCTATGTGATAATACAGGTGACATTCCCAGTGCAGAGCAGGCATTTGTCAAGCGAGGTCTCCCCCTTCCTCTGGAGAGCCACGTTTTCAAGTCTCTCTGTGGTGTCCGGAAATGCCCTGGGATGCACAGAGAGAAGCTGGGTTTGCCCCGGCTCTGTTTCCACCAGCCGAAAGCACCCTCAGGATGGCGTTTAAGATCCCGAGCCCCAGGCTCTGCATCTCCCAGGTGGATGGAGTTGGAGGACGTGCGTGCTGCAGAATCTTCTGGCTTGGAAGAGCCTCTGGTTCTGTGCACTCAGGCTGGAGACGTGTAGGAGCAATCACTACTTGTTCTTCCATCACCTGTACCCCTTTGGAAGATGAAGATCACAGGCTGCCTGTGAAATCCAGAAATCACCTCCCTGCAGCACACTCAGGGGAGCATTCTCCCAGAACCACCACAGGGGGAGGCATCCTCATTATCAGGCCCACACTGCACCTGAACCTCTGAGAATGGCGAGATTAAAGGCAGATGCAACCAATCATGTAGGCGTCGAAGTCAGCTTTTGGGGAACGTGAGGTGATCTGAGACCCATGACAGCCCCTGCATGCTTTAGAAAGACAGCTGGAGATGGCACTGCAAATCCCAAGCCTCTCCACCAGCCTCCAGCCCTAAGTCCTAGACGGCTCTTTTCACAGCTGACCCATCCACAGGGCCCATTAACAAGGGTTAACGTGCACGCTGGGACCTTAGGTCCCCAAAGTCGAGGGTCCTGAGAAGGCCACGCAGACCTCAAGGCGAGGGCCAGGTGGGGCCAGAGGCTGACCCAGCCAGGACACCACCCCTGCGGCCGACAGAGACAGGGCGGTCAAGCAGGGAACCGGCTCTGTTGAGCCTCTGAGAGGGGTGAGGCCCTGGAAAGGACTTGCCACATGCGAGACATTGGAATCCTGCATCCTCCCCAGGCATAAGCGTCACTAACCCTCCTTTTTTTTGAGGCAGGATCTCACTCTGTTGCCCGGCCTGGAGTGCAGTGGTGCCATCTCGGCTCACTGCAACCTCCACCTTCTGGGTTCAAGCAATTCTCCCACCTCAGCCTCCCAAGTAGCTAGGACTGCAGGCATGCACCACCATGCCTGGCTAATTTTTATATTTTTTGGTAGAGACGGGGTTTCACCATGTTGGCCAGGCTGGACTTGAACTCCTGACCTCAGGTGATCTGCCTGCCTCAGCCTCCCAAAGTGCTAGGATTACAGGCGTGAGCCACCATGCCTGGCCACTGCTCCCATTTTAAAGACAAGGAGGCTAGGACTCAGGTGACTTGCCTGGGGTCACAATCAGCGGGTAAAGCGAGCCAAGGCTTGAACTCATGCCAAAGTCTGCCTCCGATTCAAGTTAATCCCCACTAAACCACTCACCAATAGGACCGAATGCTTGAATTTAACCTACTTCCTGGGATACCACTTTTTAATTAGAGATTCCTAAAAATTTCCAAAGAACTGTAGGTGACTGCAGCAAATTGTAGTGATCTCCCTATAAAAACATCCTGATGGCCGGGCGCGGTGGCTCATGCCTGTAATCCCAGCATTTTGGGAGGCTGAGGCGGGCGGATCATGAGGTCAGGAGATTGAGACCATCCTGGCTAACATGGTGAAACCCCGTCTCTACTAAAAATACAAAAAATTTGCCGGGAGTGGTGGCAGTTGCCTGTAGTCCCAGCTACTCAGGAGGCTGAGGCAGGAGAATGGTGTGAACCCAGGAGGCGGAGCTTGCAGTGAGCTGAGATTGCACCACTGCACTCCAGCCTGGGCGACAGAGCGAGACTCTGTCTCAAAAAAAAAAAAAAACCACACACAAACAAAAAAACACAACATCCTGATGAGTCGTCAGCCCCATCAATCAGGAGCAGAAACTGGGCTTCGTAGGTCAGGGGGCTCTTCTGACCACAGGGTGCCCTAGATGTCATAAAGCTGAACGGACGCAGCGTGACAGCGAGAGGAGGAGTGCACAGATGTGGACTTCATTCCCACAGTCATAGGCGGTGGCTTCAGGTAAGACGCTGACCTGCCCTGAGCTCTGTCCCAGCTCCACTCACCATGCCAGGTGTCCCTGGGAGCCAGGCAGTGGTGCAACCCACTGTACGGACAACCAGAGGGGAGTTGTTTATTAGGCACATTATGATGGTAAAATTTTATTATAAATTCAATTATCCTGGCCAATGAATACACGTAGTTCCAAATACGTTACTCCCATTTTATGGAATGGGATGGAAAGAGACTGAATTTGGTTCAGTTGCTCAAGGTCACAGTGCCGCTTAATGTGAGAACCAGAAATTTCCAAGACTTTGGTCCAGAATGCAAGGTGTTTCCTACTTTGGGCCTGGTCTGGCTCTTGGGCTGAACTCACTGGGTAACTCCTCTCGTCCCTCCACTCAGCCAGACTGGTCCAGCCATTACCCTCACCATGCCCCAGGCTCCTTGCCCCAGGTAGCCCAGTCATCTAGAAAGACACACCTCTACTCACCACCGCCTCCCCCAGAATAGACCACCCATCCATGAGGACCCTGACAAATGCCCCTACCTTCACAAAGCGAGGCTGGTAAACTCCTAGTGACCCATCTTGAGGTGTCTTCACTAGCTTCAAACTCCTGGGTGTTCACATGCATGTCACCTCCTTGGGTGTCGGTCTTTGGGCTTGAGTCCTCTAAAACATCCTGTATGCCACACACACCTTGCCCTTGACAGTTGCCCCATACATACCAAGGAGGTAATGAACAGATCAGAGAAAGCACAAGTATGTGTGTTCAGTTCAACTGAGTATGTCTGGCAACCTATACACCAACCAGCCTACATAGTACAACAGTGAGATGAGCCTGAAACAGAAAATTAAAAAGAAGAGCTGATTATATTAAGAAAATAGTTTTTAAAATACTGTGAGACAATAACGAAGACATGGAATCAACCCAATGCCCATCAATGGTAGACTGGATAATGAAAATGTGGTACATATACACCATGGAATACTATGCAGCCATAAAGAGGAACAAGATCATGTTCTTTGCAGGGACATGGATGGTGCTGGAAGCATCCTCAGCAAACTAATGCAGGAACAGAAAATCAAACACCGAATATTCTCACTTATAAGTGGGAGCAAGCAGAAGATGAGAACACATGGACACATGGGGAAGAACTACATACACCAGGGCCTGTTGGTGGGGCCTGGGGGGAGGGAGAATAGCTAATGGGTGCTGGGCTTAATACCGAGGTGATGGGATGATCTGTGCAGCAAACCGCCATGGCACATGTTTACCTACAGAACAAACCTGCACACCCTGCACCTGTACCCAGAACTCAAAAGTTGAAGAAAGAAAAAATACTGTGAGAACAAAATACACATTATTTGTTCTATTTTGCTTACTCCAAATGTTTTTATCTTGTGTCTGGAGTCGGGGAGATGTGCACATGCATAACAAAAAGGCTGGAAATGCCAACCCCAAAATCTTCCTAGTGGGGACTGCTAATTGCTAGGCAGTTGAATTATGGTTTATCTCTGTGTTCTTCTGTTTCCTTGCCTATATTTTCTATATACTCTGTAAAGGTGTGTATTACTTTTGCAATTAAACCAATTTTTAAAGAGCTTATTCTACTAAGTTTTTAGCTTTAAAAAAGGTGGAAAGAACGGAGGAAAAGGAACAGTGCATGACCAAAGCATTTTCCCCAGGCTCTCAAGATTTCTCTGCATTTGGCCAAGCCGAGCTTGAGAATGGCAGGCTGGCTGATCAGAAAATAGCCATCCATTCTCACTCGGGACCCTCCCTGTAAACACCATCCAGGGACAGCAACACCAGGGAAGCTGTGTCCTCAGACTTTCCGCTGTCTCTCTATGGTGTCCTCACCTCTAGCTGCAAAGGAAAATATGCATGACACGGCCTTGCTGATTTAACCACAGCACCACCGCTGTGGGACTTGAAAGCTCTCATCAATAAGCCTAATTTTTAATACTTGAAAGCCTGGCATTCATCCTTGAAATGAATAGACATTTTCTTCCCATTTCCTCCAAAAAGACCTCTCTAAGCTTAGTGCTACCTATACTGAAAAAGAACATAAACAATAAAAGTTGAACATTCTCCCAGTGTAGGGTCATTCACTGCAATATAACAGGGTGGTTAAAAGCATACCTTTTGGAATCAGGAAGACCCGGGCTCCCCACTGACCAGATATACTGGATTGTAGACAATTGACTGAATCCCTGTACACCTCAGTTTCCACCTCTGTCAAATGAGTCCGACCTCATAGGGTTGTCGGATGCAATGAGATAATACAGGAGAGCCCATAGCTCAGTGCCTGCATGAAAAACCATTCAATCCTCACTAACTACATGGCAGCCGTGGCTTCCTCACAAAACACCTGGCTTTGTTCTCCCAATGTGTGTAAGACCGATGCTTCATCGGCTCTGTATTTTGGGAGTGCTTCAAAAGGCAATTCCAAATTGTAAAGGAAACTGCAGAAACACTCCCACAGCCTCAGGTCTCAGGTCCCTCAGTCAAGGAGAGCCTGCAGTCGGTGAGAAATTTTCCCCATGGTAAATATTTAAATGAATAACCACTTTCCAGCCACTCTTGGGAAAGAAATAATTTAAGAAAAGTCTTCAAGGAATTTGCTCTAAATGAAAAGGCGCTTTTCCCCGGCCACATATCTCTGTGAGTGTTGACAGCCCCTGATGGGGCCACTAATAACCAAGCACAGAGGGTTGGCACCAGGATATGATTCAATTTAGGCCAAACTTACTCCCCGCGCTAAGGGACCCTTCTTTCCCTTAGAGCAATCACTGGCCCGCTGAACAGAGAGAAAACAACCCCATCTTTTCAGTGTCTGTGATAATAACACATCCGTGGTTTAGGACTTTTAGGCCGAATACCATGAGAAAGAATTTGCAACTTTTAGGGGCTGTTTTCCATACACAGGTGTAGATCAGAATGAAGAAGATGATAGAATTTCTGCAGATCATGATCATTATTACTCAGATTCCCAGAATCTGTAGAATAACTGGATTTTTTATGCCCAAGAAGACTCTTGGAGGAAGCTTTCCACTGAGTCATCAGTGAGCACTCATGAGCGCCTGCCGTGTGCCAGGCAGTGCTGCTGGGGTACGCTCTCCAGGCTTCCTCATTCACCCTCCGTCAGCCTCTGAGCCGGCTATTACTGTCTCCATCTCATAGCTGGGGGCACTGAGGCTCAGATGGGGTCAAGATTGTTTGAGTCCCTCAAGGGAGCAGTGCTAGACTTATGGACATCTCTGTTCCCACAAATCTGAATGGGTGTGAGCTGAAATATGCATGATGAGTAAATAGCACACTTGTCCTCAAGTCGCTCGACTAGCAAGGGTTTGAATCCAGGCCTGTACCCACAAGCTCCGGCCTTCCCACCACAACACGTGCAGCCTCTTCAGCTGTACAAGGGAGGAGTGGTCAGGGCGCTGCTCCCTCTTGTTCCTGGCCGGCTTTGCCAAAGTGGACCAGAAGCTCAACAAACTGAGAACTGATGTGGATTAAGCAAAAATTGAGACTGTGTAAACATCCACTGTAGACTGAAGAGGACCAGTAAAGATTTTTTTTAATTGATAGAAAGGGAGTGAGCACACAGGAGATTAAAATAGGATGGTGCCTCCATGACCACATAGTCCAACCTCCACCATGCAGGTGAGGACTGTCATCCCCAGGAGGGGCGTGGTTTGCTCTACACAGGTTGCTCAGCCTTGGGACGTTTGGCTTCCTGGGTCAGGTCACTCTTTGTTGTGGGGGCACTTTCCTCTACATTGTGGGAGGCTTAATAGCATCCCTGACCTCTGACCACAAGTGATGGCAAAATCTCCCCCAGTTGAGAACCACTGGATTAACATAACACAGCTACTTAAGGATAGAGCTAAGACCAGAAAGCAGCTTCTCCAGCCACCAGTCTGGAATGTTATTAATCAAAATAGGGTTGGTCCAGAATATATAAAGAACTCCTACAACTCAACAACAATAATCCATTTTTTTTTAATGGGCAAAGGACTTGAATAGACATTTCTCCAAAGAAGATATACAAATGTCCATAAGAACATGCAAAGATGCTCAACCTCCCTAATTATTAGGGAAGTGCAAATCAAAACCACAATGAGATACCACCTCATACCCACTAGGATGGTTATTTCCAAAAAACAAAAAGAAGAAAGAAAGAGAGGAAGGAAGGAAAGAAAGAAAAGAAAGGAAGGAAGGAGAGGAGAGGAGAAGAGAAGAGAGGAGAGGAGAGGAGGGGAGGGGAGGGGAGGGGAGCAGAGGGGAGGGGAGGGGAGAGGAGAGGAGAGGAGAGGAGAGGAGAGAAGAGAAGAGAAGAGAAGAGAAGAGAAGAGAAGAGAAGAGAAGAGAAGAGAAGAGTTGGAGGGAATGTGGAGAAATGGGAACCCTGTGCTCTGTTGCTGCAAATGAACGTACAATGGTGTAGCTGCCATGAAAGCAGTATGGTGGTACCTCAACAAAATAAAAATAGAATTACCATATGATCCAGCAATTTCACTGTGAGGTATATGCTCAAAAGAATTGAAAGCAAGGGCTCACAGAGATATTTGTGCACCCATGTTCACAGGAGCATTATTCACAAGTAGCCCAAAGGTGGAAGCAACTCAAATGTCTAACGACAGATGAACAAACAAAATGTACTATATACATACACTGAAATATTATTCAGCCTCAAAAAAAAAGAGTGAAATTCTGACATGCTGCAATATGGATCATCCTTGAGGACATTATGTTAAGTGAAATAATCCAGTCACAAAAAGACAAATGCTATATGATTTCACCTGTCTGAGGTCCCTAGAGTAGTCAGATCCATAGACCCAGCGAGTAGAATGGGGGGTTGCCAGGAGGCTGGGGGAAGCGGAGGGTGGAGAGTTACAGTTTAATTTTGTTTGGCAAGAGAAAAAGAGCTCTGGAGATGGATGATGATGATGGTTGCACAAAGTGAATATTCTTTATATCACCGAACTCTATGTTTAAAAATGATTGCGATGGTACAGTTTATGTTATATCTTACCATAATTAAAAATAAAATAGAAAGCAGGATGGGAAGTGACATCTCAAGGGCAGAAAGCTGCTTTGCTGCCCTTCTCCGTCCTTGGGTGCCCCACGGGATCTGGAAGGGCATCCTCCCCACGGAACTTCCCTGCAGCTCCCCCGTGCCCATATCCCTCCCTTATGACTCCTTCACTATTTCCTGTAAAGCTTTGAGCAGAAACACCAGTGATGTGCTTAGGTAACCATGGATCTTCAAAGCTCAGTGGTTAATTTAGGGGCAATTTTGTAAATTTTGAGTATCAAAGGGCAAGACAAAGCCCTTGGACAAGAAAAATTTTAAACAAAATGCAAGAAAGAGAAAAGAAAATCTCTTTTCCTGAGCCTGTGGTCTCTGGGTTTTCAAGATGATAGAAAGAAGCAGAAATGGCAGAGGAATTGATATGCTATTTTAATATTTTTGTTTGTATCTTTTTGAAAATGTCTCTGGTTTGAGTTACCTTTATTTTGTTCCAGAACTTCAGCCAGTTCCCATGAAATGAACTGAGTTCCTGGTTCTGAAAGCATGAGCCCTGGCCAGACATGGGCATCACGTGGGGACCCCTCAGAAATGCAAATTCCCACTTCGGTGGAATCTTTAGAAAGTCAAACTCATGGATATAGGGAGTAGAATGATCGTTCCCAGAGGCTGGTGACTATGATCAATAATAATGTATTGTGTACTTCAAAATAACTAAGGAAGTAAATGTCAAATGTCTCACCACAAAAAATGAGTGAGGTGATGAATATGTTAGATAGCTTGATTCAATCATTCACATGGTTTACATAACTCAAAACACCACATTTTACCCCATAAATGTAAAAAAAAAAAAAAAAAGAGAGAGAGAGAGAGGAATTTAAAAATGAAAAAGAAATGTCAATTCTGAAGCATGATGGTTGACCTATTAAATCAGAATCTTTAGGAGTGGAACCCAGAAATTTCAATTTCAACAAGATTTCCCAAAGATTCTGAAGCACCCTAGACTTTGAGAACGACTAAACTGCATCTGCCTTACGAGCTACAAAATTGTCTAAGATTCTTCCAACCAAACAGGTCCTTATTTTGCTCTAAGTTGACACAAAGAGCCCTAAATGCTTAAAAAAAAGGGGGGTGGGACCATGAAACGCCTGGCAGTTATAATAAATCCTATGATTAATTGTTATTCCAGATGTTTGCTCACATCCTCTAACTCACAAAGGTGGACCTCCCGAGATTCCTAGCACAATCAGGACGTGACGTTGGCTGATGGATGAAATAAGACATCCTCTCCTGCTCTCCAGGAAAACTGCATTTACTTATTCCTCCTCTGAATGTTAGAAGAACACAAGTTCAAGTAGCCACAGCCTAAGCCACTTCACAGGAGCCCAGATTCATTTCACTTCCAAGCTCTTGCTGCTTCCCAGCCGTCACAGGTTGTGCACACCTGGAACACGCGTCAACAAATAGTAACCACGGCCTCCATGCAGGAAGGCCTTGAGTCCCGCGGCTCCTGGGCCCACATCATCCCCGTCAGGGTCCATCTATTCCGGGGACCTCTGTGGATTCGGAGTTGCCGTGGCATTGAGGATAGAAATCCAGACTGAGACTGAAGCACCTATTCCTGGAGTGCTCGGCTCCAGCAATGCTGTTGGGGGAAAGGATGGCCTTGGTCTTCAGTAAATCAGAGGAATTCCACGTCTCAATTCAAGGAGTGGGTACTTTCAGCCACCTTTTCAGAAGCAGTTTTACCCCTTCTAACAATGTCTGTATGTCCACCTGCCCCATGCCATGGGTTCAGCAGACACTGACTCCACTCCCAGCTCCTGAGAGGTCAAAGCCAATGGAAGTAGCCCCACTCCCCTGCCTGGTGTTAGTCCAGGAGGGGGCCTGGTGGTCCATGGAAGGTGGTCCAGCACCACCTGGGGCAGCAGGCTCTCATCGCTGGAGACAGATAAGAGGTGCTGTTGCTGTGGGCTGCATCCTGCCACCCTAGGGAGGCCCCACTGAGGACTGTGCTGTGCTGGTGGCATCACAGTGGAGAAGGAGAAAGAATCAGGGTTCTCTAGGAGCCCGAAGCTCACCCCACCTCTGGACTTCCCCTTCCACACCCAACACGTGTCTTTGGTGTTGAACAAGCTCAAGCCCGTTTAGCTCCAGCTTCCTGTTACCTGGGGCACGAAGCACCCACCTCCATGTTCTAACCTAGCCGCCTCTTTTGTCTGCTGGGCCCACCTGTCCTCCAAATGATAATGAAGCACTGTTTTTTTCTAGATCTCACAGATTTGATCTTTCTCAGCCATACTTTGGAAAAAATCTGCCAGTTTTCTATTCCAGCCAGTCCTGGAGAGGGTAGAACCCAGGGAATGTGGCTCCAGAATCTATACCTGGAACCATGACATCATGCACCAGAACTAAGAGGCAGTTTGAACCAGAGCAGCCACCTCCTCCCTTTCCAAACCCTGATCTACACTGCTTGGGAGGGATCTTCAAAGCGTAAGCCCAGCCGCCCCCACTTCCCCCATCCTATGTCACCCGCCAGCGCCTTCTAGTTCCTCTCCTCCCCAGGCTGCTTGCGGCCCCTTGGAGGGTGCAGGCAGCATCTTATTTGTTGCTGTGTCTCCCAGGTTGTGGTTTGGCATCAAGAAGGCACGGAAGAAATATTTATTCAAATGAATGACTGGATGACAAAGACAAGGCAGAAAGGGGCTCAGAGACTGCAGCACACGGATGATGAATTACAGGCATAAAAAGAGGGAGGCCACAGAACACGGTGTGGACCGTGGAGCTGCCTGCCTGGGTCTGGATGCCACTATTTACTGGCCATGTAACCTTGAGAAAACCCCAGAACTACGATTCCTCTTGTTTATCTGCAAAATGGGGGCATTAAAACCCACCTCTCAGAGCTGAGAGGAGAACGAATTAACTAATCCACAGTAGAAAACTTAGAACAATGCCAGGCCCAGAGGACACACTGAGCACACATGAGCTTCAAGTCAGAGGAAGGTGGGTGGGAGAGGGGCAGAGAGAGAGAGAGAGAAAGACAGGAAGAAAGAGGGAGAGAGAGGCAGGTAAAGAGGGTATGGATTCCTCATGGTTTTTGTTCTTTCTCTAAAGTTATGGCTTTTAAAATATCATTGGTAAACACTTAAATATGTCTTGAGGTCTTTCTCTATTAAGAAATTCTATGACCTTCTTGAAACTGAAGGCTTTGAAACACCTAAATGCAAAAGTTGATGGAAGATGTTATTATTTGACAAAGGACCTCAGTTTGAGTGTAATACAATTTCAATCCTTCAGGGAAGGGTCTGGGCTGGAGGAACCCCGGGGCCTGCCTGCTTTTTCCTTGCTGGCTTAGGCATTGCACTGTGGGGTGCAAGCTGAAAGGAAGGGTATTGACTGAAGACCTTTTGATGAACTCCCAGACATTCTGCAATCCACAGCAAAGCAAGATCGCCGCAAAATCGATCCCCAACCCTGGGGGCCAAAGAGACGCCGCTGGAGGGAGCTTGTTTTCCTATGTGTTTTTAATTATTGTTTAACTCAGAGAGGGAACTAGATTACTATAAACATTTTCTCAAAGAAGAGACAAAATCTAATCAATGCGAATAACCCGACGATTCTACAGAGAGCAGTCTGAAATATGAGTCAAGTCACCTGGGAAAGGCCCCTCTGCCTGACCCTCGATACCCCTATTAGATCGTTCGGCAGAGGTGGGCAGAACATTTCAGGTTTGGATATTGTCAAGCCGCAGCCATTTATACCACACAGGATTAATTCCTTTCTGGACCACACAGACATCATTGATTTTGCAGAGGCAGAGAAGCAAAACCTCAGCAAAACAAAGAACTCCATCCCTTTAATGTCTTCTCTTTAAACATCATGGATTTTACCCACACCACAGACAGGAAAAGGCAGTCTTTCATCCAAAATACCGAGGAATGCCAGCTACATACAGAGCAGAAACCCTCTTCACGTGACACACACTAAGCCTTCCAGAACACAGTGGCCCGGTGTCAGCAGCTCCTGCTGCACCTGCCAACCTCGACGGTCCCCAGGCACAGCGACCCACCGCGGGTAGAGAAACGTCAGGGAGCTGCCCACTCGGGTGTCTGTGCAGATGCTCAGAACACAGCCTGCACAGTCTCAGGGGGCGCTCAATGCCACCAGCCAGTAAAACAAATCCATACTTCAACTATGTTATCAACCCTTTTGCTTAACAAAATTTCATATAACCTGTCCTGTACAAGACACCGTGCTAGTGTTCTGGGAAAAATAACTCCCCCACTTCAAAGAGTTTATGGCCACAAATTCAAAAGCAATAAGGCAAGTATAAATAATACATGTTAGCAGTCGAGTAGGACAAGAAATTAAGAAATGCCAAGAAATTTAGAAATTCAAAAGGACACGAGGAGGAGCAGACAAAACGTTGTGGGATCTGTTAATGCTGGAAGGCACATCCTGCGGTCCAGCACACGGATGCAGCGGATCAGGAACACGGCTCCGCCTCCTGGAAAGCACGAGATCCCCAAGCTTCAGGTCTTTCACCCACAGGGAGAGAAAAACAAGAGTCTCAACTATACAGAGAGCCCTGAGGCGGAATGCAGCCGCATCCGTAAAGTGTGTTAGCGCATCCCCGGGCACAGCAAATGCTAATAAATGCCCATTGCTGTCGTGTTACTACTGTTCTACCTGCTGAGATCCAGGTATCCTCCTGAAGGAAGCGGCATTGGATCTAGGCCACATTGCTGTCTTGTTACTAATGTCCTACCTGGTGACATCCAGGTGTCCTCCTTGAAGGAGGTGGCATTGGATCTAGGCCGCATTGCTATTTTGTTACTACTGTCCTACCTGGTGATATCCAGGTGGCCTCCTTGAAGGAGGTGGCATTGGATCTAGCCCTTGAAGGCCAAGTAGGCTTCATGATATGAGCAGTGGGAAGGGATGCCCAGGACACAGGAGCTTGGAGGCGAGAAACATCCCATGTTGAGGGCAGCTGCTCTGTGTTCAAATAACAGGAGCTGGGTTGCAAAGGTGAGGCAATCCCCATGCAGCTAAAACCAGAGAGTTCCCCTCACAGGATGTACAGTAGGGGTATCACCTGCTTGGTCGCCCCACAGCTCAAACCCCTCAGGGGAGCATGCACACGGGCAGGTGCAGAGGCCGGGAAAAGAACTTTTGGGCTCCAGCTCCACAGCAGCATTTGAGATGGATGTCTGCAACCCCCAAAGCCCAAATGGGTGTGTGTTACCAAACTCTTTTAGATTTGCCATCTGCAGATGGCTTGTGTGTTAATGAGCACAATGGACCCTCTGCCTTATTGCAAGGGCAGGGGGCTAGTGTGACAGCGTTCTGTATTCCGAGTTCTTGCCCAGTGTACCAGAAGATTCAGATCACATGTGGCCGTAAAGCATGAGTGCAAGGTTTTATTGAGTGGAGGAGGTGGCTCTCAGCGAGATGGATGGGGAGCTGGAAGGAGGGGATGGAGGGGGAAGGAGGTCTTCCCCTGGAATCGGGCTGTCCAGTGCTGGACTTTTCTCTAGCCACCCCTGGCTGAACTCCCCTCAGCCTCCAGATGTCCCTCCGCTTTTCTCTTTCTCTGCCTTGTTGTTCTGCCTTCACTGGTCTGCTGGTCCTGATGCTCAGCCACTTGCATGTGTGCCCTTGGGTTTATACGGGGACAGGATATGGGGCATAGCAGACCAAAAGGCAACTTTTTAGGTACAAAAACAGAAATGCCTGTCCTCATTTAGGTCCTCAGGTCTTCAGGCTTGAGGGTGGGGCCTTTGCCAGGGAACCTCGGTCTTCCACCCAGTACCTCCCTGTTTCCCTTCCATATCACAGTGAGGGGCCAACATTTCACATAACCCAAATGAAGAATTGCGTGTCTTCTCTGTTCTGGAGGGCATAGGGGGTGCTTGGGGACAGGGCCATCTCCTAAGTGAGCAGACATCCCCTGTAAGAACTGTGGATTTGGAGGACCCTGTTAGGACCCAGAGTGGGAGCAGAGAGATGGGGTGGTCTGGGGAGACATTCAAGAGCTCACCTGGGGACCCTAAAGGTGACTCAGGTCAGCCTCTGCCTGCAGGTCTCTCAGTGTGTCAGGAAGGAGAGACCTGAATGAAACCCTGCTGCTGACCACACCAGGCTGTGAGTGCGGGAACCATCCCAGACCAGCGCACGGAACATCAGCATGGTGGGGCTCTGTGCTCCAGAAGAATCAGTCAGAGGGCTCTGAGGCCCACCCCCGTGGAAACGGCCCCACTGCACGCCCCAGAGAGATGATGAGGGGCTTTTTGTGGTTGTTCTTGTTATTCTTCTCTTCTCTTTTTTTTTTTTTTGTAACATCAGACAGGTAATGTGATGTCATAACAAGGCTTGAGAGAGGCATATCTCACACATGAGCATGAAAACCCAATCATCATGCTTATGAACCACAAAAGGATCTTAACCTACTTATCTAAGGGAGACCCCCACTCCCTACAGATTTGGAGCCAGACAAACTGAACTCAAGTGCCAGAGCCACTCCTCCCCCGCTGTGAGACTTGGCTCCAATCATGTACACCCTGGGTCTCAGATTTGGGGAACAGTGCATCCCCTCTCTCATTTTATAAATGAAGACGGTGAGGCAGCGCTTGGACTAGAAAACTGATGTTCTGACCTGGGATCTTCAAGATTAAAATAACTCACCTCCTCTTTCACTCCAGAGAAGGTGCAAACCTAGGTATGTGGGCTCAGGTCAAGGCAAAGCTTGTCACCACCCATGGACAGAGAGAATGGGGAGGCCAAGATGGGTGGATGGGTGGGGCCCAGTGGAAGCCAGGCAGCTTCCCCACCTCTGATCCAGTGTTCATGGTTGCCGTGTCTTCTGGGGAAGTGAATTTCAAGAATGAGCAGCACGTTCCTCCTGAAACAGAAAGACACATGCCTGGCAGCGTTAAACCACAGTGGGTTTCGGATTTTCCCATCTCGGGATCCCCCACAGTCCTGCCCCTTTCCATTAAGGAGCATAATCAGGAGGGTCCCTCATTTTAGTGCAGATAATCACAAAGTCACAGATAATTGACAAATCAAGTACTATGCAAATCAAGTGCTAATTCCAAGCAATTAAAAACTGAGTCACAGCTAAACTGCAGTTAATTTGAATTTTTTTTTATATATATAATGCAAAACACATTGAGCAGAGACAAGACACAATGACCAAAGAAATTATCCATGTTACTCTGAACAGGCAGAAAAGTGGGTGTGGCTACACACACCTTTCAATCAATACTTGGCATCCAGGAAATGAAGTCGTTGCATGTCCTGTCTCCTGCCGGATATAAATGCCAAATGGTGGTGGGACAGTGAAGGAGAGGCAGGCAATGTGCTCCCACGCCCCTCCGGAGGGCTCCGCAAGACTTAAAGCATCAGGTTAAAGGCAGACAGCAAGGTCCCTTGCAGGCAAAAAGGCAACACCAGAATGGAGAAAGGGGGTTTCCCCAAATCCTGGTATCAAGACAATTGGCCAGGCTGCTATGCCAGGAACAGAGACCCTCAAGGGAAGAAGGAATCCTCCTTCTCGCAGCTTCAATGACCCAGCAACAAAGAACACAAGCCCTTTTAGACGTGCTTCTCAGCCTGCCCAGAAAGACAATAGATTGCAGGGACAGGAAGGAAGGAGGTTGACCCACACGCCCTTGCCCAGACAATACCCAGGCGCACCTCCGGCTGCCCGCACCAGGGCCCGAGTGCTGCCAACAGCCAAAGGAGACAGATGCAGGGACCCCGCGAGCATCCAGGCGGGAGCGCCTTCCTCCTGCCTGGGCTACTTTTCAAACCCCTGTGCTTTTTATGGTTCCTTTTCACTGTGGGTGGAATGAGCCACGGAGGTCAATGCCACACGTGCACACACAAAAGCTTCAGAGAGGACAAAGAGACTTCAGTGTCATTCTCTGCACAGGGACGGAAAGACATATGGCCCTTCTGTGACAGGCCGCGGGCAATTGGAGCTCAAGATGCAGGCGGCAGAGGAGAGGCTATCACTGAAGAATAAATCTGAGAGAGCTGCAAAGTAATCACTTTGGATTAAGGCCACTTTTCCAGGGTCAGGAGGAACAAAGGCTACTTCCCAAAGCCTGTAGAATGAATATCCGTTGTTTTTCATGACGAGAGAGGCCTCTCGGAGGGAGGAAGCAGGCTGTGCGCACATGGTCACCAGGCAGCAGGGCTGGCTGTCCCCGCCATCCCTGCGACCTCCCTGCTGTCTACTCAGGCATGGGCCCCCCAGGTCCCTGCACACAGGCGCCTGCCCTCCCCCGCAATGGTAGGCCGGGCCCCCTGAGCACCTCGCAGAGACACACTCGCCCAGAGCCACGAGGCAAGAGGAAGAGGAAAACCAGCCAGAAAGTGTCCCCTCAACCTGCTTTTACTGCTCACTGGGGCAAGCAACCCCCAGCCTAGAGTGTTTTCTTCATGTTTTGTTTTTTGTAAAATCACCATGACGTATTTTCAAATAAGAGATTGTTTCAGCTTGGTGCACAAGCCGCTGTCTCCAATGGGGACTGAAGGAACCCTCACCCAGGCAGGACTGAACCCCCTCCTGTATCTGGGAATCCCGTATCTGGAGAGAGTATGGCCACAGCCTCAGGCCTACCCACGAATCCCTTGTTACCTGGTCACCATCAGAACAAATCCCCACCTTCTGCAGGCTGTAGTCACACCCCAAAACCTCCTTCATTGAATCCCCCAAATCAGAATAAGCCCCTCCCTCCAAAGTCATTGTAAGGGAGCCCTGAGTTTGATCTTTCGGGGAGAACCAGACCTTTCCGGGGGCAGTGGAAGGGGGCCCAGGGCTCAGCGTTTGCAATTCACTGCACTGAACACCAAGAAAATAGTGACTTTTCACAGCAAGCAGTTTTGAGATAATAGAAACGTAGTCCTTTCAGGACCAAAACCTTTCTGTAGAGCCATATTTCTGAAAACGTTTTTGCGTTTAGATTCGTGTTCTCTGCCTGCTTAAACGGAGCATAGGAAATGCAGCCTTGTCCTCTCCAGCTCTCTCCAGTGATCACTATGAGTGGAGTCTCACCCGATTCCTTCTCTTTGGGGGCCTAGTTTTCTCACTTGTGAATGGAGAAGGTGATCCCACCTTTGGGTTGTTGTGGTTACAATCAGAAACTAAACGGCGAGATGGTGCACGTTAAGCCACCACGTGTGTGTGCCCATCCTAAACAAACTCGGGGTCCCCATCTCCTCCCCCAGGCCTTTCTGCCCCCGCAAACACCACCTCCCACACCTGGGGAGGGAGGAGCTACAAATAAGGCTGGGCTCTTCTCCTCCAGGTTAAATGGTATCAAATTGATACAGTTTTGGTAGTTCTTCCAAATGGCGCCTCTATGTCAGAGGGTCTGAAATTCCTTCTTCCTTCCATAAACATTCCTGCTTGGAACCAGTGCGTTCTTTTTGTAGCTTTCCGCATTGCACTTGGACCTCCTACCACGGCCATCCCACTAACAAGGCCTTCGTGTGTGCTCAAGTCTCCTTCACAGGCCGCTAGATGGCCAGAATTCTTTAACCAGAGCCGTAAGATCAGATGACTCTCAGCACTCCAGACTGTGAAATTCAAGAGGAATGATTCAATCTATATCTCATTTGGCTTGTAGGTCTCCAAGGACTCACTGGGACTACAATTATACCTGGGAGGCAGGGCAGCTCAGGGAAGCAAAAAGCAAAGTCTGAATATTTCATCTCACCTCCCCCAGATGTCCCTGGACATTTCTGCTTAGTCCGGATTTGGGACACTTTCCTTGTAGGTATCTATCTTGCTCTCACCCTTTCCATTCATAAAGTCTACATATCTAGTCAATGAGAATTATTCATCAGATACAGTGTGTTCCACAAGGGACCAAGTTTTAACCCTTGGCATAGGGAATTACAGGTAAGATGTAGAAAGAGAAATAAAAATGATGACCCCCCTGAAAATAGGGGATGCGGGCTTGAATAGAAAGGAGCTATACTTTTTACTCTTCAAATATCAGATTGATTTTTTTTTTACTTCGAGCATGTTTTACTTTTTATTAAAAATAAATAAATTCCGGCCGGGCACGGTGGTTCACGCCTGTAATCCCAGCACTTTGGGAGGCCAAGGCGGGTGGATCATGAGGTCAGGAGGTCGAGACCATCCTGACTAACACGGTGAAACCCCGTCTCTGCTAAAAATACAAAAAAAAAAAAATTAGCCGGGCGTGTTAGCCAGCACCTGTAGTCCCAGCTACTCGGGAGGCTGAGGCAGGAGAATGGCGTGAACCCGGGAGGCGGAGCTTGCAGTGAGCCAAGATAGCGCCACTGCACTCCAGCCTGGGCGAAAGAGCGAGACTCCGTCTCAATAAATAAATAAATAAATAAATAAATAAATAAATAAATAAATTCCTGTGCCCCATAATCCAAACATACACTGCTAGTTGTCCTGTGTAGGTACTCAGAAGTGTTCCCCCAAAATATACACAAAAAACAAAGATGTGTATTGCAACATTTTTTTGAAATAGCAAAAAACTGAAACAAGCGAAGTGTTCACACAGAGGACAGGGGAAATAAGTCAGGTCCCCAAAGGTGATGAAATTCTACTTCACTAGGAGTAAAAAGGGTTGGGGGGTCAGTGTGGAAACCAATGATGGTGAAACTCTACAGTCATTAGAAGTAAAAAGTGGGGGTCAGTGTGGAAACCAATGATGGTGAATCTCTACAGTCATTAGAAGTAAAAAGTGGGGGTCAGTGTGGAAACTCATGATGGTGAAACGCTACAGTCATTAGAGGTGAAAGGGGTGGGGGGTCAGTGCGGAAACTGATGATGATGAAACTCTACAGTCATTAGAAGTAAAAGGGAAGGGTTGGTGTGGAAAGATTCTCAGGACAATTTAAGTAGGAAAAGAGGCAAGAGAGGCACTGAGAGTGCTGTAGATTATCTTTTTGGTTTAAATATTTTTTAAAAGTTAAATATTTGGGGAAGAATTGCAGAAACTGCTGACAATAAGTGCCTTTGGTGAGAGGACTTGGGGAAAGGGGGCTTTTACTTTTTATTCTGGGTCATCCCCAATACTTGAATATTCTACCTTTATACCAATATATTGGGAAGAAAAATGGCACATTATATGACTCAGATGCAACACCTCCAAAAAGCTGGCCTACTCCTTATGGTTTCATCCTGATGAGTTTGGGGGTGGAGAGAGGGAGGACATGTGACTCTGAGGCCTCACCTTCTCTTCCAGGAGACTAACTCAGTCTCTTTGAGGAAAATTCTCCCCGTTTCATGTTTCTCCCCAGTGTGGCATCTCAGTCTCTGGGGAGCTCCACGGTATTGAGGGTGGAGATGGGCTTGGGCTCATGTGGCCCTCGGGACCCTCTTGGTCTCACCGGGTTGGCGGTTGGTCAGCCCCAACCTGGAACGGCATCAGTCAGGCACATGATGCTGAACCACCGTCCAGGCTACCTGCCCCCTTTTCCTAACCCCAGGACTTGGCAATTCCATGGGCCCGCTCAAGTGCCCCCAGGTGGCCTCACCGGGGTGTGTGGGACATGCCAGATTGACGCAGGATGCCCCCCACTCCTGCCAGGGAGCCAGCGACCCTGTGTCTTATGGCATGTCTGAGCGCCCCCTCCACAGGGCAGCTCTCTGCCTCACCACCCCACTGGAGTCAATGCGGGGCTCCTCACACAGGCCCTCAGTTTACCCTGGAGGGTGCTGAAGGAGGCCGACCTCTACCTCTAATATCCTGGGATGCCCAGTGCCTCTCTGGATATTGCACAACCACCTCCTGTGGCTCAGAGGCAGAGGAGCTGCAGAAGCAGCGTGGATACAGAACCACACAGCCTCCACCTCCACCTCTTCTGCTCTCTCAGATTCCCATGGAAGCTGCTCGATTTCCACTTCTGCCTGAGGGAAGGGCAGGGAGGGGAAATACATGTGGCAGGTTCAGGGGACAACCAGGTGACATATGACTCTGACCAAAATCTTACCCATGCAAAAGACCCAGACCAGAGGATGCATTGTTTTACATACACTCGTATGTGTGTATGTGTGTGTGTGTCACATGTAGCTCTGTGTATCCACAACCACAATACAGAACAGTTCCATCGTCACAGGCTCCTCCTCCCCATACCCCGGTCCCTGGCAAGAACTTACCTGTTTTCCATGTCTACAATTTGTCATGTCAAGAATGTTATATAAATCAAACCATAGAGTATGTAAACTTTTGAGGTTCGCTTTTTCCACTCAGCATAGCTCCCTGAGATCCACCCAACTTGTTGTATGTATCGATAATTCATTCCTTATTGCTGAGTAGTATTCCATGCTCGGCATGTACCACTTAGTTTAACCATGCACCCATGAAGAACATTAGGGTTTTTCCCAGTCTATTACAAGTAAAGCTGCTATGAACATTCATGCACAGATTTTGGCGTGAACATACGTTTTCATATCTCTGGGATAAATCCTCATGAATGTCATTACTGTGTCACACAGTAGTTAGTTGCATGTTTTGTTTTTTAAGAAACCATCAAACTCTTTTCCAGGGTGGCTGCACCATTTTACATTCTCACGAGCAATGTATGAGTGATCCAGTGTCTCTGCATCCTGACCAGCCATTGGTACGGTCAGCTTTTTATTTCACACATTCTGATAGGAGTGCACTGGTGTCTCATTGTGGTTTAATTTGCATTCTTCTCATGGCTAATATGTTGAAGATCTTTTTATGAACTTGTTTGCCATCTCTTTAACCTCTTTAGGGAGGTGTCTGTTCATGTCTTTTGCTTATTCTCTAATTGGATTGGTTGTTTTTAATGTTGCTTTGTTTTCTACTGATCTTTATATATTTTAGATACATCCTTTCTCAGATGTGTGGTTTGCGAATATTTCCTTCTAGTCTTTCACTTGTTTTCTAGGCTCTTAACAGAGAAAATTTCAAGTTTTCATGAAGTCCAACTTATCCTTTTTTTTCCTTTGTGGTTTGTCCTTTTGGTGTCTAAAAACTTTTCACTTGGCCTTAGGTCCTGAAATTTTCTGTTTTTGTCTAAAAAAATTATAGTTCTACATTTTACATTTATCCATTTTGAGTTAATTTTTATGTAATATATCAGTCTTTGGTCAGATTTCTTTGTTTAACATATGTCCAGTTTCTCCAATACCATTTATTAAAAAGGCTACCTTTCTTGCATTGAAATGCTTTTGCACCTTTGTCAAAAATCATCTGCCACCAAAATTGGCAGACTAGGTAAATCCAAGACTCCATCCCTCCACCACAGCAGTGATTGAACTGGCAAAAACCGTCAGAATTGACTTTTTTGGAACTCTGGAATCTAATAAAAAAACAACCTGAAGGAACTTCTTTATTAATGAGGTAAGGGGCTCCTAGATTTCAATAAGAGATCCCCATGATTTTAGTTACCTGCTCACCATCCCCTCCCCTTGGGCTCAGTGGCAGCTCTGAAGGTGGTGGCCCACATGCCAGGTGCATCTTTCTGCCACCAGAGGGTCCAATATGGACTTTACTCCCAAGGAATTATGGTTATATGTCACCTTTCTGGTGGCTCCCTAAAGGATCAACTCAAGGGTTTGCCTCAATTGCCTTAAAGCTTTTCCAAGGCTGAACTGGTTTCTTGGGTGATATTTGTCTAAAGTATTTAAAGGCAAATTTACTAGCCACAGCCACATGAGGAAATGTATAGGCATCAGAGAAAGCAATAGACACACCAAAAACAAAAGAGAAAAGATGCTGGGAAAGGAGATACACGATGGAATGGGAACCAAGACAGACACATGCACAAAGGTGAACATGACCTCATAAGAACTTGAGGAGTCCCTAAGCTTCCACCTCTGCCTGATGCTTAGGCTCTGTGTAAACAGATGAAGGCAAAACAGAGTTGTAAACAGAGTACTCCGACATAGAGCCAACCTGCAAAGACCCGGAGTGCTCTTATGTGTTTGTTGTTTGTTGTTTGTTTGTTCATTCATTTGTATGTTTCTAGCTCCAGACATTTAAGGAGTTATCTGCCAAATCACTCACAGATCACTAAAATAGTGGAACAGAGATTTCAGTGGTAAAACACAACAAATACAGTCTTTACAAAAAAAATCTTAAAAAAATCACTAAATCAAACAAATAATCCATAACAAGCAGCACAACAAACCCTGAGTGGGGAGGGGAGAAATGTGATTTCTAGAGTTACCACATTATAATGTACAAAATGTCCAGTCCAGTTCTCAACAAAAATAAAAATGTTTTGCATTCAAAAAAGTAAGAAGGTCTATCCCATTCATAAGAAAATAAGAAATTAATTGAAAAATCTCTGCAAAAAAGTTGCTAGATAAAAACTGTAAATCAAAGACCATCTCAAATTAGTTGAAAGAGTGAAAGGACACCATGAACAAAGAATTAAAGAAAACCAGGAAAATTATGTCAAATAAGGAATACCAATATCAATAAAGAATATCAATAAAGAAATTGAACGTGTAAAAAGGTATCTAGTAGAAATTATCAATGTTAAATATATAATAACTGAAACATACATATAAACAGGCAGAAGAAAGAATTAGCAAACTTGAAGATAGGTTATTTAATATGATCCAGTCTTTGGAACAGAAAGGAAAAAATGAAGAAAAACAGAGAGTCCAGGAGACATTTATGACACCAACAAGCATACCAACATATATATAATAGCAATCTCAGAAGGAGAGATACAGAGAAAGGGGAGGAAAGCATTTTTGAATAAATCATGGACAAAAATCTACCTAAATTTAATAAAACATGAATCTACATCAATTAAGATAAAATCAGAAATCTACACTGAGACAAATTATAATCAAACTGTACAAAAAAAAAAAAGACAGAAAATCTTGAAAGCAGCAAGAGAGAAGAAACAACACATACAAGGGATCTCAATAAAATTAAAAGACCCCTTGTGAAATCTACATCTGATTGGTGTACCTGAAAGTGACGGGGAGAATGGAACCAAGTTGGAAAACACTCTGCAGGATATTATCCAGGAGAACTTCCCCAATGTAGCAAGGCAAGCCAACATTCAGATTCAGGAAATACAGAGAATGCCACAAAGATACTCCTCGAGAAGAGCAAGTCCAAGACACATAATTGTCAGATTCACCAAAGTTAAAACGAAGGAAAAAATGTTAAGGGCAGCCAGAGAGAAAGATCGGGTTACCCACAAACGGAAGCCCATCAGACTAACAGCTGATCTCTCGGCAGAAACTCTACAAGCCAGAAGAGAGTGGGGGGCAATATTCAACATTCTTAAAGAAAAGAATTTTCAACCCAGAATTGCATATCCAGCCAAACTAAGCTTCATAAGTGAAGGAGAAATAAAATACTTTACAGACAAGCAAATGCTGAGAGATTTTGTCACCACCAGGCCTGCCCTAAAAGAGCTCCTGAAAGAAGCACTAAACATGGAAAGGAACAACCGGTACCAGCCACTGCAAAAACATGCCAAATTGTAAAGACAATCAGGGCTAGGAAGAAACTGCATCAACTAACGAGCAAAATAACCAGCTAACATCATAATGACAGGATCAAATTCACCCATAACAATACTAACCTTAAATGTAAATGGGCTAAATGCTCCAATTAAAAGGCACAGACTGGCAAGTTGGATAAAGAGTCAAGACCCATCAGTGTGCTGTATTCAGGAAACCCATCTCACGTGCAGAGACACACATAGGCTCACAATGAAGGGATGGAGGAAGCTCTACCAAGCAAATGGAAAACAAAAGAAGGCAGGGGTTGCAATCCTAGTCTCGGATAAAACAGACTTTAAACCAGCAAAGATCAAAAGAGACAAAGAAGGCCATTACATAATGGTAAAGGCATCAATTCAACAAGAAGAACTAACTATCCTAAATATATATGCACCCAATACAGGAGCACCCACATTCATAAAGCAAGTCCTTAGTGACCTACAAAGAGACAGACTCCCACACAATAATAATGGGAGACTTTAACAGCCCACTGTCAACATTAGACAGATCAACGAGACAGAAAGTTAACAAGGATATCCAGGAATTGAACTCAGCTCTGCACCAAGCAGACCTAATAGATATCGACAGACCTCTCCACCCCAAATCAACAGAATATACATTTTTTTCAGCACCGCACCACACCTATTCCAAAACTGACCACATAGTTGGAAGTAAAGCACTCCTCAGCAAATGTTAAAGAACTGAAATTATAATAAACTGTCTCTCGACCACAGTGCAATCAAACTAGAACTCAGGAGTAAGAAACTCAATCAAAACCGCTCAACTACATGGAAACTGAACAACCTGCTCCTGAATGACTACTGGGTACATAATGAAATGAAGGCAGAAATAAAGATGTTCTTTGAAACCAATGAGAACAAAGACACAACATACCAGAATCTCTAGGACACATTCAAAGCAGTGTGTAGAGGGAAATTTATAGCACTAAATGCCCACAAGAGGAAGCAGGAAAGATCTAAAATTGACACCCTAACATCACAATTAAAAGAACTAGAGAAGCAAGAGCAAACACATTCAAAAACTAGCAGAAGGCAAGAAATAACTAAGATCAGAGCAGAACTGAAGGAAATAGAGACACAAAAAACCCTTCAAAAATCAGTGAATCCAGGAGCTGGTTTTTTGAAAATCTCAACAAAATTGATAGACTGCTAGCAAGACTAATAAAGAAGAAAAGAGAGAAGAATCAAATAGATGCAATAAAAAAATGATAAAGGGGATATCACCACTGATCCCACAGAAATACAAACCACCATCAGAGAATACTATAAACACCTCTACACAAATAAACTAGAAAATCTAGAAGAAATGGATAAATTCCTCGACACACACACCCTCCCAAGACTAAACCAGGAAGAAGTTGGATCTCTGAATAGACCAATAACAGGCTCTGAAATTGAGGCAATAATTAATAGCTTACCAACCAAAAAGAGTCCAGGACCAGATGGATTCACAGCCGAATTCTACCAGAGGTACAAGGAGGAGCTAGTACCATTCCTTCTGAAACTATTCCAATCAATAGAAAAAGAGGGAATCCTCCCTAACTCATTTTATGAGGCCAGCATCATCCTGATACCAAAGCCTGGCAGAGACACAACAAAAAAAGAGAATTTTAGACCAATATCCCTGATGAACATCGATGCAAAAATCCTCAATAAAATACTGGCAAACTGAATCCAGCAGCACATCAAAAAGCCCACCACGATCAAGTAGGCTTCATCCCTGGGATGCAAGGCTGGTTCAACATACACAAATCAATAAATGTAATCCAGCATATAAACAGAACCAAAGACAAAAACCACGATTATCTCAATAGATGCAGAAAAGGCCTTTGACAAAATTCAACAACACTTTATGCTAAAAACTCTCAAGAAATTAGGTATTGATGGGACGTATCTCAAAATAATAAGAGCTATCTATGACAAACCCACAGCCAATATCATACTGAATGGGCAAAAACTAGAAGCATTCCCTTTGAAAACTGGCACAAGACAGGGATGCCCTCTCTCACCACTCCTATTCAACATAGTGTTGGAAGTTCTGGCCAGGGCAATCAGGCAGGAGAAGGAAATAAAGGTATTCAATTAGGAAAAGAGGAAGTCAAATTGTCCCTGTTTGCAGATGACATGACTGTATATCTAGAAAACCCCATCGTCTCAGCCCAAAATCTCCTAAAGCTGATAAGCAACTTCAGCAAAGTCTCAGGATACAAAATCAATGTGCAAAAATCACAAGCATTCTTATACACCAATAACAGACAAACAGAGAGCCAAATCATGAGTGAACTCAGATTCACAACTGCTTCAAAGAGAATAAAATACCTAGGAATCCAACTTACAAGGGATGTGAAGGACCTCTTCAAGGAGAACCTACAAACCACTGCACAATGAGAAAAAAGAGGATACAAACAAATGGAAGAACATTCCATGCTCATTGGTAGGAGGAGTCAATATCGTGAAAATGGCCATACTGCCCAGGGTAATTTATAGATTCAATGCCATCCCCATCAAGCTACCAATGACTTTCTTCACAGAATTGGAAAAAAATACTTTAAACTTCATATGGAATGGAAAAAGAGCCTGCATTGCCAAGTCAATCCTAAGCCAAAAGAACAAAGCTGGAGGCATCACGCTATCTGACTTCAAACTATACTACAAGGCTACAGTAACCAAAACAGCATGGTACTGGTAGCAAAACAGAGATATAGACCAATGGAACAGAACAGAGCCCTCAAAAATAATGCCACATATTTACAACTATCTGATCTTTGACAAACCTGACAAAAACAAGAAATGGGGAAAGGATTCCCTATTTAATACATGGGGATGGGAAAACTGGCTGGCTATATGTAGAAAGCTGAAACTGGATCCCTTCCTTACACCTTATACAAAAATTAATTCAAGATGGATTAAAGACTTAAATGTTAGACCTAAAACCATAAAAACCCTAGAAGAAAACCTAGGCAATACCATTTAGGACATAGGCATGGGCAAGGACTTCATGTCTAAAACACCAAAAGCAATGGCAACAAAAGCCAAAATTGACAAATGAGATCTAATTAAACTAAAGAGCTTCTGCACAGCAAAAGAAACTACCATCAGAGTGAACAGGCAACCTACAGAATGGGAGAAAATTTTTGCAAGCTACTCATTTGACAAAGGGCTAATATCCAGAATCTACAATGAACTCAAACAAATTTACAAGAAAAAAACAACCCCAACAAAAAGTGGGCGAAGGATATGAACAGACACTTCTCAAAAGAAGACATTTATGCAGCCAAAAAACACATGAAAAAATGCTCATCATCACTGGCCATCAGAGAAGTGCAAATCAAAACCACAATGAGATACCACCTCACACCAGTTAGAATGGCGATCATTAAAAAGTCAGGAAACAACAGGTGCTGGAGAGGATGTGGAGAAATAGGAACACTTTTACACTGTTGGTGGGACTGTAAACTAGTTCAACCATTGTGGAAGTCAGTGTGGCAATTCCTCAGAGATCTAGAACTAGAAATACTATTTGACCCAGCCATCCCATTACTGGGTATATACCCAAAGGATTATAAATCATGCTGCTATAAAGACACATGCACACGTATGTTTATTGCGGCACTATTCACAATAGCAAAGACTTGGAACCAACCCAAATGTCCAAAAATGATAGACTGGATTAAGAAAATGTGGCACATATACACTATGGAATACTATGCAGCCATAAAAAATGATGATTTCATGTCCTTTGTAGGGACATGGATGAAGCTGGAAATCATCATTCTCATCAAACTATCGCAAGGACAGAAAACCAAACACCGCATATTCTCACTCATAGGTGGGAACTGAACAATGAGAACACATGGACACAGGAAGGGGAACATCACACACCAGGGCCTGTTGTGGGGTGGGGGGAGGGGGGAAGGATAGCATTAGGAGATATACCTAATGTTAAATGACAAGTTAATGGGTACAGCACACCAACATGGCACATGTATACATATGTAACAAACCTGCACGTTGTGCACATGTGCCCTAAAACTTAAAGTATAATAAAAAAATAAGTAAAATAAAATTAAATTAAAAGACAGTTTCTCAATGAAAATTATGAAATCTAGAAGGCAGTGGGATGACAGATTTAAAGTGCTTAAGAAAAAAGTTGTCAACCAAGAATTCCATCTCCAGCAAAACTACTTCTAAATGAAAAAGAAATTAAAACATTTCTAGATAAAGCAAAGCTGAAGGAGTTCATAATTAGTAGACCTGTCATACAAGAAATGCTAAAGGGAGTCTCTAAGGCTGAAATAAAAGATCACTAGATAGTAACTGCAAGCCATACAAGGAAATAAAGAACACTAGTAAAGGTAACTGCATAAGTTAATATAAAATATAATATTTTGGGTTAGTACTCTCTTATTTTCCCTATACATTTCAAAACAAAATGAATAAACAAAATAAATTTATGTTAATGGGCACACAAGATAAAATGATGTAATTTGTGACAATGACAACATAAGGGGTGGGGACAGAGCTATAAAGGATCCACCTAGTGAAGCTAGATTGGAATTAATTAAAATAGATTACTGTATATTTAATATTTGAATTATAATCCCTAGAAAAGGACATAAAAAGGAAATCAAATGAGTATACTAGAAAAAAATCAGTTAAATACCAAAGAAAGCACCAATAGAGGAAGAGCTGAGAAATTGAAAAGTCATTAGAGTATAGAAAAATAGCAAAATGGCCATAATCCCTTGTTTATCAATAATTACGTTAATTGAAATGGATTAAGCTCTCTAATTAAAAGGCAGTGATTGGCAGATTAGATAAAAATACATGATCCAGGCTGAAAGCGGTGGCTCACACCTGTAATCCCAGCACTTTGGAAGGCCAAGGTGGGCAGATCACGAGATCAGGAGATAAAGACCATCCTGGCCAACATGGTGAAACAAAAATTAGCCAGATGTGGTGGCATACGCCTGTAGTCCCAGCTACTTGGGAGGCTGAGGCAGGAGGATTGTTTGAACCCATGAACTAGAAGTTAAAGTGAGCCAAGATCACGCCACTGCACTCCAGCTTGGGCAACAGAGTGAGACTCTATCTCAAAAAAAAAAAAAAAAATTAATAATCCAAATATATGCTTCCTATAAGAGACTGACTCATTTTTGATCCAAAGACCCAAACAGATTGGAAGTAAAAGGATGGAACATGATATTTCATGCAGATATTAATCAAAAGAAAGCTATGGTATCTATAACAGTATCAGACAAAATTAACTTTAAGGATAAATTGTTTCAAGAAGCAAAAAGGACATTAAATATTGATAAACTTGTTAGTCCATCAAGAAAGAATAATGATTATAAACATATACACACCTAACAATAGAACTCCAAAACACGAATCAAAATCTGAAAGAGCTGAAGTGAGAAAAAGACAGTTCTACAAGAATAGTTTGAGACTTCAATACCTCACTCTCAATAATGGCTAGAACTAAACAGATGATCAATAAGGAAATTGAGGGATTGATCAACATGATAAAAGAATTAGATCTAACAGACATTTTTAGAACTTTCTATAGCATGAGCAGAGCACATATTCTTCCCTAGTGTGCATGAACATTCTCCAGGGTAGACCATATATTAGACCACACAATAAACCTCAATAAATTTAAGAAAATTTAAATTATTCAAAGCATCTTCTAAGATTACAATAGAATAAAACAATAACAATAACAGAAGGAAAACTGGAAAATATATAAAATGTGGAAATTAAACAGCATGCTCTTAAACATCAATAGGTCACAGAAGAAATCACATTGGAAATTATAAAATACATTGTAATAAATGAAAACAAAAACACAGCATACAAGAACTTATGGGATGCCATGAAGGCAGTGCTCAGAGGGAAAGTTTTAGCTATAAATGCTTACATTTGAAAGAAAAAAAAATCTCATATCAATCACCTAACTTTATATCTTAAAGAACAAGAAAATGAAGAGCCAACTAAACCAAAGACTAGCAGAAAGAGAAAAATAATTAGGCTCAGAACAGAGATAAATGAAATAGAGAATGGAAAAACAATAGAGAGAATTCATGAAACTAAGAGTGAATTGTTTGAAAAGGTTAACAAAATTAATGATCCTTTACCTAGAATGACCAACAGAAAAGAAAGAAGACTCAAAACACTAAAATCAGAAATGAAAGTGCAGACATTATAGTAGTTCCCCCCCTTACCTTTGGAGGATACATTCCAAGAACGCACATGGATGCCTGAAACACATATAGTCCCAAACTCTAGGTATACTGTGTTTTTCTTCTTATACATACATATCTGTGATTATGTTTTATTTATAACTTATACCCAGTAAGAGATTAATGACAAAACTAGAGATTAACAACAATGACTAATAAAAAATAGAACAATTATAACAATATACTGTAATAAAAGTTATGCAAATGTGTACTCTCTCTCTCTCATGTGCTCTCTCTCTCTCAAAATATCTTATTATACTGTACCACAGGTAACTAAAACTGCAGAAAGTAAAACCATGGATAAAGGAGGACTACTGTACTACCAACATTACAGAAATAAAAAGCATTCTAAGATAATACTATGAACAATTGTACACCAACAAATTACACAATTTAGACAAAAATTGGAAAATTACTAGAAAAACCCAAACAACAAAAACTTACTGAAGAAAAAATAGAAAATCTAAACCAATCTAGAAGTGATTTAATCAGTATTCAAAAATCTCTACCCTCACTCTGAGCCCCAAGTCCCCCAAAAAACAAAAGTCAGTATTACCCTAATAGCAAAGCCAAAACATGGTGAGAAAATAACACTGCAGGCCAATATCCCTTATGAATATACAGATGGTCCCCAACTTATAATATTCAATAAATTCCATGAGATATTCAACACTTTACAATAAACTTTGTGTTCAATGATTTTGCCCAACTGAAGGCTAATATGTTTTGAGAATATGTGTGGCAGGCTAGGCTAAGCTATGATGTTCAATAGGTTAGGTATATTAAATGCATTTTTACAATATTTTCATCTTTTAAGGAGTTTATCAGGATGTAAGCCCTCGTAAGTCAAGGAGTACCTGTAGATACAAAAATTCTCAACAAAATACTAACAAGCTGAACCCAACAGCATATTAAAAGGATTATATCCTATAACCAAGTGGGATTTATCCTATGAGTACAAGGGTTGTTCAACATATGAAAAGCAGTCAATATAATCCACTATGTTAATAGAACAAAGGAAAAAACATAAGACCATCTCAATCAATACAGAAAAAAAGGCATTTTACAAAATCCAACACTCTTTCATGATAAAAGCACTCAAAAAGTTGAGAATAGAAGGAGACTGCCTCAACATGATAAAAACCACATGTGAAAACCCACAGACAATCTCATACTGGTGAAAGACTGCAGACTTCCCCCTGGTATCAGGAACAAAACAAGGATGTTCACTTTAGCCACGTCTATTCAACATTTTAGCAGAAGTTCTAGCCAGAGCAATTAGGCAAAAGGGAAATAAAAGGCATACAAACTGGAGGGGAAGAAGTAAAACTATTCACAGATAACATAATCACATATGTAAAAAATCTTAAAGATTTTCCACAAAAATATTTTCCACAAATAATTATTAAAGTCAATTTTAAACACAGCAAATTTGCAGGATACAAGATAAATACAAAAATCAGTTGTATTTCTATACACTAACAACGAGTGTCCAAAAATGAACTAAAGAAAACAATTCCATTTATAATGGTATAAAAAATAAAATATTTAAGGATAAATTTAACAAGAAGGTGTAAGGCTTGTACACTGGAAAGTATAAAACAATTCTGAAAGAAATTAAAAAAGACATCTCATACCCATGGATTAAAGGATTCAATGTTGTAAAGATGGCAGTACTTCCCAAAGTGATCTGCAGATTCAATTCAACCTCTATCAAAATTCCAGTAATCTTTTTTGGCAGAAATGGAAAAATCTGCCTCCAAAATTGATGTAGAATTGCAAAAGGGTTCTTGAGTAGCCATAGCAAACTCAAAAAGAAGTACAAAGTGGGAACATAAACACTCTTGATTTCAACTTACTACAAAACTACAGGAAACAAAGCAGTTGGTATGCAATAAACATAGACCTATAGACTAATGGAATCAAACTGAGAGTACAGAAGTGAGTCCATCTATCTATGACCAAATGATTTTTTGACAAAGGTATCAAGACCACCAATGGGGAAGTATAGTCTCTTCAACAGATAGTGTCAGGACTAGATATCCATATGCAAACAGTGAAGCTGGACTCCTACCTCACACCATGTATAAAGTAATTAACTCAAAATGGAAAATAATAATCATTGGCAAGGATGTGGATAAATTGAAACCCTTACACGTTGATGGTGGGGATGTAAATGTTTCAGCCACTGTAGAAAACAATTTGGTGGCTTCTCAAAAAGTTAGACATAGAATTACCATGTGACCAAGCAATTTCATTCTTACATATGTATACAAAAGAATTTTTAAAGGTATCCAAACAAATACTTGTAAAAGAATTTCATAGAAGCACTATTTATGACAGCCAATGGGTGAAAACAACCCAAATGTCCATCAGTAGATGAATGGATAAACAAATTGTGGCCTATACATATGATGGAATATTAATCAGCCATAAAAAGGAATGAAGTACTGACACATGCTACCATGTGGATGAACCTCATGAACATTGTGCTAAGTGTGAGAAGCCAGACATAAAAGGTCGCATTTGGTGTAATTCCACTTAAATGAAATATTTAGAATAGATAAATTTATAGAGACAAGAAGAACATTGGTGACAGCCAGAGGCCAGGGAGAAGTGCAGATTTTATTTTGGAGTGATAAAAATATTGTAGAAGTAGATAAAGGTGGATAATGCACAATTTGAATGAAAAGCTACTGAATTTCTCTCTTCAAACGGTTGAGGTTTTTGTTCTGTGAATTTCACCTTGACAACAAAAAATTACTTGGGCATATTTGTGTGTCTATTTCTTTATTACATCCCACTGATTGCTGTGTCTGTCCCTCTGCCAAAACCATACTGTCTTGATTCCTGTAGCTGTATGGCCAGCCTTAGCATCAGGAAGAGTCATTTCTCCTTGTTCTTCTTTTTCACACTGTTTCAGCTATTATAGATCCTTTGTCTAGATGTGTTAAACTTGTCCAAGTCCACAAAACAACCTTACTGGGATTTTAATAAGAATTATGTTAAACCTACAGATCAATTTGGGTAGAATTGACACCTTTATTAGATTGAGACTTTCAACCTATTGACATGGCATGTCTCCTCATTTTGATTTTCTTCTATTTCTTTTGTGAACATTTTGAAAATTTCAGCATATAGATCCTTATATGTTTTGTTTGAGGCAGCTAAATATTTTATTTGAAGAGATTATTTGTAGTAATGTGATTTTAGTTTTGGTTTTCAAATATTTATTACTGATATGTAGAAAGGTGATATAATTTTCATTGGTGATCTTGTACCCCAAAATTTGGATACTCTCACTTATTGTCTCTAGGAGTTGTATTGATAGATTTCTTGAGATTTTCTATGTAGACAATCATGCCAGCTGAATTACTTTTCCCTTTCTAATCTGTATGCCTTTTGTACCTTTTTCTTGTCTTACTGCAGTGGCTAGAACCTCCAGTATTGGACAAGAGTGGCGAAAGTGGACATTCTTGGATTATTTTCAATCCTGCGAAGAACATTTGGCCCAGGGAAAACTTTTAACAGCAAAGAAGTTAAGAATTGAAAATGATCATGTAGTAAGGCAGAATGGATCTAGGATGCAAGGCAGCAGCATTGTAAGGAATTATCCTGTGGGAAGGGAACCTGAGGAGAGGGCCAACAGCAAGTAGGAGAAACACAAAATCAAAATAAGGAAAGGGAATTAGCAACTCCAGCTTAAGTGATAGAACTGGGTGTCTCTCTGTGTAGAGAAACAAGTGTTTGTCCAAAGAGTTCTGTGTTTGCCTTGTCGGTAACTACCACCATGTAGATCATTCAGGCTTTAAGACTGTGTCCTCTAGTTAGGGTTATTTCTACCATATTTACCTAAAAATGGAGAAATGTTAATACACTGTTCACCTGAGCACTTTAAAAATCTAAATATGTTTATTTTACAAATATCACGTATAGCTAGAAAAATTAAACATTCTATATCAAAACATCAAATATCCTGTATCCAAAGCTTAAAAGTACAATTATCTTCTCAGGACTAATTTGGCCTTCTAATCACTCATCTGCATTTGTATGAGCAAATACTGAATTCGCCTTTGCTGAAACCTAAGGGCTTCCCCAGGTTATTTTCCTCATCAGAGATGCCTGCCCTCACAGTCTCAGCCACTTCATGTAGTTAGGCAGTAATCCACTCTATTTTTATGCATTATCACTGGATTTTGAATGGAAATTTACTTGTCTTGAATTCTGGACTTACTGAAGAGGAGCAAAACAGGCTCAGCCACTCTCACTGCCACTATCCCAACCAGGCCATACAAAGAGAAAACAGAAATTCAAAAGGAGCACCTAGAACCAGGCATGTTGGTGGCCACCTGAAGTCCATCTGAATGGGGGGTCCTTAAGGAGGAACACTGGGGCTTAAGCCCCATCCTTTCTGTGGAGGACCGATTGGGGAGCACTCCCCATTTCCTACAAGTCAAGTGAGGAGGACTCCCAGGCACATCGGGAGCACCAGCTTCACACTTCCTGCTAAACGTTTGCTGAACAACAGCAGCCTCTAGGGCCACGACAGCCTGGCCACCAGAGAAAAGAATAGTGGGAGAGACCCTAGGTAAGACGGGCTTGTGTCCCTGCAGTGTGGGGACATGTGTGAACATACAGACTTGTGTTTGCTCCTCTCCTGAAAATTCTGAGGCAGGAGTCTGGCTGGAGCATCCAAGAATGCTGGGCAAGGAAACATGGCAACCATCACCTGGCAAGGTGAGGCAGGAGAAAGTCACCGTGGGGCACGGCAGCCTCCGAGACACCTTTAGCATACCCGGAGCAAGAGGTCTGTCTGCCAGGTGAGAGAAGGCAATGAGGAGGCTGTGGGCCTGGTCTAAGGGGCGGGGAGTCACAGGAGATGGGTGAAAAAGCTCATCACTCAGTCAGCAGGCTGAGCAGTCCAGAAGCCCCACCCGGAGATCCAGGGAGGAGCCGCTCGCCCTTCCCCCAGCCTCCCTGACCCCAGCAGAGATGGCTGCTATCGGCCAACAGAGCACAACAGCAGCACTGGCTAAACAGGCACAACTTCTTACCTTTTTGCTCTCTGATCCTCCCTCACCCAGAATAGGGATGAAGGAGGGAGGAAGCATGCAAGGATTCCAAATCACGGAACAGCCTGGGAGGAGAGGAAACTGAGACTGGGATGTGAGATTGAAGTTTTTATTTAGATTAGATGGCTTTTAACTACTTGGAAGTGAGTGGCAATTATCAAGACAGGACTTACTTGTGAACTCAAAAGCAATCCAGAGGCTATGAGATCAGCCTGGGAGTCATTAAGGGGAAGAGAGAATGACCAGGGCACTGCTAGAATAATCAGCGGAGAAAGTGATCCTGTTCCCCGTTTGTACCCCACATATTTCAGTCTATTGAAAAATCAGGGCTGGCACGGTGGCTCACGCCTGTAATCCCAGCACTCTGGGAGGCCAAGGTGGGCGGATCATGAGGTCAGGAGTTCGAGACCAGCCTGGCCAACATGGTGAAACCCCATCTCTACTAAAAATACAAAAATTAGCCAGGCGTGGTGGTGGGCGCCTGTAGTCCCAGCTGCTCAGGAAGCTGAGGCAGGAGAATCGCTTGAACCCAGGAGGCAGAGGTTGCAGTGAGACAAGATTGCACCATTGCGCTCCAGCCTGGGCAACAGAGTGAGACTCTGTCTCAAAAAGAAAAAGAAAAAGAAAAATCAGTCACATGATTAGGAAAAATTAGAACAAGCGGGAAGGTACAGAGACTGAAATAAGGACACCCAGCATCCACCCAGTTCTGCCACATATCAGCATTTTGGTATACACTTTTTACATTTTAAAAAATCTTTAAACATCAGTGATGAAATTGAAGGCTCGTATTTACCTCTAAGTGTCCTTAACCCTCCCTGCCTCGGAGTCAATCACTATCCTGAATTGGGCAGCTATCATTCTGCACATGTTTTTATCTTGTTCCTGTATATATATTGGACCACAAATAATTTGAAGCACTGTTTTTCATATTTTCAAACTTTATATTAATAATATCATGCTCCAGGAATCATTGTGCAAATAGATTTCTTGGATTCACCATTAGATTATTGAGATGTATCCACTTTAGTTTTATTGATACAGAAAGAGAAATCGAGTGTTTGGATTCATTCATTTAAAAATTCATTTAAGAGTTATAAAACTATTCTCTCAATATGTCACAACTACTCATTTGCCTATCAATGGCCATTTAGCTTATTTCAGATTTTTGTGATGATAAGCAATTCTGCAGGACACTATTTTATGCATGTTGCCTTGTGTATATGCATAAGAGTTTTCCTGGGGGTATAAACCTAGATGGTGAATCACTGGGTTACCTTCGTCAGATGCTACCATATTCACTCTCAAGCGATTGTTCTCATTTGTATCCTATCAACAGTGATTGAAGGCTCCCAACATCAATTCCCACTCTAGCAGCTGCCTCTTACTCTCTGAGCACCAGCTAATTGCTCCCAGGCCACCTCATTTCTATGCTTCCTGCTTCTCATAAGATGGGGAATCCAAACCACACAGGTGGGTCTTTCCGCCCTCTCTTTCTGTTCCACCACTCTGGGATTGCTCTAACCACTTAAAACCAAATAATCTGGCAGATCCCTGCCCACCTAAGCATCTCAACGATTATTTTAAGTTACCAAACTTATTGATAAAATCTTATTTTGGTTTATTAAGCTTATTAATTAAATTTTATTGTTTAAGTTGATTTATTTAGGCATCTCTGTTCCTGGTCCCTCTATGATAATTCAGTGATTCACATAGGAAATGCTTATTTATTGCTACTAAGTGCCAAGCACAGCCCTAGTCACCAGGACTATGAGGAAAAAAAGAATTCCTGCCAACCTAGGGCTTTTGATTTATTGGGGAACATAGGTAACAAAAAGTAATCGATCAAACAAACAATGCAATTGCAGGTAGTGATAAGTGCTAGGAATGAAAAAAGGGGGGATGACCTGGGTTCCAGATGGAACAGCCAGCACCGAGTTAGTTCAAGCGGATGGAATAAACAAGCTGAAGACAGAGAGGAGAGAACCTTTGAGACAGAGGCCACAGCAAGAGAAGGACCCTAGTGCACGGACAGGCTGGGTGCCATCCAGGAGCATGAAGAAGTGCCCCATGACCAGGACGGACAGACGGAGAGCAGGCAGGTGCCCCGCCGGGGCCAGCAAGCTGGGGCCCAGCTTCTAGTCCTGTGAGACAACCAGGCAGCATGGTGGTGTGTTCCGAAACAGGACCTGAGAGCTTGCCCTGCTCTGTAGAGGACACACTGGGAGAGGCGGTACAAGGGCAGCCATCACAGACCGTCTGGGGACACAGCTCTGTCCAGATGAGGGACAGTGACAGCTTGGACTAGGGAGCCCATAGAAGGCCTCATGCAGAGTGGTGGATCTGGGGCACCTTTGCAAGGCAGCTCGGACAGAACCTATCGGTGGAGTCCCCGAATCCTTGACTTCTTTCTAGAATTCTCTATTTTCTAGAATGACTGCCTTCCAGGGGAAAATGGACCCAGAGAAGCTTCTGGTCTGGACCTGCTAAGGCTTGCTGCTCCCCCTGCATCACGGGTGGGTGGGCTGTGATGGCAGCTCCAGCCTCAGCAAACCCATGGAGACAGGAAACCCCACTCCAACACCACAAGGCTTACACTGTAGTCCTGCTTCTGCTCTTGAGCCCCCAGACAAGTCTGATCCTGAGGGGATGTGGCTGAGTTTGTCCTGGGGGCTGCTGTCAATCCCACCCACCCTGAGTCCTGGGGGCCACACCTCCCCAGCCCTCCAGGCTCTCCCTGCTCACCTCTCTGCCAAGCCCCACACTCAACACGAGTTTTCTCTTCATCTACAGAACCTTCCAGCCAGTGATTGATTGGTATGGAAACCTTCTCTGGTTTCAGCCAATGATCAGTAGGGCCTGGAATCAATAGCTTTATTCACATTGTGGGGTAAAAGGTTAATTTGACCCTTTCCTGGGGTATTTTTATATTTCCAGCCTTTAAAACAAGAATGAGGGCCAGGCACAGTGGCTCACACCTGTGATCCCAGCACTTTGGGAGGCTGAGGAGTGCTGATTGCTTGAGGTCATCAGGAGTTTGGGACCAGCCTAGCCAACACGGTGAAAACCCATCTCTACTAAAAATACAAAACTTAGCCTGGCATGGTGGCATGCACCTGTAGTACCAGATACTCAGGAGACTAAGGCAGGAGAATCGCTTGAACCCTGGGAGGCGGAGGCTGCAGTGAGCCAAGATTGCACGACTGCACTCCAGCCTGGGTGACAGAGCAAAACTCCATCTCAAAAAAAAAAAAAAGAGTTATGGAAGGGAAGATAGAGGTGTTGATGACTGCCTGATGCAGAGGTGTGGGGAGCGAGGTCATCATTGTGGTGATCATACACAAATTCACATCATGTGCACTAGGAGTGGGAAGTACCTGTCCCTTGCCAAGTCTGTGTGGGCCATAATGTAGTGAGGATCTGGTGCCCACAACGACAAACCATGCCACGATTGATTGGTGATGTCTGCCCTGGGCTGGGGCGGGGCAGTTTGCCACTCAGGACTGGGATACTGTTTGGCTTTGAGAGAATCTGCTTCTCTGTTTGCATGTGATTCTGCCATGGTCTACTGCACCAGCAGTACACCTAGAAGCACATGACTCACACTCACAGTTTTCCAGGTAAGTCATAGACAATGTATATGTGCCTTCAGAGTCAAGCAGAAACTTCTAGCAAGGACACTGTGCTGGAAATCAGGAGTTCTGCATTTTAGACCAGAATTCCTCAACAATTGCATGGTGACATTTTAGACACAATAATTCTTTGTCATGGGGTCCGTCCTGTGCACCGGGGGATGTTTCACAGTACCCCTGGCCTCCAGCCATCAGATACCAGTAGCACCCCTGAAGCCGTGATCATCACAGATGCCTACAGACATCACCAGTGTCCCCTGTGGGGTAAAATCACCCCCAGTTGAGAGCCACTAATGCAAGGAACCATTGCATATATTGGGGTCTTTTTTCCAGTTGGGTCTAGTCTAAGTGGTCTTACATCCACCTGCTCCCCACTCCACCAGGCTACAGTCCTATCATGCTTTGACAATCATCCCTCTCCCTTCAAGCTGCTGAAGCCTCATCGTCTTCATCCCTGAGAGTGATGGAGAGCCGTCTGCCTCCAATCACAGGGTCCCACCCCAGGGACCTGTTCCCACGCCAGCTCCCGCATGCTTCCAGAGCACACCAACATCAGGGCTTTCTCCTGGCCTTGACCATGTTGCCTGCTTCCTTCTCTCACAGCCGCATGCCGCGAGGCTGCCGTGCAACAGGTCTTTTCCACAGAAACTGCAGTCTAGACGCATGTTCTAGGCCCTGCAAGGAAATGCGGGCGAAGCTGCAAGTGTGGGTATTATTTCCTATTTTGCTTTTGCAAATGCTTTCTAATTAAAGAACTTCATTTCACTCTGAAAAGTCCTCATTCCTTTTTTAAAATGTGTATGCAAAATGCGCAATTTTATAAGCATAATCCTGTTCATTAAGAAAATCTGGCAAAATCTTACTCCCTTTTGAGGGCTATTTTCTTAACCTTCGTGGTTAATAAGCATCATTTTTCACCATAAATAATTTCATTCCTATGGTACATTCTATAACAAATGGTGAAAATTCTCAAGAGATAACTTGGGTGAGCAATCCGGAAGTCCTCAAGAAGGGGGATGTGGCCTTTCCACTTTAGAACGCAGCTTCTCCAGACTTGTTTTGTGGATTTTCCCCACCCTCCCCCAGGAAACCACAGAGACCAACCCTCACCATTGCCCTCTCCCTGTGGGCCAACTTCTCAGATGACTCCCGGCCCCAGTGGAGGGAAGTGCAGACCGAGGCAAGGGTCCCCGCCCTCCCCCAACCGCCAGGGGAGAGAGCCCTCCTGATGCGGCTCAATTCCACACACGTTCACCAGCCTCCCAGAATGAGGCAGAAGCTGACGTGCAAAGAGAAACGCTGAGCTCCTGCTCTCAGGGGCTCACAGCCTGGAAGAAATTTTGCGTGTATTTGTTTTTGAGCAACTTCTTCCCTGAGAATTGCTCACCTTCAGGGCCCTCCTGGGCTTGAAAGGGGAATTGGCTTCATTCACCTTTGGTAGGGTCCAGAGAGGCTAAGGCAGACAGAGACTCGGCTGAAAGGACCTGGAGAATGAGGAATCATTTCTGAGATTCCTGGAGGAGCTCTTTGCAGACAGAGGATGGAGAAAGAGACAATGGGGCCAGCCCCAGCAAATGGTGGGAGGAGAGAGGTGACCCGGAAGACTCCAGCAGTAGCTGGAGAAGTTTTAGCAACCCAGACATCTACCATTCCTTTTTAGGTTGTTGTGGGGGCCATTCATTCACTGGCCGGTTCTCGGCCCCGGTGGAACCTGCTACCCGCCTGGAGCGCGGGGAAGTGATGGAGCCGAGAGTGTCCAGCAGGGGCAGTGCAGGGCAGGGACAGCGCCTTCCATGCAGGGTAAAAAGCCACTGCCCTCCAAAACCCCCAGGGACGCGGTGGGGTTACCTTCAGTTAAAAGTGACTACAACTGGGGCTGCTGTGCTGTGAGATCTCAGAAGCCCCAGACAGCTTTGTCCGGACACAGCTGCAGCAGGTAAGTGTCAGGCGAGGATCGGCGGCACGTTCCAAAGCGGGTGGAGGAGAGAAGGCAGTGGGTCCAGGCTGAAGACGGGCACGCCCTGGAGGTCAGCTCATGAGCGGGACCTGTGGATCCTGTGGGGTTCAGAGGACCCCAGAGCTCCCTGTGATTGTGATTACATCAGACTGTGAGCCACGTGTGTGGCGCGTTTCTGGAGAGAGGGCATCTGGTTTCCATCAGATTCCCAAAGGACATTATTACAGGTTGAATTATGTCCTCCAAAATGCATATGTTGAAGTCTAACCTCCAGCACATCTGAATGTGACCCTCTTTGGAGACTGAGGCTTTCCAGAGCTAATCAAGCTAAGATGAGGTCATCAGGGTGGGCCCTGATCCAACGTGACTGGGGTCCATGTAAAGGAAGACATTTGGAGACAGACACACATGCAAAGAGAATGTCCCCATGAAGATGAGGACGGCCACCTGCCCACCAGGAGAGGAGCAGCAGCAGACCCCGCCCTCACAGCCTCGGAGGAGCCAGCGCGATGTCATGTTCCCTGAAACTCATCTGGCGAAGCCCTCACGCCCAGCACCTCAGGGAGGGATTATATTTGGAGAAGGATCTTTAAAGAAGTAACTAAGATAAATGAGGCCATCAGGGTAGGCCCTGATCCAATAGGACTGGTATCCTCACACAAAGAGGAGACGAGGACACAGACACACAAGCAAAGAGATAGGGGGCCAAGGGGTCAGCACAAGCACCAGGGTGCCTGCCCAGACCACTGGAGGGGACATCTGGGCACATGACCTCACACCCCCTTTGACCCTCGCTAGCCCCCAGGTTGGGGAGAGCAGCACCAGGAGTAGAGACAAGTGCCCCTCTCACCCCACACTGACCTGGGGTCCGGAGCGCCCTGGGGTCCTGAGACAGGCAGGCGGGAGGCCGAGCCTCTGGGACCATTCTCCCTGCATGCTGCTCACAGCTGCCTTTTTCTGGTCTACAGAGAACAAGCTGAAGCTGGAATCAGCCGCAGGTCACTGTGTGCTGCACCACGACAAGCATGTTCACCTTTGCTCCTCACCGGGGTCCACACAAGCGTCCCGCGAGGACCAACGCTGGGGCCGGCCTTCCGGGTCACAGTGCTGGGTGCACAGCGGAAGTCAGGGCTCGCCTCTCTGTGTGGGCCTTCTTGCCAGCGGAAGCACTCCCCTGGGTTTGACCCTGATGGGTTAGGCACTTAAACTTGCAGCTGTGGCAGAGGAGGTGAGGCCAAGACCAGAACAGCCCCCTCCACCCTGCACAGGCAGCTCCAGGCCTGCTGATGACCACAGACCGTTGGTTGGCCCTGGGAGCGCCGTTCACGCTCCTGCCTCCTCCGAGCAGGACCCAAAGACTCTCACCAAGCACACACCAAACGCACCAGTGCGGCACAGCCTGGTGCCGCAGAGATGGGCCACACGAGGCCCCACCCTTCAGGCTCCACTAAACAGCCATGAAGGAATTAGAAAGCTGTAAACATACAAGAGCAGAGAGAACAAGAGAACGGGGCTGTAGGCGGTAGGTGACGCAAGACTGCCTGAATAGGAGGTGGGATGGAGCGAGCCAAGGCCACCACCCAGCTGTGCTACGAGGGGACCGAGGAGGGACCACTGGGCTCCCCCAGGGAGGAGAGTCAGACCTAGAGGGCACCAGTGCACAGAAAGGAGCTGGGGTTGGGGCGGGCATGGATGAGGAGCGAGATCGGGAATGGGGGATTGGGTGAGAATTCACAGAGAGGGTGGATAACCCAGGGGTCCTCCAAATGCACACAACAGATCATTCTCTACCCCTCCCCAGACCACACACACCAAGAGCAGAAAACAAAAGGCACTTCCTAGAGAAAATCCAACAACAGGGGCCTGTGCCTGGGGCACCAGGTGAAGGTGAAGTTGGACTCCACGGGGTTAATTAAACTCCACACACTGGGAACCTGTCCCCTCAGCTTGCTTCCCAAATCCATCGCCACCCCTCCACCCTCTGCCACACTCCTGCTGGTAGGCCACTAACACCAGGCTTAAATCCCAAGCAGTAGATCAGAGAGTTTTGCTAGGAATCACTGAACAGCTTCAGAAAAAGCACCTCTAGATACTAAGACTCACCTGTCACACTACCCCATAACCCGACTCTGAGGTCAACCAGTTGGCAAACTCTGCCATGCACAGGGAGCTTCCAATAAATGTTTAGTTCCTTGCTGTTAAATATGAACAGACAGCCAAGCATGAAATAGAGACCAAAAGGGGAAACAGAATCAGGAGGAAACAGATGATAAAACAAACAGAGAAAAATTGAAGAAAAATTTATATACAAGAAATGCTCTCAGACTAGGGAACTATTGAATTTGCTTTTTTTTTTTTTTAAGGAATACAAGAGAATAAGAAAAAGAAAGAGTTCTTTAAAATTAAAATGATGATAGATGAAATTCAAAGGACAAATTGGAAAATAAAGTCAAAGAAATCTGCTAGAGATGAAGAATAACAGAGAAAATGTTAAAGATGTAGAGGATTGGCACAGGCTGTCCAACATCTAACTAATAGAAACATCCAAAAAGAGGATGGATGGAAGGAGATGATCAAAAAACAATACAAGACATTTTTTCTCACCTGAAGAGCCCCACTGAGTACCCGTCGGGGTAAATGAGGAAGGATGCACGCCACTGTGTATAAAATTTTAAACAACCAAAATAAATAAATAAAAGATCTTAAAGACTTCCAGAAAGGAAAAGCAGGTCACATGCGAAGAAAAGAAAGAGAGTGGCGTGTGGATGTCAGCAGCACCAGCTTCTCGAAAACCATGGAGCCACGCTTCAGCTTTTGATTTCTGCAGCCAGCAAAATGATCACGTTGCGTAGAATAAAGCCATTTCCAGGCGTGCAAGGACTAAAAACACAGAGTGTTTTAGACTGGACTCAAAAAAGAGCATAAACAAAAAACAAATGAATGAACAAAAGACAGAGAGTACAGGATGCAGAAAACCCAGGGTCCCAGAGCAGGGAGAGGATTCCCGGGACCGGGCAGACTCATTCCCAGGGTGACAGCCACGGAGCGGGCTGAGAGACAGCAGTCCAGGGTAGGCAGAAGGGGTGGGTTGCCCCTCCACACCTGCGGGTGTTTCTCGTTAGGTGGAACGAGAGACTTGGAAAAGAAAGAGACACAGAGACAAAGTATAGAGAAAGAAAAAGGGGGCCCAGGGGACCGGTGTTCAGCACACGGAGGATCCACGCTGGCCTCTGAGTTCCCTTAGTATCTATTAATCATTACTGGGTGTTTCTCGGAGAGGGGGATGTGGCAGGATCATAGGATAATAGTGGAGAGAAGGTCAGCAGGTGAACATGTGAACACAGGTCTCTGCATCATGAACAAGGTAAAGAATTAAGTGCTGTGCTTTAGATATGCATACACATAAATATCTCAATGCCTTAAACAGCAGTATTGCTGCCCGCCTGTCCCATCTCCAGCCCTAAGGCGGTTTTCCCCTATCTCAGTAGATGGAATATACAATCGGGTTTTACACGGAGACATTCCATTGCCCAGGGACGAGCAGGAGACAGATGCCTTCCTCTTGTCTCAACTGCAAAGAGGCGTCCCTTCCTCTTTTACTAATCCTCCTCAGCACAGACCCTTTACGGGTGTCGGGCTGAGGCCATATCTCAGGCTATCACATGGGGAGAAACCTTGGACAATACCTGGCTTTCCGAGGCAGAGGACCCTGCGGCCTTCCGCAGTGTTTGTGTCCCTGGGTACTTGAGATTAGGGAGTGGTGATGACTCTTAAGGAGCCTGCTGCCTTCAAGCATCTGTTTAACAAAGCACATCTTGCACCGCCCTTAATCCATTTAACCCTGAGTGGACACAGCACATGTTTCAGGGAGCACGGGGTTGGGGGTGGGGTTACAGATTAACAGCATCTCAAGGCAGAAGAATTTCTCTTAGTACAGAACAAAATGGAGTCTCCTATGTCTACTTCTTTCTACAGAGACACAGTAACAATCTGATCTCTCTTTCTTTTCCCCACAGTAGACAGAAGGGCAGAAGGCCTGAAGGAGAAGGATCCAACGTGAACAACAGCAGAAACTAACGAATCAGTGCTGGGAAGGTAGCGGCAGTGGTCACATAGTTTTTTACAATCTCTTCAAATCGCCAATAAAAACAGTAACTTGATAGCAGAACCAAATCCAAGCAGATAACATCTAAAACCACGCCTGGTGATGAAGTGCATTCGTGTCCCAGGGCTAGTGTAACAAACTGCCACAAACTTGGCAGCTAAAACGATGGATATTTATCTCTCACTGTCCTGGAGGCCAGAAGTCCAAAACCAAGGGGTTGGCCTGGCTGGTTCTTCCCGGAGGCTCTGAGAGAGACTATCCACACACACCTCTCCTTTAACTTGGCAACCCTTGACTCTCCTTGCCTTGTAGATGTACCACTCCAATCTCTGCCTCCATCCCTGCATCTCTGTGCCAAACCCCCCTCTCCCTTCTCTTCTAAGGACACCAGTCATTGATTTAGGGCTGCCCTAAATTCAGATGACCTCAATTGAATTGCATCTGCAAAGACCCTGTTCCACATCAGGTCACATTCCCAGGCACTGGCAGTTAGCACTTTGACATTCCCCAAATTCCGATCTTTGCATCCTCGGCTCAGTGGGACCGAGGACAGTGGGACCATCTTTGGGTCGGTGGGACCCCACCAGGCTCCCTTGGACTTCCGCTTGTGGTGCCACAGGGAAGCTGTAACCGGGCTGAGAGCCAGGGAACTATGAGGCGCACACCTCCTCCTCTTCCTTGGAGTCTTGCACTACCTGTTGTCCACACCTGAAATCAGTTGCCTCATAAATGTTGTCCAATTTTATGGTTGTTTAATGTGGGAGGGTGAGTCCAGGACCGAGGACTCCGTCAGAGCTGGAGACCAAAGCCCACCCAATATCCCTGCAGAAGCTCCTTTTCACCTGAGCTCAGCCAGAACAGGCTTCTATTGCTGGCAGCCAGGAGCCCCGCCTGAGCCGCGTGATAAATAATGTCCTCTAGAACCTCCCTGGAGGCAGGTTCCAGGGCACCTCCTGTGGCCCCTCGGGACCCATGGATCGCACAGAGTGCAATTCAGCAGGGGAAGTTTTCTGTATGGAAGGAAAGATAAAGAGAAAATGTATATATTAGGTTGGTGCAAAAGTAATTGCAGTTTTTGCCACTGAACGTAATGGCCTATCCTCCTACAAGGCCGAGTTTAGGGAGACATTTCAAAGATCCAGAGCAACAGATTCCACCCTACAGAATTCATGGATAGTCACATCCTGGGAAACCATGGAGCTATCGCAAGGGTCCCACGAATCCATGTGATTCTAAGAATTCGCTATAGACTCAATACTGGGCTGTTTCCAGGTATGCATAGAGGCTGCTGCATTTTATAAAATAAAAATCCATTTTAAAACTATAAATAAATGCACGATGGTTTTAGTTTCATTTATGCTTTATTCTCAGTCAACAAATGTTAAAACGTGGCCAGCAATAAGCGGGGCTTTGGGGTCAGGGTACTGAAGGTTTTTGAGATCACGAAGGATGCTTCACCTTCTGCATCAGGAAGTGCTGACCTGGATGCGCAGGTCGTGGGCAGCTCGGCACCCCCCACCCGGAGATGGTTTCCATCCACCTTTAGGGTGCCCTGAGTACCCCCTGCTCGCTGAGAAGAATCTGGGGTGCAGGTCGTGGGCAGCTCGGCACTCCCCCCACCGAGATGGTTTCCATCCACCTTTAGGGTGCCCTGAGTACCCCCTGTTTGCTGAGAAGAATCTGGGGTGCAGGTTTCTGTGCTGTTCATGAAAACAGGAGTCTATGCCTTTATTAGCAGTGGCACTGAGGGAGGCGGCCGATATCCCCTCACGAAAACTGAAGAACTCATCCGGAACGTCTTGCTGCGGAGAAGCCATCCCACCTCTCCTTACAGGCACCCACCAGTAATAAGCCCCCTCTGGAAAATCCTGGCTGTGAATTCCACTTGATGTGTCATGCCCGTGTCTAGTGCGCGTACCATCAAAAAACGTCAGCACATCCAACTCTCGGCAGCTGAAAGCTTACACAATGCAAGAAAAGGAAGGCCTTTCCTGTGAACTCGTGTGAGGATCTGCCTACCTATCGTGGCTGTGTTTGACTCCTGCACACCTAGAGAGCTACGCTGGGGCGGGGGTGAGGCGCTGACAGACCCACTTTGCAAAAGCCGCCCCCACCAAGTGGCTGGATGCTGCAAGGACAGGCGGAAGGAGGGTGAAAGGATGGGCAGAAGGAGGGTCTTCTCTCTAGAGATAGGGCACTGGAACCTCAGAGACAGTCTCTTCACTTATTTACACCTCATTTTAAAAAAGACGGGGAAAGAAAAGACCAGACCATGGATAGAGAAGGGAAGAAGGAAAGAGGGAGATCGAGGGGAAAGACAGAGACAGCAGAGGCAAGACGAGGGGAAGCCTGGGGGTGAGTGAATGCCGGAGAGGGAGGGCTGGAGAGAGCGGCACAGCCTCAGGGAGAGCAGGCCCGCCACCCCTCTCCACTCCACTTCCACCTGCAAAGAGACCCGGGAGGCCTCAGGGCAGCAGCCACTAGACCCAGGTCTGCCAAGCCCTGTCTACCTCAGAGGGTCTCAGGAATTCTATGATTGTCCAGACAAGGCCTGTCCCAGCAGAGACCCTGGCCAGACCGAGGAGGGGTCCGGAGGGCAGGAACCCCGAGATGGCCCCACAGCCCCACTCGCCAGCATCCCACACCCGCCCCTGGGGTCAGCCCTGCAGCGGCCTCGGGGCTCAACTGTGAAGCAGGGGTCCCACAATTCCTGCAGGGGAGCTCTCAGGATTCGCTATTTGCATTTTATTTACACGTATGTGTCTTCTTCAGGTGGCCTCACAGTGTATGACTTACGCCTTTTCCTGCTCTTGAAAAATGGGTTTAAAATGGGTTTACATGTATTATTCTCAACATATCAACTCCCAGAAAGATGTGGTCTGCTCAGTGTGGAAGGAATGGTGAGGGCAGCTTCACCAGACTCCTGGTAAGACCCTCAATCATCTGCTTCCAACTCAGCTATTCAGTTACACACATGGATTCTTCTCCAAGTCGCTAGCATGGCTCCAACAGGAATATGGCTGCATGGTGCCAAGGTCTCATTCCTCCTGAGCCAGCACCACCAGTGTTTAGGGCCATGGCCGCCCGGCTCCACGCTGCTCCTCCGTCCTCTCAGAGACCCTGTCGCAGTCCCACTGCCCTCGCCTTCTCCAGGCAGGCACTGGCGCAGGACTGTCCACCACCCAACAATGGCCTCACCTGCCCGCGATGGCCTCACCTGCCTGTGATGGCCTCACCTGCCCACGATAGCCTCACCTGCCCATGAAGGCCTCACCTGCCCATGAAGGCCTGGCATCCTCACGGGGCCCTGCGCATCATCCTCGCACTGAGAGGTGTTGCCAGGACGCATCCCCTCCATTTGCTGGATAATTCAGCCCCTCAGGCCTGCACAGCTGCGGAGGCTGCCCCCATCTGCCCAGCCAGGCCCTGCCCATGCTCCAGGCCATCTCAAGGCCCTGGACACACTGGTTGTCCCCTCCCACCTCGTGGCATTATTGGGTCCCAGGTGGACAGAAGAGTGCAGCCTTGCTACACAGACACTAAGAGACACACAGTCTCCTTGTACCCCAGGAACCCCCTGGTCCCACACTCTCCATCCCACAGCCAGACGTCATATCAAAGCCTCCAGAGCCTGGGGCCATGCGCTGCCCTTTCCCCTGCCTGAACACTCACCCTTACATACCCTCAGTCAAACCCACTTTCCTCTCAAGGCAGCCCGAGCCCCCACGTACTGAGCCCTGCCCTCCCGGGCCAGGCAGCGCCAGGCTCTTCCAGGCACTCACCCCATAGCAAGACCCCAGTGGGCCCCAGGGCTCACCTGCCACGTCTCTGAGACCGTGACCAGACCCTGCTTCATGGACCTCTACCTCCTGTGCCCAAAACCTTCCTGGAAGACAAAAGAAGTGCCGCATGAACCCTGAGTAAATCCGAGAGCTGATGGGAGGGCACTGTGGACGCTGGGCTGACTGCACAGGACACATGAGCAGTCCCAGCACCGCACTTTCAAAACAGGCACCCCGCACCAAAACCAGGAGAAGCAACAAGGCCAGAAACGCACACGGTAGCGTCAGGAGAATCCAAAATACAGGCCAGGCTTTAACGTGACGCCCAGCATGAACCATCCAGGCCTGTGTGTTCGGGAAAAGGTGGAAAGAAAAGCACCACTGGGAAGGGAACCAGCAGTACCTGAGTGAGAGACCAAAAGCTCCTGCAGGTTCCTGCTCAGTTCAGGGGTCTGCCCTCTCCACCTACCTGAGGCAATGCGTTCAAGATCAGAAAAATCACACCAACGAAGTTGTTCCATTTGGAAGCTTTTTCTGACCAACCTCACCTTACTCTGACCACAACTTACTCCATATCCAATCAGGTGTGTGTGATTGGATGTCATGTTGTGTGCATGTGTGTACATATTCTGCGTGTGCATTTGTGTATGCATGTTTGCATGTGTGTACATATTGTGTCCATATGTGCGTGTGTGCATGCATGTCACATTGTGTACATGTGTGTACATATTGTGTGCTTGTGTATGCATTTGTGTGTATGCACGCCATGTTGTGCACGTCTGTACATATTGTGTGCATGCGTGTATGTCATGTTGTGTGCCTGTGTGTGCATATTGTGTGCATGTGTGCATGCATGTCATGTGGGCATGTGTGTACATATTGTGTGCGTGTGTTTGCATTTGCGTGTATGCACATCATGTGTGCATGTCTGTATATATTGTGTGCATGTGTGTATATATTGTGTGCACGTGTGTATGCACGTCATGTTGTGTGCATGTGTGTACATATTGTGTGCATGTATCTCATGCATGCATGTGTGTACATATTGTGTGCATGTTTGTGCATGTGTGTATGCATGTCATGTGTGCATGTATGTACACATTGTATGTGTGTCATGTTGTGTTCATGTGTTACACATTGTGTGCATGTGTGTGCATGTGTGTGCATGTCATGTGTGCATGTGTGTACATATTGTGTGCATGTGTGCGTGTGTGCATGTCATGGTGTGTGCATGTGTGTATATATTGTGTGCATGTGTGCATGTCATGTGTGCATGTGTGTAAATATTGTGTGCATGTGTGTGTGCATGCCATGTTGTGTGCATGTGTGTATACATTGTGTGCATGTGTGTGCATGTCATGTGTGCATGTGTGTACATATTGTGTGCTTGTGTATGCATTTGTGTGTATGCACGCCATGTTGTGCACATGTCTGTAATTATTGTGTGCGTGTGTATGTCATGTTGTGTGCCTGTGTGTGCATATTGTGTGCATGTGTGCATGGGTGCATGCATGTCATGTGGACATGTGTGTACATATTGTGTGCATGTGTTTGCATTTGTGTGTATGCACATCACGTGTGCATGTCCGTATATATTGTGTGCATGTGTGTACATATTGTGTGCATGTTTGTACATATTGTGTGCATGCATGTATCACATGTGTGCATGTGTGTACATATTGTGTGCATGTTTGTGCATGTGTGTATGCATGTCATGTGTGCATGTATGTACATATTGTGTGTGCATGTCATGTTGTGTTCATGTTACATATTGTGTGCATGTCATGTGTGCATGTGTGTACATATTGTGTGCATGTGTGTGCATGTGTATGCATGTCATGTTATGTGCATGTGTGTACATATTGTGTGCATGTGTGTGCAGGTGCATATGTGTCTTTGCATTTGTTTGTGTAAGTGTTCTCTCGCTCACTCACTCAACAGTGGACTTTGCATTGGCACTTCTTGGTGCTTAAAGCCACATGGACCTGTTTCTTAGCAGAAACTCAAAGAATCAGGTGTGAGCCATCCGGGAGCAGCTCTTCCTAGCTAACCCACATGCTCTCAAATACTAGTTGGTTTTAATCATATATAAATGCAAGCTCTGCACAGCTGAGATTCTGACTCACTTGTTTGGACACAAGGCCAAAAAAAATTGGAATTTTAACAAGCACTTGCCCCTCGGTGGTCCCTGGGCCACCTCAGCAGAAGCTGAGCTCACATATTCTCAGGGATTCATTCATGTCACAAGTCCTTTTCTACAACTCTTGCCAGCATGGAAAGCCACATGTGGCCCCTGCATTCAAGGATCCAGAGCCCAGTGCGGAGCCAGGCAGTAAAGGAACAAGGCCCTGTGACGGAGCAAAACCTGGGAGCAGACAAGACCCTGCCTCAGCTGCCATGACGCAGGGTGATGCTCCAGGTCGCCCAGGACAGATGTCTGTGCAAAGACGGCCTGGAAGATAAGCGAGTCTGGAGGCTGCCAAACAGCCTCCACAGCCTGATGGGTGGAGTGGAAGTGGACATGGCTCAGAGGTTTCAACTGCACTTGATTTTGCCCTCTGGGGGAGGGGGAAATATACCACTGTTAAAAAACAAAAAACAAAAAACAGAACAAACAAAAAAACAGACTGGCTGTGGTGGCTCAGGCCTGTAATCCCAACACTTTGGGAGGCCGAGGCGGGTAGATCACCTGAGGTCAGGAGTTCAAGATCAGCCTGGCCAACATGGTGAAACCCCATCTCTACTAAAAACACAAAAAATTAGCCGGGCGTGGTGGCAGGCACCTGTAATCCCAGCCAATGGGGAGGCTGAGGCAGGAGAATCACTTAAACCTGGGAGGTGGAGGTTGCAGGGAGCCAAGATCATGCCACTGCACTCCAACCTGGGCAACGGAGTGAGATTCCACCTCAAAAACAACCAACCAACCAAAAAAAAAAAAACCAGCTTCAATTCCTTGAATTACTAAGGTGGTAGGCAGCACCAAGAGGCTGAGGCTGAAGACACCTGTGTGGTTATTTACAAAGAACATAGACAGGGCCTGAGACCAACTCATACTCACTCAGCCGCCCTCATGTCACCATGTATCCTAGGAGCCAGTGGGGACATTCAGTGCACACCCTGGGACCCGCTCATTTTGCCGATAAGGATACTGACTCTCAGTGAGGATTCGAACCTCCAGGGTGCCCAGCCAGTCACGAGAGGAGACAGTTAATAACCATTGAATCCTTAGGAGATCCACGGGGCTGCTGCTATTCAGTCTGCTTCCTGCTGTGCAAAGGACAGACATTTACAGCAGGCAGTTCTGCTTGGACTGGAACACCCCTGACGCCTCCCTCCATGGGCACCCTCCTTGCCCTCCTCTGAGCTCCTGGACTCCCCCCAGCCCCACTCTGCATGGACACCCACCTTGCTCAATGCCATGTAACGTCTTTAGGACTATATATTGCAAGAAGTGGCCAGGAGAGGGAAAAGATGGCAGATGCTGACTGGACAACCCCACTTCCAGAATGCTAACACCAAGGTTTACAACCCAGGCCGAAGTCTGGAGAATTTTTTTCTGAGGAAATTGACTAGCCCAAGGAAAAAGACCTGCAGATTCTGTCAGTTGGGAATTCCACACTGCAACCATTGGCTCCCCTTCCCAGTATCCTAGAACAAAGCCCACAATGCAGCAAGCCCCACCGGTGCACACAAAGCCTGTAGTAGGTGCTAACGCTCACAAACGTGGGCGAACTTGCCATTATCACCAGGCACATGGGGGAAATCTCCAACACAGAGACAAACCCAGCACACGCAAACAAAACAGCAACTCAGAAAGAAACAACGGGAGCATAAGAACATTTTAAAAAGAAACGATAGTTGATTTGCTCAGAAATTAAAGAACAGAACATGGAGCAGTATGCTATGAATAAAAGAACATTCCAAAAAAGAAAAAGAAAAAAAACCTCGAGAATTCAAAGTAGAATAATAAACTCTAAAAATAAAATAATAAGTTTAGACTATAAAGCAGAACAAAACAAAAAGCAAGAAATGAGACTGAAAACATAAGAAAATCAGAGTCTCCATCCAGGAGATTCAACACCCACAAAGCAGAAGCCCCAGGAAGAGAGAAAAGTGAAAACGGAGAGAAGGAAATTACCAAAGAAACGATGGAAGCCATGATCGCCCGGGGAAGGATGTTGATTCCAGATGGATAGCACCCACCAGGGCCCACAGGACGAGACGTCCCCTCCAAACCCATCGTGTGAAGGTTCAGAGCTTCAGCTGGGAAGGGGCCAGGATGGGGTGATGGGCGCCTCAGCATGGTTTTGCCTGGTGTGAACCCCCAGCTACTCCACTCAGCCCACGGGAAGCTTGACTAGTTACACGTCTGCTCTGTGTCCCAGGTGCGTGCGTGTTTTCTTAATCAGAAAAATGGAAATTATCATATTATTACTTTGTAGAGTTACTCTGAATATTAAATTAATACATTTAAAGACTTAGAGCAGTATCTGACACATAAGTATGCATTTAATACGTTTTGTATTATTACCATAAAAAGCATACAGAAAAAATAAAGGTTCTGCACAAAAGAACAGATGTGATGGATGTCTCAGAAGTGATGTTAGAAATTGGAAGATAACAAAACAATCCCTCAAAATTCCAGAAGGAAAATGAAGCCCTATCTAGAGTTGTATATCTACAGACTAAGTTTTATTCAAGTTTTAAACAGCAAAAACTCAAAACCTTTACCTCCCGTGCACCCTAACTCATGAAGCCCCTGGAAATGTGGCCACCAGAAGTAGGGACTAAGCAAGAGAACAGTGGTTGTGGGACGCAAGAAAAGGCCAGCAGAGGAAAGAGACCCCTAGGGGGAGGTGAGACCAGCCCAGGACAGCTGCGTGGCGACCACAGGAGGAGGGCACAGCCCCTGGGAGATGTGCACTGTGAAGAAAGAGAAGCTGGAGGACCAGCTGTGGTGCTTGTGTCACAGGAGACTTTCGGGGCATTTATAGACAACTAATGAATAAATAAAAATGAGTGATTCTAGGAAAGGAAAGTACTGTCTGAGAAAGGAAGTATAAATATGGCACACTACAGGGCTTACCCGTGGAAAAAAATGACTTACAATGCTCATATTGGACCCCAACATCCTGACCCCACTGTGAGTGGGGGCCCAGACTCTGAAGCCAGACTGCCTCCGTCCATCTCCATCTGCCACTCACTAGCAGGGCTTTTGTTACCGTCCCTGTGCCTCAGTTTCTCCATCTGTAACCCAGGATAATAATGGTACTTTCCTTATGGGTTTGATGAGAGGATTCCATTAATTAATATATGCAGAGCATTTAGAACAGGATGATTTAGGACGCTGTGTAAATGTTCACTGCTTCTATTTTTACTTTGATTTTTTAAAAGATAGTAGCTCTCCTGGAGGAACCTCAGGCTAACACAAACAACAGCGAAATCTTAGAAGAGTCACGGAAAGATGCAGCAGCTGCTCTCCAAGCACAGGGACGGGACACGGAAAACGGCACAAAGGCGTGTCTGTCACTGAGGCAGCAACTGGAACGTGGGACAGGAACGACCAGGCAGAGTGGGGGAGCTCAGGGGTCGGGAACTCAGGGGCCAGGTCATTGAGAGGAAGACTCCGGGGCCAGCAGGAAGACTGCTGTGGGCTGTGCATGCAGAGGGAATCACAGAGGCCAGGCTGGACACTGCTGAAGAGGAGGGAAGGGCCCCCAGGACCCCTAGTTTTCTTCTGCCAGGGAAGCACAGGGTCCTTGACCCCTCTGTGGCCCTGGCAGCTGCAAGTTTTACCCACAGGCGTGAACCCAAGCTGGGACTATTTGATTCCCAGGCACTGCGAAAGCTGTGTAGGTGGCTGCTCCGAACACTGCGAAATCAACCGTGTTGTGAAACACCTAGGAACTAGCCCCAGCCCCGGACCAGAGTCCTCAAACCCCCCGTAACCTCCTCAGCCCAACGCCCTCACGGCAGGCGTACCTGGGCAGAGCATCTGGTCTCACTGTGCCTCGCAAGGACACTAGGACCCTGTGAGCACAAGTTTCAATAAACCTTGCTGAACTTTCCTGCTGCCGCTTTTGGGGTGACTCCAGCGGCGGGAGAGCCAGCAAAGGAGACTGGGCAGGGCAGGTGCAGTCTGTTCGCATGCTGCTATAAGGACATACCTAGACTGGGTAATTTATAAAGGAAAGAGGTTGAATGGACTCACAGTCCCACATGGCTGGGGAGGCCTCACAATCATGGCGGAAGGCAAAGGAGAAGCAAAGGCACCTCTTATATGGTGGCAGGCAAGAGAGTGTGTGCAGGGGAACTGCCCTTTATAAAACCATCAGATCTTATGAGACTTATTCACTATTACAAGAACAGCACGGGAAAGACCCGCCCCCATGATTCAATTACCTCCCACCAGGTCCCTTCCATAACACATGAGGATTATGGGAGCTACAATTCAAGATGAGATTTGGATGGGGACACAGCCAAACCCTATCAGCAGGGGGTGTGGGAGGAGAGAAGTGAAACAGAGCAATGGGAGATGGTGTCACAGAGCCAAGAGGAGAGGACCTGGAAGAAGGGAGGAAAGAATTAGTGGCCCCTCAGGGAAAAGGAAACAGGGACCCAAGAAAATAAGGGCTGAAGTCTGCCCGCTGTGTTCAGCTTGAAGACCTGGTGGCATACAGTCTCACTGGGTACACTCCTCCTTCCTGACACCCTCTCCAAGGAGCAGCCCACAGGGGCCTTCGCTACACCAGTTCTCTTCACTCCTCGGCACACAGGAGCCTCTAGGCCTTAGCCCTTCAGGCCTGGCTCCCTCCCAGATCTCCAGAGCTGTAACTGTGCCCTCTTCCGTCCTGCCTGCAGGACCAGACTCGAGTCCCTCTTTGTGCCTGTGCCGTGTGCATCCAGCACCATCCACCCAGGAGCACTTGTCACCTCCGATTGCACTGATGGTTCTGGTACCTGCCTCTCTTACCTACCATCAGCTCCACGTGGACAAGGACCATCTAACCATGTTAAATAACAAGTCCTAAACCTCTGGAACAGATCTTGGCACATATAAATATCATTGAATGTTTCTATAAGTGTTCAATAAATATTGAATGAGTGAGTGAATGGGTGAGAGTGTGGGTAAGTCAACAATTGTTAAACAGAGAGCAACAGTAGCCACCCAGGAGCAGCATCCTAAGGAGCTACTGAATCACAACCACTTTTATTTATTCACTTAACGTTCCATAAGGGCAACTATGTGGCAGGCAGCAGGAGTACAAATATGAACGAGACACAGCCCCCAGCCCTGGAGAAGCTTGCAGACCAGTGACTTCAGCAGGCCCTCACATAGTAGCATTCATTTCTATAACATTTAGACAACCCGTGGTGCACTGGGCAGAGTCAGGGGTCTCACATCAACTTGGGCAGAATAGCAAGACAAGTGCCACGCGGAGAAGTCATAGGATCCCAGCAACATAGTTTTCCCCGAAAGCAACATCGGCACGGCCTGGCCACGCCCACAACTCTAGCACAAGTGTGTTTTGCCCTTGCAGGTCCCTGATCCGACGTACCACGGGTGGAACCTGCTCTGCGGTGGGGGCATGAAGGCTCCCAGCTGGGGGAGCCGGCCCTCATCAGCCTTCGTTGATAAGCCCTGAAGAATGTGTTTGTTCCTCATTTTTACCTCATTACTGTGCAGTCCTACAACTGCAAAGCTGTTGATATAAATATGAGCTATTTCTCCTTCACTTATAATAACCTCATTCTAGTTTCTTCTTCCTGAAGCAGTTATAGTGTAATGATGTCATGTATTTAAGCCTGATAAACATAATTACTATCAACATTTAATTGATTCTTGATTACAATCAATTATATTTCTGAAACAATCAAGCATCCTACAATTAAAAATAATTGATTCATTAGCACACCCCCTTACTTGACAATTACACAAATGCATTATTTATGTAATTAGACACATTTACAGTTCATTATTCCACATTTTATGCTATTGTTACAAAGCTACTAAACTCTCCAGCTTACTTCTTAATCTTCCTGAGATAGAACATACTGAGATAGAACACTAAGTTTATTCAAATGGATCTAGCTAAAAATTGAAAGTTACCTAAGGCAGTACAATTAAGTTATAAATCAAAAGCCTGAATTGCATGTCAATTTGAAAACAATAATTAACTAATTTACCTGCCATATATCCAGGGGAAGCTGTGAGGGCCCATGATAGCGTGGATCTGGGTACACATGTTACCAGGTAAGCAGAACAACCACTTCTTCTCTAGGCAGAATCTTCATAATGTGGAGTTGGGTAAAGGATATTAAAGAGACAATGTTAGCCATCATGTGGAGTTGGGTAAAGGGTACTAAAGAGACAACGTTAGCCATTAGAGGTGACAGGCTCTGATCCAGGCCAGGGTAGAACCTGCGTTTGGGTCCTCTCCACCCCAACCTGCAGGGCCCTCTGACGACTTCCCTCCCCCAAGAGGAAGGGTCATTCTGATGAGTGAGCAGCCACCAGCCCTGAAGTCCGAGCAAGCTCCCTGTTCCCATCAAAGTCCAGGCAATTCCCTGTTGTCCAAATGCCTGTTTCCCTCTGTCTCTGCCAATAACCCTTCCCCACTGAGTTCTCCTTTCAAAATAGTAGAATTAGCAGATGGATTTTCCTAGTTTTCTTTCTAAATTTTATGGCATGACAATAAGAATTCACCAAAGTACATTAATCCACACAGAGCAAAGCAGCGAGCACGGGAGCCTTAAGCAGACCAGTCAGGTGGCTTTCCAGAAGACGGAACGTAGGCGGGATCACAGGACAGGCAGGCTGTGGCAGATGATCATTGGCTGCAGCTGAACGGTGAGGGTGGAAGCCCCTCTTCCGCCAGGGCACAGGGCTCCAGCAAGCAGGTTGAGCTGTGGGACCATGAGGCTGAAATCTGGCTGGTTAATTGAAGGAATGTCTGCAATCCCAAAACCACTCCTTCCCACCTGCAGTCACTCGCAGCAGTAGGGCCGCCTCCAGGATCAAGCCAAAGAGCTACAGAAATAAAACCAAGCACACAGGAAGACAGGAATCTCCCACCAGGGGGTTAGCACCCAGAGACAGAGGCAGAAGATCTGAAAAACTTAAAAACAAAAGATTATGTTGCTGAAGATTTAATTGATTTTCTAGAAGACAGAGCTCAGGAAAAATTCAAAACATAAGAAAAAGATAAAGATAACATATGAGGAAAAATTCAAGACAATGAATCAATCCAGAGTATTTTGTAATAAGAGTTGCATAGAAGAGAAAACCAAGACAGGAGCTGATGAAATATTTTTTAAGTAATGAGATAAAATTTTCAGGAGTTGGAAAAAAAGCATGAAACATGAGATTGAGAGAGTCTCCAAAGTGCCTGAAAGGATGAAAAGAAGAGCATCTATTCTTAACATGCTCTTGTGGTGAAATTTCAAGATTTCAAGAATAACATTTTCTTTGCCTTTTTTTTTTTTTTTTTTTTTGAGACAGTGTCTTGCTCTGTTGCCCAGGGTGGAGTGGAGTGGCGCGATCTCAGCTCACTGCAACCTCTGCCTCATGGGTTCAAGCAGTTGTCCCACCTCAGCCTCCTGAGTAGCTGGGACTACAGGCATGCACCACCACGCCCAGCTAATTTTTGTATTTTTAGTAGAGACAAGGTTTCACCATGTCAGCCAGGCTGGTCTCGAACTCCTGGCCTCAAGCGATCCACCCGCCTCAGCTTCCCAAAGTGCTGGGATTACAGGCGTGAGCCTCTGCACCTGGCCAACACTTTCATGAATAAATGATTACACAACCATAAATGAAATGCTAGATAACTGTAAAATAAATAAAAATATTAATATATACAGATCTTCAAGGTATATTAAATTTAAGAAGCCATATGCAGCACAGTGGGATGGTGCATCTGTCAATTAACAATAGGTGAAGATCTGTGTGTGAGCATGTGGGTGGCATATTTGCCATAGACACGTAAACACCCTCTGGAAATATACATTAAATAATTAATGATCACGGTTCCTAGGCATGGGATGAGACGGCGCTGAGAAGATGGAGATAAAGACTGAAGGAGACTGCATACTTTTTAGCATATTTTTATTCTTAATTTTTGAAACATTTGGAAACGATTTTCTATTAAAAATTATGTTTAAAAAAAGTTGCAACAATGAAGGTCCATTTCTCCTCCCCATGCAGGTTACCTGGGAGCTCCACTCAGTGTCACTTTCATCCTCACTCTGGGACCCAAGCCACTATCTACAGCATGGGCAGATGAATGACAAGGGACAAACAGCATGGTGAAGCTCAGGTCGGCTTTTACAGTGTCCACCCAGAAATGACACCTATTAGTTCTGTTCAAACTTTCTTGACCAATTCACAGGGACAAGACTGACTTTAGGGGCAGGGAGATATAATCCTCTCCCAGAAAGGACACTGGAAATGGATGTGTAGTAATACAGCTTACTGCAATGAGTTAACTAACGCAAATACCTGCAAACTTTATGGCCATATAAGAGAAAGAGAAGCAATGAGCACACAGCATTTCTGTAGAAAATACAAGTAATTTTCAGGCAGCATCTGTTTCAAACTCAACAAAACTCAAGAAAATGTGGATGTTATTTTTTTAAGACTTAGTAATAAAATTCTTTTTGGGTATGTTTAAAATTCCAAAATAAAATGTTTACCCAGCAAACATTTTTTAATGTGGAAAAACGAAGGAAAAATAAAGATATTCCCAGGTAAAGAAAAATGGAGGTAATTCATTGCTATCAGACATTCCTTACATGAATTAAGTAGAGGAAGTCCTTCAGGCTGATGTAAAAGGATACCAGACAGTAAATGAAATCGCATGAAGAAATAAAAAAGTAAAGATAACCACTTTGGTAAAAATTTAAAAGAATGAGTATTTTTCTGTTTGTAACTTTAATCTAGTATGAATGACTACTGAATAAAGTAATAATTATAAAACTATGTTTACAGGCTTATATTTATAAGCATGTAATTTGTATGAAATAATAGCACAATGAAAGGGAGATGGAATGGGGCTATGTAGGAACAAAGGTTTTATTTAGTATTGAAATTAATTGGTATTAATATTAATTAGATAATTATAAGTTAAGATGTTAATTTTAATTACCATATCAACCAATAAGATGACAACTTGAAAAAAATGTAGTAAAAGAAACAAGGATATTTAAATGGTAACTACAAAATATCCACTTAACACAAAAGAAGGCAATAATGGATGAATAGGTAAACAAAAGAGACATAAGATACAGAAAATAGCTAAGTGGCAGCTGTAAATCCTAGCTTATGAATAGCTACATTAAATGTAAATGGATGAAACAAATGAATTCAAAGGCAAAGACTGACAGAAGGAGTTTAAAAACATGATCAAACTATACGCTGTCTACAAGAGACACTTTAGATTTAAAGACACAAATAGGTTGAAAGTAAAAAGATTTAAAAAAAAAAGTTCAGTTGTCCCTTGGTATATGTAGGGAATTGGGTCCAGGACCCCACATGTGCCAAAATCTGTGCATACTCAAGTCCAGTGGTTGACCTGGCAGAATCTGCTTATTCAAAAAGTCAGCCCTCCATATACATCAGTTTTGCATTCTGTAAATATTGTATTTTTTATCTGAAATCTTGAAAAAGAACAAAGTTTGAGGACTCACTCTTCCCAATTTCAAAACTTAATTCAAAGCTATAGTAATCAATACAGTGAGGTACTGACCTACGTGTAGACATATGGTTCGATGGAATAGAATTAAGAATCCAGAAATAAATCCTTACACCTATGGTCAGTTGATATTCAACAACGGCACCAAGACAATCCAATGGAGAAAGAATAGTATTTTCAAGCCTGGATATCCACATGCAAAGAATAAATGCATATTCCTACCTTACATCAGGTACAAAAATTAACTCCACATGGATCATAGAAATAAATGTAAGAGCTAAAACTATAAAATTCCTAGTAGAAAACATAGGAGTAAATTTTTATGACCTTGTATTGGGTAATTGTTTCCTAGATATGATACCAAAAGTATAAGTGACAACAGAAAAAAGATAGATAAACTGAACTTTATTAAAAACTCTTGTGCTTCAAAGACACTATCAAGAAATTGGTGGTGGCTCATGCCTATAATCCCAGGACTTTGGGAGGCCAAGGCAGGAGGCTTGTTTGAGGGAAAGTTTGAGAACATTCTGGGCAACATAGTAAAACCCTGTCTCTCAAGAGAAAAAAATTAACCAGGTGTGTTGATGCACACCTGTAGTCCTAGCTACTCAAGAGGCCGAAGCAGGAGGATTGCTTGAGCCCAGGAGTTTGAAACCAGCCTGGGCAATATAGTGAGACCTTTTCTCTACTAAAAATTAAAAAGAATTAGCCAGGCATGGTAGTGTGTGCCTGTGGTCCTAGCTACTCAGGAGGCTGAGGCAGGAGGATTGCTTGAGCCCAGGAGTTCAAAGTTGCAGTAAACTATAATCACACCGCTTTCACTCCAGCCTGGATGACAGAGTGATGCCCTGACTCTAAAAAGCAAAGTTGAAAAGATTTGCAGATTACATATCTAACAAAGATCTAGTATCCAGAATACATAAGAAATTCTTAACTCAATAGTGAAAAGACAACCAAAAAACTGGGCAAAGGAATTTAATACACATCTGTCCAAAGAAGATATACACAGGGCCAATAAGTATATGAAAAGATGATCAACATATTAGTCATCAAGAAACGCAAATCAAAACCACAATGAGACACCACTTCACATCCAAATAAGATGGCTAAAGTAAAAACTACAGACAATAACAAGCATTGACGAGGATGTGGAGAAATTCAACCATCATGCATTCCTGGTGGAAATGTAAAATTGTGTATGCATTTTTAAAAACATTTTAGCAGTTTATCAACATGTTAAACATAGAGTTAACAATAAAATAGCAAAAATCGTTTTCCTTTAAGAAATAAGTAACAGCCTGGACTCAATTTTTCTTACACAACTTTAAAGATTAGAAAATAGTGAAGCAACTACTTCAAAGTTAAAAGGAAAGTTTCTGACTCCAAAATTCCATACCCAGCTAAGGTTGCAGAACTGATATCCACATCTTTCCTCAGAAATGTGCTCTAGGCCATCAACAAAAAGATTTTTTTTAATCTTTCAAAGATGGAAAAGTCACGACATAAAAATTTGACAAAGGGAATCAAAATTGTTTACTCAAACAACTCTAAATAATTGTTATAAATTACATTCATCTGTCACACGTAATTCTCAAAAATGAAAACATTTCATGTAAAAGACAGCCCGGTGACAGTATAAGAGAAAAAAGATACACAGGAGCTAGAAGGAAAAGTAAAAGAAAATAAGTGTGCCAATCAACTCAATTTATATAAGAAAAATCAGTATGTTTCATTCTTGATGTTGATATTTAAACAATGTGTGTTCTTTTCTTGTCTAAGAAAAAAGAGTCACCGTAATTGAATCAATAAGCAATAAATGAAAAGCCATGTATGAAATTGAAAATGTTGTTGAAGAATTATTTCTCACAAGTTTCCAGCCACAGACATTTTCACAGGCTGGGTTTTCAGACTGTCATGGAACAGATGATTTCCATGCTAGATAAGTGTTTCCAGAGAACACAAAAAGGTGGCATGTTTCCCAATAATTCATTTCCCAAAGCCAGAATGTCCTAGAGACACAAGCAAAGACAGACTAAAAAGGGAACTAGACACAGATGTCTTTTATGAATACAGATGCAAAAATGATATGTGAAATAAAGAGAAAAAAGGACTATATTTATGTCAATAGATGGTAAAAAGACATTTGCTAAAACTTATAATAAACTAGGAAAGAAAAATGCTTCTTTAACATGATTAAAAACACCTACTCAACGCCAGTAGCCAATACCTACCTAACAATAAATACCTAACAGTAAATCTGGTAGCATTCTCACTGAAACAATGGAAAAGACAAGGCTGCTTACTGTGGCCAGCATGCCCTCAGATCCACAACAAAATAAAAGGAGGGAAAACTCTCTCTCTCTATATATAAAATACACACACTCACATACACACACACACATTCACACATAATTTTTGAAAAGGAAGGTGAAATTTTGACATTATTCAAATTTGATATTATTGCCTACCTGAGAAAAAGAAAATAATGTAGAATTATACTAATATTTTAAAAAATTGTAATAGGAACATAAAAAGCAGTCGTTTTCCTACATATCAGCATTAACAGTTAGAGAAACAATGGGAAAAGAATTCTATTCACAATTTTAAAACTGAGTACCTGGAAATTAATCTTGCAAGAAGTCTGTCAGGCACAAATAATTAAATCCATAAGCCCAAGAGAGCACCATAGAAAATATTTGAACAAATGGAGAAATACAGTATATTCCATATCTAAAAAGAAATGCTAAGAAGATGTACATTTTTGCTAAACTAATTTATGAATTTGATGCAACTCAAACTTCCAATAGAATTTTGTAAGCAAAATTGATTATAAATGTTGTCTAGAAGAATGAAAAGCAAAAAAAAAAAAAAAGCAAGGAAATTTTTAAAAAACAATAACATGGATGCATATAGGATACGTCAGGCTGAAATAAAGTGGCAATAAGTAAATGGGTGAAGTACTAGGGCAAAAATACACACAGTGATCACTAGACTAGAACAGAGACCCAGAAACATGCCCAGTGTATACCAGCAGTCAGCCTAGACAGTCATCCCTGGATCCCCACGAGGGACTGGTTTCAGGACTCCCTGCAGTACCAAAATCTGAGAATGCTCAAGTCCTGATATAAAACGGTGCTGTATTTGCATGAAGCCTACACACATCCTCTCATATACTTCAAGTCATCTCCAGATTACCTGTAATAGCTAATACAACGCAAATCCCACGTCAATAGTTGTCATTAGAGTGTAGCGGTTTTATTTGTATTAGTTTTTGTTGTGCTGTTTTTTTTTTCCTGAATATTTTCCATCTATGGCGATTGAATTGCAGGTGTGGAAGCTGCAGATAGGAAGATCAGCCTTGACACTGTTTGGCACTCACACCTGCGGGAGGCCGAGCAGAGACCCAGAGCCCGGGTCTCACAGCCAGGCCGTCCAGAGGGAGCCCTGTTTCCGTCATCGAGCGGCTGTGTGACCCTGAGCAAGTTCCTTAACTTGGCTTTGCTTTACATTTCTTCGCCAGTCAAATAAAAATAATAATATCTCTCTTACTGGGTGGTTGTGAGGATTATATAAGTTAATAGATGAAAAGCCCTAAAAAGAAGGCCTGCACATATTAAGTTCTATAGAAGAATGTATTAAAGAAAACAAATAAGTTGGGTTAGAAAAATTAGTTAATTGGGAGGACAATAAATCGGCTCCATTCATGCTCGCACTACACACCCTGATGGAAAACCAGGTTCACTTACAAAATAGAATTACTAAATAATAATAGAGAGCAGATAAAATACGTGATCTTGCAGCAGTGACGTGTTTTGAATATGACGGGGTGTGGGGAGATTCGGGGATGGGGAAACACAGAGCTCTGGGAAATGAAGAAAAGCAGCAATTCCTAGAGTCAGTTGCCCTCGTAACACAGCCAGGAGAGCTCAGTCTATGTTTAAGCTAAATATGATAGAGTGTAACATCTATACAAATTTAAGGGGAAAATCAACAGGTCTGGGTAAAAATAATTTCTGGAATAAGATAAGGTATTCCTGCATTCTCAGTCTTTAGTCTATGAAAACCGTCAGAAAATAAAAACGGGAAAACTAAAATGCCTCCCAAGAATGTCATCCTTTTTTTTTTTAACATTAAAAACATTCTCTAAGGAATAGAGTTTCCTCATTACTGCTGTGAAATCCACATGAATACTAAAGAATGTATGTTTTCTCCAAAAAGAGTGTGTGCCTGAACATAAGATTACCGCGCACGCTGCGATGAGCTGGGAACACCATCTCACCTCTGCACAGAGCCGCCGCTTCAAAGACGCAAGAGCTGGGGATCTCAGCAACTCAAATTGCACAACATGAAGCGCTGTCTCTATCGCACGGTTAGCTTACTGCTATCATTTGTGGGAAATACGAGGCACTAAAATTCTGACACCACATTCCTTGCAGAGCCTTGCAACGGGAAGAAGAAATGGCACGGCATGAACCCAGTCTCTCAAATGAGTCGGCCAAACCTTGACAATTGATCTAGCGCCACTGCAGTTTATCCCACAAAAGCCTTACCCTAAGTCAAGCAGATCCCCATGCAATCTGAGAGTGCCGGGCAGGCCCCATTATTCCAGGACCACAAAGGGAGCCCGTGCCCTTGGCGAGGACTCCAGGGCTCTAAAGATGACTGGATAGCAGCAGCTGTCACAAAGCCTGTTTCTAGGCATAACAGAAATTGGAAAAGTTTGTTTCCAGTGCCTCTGCACACTCCCCACCCCACCCTTCAACACCTCCTTCCATCATTCCCCTCCACCCCCTTGCGTGCAGCAGTTTTTGCTGTACCTAAAAGGACTTGTTTTGCAAGTGAAGACTTGCCGCCAGGAGAAGGACGCTGCCATGACAGGCGCTTTACACACATGTTCTAATCACAGCTATCCTGCAAGACAAACTATGTTCGCATCCTCATTTTACAGAGAAAGACACGAAACCTCTATGAGTGAAGAATTTGCCAAAAGGGGCCCTGCCTCAGCCCCCTGGGCCCTGCCTCAGCCCCCTGGGCCCTGCCGTACTCCAGGAGAGACGGTCAGCACCCTGGGTCCTGGGCAGCCGTGGAGGGAGGCCACACACCTTCCAAGGCATCCAGTGCCACCACAGACACAGCACCTTCTCCTCTGCCCAGACCTGCCCCCTGCTTGGGGCTTTTGGACCCTCTCCCCCCATCCAGTGTGCCTATTGTGTTCTCTCCTCGGGAGGACCCTGTTGTCTGCTAAGGTCACAGTGACACCCGGTGTGGAGGCAACGTGGGTGGCTGGTGACTCTTTCCTCATGCCACACGCTCAGCACGCTTCCAGGGAGCCCTTGATGGGTGGGCCCAGCGCTGTTCCCACGGCACCAAGAGAGACAAGGTCTCCACCAACACAGCATGAGCAGGCAGGGGGCAGACGAGGAAGGACAGTTCTGTGTCCCAGCGTCAGTGACTGGGTTTTAGATAAGTAGGCCTAGGTCTCCTCTGGTCTCTTCCATCCTCTTATGTATAGATCCAGACCAAATTGTTTAAATGCCCTGACTCTTCATCTGTAAAATAGGGCAATGACCGCCCACACTGCTCCTGCTGCCTCTTCTCAACAAGGGGGTTGTGCAGATCCGAGAGGGAAGCCGCACACAGGAAGGCTGTTGAGATGGGAGAGGGAGACTGCGCAGCTTACAGGTAGATGCTGCTTCTGAAGCTGCTGGCGGATTGGGGTGCGCGTCACAAGGTGGAGTTTGCTTTTAGAACCCAAATGACAAAGATCTCTGAGTTATAAGCACCTCTCACCTCAACCAGCAGCAGCAGAGGGGGCTGAGTGGTCATCACGGGGTCTCCTAGGAACACAGAGACGACCTGGCCTGGCCCTGTCCACTTACTGCCGGTGAGACCCTGGCCATGTTACTTAATGTCTGGCAAACTCACTTTTCTCACCTGTAAAATGGGTTCCTAGCCCTGCCTCGCCTGCTTGCTGGGTGGTGAGGATCACAGCCTGGACTGGGAGATGGGTGGGGCGTGCATGAATAGGCAGAGAGGAAATGAAAGGCTGCTCCAGCTTGCCCAAGGGCCAGAGACGGTCCATGCTTGGTGTGCTGGAGTTGGGGCTGAGAGAGAGACAGTGTTATTTTCCTGGAGATAGGACTTCTCATTTCGCTGGAGTACCCAGCTTTGGACAGGAAATCACTTGTTCATTGTTATCAGCCTGGGAGAGGAAATAAGGGCCCACATCTCTGCGCTGCTTGCCCTGGAATGTGATTTATTGGAAACCCTGGATAACTCGTAGATGATAAAAACAACTGAAATGAGGCCCTGGAAGCTGCTCTGGCCTGAGCTCAGCGCAGCCCTGAGGCAGCAGCCGGGCAGGGAAGCCTGAGAGCTGCTGGGGCCGCAGGGACTCGGCCACGTCCAGCCACACAAAACAAACCAAACGTTTCGGGCGATCCTGGGGCAGCATCCTTTCCTCATCCTGCCTGGGCCAGGAGCCTGGGGCTATGAAGTCGTAAAGACTTACCCAGTGCATTCTGTCCAGAATCAGGGGCCCCTCCCAAGAGAAAATACAGCATCACAAAAGTCCACACGGAGGCACATTGACGGCTGTCGTGCTTTGTTGATCCCCGTGACAGATGCTGAAACACCAGCTAGTAAAATGGACACTTTGGGGCTGACATCTGCTGCTGTGCCTGTAATGAGCACTTCCTGTATGCAGGCAGCTGGGTGCCAGGCACAGGAAATCTACACAGGCCGCAGAATAATTTGATTTGGGCTTTCTACAGAGTGCGCGCTGTCTCTGAGCTTTCGTGATTTCATCTTCCGGAAGGCGAAAATCATCCCTCTGCTGAATTGGTTTTTGATTTGCTGGTGTTCACCTGACAGGACGCATCTCCCGCGAAGAAGCAGTGTTTGACTCCATGCTGCAGGGTTGTTTTGTCTCCGAAATGCCAAACCAGCTGCTTTTTTAATCCCATGGAGACCATCCAGACACCAGACATTACTATATCCCTGGAATTATTCCCTGGGCAGCCGCAAATGAAGCTGGGAAGAACTGCAGTGGAGGGTGGAGGACGGAGGGTGGAGGGTGGAGGGTGGGAGGTGGGTGGCTGGGAGCATTTCCTGTGGTGGAGGACCTGATCACACTTACAGGAAGGGAACACCTGGAGCCCTGGCTGGCAACCCTGTCCAGACTGCACTCAGCATCCACAGAAGCACGCACAGGGCAGCAGGAGTGCTTCCTCAGTGCAGAGAGCACCAGAGCTGCCCCACCTTCTCCTAGCCATCTGCAACTACTGGCCCCCAAGGAGAACATTAAGAAGAACTCAGAGGAGCTAAACTCACCAAGATTGAGCCAAAGTCCTCAGGACACGCCAGAAGGGCCTCCATTAGCTCTGTCCCAGATCCATCCTAAGGAAACAGTGCAGAGGCAAGAGGCAAAGGGCCAAGATGAGGCCCCAGCACCTTCTTCTTGAACATGTGGGGGCCAGGAGACAAGAGCCACACCCTCACCCCAGCCTGGTCTGCAGTGTCTGTCCTCCCTGCTTGGTTCTTCCCTAAGGCAACTCACAAAGCCACTGCAGACAGCAGGACTGCAGTTTTTGAGCCAAAAGTTGAGACACAGGTTTTGACAATTTAAAAAAAGATTTTTCTCATTAGTAAATATATTTGAGATGTTAGAAAGAGGTTTCACAAATCATAATAATTTATATGTGAATTAATATATTTTGTTAAATAAATTTATATTTTAATAAACAATAAATAATAATGTGTATGTGTGCACCTACTCTGTTCCACTCACTGACTCTGTTCCACACACTGGGGACTAGCATGATGTATTAGTCCATTTTCATGCTGCTGATGAAGACATACCTGAGACTGGGAGGAAAAAGAGGTTTAACTGAACTTACGGTTCCACATGGCTGGGGAGGACTCAGAATCATGGCGGGAAGCAAAAGGCACTTCTTACATGGCAGCAGCTAGAGAAAAATGAGGAAGAAGCAAAGGCAGAAACCCCTGATAAACCCATCAGATTTCATGAGATTTATTCACTATCATGAGAATAGCACAGGAAAGGCCAGCCCCCATGATTCAATTACCTCTCCCTGGATCCCTCCCACAACATGTGGGAATTCTGGGAGATACAATTCAAGTTGAGATTTGGGTGGGGACACAGCCAAACTGTATCACATGACCAAGGCAGATGAGACCCTGCTCGAAGTTGATGTTTCAGTTGGGGTGCCAGGAGGGCACTGGGAGACACACGAGAATGCAAGAGAAGACCACCTTTGCCCTGGTTTAAACATGTATCTATATAACATAAACTTAGGATCTTAAGTGTGGAGTGCAGCAGGGCTGGCTCTACACACACTACTGGAACTTTTCATCCGGCAAATCTGAAACTAGGGATCCATTAAACAACCCCCAGAAACACCCTTCCCCCACTGCCCTGGCACCCACCATTCTACTTTATGTTGCTAAGAGTTTAACTATGCCAGGGACCTCACAGGAAGTGGAATTCCACAGTATTTGTCCTTCTGTGACGAATGACCTCGCCTGCACCACTTAGCGTGATGTCCGCAAAGTTTATCCGGGCCATAGCATGTCAGGGGAAACATCACTTTCAGGCCAGAAAATGACAGAAGCTGTGAGGATGACAGAATCAGCCGATCTGATTAAGAAGTCATGGGAGCCGGGCACAGTGGCTCACATCTGTAATCCCAGCACTTTGGGAGGTCAAGGCGGGCAGACTGCTTGCCTCCAGGAGTTCATGACCAGCCTGGGCAATAGGGTGAAACCCCATCTCTACAAACAATTTAAAAATTAGCTGGTTTCAGGCCAGGTGAGGTGGCTCACGTCTGTAATCCCAGCACTTTGGGAGGTCGAGATAGGCGGATCATGAGGTCAGGAGATCAAGACAATTCTGGCTAACACGGTGAAACCTCATCTCTACTAAAAATACAAAAAATTAGCCAGGCATGGTGGTGCGTGCCTGTAGTCCCAGCTACTCGGGAGGCTGAGGTAGGAGAGTTGCTTGAACACAGGAGGTGGAGGTTACAGTGAGCCAAGATCGCACCACTGCACTCCAGCCTGGGCGACAGAGTGAGACTCCGTCTAAAAAAAAAAAAAAATAGCTGGTTTCCAGCTTCATCCATGTCCCTGCATAGGAACAGAAAACTGAACACCTCATGTTCTCACTCATAAGTGGGAGTTGAACAATGAGAACACATGGACACAGGAAGGGGAACATCACACACTGGGGCCTGTCGGGGTGGGAGGCAAGGGGAGGGAGAGCATTAGGACAAATATCTAATGCATGCAGGGCTTAAAACCTAGATGACAGGATGATAGGTGCAGCAAACCACCATGGCACATGTATACCTATGTAACAAACCTGCACGTTCTGCACATGTAATCCAGAACTTAAATTTTAAAAAAAAGAATATCTGGACATATTATGACTGAATCCAGTGCCTTTCAGGTTTCATTTTTCAATATAAATAATGACTAACATTAAAAAAAATTAGCTAGGCATGGTGGCACACACCTGTAGTCCCAGCTACTTGGGAGGCTGAAGCAGGAGGATCACTTGAGCCCAGAAGGCTTAGGCTGCAGTGAGCCGTGATCTTACCACTGCACCCCAGCCTGGGTGGCAGAGTGAAACCATGTCTTGAAAAAAAAAAAAAAAAAAAAAAAGAGCAAATGGGCTGTATTCATTTTCTGTGGCTGCCATAACCACATGCTCAGCAGCTGAAACCACACGAGTGTGTTATCCTACCATTTCTAGGGGGCCCCAGTCTGCCAGCTGCCTTCCTTCTAGAGGCCCTGGGGGTGTCTGTTTCCAGCTTGTGTGGGTCGTTGGCAGAATTCAGCTCCTGTAGCTGCAGGACGGAGGTTCCCTTGCTGACGGATGCTTCCTGCTCCTGTGAACCCCATTCCTCAGCTCTCGGCCCCTTCCTCCACAACCAAAGCCAGCAACAGCCGTCCATGCATCTCATGTGGACCCACGCTGCTTCTTGCTCCCGCCTCTCCCTTCCACATCTAAGAACATTTGTAATTATGCTGGGCCCCCACAGGTAAACCAGGAAACCTTAAACTTTGTAACCTCCATTCCTTCTGCAAAGCCCCTGTTGCCACAAAGCATAACATACTCACAGGTGCCAGCAATTGGGGCACGGACGTCTTTAGGGCTGTAATTCTGCTCCTGAAGGGGCTGCCTCAGATCCGGGGGCACAGAAGCTCTCCTGCAGATTCTGTGATATTTAAACTGAGACGTGGGTGTCAAGACAGAGTTTGCCACATGCAGAACCAGGGAAAGCCATTCCTACAAAGCTATGGCAAGTGCCACATCCCTAGGGCAGGGATAAACTTGGTGGTGAAGGGGACAGGGGGACAAGGACTGAGGTGGGCAGGGACCTGGACCCCAGAGAAGGGCCTTGGGTTTACTGTGCAATCAGAAACCATTAAAGGTTTCAAGCACAAATGACATGATCTGATTTATATTTTTAAAAGATCATTCTGTTATTTGACATTTGAAATGATATTTGAGACGTGCTGTGAAAGCACAGGTAGGCTTTAGACAGATGAAGAGGGGAGACGTGGGTGTCAGGTGCACAGAGCTCGGACACAGCCTGGAGGCAGGAAGTGGACAGAGAGGGGTAGAGCACCAGGCCCCAGGATGCAAGAGAAAACCCAGCTGGAGGGATCCTGGGGGCGGGAGCCAAAGCTGCAGGGACCCCGGGGAGGTTAAGTGGGAGAGCGGGAGGGACCCTGGGGGAGGAGAACTGGAGGGAATCTAGAGCAGGAAAAGCTGGAGGGACCCTGGAGGGAGAGAGCTTGAAGGACCCTGGAGGAGGAGAGCTGGAAGGACCCTGGGGGAGGAGAGCTGGAAGGACCCTGGGGGAGGAGAGCTGGAAGGACCCTGGGGGAGGAGAGCTGGAAGGACCCTGGGGGAGGAGAGCTGGAAGGACCCTGGGGGAGGAGAGCTGGAAGGACCCTGGGTGGTGGTGAGCTGGAGAGACCCTGGGGTGTGGGCAGAACCATAGGTGGGGGCCTTCGGTGGGGCACCGGTGCAGGCCGAGGGTCTGCAGGGATGTTTCAGGCAAGGGGCAGGAGCTGGTGTCCATCCCACTGGCTCCTTATGGGGGCAATCAGTGGTGCCGAAACTCCCAGCTGGCAGCTTCCTTGCATCATCATTAGATGCCATTAAAGAATCAGTCACAGGAAGTTACAAAGGGACCCTTGGTGACAGGTCAGCTCCAGCGCTGCGGGGCCCACAGGAGGACCAGCTTGGGGCTCACAGCTCACGCTCTGCACAGCTGTTCTCTGCTTAACCAGAGAATTCAGTGGGAACTCGTTAACATGGAATTTTGAGGAAGTAAACAATGCCCCATCTCTTCCCCCAGCCCTTCCCTTTTTATTTTTCATATTTCCAACACGGAGGAGAGTTCACCTCAGAATGTCTGTGGTCCCCTCCGCCCTGGGGGCCGTGTCTGGGGAGGCAGGGCCCAGTGCTGGAGGACAGGGCTGGACACACTCCCCAGCGAGGGAGACAGAGCCCGAAGACTTTCAGCTCTGACCAGGGAGTCCCCGAGATGGGACAGCCCAGGCATGTGTGGGCCTAACCTGGGGCCAGGACCTGGGCTTTTGCCTTTGGTGTCAGCAATACAACATGGCACGCGCAACTTTCCACCCGTTAGCAATCCACAAGTGTGTGTCCCAGGCTGGAACTGAGTATGGTGGGACTTGTCAAAATGGTAAAAGGGAAACCAGAGAGAAAACAGCAGAGAGAGATGAAAAACTCAGCCTCTTTAAATTCTGTCCTCTCCGTGGGTGGTCAGTGCCAACGTCACTGCTGTGACGGCCGCCCTGGGAATTAATCCAGTGTGCTCAGAGGTACCTGCCAGCCAGCTCCCGGTGCCTGCCTGATCTGGAGAGAAGAATAAAATATAAAAGCCTCCACTGTGATCCACAGACTTTCCTATATTCCAAGAGCTGTTTAAACCTGAAATTACACGAGTGAGCTGGTGAACGGCAGCGTCTTCGGGGGGCTTAGCACCTGTCTGGCACGGAAGCACCCGCTGTGCAGTGTTTATCTTTCTTATTAAATCAAAGGAAGGATGGAGAGACCACAGACCCTCTCAGCAGACAAAGGGATATTTTAACCCCTGCCTTTCCTTCTAAATATGCAGATGACAACCACAGCCCAGACACAGCACCCTTGGCAGAGGACTCGAGGACTTCACTCTGCCAGCCCCGGGTGGCCCTACCCAGGCCTGCTTTCCAGGAAATTGGGGTTTGCCTGCCCTGCCCAGGCTGTGAAGAGTATGCCCCAGGCAGATCCTGGATTCCACTCCAACCCCGCAAATCCACACCCCACCCTCACACTTCACATGGCCCCCCGGCCCAGAGGGGAGTGGAAGAGTGGAAGCACCTGTCCCTGTGCAGGGAGGAAGCAGGGTCAGGGGACCCTCAGGGCCTGGCCGATCATCCCGTGAATGGGCACACCTGGTCCTACCATCCCACCCACCTGAGCAGAACTGCCGTCTCTTTGGAAGGGAAAGTGGGGAGGTAACAATTGGGCAGCTAATCAGTGACATCCGCTGACCACGAGGGAGTGAACTTCCCATCACAAAGCGATGGGTCAGAGCTGACCTGTCATTGGCTACAGCATGGCAGTGCCACTCCCTCTCACACACCTGCTGCTTTGTTATCCAAGGGCACCCATGACACTCACCAGCCACACTGGTGTCCCCTTGCCCTCAGAGTCCCACTGTCCTCGGCAGAATCCCTGAGCTCACATAGCTGAGCTCAAACGGCGAATCCTGAAATCCTGAGGTCCTGAGCTGTGGCCCATTTCTATCTTTTCTTTCCACTTCTAAGAAGGAAGTTGTGTCTGGATCCTTCCTGCATTGCTGGTGGGAATGTGAAACTGTGTCACCATGGAAAACAGTATCGCGGCTCCTCAAAAACCAAACATGAGTGTTGTTCTGATCACCAATCCCACTTCTGGGAATTTTTGAAAGAGAACTGAAATCAGGGTCTCAGACATCTGCACTCCGCGTTCACAGCAACATATTAACAACAGCCAAAAGGTGTCGACGGCCCAAGTGTCGTCAGTGTGTGAACAGATAAGCAACACGTGGCATAGACACACAGTGGAATATTATTCAGCTTCAGAAAAGGAAGGGAAATCTGACATGTGCTACACCAGGGATGAAGCTTGAGGACATCATGCTAAGTGAAATAAACCAGACCCCAAAGGACAAATACTGTGTGATTCCACTTACATGCAGTACCCACATACTCAGATTCATAGAGACAGAAAGTGGAAGGGTGGGTGCCAGGGGCTGGGGGAGGGGGAAGCATGAGGACTTAGTGTTGAGTGGGGACAGAGTTCCAATTTTGCAAGATGAAAAAGCCCTGGAAATGGATAGTTGCAATGGTTGCACAGCACCATGAACATGCTTAATGCCACTGAACTGTATGCTTAAAAAAGTCAAAATGGAAAATCATATGTTATGTATATTATGCCACAATAAAAGTATGTACCAGAAAAAGAAAGCCAGGTATGGTCAGGTTGTTGAGCAACTTTGGACAAGCTTCAGGTTCCTTCTGCAAAAAATGGGTGAGAGTCACCATTAGCTTACAGCCTACTGAGAAAAGCATGTGGCATCCCATGTGGAAAGTCACTTTTTGAGCAGGAGCTATAAGGTTGTTAGTTGCTGTCCAATACCATTAAGTGGCCCAGGTGGGAGGGAAGGTAACAGCCAAGCCAGCAGTGCCCAATCTGCTGCCAGCTCCCAGTGGCCAGCTGGACACCCTGCCGGGATGACTCCACCACCAGCTCCCTTCCTGCTGGCAGCTGCCACGGGGCAGTTGGTGACAAAGGAGCCCGCTGAGGCACAGTGGCAGCTTCTGCACTTCACAGCCAGATGGAAAAATGCAACCACAGCGGGGCGTGAAGGGCACCATGTTCAGGGAACTTTAAAAAAGAAAACCTGTCCAGGGAGGGCATAGCGATGGCCAAGAAGCACATGAGAAGACGCTCGACATCATCACCGATGGCCAAGAAGCACAAGGTGCCGACATCATCACCGATGGCCAACAAGCACACAAGAAGATGCTTGACATCATCACCGATGGCCAACAAGCACACGAGAAGGTGCTCGACATCATCACCAATGGCCAACAAGCACACGAGAAGATATTCGACATAATCACTGATGGCCAACAAGCACGAGAAGGTGCTCAACATCATCACCGATGGCCAACAAGCACACGAGAAGATTCTTGACATCATTAGCCATCAGGGAAAGGCAAATCCAATAACGGAGAAACTCCACTTCACACCCACTCGGATGGCTATTAGCAAAAAAAGAGGAAAACAGCAAGTGTTGGCAAGGACAACGGGAAACTGGAACCCTCATATGCTACTGGTGGGAATGTAAAATGGCACTGCCACTTTGGAAAACAGTCTGGCACATTTTCTTCATGACAATAATTTTATTTTTATTTTTTTAACTTTTTATTTCCATCAGTTTTGGGGGAACAGGTGGTATTTGGTTACATGAGTAAGTTTTTAATCTTTTTTTTTTTTTTTTGAGACATAGTCTTGCTCTGTCACCCAGGCTGGAGTTCAGCAGCATGATCTCGGCTCACTGCAATCTCTGCCTCCTAGGTTCAAGTGATTCTCCTGTCTCAGCCTCCTGAGTAGCTGGGATTACAGGCGCCTGCCACCATGCCTGGCTAATTTTTGTATTTTTAGTAGAGATAGGGTTTCACGATGTTTGCCAAGCTGGTCTCGAACTCCTGATCTCAGGTTATCTGCCCACCTCTGCCTCCCAAAGTGCTGGGATTACAGGCATGAACCACCACGCCCAGCCGAGTAAGTTCTTTGGTGGTGATTTGTGAGATTCTGATGCATCCATCATCGAAGCAGTAAACACTGAACCCAATTTGTAGTCTTTTATCCCTCATCCCCATCTCACCATTTCCCCCACAAGTCCCCTAAGTCCATCGTATCCTTGTTATGCCTTTACATCCTCATAGCTTGGCTCCCACTTATGAGTGAGAACATACAATGTTTGGTTTTCCATTCCTGAGTTACTTCACTTAGAATAATAGTCTCCAATCTCATCCAGGTCTCTGCAAATGCCGTTAATTCATTCCTTTTTATGGCTGAGTAGTATTCCATCATAAATATATATATATATGTATATGTATCTGTATACATGTGTATATATGTATATATATGTATATGTATATATATGTGTGTGTGTGTATATATATATGTATATATACATACATAGTTTCTTTATCCACTCGTTGATTGATGGGCATTTGGGCTGTCTCCACTATTTTGCAACTGCGAATTGTGCTGCTGTAAACATGCGTGTGCAAGTATCTTTTTCGTATGATGACTTCTTTTCCTCTGGGTAGACACCCAGTAGTGGGACTGCTGGATCAAAATGATTTTCAGCATAGCTACCACATGACTCAGCAGTTCAGCTCCTAGGTATGTGCTCATGAGAAATGAAGGTGTATGTCCAGACAGACTCTCACACACAGATGTCCATAGTAGCATTATTCACAACAGCCAAAAAGTGAAAACAATCCAAATGGCCATCAAGTGGTGATGTGGTAAACAGGATGTGGTATATCTATGAAATGGAACATTAATTGACTATAAAAAAGAAGGAAATGCTGACATCCACTACCACATGGATAAACCTTGAAAACACTGCATTATCTGAAAGAAGCAGACACAAAAGAAGACATAGTGGGTCATTTACTTTATTTCAAGTATCAAAAAAAAAAAAAAAAACAAACAAATCACGAGAGACCAAACATGGATTAGTAATTACCTAAGAGCTAGGTGCTGTGGCTCACATCTGTAATCCCAGCACTTTGGGGAGGCCAAGAAAGGAGTTTGAAACCAGCCTGGGCAACCTCACATCTACAAAAAATATAAAAATTAGCTGGGCGTGGTGGGGTGTGCCTGCCTATGGTCCCAGCTACTAGGGGGGCTGAGGCAGGAGGATCACCTGAGCCCAGCGAGGTCAAGGCTGCAGTGAACCATGATTAACCCACTGCACTCCAGCCTGGGCGACAGAGGGAGACTCTGTCTCAAAACTAATAATAATTACCTAGGACTGGGTGTCAGAATGAGGCGTCATCACAGGGTGACTGCAGGTCCCAAAATTAGAGGGTGGTGATGGTTGTGCCCTCTTTAAACAGCCTAAAGTTCATTGAACTGTACACTTAAAACAGGTGACTTTTATGGCATGTAAATTATATCCCCATAAGGCTGGGTTTGTTGTTGTTGCTGTTGTCGTTGTTGTTGTTTTGAGATGGAGTCTCACCCTGTTGCCAGACTGGAGTGCAGTGGTGCAATCTCGGCCCACTGCAACCTCCGACTTCCTGGTTCAAGCAATTCTTCTGCCTCAGCCTCCCAAGTAGCTGGGATTACAGGCACGCACCACCACACCAGGCTAATTTTTGTATTTTTAGTAGAGACTGCGTTTCACCATGCTGGCCGGGATGATCTCGATCTCCTGACCTCGTGATCTGCCCGCCTCGGCCTCCCAAAGTGCTGGGATTACAGGCATGAGCCACCGCGCCTGGCCACGGCTGTTTTTTAACAGCAGCAATCTGAATGCAGCAGCCAGTATTGAAGCTGCACATTGATTGAATTTTGTCCAGGTAATGCAATCAGCTTTATTCCTCTTTTGTCTTCCTGTCTTCTCCCCGTGGCTCCCACCCATTTTGAGACGGACGGATCCGAGGACAAAGGCTTAGTTGCTATGCATGCAAACATCCATTAATATTCACTGGGGGCGCTTTCCTTTGCTTTTACCGTGAATATTTCTTGTGAACTAAATCAGGATATTTTACCAAACAAACGCAAATCAAGCTACAAGTTATACTTCTTTTTTTTCTATTTTTGTTTCTTTATGAAAACTTGAGAAATAAAAATGCACCATCCCCTGAGAACTAGCATTTTAAATATGACACCAAAATAAATGCAGGTTCCAGGTCCTTGGTGCCCCTCCTGCAGCTTGATCTCATATCATTCAATTCTCCTTGATGACTAACCCAGAACGGCTCAGACTGACACACACATGTGTGACCTTTTAAAACTCAGTTCTTTCCTAGGAGAGAGTGAATGACTTTCATGGGGAGCCCGAAATCAACAGAAAGAGTGGGTGCTGTGCAAATTCTACCAAGGGCAGGAGCCACGCCCACAGGACAGAGGGAAGAGAGGACCAGCATGCAGGACAGAGACCTTCATTTGAAGATGAGACCAAAAGTCCAAATCTAATACCCTGAGGCTGAGCAGAAGGAATCCCCTGTCCATGACACCCCCTACACATGCACACACATACACATTCACGCATGCATGCTCACAGTCACACTCAGCCACACACATGCACACTGTCACAGTCACACACATTCACACACACATTCACAATCACAGTCTCACACACAGCCACACACATTCACACACACATTCACACACAATCACAGTCTCACACACATTCACACACATGCACATTCACACACACACATGCACACATGCATTCTCAGTCACAATCACATGCATGCACACACATGCACATTCACATACGTACATATACACACACATACACACTCACACGTGCACTCTCACATTCAACTCAGCCACACACATTCACACACATGCATATTCACACACTCTCAGTCACACACAGCCACACACATTCACACGCTCACAGTCACACGGTCACACACACATGCACATAGACACAGTCACACACATGCACACAGCCACATTAACACACATGTACATTCACACAGTCACAGCCACAATCTACACACATGCACACATTAACACATTCACAGAGTCATACACAGCAACACAGTAACATAAACACATTCACATACATGCACATTCTCATACATACACACTCATACATTCACACACGGACACAGTCACACACCCATTCATACATACACTCTCACAGTCACACATGGTCACACACATGCACACACATGCACATTCACACTCACACTCAGTCACACACACATTCACACACATGCACATAGACACAGTCACACACATGCACACAGAGCCACATTAACACACGTACATTCACACAGTCACACACACATCTACACACATGCACACATTCACATTCAGTCATACACAGTCACACAGTAACACACACATTCACACACATTTACATATGCACACACATGCACACATTCACAGACACACCCTCACAGTTACATACACATGCATTCACTCACACATACCACATATCGTGCCACACACATGCACATTCGCACACACACAGGCACCCACATTCACACATATATATTCACAACACACATGCTCATTCACACACATGAATTCACACATGCACATAATCAAATGCATGAATTCACTCACACACGCCACACAGCATGCCACACACATGCACATTCACACACATGCAAACACACATTGGCACACATTCGCAAACGTACGCCATCAACTGTGAACAGCCATGAGACACCAACCTCCTGCACTCCCTCACGCTTCCCCCAGTGTGGCCACGCCTGGAGTTGGTACCACACATGCATCCTGCATGTGTCCAGATCTGGGAGAACTACAGGATCCCAACTTGTGAGGTGGACTCCACAGTTTCCTCGGGTTTCCTGCAGATGCCTGCTTGGTACCACCTCTCCAGTGTGAGCAGAGCAACCTCGGGTCTCCTCAGAGGATAGGCAGCCGCTCAGCACGCAGGGGCTGAGGTCATGGACCCCAAACATCCCATAGGGTCAGAAAGAGCCCCGGAAGACATGCGAGCCTTGTAGCAGCCTCAGGCTTCTATGAAGAAAATGATCAGTGAAGAATGATCATTTCTTTCTCTCTTTCTTTTTTGGCTGTCCCACAAAATGCATCTTTTATGAGAGAAGAGAAAAAAGATAGAGCCAAGTTCACACCATCAGCTGAAATGAGGAATATGATGAGAAACTGGTCCCCGCTCACTGAGAAGCCCATGAATATGTCAATGCATGTGGTATCAGCAGGTGTCTTCATTTCCCTCTTCATCTCTCTTTTATGAACTTCCTTTGGCAAGGTCAGGCCATGAAGATTCAGGTGTAGGACTGTCTTTCAGACAGCACGCCCCGAGCAAAAGCACGCTGATAGATCAGGGTGGGGGAAACAAGAAAGACGGTGTGTTTCTCAGAGTGTCTGTTATACAGTAGGAATAGTATGAAGAACTTTACATGCATCAATTAAATTAATTTCATTTCATCATTATTACCCCTATTTTACAGATGAGGAAATTGAGACTTCACTTTCTGGCTCAAAGTGGCAAAGCTACATTCAAGGTCAAAAGCAAAGGTCTTCAAGCCTGCGCTCCTGACTACCACACCCAGGAGATAGCAGTGCCTCATCAAGAGTGTCCAGGAGGCACCTCGGATAAGCCCCTTGAGACAGTGTTGAAGGAATTTCTGCCTCCAAACAGAAGTTTGATGCGTTGAATTCCTAGGAAAGTGAGAAAATGAAAGGAACAGTAACAGCACCAAAAACGAAGGTTGAGCTCCCTGTGAGGCGACGCCCTCAACACTTTTAAGATGATAATGAGATACACTTCACAAAGGAAAAACCCTCATAAACTAAGAAACTCTGGGAAATCCTTATCTAGGATTTCTAAACAGATTTAAGTTATGAGTTCAAGAACTTCGAGCTTTTTGTCTAGTTTTACCTTCAAAACTGCACCTCATCAATAATGATTACTCCAAAATCACTCCCCAAGTGATTACTCCATAATCACTCCTTCTTCGTGAGATTATGTCCATCGTGAGAACAAAGGAGGCTGAATCCTGCCAGCCTCGCAGTTGTCTTCCCTTCGCCAACCCGCAGCTGGCAGTGCCTTGATCAATTTCCAGATTCGCTTTGATGACAGAGCTTTCCAGTCTTGCTCTCGACACAGCTCCTGTTATTCAAATATCTCTGAAGTCCCCTCTCAAAGAATCTGCCTCCTGCTGTGAAATCCTCCTCCTTCGTGAAGGATCATTTACACAGACAAATTTTCCCCTCCCCAAGCATCACCGTAGTTAGTGAAGAACAACAATAAAAAGAAAAATCAAATAAAGAGTGTTTTCTCTTTCTCCATTCTACAATGCAAACTTCATGCAAAGAAAACCTCTTTCTCCATAAATTATGGGGGCTACCAGGCACATTTCCCATGGACAAAGTCTTAGGGACGGGCTCCGAAGTTGAGAAGAGTTCCTACTCTCACCATCCTGAGGAGGCCCTGAAATGCAGACTGTGGGTGACGGAGAGAAGCTGCAGTCTCCAGGTCATGGCTCACGTCCTCCCTCTAGACATCTAGATACCATTTCCACCCACAGACTACCACTCCCACAGCCCCTCAATCAATGCTGATAGACACGGAATCATTATCACCAATGTCCACTCCCACAGCCCCTCAATCAATGCTGATAGACATGGAATTATTATCACCAATGTCCATTTCCACAGCCCTCAATCAATGCTGGTAGACATGGAATCATTATAACCAACGTCCACTCCCACAGCCCCTCAATCAATGCCGATAGACATGGAATCATTATCACCAACGTCCGCTCCCACAGCCCCTCAATCAATGCCGATAGACATGGAATCATTATCACCAACGTCCACTCCCACAGCCCCTCAATCAATGCCGATAGACATGGAATCATTATCACCAACGTCCACTCCCACAGCCCCTCAATCAATGCCGATAGACATGGAATCATTATCACCAATGTCCACTCCCACAGCCCCTCAATCAATGCCGATAGACATGGAATCATTATCACCAATGTCCACTCCCACAGCCCCTCAATCAATGCTGATAGACATGGAATCATTATCACCAATGTCCACTCCCACAGCCCCTCAATCAATGCTGATAGACATGGAATCACCCTCACCAATGTTCATCTCCCAAAGCCCCTCAATCAATGCTGATAGACATGGAATCATTATCACCAATGACCACTCCCACAGCCCTCAATCAATGCTGATAGACATGGAATCATTATCACCAGTGTCCACTCCCACAGCCCTCAATCAATGCTGATAGATATGGAATCATTATCACCAACATCCACTCCCACAGCCCCTCAATCAATGCTGGTAGATATGGAATCATTATCACCAACATCCACTCCCACAGCCCCTCAATCAGTGCTGATAGACATGGAATCGCCCTCACCAATGTTCATCTCCCAAAGCCCCTCAATCAATGCTGATAGACATGGAATCATTATCACCAATGTCCACTCACACAGCCCTCAATCAATGCTGATAGACATAGAATAGTCTTCACCAATGACTCCCACAGCCCCTCAATCAATGCTGATAGACATGGAATCATTATCACCAACATCTACTCCCACAGCCCCTCAATCAATGCCGATAGACATGAAATCATTATCACCAATTTTCACTCCCACAGCCCTCAATCAATGCTGATAGACATGGAATCATTATCGCCAACGTCCACTCCTACAGCCCCTCAATCAATGCTGGTAGACATGGAATTGCCCTCACCAATGTTCACTCCCACAGCCCCTCAATCAATGCTGATAGACATGGAATCGCCCTCACCAATGTTCACTCCCACAGCCCCTCAATCAATGCTGATAGACATGGAATCGCCCTCACCAATGTTCATCTCCCAAAGCCCCTCAATCAATGCTGATAGACATGGAATTGCCCTCACCAATGTTCACTCCCACAGCCCCTCAATCAATGCTGATAGACATGGAATCGCCCTCACCAATGTTCATCTCCCAAAGCCCCTCAATCAATGCTGATAGACATGGAATCATTATCACCAATGTCCACTCCCACAGCCCTCAATCAATGCTGATAGACATAGAATAGTCTTCACCAATGTTCACTCCCACAGCCCCTCAATCAATGCTGATAGACATGGAATCACTATCACCAACATCTACTCCCACAGCCCCTCAATCAATGCCAATAGACATGAAATCATTATCACAAATTTTCACTCCCACAGCCCTCAATCAATGCTGATAGACATGGAATCATTATCGCCAACGTCCACTCCCACAGCCCCTCAATCAATGCTGGTAGACATGGAATCATAATCACCAACAGCCACTCCCACAGCCCTCAATGAATGCTGATAGACATGGAATCGCCCTCACCAATGTTCACTCCCACAGCCCCTCAATCAATGCTGATAGACATGGAATCGCCCTCACCAATGTCCACTCCCACAGCCCCTCAATCAATGCTGATAGACATGGAATCACATTCACCAATGTTCACTCCCACAGCCCCTCAATCAATGCTGATAGACATGGAATCATTATCACCAATGTCCACTCCCACAGCCCCTCAATCAATGATGATAGACATGGAATCACCCTCACCAATGTCCACTCCCACAGCCCCTCAATCAATGCTGGTAGACATGGAATCATTATCACCAGTGTCCAGTCCCACAGCCCCTCAATCAATGCTGATAGACATGGAATCACACTCACCAATGTTCATCTCCCACAGCCCCTCAATCAATGCTGATAGACATGGAATCACACTCACCAATGTTCATCTCCCAAAGCCCCTCAATCAATGTTGATAGACATGGAATCATTATCACCAATGTCCACTCCCACAGCCCCTCAATCAATGCTGATAGACATGGAATCATCTTCACCAATGTCCACTCCCACAGCCCCTCAATCAATGCGGGTAGACATGGAATCATTATCACCAGTGTCCAGTCCCACAGCCCCTCAATCAATGCTGATAGACATGGAATCACCCTCACCAATGTCCACTCCCACAGCCCCTCAATCAATGCTGGTAGACATGGAATCATTATCACCAGTGTCCAGTCCCACAGCCCCTCAATCAATGCTGATAGACATGGAATCACACTCACCAATGTTCATCTCCCACAGCCCCTCAATCAATGCTGATAGACATGGAATCACACTCACCAATGTTCATCTCCCAAAGCCCCTCAATCAATGTTGATAGACATGGAATCATTATCACCAATGTCCACTCCCACAGCCCCTCAATCAATGCTGATAGACATGGAATCATCTTCACCAATGTCCACTCCCACAGCCCCTCAATCAATGCTGGTAGACATGGAATCATTATCACCAACATCCACTCCCACAGCCCCTCAATCAGTGCTGATAGACATGGAATCATTATCACCAGTGTCCAGTCCCACAGCCCCTCAATCAATGCTGATAGACATGGAATCACACTCACCAATGTTCATCTCCCAAAGCCCCTCAATCAATGTTGATAGACATGGAATCATTATCACCAATGTCCACTCCCACAGCCCCTCAGTCAATGCTGATAGACATGGAATCATTATCACCAGTGTCCAGTCCCACAGCCCCTCAATCAATGTTGATAGACATGGAATCATTATCACCAATGTCCACTCCCACAGCCCCTCAATCAATGCTGATAGACATGGAATCATCTTCACCAATGTTAATCTCCTTTTGAGTTTCCTACATCGTTTAGTCCTCCAAGCTAGAAACCTCCATCAGAAGCCATATTGCACCCCTCCCTTCCCACTGCAAACACCAGATCCGTTCTCAGAGATGTCCTGCTAACCCAGACCGTCCTGCACCCACCCTGCTGTCTCTGCCTTGCTGAGCTACCTCGTCTGCCCTGGATGGTGGCATGGCCTCCTCTTTCACTGGGACCCCATGGTGGCTGTTGAAGTAACGTGCCTGAGAGCAGCCCGAAGGTGCCTGCCACACGTTGTCTAAAGAACTCTGTTATAGTCATGTGTGCATGCTGTCTTCCCCTTTAGACTGCAAGCTCCCTGTGGGCAGGGATGCGCCTCAGTCACCTCTGCATCCCTGGTTCCTGGTGCATAGCCACTGCAATAGTTGTGGTTTGTGATTGTTGTTGCTGTCATCATTGTCTCTAATTCTTGTAAGACATGGCAAAATCATTACCTAAGTAATTTTACACACCATGACACACTAGGTCTAGTCAACAGTAAGTTACAGATTTATTTAAACATCCAAGAACACTGCCTTCCTCTACTACCCCACACTCCTGTGGTTTCTGGGGTTCTCAGCTCTGTGTGAACCCCTGTAAGAGGCTCCTCCTTCAGAGGGACTCATCCAGAGGACCTTGTTTAGATTAGAAGCTCGAAAACCACGACAGTCTAACTCAGAACTGCTCATGCGACACCCTCTTGAGAGGGTGAAAGTTATAGGTGAAAAAAGAAGCAAAGAAGGTTGCAGGAAGCTGGCATGAAGGCTGCCCCGAATGGGCCCGCGTGCAGAGCTCCCACAGAGGGCATCTGGGCCTGCAGGTGGGCCCCACTCTCAGGTCTCAGGAGGGAGGCAGAGGCATGACTAAGACAGGACTCATTCCTGTCCCCGCTGCAGAAGGAGAGCATTGGGCCTCTCCAGGGAACCTCTGTGCCCAGCCCTGCACAGGGACGCTTTCTTGGGTCAGGGACTCATGGGTCCCAGGGGAGAGGCTGGGCCACACAGCCTCAAGCAAGTTCATTCTTCCTCTCCTAGAGCCATCAAACAAAAGCAGATTTTCAAAGACAAGGAGACATATGGGTCCCTGAGCAAATCTGTGGCCACCTGGGGATGTCAGCACTGGCTGAAGAGATGTCTTAGAAAACACCCCCCTCCTCCATCCGAACGCACCACCACATTCTCCCTGCTCCCAGGCGGGGTGGCATTGCCACATTCTCCCTGCTCCCAGGTGGGGTGGCACTGCCACATTCTCCCTGCTCCCAGGCGGGGTGGCAGGCTCTCTGCCAGATGACCCGATGACGGTGGAGCAGAGTCCAGATCCCCCACCATCCCACAGACAACGCTGCCTCTCACACGCACACACACGCACATGTGTGCACACGCCTCACCCTGGGCACACACCCCAAGGACAGCGCTTACTTGGGAGAAGCCTGGAGGCTGTCGGGGGCAACCCCACCCCTCCCAGACTCCACGGCCTTGCTGGTTTATGCCTCTGCTTTCTTCTTGGTAAACAAGGACAGCAACAAGCACGTCTCTACCTGGCAGATAGCCCTGAGAATGGGTCCCAGCCAGCATCCCCATGGGAGCAGCATCCAACAGCTCAGTGCCCTGAGTAGTGTCTGGGGACTGCGGTGAAAGGCTGCAGCCAGCTAACAAGGGCATTGCATGCGGCTCCTCCAGGAAAATGGGCATCTGAGGCTGTATTGCCAAGGTCAACAAGGAGAAAAGCTCGGCTCTGGCTTCCACCAAACTTGCCCCTTGCCAGAAGTCGGGCACCAGCCCCAGCAGGCCACACAGCTCCATTTGCTTGGCTGTCGCCGTAAGAGAGAGCAAAAGAAAAGGCAGCAGACTGGCCCTTTCAGGGAAGGCAGTGCAGCTCACGAGTACAGCCTTGGCATTTTAATGATAATTATCTCTGTAGGAGTTTTCCTTTTTTTTTCTGTAAGCCGGAGCCTTTCTTCTTCCCCTAATTCACAAGGCTTATATGTGTGCAGCAGCTCGTGTGCACAAACACACACACGCACACTGTACAAACACATGCACCTACTGGCACACATACACATGTATACACAGAGACATATGCATGTGTGCACCCAGCACACACATGCACACACACACACGAACGCACACACCAGTGCACACGCACACACCAGCTCACAGTGCATGCACACACGCGTGCATTCACACACACACACCAGCAGCACACAGGCACGCACACACTCCAGGTTTCCTCGTGGCTGGAGAGAGGCTCGCTAAGGGTTTACCCCAGGTCTGCCCTGCTCATGGCCTAGTGCCTGGCCCAGACTCCCTCACAGCCTGTTAAGGGAGAATATGGAAAAATCATCGCACCACCAACTTGGAGTTGAGGTGCCAAGTGCATCCCCTCTTTCCTGATGAGAGATAACCACAATAGCCTACTCCAACCAAACTGACTCACCTGTCTAACTACAAATCAGCCTCACTGGACAACAGACAAAAAACACAGCCCATCTTCCGAGATCTAGAGAAAACTGGAAGCTGTTCTGAGTTTATAAAAAATTTGGGTCTTCACAGTTTCCAAAACAAAGAATATAGTCTACGGTCGAAGTTTTATGTAAGTCAATGTTTTATGTAAAGTTCCCCGAATAATATCTGCAATCATAAAGAAAGTTCATTGTCGTGAAAGGGTGTGGACTTGGAGCCAGGCAGACCTGGATTAAAAGCGTGACCTCATCCTTGCTGGCGTGTGACCTGGGGTCTCCGGCAAGTCTCACAAAGTCTCTAAGCTTCTGTTTCCTCAACAATAAAAATGCCTACTTTGTGGAGTTGCTGGGATAATTAAACAAATTAGGTAACACATGTAAAGTTCCCAGCACAGTTTCTGTCACATTGGAGGGCTCAATGCCACCTCCCTCCCGTGACTTTGCAGAAAAGAATTCTCTGAGTGGAGATAACATGGAAAAGTCTTTAAAGGAAAAAAGTCTCCCAGCTTCCCTTCTTTCAGGGGTCCAATATCCCCATCCATGCCCACCCCAGGGTCCTGAGTCTCCCCCAAGGCCTGAAGTCCCATGGAGCCCATCCACTGCCATCAAAACCATAATGGCCAGGCAGGTGACAGATGACAGACACAGAGTTGAGAGGGCCCCAGAGGAGCACAGTCCAGGAGCCATCACTCGGGAGAAGACCAGCCCTGACCTGTAGGAACATGGAGCCAGGCCTGGACCCAACTCCCTGATTCATAATAACATGGATCCAGGCCTGGACCCAGCTCCCTAACTTGTAAGAAGATGAAATCAGGACTGGACCCAGCACCCTGACCTAAAGGAACACAGGTGGTGATGCTGGTGGGTTTCTTCCACTTTGCTCCCCTCACGCCCCTGAAGACCTGTAATCCAGTGCCCAGCAGCTAGTGGATCCCCTTCCCGTGGTTCTCGGCCCACATAGTCTGTGGCTGGAGCCTGTGGTTGGGACCATTTTAAGCATTTGGCCGAGCTCATTTGCCACTGTTTCTTCTCCTGTCAGAGCCTGGTTTTATGCTTTCCTATTTTAAACAAACAGCCGTTTGAAGGCAAATTCTCCTTTCCCTTGATCCTGTAGGAGAAGAGCCCTAGGAAGTGCTTTTCTGATTCCTCTGACGTTTCTGCCACTCCTCTAGGATCTTTCAACCTGTTCTCCCCTCTGAGCCCACACTTAGCGGGTTCTGAACTGCTCTACTCAGCCACCCCGTCCCAATCCTGTCTGGCTCCAGCCCTAGCAGTCCTGAAGCTGCCTGCGTGTTCTCCGCTAGGTCACTTACCGGGCGGTGAATGGTCTCCATTAGGAAGCCCTGCAAAGTCAGAGGCTTAATACAACTGGTCTACTGCTCACAACCCTGAGGCCAGGAGCCCGGACAGGGCTTACCTTTGCGCAGGTGGCATGTGCTGCGATGGCCAACAGGGGCTGGGGGGCCCGGGATGGCTTTGTCCTGTCTGTGGGCTCTGGATGGGGCACCGACTGGAGCCCAGCTCTCCTCTCTCTCCCTGGCCCTCCAGAGCCCCTCTCCAGCAGGGTAGGTGGGTGTCTTCATATGGCAGCAAGGACCCAGATCAGAGGCTGGCACCGTGCCCTTCACAGCACGTAGTGATCAGAGCAGTCACCGCCAGCCTGGGCTGGAGGAGCGGATGCAGGTGAGAAGGTGTCACCGGCCTTTGGGACCAGGCCCTTGGGCTGCCACCTGCAGGCAGCCACCACCCGCCTGCCCTTCACACAGAGCTGGGTCTATTCCCCCACATCCTTCCTTCCTGGTGGCACACGGCCTGAGGCCCACGGAGGAAAGGTCCCTTTGACACGGGCCCAGTCCTGGGAAGCAGCAGGAGAACAGACACAGTTGCCAGATACGATCCCAGCTCTGCCACACGCAATTCCATGACCTGGAACGCCTCATTAACCTCACGGAGACTCAGTCTCCTTTGCGGTCAAAGGATTGTAATTGTACACACCTCCCAGGGCTGTTGGGGAAATTAATAGAATCCACTTCTGTAAAATTCTGTACTCAGCAGGCCCTCAACGGCTGGAAGCTATCACTGTTAGAATGATCGCACTACCATCTCAGCAAAAGCCACTCAGTACATCCTGATTCCAAAGCAGGACCTGGACTCACTCATTCATGTCAACATTTAGGAGGTGCTCTTCTATGAGTCACTTGGTTGGAAAGGGTGGGACCCTGTGGCCAAGCACTTCTTCCTGCCCAGGGAGCTCGCCCTGGGGAGGTGGTGGGGACCAGCAACAGCTGCTAGGCAGAAACCCCGGCTCCACCCCTCTCACTGTGTGGCCTGGGGCAGCTGTGTGAGCCTCTCTGTGCCTCTGCTGTCAAATGAGAATGACATTGACCTCTTAGGATTAAATCAGAGAATGTTCGTAAAGTGCTGAGAACAGCGCCTGACATATTAAAAGCTTCGGATGCGTTTGTCATCACTGACATCTAATAAAGAAGAGAATAAGAGGGTTTTTCCTGCATTTCCCCTCTGACCTCTGCCTCTTCTGGCTGAAAACCTTTAGGCCTAGTGCCCTCTCCTTTATTTGTTTTATGCTGTGTTCTCTATAAGCCATGTTGAATCCTTAGTGAAATGAAGCCCAGCATAAATAAATGAACAAATGCGGCCTCAGATGCGTCCAACCTCACCAGCCCTCTCGCCCCCAGGATGTCCTCAGCGATCACCACGGCACTCTCTGAGCCCCGGCCCAGCCTCACCAGCCCTCTCGCCCCCAGGATGTCCTCAGCGATCACCACGGCACTCTCTGAGCCCTGGCCCTGACCTGTGCCCTCGGAGGCTCCTGCCCGCTGCTGAGTCCGGCTGAGTAGTTGCCATTCCTCTTCCTGGTTAGATCCTGCTCCGTTTCCAGCTGGAAAGGCGTCATCCACTCTGGGGATTTACTCTGCTGGAGTCGGTCAAGCCACCCCAGAGCCTCACTCCCAGGGACTTCAATCTCACGGAGCCGGACTCAGATTTACTGTGGAAAACGTCCCTGGAACAGGCATTGCCTCATCGTCCTCGCTGGGGAAGACGGATGCGCTGGGAGCTGCCCCAGTGGGTGCACATGGAGCTCCTCGGGGAGCCGGGCCCACCCCAAGGACCACCGTGGCCGCAGCTGGCTTCTTCATGCACTAGGGCTGGTCCTCGGAGGACAGTGGCGGCCACAGGCCACACTTTGGCTGTGCCGGGAGCCCCCAGACACCAGGACAGAAGGGAGACCTCGGGGAGACTGGCTTGCCAGGTCTCTGCCTCTCCTTTCTAGACAAGAAACCCGGACTTTCCGGGAGGTGCATCATCACCTGAAACCAAGGGGCCCAGACCCCGGCCGGGGAACAGTAAGTAAGGGACGCTGCAAATGCACTTGGCTGCAGCCAAACCTCTCTGCCCTGATGCCACTCTGTCGCCATCCCATGAAACACGAGAACGCCTGCCGTGGGGAAAGCCCTGCTCATCCCAGCTTCCCGGAGTATCTGTCCCAGGGAGTGAAGGGAAGCAGGGCCGGCTCACTGGTGAAGACTCCGGCTTTCTCCATTCCCACCGAAGACCTTCCTGAAGGCTGGGCTGTCACCCCAGCGTCCCCGGCCCTGGCACCGGCACCAGACCCAGCACAAGGCCCCTCCTGCTAAACGGAAGGATGGACGGGCAGCGGCCGTGTGGATGAAGGACGGGTGTTCGCAGGTGGCCCACATATTTTTTGTTCTCCTTAAATAATCATGACGTCCTCATTCTCCATGGAACCGCCCTTACCCTCCTCCTCTCTTCCTTTGCGGTCACTGCCGCTGTCCTGTGGACAGTGCCGCCTCCACAGTAGTCAGTGCACAGCAGGCCTGGATGCGGCAGTGCTTCAGAGGCCAGAAGACACCGCGGAGCCGCAGGCGCCCACAGGGCCACCCAGCAGCTCCCTCGCTGCCCCACCTTGGGCAGGCAATGGAGTCCCCAATCCCTGCAGATAGAGACAGGGGCATCCCTGATCTCACGCGGGCACAGTGGGGAGTAAAGGGCAGTGCATAAGAAGCCCGGGGCTCCGAGCCTGGCACAGGACGCACGTTCCCATGTAGGTGGCTGCTTCCTCGCTTCTGCCACTGCAGCCTTGGCACACAGGGCTCTGGCCACGTGACCACCCAGGCTGCTATTCTCACTTGCCAAACACACCCCACCCTCATCCATCTCAGAGCCATGCTGGCTCCCTGGAGGTCCTGCCATGCTGACTTAGCATGCCCCCTGTCCCTTACTACCCTCATCCTTCCCCACAGTCAGACTCACCCTCAGACGCCCCAACTCTAGAAAGCCCACGTTCCTCGTTCCCTCCTCTTGGGACCCTGGTCGGCTCACTCAAGGCAGGCCTGGAAACAATGCTACCTCACTGTCCCTCAGCAAGGACTCCAGGCAACCTCTGTATTTACTGCAGTTGTTTACACCCTGCCTCATTCCAAGAGCAATGTAGCTGGCAAAGGACACGCACAGAAAGGCTGATGCCACGGAGACAGATATGGATGAGCACAGCCACGGAAAGGCCTGAGGCTGCTCAGGATGAGCGGGAACTGTCACTTACCTTGAGCATCCAGGGCACAGGTGCTGTGCTGGACCCCCACAGGGTGCACAGGCACTGAGAAGGGCTCAAAAGGAGAACTGCCTCTGCCTGCAACACAGCTGAGGAGACCGACATAGCCATGTGTGAAACCCTGGGTGTCACGTGTTTCACACTAGGGAAACACCACCCCTGTAGCTGGGGCAGAGACCCCTGGGAGCCAGCCCTGGAGGAGGCGTGGGCTCAGGGAGCAGCCGGAGATGGATGGGGAGGGGCCGGGACGAGGAGGCCGCGTGGCTAGCATGGCGAACATGGGCGGCTGGGCACCAGGCTCACCCACACATGGGGAATCCACGTGTCCTTTACCCACCTGGAACCTGTTTGCTGAGTTGATACATAAGATCGACTCTGTAGCAGCACTTGGTGAATTTAAAAAATTAATTGTAAAGGAATTTATACCTCCCCTCCTGCCCCTGCCCATATTTCCAGTGTTGTTCCACCAAGTCTCTCCCACGAGAGGGAAGCTTCTTTGAGCCAATGTGGACCAGTCACAAAAAAGTGGGGGGGACCAAGCACGAAGACCATGTTGTCACCAAGAGGCATTGTCCTGAGCCAGGTGGGGCCGGACCTTCCCCAGCCCCTGCCCCTGCTAGGAAAAGTGCTGCGACTCCATGGAAACCTTCTCCTGGGGTGGGAGCCAGAGGGAGATGCACCCAGTCTGCAGAGTCAGGCCCCCGTGGGCATGCCCAGTCCCTCAGGGTGTCTACCCATAGCCAGCATGTGGTCTTTCCAGAGATGCCTGACCTGGGCACACCTGGGCTTGGGGGAACCCTGACCCCTGACAGCCTGGGAGATGCCCCAGCAGCTGAGATGACAGAGCACACAGAGCCTTTTCTGCAACAGAACTTGGGGCTTGAGTGTACTCCTGGATGTTCCTGCCAAGGGGGTCCTGGAGATGGCTCGAGTGGCCAAGAGCTCAGGGCCAGCTGTCTACTCAAGGCACAGGCCCCAGAAGGTTGCCTGGGACAGCTTCACGCGGACCTGGCCATTGCCATCTTAGTGACTGGGCAAGGACTTCGGAGATGTTTTTATTCAAATATTAGGTTGTCCAAGTAAAACAAATCTGCATTTCTTTTCTCTGAGGGATCCAGTGAGGTGGTTTCACTTTGACTTTTGTTAAGCGATCTGTAAACATGAGTTTGGCTGATTTGGCTGACCTGCAGGAAAACGTTGCTCACCACTTCCAACCCTCCCACTCCATCCCAGCAATATGCTACAAAACGCTCAAAAACAGGTACACTTAAACCTCACAAAATCAGATCAGTGTCGGGGCCTGGAGGGGAGTAGGGACAATGTGTGTGAAAGTGAAAAGCCATAGTTGGAAACTCTTCTCAAAGGACTATAATTTTAGTATTTTCAAGGGCAGACTATGATCCATAAGGACTAATGTGAGAACGTCCTGACTGGGTGCAGTGGCTCATGCTTGCAACCCCAGTGATTTGGGAGGCCAAGGTGAGAAGATGGCTTGAGCCAGGAGTTCAAAACCAGCCTGGGCAACATAGCGAGACTCCATCTCTACAAGAAAAAATTAAATAAAAGTTTTAAATATTAGCTGAGCATGGTGGTGCGCACCTGTAGTCCCAGCTACTCGGGAGGCTGAGGCAGGAGGATCAATTGAGTCCAGGAATTTGAGGCTGCAGTGAGTGATGACCATACAACTGCATTTTAGCCTGGGTGGCAGAACAAGACCCTTACTCTAAAAAGATTTTTCTTTTTTTTTTTTTTTTTTTTTAAAAAAAGAGCATCGTGGATCATCGTGGCAGACAGGAGTCAGGACTAGATTGCAGCTCCGACTCAGATGGACCGAGCAGTGTGTGGAGGCTCACATCATTAATTTTAGATCCAGAACAAACCAGGAATCCCAAGAGGACCCACCGACCCTCTGAAGGAAGCAGACAGCTGCAGGACCTGGGAGACACCCCGGATACTGTGAGTGCCCCAACAGTGGAAATGGGAAAGGAAGATCCTCTGCCCCCGAGCACACACCCCCACTGGGGAAACTGAAGGTCTAGTTTTCGAGAGAAGTTTCCAACCTTACCTGGAGCTGAGTCAATTTAGAGAGCAGAGTGAAATACAGGGGTAGAGGAAGCAGCGGGAAAGGCTCTGGGAGCTCGCTGGGTCCCCAAGCAGCCCATTCCTGCGTGGCAACACAAGGATCTTTTGGCGGGGTGACCGGAGGTGCAGGGCGGGGGAAATGCAACAGGGAGAAGGAATTCTCCAGCCGAACTTTGTAACAATTTGAACCAGGCGAGAAGCCTCCTGGCCAGAACTCAGGGGAGGGTGAGATCTGGTGTGCAGACTCCACAGGCTGGGGAAGAATGAAAGCCCTAATTGCTTTTGCAGCTAGGGGGCGGTGGGTAGCCTGGGGCGAGTTCTCAGCCCTGCTCGCCCACTGCCTGGAAACAGACTCGGTGCTGTTAGTGGGGCCACAGTGGGAGTCAGACCAGCCCTTCAGATTGCATGGAATTGGATGAGGCCTGTAACTGCTGGCTCTCTCCTACTTCCCTGACAACCTCCATGACTCAGCAGAGGCAGCCATAATCCTCCTAGATTCACCACTCCATTGACCTGGAACCTCACCCCCATCCCCCACAGCAACCACAGCAAGACCCAACCAAGGAGAGTCTGAGCTCAGACATGCCTAGCCCTGCCCCGACCTGATGGGCCTTCCCTATCCACTCTGGTACCTTAAGACAAAGAGCATATACTCTTGGGAGTTCTGGGGCCCTGCCCACCACCTGTTCCTCCCCATACTACCACAGCTGATGCTCTCTGGAAAGCACCACCTCCCATCAGGAGGCCAACCAGCACAAAAATAGAACATTAAACCACCAAAGCTAAGAACCCTCACAGAGCCCTTTTCACCCCCCTGCCACCTCCACCAGAACAGGTGCTGGTATCCACGGCTGAGAGACCCACAGATGGTTCACATCACAGGACACTGTGCAGACAACCCCCACTGCCAGCTTGAAGCCGGGTAGATGTGCTGGGTGGTTAGACCCAGAAGAGAGTTAATAAGCACAGCATCTCAGCTCACAGGAAGCCACATCCATAGGAAAAGGGGGAGAGTATTAACTACATCAAAGAAACACCCCGTGGGACAAAAGAATCTGAATAACAGCCTTGAGCCCTAGAACTTCCCTCTGATAGAGAATACCCAAATGAGAAGGAACCAGAAAACCAGCTCTGGTAATATGACAAAACAAGGCTCTTTAACACCCCCCCAAAAATCACACTAACTCACCAGCAATGGATCCAAACCAAGAAGAAATCCCTGATTCACCTGAAAAAGAATTCAGGCGGTTAGTTATTCAGCTAATCAGAGAGGGACCAGAGAAAGGAGAAGTCCAATGCAAGGAAATCCAAAAAATGATACAAGAAGTGAAGTCCATAGTCACCAAAACAGCATGGTACTGGTGTAAAATAGGCACATAGACCAAAGGAACAGAATAGAGAATCCAGAAATAAACCCAAATATTTAACAGCCAACTGATCTTCGACAAAGCAATCAAAAACACAAAGTGGGGAAAGGACACCCTTTTCAACAAATGGTTCTGGGATAATTGACAAACCACATGTAGGAGAATGAAACTGGATCCTCATCTCTCACCTTATACAAAAATCAACTCAAGATGGATTAAAGAATTAAACCTAAGACCAGAAACTATAAAGACTCTAGAAGATAACATTGGAAAAACTCTTCTAGACATTGGCTTGGGCAAGGATTTCATGACCAAGAACCAAAGAGCAAATGCAAAAAAAAAAAACAAAGACAAATAGCTGGGGCCTAATTAAACTAAAGAGCTTTTGCACAGCAAAAGGAACAGTCAGCAGAGTAAACAGACAACCCACAGAGTGGGAGAAAATCTTCACAATCTATACATCTGACAAAGGACTAATATCCAGAATCTACAACGAACTCAAACAAATCAGTAAGAAAAAACAAACAATCCCATCAGAAAGTGGGCTAAGAACATGAATAGACAATTCTCAAAAGAAGATATACAAATGGCCAACAAACATGAAAAAATGCTCAGCATCACTATTTATCAGGGAAATGCAAATCAAAACCACAATGCAATTCCACCTTACTCCTCCAAGAATGGCTATAATCAAAAAATAAAAAAAAAAACAGTAGATGTTGGCGGGGATGCGGTGAACAGGGAACACTTCTACACTGCTGGTGGGAATGTAAACTATTACAGCCACTATGGAAAACACTGTGGAGATTCCTTAAAGAGCTAAAAGTAGAACTGCCATTTGATCCAGCAATCCCACTACTGGGTGTCTACCCAGAGGAAAATAAGTCATACGAAAAAGATACTTGCACACGCATGTTTATAGCAGCACAATTCACAAGTGCAAAATAGTGGAACCAACCCAAATGCCCATCAATCAATGAGTGGGTAAAGAAATTGTTATATATATATATATATATATATATATATATATATATATATGATGGAATACTACTCAGCCATAAAAAGGAATTAACGGCATTTGCAGCGACCTGATGAGACTGGAGACTATTATTCTAAGTGAAGTAACTCAAGAATGGAAAACCAAACATCACACTGTCACTGATATGTGGGAGCTGAGCTAGGAGGATGCAAAGGCATAAGAATGATGCAATGGACTTTGGGGACTTGCAGGGAAGGGTGGGAGGGGGCGAGGGATAAAATGCTACAATTAGGGTGCAGGGTATACTGCTCAGGTGATGTGTGCACTCAAATCTCACAAATCATCACTAAAGAACTTACTCATGTAACCAAATACCACCTGTACCCCAATAACCTATGGAAAAAAATAAAGAAAGAATATCCTAAGGCCAGGTGTATGGAGACCTACTGTAACAGACGACCATGGCATGGGAGCTGCATATCAATTATTAATAACTGAGTGTCCCTAGAGTACTCAGGAAAAACTTCATGTTCTCCTGAGTAACCTAATTTCTAATGTGTATTTAGTAAACCTTTAAATATTTTAAATTCTAAAATGAAAGTAATAAATGCATAGGTTTAACATTTGAAAGAGTGCAGGAGGGCTGATGAGAGAGAGACAGGGAGAAACGGAGGAAAGGAAAAAGAAAGGGCGATGCTGGGCGGCCCCCAAACAGCCCTCCCACCTCCAGCCCTGCTCCTCAGGGGTAACCGCTTTTAATGGTTCTGATTCCAATTCTCCTCTGGTTACTTCCCAGATCTTTCTGATTTCTTGATCAGCTTATTTTCCTATTATGATCAATAAGAATTTAGCTGTCTTTACTATTGTTACAGCCTCCCAATAGTTACATCAATATTGACAGATGTACCTTCCATTATCTAACTGCAGCAATAAGCAATACACCTGACACTCCCCGCTAATGACAGAAGGCACCCCTGATCCCTGAGACTAGGTATTGGCAGCGCCAGCCTTCCCCCCATGCCCTGCCCTCACTGGCTTCCTCTTCCTGCTTTTGACAGTGGCACCCTGCCTTATTAAGCTTCCTGACACGTGCACTGTATTTTTACTCATGGGTAAGTCTCTGTGCTTTGTCTGTAGAGTCCAAAAAGTTGAAAACCAATTAACCTGAATTATCAATAGTTAGCATAGCTAACTCCTCTAATAGATAAACCTCCAAATATAAAATGGCATAAACACCATCATTTGTTTCTTGCTGATGTACGTGTTCCTGAAGATAAGTGGGTCCATGGAGTGGCATCTCCTCCTCAGCCACTCAGGGACCCAAGTGACCCAGGCTCTGACATCTTGAGCGTGAGACTCCACGGTCATCCCGGGTCATCCAGTTTCAGCCGTGGGAGGGGAAAGTGGCCAAAGGAGCACGATGTGGGTGTTTTTAATGGGCCAGGCCTGGGTACACTGGCATCATTTCCACTCACAGGCATCCAACAGCACCTTGTCACATGGCACACCTAGACGCACGGAAGATGCACCTAGAGCTACTTTGCAGCCGGCTGGCTGGGCCCCATTCCCGGCTGCCTTAGGTGATTTGCATGGTTCACTGCAGAGCCCAGCACCGCTGCAGGGTTGCACCCCTCCCTCTACGTCCAATGACTCAAAGCATAAGCCACGCCTAGGAAAATGTTCCTGGTGTCAAATGACTTTTCCTTTCTTACACTTTACCAATTATTCAAAACCATCATTGTTTTTATTGTTCCATACTGGGGCGCTGTCTTTATTATGTGGTTGTTTTTCTAGAATTTCTAATTGCCTTTTCCTTGTTGAGAAAGAAGAAATATTAATGCTATTCACCATTGTCCTAATTATACATTTGAGCTTCTTATGCATTTCATGGATTGCTTAGAATCAGTTCTGTTTTTTTTGCAGTTGTCATTTTCATTAAGTTAGATTCACTCTGGTCCAGTTTGGACCCACTGCTCCACATTTAGGCCATCTCTGCTTCTCTGCTTGCCCTGGCTGGGTCGAGTGGACATTTGTCACTATTATTATTCTGCTTCTTTCTAATGGCTTTTCTTTTTTTCCTTCAACCTCTACTTTTATCTTGTCCTTGCATTTCCCACCCACCCCGTCTCCCCACTTAATCTACTGAGAATCACCTTCCCCAGGAACACCTGTTCTGAGAGCATCCAGTCGTACACTCCTGCATGGAGGGGCCACCCTGGGACCTCTGGTCCCTCACTGCAGCCTCAGACCCTGGACAGTCATTTCCTCTGCTCCTATTCAGTGCCCTATTTCAAGTGCTCAAATAACTCATTAAGAAAGGATGCTTGGTTAAAACTGTTCCAATATTGGCTAAGCTAAATGACAGCACTGGTGGTGAGCATCACAGTCACCCTTGGAGACCATGGCAGGCGGGGCTTGGGGGGGCTGCCAGTGGGCGCTGTGGTGTGGACACCAGGCTGCAGAGTTCGATTCACTTTGCCCACTTCTCTGCGTGTATGTTGCACTAGAGCAAAAAAAGTTTATTAAAAACAGAAAGGATCTTGGGACCCTTAGAACTCACCGCATGTCTGAAAATCATACTTGTTTGATAGATGTCTAGATGTAGAACTTAGGTGGAAACTTTGTCAGCACTCGAAAAAACATCACCCTGCTGCCTTCTGGAAAAACATCACCCTGCTGCCTTCTGGAATGCTACTATGCTACGTTGCTGTTGGAGATCTAATGCCTGTCTGATTTTTATTTCTTTGTAGCTGAATTATTTTTTCTTTAGGTAATACTTTAGTCTCTCTTTAAACCAGGTGTTCTGAATTTTTACAATAACATATGACGATATCTTTTAAAATTCATCTTACTTAGCAGTTCACAACTTTTTCAATATGAACATTTGAGTCTCCCTGACAATTTGGGGACCTTTTCTGGTGCCATTTACTCGAAAATTGCCTCTACTCCATTTTCTCTGTTTTCTTTTCCTAAAACTTCTATTGGCTGAATGTGGTCTGTCCTAGAAGGATCCTTCATGCCTCATTACCCCTTCACTTCTTTCGTTTTACTTTTTAGAAAATTTCCCCTTTTCTTTTGATTAAAAAAAATTCAGAAGTTACCACATTCCAGGTTTCCAAGAGCTTTTATGAGGCACAATTGCTGTTTTCTTAAAGTACATGTTCATGTTTTATGGCTGCATTATATCCTTAAATCTCTCTGAGAATTCTAATTATTGGGCGGACTTTGTTTCTAAATTGCTTCTTCATAGGCTATTTTTATTCTCTTTGATTATTTTGGATTATCTTAAATATTTCCAGTCACATTTAAGAATGAGGCTTACTTGAGTTTTGTAGATCGTCATTGGACAAATTTTGCTTTGGGGGAGTGAGCCAGAGGCCCAAAATGTTGTAATTTGAAGATCTTTATTCTAAGTCACCAACACTGCAAAAGCCCTGGATCTACTCTAGATGTACAGCCCTTTCAGAATCTTTGAAGAAGAGTGATTTGGGCCAGTCAGTGGGCACTGGCGCCGTCAGACTGCAGGGTAAGCGTGACCAGAGTTGACCATCCCCAGTACCTTCCATTAACCCACAGAATCATGGCCGCCACCCACACCAGGAGCAGCTCCCTCCATCCCCACGGCCCTCCCCCAACACATATGCACCCCCATCCACCCTGGATCACAACTCTATATCAGCAAGGAGGCTTCCTCCATCCATCCGCTCACCATCGTCAAGAAATTCACTTAAAGCTCCTTCTCTGATGACTCCTCTCCAACCAGCTTTTGCCTGTTTCATCGTTTCACTGCCATGTCTTAAAGGGACCTGAGGAGGGAGAGGAAATAAACACCATGCTCAGTCATCTTGAATCAGAGTCCAGCCAAGTCTGTCAAACAGAGGACTGGTGACAGGTGCTTTGGCCTTGGGCTGAAGGGCTGTTCAGGAAGAGGTGGGCGAGATCAGTGCACCCCCAGCGGCTCCTCCAAGGCTACAGTGGCTGTCTGGGCTTTGGGGACTTGAGAGACATGGAGCCGATGCCGGAGGGGAGGGTCTGGTCAGTGGGGTCCTTTAGTTTAGGGAAAGGAAGGAGCAGAACTGAGCACAGTGGTTTGCTTCTGAACTGTTTTCTCTGCATGACATTAGGTTTTTGTTGTATATTTTTATTTAGAAAATTACATCACACAGTAATCCCCATCTGTGAAAGTTTCTCAGCTTTTCAGACCCCTTCCCCATCACGATGCTCTGCACCTCAACATGGGACTCACATATTGTCTGTTGCCTGTCTGCAGGAGGATCCGTGGCTCGCCTGGTCACAAGCATGTTGAGATGAATCCAGCCTGGTGCCACCTACAGCTGTGAAGGCCCGCGGTCTGACCCTATAATGTGCTGCCTTCCTGAGACGGCTGCACTTCTGCAAAGCCCTCGTGTCCTCATGTCCTAGCCATGAAATCATGCAGACTTTTTGATCACAGGCCTTAGCAGTAAGAAACAGAAAAGTCTTTTGGTTTCTGTCAATTGCAGGGCGAAAAACTTGTTGAACTCTGCTAACAATACATGAAGCATGGTGAAGGCACCTCCATAAAGTCTCGTTTACTCCTACTCAGTAAAGAAAGGGGAGCTAGGCTGGGCGTGTTGGCTCACGCCTATAATCCCAGCACTTTGGTAGGCTGAGGCAGGCGGATCATGAGGTCAGGAGATCGAGACCATCCTGGCTAACACGGTGAAAACCCGTCTCTACTAAAAATACAAAAAATTAGCCAAGCATGGTGGTAGGCGCCTGTAGTCCCAGCTACTCACTCGGGAGGCTGAGGCAGGAGAATGGCATGAACCCGGGAGGTGGAGCTTGCAGTGAGCCAAGATTGCGCCACTGCACTCCAGCCTGGGTGACAGAGCGAGACTCTGTCTCAAAACAACAACAACAAACAAACAAACAAAAAACAAAGAAAGGGGAGCTATTGTTAAATGGGAAAGGAAACTGAGGCACAGAGAAATTTTGGTATCGGGAAAGGTGATGTGACTCGGATTTGAACCTGTGTCTTACTCCAAAGTCAGGACTTTTCCAAGTACATCACAGCTGAATCCAAATGCCATGAAGACATCACACTAACAACACATTACACCATGTTAACACCACGCAAACACCATGCAGACACCACACTAAATCACACTACACCATGCTAACATCACCACTAACACCATGCTGACACCAAGCTAACATCACACTGACACCATGCTGACACCACACAAACACCATGGAGACACCATGCAGACACCACACTAATACCACATCACACCATGCTAACACCATGCAAACACCATGGAGACACCATGCAGACACCACACTAAATCACACCATACCATGCTAACATCACACTAACACCATGCTGACACCATGCAGACACCACACTAATACCATGCTGCATCATGCTAACATCATGAACACAACACTACACCATGCTAACACCATGCTAACATCATGGAGACACCATGTGGACACCACACTAGCAGCAGGCTAATACCACACTAACACTATGCCAACACCAGCTAGCACCAACTACAGGCACCCAGCCAGGTGCAGAAGTTAGGGAGTCTACTGCAGATGAAAAGGCCCCCCGAAAGCCTTTATGATGTGGATATGCTGACACTCCGCGCCTATTCTGGTGTGAACAGATCTGAGGTTTATTGATCTAAATCAACGTGGGCTGAGGAACAGCACAGCAACTGATGTGATCAAACGAGCTTCTCATACATGGCCCAGAAACTCTCTGTCATGGCGTGAGGCAACCAGACACTAAGTCCTAGAGAGACTCTAAAATGTCTCCCTAGTAACATGAAAATACTTCTGCCAGCTCTTCAGCTAACCATCAGTATAATTCAACAAAAGTAGCCCAGTTACAGATATAAGAACTGGGCACCTCAACATACTTTGAATATTTTTAAAATGTACTAACAGACACACCTTCATCTGTTTCACATTCTAATACACAAATACTCCAGTGGAGAGTGGCAGCCACCATTGTCACCTTGCCTGCTCCAGACTCTTCCAGCGCTGTTGGCCCGATTGAATGTCCCCAGCGTGTCCTCTATCTGATAAGTGCTTCCTTAGCACTTCTTCGATTTGGCACAGAATTCCCACATTCCATGTCAACGAGGAGCTGAAGGGTCATTCAACAAAGATTTATGGAGGCCTCACCACACACCAGCAACATACATCCACGGGACCGTTCTGTGTCTTGACAATAGGGGAGCCGCCCATGAGATAAAATTGCACACGACCAAATGCATCCAAACACACTACTCAGCAGAACCAGGGAAGTCTGAAAGATCACTGGTCCGCACCAATGTCAATATCCCAGGTATGAGATTAGACTGTAGTTTTACAAGATGCTATCGTCAAGAGAAGCTGGGTAGAGAGTGCACAGGCCCTTTCTATATTATTTCTTACAACCACATGTGAATCTACAATTATATCAAAGTAAAAACGTTTAAAAGGGAGAAGGGGACAGACATCTTTGCCGCGGTAGGACTGGCTGGGCCTGGGGCTGGGAATGAAGAATGAACTCCCCAGGGCACTGGTGGCCAGCCAGGACTGAGAACTGTCATCCACAGCACTGACCCCCCGACCCTCCATAGCCATGTCTGTCTCCTCTCCTCCTCCCGTGGTGGGGGCTGAGAGGCAGCAGCTTCCCGGGAATGCCTTGAGTAAAGCAAGCACGGTGCCCCTCAGCTGTTTCTAACTCACTCACTCGGGCGAATGGCTCCCTTCATCTATACCACCTGGCTTCTTAAAGGAGCTTCCAAACATTTTAACCATCACACAAATCAAAACGCAGGCAGAGCAGTCTCCTCCACAGTGCCCTCCTTGCTTAATTAAACCACATCTAACAAGTGATCCGGACAGGCGGTGCTGTGCTGCTTCCCCGAATGTGTGCCACGAAATCCTGTCAACAGAGCGAGTTCGCGCGAAGCAGACTCACTCCTCAGGCTCCTGGGGCTGGATCCTTCAGCTGCCAAGGCACACAGTGCCTGCGAGCCATGCCACCCAAGGGAATGGCAACAGTCAGAGGGAAGGCGGCACCCTGAAGCCGGGCACAGGGCACTTAAAATTATCCACAGATCTCAATTGCAAAACCGATCCTTATGTTCTGTCAAAGTTAAGAGATGATTCATAATTTGTATCTGTGTACTTGGCAGAGTGGTGGCCAAAATTATGATAATGATACCTTGGCTTTATAGCCTCTCTTTCCTCCAAAGGGTCTGAAGTCTTCCAGATTGCTTCAATTTATCTTTTGACATTGCTGTGGAAAGCAAAAAGTAATATTGGTGGGTCAGACTAATATACCCCCATTTGATAGGGGGTTTAACCAAAATTAGAGCCAGAAAATGACTCATCAGAAGATTGACATTTCACTCAGCAGTCCGACCAGGGAGAGATTCAAATTGCCCATCAAAGATTGTATTTGTTAGGGTAATCAACTCTAGCTACCATAACAAACATATCAGTGACTCAACCCAATGAGAACCCACTAGCTGCACGTGTTACAGTCTGATGTGGGCCAGGCGGCCATGATGGGGCTGTCTCCTCCATGCAGTGACTCGGGGGTCCAGGGCTTCTCTGGCATGTGGGTCTCTAGAGCATCCATTGAGCTCTGTTGGCTGCATCCCGCTGGCCAGGGAGCACAGACCACAGCAGGAAGGTTGTGCAGGGTCCTCAGGCAGGGCCTGAAAGGGCTGCAACTCATTGCTATGCTCACTTCTGGCCAGAACGCAATCACATGGCCGTGACTGACTGCAAAACAGGCTTGGAAATGTGGAATGTGCAAGAATAAACACTGGGAGTCTCTTGACCGAGACAGCACATCTACGATCGTGCCTCCATATTTGGAGTACCAACTCCATCAACATTCCTCAGGAGGAATGCCAAAGGAGAAGAATACATTTAAAATAAATCATGCTGGCTGGGCACGATGGCTTATGCCTCTAGTCCCAGCACTTTGGGAGGCCAAGGATCACTTAAGCCCAGGAGTTTGAGATCAGCCTAGGAAACATGGTGAAACCCCATCTCAACAACAACCACAACAACAAAAACACAAAAATTAGCCAGCCACAGTGGCTCACACTTCTAATTTTCACATTTTGGGAGGCTGAGGAGGGAGGATCACTTAAGCCCAGGGGTTCAAGAGCAGCCTGGGCAACATGGCAAAACCTTATTGCTACCAAAAAATACAGACTTAGTCAGGCGTGGTGATGTGCACCTGTAATCCCAGCTATCTGGAGGCTGAGGTGAGAGGTCTGAGCCTGGGAGTTCGAGGCTGCAATGAGCTGTAATCACTCCACTGCACTCCACCCTGAGTGACAGAGAGAGATCCTGTCTCAAAAAAAAAAAAAAAATCAATAAAATAAAATAAACAAATACAATACCTCATGCCAGCTAACACACTGCCTCAAAGTAGTGCAAGAAAAGAAACCAATATCTGCTATGTCTAAAGAAAATCTACTTACCATCTCAATTCCCTTCCCTGTCTCTTTTCTAAAAAGGAAAATAAATTGCTTTGGTCCTGGTCAAGATGCAGTAAGTCCACTACAGGCTCTCTCCCACCAACTACAACAAAAAACTCTGACAGCGTGCAGAAAGCTAGCACCTGAGGACTCCAAAATGTGGGCAACAGCAGGCAGATTGGAACGGGAAGTTGGAACTTGATAGGTGACCAGTAGGCATGAAGTTATTGGATTCTCTCTTGTTATCTCTCAGCTTTGTCCTGAAGGCAGCCAGAGCCTCAGCACTACTCAGCAAGCAGTACAGAAATAACTTCAAGAGAATCCCTCTCTTTTTGGCCAGAGGACTGAAAAAGAGGACCAGAGGGAGATAGCTGGGACACCAAGGTCCTTTCTCTGTCTCCTTTCCTGGCCCTGCTCCAAGGCCACCCCATCCTGAAATTATGGCAGTGGCAGGGGTGTTGTCACTAAAATACCAGAAAAACATCATCCCTCTGGCTGGGGGAACTGAGAAAATGGGCCTCTGTGTTCCAAAAATATTGGGGGAACCCACTAATTTTTTTGTCTTTTTTCTCTTGCCACTTTGCCCTGAAAACCACTCTACTCAGGTGAAACTGCAATACAGTTTCTCACACGGCTGAGAAACCAGAGCTTTCTAGCCAAGGATTGTGGAAGGTGCTCCTGTGATCCAGACAGTATTGGGGAATTCCCAGGGGCAGACAGTTGAGTAGCCCCCCATTATTAGGGGGCTAATAATGTGTGTGAGCTGCCATGAACCCTAGGCTTACCTCTAAGCTGTGCATGCACGGAACATAGGGAGGCAGAGTGGATTAGTCAGCTCAGGCGACCATGACAAAATACCATAGACTGAGTGTTTTAAACAACAGAAACTTATTTTCTCACAGTCCTGGAGGCTGGAAGTATGAGATCAGGGTACCAGCAGGGTCTAGTTCTGGGAAGGATCCTCTTTCTGGCTTACAGATGACCACATTCTCACTGTCCTCAATCAGAGAGAGCTCCCTGGTCTCTCTTGTAAGGGCACTAATCCCATCATGAAGACTCCACCCTCGTGACCTCATCTGAACCTGATTACCTCCTTAAATAGCCCCACCTCCCAATACCATCACACTGGGGGTAGGGCTTCAACATATAAATTTGAAGGACACAATTCAATTATGGCACATAGAACAAAGGCTTTTAAAACTGAACTGGTGCTAAAATCACTTCCCACAGAAGGTGAGACAGCATTGTGGCCTGAACTTAACATTCTCGGGAAGATTTAAACACGGGTTTCTCAATGTATGCGCTGTTGACATTTTGGACAGGATAACTTCTTGTTGGAAGAGACGGTCCTGTGCATTACTGGATGTTTAGCAGCACCTTGTCTCCAACCACTAAACACCAGGAAGTAGTACCCCACAGTTGGAAGAGTCAAAATTGTCTCCAGACATTCCCAAGTGTTCTCTATGGGGAAAAATCATCCCTGGCTGAAAACCATTGATTTAAACAAACTCAGCATTTCACAACATCATAGCCACTATGCCCAAGATATAATCCAAAATCACTCAACATACTAAGAACTAGGAGAATCTGCCCAATTGTCAAGGTCTGATTAACTCAAACACCCAGGACACATGCAACTTTGAGATGGCTCAGGTGTTTGAATTATCAGACAAAGACTTTCAAGCAGCTAGTATAACCATGCTCCATGAGTAAAGGCGAACACTCTTGAAACAAAGAGAAAGACAGGTATTGCAGCAAAGAAATAGAAACCATAGAAGAAAAATGAAAATTTTAGAACTGAAAAAATAAAACAGAAGCAAAAAAAAAAATCACAAAGAGGCTTCAATTGTAGAATTAAGATAACAGGGTGGGGGGAGCCCAAGAACTTGAAGGTAGAAAGTATAAATTATCCTATCTGAAGAACAGAGAAGGAGAAAAAGAGTGGCAGGGAGGTGGGGGGAGGGGTAGAGAACATAGTCTCAGAAACTTCTGGGACAATTTCAGACTTCCAAAAAGAAAACTCAGAATCTAGAAGGTTTTACTGGCAAATTCTACCAAACATTTAAGGGAGGAATAAAACTAATTCTATGCAATCACTTCCAGAAAATAGGAGAGGGAAGCCTGTACAACTCATTTGATGAGGCCAGCATTGCTCTGATGCCAAGAGCAGACAAAGATACCACAATAAAAGAGAAGAGACCAATATTCCTCATGAACAAAGACACAAAAATCCTCCACAAAATAATAGCAACTAAAATCCTCAATATTTAAAATGAATAGCAAATCAACACTAAGGGACTTCAACCTCATGTAAGGCTGATCAGCATTTGAAAATCAATCAATGTAATCCACCATGTTACCAGACTAAAGAAGAAAGCCTGATTATATCAATAAACACAAAAATGGCATTCAACAAAATTCAATACTGGTTCATGCTCATATAAATAGGAACAGAAGGGAATTCCTCAACCTGATATTGAGTATCTACAAAATACTAAAATTTGCCATCACACTTAGTGGTCCAAGACTGAAAAATTTATCCCCTCTGATCAGGAACAAAACAAGGATGTCATCTCTCACCACTCCTTTTCAACACTATACAGAGGTTCTGGCCACTGCAATACAGCAGCATACAGAAATCGCATATGGAATAGAAAGGAAGAAATAAAACTGTTTCTGGTTTGCATAAAACATAAATGTCTGCCTGAAAAATTCCAAGTATTCTAGGAAAAAAGAAAGCTCCTCAAGCAAATAAATGAGTTTATCACATGTGGTATTAGTGAGGACAAATACATAGATCAATGGAACAAAACAGAGAGTCCAATAATCCCACACAAATATATAGTTAATTGATTTTTGATGAAGCTGCAAAGGCAATTCAAGGAATCATCTTTTCAACAAAAGATGCTGGACAATTGAAATGCATATGCAACAAAATGAGCCTCCCTGGAGCCTTCCATAGCTCGTAAAGTTAAGTCAAATGGATCACAGGTCTAAATGTAAAAGGCAAAACTGTAAAGATCTCCAGTGAAAAACAGGGGAAAACTATTTAGACTTTGTGTGAGGCAATTAGGTTTTAGATATGGCACCAAAAGCATGATCCGTTAAAAAAATTAATAAATTAGACTTCAGCAAAATTCAAAACTTTTGTTAAGAAAAATTTTAAAACTATAGACTAAAAGCAAATATTTACAAGTTACATATCTGATGAAGAACTTATATCTAGAATATATGAAGCACTGTCAAACTCAACAGTTAGAAAACATGCAATCCAGTTAATTTCCATTTTTGTTTTAGATTCAGGGGGTGCATGTGCAGGTTTGTCCAACTGAGGCTTCCGCTTCCATTGATCCCATCCCCCAGACAGTAAACACAGTTTCCACTAGGAAGTTGTTCAACCCTTGGTCCCCTCCCTCCCTCCTTTTAGAGTTCCCAGTATCTACTGTTCCCCTCCTTACACCCACGTGTACCCAAGATTTAGCTCCCACTTATAAGTAAGAATATGCGGTATTTGGCTTTCCGATTCTGTGTTTATTCACCTGGATAATGGCCTCCAGCTGCATCCATGCTGCTGCAGAGGCCATGATTTCATTCTTCTTTATGGCTGTGTAGTATTCTATGGTGATTATGTACCACAGTTTCTTTACCCAATCAACCACCACCCAATTTTTTTTAAAGGACAAAAATTTGAATAGATAATATGCCAGAGATGTATGGATAGAAAATATATACATGAAAAGAGACTCAACATGGAGTCATTAGAGAAATGCAAACTAAAACCACAATTAAATGCCTCTACATACCAACCAGCAAGGCTAACATTAAAATGACAGATCACATCACCACTGGCAAGGGTGTGGGCATCCATAATGCATCCCCATTGCTGGCAGGAATGCAGAACGGCATAACCTCTTTGGGAAACTGGCAGTTTCTTTCTTTTTTTTTTTTTTTTTTTCAGATGGAGTCTCACGCTATTGCCCAGGCTGGAGTGCAGTGGCGTGATCTTGGCTCACTCCAAGTTCCACCTCCCGGGTTCACACCATTCTCCTGCCTCAGCCTCCCGGGTAGCTGGGACTACAGGCGTCTGCCACCGTGCCTGAATAATTTTTTGTATTTTCAGTAGAGATGGGGTTTCACCGTGTTAGCCAGGATGGTCTCGATTTCCTGACCTCGTGATCTGCCTGCCTTGGCCTCCCAAAGTGCTGGGATTACAGGTGTGAGCCACTGCACCTGGCTGAAACTGGCAGTTTCTTATCAAGTTAAACAAACACTTACCACATGACTAGGTCTCTCCCGAGCAGGCAAGAGTAAAGCAAACTATGACCACACACAAATCTGCATGAAATGTTTATAGCAGCCTTATTCATCCTCATCCTCATACTCACCCAAATACCCAGCCCCGGAGAACGGATCACCTGTGGTACGTCCATGCAATGGGGCACTCATCAGCGATAAAGAGGAAGGAACTGTGGACGCCTGCATCAGCGTGGAGGGATCTCAGATGCACTGTGTTTAGTAAAACATGTTTACTTTTGACCCCATTTACATGTTTGATCATATATTATTTATATGTATGACTCCATTTATATGACCTTCTGGAAAAGGCAAATGCAGAGATAAAGACCAGCTCACAGGTTGTCGGTGGCTAAGGGGGAGGGAGGGGAGACTCAGCTGCAAGGAACAGCTCAGGGGAGCTGGCCAGGGTGGATTCTTCGTCTCGATTGTGGTGGTGGCTGCTCCAGTATGCATTTGTCAAAAACTCATAGATTGTACACTAAAAAGAGTGGATGCAAATTTTAAAACTCGATATCTTTGCCCGGGCACAATGGCTCATGCCTGCAATCCAAGCACTTTGGGAGGCAGGCAGTTCACTTGAGGCCCGGAGTTCAAGACCAGCCTGGCCAATATGACCAAAACTGTCTCTATTAAAAATACAAAAATCAGCCGAATGTGGTGATGCACACCTGTAATTCCAGCTACTAGGGTGGCTGAGGCAGGAGAATTGCTTGAACCTGGGAGGCAGAGTTTGTAGTGAGCCAAGATCGAGTCACTGCACTCCAGCCTGGGCGACAGAGCGAGACTCTACCTCAAAACAAACAAAAACCTGGATATCTTTAAAAAAATAAATAAATGTGAAGACGTCTGCAGGCAGCCAGCAGTATGGTGGCTTAAATAGTCTAGGGAGTGGAAACCCGTGTGCTCAAGTGGCTGCAGCACAGCTCATTGATGGCCCAAATTTCAAGACGAGGCAAGGCAGGGAACAGGGAAGGTCTGTGAGTGGGTGGAGCAGTCAGAGAAAGGCCCTGAGGGAGAAAGCCCAGGTTGTCAGTGTGGCCAGGACTGTGAGGAAATGAGTTTGGTGGTTTGGGGAGTGGCCACCTCGATGTGTGGGTGAGCCTGGCTCCAGGCTGGAACATGGGGCTGCCGGTGTGGGGCTGCGGGGCTACACGTCTTCTTTGACAGGGTCTCTGAACCTGCTCAAATGCAAGCGTTCTTTCTCCACCCCAACTTGGGTTTGTGGCTAGGGACGGGCTGCACAGGACCTGCACGGTCTGCCTTTTCACAACTGGACAGGATTTTTGAAAAGTTTTTGTGGTGGCTGCAATCTAAGAACAGGACAAGAAGTCTTTAAAATATATTATCCACTGTACATGTAGCTAATATCATTGGCTTTTTCTATCTGTGCTGTCAAAGATAGAACTGGACCAAGTGCCTGTCCCCAGATCTGATTTCCATACTCACCCCTTCAGTAATCCCACCATCGCGTTGGGACTTACTGTGGCAGCCTCAGCCCTCTGTGAAGGATCATTATAAGAACCAGACATTTAGGCCAGGCACAGTGGCTCACGCCTGTAATCCCAGCACTTTGGGAGGCCAAAGTGGGTGGATCACCTGAGGTCAGGAGATAGAGAACAGCCTGACCAACATGGAGAAACCCCGTCTCTACTAAAAATACAAAATTAGCCAGGCGTGGTGGCGGGCACCTGTAATCCCAGCTACTCAAGAGGCTGAGGCAGGAGAATAGCTTGAACCCCGGAGTCGGAGGTCACAGTTAGCCAAGATCTCACCATTGCTCTCCAGCCTAGGCAACAAGAGTGAAATTCTGTCAAAAAAAGAAAAAAAAAACCAACAACAACAACAAAAAACCAGTCATTTAAACAGCGTGTTCATCTCTTTTAGAAAAACCGGGGCTGAATGTAGGGTCTACTGTGTCGCTCTAAGTCATTACAGAACTTCATTCTGAGAACTGCATTTTAGTTCCAAGAATAAGTTCATTTTTGCAAAAGAATCTGTTTTGCTTTTGTGTTTTTATGTTTCCCTATGTTTTAATCTAATTAAAGACTAAATTTCTTGTCGGAAAGGTAAAAAGCATATATCATTATTCCTCTAAACAAGTGAAGTGGGTCCCTACACAAAAAACGCAGACTCACCAGATAAAAGAAAAGAAAGCTTTAGTGCAACTCGCAGCCACCCATGGACCCAGACAGGGTCCCTCGCAGGGACTTGTGCCTTTCCAGGTGGATATGCAGGGCTGAGCTGCAGGAGGTGGGCTCTCAGCCCTCCGCCACGGCGGCTCAGGGGAGGCCTGCCACTTCTACTGGGGGAATTTAGCCAGGAAAAAGGCACCCCTGCCTGAACCAGAGCACTCACCAGGGCCTCAGAATGCCCCCTGGAGAGCCCCACGGGCCAGTCTTCTGCAGCTAACAGGCTGTGGTCAGGCAGGCAGGGGTCAGCCCAGCCAGCACAAGCCGCCCACTGAACCTGCTAAATCAATGGCTAGAGCCCCAGACAGGGCCCTGGTGACCAAATCCAAGCTTCTGTGAAGCCATGAGCTGCATCATCCTGCCTCAGGGTGGATGGGCGTCAACTAATTTATGGAACATTGGAACATTCCAGAGAGGAAGCGGAGCTGTGTTACAGTCACCCTGGGGGAGGGGAGGGCACAGTGACAGGCGCAAGGAAAAGTGCCTCAGCGCAGCATCTGCAGACTACGATTTAGCACCGGAAGACACTCGCGCCGGGAACCCCAAATTCCTCATGCCCATTTGTGGATTCTCTTTTCTGCCCTTATTCCCAACAGCAGCATTGTGTGCTGTGACTGATTTAAGAGCCACCTCAAATGCCTGTATGTGGGACAGGAATAAGAGAAAGAGAAGGGGAAGAGACAAAGAAAAGGAGAAAAGGAATGGCCTTAGCCCTATCCACAAGCTCAGAATAACTAACCATTTACTTGGAGGAAAGATCAGCATTTTCTGTAAGATTTCCACAGATTTGAAGGCAGCTGTGGGAGCATGGAATATGCAACCCCTTTATTAGAACCTCCAACTCATCTGAGGCTCATCACCTCTGAGTCATCCCACAACAAGCTTTCTAGAGGCTACGTTGTTGTCATTTTGTGAACAAAACCATGACTGGCCTCTGGGGGTAGGAAGGGCCAGACAGAATGACCTCAGATGAAAAGGAAAAGAATATGGGCCTCATCAATGCGTCCTGTGGTTCAGCCCACCTCTTACTACGCACAGGTCTCACTTTAGAGAATGTTCACGTTATTTCGTAAAAGGCGAATCTCCTGACTTTATCACCCTTACTCTGTCAAAAGACCAAGAACAACGTGAACTCTCAGCACCTTGGGGCACCGTGCTGATGACACGCGCGCTGAAATGGAAGTTCAGACATCACACATTTCAAGGAAAAGTAGACGCCAAGCCCCCTCGGCCAGGGCTGGCGGCAGGAGCGATGGAGTAAGTGCCTCCACTTAATAGAGCCTTGATCCTATGCAGTGCCGATCCCAACGTCCTCCAAGCACAATAGCTTAATTTATTGTTGTTGGCAGCTTAAGTGGACTGCAGCTTAATTTGTGGCACCAGGTCAGCTGAACTTCACTCTGTAATCTCCAGAGTTCCCTCCACATATTTAGGCTTCATCGCTGGGCTTGTTCCAAAGCAGCAAATTAGAATTCTCTTTCTTTTATAACAAGAAAAAATTAGTTTATACACAGAAGGAAAGAGAAATAAATTACAATCCTCTGTCTTCCTTACAGAAAGAGAAAGGAAGATATATTGATTTATATATGAAAATACCTTCTATTACGGGAGGAATTGGCTTGTGATTGTAATTTTAAGCAGGAGTGTAGCCCTTTGGTGTTGGTGATGTCTGGGGAAGGGCTGGGCTGATTGGGCTGTAGAGGGTCACCTCGCCTGCTTGCAGGAGCTCCCAAGTCCTCTAGGCTGGAAGGCAGGTGCACGCTAGTTTACCCCCACATCCAATTGCACCTAATTTACTTGCTTCTCTGGAGTTCTTGGCCATCACTCCCAACACCAGGTATCAGTGTTCTGCAGATGGGAGGGGGTGCTGGGATGAAATTCTAACTCACGAAGATTTCACTCTGTCACATTTTAATGATCACAAGAGTAGCTGAGGTGTGTCTTCTCAGGATATCAGGTCCAAGGGCCTTTTTAAGGGTTCTTCCCTGACAGCTGTTTCTCCTTTTCACAAACCCACCTTTTGTGTCATCTCCCACTCCCTCCCCAGGATGAAAGCTGCATCTCCTCTCTGGTTTTACAGCCAGTCCATCTAGCCTAAACTGCTTTACCTGAAATTATTATAACAGCTTCCAAGCTAGTCTGTCCTTTCCAGGCACAGTTATAGGTGTTGAGGTCTGTTCCACAATTTCATATCTGTGTGCATGGAGCGCACAGTGTGCATGCAGCAGAAACGCTGCCCTGAAGTGCACACACGGGGACCCTCTGCCACGGTGCACACACGGGAACCCCTGCCACGGCGCACACACACGGGGACCCCCTGCCACGGTGCGCACACGCAGGGACCCTCTGCCACAGTGCACACACATGGGGATCGCCTGCCACGGTGCACACATGGGAACCCCTGCCACGGTGCACACACACGGGAACCCCTCACCATCCTTCTTGCCACCTATCTCCACCTCAGCTTGTCTGCCTGGCATGGGGGACCATCACTCATCACTGCCTGACTCGCATCCCATTCCTGTGTGAGTGCACCACGGCAGGCGGCTCTTCTGTGTATGGGCTGTGGCACGGGGTCCTCGTGTATGTCCACTGTGGCAGGGGGTCCCCGTGTGTGTGCACTGTGGCAGGGGGTCCCCGTGTGTGTGCACCGTGGCAGGGGGTCCCCGTGTGTGTGCACCATGGCAGGGGGTCCCCGTGTGTGTCCACCGTGGCAGGGGATCCTCGTGTATGTCCACCGTGGCAGGGGATCCTCGTGTGTGTGCACCGTGGCAGGGGATCCTCGTGTGTGTGCACCACAGCACCATCCCTCTGGCTGCAGCTCATAAGCCCCCTTGGCTGAACCCCTATTCCTCATCCCAGCACAGGCCTCACTCATCTCTAGCTCCACGTTTCCCAGATCTTCAAAGCCATCATGTGCCTCTTTGCCAAACGTGGTCTTTCTCTTCTTCTAAAACCTGGTATTTACCTGCTTGGATTCTACTGAAGATTAAATTGTGTGTTCACCAGAGCGTCCCTCATCTAGGTGTGAGCTCACTAAGACAGGGACAATGCCACATTCTAACCCAGCGCTGGGCACAGGCCAGGCCCCACACGGTGTCCACCCTTGCGGTGCATCTGCAGGTGTGTGAGCACATTGTGATGCCTGGGTGACTTGTCCCTTTGTCCCTGTATTTGGTTTCCCCAGCCAAGCAGAAAGCACACAAGCTCCTCCTGCTCTCTCGGGCCCCGACACATGTGCCCCACGGAGCGGGCAGTCTACATGCTGATTTCCTGGCTGGTGTCACCAGTGCTGCTATCTACCGCAGGCCCAAGATACATGTTTGTTGATGTGAATGAGTGACTGCACTAACTCATCAACACCTCTAGGTGACTAGGAAGAAAAAGGCTGAGATGAGAGTGACGAAGGCTGAGACAGGAGGAGGCTTGGGCCTCACTGGGCGGATGTGAGAGGTATTTCACTAGCACAGCTTGAAGGGAAGGGCAGTGCCATCTGCACATGCACACACTGGCCTGAAGCAGTCATTATGTGCACAAGGATACGTCAGTGTGTGCAGCTACAAAGTGCAAGTCACAGCTTGCCCGCACAGGAGCAAGAGTCCGCGTCGTTTTTATCTGGAAATGCGCTCTGCTTCTGTGACGGGTGGGGCCGTTACACACCCAACTTCCTAAGAACCCAATCAGAGTTGTGTTATGACACACGATATAAAAGGCTCCCGGTGGCTGTTCTGCAAGAGTCACCGGCAGGAGAGACCAGCAGCAAGTTCTGGGTAATTACAACCCTCCTCAGGTGAGCCTGGACATTACCCGGAATCAGCCCTCACGCCTGCAAGGGGCTCCGCGCTTTCTGAAGGGCTTCTGCGCCGTGCGCTGTAGTAATGGTAATGGAAGTAGGAGTAAGAGTGATAATAACACTATCGTCGTGGTAATAACTTTAAAAGCGGCTGCCATTCCTTGAGTTTCTGCACTGGGCCAAGCACTAGTTCCATAAATTACAGCATTAAGCCTGAGAACATCCTCATCTAAATGAATTAGATGCTGTTATCCCCACTCAACAAATGCAGGCACCGAAGCACAAGGAAGGCAAGTCCTTGCCACCCTGGCCCCACAGTGAGTGGCAGATGCGAAACACACGCCCAGGCCTGTCTGACTCCAGATTCCAGTTCTTCGGGCCTCGCCCAACAAGCAGCGCTTGGTTCTCATGTTGACACTGGTTGGTTCCCAGAGCAAACATCATCCTCCCGGTGCCCACCAGGAAACACTCAGAGAAGCCACACAATGCGGAGGTGGAGAATTTGACACCCTCCCAATGCTCCTGTCCCCTAATCCAGCCCTTCTCCTTTGTGTGCTCCCCTCTTGCTGTGAGCCCTGAATGGATTCGCCCGGAGAGAGGACCCCACCAAAGGACGTGTCTTAAGCATAAGGAGGAATGTCTAAGATAAGGATTTTGCAAAAAGCCAAGAGGATGTTGAAGGGAAGCAAGTGGCGTCCCATCTTTAATGGCTGGTCTGCCGGTGACTTTAGCCACTGGCTGGGGAGACGGCCACGGGGGAATGGGTAGGATGACCTTGACAGGATGTAAGGGGGCTTGGAAGCACCTGGAAGAGCCCAGCTGTCCGAGCTGCCAGCCAAGCCGTCCCAGGGGCCTGCAGGAGCGTGCAGATTGCGTCCCTGTGTCTTCAGGAGGTGTTATAATTGGCCGGCTCCAACCACAGCGAGCTCAGATGACTGCTTTATGGCCGTTGGAACAGACTGCATCCTGTATGGCAATACGTCACTTCTTGAACCACAGCATGCCCTTTGTCCTATTGAATTTTTAAGCACTTTAAATCCCTTCCCTTAATAAGACTACCCATGAAGCCAAAGTTTAAACAAAGGAGTTACTCACCTTAATCTTTCCTCAGTTTATCACGTCCAACATCTTGCACATTTCAAAAGGAACACACATTAGCAGTTTCCAATAATGAAGGTGTGAAGGTCACACAGGATCTGTTCTCTCAGCAGGAGGAAGAACTGTGCATGGCTGTCGTGAAGACAAAGTGTTCTGTTTGCTACAGATGCCCCGAGAGGGTCTCTGCAGTTCCCCCTTGGGAGGGTCTGGACTGACTGTAGAGGCATGAAGGTTAGGAGACCCTTCACTCCTCTCAGGCTTGTGCGTGGCACTTAGGGCTATGATCCTAATTGTGCAGGAGACGGCAGCCACAAGCACCAGCCCTCTGAACCTTCCCGACGCTGCCAGGCCATTGCCTCTGCCTCAGATGGGGCCCAAGGCAGCTTGAAAGAGGAGCACAACCCCTGCCCCATGTCCAGCTGCCTCTCACGGGGGAATATGGGGTCCCTGGACTCGGATTCTGCACCTGCATTGTGGACGGCCCTTTCCTGACGTCCCACCTCCACTGTTTCACATGAATGGACTAAGCTGTAGGCCCTTCCAAGCAGGAGAGCGTGTTTTACTTGCTTTCTATCCTGAGTACTTAGCAGAGCATCTGAAGCCCAGTACATGTTTGCTGAATGAATGGCCTCAAATACTACTTTACCACAACCCCATTGGACAGATCATATACCACTCTGCTGTAAACACCTGGACAGATCAAGCTTTAAAAATAAGTCTAATGGTTGCCATTTTGTTTGATAGTCTCCTCTTAACACTTTTACATTATTTTGCATAAGATGCAGACCATTTATGGAATTTGATTTTTTATTTACTTATTAGCAACATCTAAGTGAAGGTTATGGCCCAGGCCCCATGCTAGACATAAAGAATTCAAAGATAAGCATGAACTACATTGCCCTCTCTCCATGTTTTGGTCTCTGACTGCTGAATATCAGCCCAGAAATCAGATAGTTGCTTTAAATTAAATATATTAAAAATGAAGTAGAAATCCAAATCCACAATGAACCCAGGCACAACGACACGCACAGTCCTGCAAACATCGTGCTAAATGTCAACATACAAGAGGCAGCCGAGCCCTGCCTTTCAGCCCCGGCCTCGAATCCCGGCTCTGAGCTCATTTGCTCTGCAACCCCAGCACTGCAGGTGCCTCCCGGGGCCTCTGATCTCTGGTGGGATGTGATAGGGCCGAGCACACAGCTGTAACCACGAAGGCCCATGAGTCCTGGTTACAGAGGGTCGTTCCCAGGAGGAACTTTGTGGGGGCAGTGGGCAGCACAGGTGGGCTCCACACAGGGAAGGTGCCCAGGGTGTGCACCAGGAAGTCAGGAGCGAACCAGGTCCTGCCATGTGGCTGCAGACTCCAAGAGCTGTCAGTTCTCAGGCATACGGGCGCCCCCACATCATGTGGCCAGCTCGGGTCTGCAGCGCTGTCTGCACACCGCCCGGCTGTTCATCCCAGTGCACTGATCTACACGGTCCCTGCTCTGCAGCTGCATGCTGGAGGCAGGTGGGGAAGCAGGGTGCCTCACCCACTGGGGCTCTATCCACAGGGGAGTCCAGGCTGGTCTGTTCCCTCTGCAGTACCTGGGGCTCCCTCCTTCCCCACATCACCACATTCTCCTCGTGGGTGTCTGGAGGTCACCCTGCAGGTCCACAGAGGGCGGCTAGATTGCCTGCTCTCACAGGCAGCTGACCAGCACCACAATCACGCCCGGCCAGGAGGTCACTCTGTCACCCTGCCTGGCGAGGCCGAGACAAGCTGCAGAGGCCATAGAACACCAGCTTTCCAGGGAGGCTGCAGGGTGCTGCTCAGAATGGTGCACAGACAGCTGATGGCTGTGGCAGGGCTCATCCTCACTCCAAGGGCATCTGCTACATGCCTTTGACGAGGACGCTGAGGCAGACACTTTCATGCAATTCATCTGCCCGCCCGGCAGGCTGAGTCCACTTTCTGTCACGCTTAGAAGGATTCAGAGCAGAACACCACCCAGGGAAGACCTGAGGTGTGATGCTCCGGTCAGCTGGGGAGGCACGAACACACAAGGGCTTTTGGAAATGGAGGGAAGGGACCAGCGCCTGAATACCGGTCACACACCAGGCACCTTATGTGCATCTTGCCATGGAACCTGCACCTTTAAGAGGAGCCCATTAATACCATCTCTTTACAGATGAGGACGCTGCTGCCCAGAAGAAGAAGGGTCATTGCCCCAGGTAGTGAAGTAGCCCAACCATGATTCCAACTCAGGACCTCTGGCTGCAAAACCCATGTGACCTCATTCCACTAAATGATGCCACAAACAAAGCCAAACAAAATTAAAGCGGGGGCTGGGCACAGTGGCTCACGCCTGTAATACCAGCACTTTAGGAGGCCAAGGTTGGTGAATCACTTGAGGTCAGGAGTTTGAGACCAGCCATCTCTACTAAAAATACGAAAATTAGCTGGGCGTGGTGGTGCATGCAGGTAATCCCAGCTACTTGCAAGGCTGAGGCATGAGAATTGCTTGAACCCAGGAGGTGGAGATTGCAGCGAGCCAAGATCGCACCATTGCACTCCAGCCTGGGCGACAGAGCGAGACTCCGTCTCAAAAACAAACAAACAAACAAAAACGGGGGGAGAATTAAAGATGCAGATTCACTGAGGACACTCGTGTGAGGTGCTCCCAAGGTGGGGAAGCAGGACGCGGGCTGTGTGGAGCATGCCGGAAGTGTCGCTGGAGTCTGGCCTGACTCCAGCTGGGAGGGTCAGGCGGCGGCCCAGGGCTCTGTCGGTGAGCTTAGGAGCCCCATGCAATGAGCCATCCTCTGCACTAGAATTTGTCGAGTGCCACTCTGCAGTGGTCTCTGATTAAAAATTAAACAAAATGAACTTCTCCCACGGCCAACTGCACTTTCTCCTGTGTATAAATACATGAGCACAAGCAGCCGGCTAAAGACAAAACAAGGTCGCTTTTGGCCGCGCCAGTGAGCCAGCCTCCCATGCGGGCTGAGGGGTCCCCAGGCCTTGAGAGGGTCCCCAGGGCAGTGGTGGCAGCGGAACCGCCTTCGATAGCAGTTGCCTGATCACTCTGCAGCTCCGCTGGCTGCCAGAGCCAGTTTCTGTGGCCTGCCCACCAGAACAAAGGAAATCCGTGGATGGGCCCTGGTCACAGTCACGGTGTGGACAGGACTCTGTGGCCTCCAGCGGCCCTCGGGGTGCAGCTTGTGCCCTGTCCTCACTAACCCTGACTCCCAGCGCTCTTCCCAGGGAGCCCGGAGACAGAACTGGCTCTGCCCTGGGAAGAGGAAGGGCCTGATGGGCCTGAATGCCTGGCCCTGGGGCACAGGAACTGCCCAGACCTGAAAGAGCCTGGCAGTCACAGGTCAGCCTCCCTGTGCTGCACAGGAAGGCCCAGAGGGGAGAAGGGACTCGACCCACGTCTCCTGGCCGGAAAGTGGTGGACGGAGAGAGGGGCGGGAGCACCCGTCTATTGCTGCGTGTAACACACATGGCCCAGGCTGCTCCTGGCCACGGGGCTTCTTCCCTCCCCAAGTGCCATTTTCCTGCAGCATAGACTGGGGCTCGCTGTGCGATGGGTCAGTGGCCGGGTGCGCGTGTTCGTGAAGCGTTCTCGCGATGCCCGAGAGCGCAAGAGGCGTCACTGTGGTGGGAGAAACACCTGGACCACGGTCCTTGCCCTGAGCTGCTTAGAAAACACATCTTGGATTAACTTCTCAGAATAAAGATTCCCCACTAGTGAAACTGTGCAGACTGCGCTACTAACGCGGACACTCCTTGCACACCTGCTTTGATCCCACTCTGGCTCACAGTGACTGGCTCGGCCGCAGGCCTTTGCTGGTGGGTTCTGAGGTGAGCATTTGGGGTCTGAGCCCCACGAGCTCACGGTCTAGTGAGAAGGTGAGTCGTGGCCCGAAACTATGATAAAGGAAGGCACCAGGGCCCGCCACATGGGACCAGCGGCCCTAAGGATTCCCTGCCATTTTTGAGCTGGACATCACGAGCCATATGCCCTGTGACGGAGGCCTCGGGTGCAAGCAAATCCACACCCACGCAAATGCAAATGGCTGTTTCCACCTAAGATGCAATGTCAACTTCAGACTCGTGTCCAGGACTGAATCAGCGTCTCTGTGGCTGAGATACCTGAAGAGAGAGAAGCTGGCGGCCGTATTAGTAGGAAATCCCATGGTTTCTCGGGGGAGAAGTTGATGCCGACAGATCTTTTCATTTTTCCCGGCCTCTGGTAGGTGGCCTGTGAATGGCTTCTCCTGAGGGTGCCCTTGATGGCTTCATCAGTCAGGGCCCTTAGCTCTCCCCTCAACTACCACACAAGCACAATTTCAGCAGCACCAAAATGACAACAGAAAGGCAATTCCAACATCACCATTTTCCACACGCTTATTAAGCAGTAAGACACAACAGGGCATGAATTATTATGCAGTAACTCATGCCTGGAAGCCATTGCAGACACAAAAGTCGAAGGATTCATCATTATCATATATTCAGTTCTATTTTTCTTTTTCACGCTATAAAAAAATCATGTCTAAATCTTCTAAAACCATCATAGTTACATCAAAAAGTGGATTGGGCTATCAACTCCGACAGTTTAAAATAAACCAGCAGCTGAGCAGGAAAACCTCTTGAATGCTTTCCTCTAGGTTTAGAGTCTGTTACTGGTGATGATGATAAAGACCCTGCTTCTTATTCCAAAAAAAAAAAAAAAAAAAAAAGCAGAAAAGGAAGCTGCCCAGTGGAAAGACCTGTGCGGCAGGGTGAGCCCCCTTGGGCATAGGCTGCCTGAAGACCCCGCTGGTCCATGGGTGCCACATCAGGAGAGTGGGAGGGCACACAGCAGTCTGAGGTCTGTCATGTGATGGCGCCACTGGAGGGCCCCCAGCTGTGAGCCCTGAACCATGCGGCTCCAGGGGGTTGGCCAGGCTGGTTCGTCAGCAAGTGTGACCGCACTTCGACTCTGTGCAGGGCACTGTGCCAAGCCCTGAGGACCCAGCAATGGACAGAGGTCCCCAGGCCTTCCTTTGTGGGGCTGACATGCTGGATAAGGAGTGTTGAGGAGAAGCCTGCAGAGGTGCATCTCAAAGACCACTGGGAGGCAGGTGGACCCTACCAGTAGCACCCTTGAGGGCTGCTCCCTGACCAGGCCTGCTGCACACCACTGGCCCTCATTCCCCACCCTCTCCTGCTGCCAGGTGGGAGCAGCTCAGGGTTCTGTGGCCACCCATTCCTGGGAAGCTAAGGATGGCCCCGGGGCCACTGGTAGGCTGCCCTGAGAGTCTCCCTTACCCTTGCTAGGGGCAGAGGCAGCCTCAGAGCCGGCAGGGCCAGCTCTTCCTCCACGTGCAGGCCCAGCACAGCCTAAAATCCAGGCCAGAGTCTTGCTGTTGCAGTCCCACCACTCAGACACCTGTGCCCTCCCATGCCCACCCAGCTCCATGCCTGGCTGGCGCCCCCACCCCTCCAGGATTCAGGGAAGCCGTCCTCTCTTCACCGCCCACTTGTGCTGGCAGATGCCCCATGCTGAGCTGCATGTTTCTGTCCCGGGCTGGCCTCTGTGAGCTTAGAGGTTATTGGCAATGCGTTTCCTCCCCGTCCCAGGCCTCTAGGCAGGGTACATGTTTGTGGGAGGGGCTCCCCAGACCTCCCATCTGGCATGGAGGGACTGAGTGGGTGGGTGGGTGCTGTGCCCGTAGTACAGTGCCCACAGAGAGAGGGTGAGAGCTGCTTACTGCACAGCCAGCTACTGCCCAACGCAGGTAGCTGGGTGGGCAGACACTGGGCCATGATCTCGTGGGCCCTGTTGACAACAGCTGGAGCTGGAACACGCTCCCTGCTGAAGGCGGGACAGGGGCCCTGGCAGCCAGGTGGCCACTCCAGGGACGTCTATGCAGTGGAAGAGCCCAGAACCCGACTCAGGAACGAGGGAGGGAAGAGGCGAACCCAAACCCACAGGGAGCCGTGAGGCCTCAGGAGGGCGCCACCTGCCGAACTTGCGCTCCTGTATCTGCAGGAATTGTATTCGATGCTACTGTCAAAAGCAAAGCGTTCTCGAAAACCCTTTGTAATCTGCAAAGTGTCCATCGTTCAGAAAGACATCGTTACGCTTTCCTCTTAATGAATTTATAGAAATAGGTGAATACGACCAACTTACACCAAGCTTGAAGCTCTGGGGCTGATGCCCGATGCCCCGGGGGCTGCCTAACTGGGGCCTGGGGCCACCCCTGCACTGCCCCTTCCTGCTCTCCCTTTCCACCTCCACGCTTCTCAGAGCAGCCTACAGAGTCTGACCTACACTGAGAGATTGGGCTCCTGCCCTTCCCAACACAGGGAGCACGGAGCCGCCACGGCCCCTTGGCTGGGATTAGCCCGTGTGTCCCCCTCACCAGAAATCAGCCCCTTCATGGGGCCGCCTCACACTCCCAGCCCAGCCCTGTGGGCTTTCAGGTAGGAGGCAGAGACCGCAGGGAGGGGGCTCCCAGAGATGCACCCCGTGGGCCACGCCCTCCCTGTCTCTTCCTCCTTCCCCGGAGGACCATGCTGGACAAAGTAGCAGCTCAATAAACATGTATTGGATTGCTCCGGACCACAGTCAGGTCTAGGACTATACATTTATCAATTCCTTTCCATGTCAACTCAATATAAGTCGGGGCAAGCCTCGTAAGATGTGAGAAGTGGAAGCTGCAGGGAGTGTCTGGAGCCCGGAGACAGGCCATGGGTGCCTGAACTGGAGGAGTGTGAAGGGAAAAAGCCAGGAAGCAGGGTATGTTGAGTGCCTCAACACAAGGCTGCAACAGGGGCCGCAACTTGACCTGCAAGAGCAGGAACCAAGGGTGGGCAAGTATCTCCACATGTTTTGATTTTAAGGAAAATTATTCCTGTGACCACGCACAGGGTGGGAGAAGCAGTGAGCCCACTCGCTCACTATTCCAGCACCGACACGGGGACACTCACTATTCCAGCACCGACGTGGGGCACCGACATGAGGACGCTCATTATTCCAGCACCTACACGGGGACGCTCACTATTCCAGCAACAACACAGGGACGCTCACTATTCCAGCACCGACACGGGGACGCTCACTACTCCAGCAACGACACGGGGACGCTCACTATTCCAGCACCGACACGGGGACGCTCACTATTCCAGCACCGACATGGGGACGCTCACTATTCCAGCACCGACACGGGGAAGCACACTATTCCAGCACCGACACGGGGAAGCTCACTATTCCAGCACCGACACGGGGCACCGACATGGGGACGCTCACTATTCCAGCACCGACACGGGGACGCTCACTATTGCAGCACCGACACGGGAACGCTCACTATTCCAGCACCGACACGGGGCACCGACACAGGGACGCTCACTATTCCAGCACCGACACGGGGAAGCTCACTATTCCAGCACTGACACGGGGCACCGACATAGGGACGCTCACTATTCCAGCACCGACACGGGGACGCTCACTATTCCAGCACCGACATGGGGACGCTCACTATTCCAGCACCGACACGGGGAAGCTCACTATTCCAGCACTGACACGGGGAAGCTCACTATTCCAGCACCGACACGGGGCACCGACACGGGGACGCTCACTATTCCAGCACCGACACGGGGATGCTCACTATTCCAGCACCGACACGGGGAAGCTCACTATTCCAGCACCGATACGGGGCACCGACATGGGGACGCTCACTATTCCAGCACTGACATGGGGACGCTCACTATTCCAGCACCGACATGGGGACGCTCACTATTCCAGCACGGACACGGGGACACTCACTATTACAGCACCGACAAGGGGCACCGACATGGGGATGCTCACTATTCCAGCACCGACAAGGGGCACTGACACGGGGACGCTCACTATACCAGCACCGACCCAGGGACGCTCACTATTCCAGCACCGACACGGGGACGCTCACTATTCCAGCACCGATGTGGGATGCTCACTATTCCAGCACCGACACGGGGAAGCTCACTATTCCAGCACCGACACGGGGACGGTCACTATTGCAGCACCGACACGGGGCACCGACATGCGGACGCCCACTATTCCAGCACCGACACAGGGACGCTCACTATTGCAGCACCGAAATGGGGCACCGACATGGGGACGCTCACTATTCCAGCACCGAGACGGGGACACTCACTATTGCAGCACCGACACGGGGACGCTCACTATTGCAACACCGACAAGGGGACGCTCACTATTCCAGCACCGACACAGGGACGGTCACTATTCCAGCACCGACAAGGGGATGCTCACTATTCCAGCACCGACGTGGGGACGCTCACTATTCCAGCAACGAAATGGGGACGTTCACTATTCCAGCACCGACACGGGGACGCTCACTATTCCAGCACCAAAAAGGGGACGCTCACTATTCCAGCACCGACACGCGGACGCTCACTATTGCAGCACCGACATGGGGATGGTCACTATTCCAGCACCGACACGGGGCACCGACATGGGGACACTCACTATTACACCACCGACACGGGGACGCTCACTATTGCAGCACCGACACGGGGACGCTCACTATTCCAGCACCGACACGGGGACGCTCACTATTCCAGCACCGACACAGGGACGCTCACTATTGCAGCACCGACACGGGGATGATCACTATTCCATCACCCACACGGGGCACCGACACGGGGACGCTCACTAGTCCAGCACCGACAAGGGGCACCAACATGGGGACACTCACTAGTCCAGCACCGACAAGGGGACGCTCACTATTCCAGCACCGACACGGGGACGCTCACTATTCCATCACCCACACGGGGCACCGACACGGGGACGCTCACTATTCCTGCACCCACACAGGGACGCTCACTATTCCAGCACCGACACGGGGACGCTCACTATTCCAGCACCGATGCGGGGACGCTCACTACTCTAGCACCGACACAGGGACGCTCACTATTCCAGCACTGACGTGGGGACACTCTCTATTCCAGCACGGACACGGGGACACTCACTATTTCAGCACTGACACAGGGACGCTCACTATTCCAGCACCGACACAGGGCACCGACTCGGTGACGCTCACTATTCCAGCACCGACGTGGGGACACTCTCTATTCCAGCACGGACACGGGGACGCTCACTATTCCAGCACCGACACGGGGATGTTCACTATTCCAGCACCGACACGGGGACACTCACTATTCCAGCACCGACACGGGGATGCTCACTATTCCAGCACTGACAAGGGGCACTGACAGGGGGACACTCACTATTCCAGCACCGACACGGGGACGCTCACTATTCCAGCACCAACACGGGGCACCATCACGGGGACACTCACTATTCCAGCACCAACACGGGGCACCAACATGAGGACGCTCACTATTGCAGCACCGATACGGGGACGCTCACTATTCCAGTGCTAACACGGGGATGTTCACTATTCCAGCACCGACATGGGGACGTTCACCATTCCAGCACCGACACGGGGACGCTTACTATTCCAGCACCGACAAGGGGCACTGACAGGGGAATGCTCACTATTCCAGCACGGACACGGGTCACTGACACAGTGACGGTCACTATTCCAGCACGGACATGGGGCACCGATACGAGGACGCTCACTATTCAAGGCCGACATGGGAACACTCACTACTATTCCAGTGTTCCCGACACGGGAACACTCACTTCTCAGTAATGCTCACCGCTATTCCAGCGTTCCCAACACGGGGACGCTCACCGCTATTCCAGCGCTCCCGACACGTGACGCTCAGCGCTACTCCAGCGCTCCCGACACGGGGACGCTCAGCGCTACTCCAGCGCTCCCGACACGGGGACGCTCAGCGCTATTCCAGCGCTCCCGACACGGGGGACGCTCACCGCTATTCCAGCGCTCCCGACACGGGGACGCTCAGCGCTATTCCAGCGCTCCCGACACGTGACGCTCAGCGCTACTCCAGCGCTCCCGACACGGGGACGCTCAGCGCTACTCCAGCGCTCCCGACACGGGGACGCTCACCGCTACTCCAGCGCTCCCGACACGGGGACGCTCAGCGCTACTCCAGCGCTCCCGACACGGGGACGCTCACCGCTATTCCAGCGCTCCCGACACGGGGACGCTCACCAGTATTCCAGCGCTCCCGACACGGGGACGCTCACCAGTATTCCAGCACTGACATGGAAGCCCATGTAAACCAGGAAGTGGGGCTCCTTCCTCCATCAGGCAGCCCGGGGGCTGGATTCCAGGGCACAGTAAGGGAAGGAGGAGACACAGGGAAAGGCCCCAAGGCTATGACACTGGAGCTGGCTTTCAAGAATGAGCAGAATTTCACCAGGTGGAGGAGGACTTCCAAAGGATTTGCAAAGAAGAGCCAATGTAGACAAAGGTGATCTGACGCGTCGTTAGGAAAGGTCGCTCATCTGTTTGATCAGAATGTCAGCTATAACAGAGATGCCGGGACGTCCATGAAAAGCCAGGCTGGGTCAGAGGACCGTGATTGATGGTTAGTTGATTGATTGATTTAATAAACCCTCATTAATTGCTATTACACATAAGGCAGCATTTCAAACCAGAAACTCGCAGGCTGTTCCCTATGTGATTTTTAGTGCCTCTTCAATAAGCCATGCAGAAATCCAATCAGCAAGGCTCAGTAAACACTAATCAATCACAATCCTCATCGTCACTTCCTGAGACCATAAAGCGCATGACGGTGTAACTGCTGGGGCATAAGTGATAGGCTCCGAGCCCCTGCATTGTTCTGGAAGCTCGGCCACTCTACTGGTGCATGGGACATGTTTTTAAGGTTATCTTACATTAGAAAAGTGAGTATCAGGAGAAGTCAAAAAGACAAAACCTGTCAACGGAGGGGTGCAGTCAGTTACGGAGCCATTTTTCTTGATTCTTAGGAAATGGCCTTCTATGTACTGCTTTCTATTTGCAAAATAGTCACATTGAATTCACTGGCAGCACAGAATACCTTTGGAAGTTCCATTTTAATCCATCTCTATTTAGGGGATCTTGCTTTTAAATGACCCAGCTTATGGCTTTCAATGTCTCAAAGGAATTAAGAACTTTCATTTTTCACATATTTCATACAAATATACAAGGCAGTATTTCAATTATCCTTTCGTCTGTCCATCAAGCACTTTATCTTGAGATAGACTAAGCTTTGGGTTATTCACTGAAAGTGAGGACCCAATTCTAGAAATGTTCCAAACTCGGCATCTCCTCATTCAGCCTTTAGGGGTAAGATTACCAGACCCAATGACGCCTACTAGTGTTTTAAGATACGAACCACTGTCCCATCCACTTGCCCATCCACCCATCCATCCCCTTCCAACCAACCACCCACTTACCCCATCCAACCACCCACCCACCTACATACCGATCCATCCACTCACCCATCCACCTACCCACCATCCATCCACCTACTCACCCACCCATCATCCATCCACCCATCCAGCCACCCACTCACCTATCCCCAACCAACCACCACCCACCCACTCACCCCATCCAACCACCCATCCATCTACACACCCATCCACCTACCCACCCACCCCTCACCCTCATCCACTCACCATCCACCCACCCAGGTATCCATCTACCCACCCATGCATCCATCCACCCACTCACCTACCTATCCATCTACCCACCCATCCACTGACCCACTATTCATTCACCCACCCATCCAGCCACCCATGCACCATCCACGTAACTGTCCATCCACCCATCCACTCACCCATCCACTATTCATCACCTAACCCCCACCCACCCGCCCGCCATCCACCCACCCGCCCGCCATCCACCCACCCGCCTGCCATCCACCCACTCACCCATCTACCCACCCATTCACCAATCCATCCACACATCCATTCATCCATCAACCCATCCACCCACCTGTACCCACCCATCCACTATCCACTCACCCACCCAATCTGTCCATCCACCCTTCTACCCACCCACCTATCCAACCCAGCCTGACTGTCCCCTGCCTGGCACCCACTTTCTCTAGCCCTGAGGTCCTCAGGGGCCCACAAATCTTTGACCTGGTCTCTGCCTTCTGTCCCTCACCCCTTCCTTCCCTCCTCTGATCCCCCACCCCCCATTTCTGGTGTCTTCAGTCTCTGCCTCCCTGGCTACAGGAGATGCCTTTGCAGGGCCTAGCACAGTGTCTCAGGGAGAACACCAGCAGGCTCGCCCGCCCTGCTGAAGGCCTGCTCCTCCCAACTCCGTCCCCCAAGACCTTTGCCTGGGGTCCTTGTTGTTGAACTAAAGCTGGCCCTGCTGGAGTTCTCACTAACAAGGGCTGTCCTCATGTCATTGGTGACACCCCTAGGAGCCCATCCAGTGCTCTCACACCCTGCCCCCAACACCGCAGCTTTTCACATCCCAGAGGAAGCAGCCACAGCTCTTCTGAACGAGCCACACAGATTATGGGGCAGCTGCAGCCCACACAGTGTGTCCCTGCAGTCTGCAGCATGTGCCCCGGGTGTGGGGAGGGGGACTTCCGGCTCCAGCTCCAGGACACCCTGAGGATGCTGCGTGATGCTTGCTGTGGGTTGGCAGGGCTTCACCTGCTGGTGTCAGAAGATGATTCTCAATTAGCACCAACCCTCCCTCCCATCACCTGGCCAGGCAGAGAGCAGGAATGGAGAGCCACAGCCCGGCCATTTAAGAGCAGCGCCAACTCACTGGGCAGCCCACACCAGAAGGGGCTCCTGAAAAGTGTTAAATCCAAAATCTCCCATTGCTCCCAATCTCACACAGCTCCTGGATTCTCAGTTTAGCCCTGCCAGGCCCATGCTGCAGAGGCGCCTGCGGGGAAAGTGGGTTACTAATGACCCTGCTTTGTGCAGCTGGACACGTGCCGAGGTAAGTCAGGCCCCGGCCAGGGCACACCATGGATGACATTCATCTTTTCTGGCACTGACGCTGCCGTCCACAGCCACAGGCGACACCGCACAGCACCTGACACTGCACAGAGGGGCCAGGAGGACGGGTCGAGGCTGACTTCTTTCCCCATATTCCCGGCCCCCCAGGTCCTGGTAAAGAAGGTCCACATGTAATCCCATCACCTGCAACACAGCTTCTGTGTAAGGGAGGGAAGAACCCCATCTATACAGGAGGCTTGTCCAGCACAGCCCCTCCACCACCCCACGCACAGGGACGGCCTGTCCAGTGCAGCCCCTCCACCACCCCACGCACAGGGGTGTCCAGTGCAGCCCCTCCACCACCCCAAGCACAGGGGTGTCCAGTGCAGCCCCTCCACCACCCCACGCGCAGGGGTGTCCAGTGCAGCCCCTCCACCACCCCAAGCGCAGGGCTGTCCAGTGCAGCCCCTCCACCACCCCACGCGCAGGGCTGTCCAGTGCAGCCCCTCCACCACCCCACGCGCAGGGGTGTCCAGTGCAGCCCCTCCACCACCCCACGCGCAGGGGTGTCCAGTGCAGCCCCTCCACCACCCCACGCGCAGGGCTGTCCAGTGCAGCCCCTCCACCACCCCACGCGCAGGGCTGTCCAGTGCAGCCCCTCCACCACCCCACGCGCAGGGGTGTCCAGTGCAGCCCCTCCACCACCCCACGCGCAGGGGTGTCCAGTGCAGCCCCTCCACCACCCCACGCACAGGGATGCAGGCTTAGCTCTGAAAATGGCATGGGCAACAGAGGATGCTGGTGATGAACCCCAAAGTCTCTGCGTGGCTGCATCCTAACTGTTCCAGCTGTCCAACCAGTCACCTAGAGGTCACTGGGCTGCCTCTGGGTAAGAATTGCTGGAGGCAGAGCCTGAGAGACTTGCATGAAGGGGACATGGCCTATGCCCCAGACCGTGGACAGAGCCGGGCAAGGTGCCCCTAGCCTGTTTCAAAATCCTCACAAGGGGGATGCTTGCTCTGTTTACAAGGGGTCCTTAAGATAAAACTATGTCCTGTGTTTGAATGTGTGTGCATTTTACAAATAGAAGTACTGTTGATGACGCCCAAACCGTGGCCACACTGATGATGGCCGCACTGGCGATGGCCACACTGATGATGGCTACACTGGCAATGGCTGCACTGGCGATGGCCACACTGACGATGGCCGCACTGATGATGGCGTTGGGTCCCACGTGGTGCTGTCCTGGGGCACACTCGCTTTCTCTAACGGAACCTCTCACCCTGTTCATCTGGAGTTGCTCACCAGATCGCACCCTCGCCTTCCTATTCCAGGATATCCCTTCTCCCCTCTCTGTGCTTCTCCACTGGACTAGTCTATCCGCATTCAGAAATATAGATATTTCTCCTTCTTAAAGAGAGAGATCCTCAGCCGGGCACGGTGGCTCACATCTGTAATCCCAGCACTTTTGGGAGGCTGAGGTGGGCAGATCACCTGAGGTCAGGAGTTTGAGACCAGCCTGGCCAACAAGGTGAAACCCCATCTCTACTAAAAATACAAAAATTAGCCCGGTGTGGTGGCGCATGCCTGTAATCCCAGCTACTCTGGAGGCTGAGGTAGGAGAATCATTTGAACCTGGGAGGCGGAGGTTGCAGTGAGCCAAGATTGTGCCACTGCACTCCAGCCTGGGCGACCGAGCAAAACTCCGTCTCAAAAAAAAAAAAAAAAAAAAGAAATAGAAATCTCCTTGTGGTCACAGGCCCTGGGGGGCTACTCCTCCTGTTGTTTCCTTTACACAGCCCCTCCCGCTCCCAGCTTCCTACCTCTCTCATCCCACGCCGCTCCTGCAGTTCATGCTGCTCCTGCTGTCCACGCTGCTCCTGCCATCCACCAGCTGCCAGGGGGCCTCCCCAGGGCCATCCACACCTCCATGTCCGTGTCCATCTCCAGCTCGTTCTCCCCGACATCTGACGCCCCATCTGCAGCCTTGAGGGTGCCTCAGTCCTTCTCCCGGAAACCCCCACTTTGCTTGGCTCCTGGATACCCCATGCCCTGTGCCCTCCCACCCCCAGACTCCTCTGAAGGAGGATTCAGAGGAATCTTCGCCTCCTCGGAGGATTCAGAGGAATCTTCGCCTCCTCTGAAGATTCCTCATCCCAGAGCTCACCTGACGTCTTCTCTACACGACTTTCGTGTGGTCTTCTGGGGGCCCTGCCATCCGTTCACCATTGAAGGACGCTTGTGTTGCTTCCAGCACTTGGTGATTATGCCTGGGTAGAAATATCTGTGTATAGGTATTTATGCAAACATAAGTTTTATTTTCTGGGGCTGGCATTGGCAAACAGGCCCCAGGCCACATCCACCCGCCGCCTGTCTTTGTAAACTCATGGTGTGTGTCTGGCAGGACAACCACAGAGAGGAACAGGGACAGTGACTGTGGCCCTCAAAGTCTAAAATGTTTACTTTCCAGATCCTTTCTAGAAAAGGATCCAGGGTAAAGACGTGAGGGCTGACTGGTGTGGTGAGTGTGTGTTAAACTCATGAGAAGCCAGCCACCGGGTGCACAGTGGCCTCACCATTGCACACACACAACGTACATACACCGGCGGCTGTGTGCCAATCAAAGGCAGTAAACCATCCAAACTCTAAACTTCAGTCCTCACCTGTTCAGTGGCTTCCGTCTCAAAAAGGCAGGACCTCCAGTTCCCCACGGCTGGGCCTCCTGCCTCATTCCCATGCCAGCCCAGCTGCCTCCCTACCTGATCCACTCACCCAGGCGCCACCCCACCCCAACCCTGGGCCTTGGCTCATGCATCACCTTCTCAGAGAGCCTCACTCCCACAGCGCTCCCTGGCCCCTCCTCTACACTCCCCTGTGGCATCTGTCCCCATGTCACCTGATGGCCCACAGGAGCACTCACTCCAGGGGAGCTGAGACTTGCCCTAATCACAGCTGTGGCTGCAGCAACAGCAGGATCTAGAAGTGTGGGTACACACTAGGCACTCAATTTATGTTTGTTAAACAAACACATTTTCTTTCAAGTGACAGCAACTGAAGGGAGGACTGACATTACAATGCCACACATTCCCCACATGTGCAGGTTTTACCTGGAAGCAGAAATGCTGGAGGGTCTGCAACACATCCGTCTCTGTCCACCCCCATTCCCCACCAGCACACCCCTCCCCAAGGCCCCCCGCACCAGCTTGCCCCTCCCCATGCCCCCCCCACCAGCACACCCCTCCCCACGGTCTCACCCACCTGTGCGCCCCTCCCCACTCCCCACCCACCAGTGCGCCCCTCCCCACTCCCCACCTACCAGTGCGTCCCTCCCCACGGCCCCACCCACCAGCGCGCCCCTCCCCATGGCCTCCCCACCAGCGTGCCCCTCCCCACGGCCCCACCCACCTGCATTCCCCTCCCCACTCCTCACCCACCTGTGCACCCCTCCCCACGGCCCCCCAACCAGCGTGCCTCTCCCCATGGCCCCCCCCACCTGCACGCCCCTCCTGACTCCCCACCTGCGCACCCCTCCCCACGGCCTCCCCACCAGCGTGCCCCTCCCCACGGCCCCACCAACCTGCATTCCCCTCCCCACTCCTCACCCACCTGTGCACCCCTCCCCACGGCCCCCCAACCAGCGTGCCTCTCCCCATGGCCCCCCGACCTGCGTTCCCCTCCCCACTCCCCACTCACCTGCGTGCCTCTCCCAACAGCCCCACCCAGCTGTGCACCCCTCCCTACAGCCCCCACCTGTGGACCCCCCCCATACTTGTCCCCTCGCCCAGGACCCCACCTTTTCACCTCTCCCTCTATGGCCTCCACTTCGCTGTGAACTCTCATCTATGAAAAGAAAATCCAGGATGTGGCCCTCTGGGTGCACAGTGTCCTTAGCAGCACGGCACACCTACTGGCGGGGGGCGCTGCAGCAGGAACGTGTCCTTTTTGCAGGTCGGGCAAGACTTGTCCTAGAATCGTCAAACCCCAGAGCTGATGGGCCTGTGAGCTCAGCCCGTCCTTCCCCATCATTACAGATGAGGTGATCGGGGCAGCAGAGCGCAGAAGTGGCCCCTGCGGGGACACCTGGCCAGGTGGAGGCCTAAGGGAGATGGAGCCCGGAGTCCAGGGCCCAGGTGGCTTCTCCAGTGGGAACACGCACCAGACACAGAGAACAGACCCCGCACACCCAAGGGAACCACGAACAGAGGCTGCGAGGTCAGTGTTTGAGGATTCCTAAGGAGAAGCACTGATGAGTGTAGGAGCCTATGAGGGGTCCCCGACAACTGAGACGCGGGAGCCCAACCCCAAGCTCCCAGGTGAGGGAGGACGGCACCTCCAAGGCCACCAGTGTGTGCGCGTGGGGAGGGGACCCTGCCCGGCTCACAGGGTGGGCAGGACACAGCACAGGATGGGCTGCAGAGACCAGGGGAGGCCCAGGGCGGGCAGAGCCTGCGTCTACAGCAGTGAAAATGCATCACACCAGCTCAGCCCAGGGCGCGAGCCAGGTGCCCACCACTGCTGCAGCCAGCATGGCTCCCAGGAGTTCCATGCTAGGGCGGCGTAGACAGCACATGTCTGTCCATCTGCATTTTCCCTGGGTCAGGAAAGAGAAAATGGACAAAGACCCAGGAGATGGGGTCACAGGGCAGAGCTCCTGAAAGAATGAGCCGAGCACCTGTGCAGCGTGGATTTATTTTATTTCATTTTTTACTCTCAAGAGAAAGAAGAGTTACTATTGCAGGAACAGACATTTTTTTAAAAAGTGAAACTCCTAACACCCTTAAAACAGAAAACGTTGTTATTCACATAACAATGTGGGGCTCTGTCTCTGCCGACAGGGGCTGGGTTCGGGCATTAGCTGTGCCGTCGACAATAGCCCCATTCACCCTATTCATAAATGCTGCTGCTACAGGAAGGGAACAGCGGCTCTCCCGGAAAGGGATACACCTGGAAAACGAGTCACCTCCAAAGAGCTGCGACTGTTTGAGAATCTGCCAAGAGGAAAACCACCCTATGGGACCTGGATAACCCAGGCCCGGGAGTCACAGCAGGATGTGGTACTTCAGGGCCCTGGGCACCCTGTTGATCACGAGCCTCCCGTCATAGCTCAGGGAGGCAAACAGCCACGGGTCGGCCGAGGACCAGTCCACGGCATAGACGCTGTCCTCGTGCTCCTCGTAGGTGGCGATCACGTTGTCCTGCAGGGGCTCCTTGCTCCTGCAATGCAACAGAGGCAGACGTGAGCGTGGCAGCTCCGGCGGGGCGGGCAGGAGAGGGGCAGGGAGGACGCGAGGGCTGCCGTCGGGAAACACGGGAGGTACTGGGGCCTCAGCTTTCTCCGCTGTGGGATGGGAAGAATTAGAGGAGCCCACACTGAGGACAGTGGGGTGGTCCCTGCAGAAGCCCAGAAACCCTCACTGTCACTGTGAGGAGTGGGCATTTCTCAAAAGGTTTATGGAAATCGGCGACATTGGCACATGGTGTCTTGGTTTCTTCTGTCCTTGGCCCCCGGGTGCCTGGGTTGATATTTTGTTGGAGGTCTTCCAAGGGCTTCCTTTGCTCAGGGGAAAGACTGGGGGAAGTAGTCACCGTGTCTGGGTAACACAGGATGTAAACGCCCCTATTGCTTGAGCAGAAAGGACCCTGGGAAGCAGCGGGTCCAGCTCCTGGCTGTGTAGGAGTCAGAGGCTGGGGCACAAGGAGCCTTGCTAGGATGGGAGTGGGGCTGGGCTGAGGATCCCCCCATGACACCAAGAAGAAGACGCCCTGGCCCTGTGGGAGCAGCAGAGGCGTGACCTGCCTGGCCTCCCCCAGGGTGTTTCCCACCTCGCCTCCCTTGACTGTGAGTTACCCTCACTGGGAGCCCTGACCAGGGGATCCTCACACAAGAAGCACCACTTCCTCGGCACAGCGTGCGCATGGGGAGGGGGCCCTGCCCGGCTCACAGCGGCCACTTTCCGGTGGACACAGGCTTCTCTGGCACTTTCCTTCCCATTTCACAAAAAAATTCCCACATAATTTGTGTACCGCATTCTAACTGCTTTTGCATTTCTTTGTGGGAAAATGCTTCACCCCCCAGCAAGACGGACCCTCCAGAACTCGCATGGTCTCTGGGAAGCTGGCTTCCCACAAAGTGGACCTGCCAGTGGTCAACTGCTGCTGTGGGACGAATGCCAGGTGCAAATCCTTAGGAGGAATCATGGTTTCCTGAATGCAGCAGGACATCAGGACTGAGGGATGTCCTAAGAAGTCTGCGTCGCCCTGATCACCTCCTCCCTTCCTATCTTGCTCCCATGACGCTGCCGCCCAGAAGACAACGCCAGCAGTCTTCCGACCAACGGGCCCATCAGGCTCCTCCCCTAACAGGGACAGACATGGTGAGGAAGTGCAGACTCCCTGGGCCACTGGCAGAGAGGACGGTAAAGGGAGCCAGGCCCACAGGCACCGAGAGACCGCTGGGCAGATGCTACCGTGCGTGTGCTTAAATACCATTCTATGGCAGACCGAGTTTCTAAGGATTGAACAGAAAAACAACAGAGTCTGGCTCACGCCTGTAATCCTAGCACTTTGGGAGGCTGAAGTGGGCAGATCACTTGAGCTCAGGAGTTTGAGACCAGCTTGGGCAACATGGCAAAACTCTGTCTCTACAAAAAATTAGCCAGACATGGTGCCGTGGGCCTGTTGTCCCAGCTACTTGAGGGGCTGAGGTGAGAGGATCACCTGAGCCCAGGAGGTCAAGGCTGCAGTGAGCCATGATCATGCCACTGCACACCAGCTTGGGTGACTTTTTTGTTTGTTTTTTTTTGTCTCAAAAACAAAACAAAGGCAACAGAGTCAAGAGACAAACAGATGGGCCCATCCCCACTGCAGAAAGGGTCCAAAGACAGAGACAATCGGATGGTCCCATCCCCACTGCAGAAAGGGTCCGAAGACGGAGACAATCAGATGGTCCCATCCCCACTGCAGAAAGGGTCCGAAGACGGAGACAATCAGATGGTCCCATCGCCACTGCAGAAAGGGTCCGAAGACAGAGACAATCAGATGGGCCCATCGCCACTGCAGAAAGGGTCTGAAGACAGAGACAATCGGATGGGCCCATCCCCACTGCAGAAAGGGTCCGAAGACGGAGACAATCAGATGGTCCCATCGCCACTGCAGAAAGGGTCCGAAGACAGAGACAATCAGATGGGCCCATCGCCACTGCAGAAAGGGTCTGAAGACAGAGACAATCAGATGGGCCCATCGCCACTGCAGAAAGGGTCAGAAGAAAGAGACAATCAGATGGGCCCATCGCCACTGCAGAAAGGGTCTGAAGACAGAGACAATCAGATGGGCCCATCCCTACTGCAGAAAGGGTCTGAAGACAGAGACAATCAGATGGGCCCATCCCCACTGCAGAAAGGGTCAGAAGACAGAGACAATCGGATGGGCCCATCCCTACTGCAGAAAGGGTCCGAAGACAGAGACAATCAGATGGGCCCATCGCCACTGCAGAAAGGGTCTGAAGACAGAGACAATCAGATGGGCCCATCCCTACTGCAGAAAGGGTCTGAAGACAGAGACAATCAGATGGGCCCATCCCCACTGCAGAAAGGGTCAGAAGACAGAGACAATCGGATGGTCCCATCCCCACTGCAGAAAGGGTCCGAAGACAGAGACAATCAGATGGGCCCATCCCCACTGCAGAAAGGGTCCGAAGACAGACACAATCAGATGGGCCCATCGCCACTGCAGAAAGGGTCCGAAGACAGAGACAATCAGATGGGCCCATCGCCACTGCAGAAAGGGTCCGAAGACAGAGACAATCAGATGGGCCCATCGCCACTGCAGAAAGGGTCAGAAGAAAGAGGTCTTCTCACAGAGGAATTTTAGACCAAGCTCAGGTGGGTAGGGGGAGAATTCAGACAAAAAACAGTGCAAAGGATCCCAAAACAGAGTGACAGACCCCATCGTATCTAAGGGCTCTGTCCAACTTCACAAGGTTTTATTCCAGAACCTCCTTCCTCTGGAACCTGGGGCAAGAATCTCTGCGGTTGCATCTGAATCGCACCTAGTCACCCCCCAGGAAGCGGCTGCCACTTGTAAAGGTGGACTGCTCAAGGACACAGGGGACCTGGCACTGCACCGCTGACCAGAGGCGGGCATGAAGAGGGTGCCCTTAGCGATCTCCCATCTCACCTAGGATCAGAAATTAAGGTGCATAGGAAAAAGCTTTGGGAAAATCCAGAACCATGATGGTGTGACTAGAAAACACACATCATGGTTGACCACATTTTGTAGAGTATCTAGAAGTGAAGTAGGACCTGGGTTTGAGACTGGGAAGGTTGGCCTGGAGTCTCCGCCCTGCTACCAGCCAGTGGAAGGCCCGTGAGCTGATGGCCAACAACCCGACCCCAACACGCTCAAATCCACGCCAGTGAAGACACTGACTGTGATGCGTCTCTTACAGGGAGTGCTGTGAGGATTGGGATATATTCGTTCTATTATTATTCATGCTCAAGTTTGAAGACCAGTGAGTCTTTTAAATCTTACAGATGGCATTCAATAAGAATACAAACACAAATAGATCTATTTTAAAACCGCACCTAACCCTAACCCACCCGCAGTGCCTCCCACCTGGGCTGCTAATGACGGCACCCCTGGAACTGTGGGTCCCCACAGCTGCAGTGGGTAAGGAGAGTGTCCCCCAAACGCACTCCTGGAAGCTTTCTACATACACAGCCTGGCTCGGGAGATGGCTGTGCAGACAGGAGGCTCTGGTACGGCGTGAGCCACTCTGCAGTGTGTGCCCTTACTTCTCTTCAGAACGGTGGTCCTCCTGGTCACTGATGTCATCGTCGTCTACCAAGTGGCCGAAGGGCTCCGACGAGATGGACACCATGTTGGAAAGGATGACTCTGCTGTCACTGCTGCCCGTGAGGACCAGCTGGTCATGAGAGTGGTTGTAGCGGACGTTCCACACCCTGCAAAGGGCAAGGCAGCTGCTGAAATGAACTGTCACCCGCAGGCAACACCAACAATGGACCACACCGGCTCTGAGGGCCCCACTAGGCTGGGGCTCACGTTAGGCACTGCCAGGCAATCGGCCCCCAGTCACAGGGCCTGACCTGACATAAGGCAGTTTTCCGCTGAGGTTGGGTTTACTGTAGGTTTCTCTTAAGTCCCAAGAGACAGACAGGGAAGACTAAATGTTGGCCGAAACCTACAGGAGGAGAAGGCTTATCACGCAACATTTCAGACAAGCTTTCTAAAATTCGAAAAAAAAAAAATACTGCCCCAGAAGCAACATGTGGATTAGCGATATCCTGTAATATCAAACAAGCCTCACGGCATCTTCCCAGTTGGCAGTGACTGTGGGTCCTGAGACCAGGGCATGGCGGCCTCCTGGGGCACAAGGGCTGTCCTTGGTTTTGGCTACTGGGATCAGCTTTCTTGCTGGCGTGGGTCCCAGAGCCTGGGAGCTTCTGCCTCCCGTCATGCTGAGGCCAAAACAAGCTCCAGGGCCCAGGTGGCAGACAGTGCCAGGCCCTTGACGCTAGGAGGTGCACCCAGCATGGCCAGGGGCACAGGGAGGCCCAGCCACTCAGACCACAGGAAATTCCAGCAAGTCACTGAATTTATCAGAAGTGTGCACTACCAATCCGGGGTTTTAACATACAGCTTCAGATAAGTAATTCAAACGATACAGAGATGCAGGCCATAGGGAGTGAATGCCCCTTTTTGACTTGGGGAGGATTCCTGATGAGATTTTGGCTCTTACTCTTTCAGACATTTCCTCCACATACCTGTGTCACTCACACTTGTGTACACCCGTGTGGGCACACACGTTTTATTTGCATAAAAATGGATTCATGCTATACATGCCATTGTACAACTTCATCTTTTTACTTACTTAGCAAAAAGTACCCAGCACATGAAAAACATTCAAATAATATGTTAGGGAGAATGAGTGACCTCAGAGATCTTCCCACAGCCACATAGAGATGCTTCACATTCTCCCGACAGCTGCATCATCTCCGCTGCACGGATGTCACCTAATTTACTTAACCAGTCCCCTAGTGATGGACATTTGGGTGGTTTCCAGGTTTCTGGCATTACAAACAATGTTGCGTGAACATCTGTGCACATTTATTTTTGCATACTTGAACCAGCACTGTTTCAAGAGAAAACAGAATTTAATGTTTTTCTTCTTTTCCTACGTTTATAAATCACAAACATTCAGATTTGGAATTAGTGTTTCTTTAGGAAAAATAAAACTGGGTTGATTGATTCACAGCAGCACAAACTAAGCTGGTTTGTGTCTTTCCCAATGGTAAAGTAATTAGCAAAATCAATTGCGTAATCCCCTCCTCCCTGAAGCAGCCAGGAGCGGCCCTACCAGTGGGAGTGCTCCTCCAGGGTCTTCACGGGTTCGGTGACATTTCGGGTGTCCCAGAACTTCACCTTACAGTCGTCTCCACAGCTGGCCAAGTAGTACTGCTTATTGGGATTAAAGTCAAGGTCCCGCACCAGCTGTCCGTGGGCATTCTCTATGCAGTAGATCTGGCTGAGGGAGAAGGAAGAACAGCAAAGGAAAATAGTAAATGGATTAGGAAAAGCCACTGCGTGCTGCGGGCACACACTGGTTTCCCGGGACCCTGTCTAATCCCCCGGCCCAGGGTGCTCTCGTCCCCTCGGCGTTCCTGCCCTGCAGGAAGAGGCTGGTGCCAGCTCCTCCATCCCAGCAACCCTGTGTGGTCGCACCACGCTCATCTCTCCAGAAGCGTATCTGTGACCCTCTGGGCGAGCCGTGGAAGGAATTTTTGCTTTGTAGCCATCAAAAATGTGACTTGGTATCTTGAAAATGAAAGCATGCCAGAGGGGCTGCAACAGCCATGGGGACACTGAGCCAGACATTTGGACAGGATGCCTGACACATTTCTGGAGGGACACAGTGAAGAAGGAAAAGAAAAAGACAGGGAATTGAGGTAGAATATAGTGTTGGGAAATTTTATATATATATACTTACACACACATACAACACAAAATATCTATCTATATATAGAACTATATATATACAGAGAGAAAGAGAAAGGGGGGAGCAGTGGGGAAGGCCATGGAAGCAGGAAGGGGCCGGCTATCTATCTATCCATAGATATATACAGAGAGAGAGAGAGAAAGGGAGGAGCAGTGGGGAAGGCCATGAAAGCAGGAAGGACCATGCCAGCTGGGCTTGCCATTCCACTGTCCACACCAGCTCCAGGTCCAACACTGCTGGTGGCCAGTGCAACCCACTCGCTCCAGGGTGGGAGAAGGGGACTGTTTGAAATGAGTCACACGGCTGTTCACAGTGCGTGCGTTCTCACACTCACGCGTGCATCTGTGTGCATGCCCACACATGTATGTACACACACATGCACACATCCATGCATGAGAGGGCAGACACGCACACACGCACTCACACATCTCACTTTGCCCTGGATCCTATGGTCCTTGGCTGCTCCTCGCAGGGTCTGAAGTCATAATATCCTGCCTACGGCCCTGATGTCATGAATCCCAGAGGGCAGGTCACCCAGTGAGGCTGGACAGTGGCTTGGAACAAAAGGCTGCGCCCAGGAGAGCAAAGAACCCATGGCCTGGCGCTGCCCAGCGGCTCCTACCTGCACGGCCTCCCCAGCACTGCCGTGGGCGGGACTGAAATCACTCCTGCATCATTTACCTTCCTCACCGCAGGCCTCAATGGGGCTGAAGAGCAATGGGAAACTTCTGTGCCTTGTAATTTGCTTCCCTTATCTGAAGACCATCATTGTTCTCTGCTCTCCAAAGTAGATGAACTCAATTCCTTTCATCTTTTTCTCTCACATTAGAACTCCCGGCCCTAAACCACTTTTAAATCTTCTGGTTTTTATATCCTGCACCTTTGCAATATCTTAATATTTCTTCCCTAAAATATAATACCTAAACTTTTAAATCTTTCAAGGGAAACAGGCAAAGGTAGAAAATTAAAAACTTGGCAAATTCCCGGGGAACTAGATGGTCAGTCGCACATGCACGACGTATTAACTAAAGGTTACTGCATGCTCCATCACCAGTAACTGTCACACAAAAGCATCATACCACCTAAAAAAGCACCAAAGGCATCCTGGCTCCATGCAAACCAAAGCTGCTTGCAAAAGGAGAAATGACAGTCATTGAGAAGGCGCCAGGACCCTCTGTGCTGCGCTGGCACGTCCTCACCACAGACACAACACGGGCAAAATGAGGCCACTGCCAGATGTCACCCATCAAAGCCACAGGCATCTTTTTGTTTGCTTATTTGTTTGGTCTGTAATGTCAGTCTTTGAGTTTCTTGTTTTCAGATACTGAAATTCTTCACATCCTTCAAAAAACCATGCAGACAAAGGACACGATGACCACAGGACACGGAGAAATGGATTTCAGCAGGACGTTCATCACGGGCTGAGTCTGTGGTTTCCAGCTTCTGATTAGGAAACCAAACAAGCCCTCTGCACGGACGTGCACAAAGGAGGAAGTGGCAATTGATTCTTTATTAGCCCCTGAGTTTTCAGAGGGGCCTTGGAACTAAACCTAAAGTTGTGTCCCCACCCTGGAATCAACACGAGTTATTGTATGACATCCGTCTTTTCAGCTCGGTGATAAATTATGGTGTGCTGAGGGGATAAACTGTATCTTAAAAAAGCTTGTGTGGGCTTCCGTTGCCACGGCAACAGACGTGCTACCATCACTCCTTTGCCTATCAAAATCACAACTGGAACGGAAAACTCGCTCTTATTTGTTCCATTAGAGCTGCTGGCTGTTGTGTATAATTACTTAAATGACAAAATATGATTGCCCTATAGGTGTGTCTCCAGAAGGCACAGCTATGGTCAAGGACGACCCCAGGAGAGACTTAACCTGGGGACTGCAGCTGTCAGCCTGCAGCGGCTCATCAGACACGGGCACCCTGTGGTCCCCATCTCGCTCAGTGTTACAAAAGCCCCAATCCCTAGTTTTCATCATAAACTCCTGCTAATGCAGAGATATCAATATGGAACATTAAACAGCCACCGAGGTGCACCGGTTCCATTGCAGTGGATGTGCTAGCTTAATTTGGGGTGAAGAAACAAGATGAAGATTTATGATTTCCTACAAAAACGAGATGAAGACAAACCATGCGCCCCCAAAGGCATGTGGCTCACCATCAGCTCCACCATCATCCCGGTTCTGCTCGGTGAGGGAGGAAAGGAAGTGGGGCCTGCGCCAGGTGGGCTCACTGACCTCATGCTCCGGGTGTCCCAGCCACGGAGGGTGGTGTCGTTCGCTGTGGCCACCTGGGTGCAGTTATGATGTGGGCTCCACCGTCCTGAGGTGAACTTCAGTTGTCCCTTCCCTTCCAGGGATGCTGAGCTGGCCAGCTGGGAGTGTCATGATGTTTTCCAAAGGAAGAAGAAAAGAAGAAGAAGAATGTGAAGTCTGTTCAGAAACGCGAGAGGATATCCCACACTCAAGGATATTATTGACAATAATTACTGAGAATAATCAGGAAGCTCTTTGTTTCCTTTCCTTAAATGGCAAAAATGAACCTTACTTGGGGAAATCTATAAAACTGAGCACAGCAAAAAATAGAAAGCATATTAATAGGCCTCTATTAAAGAGCGTTTGCTTGCAAGTATGTGATTAGAGATAATCAACTCGAACTTGAAGGGAAACAATACAAAACAACTCAAACATCTGGCTTTCCCCAAAGAAAGCGACAAAACAAGTCAGGTCCACCTGACCGGTTCCGGAATAACAAAGGGACAAACACATTCACTCGGTCAGATGCTGTCTCCAGTGCACACCCTCTTCCCTCCCTCCGTCTCGAGGCCCACACGGCCTTCGCCTGGCATTTAATCAGACCACCCCAAGCCAGCGAGCTGACCATGAAGGCCTCAGCAAGGCCCTGTGGGGCTGGTGTTAGGGCTAAAACCTCCTCCTGCCTAAAAGAGGGTGGGGCCCAGTTGTGAGCCTGCGAGATCCCCAGCTCGTTTCTCTGCTCGCCTAGGATTTCACGCACAAAGGCTGAGCATGTTGGCTGCATCGTTATTTCAATTTGGGGGTTGAATTTCAATGCACAGGATGACTGTTAGGCAGGAAGCGTCCAGGTCTGCCCCAGGGTCCTCTGTCACACCTGCCCCCAAGTCCTCCTGAGGGACACAGTTCCCACCACTAATTCCGTTAACTTTCAAACCAGCTGTGCTCTTCAGAGCCCTCTGAGAGGAGCCTGAGGCAGGTGGCTGGTGAGGCAGGCCTGGCCAGGCCGAGGGCAGGTCCAAACGAGCTGCTAGACAGGCCGTGAGAGGCCCAATGACCGAGCTGGTGCTGGAGTTTATTCAGCATCTCACAAGATTTACCGAGGGGCTTTGCTGGCCAGGGCAGGTTGGGTACCCAGGCTCGGAGTGAACAAGTCCCGGAGGTCCCCACAGAGTGAGTGCCCACTGCATAGACAGGCAGGGGCTCTGCCTGGAAACCACCACTCAGAACAGAAAGACGGGCAGTTCCCAGTGAGAAATAGGGCACCGTCTAAGTCACAGGCAAAGGGCTTTCTGGAAAGAGCGCACTGGCTGCAGATGCTCCTGGTGTCTCCCAGCAAGAGGCCTCCCAACTTCAGAGGTGGCCACTGGGAGGCGTGAGCTACAAGACCTGGTGTCCCCCAAGTCCTATGCAAATGGGCTGTGCGAGAGACTGAGAACTCAAAACAGTCCTGGTCAGAAGCCGAGAAGGGCGGTCATCAGTGAGAGATGCAGACACTGCGCTCAGTCAGGGAGAGGAGGCCTCGGGCCCAGGAAGAGCCACATCTTCACCTCCCACTCCGAAAGCCTGCTCTGATGCTTAGGAAACGTTTTTGGAAACTGAAAGCCACCATCCTTGCAGAGCCTTGTTATTGGGGGAACCCACCCCCGATAATTCAACGTAGGTTCTTTTCTATTTTCCCTGTGTCGGTCGGTCTGAGAAATAAAGGGAAAGAGTACAAAAGAGAGAAATTTTAAAGCTGGGTGTCCGGGGGAGACATCACATGTCGGCAGGTTCCATGATGCCCCGTAAGCCGTAAAACCAGCAAGTTTTTATTAGCAATTTTCAAAGGGGAGGGAGTGTACGAATAGGGTGTGGGTCACAGAGATCACATGCTTCAAGGGCAACAGAAGATCACAAGGCAGAAGGTCAGGGCGAGATCACAAGGTCAGGGCGAAACTACAACCACTAATGAACTTCCATGTCCCACTGTGCTCGCATTGCCATTGATAAACATCTTAACAGGGTTCAAGAGCAGAGAACCCATCTGACTAGAATTCGCCAGGCTGGAATTTCCTAATCCTAGCAAGCCTGGGGGCACTGCAGGAGGCCAGGGTGTGTTTCATCCCTCATCTGCAACTGCATATGGCAGACACCCCCAGAGCGGCCATTTTAGAGGCCCCCCGGGGAATGCATTCTTTTCCCAGGCTGTTAATTATTAATATTCCTTACTGGGGAAAGAATTCAGCAATATTTATCTTATCCGTTTTGGTAATAAGAGAAATATGGCTCTGTTCCACCCGGCTCCCAGGCAGCCAGACTTTACAATTCTCCCTTGTTCCCTGAAAATTGCTGTTATCCTGTTCTTAAGGTGCCCAGATTTCATATTGTTCAAACACACATGCTTTACGAACAATTTGTGCAGTTAATGCAATCATCGCAGGGTCCTGAGGCGACATACATCCTCAGCTTATGAAGATGATGGGATTAAGAGATTAAAGTAAAGACAGGCATAGGAAATTATAAGAGCATTGATTGGGGAAGTGATAAATGTCCATGAAATCTTCACAATTTATGTTCTTCTGTCACGGCTTCAGCAGGTCCCTCTGTTCGCAGTCCCTGACTTCCTGCAACACCTTGTGGTGGTGAGAAGAGGTCAAGAGAAGGTGGGGACACAAGAGACCCACTGGGGGGACAGGGTACCCGTGACTCCATATCTGGGCAGAAGCCAGGAGGTTGTGTCTGCATCTGAGCAGCTATGGGGGGGGCGTGTCCACATCTGGACAGAGGTAACAGGGCTGTGTCCACATCTGGGCAGAGGTGACATGGGTGTGTCTGCATCTGGGCACGCATGGGGAGGGGTGTGTCCACATCTGGGCAGAGGTGACAGGGGTGTGTCTGCATCTGGGCACGCATGGGGGGTGTGTCCACATCTGGGCAGAGGTGACAGGGTGTGTCTGCATCTGGGCAGGAATGGGGGGTGTGTCTGCATCTGGGCACACATGGGGGGGTGTCCACATCTGGGCACGCATTGGGGGGTGTGTCCACATCTAGGCAGAGGTGATGGGTGTGTCTGCATCTGGGCATGCATGGGGAGAGTATGTGTCCACATCTGGGTACAGGCAAGGGGGTTAGGGCTGGGGTGGCACCTGGGGCCTCACTGAGAGCCAGGAGAAGAATAGCCATGGTGATGGTCAGAGGAGCTCTCTAGGAATCGCTTGGACAGGGGCACCGGCAGGCTGGGTGTTGCCGAGGAGTGGACCTGTCCGCTCCCTCCCAGCCCCAAGCGGATGGCTGCCGATGGGCTCCTTCTTTTGTTTATGGAGAGCCTCCTGTGTGCCCCCGGCCCAGCTCCCCTGTGCCCAGGTCCCTGCCCAGCCTGGCCCACCACTTTCATCCCCACAACCAAGTGACTTTCAGGAAGTCAAAGGATGTCTCCTTAGGAAAAGCGCGGGGCTTTTGTTTTACGATATCCCTGGTAAACTATCCGCTCTACTGTCGTATGTGCCAAGGGTGACTTACTGATCCTCTCTCCACAGTAAGCTGAAGGGCTATTTCTGCTCCGTGCAGGAAATGTTAATTGCATTCCTGCTGTGTGGGGACACTTGGCAGGCATGCGTCCCACACACGGACCAAGCAGGAAAACGCCAGGAGCACACAGAGGAGGAGGCGGGAGCAGCCGCCACGTGTGGGGCCTCGGGAAGCCTGTGCAGAACTGAAAGGTGGACACAGGGGCGGGGCAGGGAGGGGGGCAGGGGCAGACACCAGAACACGCAAGCATGTGTGAGCATGGCAGGATTAAGCTTGAGTCATGAACACCAGGCCAAGGCATCCGCGGTGAGTCTGGTAGGCTCACCAAGGCAGCCGACACAGCACCAGGCAGAACAGTGGGGACAGGGCTGGAACCAAGCACTGAACTTGTTGAGGACAGCCAGGGTCCAGGCCAGCTGTCAGCAGGACAGAGTGACCGAACCAGAAAGGCTGGGCAGGTCTGGGCTATGGGCAGGGAGGTGGCAGGGCCTGGGCACTCCGCATGGTGACGGCAGCATGTGCAGCAGCTCGGACGCTGGACACGAACTAGCGCTAGCAAAGGGAAATTGAACCTGAGGAGCCTGAGGTGTCTCGGGACCAAGAGGTGGGAACTACATTGGGCTTTGGGGCTGCCGAGCCCCAGGCACGTGCTCCCACCCTGAGCTGGGCCCCTCTCTCCACACCTGCTCCGTTTCTTTCTCTCACTCCGGCCTGGCTCCCGTATGTGCACAGGGCGGGAGGCAAAGGCACCGGCAACACCAGGGCCTGACATCCCCCTGACCAGGCACCCAAAGATGAGCCAACCCTTAGACCTCACCCCAAATTCCTAGAGAAGGAGGTAGACTGGCACAGCCGGGCCAGGCACTCGCCAGGAACAATCAACCACGGTGGAGGGGGGATGTTAACAAAAGAGGGGAGTGCTCTGCGCATAAAATCAGAGGCACCTCCCACCTTCCTATTTCACTCCATCAGATTTTACAGCATCTCTTCCTTCTCATTACCTTTGCGGCAAGGGTGCAGCTTTTCCAGCTGGTGCAGGAGGCGGGCTCCCAGATACACTCAGCATGGACCCAGACACAGAGCGGGGGCACAGGCACTGCAGGGAGGGAGGGCGTGGCTCCCACAGCAAGCTCCAAGGAACCATATAGTGTGCAGGGTGACACACAGGAGCCAAGGAGAGGGTCCCCCTTGCAAAGCTACCGAGGAAGAAAACAGAGCTGGAAAATTCACGACCCTAAACGCTAAGCCACAAGAAAACCTTTAGTAAAAGCCAGCTGGGGAGTAGGTCAAAATAAATGTTGCCAACAGCAATGATGGAATACAGTTTCCTAAAGAGAAGAATTGGTAGCAACATTACGTCAAAAACTAGCAATGATTCGAGTGTACACATTATTTCAGAAACACAGGGTGAGCTAATTTTTGGCTTTAACTTTGGCAACTTACAGTTAGTTAGGTTCAATGTCTTTTTGTTTTATTTTTTATTATTTATTTATTTATTTTTTGAGACGGAGTCTCACTCTGCCACCCAGGCTGGAGTGCAGTGGCGCAATCTCGGCTCACTGCAAGCTCCAATTCCCGGGCTCACGCCATTCTCCTGCCTCAGCTTCCCAAGTAGCTGGGACTACAGGCGCCCGCCACCACGCCTGGCTAATTTTTTGTATTTTTAGTAGAGATGGGGTTTCACCATGTTAGTCAGGATGGTCTCGATCTTCTGACCTTGTGATCCGTCTGCCTCGGCCTCCCAAAGTGCTGGGATTACAGGCGTGAGCCACCGCACCCGGCCTAAGTTCAATGTCTTAACTTCCACATGGACAATATGAATGAAGAAATACCTTTGTAGTATTCCCTTTAGGTAAACAGAAAAAAGTCAAGTGAAATTTTTTACAGGTACTATTTCTGAAGACCTACTTATCAGGTTAATGATTATCCATTGATGACAATGAATACAGTAAAAAAGACCAACTAGCAGATATAATGAAAAGGCTGGATATTGTTTCTAACTAATCGATACTGTGCTCCAGTTAACTTTCTACTAACTTTATTGGTTGATTATGAAACTCTTTAGAAGTCAGAAACGCAAGGTCACACCTTTAGAAGGTAATGCAAATTTGGCAGAGTGGCCTGGACAAGTTCTTGATGACTCGTGTGTGCGAAACACCACAGGGCCATTCCAGAAGGGGAAGGCCCGAAATCTTGAGCCAAGCAATGCAAGCTGAGCCCCCAGCAGAGCTATTCTGCCATCCCAAGCTCTTGCACTTCAACTTCTAACTCCGTAAGTGCTCCTTGCAGAAGTTCAGTTAGCAAAATGGAGCACCACTTGCGTCCAAAACCCACGGGATAAAACACATCCTAGCCTTCAGCTTAAGGACTCGTCTAGATTTTTGAAAGAGTAAGTTAATTAATTAAGCCATCAACCAACTACCAATTAGGCTTGCAGCTGATCAACAAGTATTTATTGAGCAAGCTCCTCAGCCGTGCCAAGAGCCAAGATGGCAGACGTGGTTTTTGTTCTCACACTCGGTGTCTGGCTGCCGAGGTAAATGTGTGCAACGAAATCACTCAACAAACACAACTCGTTATCAGTTACTCAATGCCAGGCCCTGTGCTGAGCATTTATGCTCATTTCCTAGTGAAATTATCACAAGTCACATGATGTAGATGTGAATATCACCATTTGACAGGTGAGAAAACTGAGGCTTGGAGCAATTAAATAATTGTACAATGTTTTAAAAGCTAGCTAACAAGTGACAAAGCCAGGGTAAATGATAATAACGTACGTTGAGAGGGATTTCAAATAAAGTAGAACTCATCCAGGTTAGAGTAACTAGGGAAAGCTTTCATGAGGCTTAGGAACTGCGATGGGCATTACAGACTGAACAGAACCTAAATCAGTGAAACACAGGAGTGAGCCATTCCTGGCAAAAACAAAAGCCTCACCAAGGCAGAGAGATACGTAACGTAAATAAACCTGATTGAAGGGGAACCACGTGCCGGTAGTCAGCGACAAAACAGACCAGGCCAGGAGGCCGGGACAGCACAGCACTGAGTCGGACAGGAGAGCCCGCACTCGGGGCGCCTCCTCCAGCTGGAGGGTAGATAAAAAAAGCAGAGCTGGCAGAGGTGAAGCTGTGACATGAGGAGGCTGAAAACCAGGGAAGCTGGAGGCAGAAGAGGCCCATGGTCAGCAGCATCTGGGATGGCCCTCAGACTTGGTTGCCTATGGAGTCCCTGCCCCAGAGCGGCTGGCCTCTAACCAGCACAGCAGGGCGGGGTCCCTCAGCGGATTAGATGAGAAGAGATCTGGGCTTCATCTTGCTGGCTGGGATGAGGCAAGCTCCACACTGTGGGGCCACACGGCCGGCAGCTGAGGGTGGCCTCTGGCCAACAGCTGGAGGTATCCAGGCCCTCAGTCCAGCGGCCCAGAAGGAGCGACATCCGACCAGCAGCAAGCCCAGCCCCACTGACCCTGAGACCACAGCCTCGTGCGAGGGAGGTTTCAAGCAGAGGACCCAGCTGAGGTGTGCTTGGATTCCAGGTTATCCACACAAAAGCTGAGGTCACACACGTGGGCCGTGCTGAGCACTTCAAGGTCATCTGTTCCAGCAACAGACAACTAACACGAGGCACTGACCAGAGGTGACAGGGAGATGCCCCCAGATAAGGGGAGACCCTGATGGATCTCAGCAGCTCAGAGGCGGGCTGTGGCCCCCCCTTACTCCACAGCTGGGAAAACTAGAACCCAGGGAGAGTGGGTGAGCTGCCTGTGGCCACAGCCAGCTGGAGGCAGAAACAGGATCTGTCACCTGACTCCACTCCATTGGTCATGCTAACGCCTGTACTCCCAGGCCCTGAAAACTTCACACTCACAGGTGCAGAGAAGCCTAGAAGGTAAATTTTAATAAAAGCCTGAAAGATATTTCACCATCAATTTCTGAGGGTCTACTCAGGGCAGACAGTACAGTGTAAGTTGTAAGGTTAATCAATCACAATTTTTGGTTTCCTGGGGACACGGAGACAGAACTCAGCAAGAACTCCACAGGGTGCGATGCATGCAGTAATCTGTTTTTCGACATTAAAGAAGAATATTCAGTGCTTCCTGGTCCAAAAGGAATGATTAAAGGCGCCCACAAAACTTTCAAGGGAGATGTTACTAATGCCAGAATGTGAACAAAAGAATACACCTCCTAACGAGCAAAATGACGTGCCTGGCATCGTCTTTAGCAGTTCATGTGGAGCATATCTAAGAAGAGTCTCAGCGGAAGATTTTGAGAGACAAAAAGCTGTATTTCCTGCCATCAAGAGCCACAGAGCTGACAAGGGTGGCTTGATTTGGAGGACAGGAAAACTACAGAGAACACAGCACTGCACTCACAGCAGACCCTACTACATGCAGGCGCACTCCCAGCAGACCCTACTACGTGTAGGCTGTGCTCACAGCAGACCCTACTACATGTAGGACTGTGCTCCCAGCAGACCCTACTACTTGCAGGCCGCACTCACAGCAGACCCTACCACATGCACGCTGACCAATACCAAGGAAAATGGAGGGCCAGCAGAGTGAAGCACGCACCACCCTCTCACCTTGGACAGAGAACAGCAGGGTGAAGAAACAGCAAGGCTGTGGTGTCTAGGGCGCAGGACGCATGAAGCACCCGGTGCAGGCGTGTCCCAGGTTGTGCACCCTGGGCTGCATGGCAGGCGGGAGGGGCTGGCTTACAAAACGGCCATGACCATCCCACCCTGAGCCCGTTCCCATCCCATCCTCAGGGACTGACACTGCTCTGAGCTGAGCAGGAGGAAACTGTTCTCGCCAATGACTAGTTTAGACATGACTTGCCATTATGTCTGACAACTGGACAGAGGCACCTCTAACAAAGGCCTTCCTTACAAACAGAGATGCAGAGAAATCTGCTTTCTCTGCACTGGAACTGTGGGAGTCTGCATGTGATGGCTGGAACTGCTGCAGCTGCCTTGCAGTCATGAAGGCAGAAAGCAGTCACATGTGGATATGGCAGAGTGGAAAGATGCAAAGCAGCCGAGGCCTTCATGCTGTGGAGACACTGAATCACTTTATTTCCAAGCTTCTTGTTATAGCAGATAATAAAGATTCCTCTTTGTTTAAGTCATTCCCTGTGTCCTGCAGCCAAATACAACCTAACTGCTGCACCTCTAGTGCCCATTTGAGAATGCCGATGACACCTATGGAAACTTCCCTTCCCTATCTCTGGTTGGGAATTCCAGTCCCAGCTTTGAACGTGAATGCCCCGAGCTTGAACCCCAGCTCTGCTTCCGAGTAAGCCATCATCGGCAGGTTACTTAGTCTCTTTGAGGCTTGGCTCCAGCTCCTATAACTCACGCATGACGATATTAAAGGACCCACGCTGCAGTGTTATAAGGATTAAAGGAGATAATACAGGTCAAATGTCCAGACAGTGCCTAGCACGTGGCAGGCATCTTAAACACGTTTTTCTTCATCCTTACTATGACTCAAAAAACAGCACCTTGGAACATTCAGAAGAGCTCTGAGTGGTCTTTATGTGGGGCGAACACTGACGCTGCCTTCTGGAGCACTATGGTCTGATGGAGGCGACAGAAATGAAATCTGCTGGAGTCCCTGAGGCCCAGCGCCACCTTCAGGATGCAGAAGAAAAAGAAAAGGAAGAGGATCTTGGGAGGGCTGGGCTCTCCTGGTGGCACACTTGGGCTCTCCTGGCGGGACATCCAGGCTCTTGTGGTGGGATACCTCGCTGCCAGGGCTCGTTTCCAGATGGCAGGAGCTGGTAGCACCAGGGGACAGAGAAAGGGTGGAGGTGTGTCCTGCCAGGGTCACATGGCAGGTGGGCCCTTAGCCCTGAGGGAGGCTGTGCACACCCAGCTTGAATGGGACACAGAGCCCCCAGTGGGCTGCAGGCTCCCACACACTATCAAGGGTACCATCCCCTGGGGAGACGAAGTCTGAGGTGCACAGAGCTGACCCCCATGAGAGTCTGCATTGTGGCCTCCTGGAAGAGTAGAGCCTTCCTGTATCAGAAAATGTACACAGGGCATCGGCTGTCCCCACTAGGTGACACGATGTGCCGTTTTAAACTTATTTTTAGTTTATTTCTAAAAGGATTCTATTTGTAGGAAGAATAGAACTAAAAGGGTCTTTTCACTCCTCCTTTGCTACACAAAAATCTAAGCTCTGTTTCTGGAGAAAAACTGTGTGTCTTAAACCCCAAAATGCAGATGTGACCTCAGTTTTACACACTCGAAATTGGAAAGACCATGAGTAGAGATCAGAATTTTTTTTTTTTTTTTTACCAAGATAGACTATAAGAAATCTTTCTGCAACCCCAATTAGACATTAGTGATCTGTTGGAGAGGTGGGTCTAATTAGAGGCAATTCTTGGGAGAGGGAAAAAGACCTTTTAAAAAGAATAATGAGGGCAGAAAACACTGGGAGCAGCGCGTCATGAAAGCACGCCGGATCCCTCATGTCTGAACTGTAATGATCACTCGCTGGCTTTGGGGAAAGTCATTTAATTATGAAGGAGACACAGACTGCTTTCTGGGACCTCAAGTTCTGTCTTGCCTCTGCACGAGGGTCTTCTTGGTGACCCTCCTATTGGGTAACCTTCACCCACGGCCCAGTGTTGGAGATCATGTATTACAGCTGCTCCATCCGCATCCATGTACCCACGCACCCATCCACGCGTCCACCCACCCGCCGTCCATCTACCTGACAGGCACACACTAAGAGCTTGCTGTGAGGAACGCTGCTCTCCTGTAACCTGTAATTCCACTGTTAAATGGACGCTTGGTCAGGCCAAGGAACATGTCTCAGGTCACACTGTTAAGGAGTGGCAGGAAGGAGACCTGGTTTTGCAGGCTGCACTGCCGCCCTAGCTGCAGGAGGACTCACTGCCTCTGGGCCTCCCCTGCCGCCCCAGCTCAGGTCGTCCTGTACTCTGTGCACCTTCCCACTGACCCGTGCCTGTCCCAGCTATTCCAGCAAAACTTGAAGTCTTACATTAAATGCATCATCTAGATACTGCAGGCCCTATAACCGCATGGCACATTACAAAAGGCAGAGGCTCTGTGTCGGCCACCAAAGCTCCAGCAGCATGTCACAGTTCAGGTGGCCCTTGGACATGGCAGGCACTCAGAACAGGGTGCTGATGGGGAGCCTGTGCCGAAGCTCCCCAGGGTGAGCAGCTCCTCTTTCTTAAAGACGCCTGGTTCTAAAAATATATTATTTGTTTTGTATTACCAGAAAGAAGTCTTTTAAGAGCTTGGGAAAAAGACGCTCAGTTGCTAGATACCAGCACCTAGCCACTTTTGTTTTTTAATGACTTTTATTCAAAATCTGAGTGGAAGACTAATAAGAAAATGCTAGTGAGCTCCAATATTTACAAAATCAAACTATACATGTAGTTTTATGATATTAAAACTATGCAACTTGGTAAATTATACTATGATATTAAAATATGCAACTTAGTAAATCACTGACTACATATTTTCTTAAAGATAATGGCTTTTTCAAAACAAATATCCAAAACATAAATTTCACTGGCCATTGTCTGAAACCCCTGGCTATAAAGCTGACATTTATTTTAATGATGCAGTCTCTGCTCAAAATATTTCAGAATGTCTTTTTATGAGTCTTACAAGGAAATCAATTTTCATGTGGTTTTAACCCGTTTTCCACTAATCAGCTTTTGCAAAGCTTGCTGACCTATTTTATTTACCAGATTTTGTTCCAATTAACTTTTTCAAAAAATCAAATTCATGCTCATAGGACAAAATGTTATTGATCATTCAAGATACTCAAATAAGAGCAAGTTATCTGAGAACCTCACAGACCTGAAGGAGGACAGGAGAGGTCTGGGCAGGCAGATGCCGCCGTGAGCACCTCTGTGCCCGGGTGTGACTCACTCACAGGGCATCAGACCTGACCCGCAGCCCCAGATCTGGCAGTCAGATCACGTCACCTTCAGAAACTTCCTCTGCTTCCGTTAGCTTTCCTCTTCTCATCTGTCAGTTGGGAGGGGGCCCAATTATATGACGACGAGGTCTGTGTCTTTGATTAAAAGGACTACTTAAAAATAGTGAGAAATGACCATTTGTTGGGAAAAGTCCTTATTACCCTCTCCAAAGTGAGCTCACTGAGTGTCTGTTGAATGAATTTGGCCATGGCATTCTGGTATGCTTGGCGTATGGCTGACTTCTTGCAGTCATAACTCAACCCCAATTCCCCCAGGAAACATTCGGCGGGTCCTTTGTCCATGCGTGAGGCTCGTGGCGGGTCCTTCCTTGAGTGAGGCTCGTGGTGGGTCCTCCTTCTGTGAGTGAGGCCCGTGGCAGGTGCAGGTGTCTGGGGCCATCCCTGCTCCCCGACTCCAGTGTTCCTCTTTCCCACAAGGCCTCCAGCCTGGGAATGATGGCACACACAGGGTCCGTGCACGCTCATTCAGAATGTTCAGATTCTTCCCTCTAATAGGACAAGGGAAGAGCTCTCATATTATCAAGGTCTCCAGAAGCGGGAACAATAGTGGAGGTGGCTGACCAGCACCATCTTTTCCGGGACGCCTGCTGGTGGGAAGGCAGGGTGTACACCCATTCCGTGTTTCTCTCACTAAGCACAACGAAAGCCTGGACACTGCACATACAACAGAGGGTGATTTGAAAGTTGGAGAGAGAGGGCAGGCCCATGCGGCACATAAGGAGACATGCAGTGGGGCTCCCTGGGGTCTCCTTCTGCCTCATTCACCCCAGACCTGGAGCTGAAGAAGCTGGAAGCCAGGAAACACCACCAAATAAGGCCCCAGAAGAGCCCACTGAAAGCCACATTTTCAAAAAGGGGCAGCCAAGTAGGACACAAAACCTCTAGACAGAAACCACGTACTCCAGACAAGCAGCCCAGAAAAAACCATGTCCTCGCTGCCCCCTACAACAGGGAAGCCCAGACTCCGTGTCCCCCGCATGGCGAGGGTGCGTGGAAGGAGGCCCAGGCACCTTGTGCATCTTAACCAAAGTGGACCCTGACGTCACTGTCAAACGCACAGCGATCAGCCCCCTGAGGAGAAAGCAGGAGACGATCTTCAGCATCCAAGTCATCTCAGCTCTCAGCCCTGGGACAAGGGACAATGCATAAAAGGAAAGACCAACAAACTGAACTTCATCGACATGGAGAACCTTCCAGACAATGGAACATTACTCAGTGATAAAAAGAAATGTGCTTTCAAGCCATGAAAAGACCTGGAGAAACCTTGACTGCTTATTACTAAGGGACAGAAACCAATCTAAAAACCATCCATACTGTATGGATCCAACTCTGTGACATCCTGGAAAAAGCAAAACAATGGCAATGGTGAAAAGATCGGGCTTGCCAGGGGCTTGGAGAGAGAGCATGAGGAAAGAATCATCGTTGGGGCACAGAGGATTTTTAGGGCCGTGAAACAATTCTGTGTGACATCACGGTAGAGAACAGGTGTCAGGACACATTTGTCCAAACCCACAGAACATCCAGCACCAAGAGGGAGCCCTAATGTCAACGAGGGGCTCTGGGTGACGGTGATGTGCCCGTGTGGGTTAATCAGTGATAACAAAGGTCCCACGCCAGCAGGGGATATGCTGAGAGTGGGGGAGGCTGTGGGAAATCTCTGTATCATCCACTCAATTTTGCCGTGAACTTAAAACTGTTCTAAAAGAAAAAAAAAAAAAGAGATAAACTTTTGCTCTGAAAAAGACCCTACTAAAAAGAGGAAAAGAAAAGTGACAGAATAGGAGAGAGCATTGCCAGCCACCTCCACGTTTCAGGAGCAGAGACTTAAAATGCGAAGGAAACAACTCCTCATTCAGGGTGAACGCATCTGTCCCACCCACATCTGTTTTTCCAGAACTCAGTCCCACGGCCACACCAGGCTGCAGAGAGGCTGGGGAGTGAGGCCTGTCCTGGTCTGTGTTGCCACAGAGGACAGGGGACAGACATTGGGACAAGGAGCTGTCCCTGAACACCCCCACGACAGTCACAGCCACATGCAGGGATGAGCACGCTTGGTTTCTAGACAAGAAAGCAACGTCCGCAGGCGAGTCGAGGAGGTCCCGGTGCTGCTGTCCCATTCTCCATGTCCAGGTCTTCTCACTGTTTACCTCCCACTTTTTTTTTTTTTTTTTGAGATGGAGTCTCGCTCTGTCACCAGGCTGGAGTGCAGTGGCGTGATCTTGGCTCACTGCAACCTCCACCCCCCAGGTTCAAGCAAGTCTCCCTGCCCTAGCCTCCTGAGTAGCTGAGATTACAGGCACATGCCACCACGCCTGGCTAATTTATTTTTATTTTTATTTTTATTTTTAGTAGAGACGGGGTTTCACCACGTTGGCCAGGCTGGCCTCGAACTCCTGATGTAAGGTGATCCACCCGCCTCAACCTCCCAAAGTGCTGGGATTACAGGCGTGAGCCACCGCCCCTGGCCTAGCTCCCACTACTAAGTGAGAACATGCATAGTTTGGGTGGAGGATGGGAGGAGACAGGACTGTAAACTCCCCATGGGTACTGTGCTTATTACCTGGCTCATGAAATCATCTGTACACCAAACCCCTGTGACATGCAATTTACCTACATCGCAAACCTGCACATGCACCCCTGAACCTAAAACGAAAGTTTAAAAATAAGTAAATAAAATTTTAATAAAATATCAGAAATAAAAGGGCAAATGAATCCACCTATGGGCACGCCGCAGTGAACAGGAGGGTCGCTGCTGGAACCAGCAGTCAGGTTCCACGCATGAAGTTCTCCACTTTAACACTAACAAAACAAGCCTCTTTCTTTCCTCTGTACCACGTCTCTTCCAGTTTGGAGAACAAGAAAGATGAAAACAGAACAGGCTTTCCAAGGTGCGCTGGCAAGGAGCCATAGAACCCACCGACCGCCCGCAAAGTTCCCAGCCCCTCCCCACGAGCTCTGAGATTAAGCTCGGCTTCTGCCCACTGCTCTCTTGGTCCCCAAAACACAAACGCTATTTGCATGACAGGCACGCTGGACATGGCGTTGGCTGCAAGGACCATGCTGCTGTCGCTAGGAGTGCCCCCCAGCTTATGTTTGTTTATCTGATCCTCCTGTGGTACATTTTAAACCTCTGATTAGAAACTTCCCAATAGAAACACTGTGTTCCTGAAGCACACTCCCTTCCTTCAAAGAGGTGCCATGTGTGTCACGCCAAGCAGATGGCTCTCTCTAGATGGCCACCTTCAAGGAGCTCCTGCTCTCCTGCGTGAACAGAAGGCAGAGGTGGAGCGAATCCTCACGCAAGCTTCCTTCTCGCTCCGCCACTGTCGGCTCCTTGACAGAAGCTATTTATTTCGTGGCGAGTGAAAGCTGGGAAAGGCGAAGATGAATGAGCACGCACAGACACAGGACGGCCATCCCTCTACCCTCATCGGGGTCTGTGGCCCCCACGGAACCTTCCACTCCAGACCTCCCCTGAGTTCTGCTAATGATTATAAATGGCACGGAATTTCCAATTTAATTGCAAAAGGTAATGATGCAGTGAGCATGAGATTAGATTCACCACAGAAGGCAATATCCTCAAACAATAAAAAGACATTGAGAAGCTGGGTGTGAAAATGGCTCAAATCGATAGGAAGGTTTCTGTATTAAATACCATAGTGGAGGGTCACAAAGTGATATTGACAGAACTGCTGACAGTGGATAAAAAAGGGGGAGAGAAAACTAAATTGATCTCTGCAGAAAATAAGTTACAGATTAATCACCCTACCATGAAATCCATTTGAGATGACCGAGGCTCTGAAGATGTGTTCACAGTTTGATTACAGAATAGGTCTCCACCTGCCGCATCCTAACTTGTGGGGTCTCCTTTCTCCCCGGCACCCTCCCTGAGGCAGCGAGCACAGTAGGTGTGCAGAAGGCTCCACCCAGCTCTTCCCACACCAGGAGCTGGGCCCTCTGCCCAAGTGTCTATACCAGGAATGGAGCCCTCTGCCCAAGTGTCTCGCCCAAAGCCTACCGTGAGCCTGGCATTTTAATAGGAAAGTATTTCCCTCCTTCTTCCTGGAGGTTTATAGTTATGTAGGAATGCCCCGCGAAAACACAGGGAGGGAAGGGACAAGGAAGGCATCGCCTTCCACCATGACCAGGACTCTGCCAAATCTCCCGGAAGGTGGGAGATTATGAACATATATCCCCAGCCTGCAGGTGTGGTCCACAGGGGTCAACCTCAGGCATGAAATGTCATTCGTTTCCTGTTTTATCTTAAAAGTTTGTGTGAAATTTGCACTCTACTCCAAGATATGAAGATATGCCTTATATTTAAAGTTTTTCATGAAAATAATAATTCTCTTCCTTAAACACCATTGATGCTCTGGGTGAACGCCCAACACTCAATTCCACGGTGAAGGCTGTGAGACTCCCTTTTGTCCATTCAGAGGTTTAAAGCTTTAACAGGAAACTTAATATTTTTAAGTCTTACTTCTGTGCCACTTACTAATAATGATGCATCATTATTCATACCACCTCGTCAGCCTAGAGGGCTGAGGAAAGCACTTATTAATATTCTAAGGCACCATGAGGGAGAAGAGCTAAAAAAACATGGTAGGAACAAATAAATATAAGATGAGGCCATCACTGCAGAAACCTATCCAATGGATGTTTGTGCGATCGCTTTGACTGTGTGCCGGCAACGCAGCCCCCAAGGTATAAATGACATTGTAAGTGCTATCAGTTCAAAGTTCTTCCCTTTTCTCTTTTCTAAAGTGGTTACTTTAACATAAACAAACGCAATGAAATTATGAATGCATGTCAAAACCACATTTTAAAGGAGAAAATTTTAAGAAATCAAATATGAAAAATATATATTAATATTTACTCTGTGAGAGACAAAGTATTCAAACGATGCATATTTAAAAGCAAAACTCAACCCAAAGAAAGCGCTAAAAGTTATTTTCATAACTCATGCAAATACATTACAAGAGCTAGGCACCACTATGAAATTAAAATGTTATAACTGCTCCTACTTAAAACTATGATTTTACCCAAATACACTTTAAGAATCCATTCGTCAAAAGGACAGCACGCTTGAAACGGTAGAAAATACTCCTGGGCATCCCACTCCCTCCTTTGCTCAAAGTGCAGCAAAACGCACATGTTTTGCAAACCACTGGGTTCCGTGTCATATCCCACAAGCCCTGAGTGACATCTGAACGGCTTTCACCTGAAAGACCCCATCAGTCAGTTCTTTGATTGATGATTCAGTCTGTTCATTAACTAAGGTCAAAATTCTAAACTGTTGTGAATCAAGAATTACATTCTGAATTTAGCCCAAAGGTCCCATTTATTAATTTTTTTATTTTTTTCATTACACTTTAAGTTCTAGGGTACATGTGCACAACGTGCAGATTTGTTACATATGTATACATGTGCCGTGTTGGTGTGCTGCACCCATTAACTAGTCATTTACATTAGGTATGTCTCCTAATGCTATCCCTCCCACTCCCCCCACCCCACGACAGGCCCCGGTGTGTGATGTTCCCCACCCTGTGTCCAAGTGATCTCATTGTTCAATTCCCACCTATGAGTGAGAACATGCAGGGTTTGGTTTAAAAATACAGAAACAAACGCTGTGTTGTTCCTTTTACTTACCACAGCCTGGCTCGAGCTTTCCTGTAAATCCCACAGCAGGATATGGTTATCAGCCAAGGAAATGATTTTCTTCCCATCTCCCATTGGCTCCCACACGACACTAAGAGAAAGAGAAGTACCAAATGTTAACATAAACATTTGAGATACCCAGGCTGGTAGCTAAGAGCTGTGATACACGTTCTTCATGACGCAGGAACTCTTTTCCGGCCTGTAGTCACTAGAGTATTTTTTACACTGTCATCCGGCAATGCCTGACAACACTGTTGTTGTCTCACTGTTATGGACTGAATTGTGCCCCCCTCCCCAGATTCATGTGTGGAAGTCCTAGCCCCCCACATGGTGTGATGCTGCAGAGGTTCGTCAATGTACACGGGGGCTATGTCCTCACATCCGTCGTAAGTTTAAAATACCATGAGCTGAAAATGCAGTGGGTGCACCTAACCCACTCATCGTCAGAGCCAGCCTAACCTACCTTAAACAGGCTGACAACACTCACATCAGCCTACAGCTGGGAAAATCATCTAACACAAGACGTACTTTATAAGAAAGTGCTGAATATCTCATGTAACGTATTGGATATCACACTGAAAGTGAAAGGTAGAATGGTTGTATGGGACTCGAAATGCAATTTCTACGAATGCATAGTGTTTCTATGCCATTGTAAAGTCGAGAGGCCATAAGTCAGGGACTGTCTGTACTTGAAATGGAGCCTTTGGGAGGTGATTAGGGTTAGAGGAGGTCATGAGGGTGGGGACCTCGCAATGGGATTCATGCCTTTATAAGAAGAGACCTGGAGGGCAGGCTTCCTCTGTCTCTCTCCATCACGTGAGGACACAGTGAGAAGGCAGCTGTCTACACATCAGTAAGAGAGCCCTCACCAGGAAATGAATCAGCCAACACCTTGATCCTGGACTTCCCGCCCCAGGAACACATTTTCATGTTGACGCCGCCCAGCGTGTGGCGCTTTTTATGGCAGCCCAAGCTAAGACACTCACCAACGTGGGCTTCATCAGTAACTAAGGAATGGACACTGACCAGCAGTGGCCAACGAGACGTGAGGGAGGCCTGTGGGGGCTGGAGGGTGGAGAGTCTTATGGAGGCAGAGAGGAGAAGATGATTTGCACAGGATGCCCCCATCCTTTGTAGCAATCTCCTTAGGCACTCAAGGATAATGGCAAAGTACTGGACGAGATGGGAGGACAGAGCTTAGAGCAGGGCAGAGGAGCTGCCACCGGCCACACCAGGCTCAGGGGTGATGTGAGGCCATTTCCTAATGTTTGAGCAAATTGGAGCCACCGTTTCCCATCATCTGCAGCCAAAGCCATCCTAAATGATACAATGCTATTCAGTTACTCAACAAAGACCAAAATCCTCTCACCTCTGCGATAAAGCCATAAAGAGACCAAGAATTTTTCAACATGGTCGCAAATATGGATGTCTGTTTTCTCTGGTGAAATTCTTAAATGCTTATTTATAAAGAAGGGAATTTCATTCCATGTGCTTTAACGTGTGAGTAATTAAAGACATCAATAAGGTACTACACTATTTCTTCTTAAACAGAACACAATATGGATTGATTGGGGGCACCCTCAAGCATACCTCCCTTACACCATCATCTCAAGACTGTCCATGGAGCTATTACTACTAGTAATCACAACATTAACATCATTCAAAACCACAATCTCTTTCACATTTATAGTTTAAGGAACACACAGAAAGCTCATAGTACTGTGATCAAAGGCGTATCACGCCTATATTAGACCAAAAGTTTATTGTATCTTATCTAATCATAATAAACACATAATATGTAGTAAACAAGACCAAAACTCTAAAGCTAGGATGCTGAAAAACCTGCTCCAAAACCCACTGCTCCGGTCCAGGTAAGACAATGGCTGACTCTAATGGTGAAGATACTTGTTTGGAGCAAAATGATCACACTTCTCTCCGTAGCCCAGTTACTGCAGGTAAACATAGGTAGAGTTCGGACAGCTTGACAGTGAATTCCAAGGAACAAATGCAATGCGGGGAGAGAAGGATGCAACGGGCAGCCCACAGATCTCGTGCTGGTGGAGTAATGCACTTACCCTGTGCGGGACATTTTCTATATGACGGGCAGTAAATTTCCATGGATTCATAAGCTCCCCAGCAGATCTCACTTATAACTCACGTGTGCTTCCCACCAAAAAACAAGCAAGCAAAAGGCTGGAGCAAGGAGTATCCGTGTGGGCTATGCCAACAATGCAGTGACAGTGACTTCTCAGCATGGTACCAGCAAGACGCAGTCTACGTCAGCACCAAGACACTTGGGGTTTTAGTAGAAGCTCCAGAAAGGCAGAGATTCCCTTCACAACTAACTCACACATCGCAGGATGAGAACTAGCCAATCTGATGTCAAAGACTACCTAATTATGAATCAAAGCTAAGAGCTTGTAAGTTATCCACACTTTCCCACAGACCAATTTTAATAATGCACAAACACTAATCTTGGCTATCTCCTTTGGTGCCATAAATATTTGACTACAGTGTCTCTAAACAGATTAAAGGTTTCTGAATCATACACCCCATCTATTAAAACTCTTCTATGTTCCCCACAATGACTGGCAACCTTTGGGGCACACACTTAATGCCTGCTGATGAATTCTAAGTCAGAGTGAAGAATTCCAGGTAAGAGTGAAGATGTCATATTAACAAATAACACTATTTTAAAATAAATTTAGTTATAACCGTTAGTACATTTGGATTTGGAAAACAGTCAACAACTCTAGAATGAGGAAATGTTTTAAAGGCCTCTGAACAACTTTGAAGCTTCAAACACTGTGTTTCAAAGAGCAGCATCCTCAAGCCCTTCCTCAGAAGACAAGTGTGCCCTTTCAACTGCCCACAGTCCCAACCTGTGTCACCATCTGGTTTCTAAATCCACAAGAGAACATAATTGTGGATGAGGAGAGAAAAGGGGTGGCTCTAAACAGAAATGTAGGTGATTCAGCAAGCTATAAAAGATGATTAATTCAGAGCAAAATAGATTGGGGGGAAGGAAGCAAAAATACGGAATTAATAAGACCCCATAACCTAGGGCAGTTCGTTTTGGATGGAATTTGAAACACTAGCATGTACTCACAAAGCCATAAGAGCAACACTGTATTACAGCTTGTGTAAGGAGCTGTTCTTAGTCACCGCCAAGAATCACTGGGGTTTACCTGCAGTAAGCTCTAGCTAAAAAGTAGTAAACATCAAAATACGTTTTGAAAGGTTTTCATCTAAATGTTTTAAGTTTGATGTTTAACTTCAATAAACATAGGTGCTTCATAAAACTCAAGAAAGTAACCCCATACAATTGCAATCTGTCAATTAACAAATAAAAACATTAAAAAGAATAACCCTAAATATTTCACATAGCTAAGATTTTAATCCAAATTTTTTAAAAAATTGAGTTAAACTCATGTAAAAGCACTGTAGAAAGAGGCGTACATTATATCCCACTGTAGATTAGTGGAGAAGCCGAAGCCGCCCTCTGTGAAGCAACATGCTCCACAGAGAGAGGCAGACACCAGTATCACGGGTCAAATCTGCTGGCAGATATTCAGAAACCACATATCACAAAAAGGCTGCAACCAGCAAGACCCTGCATGGTACCAGTCTGATATACCACTTCCTGGGCCCCACCTGAGAATCTTCAGAGGCCCCACTGGCTACCCTGATACACCCCACAGAGTGTGAGTGTCACCTTAGCTGAGAAACCCCCATTGCCACTCCCAGGCAGTAAAGGAGGTTTCACTCCCCAACCCCTCATAAGCTATGCTAAATACACGTGAGTCAGGGGCACACCCAACACAGCCCTGATACGCTCTAGAGCTTTCACAGTGAGTCAGGTGCACACCCAGCATGGCCCTGATACGCTCTAGAGCATTCACAGTGAGTCAAGTGCACACCCAACACGGCCCTGATACACTCTGGAGCTTTCACAGTGACTCAGGTGCACACTCAACACGACCCTGGTATACTCTAGAGCATTCACAGTGAGTCAGGTGCACACCCAACACGGCCCTGATACACTCTAGAGCTTTCACAGAGAGTCAGGTGCACACCCAACATGGCCCCGATACACTCTAGAGCATTCACAGTGAGTCAGGTGCACACCCAACACGGCCCCGACATGCTCTAGAGCTTTCACAGTGAGTCAGGTGCACACCCAACATGGCCCCGGTATACTCTAGAGCTTTCACAGTGAGTCAGGTGCACACCCAACACAGCCCTGATACACTCTAGAGCTTTCACAGTGAGTCAGGTGCACACCCAACATGGCCCTGATACACTCTAGAGCATTCACAGTGAGTCAGGTGCACACCCAGCATGGCCCTGATACACTCTAGAGCTTTCACAGTGAGTCAGGTGCACACCCAACACGGCCCTGATACACTCTAGAGCATTCACAGTGAGTCAGGTGCACACCCAACATGGCCCTGATACACTCTAGAGCATTCACAGTGAGTCAGGTGCACACCCAACATGGCCCTGATACACTCTAGAGCATTCACAGTGAGTCAGGTGCACACCCAACATGGCCCTGATACACTCTAGAGCATTCACAGTGAGTCAGGTGCACACCCAACATGGCCCCGATATGCTCTAGAGCTTTCACAGTGAGTCAGGTGCACACCCAACACGGCCCCGACATGCTCTAGAGCTTTCACAGTGAGTCAGGTGCACACCCAACATGGCCCCGGTATACTCTAGAGCTTTCACAGTGAGTCAGGTGCACACCCAACACGGCCCCGGTATACTCTAGAGCTTTCACAGTGAGTCAGGTGCACACCCAACACAGCCCTGATACACTCTAGAGCTTTCACAGTGAGTCAGGTGCACACCCAACATGGCCCTGATACACTCTAGAGCATTCACAGTGAGTCAGGTGCACACCCAGCATGGCCCTGATACACTCTAGAGCTTTCACAGTGAGTCAGGTGCACACCCAACACAGCCCTGATACACTCTAGAGCATTCACAGTGAGTTCGGAACACATGCACACAATGGCTGAGGTACACTCTAGAACATTCACAGTCAGTTGAGGACACAAGCACACAAAGGCCGAGGTACACTCTAGAGCATTCACAGTGAGTCCGGAACACATGAACACAAAGGCCGAGATACACTCTAGAGCATTCACAGTCAGTTGAGGACACAAGCACACAATGGCCGAGATACACTCTAGAGCATTTACAGAGTCAGGTGCACATGCAGACAATGGCCACGGACAGCTCTGGGACACATTTTGAAGCATCCATTTCACGTCCTAAGGAGCTGATGGTCATAATCAATGCTCCTGAAAACTTGTTTCCCAAATCCCCTCACGGTTTTTTGTTTTTTTTTGTTTGTTTGTTTTTTTGTTTTTTTGTTTTTTTTTGCTTCACAAGACACTTATGTATGCATTTGAATGGGTACCAATTCCAAAGTGGTAGAGATTCAAAGCCGAATCAAATATTTGCCTCTACATGCACATCCAGCAGCACAGCATCCTGCACTTAAGAGGAGCATGTGCTCTAAAAGACACTCTCCCTGCAGACATATCACTGCAACGCCGTCTTCCCCTGGCTAGAAGAAAATGGGTCATCTTAGCCTAGTTTTGCTCCAGGTGTGGAATAAAATAAGTGGGGGAGAGGACGGTATTTCCTGCAGGAAATCGTGGTGTGCTATTCCACTCATTTTCTCTGCATGCGACTGATTTTATATCTGCCTTGGCGTGGGCCAAGGGATATACTTCCCTATGAAAAAGCTCATATTTCTCAGTCATATTATCAGAGGAAGCAATAAAATGAGTTTCAAGTGGCTGTATAAGTAACTTCCTAGATCTATGAAGAAAAAATATAATTCAAAAAGCAGCAAAAAAAGGCTTAAAGACTACAGGAGGTAATATTGATTTGCTTTAGAAAATAACCTGGCTTCGAGTTCTCACAGGTAAAGCTTTCAAGAAATGCTTCTTGGGTTCTGAAGATCACAGAGAACATTGTAAGGCTGTGATGAAGTCTGCGAAGAGCACAGGGAAATGAAGGAAGGTCACATGGCACTTGAGCCTCGGTACCGACTGAGTCTGTGGGAGGGAGGCCTGGGCGTGGAGAGCCCTGAAGAGTGACTGCCAGACAGACTGAAAACCTGTCACCTGGGTAGATGGGTGCATGATGACATCGTGGATTCGCTTTCAGAGAGACCAGATCGAGATATCATCTTGCTAGGAGTCTAGGAAACCAACTACACAAACAGAAGCTTCGTGGATTTCTGGAAACACAGCCATGGGTGGTGGCTACATGTTTGCAGAGTAGTGACGGGCGGTTCCCTAACCAATCACGGTTTTGTGTGTCTTTCTTGTTAAGAGATAAATGTCAAGGCAAAGAGGGAAAGGGTCAAGAAAGACAATTCAGAAGAATCTGAGCCCAGGAGCCTCAGGGTCCTACAAACTGCCCAAGCCTGAGACTGGCAAGATGGATTATTCTTCACAGGACCAGGACTGAAGCTGGAAGGGCACACAGCTTACAATAAAATGCATAGTTTGCAGATGACGACGAAGAGAGATGTGGCCTACTTCCTATCACTTGGCCTGCACATTCTCAGGCCTTGGTCGAAACACCACTTCCTCCCACGGAGTTGACTGATCCACAAAGGTCGCTGGGACTTTCCCTGGTCCTTTCCCGTGGCAGCCTGCACTCCCCCCACACATGCAACACATTGATCACCACCGGCACCCGGGTTCCTGGCCAGACTCTCAACTCTGTACGAGCAACGAGCTCACACCTCCCACTCATGGGAATATGCAAGCAGCCAGCTCAGGCTGTGACGGGCACCTAAGAGGCCTTTAGTAAACTGTGTGCTGACGAAGGAGGAGGGAAGAATTCATCCCGCCCCCTCTGAGTATGTGAGGATGTTTTGTGCGTTCTTAAATGCATAAAAAATAAACTTAGAAAAAGTCTGTTTATCAAGTACAACTCAGTGAAGACTGGTTCACCCTAGAAACCCATGGAAAGGGTTTGCTACTCAGTATCCAAAGCGTCTCACTAAAAAAGAGGCTTTGCTTGTGAATCAATTCGCAAGGGGCTGCTGAGGCCAGGTCAAGGTGCAGCCCTGTAGGTGGCCCCCAGGGTGGACACCTGCCCTCTGCTCTCTCTATGCTCCTCCTCCCAAACCTGCCCACTCCCATTCCGAGGGCTGGAACGGCATGGCGGCATGCCTGTGGACAAAGCCAGAACCAATTCGTCCAGTGGACTCCCCAGCTCCGACCACATGTCCCATGTGACCCTTAAACTCCCCATGTATCAAGCAGAAAGTGCTCCTCTGTGGCACCCACCTCTTCCAACCAAGAGAACCATCCCGGGAACAAACGCTTCAGAGTAGTTACACCTCTCTATCATTCTCAAACTCTAAATGCAAAACAAAGCTCACTGAACTGTACTTTTTAATGTCTGTTGTGCTGTCTTTTCTTCAATCTAACCTAAGATCTGGCCATGACTTTATTTCATTCCAGGCTGTCTGGAGACACCGCCTGCCTGATTCCCGCCTTACCGGCTAAATTTGTCTCCCTGTAGTCTCTGCCTGGTCCCATCTCGGCCTGTATTTGCTGTTTTCCATCATTAAAACAAGAAAACATACAGTGTCTTACTTTAAGGACTCACCATCCAGACACAGTCTTAGGCTCAAGTGCTACTTCCAACAGGAAGTCAGCTTCAACCCTGCCGTAACAGCAACCGGCACTTATGCAGCTCCTAACACGCGCCCGGCTTTACCTGTAATAGTCACATCCGCCTTACTTTACACCTTAGGTTGCTCAACTAGAGAGATTCAGAATTGGGTGCTACATGCCTGCCCGTCCAACCAGCCCTGATTGCCAAACAGGTTTCACCTCAAAGGACCACAGGTGCCTGGCTGGACACTCTATCATGAGGCTCCAGGCTCTGCTGCAGGGCCCCATGATCAAGGCACACTGCCTGCCCCATACGCAGCCAGGAAGAGGCAGCCCCGTGTGAAAGTTTTCTGCCACTCTAGCAGAGGCTGAGCTGCCCAGGGATAACTGCTCCAACAAGACCTCCCCACCACACGCAGTCCTTCAACATCCCAGCATGGACATCTCCCTAATTCAAATGCAAGCTCCCTCAGTAACGGCACTGCACCTACCGAGCTGAACATCGGGCTCACCTGAGTCCCTGCTGGCAATGCCACTGGCAATGCCACAACCTGTCGGAACCCCTGTTACATCTGAAGAGGAACTTGCCTACTCCAAGGGCTGCCTAAGAGCTCATGAGATATCTGAATCCCAGTACTGGAGCTCCTCCACTGGGGGCTGCAGCCTGTGACCAGCCATGAAGCCACATCAGGGTGCCGGGGCCAGCATGAGGCTGGAGTGAAGCACAGTGTGCCACAGGTTTTCAATGTGAGTACTCCCTTGTAAACAGTTTATTTCAGTTACATGCATATCTATTTACATGTGTGGGGGAAGTCATTATGTAAAACTATCTATAGGTCCAATGAAAACAAATTTGGAAAATACTGCTTCAGATCATACTGTTGGTTTTCTCCCCCCTAGATTTATTGAAGTGTCCTTGACAAATGGAATTTGTGTATATTTAGGTAGTACACTGTGATATATGTGTGCGTGTGTGTGTGTATGACAGGGTATTGCTTTGTCACCCAGGCTGGAGGGCAGTGGTGCAATCACAGCTCACTGCAGCCTTGACCTCCTGGGTCCAAGCAGTCCTCCCACCTCAGCCTCTCAAGTAGCTGGGACCGCAGGCACATGCCACCCTGCTTGGTTAATTTTTAAATTTTTTGTAAAGACAAGATCTCCCTACATTGCCTAGGCTAGTCTCGAACTCCTGGGCTCAAGCAATGCTTCTGTCTCAGCTTCCCAAAGTGCTTGAATTAGAGGCATGCGCCACCACACCTGGCCGCAATGTGATGTTTTGATACGCACACACATTGTGAAATGACTGCCACAATTACACTAATAACATATCCATCAACTCATATAGTTAACCCCCTTTTTTGTCATGCAAACACTTAAGATGCACTCTCTTAGCCAATTTCAAGTACACAATACACTATTATTAACTACAGTTCTCGTGCTGTACATGAGGTGTCCAGAACGTATTTATCTTATAAGCTGAACGTTCCTAACCTTTGACCAGCACCTCCCACTTTCCAACCCCTCCCACCAGCCTCTGGTAACCACCATTGTACTCTTCCTTTCTAGAAGTTTGACTTTTTCAGATTCCACAGGTGAGATCGTGCAGTATTTATCTTTCTCTGTCTCATTTTACTTAGCATAATGTCCTCCAGGTTCGTCCATATTGTTTCAAATGGCAGGACTGCCTTCTTTGTAAAGACTGAACAATATTCCACTGTATATGTATCTACCACAATTTCTTTATCCCTTCATCTGTCAAATGGACAATTGCGTATTTTCTATATCTTGGCTACTGTGAATAAAGCTGCCTTTGACATGGAGGTGCAGGGATCTCTTTGAGCTAATGATTTCATTTCCTTTGGATATATACCCAGAAGTGGGACTGCTGGGTTGTAGTTCTATTTTTAATTTTTGAGGAACCTCCAAACTGTTTTCCATTATGTTCATTCCCACCTTGAATATATAAAAGTGTTTCCTTTTCTCCACATTCTCCCCAAGACTTATCTTTTGTCTTTTTCATACTGGCCATCCTAACAGGTGTGAGGTGATGTCTCATTGCGGTTTTGATTTCCATTTTTCTGATGGTTAGTGACGTTGAGCACGTTTTCATATGCCTATTGGATATCCGTATGTCTTCTTTAGAAAAATGTCTATTCAAGTCCTTTGCTCATTTTTAAACTGGGTTATTTTGTTTGCTTGTTATCGAGTTGTATGAGTTCCTTATGTATTTTGGATATTAATCCCTTATTGGATGTATGGTTTCTTCCACTCTGTACGCTGCCTTTTCATTTTGTCGATGTTTCTTTTGCTGTGCAGAAACTTTTAAATCTGATGCACTCTCATTTGTTTATTTTTGCTTTTGCTGCCTGTGCTTTTGTGTCTTATCCAAAAGATCATTGCCAAGGCCAATACTGATAAGGTTTGGCTTGGTGTTCTCACCCAAATCTCATGTCAAATTGTAATTCCCAGTGTTGGAGGAGGGGCCTGGTGGGAGGTGATGGTATCATGGGGGCAGGTTTCTCCCATGCTGTTCTCATGACAGTGAATAAGTCCCACGAGATCTGATGGTTTTATAAAGGGCAGTTCCCCTGCACATGCTCTCTTGCCTGCTGCCATGTAAGACATGCCTTTGTTCCTCCTTCACCTTCCCATGATTGTGAGGCCTCCCCAGCCATGTGGAACTGTAAGTCCATTGAACCTCTTTTTCTTTATAAATTATCCAGTCTCAGTTATGCCTTTATTAGCAGCATGAAAACAGACTAATACGGTAAATTGGTACTGCAGAGAGTGAGGCACTGCTGTAAAGACACCCGAAAATGTGGAAGTGACATTAGAACTGGGTAACAGGCAGAGGTTGGAACAGTTTGGAGGGCTCAGAAGAAGACAGGAAAATGTGGAAAAGTTTGGAACTCCTACCTGGAGACTTGGAGGGCTCACAAGACAAGAAGATGTAGGAAAGTTTGGAACTTCCTACAGACTTGTTGAATGTCTTTGACCAAAATGCTTACACTGATATGGACAATGAAGTCGAGGCTGAGGTGGTCTGATATGGAGAAATGGAGTAATGGTCACTTGCTATGCTTTAGCAAAGAAACTGGTGGCATTTTGCCCCCACCTGAGAGATCTGTGGAACTTTGAACTCGAGAGAGATGACTTAGGGAATCTGGCAGAAGAAATTTCTAAGTGGAAATGCATTCAAGAGGAAGCAGAGCATAAAAGTTTGGAAAATTTGCAGCCTGACTATGTAACAGAAAAGAAAAAACCATTTTCTGGGGAGAAATTCAAGCCTGCTGCAGAAATTTGCATAAGTAACAAGAAGTCGAATGTTAATCACCAACACAATGGGGAAAATTTCTCCAGGGCATGTCAGAGACCTTCATGGAAGCTGCTCCCATCACAGGCCCAGAGGCCTAAGAGAAAAAAAATGGTTTCACAGGCCAGGCCTACAGCCCCCCTGCTCTGTGCAGCCTTGGGACATGCTGCCCTGCATCCCAGCTGCTTCTGCTCCAGCTGTGGCTAAAAGGGGCCAAGGTATAGCTCAGGCCATTGCTTCAGAGGGTATAAGTCCCAAGCCTTGGTGCTTCCACATGGTACCGAGCCTGTGGGTGAAAAGAAGTCAAGAACTGAGGTTTGGAAACCTCTGCCTAGATTTCAGAGGATGTATGACAATGTCTGGATGTCTAGGCAGAAGTCTGCTGAAGGGGCAGAGCCCTTATGAAGAACCTCTGCTAGGGAGTTGGAGCCCCCACACAGAGTGCCCCACTGGGGCACGGCCTAGTGAAGCTGTGAGAAGAGGGCCACCATCCTCCAGACCCAAGAATGGTAGATCCACCAACAGCTTGCACTGTGTGCCTGGAAAAGCTGCAGACACTCAATGCTGGCCCATGAAAGCAGCCAGTCGGGTGTACCCTGTGAAGCCACAGTGGCAGAGCTGCCCAAGGAATCTGGGAGCCCACCTCTTGCATCAGCATGACCTGGATGTGAGACATGGAGTCAAAGGAGATCATTTTGGAACTTTAAGGTTTAATGACTGCCCTATTGGACTTTCAACTTGCCTGGGGCCTGTAGCCCCTTTGTTTTGGCCAATTTCTCCCATTTGGAATGGGTGTATTTACCCAATGCCTGTACCACCATTATATCTAGGAAGTAACTAAGTTGCTTTTGATTTTACAGATGCATAGGCAGAAGGGACTTGCCTTGTGTCAGATGAAACTTTGGACTTGGACTTTTGGGTTAATGCTGGAATGAGTTAAGACTTTGGAGGACTGTTGCAAGGTCACGATTGTGTTTTGAAATGTGAGGACATAAGATCTGGGAGGCGGAAGGTGCAGAATGATATGGTTTGGCTGTGTCCCCACCCAAATTTCATCCTGGATTATAATCCCCACAACCCCCACATGTGAAGGGCAGGACCAGGTGGAAATAATTGAATCATGGGGGCAATTTCTCCCATGCTGTTCTTGTGATAATGAGTGAGTCTCATGAGACCTGATGGTTTTATCAGCATCTGGCATTTCCCCTGCTTGCACTCACTCCATCCTGCCACTCTGTGAAGAAGGTGCCTGCTTCTTCTTTGCGTTCCACCATGATTGTAAGTTTCCTGAGGCCTCCCCAGCAATGTGGAACTGTGAGTTAAGCCCTTTTCCTTTATAAATTACCTAGTCTCAGGTATGTCTTTATTAGCAGCATGAGAACAGATTAATATACCCTAGTCAAATGCTGAATTAATAAAGTCACATTTAGGGGAAAGTACATGACACAGAAATTATTTTTGATGAGAATTTCAGCTGGAGAATGAACAGAGCAGTTGACAAGGAATAACAAAATCTTGCAGTTGTTGTCCAGTCCAGCTTCCTAGAAGTGAGCATGAGCCACTGGTATAAAATATTTGTAAAATCAACCAGAAAAGATTTTCCTGGTGATCCACACATTTTGTTAGAATAACGGAATGGTAAGAAAGTCACTCCTTGAAACCAATAAAAGCACAAGCTTTTGCCTATCACAGCCAGGTTTACACTTAGTGTGCCTGCTGCTTTAGCACATCCTAACACAGTTATTCTCTCCTTGACATCCTTAATTCCTGTATTATCAGCTGAAGTCGGTGTCTTTCCAGGGCAATAACACCAAAACAGTGATGTTTCATCAGCAACACAGACTCATTCTGGCATGAGATTTTCAACAGCTTTGAGCTTGGCAAGCATGCCAATAAATTTCTTCACTGCTTCGTGATTAGCAGATGTTTTATCACCACACATCTTTTAAAATTTAATGCTGTGTCTTTTCTTACATTTCTGCAACAAGGCTGTTGAATGTTCACAGTTCCTTTCAATTTTCAGTTCATCGTGATAGATCTTTGCTTGTTTCATAAGCAGTATTCCATTAAGTGGCAGGTGTTCACTGCAATGCTGATGAATCCACTCTTTCAATACACAATTAGGATCTTCATTTTTTGCTTTATGCAGTGCTTTTCTATTTTTCATTAACGTCTGTTCATTACTTTCAGCACAGATCTTCAACGGTTTATCCTTCTGTTTCTTCAGCTCATGTATGGTGGTCATTCCAATGTGGTACTCTTCTGTTTCACACTTACATCACTGTCCAGTTTCTCCAACAGCATGACTTTCTGTGCTATAGATAAATACAAATGCTTCCTTTTTTTCTTATCACTATTACTCACAGGGGTATCTGCTGACCTTTTTGACATTTTCAACACTATCTTTACATCACATAAGAAGACAATTCTTCCCCATCCATGAACACTGAACATTTTTCCATTTGTTTGCATCTTCTTCAATTTCTGTTATCAATGGTTTATAGTTCTCAGTGTACAGGTGTTTCACTGGCTTGGTAAAAGTTATTCCTGAAAATTTTATTTTTTTTTATTTGTAAATGGAACTGTTTTCCTAATTTCTTTCTTGGATAGCTCATTGTCAGTATATAGAAATGCAAAGAATAAGCAAAAAACATGGTGAGTAATGCACACACGTCTTGGCCATCTGGAACACTGTAGGGAAACTGCCATTGGCACATCCAGCCTGCACACGTGACATTTTCTTACTCTTTGTGGGTGTGTGTGGGGAAATCTGGGCATGTGCAGAAAAGATATGCTGCAGCTGAAGGGGGTGGGAGGATTCTTTTCCCATTGGGGATGCTGAATAAACTGTGTGTTGTGGGTCTGCATTTTGACTATAATCCACCACATGAGGTTAGGTGTAAAATTTTCCACTTGTGGCATCATATTCATGCTCAAAATGTTTCAGATTTTGGAGCATATAGGATTTCAAATTTTCAGATCACAGAGACACAACTATACCATTTACTGAAGAGACTTTTTCCCATTGTGTATTCTTGGTATCCTTCTCAAAGGTTAGTTGACCATATACGTGTGGGTTTATTTATGAGCTTTCTATTCTGTTCCATTGGTCTATATGTCAATTTGTAATTTCATATTATCCTGTTTCTATTACAGTAGTCTTATGATATAAGAAATTAGGAAGTGTAATGTCTTGGGCTTTGTTCTTCTTTCTCAAAGTCTACTTATTCAAGGTATTTTGGGGTTCCATATGAATTTCAGGACTTTGTTTTCTGTTTCTATGGATAAATGCCATCAGAACTTTGATGGGGATTGCATTGAATCTGTAGATGATTTTGGGTGGTATGGACATTTTAACAATATTAATTCTTCCCATCCATGAACACTGAACATCTTTCCATTGGTTTGCATCTTCTTCAATTTCTTTCACCAATGTTTTATAGTTTTCTGTGTACAGATCTTTCACTGCCTTGGTAAAAGTTACTCCTAAGAAATTTATCCTTTTTGATGCTGTTGTAAATGGAACTGTTTTCTTAATTTCTTTTTTGGATATTTCATTGTCAGTATACAGAAATGCAACTGATTCTTGTATGCAGATTTTGTATCCTGCAACTTTACTGAATTTGTTTACTGATTCTAACAATGCTTTAGTGGAATCTTTAGGGTTTTCTATATTAGGATCATGTTGTCTACAAATACTTTTTCCTTTCTGATCTGGATGCTTTTGCCTTTTATTTCTTTTTCTTGTTTAATTCCTCTAGTTAGAACTTCCAGTTATTATGATGGATAGAAGTGGCAAGAGTGGGCATCCTTGTCTTGTTCCTGATATTATAAGAAAAGCTTACAACTTTTCAGATGTTAGTTGTTGGCTAACACACATGCCATATATGGCTTTTATTATGTTGAGGTAAATTACTTCTATATCTAATTTATTTAGAGTTTTTATCATGAAAAGATGTTGAATTTTGTCAAATGCATTTTCTGCCTCTACTGAGATGCTTGTATGGTTTTTGTCTATTTTGTTAATGTGGTGTATCACATTTGCTGACGTGGGTATATTGAAGCATCCTTGCATCTGAGGGACAAATCCCCCTTAATAATGGTATATAATCCTTTTACTGTACTGCTGTATTTGGTTTACTAATATTTTATCGAGGACTTGCACCTACTTTCATCAGATATTCTAGCCTGTAATTTTCTCTTCTAGTAGTGTCTTTGTCAGGCTTTAACATCAGACTAATGCCGGTCTCATAAAATAAGTTTGGAAGTGTTCCCTCTTCTTAATTTTGTGGAAAGAATTTGAAAAGAACAAACATTAATGCTTCTTAAAATATTTCGCAGAATTCAGCAGTGAAGTCATCAGGTCCTGGGCTTTTCTTTGTTGGGAGATTTTTGATTACTGATTTAATTTCTACTCATTGTTGATTTATTCAGATTTTCTATTTCGTCTTTATTCAGTCTTGGTAGGTTGTATGTTTCCTCTATTTCTTCTAGGTTATCCAATTTGTTTATGCATAATTGTTCACAGTAGTCTCTTATGATCCTTTGTATTTATGTGGAACCATTTATATTGTCTCTTATTTCTGATTTTGTTTGTGTTTTCTCACTTTCCTTAGCCTCACTAAAGGCTTGTCAACTTCTTTATCTTTTCGAAAAGCAGCTCTAAGTTTTGATATTTCAATTGCTTTTCTCATCTCTATTTCATATATTTCTGCTCTGGGTTTTGTTATTTCCTTCCTTCTGCTAACTTTGGGCCTAGTTTGTTCCTTCCTCTAGTCCCTGATGTATAAAGTTGAGTTGATTATTTGAGATCTTTCTTTTTTTCTTCATGTAGGCATTTATTGCTATTAAATTCCTTCTTAGACCTGCTTTTGCTGCATCCCATCATTTTGGTATGTTGTGGCTCCATTTTCATTTGCCTTAAGATATTTTTTGATCTCCTGTTTCAATGTTGGTCTCCTTTTAGTTATTTTAGGCTTTTTGGCTAGAATTTACGTCGAGGTGCATCATCCGTCTTTTGCCTGCTTCACTGAGCACAGGCCAGTTATGACCCATTTCAACACTGTTAGGACAGCATCACACTCACTCTCCTCTCAGGGGAGAGCCGGCTCCCCCATGCTGAACAGGCCTGAATAGGGTTTGCTTTCATGAAAATTTAGTCAGCAGCCCCGTGGATGGTTATCTACTCCGTCTCTGTTTCTGTGTGTGTCCCTGTCTGCACTGGCTTCTCTCCTCTCTCAACCACCCTGAAAAGCACATACACTTAGATGTAACGAGTTTTGCTAACAAAATAATAAATAGCCCTAAGTGGGCATTAAAGGAGTTCTCCTCTGAGTAAAACACAAGAAGCCTCTTGCCTTTGCGAAGTCTCACGTTAAGCTGTATTACTTTACACTGTAAACGCAAAGTCATATATGCCCATTAAAAAGTTTAAAACTTTAGAAAAGTAGAAGTCTCTCACACTCCCACCCACAGATGATAACTACTGTTAAGTGATTGATATGCAGCTTTCCAGGTCTTTTCTATGCATACAGTGGTATGTATAATACAATCATAATCATTACTTACAAAAATGTGATCAGGCTATTAATGTTATTCTGCAACTTGCTTTTTTTTTTTAACTTAAAATATATCCTGGGTAACTTTCCATATCAAATAGATATAACTCTTTCCAAAGGGTACACAGAATTCTATCATGTGAATTTCCATAATTTTTTAATCCAATTCCCATGTATGCCACTTCAGTTGTTTCCAATTTTTCACACAATTGATTCATACAATGAAGCAGTAAGTATCCTGGAGAAAGACTTCTTGGCACACTTTAGGGTAAGTGCTTAGAGCTATAATTGCTGGGCCAAAACACAGACATGTTTCCCAAATTGTCTTCCTAGAATGTGCATTTCCCCCGGCATTCTCAGGGACACTGGATCCCAGCCGTAACTGTGATAATGACCGTGCTGATCCCTTCCCCAAGCCAACCTCACAGGGTATGTCTTCGCTGCTTTAATCTGCGTTTCCTAACAACTAGGAAGTCTGTCCACCCGTCAAGTGTGTACCGGCTGCTTCTCACACTTCTGTGAATTGCTTCTTCATTCATTGCATCTATTTTGGAAGTCAAGCTAAGGAGCCTTCAGAGGAAAGTCTGTTGACTTGTTCTTCATCAAAGTTCCATCTGGGTAAAATGTCCAGTGAGCTGAGGCCTAAGTGGGTGAAGAATTACAGCAATAGAGAAGTTACTTACTTTTCCCTTAGAACTTTAAAAATCTCAAAGATAGGAGTCAAAGTTCTCAGCACCCTGAGCAGGTGTCAGGCTTTCTCTATAAGGGGCTCAATGACAAGTATTTTCAGTTTTGTGGGCCAGGTCAGGCTTCTGAGCTACTCAGCTCTGTCACTGTAACATAAAAGTGGCTATAGACAATATATGACCAAAGGGTAGCAGCCAGGATCCAACAGAACTTTATTTACACCAGCAGGCAGTAGGCTGGATTAGGCCCAGGGCCACAGAGTGAGGGCGTGGTGTGGATCCATATTACTGCTAGAATTAAAAATGAAACAAAACAAAAAACTTGCAGGAATGAGGGCACATGTGTTTGGCATGTCTTGTATTTTGCTGTTTTTTTAACCAATAAATTGTGGTTTGTGTCGCTCAATGTCACTGGCTGAAAATACCTAATACATCGCATGCTTAAATTCTGAAACTGAAAAGCCAACTTTTTGCTTTAAACACGTCTGACTGAACCACTCAGAATTCCTTCTTGTTTCTCTACCTTTTCCATCTTTAACAACAGGCAAGAGTCCCCGAGAGCAGGCAGGAGTTCTCCGTGTCGGCTGGGGACATCCACGTGGGAGGGACATCGCATCAAGGCTCCGGCAGCCAGGGCCCTGTGTCACGACGCTCCACACTGGGGAGGCCCAACATGGTGAATGCACAATAAATAAGACCAGACCCAGGCTGCCAGAGCCCAGGGCCGTGGCGGTCAACACCCTGATATAAGGGGAAAAAGAAAGTCTCATCCCTCACTCCTGTTGGGGTCCCCTCCAGCCCCTGCGTCACTACAGCACACACTGTAAAAGTGCGGGAAGCTGTTGAATTATAAGCGGCAGCATTCACAAAACTGAGCACCACTCCGTGGAAGCCTCTGCAGTCTCTCTCCAAGCCCTGCCCTTGCGCTGGAAGATGCTCCTACTTTGCACAAGAGACCTGCTCTCTTGAGTGTCAAAATCCTGTGCTTTGAAATAAGTGTTCATCTCTGAGGTCACAAGGCCATGGCCTCCAAAAGACACTCCAGAGAGTTTAGCTAACCGGCTGGTCCCGGGCCTGTGGCCACATCCCTAATCTGTCATCAGTTTTTCCTTGCTGGGATAGGAACTTGACTCCTCAAGAAAATAGCTTTCTCTTTCATAAAAGGTGAGAAAAGAATTTCAGCAAGGTAATTATCCTGCCTTTTAAGTCTGTGTGTGTTTTCCACCGGCAAGTTAGAACAGTTTCAGACTAACATGCAAACTTGCACATCAAAAACTCTGGAAGATGCAAATTGAAAAGGAAAAAGAAAATGACAACCTCTGATGGCTGCTTACCTGTTATTCACTCACTACCCTCTTCAAAGATGTATGAGCCAGATGAGCGCTACAAATGACTTAAAAAGGTGATGCCGACATGGAGCCACAGGAATAGGTCACATCCCCTCAGCTCCTCCCTCTTCTTGGCCTCCACCGGCCTTCATCTGAAGAATAAGAGCTATGACCATCTGCACAGCAGTAGGTGGCTTCTGTGTTACCAAAGGTTTCCTTTAGAAACACAAACATGTGTGGACGCGGGCGCGCGCACACACACACATACACACACGTGCGCGCGCACACACACACACACACCCCAATAGCCAGAGCTCTCAGCGACTTCCCAAGGTGACTGGCAAGTGCTCAAGTGGGCCAGGTCCTTCAGGTCCACGCGACAGCACTGCCTAATTTTTCAAAGCACCCGACAAGCGTGGAAACCTTGTGGTGCTCCTGCAATTACAGCTCTTTGAAGAAGTCTCAAATGAACTTAATTCAACTCTAAGTTTTTGCAAAACTTATTTTAAGATTCCACACATTTATTATAGAATGCAGGATTTTAAAGGCTTATCACATAATACAAATGAACAAAATTACCAGAAAGGACATCAAAATCCTTTTCTTTGAGCAATAATTCCTTGTTATTAATCAGATTTCCTGGTATTTATTGACCCATGTCAGCACTTGGTCCAGAGGTAAAGAATGCCCCAAATTAGCACCCATCACCTGACCATTGCATCCTAAGCTCTGCATGAAAGCTGGAGCTTTACGACAGCCCTCCCTCCCAGTGAGACCCTCGGAGCAGGACTTAGGTGGAGAAAAGTGGGTTTTGCCAAATGAGCACTAGTAATCACGGTAAGAGCGACATCAACACCCGGGCACTTCTGTTGACATGCTAAGAGCGCCTCCACATGCATGAAGGTGCTGGCACCACACCATCCTCCCGCCACCTAGAAATGAACAATCACAGCCCGCAGCACAGAACTGAACAACCCTGTGAGGCAGGGAGGCTGTCATGACATCGCCGTACGTGTATTGTATGTTAAAGTCTACAGAATACTGTTATATCCACCAAGAATATGTGGGAAAAAGCATGAACTGCACAGGAAAACAATGATTAAAGATGGGAAACTGGGCTCAGAGAGTTCTGTTAAGGAACCTGGCCAACATGGCATCTCTGGCAAGTCAGGAACAAATCCCAGTCCTCATCCTTGTCCCTCGCTGCCTGGCCCAGGGACATGAGCAGAGGCTGGGACTGATGAGAGCCATGAGAGCTCAGCCCAGGTGATGACTTCACTCAGGAGGACATGGGGATCTGTGAGCAATGCCCAAGGACCTGGCTGAAAACCACACCTGAGAAAGGTGACTACAGGGCCAGGGCAGGACACAACTCGGGCCAGGGAACAGAAGGGACGCAATCGTGGGCAAGACCAGGCAGGCCAGGTACCGTTTCAGGACAGGATCCCAGAGGGCCAGCTTCACTGTAGGTGGCACCCAAGGCGTCTGCTCGGTGCAGGCCCTGGGCTACCTGGACAGCATTCTTCTTCTCACACTGACTGTGAGCCTAGGAGGTGACTCCTACGCTCTTCCTTATTGTACAGATGAGGTAACAAACACAGAAAGATGAGTGACCAGCCCCAAATTAAAAAGCTATAAATGGCAGAGCTGAGAGTCAACCAAGGGCTGACTCAGTATCTTGAGGTCTGCACGTGGCCTGAAAGCTCACAATTTTCAGGAAGCTTGTTGGCTTCAATATCACCATTAGGCAAAAGGACTAAGGCAACACTATCTGGTACCTTCAAAGCTGCTGACTATACTGATTTGTACCATGTTAACACACGAGAAAAACAAAGCCGGGTGGCTGTGATTTCCTACGGTGGCTGCAGCCGCCGCCACAGCTCCTCACAAGGCACACAAAGACGCACCCAGGGAGGGATTAGACCGAGTGATCCCCACACAGGTCCACCTGGGAGATGGGGAGGGCGAGGAGAACTGTCCAGAAAAAACCACAAATCATTAACCTGAGGAAAGAAGATCTGACCTTTCGGGATTAAGCTGTATTTTGAAAACTACACACACACACACACACACACACACACACACACCATACATATGGCAGTCCTGCCTTATCCAGTTTCGCTTTCCACAGTTGCAGTTACCTGAGGTCAGCCAGTCTAAAAATAGGTGAGTACAACAAGATATTGGGAGACAAGGAGAGAGAGAGACCACATTCACAGAACCTTTAGTCCAGTCTATTGTTACAGGTGTTCTATTTTATTAGCCATTACTGCATTGAGCTCTTACTGCATCTAATTTGTAAGTTATACTTCATCATATGTATTGCACACAGGAAAAAGCACTGTACGTCTAGGGTTCCACACTATCAGCCGTTTCAGGGGTCCGCTAGGGTCTTGGAACAGGGACTGCTGTATGACTAAGAGCACAGATCACACGGAACGCGCTAAGAGGAGAGCACGGAACGGCATGGCAATTACATGGAACGCGCTGAGAGGCAAGCGTGGAACGCTGCAGCACATGAGTCTGCAGCAGCCTGGAAGGATTGAGCCCTTGGTGCCTGCATCTCTCTGAGCCTTGGTTTCCGCTTCCGTCCAGCGGGGAGAATAGCAGTAAACTGACATTACAGGTTTGGGATGGTCAACAGTCAACACTGAGAACAGGCCCGCACACGGCTGCTGTTCAATAAGCCCTCGCTGTTATCAGACGCGATGAGATCTGTGCTCCTCAGGCTGAACGTGGTGCTGCCCTCCACGGGGATTTGAGAAATCCAAGGGGTGAAGGACATTTCTGGTTTCACAAACCTTCCTAATGTGCAAACAGCTTCAACGACAAAGGCTTATCTCACCCAAATGCCAACAGCCTCCCTCACGAAAACCGTAAAAGCTTCTTGAAAATTTGGCTGGACACTGAAATGATCACCTTTGCACGCACCAAAAAAATTCCATGGAGATATATTTTAAGAAGAAAAAAACCTCCAAGAGATGTCTAAAACTCAATGTTTCATCTGTTCCGAAAGGCATCCAAACTCAATCATGTGCGGCCATCCTACCCGCATCTTACCCAGCAGCTCAGGACCGGAGTCACCAACACAGCTTTCCGGAGGTGCTCTTCCACCTACATCGGCCAGCTGGGCCTCTCTTGTCTCCCTCCATGGGCTGGTGACACTCCAGAGCCGTGGGAGGTCCTGTTGCCTGCACAGGTGATTCCCGTCCCAGAGCCCTGGGCTGTGGGTCCCTGTGGGGATGCTGATTGTTCTCTTCTGCTTTTAAGGCTAATGCACAAAGTGGGGGACCTTCCTCACATTCCCTCTCTCTCAGATGCCATACACCATGCACACCCCACTGCCACTGTGACCCAGAGTGCAGCCTTCCTCCTGGTCTTCCCACTGTCAGGAGAATTTAGAGACTTTTGTTTTCACAGAGGAAGCGTCCAATGTGGAAAATTAACTCTGAATAACTTCAGGGTATGAATCAAGGGATGCCTTTGAACGTTCGCCGTTCATTTCTGAAAGGGTTCATCTTGCAGTCTCTGAATTACATGAGCGTGAAGAGAAACGAGCTTGCTTTCCATGCTGCAAGAGGCCAACCGGCCACATCATCCGCATGCCCTGAGATTCCCAGACAAGACGGGCAAGTACAGCGGGCCCTCCGGCTCCTTACATTCACCGTGCCACTCACCGTCCACTACCTAGCCTTGGAAAAGATTGCGTTAAGAAGGGAGCCAGCCAGCCTGGGATGGAGAAACTCCCAGAGGCTTCCTTCTAGGACTATCTAAGCTCGGCGTGAAGTCTCTGGGAGAGCCTGGAAGGGGAGAGCATGTTGAAGGAAAAAGAAAACACACAAAAACCCACAGTCAACAGATGAGGTGCCACGGCCAAGGATGGGACGCAACCTGGCTCTGCCCGGCCGCCTGCACAGCAGACCCCACCTGGCCACTGGGAGAATCTGAGAGTGGATCAACAGGGACAAGGAGGCGCCAAGGGTCTGGGACCTCTGGGGACAGGCCCCATCAGGCTGTGTCCTCCCCCTTCTCAATATTACAGGTGGGTATGGGCCAGTTCACAAATTAAAATATGTAAGAAAAGCAAACAAAACCCCGCAGGTACACACAGAAGGGAGAGCAGATAAAAGCCGCCTTCACACAGGAAATACGGCTGGGGAATCTTCCAGCACAGACAACCCAGGCTCACTTTCTTAGTAAAATGACCATCTCTGTGCTTGATGCACAGACGCTTAGACACAGGAAGGAGGCTCAGTGTGCCGGCAGTTTTGTCTTCTGATTTGGCCATGAGGTGGGTCCGTCTTCTGATTTGGCCATCGTGCGTCCACTCTGCATGGACATCCAGGGTGCCTGTTTGCTTTCCACGTGTGGCCCTGCCCTCAGCACGGCGCAAACCCTCAGGGCATCCCTTCCTGGCTGCTCATTAAACCCCTTTCCACGTGTGGCCCTGCCCTCAGCATGGTGCAGACCCTCAGGGTGTCCCTTCCCGGCTGCTCATTAACCCCCTTTCCACATGTGGCCCTGCCCTCAGCACAGTGCAGACACTCAGGGCATCCCCCTTCCTGGCTGCTCATTAACCCCAACCTAGGCTTCTCCTAACTCTTATTTTCTTTCCATCTCCTTCCTTACATATATGGGTCTCTGGTCCTATGACATGTATTCACATATGAAGCTTCAAACACATAAACAGGTCTCTTTGTTCTTCTCCAGGGTGATGTGAAACTAGAACACTGGGCAAAGCCAGCAGACCCTTCCTAAAGCAAAGCCAGCATATCCCTCCTAAAGCAAAGCCAGCAGATCCTTCCCAAGGAAAGCCAGCAGACTCTTCCTAAAGAAAGAAAAGCCAGCAGATCCTTCCTAAGGAAAAGCCAGTAGACCCTTCCTAAAGCAAAGCCAGCAGATCCTTCCTAAAGCAAAGCAGCAGATCCTTCCTCAAGAAAAGCCAGCAGACTCTTCCTAAAGAAAGCAAAGCCAGCAGATCCCTCCTAAAGCAAAGCCAGCAGACCCTTCCTAAAGCAAAGCAGCAGATCCCTCCTAAAGCAAAGCCAGCAGATACTTCCCAAGGAAAGCCAGCAGACTCTTCCTAAAGAAAGCAAAGCCAGCAGATCCTTCCCAAGGAAAGCCAGTAGATCCTTCCTAAAGCAAAGCCAGCAGACCCTTCCTAAAGCAAAGCAGCAGATCCTTCCTCAAGAAAAGCCAGCAGACTCTTCCTAAAGAAAGCAAAGCCAGCAGATCCCTCCTAAAGCAAAGCCAGCAGATCCCTCCTAAAGCAAAGCCAGCAGATCCCTCCTAAAGCAAAGCCAGCAGATCCTTCCTAAAGCAAAGCCAGCAGATCCTTCCTAAAGAAAAGCCAGCAGACTCTTCCTAAAGCAAAGCCAGCAGATCCTTCCTAAAGAAAATCAGCAGACTCTTCCTCAGGAATAGCCAGCAGATCCTTCCTCAAGAACAGCGAGCAGGTCCCTCCTAAAGCAAAGCCAGCCGGTACCTCCTAAAGCAAAGCATTTTGAAGGCACCTCCGCAGAGCTGAGATGCAGATGCCATGAGGTAATCCATGGGGGCCAAACTGCCAGGCAGAATTATGGTAGGGAGAGCTCCTTTATCGTATCTTTCACTATTTATCCATGGGTGATACATCTGGAAATAACTGCTGTTATTTTATACGTAGCAATCCCTATAATCATTACTGTTTGCAGTATACCTTGGAATAACTGGAGTATGCAAAGTGCAATAAAAAGAGAATTTCTATTTTATCATGGGCCATCACCATGAAACTAGTGCCATAAACATGAGAAAATAACCTAGAATTTCTGCAATACTCGCTACTCCAAACTAAGACGTTTATTTCTTTGTTCGTAAAAATCACCCACTTTTCTGCTTTATCACTCTCTCCCACTGAATTGGAGAGGACATAAAACCATATGAACAAGTCAGGAATGAGGTGGCACACACCTGATGTGAGTATGCAGCGTCCCTTCATTGCCACTGAGAGGAAGGTGCTGGAAATGGGCTGTCTGTGTCAATAAGCCCAGATAAACTGAAACAAGCAAATAACAAGCTGAACTTCTTTGAGGCATTCACAAGGGTCATCATCGTGGGGTATGGTCCTAATTCGGCAGGTTTCATGCTGATCGAACAAAATGTATACTTTTCTTCTTCAAATAAGTGATTCTAAAATGAGTGATTCACCATTCTGGACTCTGGCACGTGGGGTGGGGATAACTCTAGGGACACCAAGAAATTCTCAGAACAACCTCAACACAAAATCGACTACATTCGATGGTGTGCAGATGCCTCCTAGCCCTGCCGTCATGTAGGATGGGAAGGGGAGGTACCAGGACAAATGGCAAGAGGCACAGCTCCTAACAGAACAGGAGCCCCCGACTCGACACCACGGACCAGGCAGCAGCCACCGACAGCTGGAAGACTGAGATTTCAGGCCCCCGACTCCACACCCACCGATGGCTGGAAGACAGAGATTTCAGGCCCCCAACTCCACACCACGGGCCTGGCAGCAGCCACCAACGGCTGGAAAACAGAGATTTCAGGCCCCCGACTCCACATCCACTGACGGCTGGAAGACAGAGATTTCAGGCCCCCGACTCCACACCCACCGATGGCTGGAAGACAGAGATTTCAGGCCCCCAACTCCACACCACGGGCCTGGCAGCAGCCACCAACGGCTGGAAAACAGAGATTTCAGGCCCCCGACTCCACATCCACTGACGGCTGGAAGACAGAGATTTCAGGCCCCCGACTCCACACCCACCGACGGCTGGAAGACAGAGATTTCAGGCCCCCGACTCCACACCCACCGACGGCTGGAAGACAGAGATTTCAGGCCCCTAACTCCACACCACACACCTGGCAGCAGTCACCAATGCCTGCAAGACAGAGATTTCAGGCCCCCAACTACACACCCACCGATGGTTGGAAGACAGAGATTTCAGGCCCCCAACTCCACACCCACCGATGGCTGGAAGACAGAGATTTCAGGCCCCCGACTCCACACCACACACCAGGCAGCAGCCATCGACGGCTGGAAGACAGAGATTTCAGATGGCGTGGAAGCTTGTGCTCAGACTAAGATTCCAAATGCTTCCTAAAACTCAAGTTTATTACTGTACTGAAGAAGGAGAAGCCTTAAGAAAGATATGTATCTATCCAATGATGGTGATTATGTCATTGCTTACCAGTTGAACTTTGAGAAACCCTTTTAAAAGAGAATGTAATGAGTTATTTCCCCAGCTTACAAATCGTTTACAACACACGGACTTGGCAATGTGGTTAATTTCTTCCTGCTTGCAAAGCCACAGTAAAGCACGTGACAGCTTTCCACATGTGCAAGAAGTATGAAAAAGGAAACTCCGCGAATCACACCGTTCAGCCCCCAGGCTCCCTTTGATCAAATCTGCAGATGTACAAGTTCTTTATGTTGGGACCTATGGAATACTTCCAGGAACAGAATCATGTTTCTATGCTTCCTGGGAACGCTTTCTGACAGGCAAGCATGGAAGTTTGACACTGGGTAACTCAGTTATTAAAAGTCTGTGTTTACTCAGACATCTCTCACTGGGACAAACGTATAGCTCCATCAACCAAATAACCCCGTTTAAAGTCTGACAGAAAGCAAAAGGAAGATACAGGCTGCGCATGAGGGGAATGGCTTTTTTCTCCAATTTTTTTCTTTTTTGTGGAGACTGACATCAATAATTAACAGCCTAAGTATATGCTTCATAGAACTTGGGCATAGCTCAACAGAAACAAGCACTCTAACACTAAGAATTCACAAGCAAGGCCAGGCACGGTGGCTCACGCCTGTAATCCCAGCACTTTGGGAGGTCAAGGCAGGTGGATCACCTGAGGTCAGGAGTTCGGAACTAGCCCAGCCAACGTGGTAAAACCCCATCTCTACTAAAAAATACAAAAATTAGCTGAGTGTGACGGCCCACGCCTGTAGCCCCAGCTACTCAGGAGGCTAAGGCAGGAGAACTGCTTGAACCCGGGAGGCAGAGGTTGCAGTGAGCCGAGATGGCGCCTCACTCCAGCCTGGGTGACAAGAGTAAGACTCCATCTTAAAAAAAACCCAAAATGAAATTAAATTAAAAATTTTTAAAAAAAGTTTAAAAAGAATTCACAAGCAAAACCAGGACCATTTATCAGTGTGTAGGCAGAAAAACAACGGCCCTAATCACCCAGCCCTCCATTCCTCAAAACCCTATCCTCTGGTGGGAAATAGGCCACAACCCGGGCAAGCCTGTCCTTGGGGCAGATATGGGCTGTGACGTACAGGGCATGGCTCTGCTGTGACGTCCAGGACATGGCTCCATGCTGGAGGCCTCACAGTCCTGACTCTCCATCCCACAGAGGGTTGGAGGAGCACAGCCAGGGCTCAGAATGTCCTTTTGACGGACAGAACTCACACCAGCCCCAGGGCTCACCTGTGTCCTCTCTCGGGTTCACATGGTGTCTCCTCTCCAAGGCTGTGACAACCCAGGCCCACAGGGGCTCCCTCACTGCAGAGCTCCTCCCAGGATGCAGGTGGGAGAGCACGGCTGCATCAGCAAAGGACTTCCAGGGAAACGTTAACATATCAAACAGTCTTCTCCCTGGGTCTTCTCAGCAAGTGCAAAGATAGCCTCTGAATTATCACACATTTCTAGGTAAAACGTGCTGTCTCAAACCTGAACAGCAGTTTGGTCTCCTTTTTCTTCTACTTCTTTTTCTCCTCCCTTGACCCCTGTTTATTAAACATAGAAGAAAAGTCAACTCTACTTAAAATTCCTTACATGCAGGGTTAGTATACCTTCAGGCATAACATTTTAAAATTATTTAAACTTCAAGTTTAAATATCACAAATAGAATTTTGAAAAACTTATTCTGCTATGTTCTTGTTGGAAGCCCCCCCACCCCGTCAAGAATTCACATGTGGAAATTCTAATCCCCAAAGTGAAAGTATTAGGAGTCAGAGCCTCCGGAAGGTAATCAGATCATGAGGGCAAAGCCTTGGCAAACAAAATCAGTGCCCTTTATCAAAGAGGCCTGAGGGAGCTCCTTCTTCCCTTCCACCACGTGAGGACACAGCAAAAAGGAGCCATCTGTGAACCACGAAGAGGGGCCTCACCAGACACCAACTCAGCCAGCGCCTTGATCGTGGACTTCCCAACCTCCAGAACTCATAACAATGAATTTCTGCTGTCTGGAAGCTACCTGGTTTATGGGATTGTGCTAAAGCAGCCCAAATGGACTAAGGCGTTTTCTGAGCCATTCGCCTGGACACACCGATCTGCCTCTCTTTACCTAAAACACCCATTTGCTTCATAAAAGGATCAACAAAAACATACTTTTGAACCACATTATTTAATGGAAATTGAACTAAAATCCTAGGGGAGATAGGAATTTCTCTTGCAATATAAGTAATTATCTATATTTTCTGCACTGTATAGATTTTTGTATTATGACTCTTCCTAGAATAAGTTGCGCCTGTACTTTGCATTTTACTAAAGTATTTTCTCATCATCTCCTTTCTAATAATTAATTTTAATAACATTTATATGGGGCAAGGGAGACTCCGATAACCATTCCTTATTTTATTTTATTTCATTTATTTTACTGTATTGTACTGTATTGTACTGTATTGTATTGTATTGTATTTTTGAGATGGGGTCTTGCTCCGTCACCCAGGCTGGAGTGCAGTGGAGCAATCTGGGATCACTGCAACCTCCACCTCCTGAGTTCAAGTGATTCTCCTGCCTCAGCCTCCTGAGTACCTGGGATTACAGGCAGCCATCACCGTGCCCAGCTAATTTTTGTATTTTTAGTAGGGACAGGGTTTTGCCATGCTGGCCAGGGTGGTTTCAAACTCCTAACCTCAGGTGATCCACCCGCCTTGGCCTCCCAAAGTGTTGGGATTACAGGCATAAGCCACCATGCCCAGCTTCATTCCCCATTTTAAATGGAGAATTTAAACAAACTTGAAAGAAGACATTTTTCTATTCTCCTGTAATAACACAAGTTGTTCTTTTCCTGCACAAACTAAGGGATGTTAGGCATCATTCTGAGCTCCTTTGGAAAGCTAATAGACAACTCTGCTCAGGAGCCAGTAACCAGGAAAGCATGCCAGTGTGAGGCACTTCACACCTAAGCGCATCTAGGCTGGCTAAAGCCAACCAGCACTGATGTAAACCTTTCTTACAAGAATCTGGGCCAGGTGTGGTGGCTCACACCTGTAATCTCAGTGTTTGGGAGGCCGAAGTGGGAGGACTGCTTGCACCCAGCAGTTTGAGACTAGCCTGAGCAATGTAGGGAGACCTCATCTCTGCCTAAAATTTAGAAATTAAGACCTCATCTCTACATAAAATTTAAAAATTAGCCAGGCATGGTGGTACACACCTGTGGTCCCAGCTTTGCAGGAGGTTGAGATGGGAGGATCACGTGAGCCTGGAAGGCCGAGGCTGTAGTTGAGCCGTGATCACACCACTGCACTCCAGCCTGAGTGACAAAGCCAGACCCCGTCTCAAAGAAAGAACCTAACAAATCTTCAGTGGCAATACTGCCATAATCACGGACAATTCCCTACTCTCCTTAACAGCAGAATCATATCATAGGGTCTCTGAGACTTTCGAGCACATTTTCTTACTACTTATCCTCAAACACAACATTTACAAAATGGGAAGGATAGCTATCAGTTCACTCCTCTTTGTAACATTTAACCTGAGCCAATTTCCACTGTTCTGTCATACTAAACTAAAATGAGGAAAAATGAAGAGAGCTGAAGCCAAATCCTGCTTTTTGAACAAAATGCCTCCCGTGCCTGGAGGAGCCACACACACTGCTTTCCTTCCCCCTGCCTCAATACCGCCTTCTGTGCCCTTTTCTTTTCTTCTGATAATAATCTTAACACGTACACCCTGCTTTCCCAGGTAATGCTAAATGCTCTCAGCCTGTCTGGCATTTCACTGTGATATTTACCTCCATCTACACTGAGGGGATTGTCTTCCCCCAGAAATTGGCTCAGATGGCACACAGAGATCAGCTGGCCACCATGCAGGTGACGGGTACTTGGACGTGTCAGAGAAACACACAGCGTGTGGAGTGCAGCCTTGCTCAGCTCCAGCCCACAGGACTCCTCCCTGTAGCCTCCTCCCTGCCGGGGTGGTAGCTGTATGGGAGGGAGAGAGGAAGAGAGGGAGGAAGGGAGGGAGAAAGGGAGAAACGGAGGGAGGGAGGGAGGGAGGCAGGGAGGGAGGGAGGGAGGAAGGGAGGGAAGGAGGAAGGGAGGGAAGGAGGGAGGGAGGGAAGGAGGGAGAGAGGGAGGGAGAGAGGGAAAGAGGAAGGGAGGGAGAGAGGGAGGGAGACAGGGAGAGAGGGGAAGGAGGGAGGGAGGGAGAGAGCGAGGGAGAGAGGGAGGGAGAGAGGGAGGGAGGGAGGGAGAGAGGGAGGGAGAGAGGGAGAGAGGGAGGGAGAGAGGGAGGGAGAGAGCGAGAGAGGGAGGGAGGGAGGGAGGTAGGGAGCTGTCGCTGTCATTCACTTCACTCCCATCCCTCAAAAGCTTCTTATTATGGATTCTAGTAACTTTGCCTTTAAAGGAGATTTTCATCATCCAAGAAACAAGGCGATTTCTAGGACGACTCTTGATATACCACTTGGGAAACGGAGCACAACAAGAATGCGCCGAGGTTTCCATTATTTTGACGTTGCTTCCACTAGCCAGCAGGGAGCATTAATCTACAGTGAAGGTGCATAACTCTTGAACAGCTGGAGAGCCTCTTTATCATCAAAGGGCGATGGAAAACCATAAAATTACCCTGTTGTGGCTAATCAGCCATCGAACCAATGGTGATGATGATGCATTGTGGAGACACCACATCCCAACTTCACAGCAAGCCGACACAAGAGAACAGTACTTGCAGAAGATAATTACCTCCTTCCTGCTCTTACCTGCAGAGTTCCAGGAAACCTCCCCTTTATCAGGGCTCCGAAGGGCACTGGTGTAAACATGAGCTGGGTAGGTGCAAAGTGCTGGGAAGCATTAGAGGATGTGGTGGGTCCACAGTCAATTGCTCATTATTCACTATCAATATGTACACTCTACATATTGATAAGATGCATTTAGCTATCAGTTTAATCATTGACTCAGGGAGAAACCTAATCCTTTAATAGAAGAATAACCATATACAATATTTTTAAAAGGTGTCCTAAAGAAACCTTTCTTATCTACTCTTGGAAAGTAAAAATTTGTTATCAATTATAAGGGTGATGTTGGTATTCATCTCATTTAGCCTCAATTTCTGTAACAGTCAAAGGGTAGAATTTTATTAATTCTTCTTATTTATCTGTAGCCCATCTTTTCCAGAAAGAATTTAAGGGAGCGACATAGTTGAGATGTTTGTCCCCTCCACATGTCATGTTGCAATGTGATCCCCAGCGTTGGAGGTGGGGCCTGGTGGGAGGTATTGGGGCATGGGGGTGGATCCCTCATGAATAGCCTAGCAGCATCCTCTTGGTGGTGAGTGAGTTCTCGCTCAGTTAGTTCATACACAATCTGGATGTTTAAAAGAGTCTGGGGTCCGGGCGTGGTGTCTCACGCCTGTAATCCCAGAACTTTGGAAGGCCGAGGTGGGTGGATCACCTGAGATCAGGAGTTCAAGAGCAGCCTGACCAACATGGTGAAACCCCATCTCTACTAAAAACACAAAAACTAGCCGGGCATGAGCTGGGTGCGGTGGTGCACGCCTGTAATCCTAGCACTTTGGGAGGCCAAGGTGGGTGGATCACCTCAGGTCAGGAGTTCGAGACCAGCCTGGCCAACATGGCAAAACCCTGTCTCTACTAAAAGTACAAAAATTAGCCAGGCGTAGTGGTGGGCGCCTGTAATCCCAGCTACCCAGGAGGCTGAGGCAGGACAATCACTGGAACCCTGGCGGAAGAGGCTGCAGTGAGCCGAGACTGCACCACTGCACTCCAGCCTGGGCAACAGACCAAGACTCCGTCTCGAAAAAGAAAAAAAACAAAAAAACTAGCCAGGCGTGATGGTGGGCACCTGTAATCCCAGCTACTCAGGGGGCTGAGGCAGAAGAATCACTTATACTGGAAGGCGGAGGCAGAGGTTGCAGTGAGCCAAGATGGCACCATGACACTCCAGACTGGGCGACAAAGTGAGACTGTCTAAAAAAAAGAAAAAACTAAATTAAACTAAAAATAAAGAGTCTGGGACTTCCCCATTCTCTCTCTTGCTCCTATTCTCACCATGTGATGCACTGGGCCCCCTTCACCTTCCACAATGATTGTAAGTTTCCTAAAGAATCACCAGGAGCAGATGCTGCTGCCATGCTTCCTGTACAGCCTGTGGAACTGTGAGCCAAATAAACCTCTTTTTTTATAAATTACTCAGTCTCATGTATTTCCCTACAGCAATACAAAAATGGACTAACACATTAAATAGGTACTGAGGAGGGGAGCATTGCTACGAAGATGCTTGAAAATGTGGAGCAGCTTTGAGACTGGGTAACGAGCGGAGGTTGAAGGAATTTGGAGGGCTCAGAAAAAGAAAGGAAGATGAGAAAAAGTTTGGAATTTCTTAGAGACTTATTGAGTGATTGTAGCCAAAATGCTCATAGAAATATGGACAGTGAAGGCCTGATGAGGTCTCAGATGGAAATGAGGAAGCTATTTGAAACTGGAGCAAAGGTCACCCTTGTTAATGCCTTAGCAAAGAGCTTGGCTGCATTGTATCCATTCCCTGGGAATCTGTGGAAGTTTGAACTTAAAAGAAATGACCTAGAGTATCTGGCAGAAGACATTTCTCAGAAGCAACGTATTCAAGAGGTAGCCTGGCTGCTTCTAACAGCCTACAATCAGATACAGGAGCAAATAAATGACTTAAAGTTGGTATTTATGTTTAGAAGGGAATCAAAGCATAATGTTTGGAAAAGTCACAACCTGGCCACGTAGAAAAGAAGCAAAGAGGATTTTCAGGGGAAGAATCCAAGAGGGCTGTGGAGCAACCACTTACTAGAGAGATTTGCATGACTAAAAAGGAACCAAGCACTAATAGTCAAGACAATGGGAAAAAGGCCTTGAAGACATCTCAGGCATCTTGGGAGGGGGAAAGCCCCTCCCATCCAAGGTCCAAAGGCCCAGGAGGAAAGAATGGTTTCCAAGGCCAGGCCCAGGGCCCCGCTTCCTTGTGCAGCCTCAGGACACTGCTCCCTGCATCTAGCTCCAGTCATGGCTCAAAGGGGCCATAGGTACAGTTCTGGCGGGTGCAAGCTATATGCCCTGGCAACTTCCACATGGTGCTAAGTCTATGGGTACATAGAATGCAGGAGTGAAAGAAGCTTGGCAGCTTCCCCTAGATTTCATGGATTACATGGGAAAGCCTGGGTGCCCAGGCAGAAGACTGCCACAGGGGTGGAGCCACTGCAGAGAGACTGTACTAGGGTAATGCTTAGGGGAAATGTGAGGTTGAAGCCCCCCCAGAGTCCCCATTAGGACACTGCCTAGTGGAGCTGTAGGAAGGAACCTTCTGCCCTCCAGGCCCAAGAATGGTAGAGCCAGAGGCAGCTTGCATCCTGAGCCTGGAAAAGCCAAAAGCACTCAACTCCAACCCATGCAGGCAGCCATGGGGACAGCTGGCCAGGGTTTTGGGAGCCCAATCCTCACACCAGTGTGCCCTGGACGTAGGACATGGAGTCAGTGTTGGAGCTTTAACATTTAATACCTTTCCTGCCAGGTTTCAGATGTGCATGGGGCCTGATGCCCCTTTGTTTTGGCTGATTTCTTCCTTTTGGAATGAAAATGTTTACCTAATGCCTGCACCCCCACTGTAATTTGAAAGTAAATAACTTGATTTTCATTTTACAGCCCATACTTTGAGTCTCAAATGAGACTTTGGATTTTTGAGTTGGGGCTGGAACAAGTTAAGACCTTGGGGGACTACTGGAAAGAGATGGTTGAATTTTGCGACGTGAGAAGGACATGAGCTCTTTGAGGGCAGAGGCAGAATGATATGGTTTGAATGTTAGTCCCCTCCAAATCTCATGTGGAAATGTGATCCCAATGTTGGAGGCATGGCCTAGTGGGAGGTACTGGATCACAGGGGTGGATCCTTCATGAAAGGCTTAGCACCTGTCCCTTGGTGATGACTGAGTCTTCTCGCTCAGTTAGTTCCCACAAGATTTGCTTGTTTAAAAGAGTCTGGCAACTGCTTCTTTCTCCTAACAAGTGATGCCCTGGCTCCCCCTTCACCTTCCACGATGGTTGTCCTAAAGCCTCACCAAGAGCAGATGCTGGTACCATGCTTATATAGCCTGCAGAACCCTGAGCCAAATAAACCTCTTTTTTTTTTTTAAATAAATTATCCAGTCTCAGTATTCCTTTATAGCAATGCAAACAGACTAACAGAGGCAGCTAACACACATAAAATAAAATATAACAGTGTGAGATATACTGAAAAATAGTTAAAACATTACACTAGATGGGCATAATTTGATAAAAGCACCCCCAAGGGAGTGTTCAGTCCAATTCCACCCACGCAGCCAGCAGTCTGCTGAACTGACTTCATCCACAGAGGGAACTCATCTGAATGATTTCCAAAGTCCTCTTCAGCAAGAAGACCGCGGCCGTGCCCTCTGTAAGTTCCTACTCCTGAGGCAGGCTGCCTTGGCTGGAGTAGCAGGGGCGTCAGCCACTGTAAGGCTAAAGGGAGGGTGGGAAGAGGGTCTGTAATTTATTTTTGATTCATTAAAAACAAAGTGATGTGGCACTGAGCAAGAGTCAATAAATGTAGACTCTGCATCTAATAAACAAATAAATAAATGTCCTCTACATCTAATAAACATAGAACTGGAAAGAATCAGAGGCCCCACAACCACCCCCACTCCACACACAAGGGAACAAGGCCTCAACAGAAATGACTTGCCCAAAGTTGGAACACTGCAAGTAACTACCTGTAAATCTGAAACGAGAGCCCGCCACCCTAGGTCTGCTACCTTGAAGTCCACCATCTCTCCCACAAGTCACTACAGCTGACGAAGAAGCAAACCAGAGGTAGAGAGGGGAAAGCAGGTTTAAAAAGAAGGGCATTCTGTTATTTTCAAAATGCTTAATTCCCATATACAGCATACTTTATTGATGTTTATCAACCAAAAGGACCAGCTAAAAGTACTGAAACATCCTCAACACTTACTCTCATGAAGATACATTTATATTCCTAGGAACAGAGACAATTTCATAATCACAGTGTGATGAACACAAATGGCTCCTTCTGTTCATTCAACAGGGAGGTGAGCCCAGCGTTTCTGGAGTTCTGGGGCGAGACTTCTGGCCATGAATCCTGAATACTCCCTCTGTAGGAGTGAGTAATTCCAGATACCTTTATCTTAATCTCTCAGGGCCATGGGAAAGGACAGTCCCTACTTTACAGGATTTGCATGAATGAGGTAATGCATGCAAAGCCCTAGCAAAGGGGCCTGGTTCACAGAACGGTTCAATACGATACGGTTGTTGCAAAGCATTCGTTTTCTCACTCAAATACGCGGAGTGTCCGCCCTGTGCTGTCCTTGGTGCTGAGGACACAGCCTCGGACCTGACAAAGTCAGCAGCTTCTGCAGAGGCTCAGCGTCCACAGAGAACACCACACGTGAGTGAGAACAGAGACGGGAGTACTGAGCAGCGGCAACTCCTATGAAGATAAAACGGCAAAACGGGCCACGTGCAACAGCTCACACCTGTAATCTCAGCACTTTCGGAGGCTGAAGTGGGCGGATCACCTGAGGTCAGGAGTTCAAGACCAGCCTGGCCAATATGGCAAAACCCCGTCTCTACTAAAAATACAAAAATTAGCCAGGTGTGGTGGTGGGTGCCTGTAATCCCAGCTACTCAGGAGGCTGAGGCAGGAGAATTGCTTGAACCCGGGAGACAGAGGTTGCAGTGAGCTGAAATCATGCCACTGCACTCCAGCCTGGGTGACAGAGGGCGATTCCATCTCCAAAACAAAAACAAAAACAAAAACAAAAAATTGGGCAAAATGGCAAGAAATCACGGGGTGGGGCGGAGCATGGTGACTTGAGAGGGAAGGGTTAACCAGGCGAGGCTGAGACAGGAGCGTCTAAGTGGTGCCGGCGATGGGGCAGCTGCTCTAAGCCCAGCTCAGGGGCTCCATCCCTGCCGGGCAGAGCTGCAGAGCACCAGGGCTGGCGGGGACCTGAGGGACCCTTACAGGAACCCCGGCACTGCCTTGTTTTTAGGATCTTCCTTAGCAAATATAGTAAGGGACACATTTCCACTGTAAATCAGAAATAAAAAATGCTAAGAACCCCACCCATCTGAATGGACTTTCTCCCCAGCCAGGGCTCTTTTAAAATTTAACCTGAAAGGCTGTTTCAGGCCATGATGGGAAGTGGGGATCGGACGTGCCTCATTGTACCTCTCCGGCATCAACATCGACACAGGCTTTAAGTCTGACAGGAAACATTTTATAGCCTGTTCTCTCGGAAGCTGCTACCTGAAGATTCCTCTGCAATAAGAACTTGAGTCTCCACAGTCCTTTTTCTTAACCCAGGCATCCCTTTCAGTTGATCTCAGGTCTTTAGACAAATTCAACCAATTGTTAACCAGAAAATGTTTAAATTTACCTACAGTCTGGAAGCCTCCCGCTTCGAGTTGTCCCCGCTTTCTGGACCAAACCCATGTATTTCTTAAATGTATTTGATTGATGTCTCATGACTCCCTAAAACGTATAAAACCAAGCTGCGCCCCGACCACCTTGGGCACGTGTTCCCAGGACCCCCTGAGGGCTGTGTCACGGGCCATGGTCACTCATATTCAGCTCAGAATAAATCTCTTCAAATATTTTACAGAATTGGATTCTTGGTGGACACCATGTAGAGGCCCTGCCACATAACCATCAGCTGAGCAACGTCATCTCCGTTTCAGGGATGAAGGTTTGAGCTAGAGAAATGAGTGACTTCCTAAAGACCCTACTGCTCCCGAGGCGTGGGTGAGGACGAGAAACTGGACTCAGTACTTCCCAGCTAGTCTCTGTCTGCTTCCATAGGCTGCCTGGCTCTGGAGCATGTCTGATTAGTGTTCCGGGGGGCACACTGGGTCACAAGGCTCTGTAAGTTCCTTCCTTAGCCTTCGCTGTTCCCACTAGCAGGAGCTAAAGGCGACTGGTGGGGTACCCTGTTCAGCCTCTGCTTGTTGGAGTGCTGAGACAGACACAGGAGGGGTGACGGAAATTAGGACATCAGGTTGCTCCAGACAGGCAAAAGCTGAAATGGCCAGGAGGACAGGAGCCCCTAACACCATTCCCTGCGGTGTGGGGCATGCCTCTAGTCTGCACCCATGGCAGGCGTGATGGCAGCTGGAGTGTTAGCGATGTGAGTGTGGGGAACCGTGCGGCATTCTCGGGCACTCCCAGGTGGCCAGAAGCTTTGTGCAGTAAACATCTCCTGGAGCTGTTCTTGGTGCCAATTATATGCCAAAAGGAGGCAAACAAAACCACCACCAAGCACCTGGAGCCTGACCCCAAAGGGCAGCCTTCACCTGTGCTGTATTCACCAGACCGACGTTCCCCCAAATCAAACTCCCTGTCTAATCATAACACTTTCACACCATGGAAGACACTTAAAAGAACACGCATGATGACACCAAATGCTGGGGAGGACGCGGAGAGGAGGATCCCTCACGCTCTGTCATGGCATCACACATGCAGCAGCTCCACACAAAACTAACTGAGCCGAGAGAAATAAAACTTCCTGTTCATACAAAAACCTGTTCATTAATATTTACCACAACTGTAGTCATAATCGCCAAAAACAAGGAAAAACCCAGATGAGCTTCAACAGGCAAGTGCTTAACAAACCGTGGTGCGTCATGCCATGGAATATCCCGCCACAGCAAAGAGGAACTAGCCACTGACCGGCACGCATGGTGGCTGGAACCCAAACTTGAAAATGAAGCAGCAACTCAACCTCCAGAGAATCAAGCCGAGTAAAGAACATCAGTTATTAAAGGTTACACTGTGTGTAATTCCATTTATAGAACCTTCTCCAAATAACAATACAGAGATAGAGTACAGATTCAGGGTGGCCAGGGGCTAAGGCCTTGGAGGCGGAAGGGAGGTGGCCGTGGTTATAAATATAACGTAGCACAAGGGACCCAGGGTTGGAGTTGTTCTGTGTCTTGACTCTGGTGGTGGCTACACGAACCCACACACACAATAAATGGCACAGATGTCAATGTTCACACACAAATGCATATAAACAGGTGGAATCTGTGTAAGTTCAGTGGGCTGTATCAATGCCAGTTTCCTGTTTGTGATACAGTACCGTAGTTATGCAGTGTTACTATTGGGGAAAACTGGCTGAAGGATACACGGGATCTCTCTGTTACTCCTATAACTACATGTGAATTTACAACCTCAAAATAAAAAGCTTAAGAGAAAAAAGAATATGCAATAATATATTGGATAACAAAATGGAATTCAAGCAATACTTTGAACAACAGAGGCAAAATCAGAGCAAATGGCATTCCAAGGTAGATCTGAGGATAGTTGAATTTGCCTGTTTAATATCAACAATTACTTTCTTACTTTCTTTTTTTTTTTTTTTTTTTAGATGGAGTCTCTCTCTTTCACCCAGGCTGGAGTGCAGTAGCCTGATCTCAGCTCACTGCAACCTCCGCTTCCCAGATTCAAGTGATTCTTCTGCCTCAGCTGCCCAAATAGCTGGGACTACAGGCACGTGCCACCACACTCAGCTAATTTTTGTTTTTTTAGCAGAGATGGGGTTTCACCATGTTGGCCAGGCTGATCTCGAACTCCTGACCTCAGGTGATCCACCCACCTTGGCCTCCCAAAGTGCTGGGATTACAGGTGTGAGCCACTGCACCCCACCTTCAACAACTATTTTCATAAGTCTATGTAGGTATGATGCAATTTAACATTACAATCTAATAATCAGTTCCCCATGACACACACCCATGTGGCCTGTCTTTGCATACAGTGTCTGCACAAGGTGGGAAGTTGAGAAGCAGTCTAACAGCTCCTTGTCCCCAGGCAGGGCCAAGGTCCCTTTTCTGAGCTCACCTGTCTCTGCACATCCCAGCAGGACTGCCATCCACTACACATGCTAACCTCCCTAACATGACCACTGACCTGCACAGAGTCTCACTCATCTGCTCCCTGGTGCCGGTGTCTCCTGCAACGTGTACACACATTAACACATACACAAATGTGCACACATACATGTGTGCACAGAGACACAAGCACAAATGTGTGCACATGTGCATCACACACATGCGCACAAATGTCTATTTGCTGGGGATGTGGCGATCATTTGAAATGTGGAACTCCTAACAGTGCTGTGTGGTTTGCACAGAGATCCTGCATTCGGGCGGGGAGTGACAGCAGTGGCAATCACTCCTGGGGACTTTGGGACTCTTCATCTGCCTCCCCTTACTGTGCAAGACTGGCTGTGATTTTAATACTCAGAGCATCTCCGTAAGAAGAAATATCCACCGACGTGGTAGAAGCACAGCAAGTATAAAAATAATTCCACCACAAACTGATACACAGAGAGCATCCGGAGCCACAGACTGCCTGACCCTCAGCACTGCTCTCCTCCATACCTGATGAGGGAAACCTGAGTCGGTCCTCAGTCCCCGTTCCAAACTCCACCTCGTAAGCGAATCCCTCTTCAATTCCTCTAATAACAATTAATGGCTGCTCCTTCCGGGGCCACAGCGTACAGTTCGTAATGATTTCGGGGTACGCCATGGCTGGCCCAGCCACAGTTAGTTGTGTACACCCTGGGTCTCCCCGTGGAGATCATGACTCTCGGAGGCCGGGGCCTCTAACTTGTCACCTTGGTGTCCCTGGAGCCTGGCAGGGTTTGTGTAGCAGGTATTTAATAAGTATTTGTCGTATTAAATTTATTTAATTGGTAGAACTGACTAGACAGAAGTCACTGTACAAACGATTTGTCTCTTGCAGACACACACGCACATGTGTATGTGTTAATGCATTAAGTAAAACAATCACTATCGTTATTGTAAACACTCATAACAACAGTATGCCCCCGCAATCTCCTTTAGAAAATACGGCTTCTTAATTTTTACCAAGGCCTCAGGGCCTTCAGAGAGCAGCTGTGACTGCCATGGGGAGGTCCCTGGGAATGACCAGTGGGTGCACACGGCCAGGCCTCCAAGCTCATGAAGCAGCGACTGGCCAGGGAGCCACGTGAATGACACACCACATGCCGGACAGGGGCGGGCTTGGGCACGCAGCCCCACAGGCACACCACGCATTCATGCTTTGTCCACGGGAGGAAGGGATTGTAAGCCTCAACCTGAAGTGGTAAATAATTGCCGTGTGAGTGTGAATAAATGCATGCTGACCAAGCTGAAAAGCCACAGCGCTCGAGGGCAGTGCAGTGCCTGACCCTTTACCCTCTGGCAGGTCCCTGCGGACAACACTCCTCTTAGATGAAGAGGAGAAAGTGGGATGCAGGCGCGCTGGCTACGTTTCTGTCAATGCGGCTAATCTAGAAAACTCAGGGACTAAAATTAAAAATCAAATTCTAGCAGCTTTTTAAAAGAAAGGAGCGTTTCCGAGGTGTGGACGGTGGCTCCTGCAAAGGAATCTGCACAAGCTCCTGCACCTGGCCAACCTGCAGGCTCGTTCTGGGCGCATGAAATATGCAAAATCCTACCAGGCCATGTTGCCATGGGCTGTGTTGTCAAGGTGACAGAGCAGCTCCAGGGTCTGCGCAGTGCTGGATGAATCATCAGGGGACTCGTGGCTGCCTGATTCCAATTCCTTCGGCATCCTCCACACGGCTGCACATGTCAGGACTTTGCTGTCTGAAGCTGAGCAACAGAGCATAATGGATAATGTCAACAGAGCACGGTGTGCCCCGCATTCTGCAGACAGCACATGCACATTTACACAAATCCATAAGCAGCGTGCATCTGCTCTTTAAAATATTTACGATTGCAGGCAGCAAAGACGGAGCAGGGAGAAGCACAGCCTGAGTCGGCAGGCAGAACCCGGCACGGTTCGTAATCAGCATCCTGTTCCCCGCTTTCTCTTTGTTTTAAAAACCATCATGCTGTTTCAAAAGAAAATTTAATTTCCTCAAAATCGATTTCCTTCCGTTCTTCTTCAATAGTTCTTCAAAAAAGGGAGCAAAATGGGGGACTAAAGATATAATCACCACGCACACAGCTGGTGTCTAAGGTTGGCATTAAACGGGTTTTCTCTCCATAGCTGTATGAGATCACCTTAAATGACTATTAGGCACACTGAGCGATATTCTATTCGGAAATCCTGTCACGCATGTTATTCTGCCTCAGTTTACCTAAAGTGATGAGTATCTGGGACCGGAAGGTAATGCCATTCAGAGGCATCGCATGCTGAGGCCTGGAGCCCTGGTGGGCAGCAGGTGGCAGCCCAGCCTGGTCATGTCACCATCAATACAGCCTCTTCTCCTAGAAATGAGAGTGCCATCCTTACACGATCCTGCTGGTGGCTGCTCGGTCTCCCTGAGTCTTGATACTCTTTATTTTCAAGATGCTCCAGGAATCTAGAGTACCTAGAAAAGCCACTTTGTGGATAGAGACTCAACCTGCATTAGAAAGACTGGGGTCACTTGTTTCCAAGGAAGGTCTCTGATGCTCTAGAAAATTTCTCAATATGATAAATTTTTTAAAAATTAGATTTAACATTGAATTCTTGAACATAAATCCTTTCAGAATTTGCTTTCCATTTAGTTTTCAATTGAATATGTGCTAAACACGTCTCCCTTTTAAAGATGGCCTTTAATGAATAATCATAAACTAGCAAACAGGATTCAACATTAAATCATCAATTGATAACAAGTGAAGAATATAAAAATATTATATATTGCGTTAGAACATAAAAAAACATTTCATGGGTAGTACAAGAAGGAAAACAGCATGGCATTACAAAATAACAACGACCTTAGGTTACAATCGAAAATGTATCACTTACTGGTGATGATGCTCTTGCGATCTCAATATCAACTAATCGACCAAGCAATACAGCAACGAACTCAATGACAAAATATCTAGCTTTGTGAATATTATTAATACCATTGTTAACCATGATTGAATGATAAGAAGTTAAAAGATTAAGATTTCAACCAGGATTTTCTGATTCCAAATTCAGTGCCCATTTTATATACCACATTGGGTCTAAAAGAACATGCAATTATGGCTTAAAGAAAAAAAACTCCATCATATATTCATATAATGTTCACACTTCCAACTTTACAAAAATGGAGTGTACAGACAATTCTGTCTACATGAGAATTTTATTTATTTATTTATTTGCTGAAATTTTCAGTTACACGATCTTTCTGCAGAGCCCACGAGATTGGCAATGGCACTCCTGGAAACACAAAAATAACCAAAGGGAAAGTTGGCAATTTGGAGTAGGAAAGAAAAAAATGAATGCCTAACCCACTAGCACACACTAACCCAACAGAGGTGTAGATTATCTTAATCTTTCTAAATGGTAGAAAAATACATGTCTAATCTTACAAGTTATAGAACTAATAATGGGAGCACTAAATTGTGGCTGCACTTCAAAATGAATGAAATACACAAGATGACAAAGGCAGGGAATAGTAAAAACAGCTATTCTGTGGAAGAAATGACTAATGGCAGACACTCCCCCCCACATCCCCAACAAGTTCCTTCTTTGGAGAATTCTGTTCAGGTGTAAAGAAAGTGACTTTCCTGTAAACGCCAGCTCACCAAACTCATTAACTATATCCACGTCGCCCTCAATAAAGCAAAAGTGGTACAGGTGAAGTAAGATTTTCCACTATCAGGTAAGCTACCTCCCTTCAAAGTCTACACCAGATACAATGTTTAAGTGACCAGCTGGACAATGAAGCTTCCACGTATCCGGTTCATGTAGCGCTATTCACCTCTCTCCCCACAGTCCATCAACTTCATAGAGTAGAGAAGGCAATGGAGGAACCTCCAAGAAAATATAGATAAGAGAATCTACACTCACTTCAACTTTTACTCCATTCTGAAACCTTTCTAATGTTGTAACAAAGAGGGGTTTTTCTTTCTATTTTCTTTTAAAAACATAAACCCACAAGGATAGAAGAGCAATGAAGTTTTGGAAGCTGGAAAGAAACAGACCCTTAGAAAGATGGTCACTTGTTTTACTACAAAAATAACACTCAAGAGTGGAGAAAGGATGGTCTTTTCAATAAACGATGCTGGATCAATTGTATATCCATATGAAAGAAAATAAACTTGTATCCTACCTCATAACATACTCAAAAACCAATTCCAGATAGACTGATGATAAAGATGTAAAGATAAAATAATAGAAATCTTTTCAAGAATACATAGTAGAATGTCTTCTCAGCCTTGGGACAAGCAAAGATTCCTTAAATGGCAGGAAAAAAAGCTGGATCATACAGAAAAAGACGAATAACATAGAATCTATTAAAATTAAGAACTTCTATTCACCAAAAGACCCTATTAATTGGACTTCATTAAAATTTAAAACTTCTTCAAAATCAAAATGAAAAACTCTGCTTTTAGAAAGACACTATTAAAGAAATGAAGCACTGGCCGGGCATGGTGGCTCACGCCTGTAATCCCAGCACTTTGGGAGGCCAAGGCAGGTGGATCATGAGGTCAGGAGTTTGAGAGCAGCCTGGCCAACATGGTGAAACCCCGTCTCTACTAAAAATATAAAAATTAGCTGGGCATGGTGGTGGGCGCCTATAATCCCAGCTACTTGGGAGGCTGAGGCAAGAGAATTGCTTGAATCTGGGGGGTGGAGGTTGCAGTGAGCTAAGATTGTGCCACTGCACTACAACCTGGGCAACAGAGCGAGACTCCATCTCAAAAAATGAAGGAAGGAAGGAAGGGAGGGAGGGAGGGAGGGAGGGAAGGAGGGAAGGAGGGAAGGAAAGAAAGGAAAGAAAGAAAACAAAAGAAAAGAAAAGACAGACTGGGGGAGATATTTATAATACATATATCTGACAAAAGGCCTGTATCCAGAATAAATATAAAGACCTCCCACAGCTTAATAATGAAACAACTGAATTTTTTTAAATGTACCTTATGCCAAATCAGACACTTCACAAAAGAAAACATATGAATGGTCAACAAGCACCAGAAAAGATGCTCAACATTATTAATAATTGGAAGGAGGCAAAGTGAAACCATGTGAGACTCACCACACATCTTACTAGAGTGGTGAAATTTTCATTTAAAAAAGACCAACAATAGCAAGTATTGGCAAAGATATATAGTAACTGGATCTCTCACAGATTGTGAAAAAAGAGTGTAAAACAGTACACACATTTTGGAAGTTGAACATTCACTTACCAGATGACCCAATAATTCCACTCTTAGAAGAAGCTGTCACAAAGCTTGGCTTGTTGATAATAAGCCTTGTCCAGCTTTCTGACTTGGGCAGTTAAACCCAGCCCCAAGTAAATGTGGTCGGGTGACGGTATGTAACTGCCAGAAGTCAGGGGGTGGCAATGATCACAATGACCAACGAGACCAGAGTGCCGGCCAAGGAAGCTCAACTGGCAGAGGGCTGTGGAGACAGTAAATAGAGATGGTATTCCTAGGGGTGAAACAGACAAGGCATGCAAGGAGAGTATTGACTGCCTGACACATGCACACGAGTGCAAACGTACATAACGTACATACATATTAAAAAGAAAACAAGAATGAATGAGCGGAAGGCTGAGGGAAGTCATCCCACTCACAGTCACAATCCCTTACCCAGATCCAGATTTGAGGCAGCTTCAGAGCTGGAACCCACTGACGGTAAAGACAGTCAGATTCCCCACGGGTTAGGAACCTGCAACCCTAGGGCAGGTGTACACTGCAATGATTACCCTAGTCTGTACCCAAAGGGACCCATGGCCATTTTCCTGAATGCCATTCCCTGGGCAAACGGTAATCCTCACACATTTCCAGGTCTGCTGAACACAAAGACACGCACAGGGGTCCAGCAACCCAGTGTCCCACTGTCCTCCGGCCCGAGTGGGGCATGGGGATGCCAGGTAATAAGTAAAGTCCTAGGCAAAGCCTGGCTTACCGTAGATCCTTTGAGTCTGTGGATGCACCTAGTGGGCAATTCCAGGGTCTGTTAAGGTCAAATAGGATTGACATACTGGGCAGTTTGTGAAATACCCATACTGGGTCTGTGACCTGTGGAGTTAATGGGAAGGTCACATAGAAGCCTCTGAAACTGCCTCCCCGTCCCATCAAAGAGTGGTAGAGACCTGCGCTTACTTTAAGAATCAAGGATATGAAGTGGGTGTGGCTTTGCTGAATTCACCATTGGCTTCTGCAGAAAGCTAATGGGCCCTGGAGAATGCCTGTGGATGACTCTAAGCTCAACAAAGCAGGAGCCCACTCAGATCCACAGTGCCAGCCGTGGAGTCTTGTTAGAGCAGATTCCCAGGCCCTCAGGCACATGATGTGTATACACGGACCGCCAAATGCATGCTGTCCTATCCCAATGAAGAAAGAAGATGAGAAACCATCCGCACTCACAAGCAAAGGAAAACAGTATACACTCTTGCCACAGAGCTGTGCTGGTCTCCCATTTTCTATCATAATATAGTCCAAAGAGACCTGGGCAGCCCACAGAACGTCACATGGACCCACTGCATTCATGACATTACAGTGACGACGTAGGAGGAGCGTGCAGAAGACCTTGGCAAGACGGCAGGAGACACAAGCTATGGCGATTCCAGGACCTGCTACTTCTGCTGAGGACACCAGGACTTCCCCTCCAGAGCAAAAGCAGAAAAGACACTGTAATGCCTGCCAGACCTCTTCATTCTAGAGGTGACACGTTACACACCTAGGAAGGCTGGACCAGCCCAGATGCTGGGGTAGCACGTAAGGCTGCCAGCTTAGGCCAAGAGGGCACTATAGCAAGATCAGGCTGGGGAGAGGCAGCCCTGCTTCTGGGGACGCCTAGTAGACCTGCTGGTGTGGAAGTTGTTGGTGGTAGAAAGCATGCAGCATGGACTTTGTGGAGAGCCCGGTTGGAGTCACCATGTGGTCCCGGGGTTCTGGAGCAAGCCATGCCATCTGCAGCACAGAACCACGTCTTTTGATAAACAGCTCTGACCATGCCTCTGGGTCCTGATAATGGAGCTCCTGGCCATGGGGCACCAAGTGCCACTGTCACTCATGAGAAGAGCTCAGTCATACCCACCACGGCACAGGGTCGGGCAGGGCCAGCAGTGATTGACTACAAAGCAGAGACGGTGCACACAGGACAGAGTCAGGCAGGACCAGAGGGCACCAGAAAACTGCATGGTAGGTGCCCAAACCATACAAGACTTCTCTGCCCCGGACCCTCCCTGCACTCATGCCTGTGGCCATGTGGGAGTCCTGTACTTTTAGCTGAAGAAGGAGAAGAGATCTGAGCTGCTTCACAGATCAATGAGTTCGGGAGAGGGCATAAGCCAAACATGGGCAGGCGCTGTCAGACGGCTACACTCAGGAGAGGGCTGGGAGAGCATGGAGGGAAAGCTGATTGTGAAGAACGGTGATCATGAGGCAGGGCTCCCAGCACTGCTCTGGCCATCCCTGCGGCGTGCAAAAAGTGGCCCATGCTCAAGGGCATAGCCAACTGCCTGGTGACTGGTTAGAAGCCTGGAAGTAAAAAGACTGAGAAATTGGAGACCCACCCACAGTATTGCATGTGGCAAGGTGATGCCTGGAGCCCCTTCCATCCTGAGAACGGGAAGGGGTTCATCCGACACTTAGTCCAAGTATGAGTTTGCCTTTCTTGGCTGCAAAAACAAAGCCCTGATGCCCTGACCAGAGACGACCCCCCAACGGCCCCACCACTACAAATAGCACATAATCAGAGAAGCCACAGAACTGCACTATGCAACAAGCAGGAGTGGGCCCAGGATCTCCTATCCACATCACATCGCATCACCTAGGTGAGCCGGGTTCATGCAGCAAGAGCCTGCAGCACAGTGCGGCCAGCGCCCTCCCCAGGAGGCGGCACGGTGCCGGACCCAGCTACTCTGTCAGTTTCCTTGCCCCAGTAATAGCACACAGAGGCCTGGAACCCAGTATTTCCAGATGGCTCTGTGTCCCCAACAAATGATGCTGCAGCACCATTAACTTTCTTATTATCTAACTAATTTAAAAATGCATATATTTATAGTATACAACATAACGTTCTGATATGTGTATACACTGTGGAATGGCTAAGTCAAGCCAATTCATATTTGCATTACCTTACATACTTATCATCTTTTGTTGTGAAGACACTTGAAATCTACTCTCTTAACAATTTTCAAGTATATGATACATTGCTAATAACTTCAGTTACCATGATACATTGTTACTAACTGTGGTCAGCAAGACATCCAATAGATCTCTGGAACTCATTTCTCCCCTTAACTGAAACTTTGTATCCTTTCACCAACATCTCCCTTTTCCCCATCCGCCCTCCCGCCAGCCTCTGTTATCACCTGCTCTGCTTCTGTGACTTCAGTATTTTTAGATTCTGCATGTAAGTGAGATTGCGTGGTGTCTGACTCTCTGTGCTGGGTTTATTCCACTCAAGACCTCTAGGTTCATCCTGCTGCTGCGGATGGCAGGATTTCCTTCCTTCTTAAGGCTGAGCAGTGCTCCATTTGTACCACGTTTCTTTATCCGTTCATCCGGCTCATTAGCACTGATGGATACGCAGGCTGCTTCCTTATTGTAATGAATGTCCCAATCATCTTCAGCTTGCCATGCCCCAGAAGAACTGGATAAATAAAGACTTTCCTGTGTACGGCAAATAAGGAAGCTCCCAGCACTGCTAGGGAAGTGTCAAAGGCAGGGGCCAGAGGAGGCTTCCTCCGGGCAGGACAGATCAAAAAAGGGAACTGCAGTGGGTAGAAGCATCAACTATGTTAGCCACGTGCGAGTTCACGTGACACAAGAAGACAACCTCACCCCATTCCTTTGCAAAACACTATGAACCAATGCTGTTTTTGTTTGTTTGTTTGTTTTGAGACCGAGTCTCGCTCTGTCACCCAGGCTGGAGTGACCATCTCGGCTCACTGCAACCTCCGCCTCCCGGGTTCAAGCGATTCTCCTGCCTCAGCCTCCTGAGTAGCTGGGATTACTGGTGCCGCCACCATGCCCAGCTAAGTTTTGTATTTTTAGTAGAGACGGGGTTTCTCCATGTTGGTCAGGCTGGTCTCGAACTCCTGACCTTGTGATCCGCCCTCCTCAGCCTCCCAAAGTGCTGGGATTACAGGCTTGAGCCACCGCACCTGGCCCCAATGCATTTTTCTAAAAATTGGTAACTAGAAATGTCTAGTGTATGAAAAATTTACATAGATTTTCCAAAAGATTATAAAATTGTCCTTCTAGAATTTAGTCTGAAAATCTGGTGGGTACAAGGTGAGTTCAAAGTGCCTTAATAAAGTATGTGAACACCAGAAACCACCCTGAGGAAGACCAGAACATTAGAGGGGTGTGCAGGCAGGAGGTGTCTCTGGCATCGTCACCCAAAAAAATGAACGAAGCTGCACACGTTGCTGAATAAGGAGTGTGCTTGGGGCTCAGGAAATACGGTTGGCATTCCTACCTCCAGAAACTCCACATCCTCAGAGGCAGATGAAATGGAAGGTAAACAGCACTAAGGAAGAAGCACCCATGGGGACATACTCATCGGCTCTGAAACTCTGAGGATTTCTGTAGCTGTGTTGATCCCAACAGAGTGTTCAACACACATCCAGCAGCTATCAAAGAAACTAAGGAGCTTTTAAGAAGGAAAACCTGATCTTTAGAAGGAAAATGCTGTTAATAAGCAGGGAGGCATTTCATCTTTTATCTATGTTTTTCACACGCTCCTGAACTGAGGTTCTGTAATGTAACTTCCTGTGCAGAATTAATATCACAATGACTAGGAGCCTGCAGAGGGCAGGGCTCAAGGCTGCCAAATAAAACCAGACATATGGCACAAACCGCAGCAGCACTGCCCACAGAAACCATGTCTGTGCCGACAGAAGTCAGAGAACCACACGATACCTAGGCTGAAAGGGAACTCCGATATCATGCTGAATGAACACAGCCCCTTCATTTCACAAATGAGGAAACTGAGGCCCAGTGAAGCCACTGACTTTTCCAAGTTCAAACGGCTCATTAGCGCTGATGTCCAGAATGAATGGAGCCTCCTGACTCCCATAACAGCCCCCTGCTTTGAAAGAGAAAATTCCAAGTTGTGTCTTTAAAGCCAATTTGAAGCCACTACCTACTTTTCACATGTTAGCACAAGAGCTCAAGGCTCTTAATGAGATAAAGAGATAATCAGGGCAAAATGAAGGGAGGGAGGCATATTCGCGACCGCCAACTGCAGCCACGGGTGTGCTGCCCGCTGGAAGGGATTAACAGGCAAAAGGCTTACAGGAATTCAAAGGAGATCAGAGCCTTTGTGAGCATGAATAGTAGCTCCAGTCAGCCCGGCTAAAGGGCGAACAATGCCCTGCCTGGGGGACATAATCTGATCCCCAGCTGGAGGAGGAGGAGGCTTCCAGGGCTGCATAAGCAGTACATTAAGATGGGACTATTTTTAGAGCCCGCGGCCATCTCTGAGTCTGGCAGGAGCTGAGCAGGATGGATGAGGACAAATGACAGCCTCACTGGGCGCTCACCTGATGCAGGTACACCTCGGGGTGCACAACAGGATGTCTGAAGATCTGGGCCTAAAAATACCTTCCTCGATGGCCTTTTAAATGCCTTAGGGATGGCACCATGTACAGATTGCATCGCCTGAGTGTGCAGGGGCAGAGACTGACTGCAGAAGGTGGCAAGGCTGATGAGCAAGACAAGGATGACACCAACTCTCTTATCCTCCAGGCACTGGTGAGGGGCACCTGCGCCTCTGACAAGCTCTGCTGGCCAGGAGGCAGCAGGAGGTGGTGCCAGCATCACAACAGGCTGCTGCCCCAACAGGAAGGGGGTGCTGAGAAGTGGAGGTGTCAGGGGCTCGCTGGCCGTGAGCTCCAGAGACACAGTGGGCGCAAGCATGATGTGCCAATCAGAGCAGTCTAGCCCAGATGGAGCTGCAGCAGAGGCCAAGAGAGAAAAAGACAGGCAGGCTGCTCAGCCCCCACTCCACATGCCAGAAAGGCTCAGGACAGAGACAGAAAGCTGGCCCGATGACCACCGTGCAGAGGCGCGGCCTCTCTCGGCTCTTCACCTAAGCCAGCTCACAGGCCTATGGCCCCTCAGTTTAGGGGAACCCAGGTCCCCTTGGGGAAGGACCCATGGCTATTTTATAGGAGAGCTGACCATGGGGAGAGGGAACTACCCCAGACCCTGAATCAATGCCAGTCCTGCTGGACTGAACACATCACAGGGTCTACAGCCAAGCAGGGACCCGGAAGCTGTGGCCCAAGTCCACCTCAGAGGGCCCAGTGGGGTCAGTGTATCCAATCTGCGGTTATTTCTCCAATCCCTGTATGTGTGTTGGAATAAGCAGACCTGGCACTGGCAGGACGACCACAGAGCACTCACTCCACGGCTACAGAGCCAATGATGACAGGAAGGACCAGACGGATGCCCCGGGATATTCCCTCACCTGTGAAAATAGTCAACCAAAAGCAACACTGCAGTGTTGGTGGGATGGAGAGTTAGGAGCACCATGGAGGCTGTGAAAGGTGCTGGGTGCTGCCTTTTACCACACCCCACTAAACCCAGCTGTTTGGCCTGCGTCGCAGCAGCGGGTTCTTGGAGAATGACAGTGCATGATCATAAACTTAATCAGGTGGGCAACCCCAACTGCAGCTATTTCAGATACGCTGTTGTCACAGAGCATATCTATACAAGAATGTCAGATACGCTGTTGTCACACAGCATATCTATACAAGAATGCAGGCCCTGGCTTCTGATATAAAGATTGAGCTAGCAATTTGGTCTCACACCACCAATTTGAAGGGCCACCAGAAGCTATTTGCTGTCACCTGGCAAGGCCAGCAGTGCCTGTTCACGTCCTGCTGCAGACCTACATCAAGACTCAGGCCTGGGGCCAACATGCTGTGCCCATCGGGCACATCTGGCCTGCACCCCATGAGCTAAGAGTGGTTCTGCATTTTTAAAGGGGCATAAAAGGACACAGAGAAGAATAGGAGACAGAGACCGAATGGCCTACAAAGCCTAAAATATTTACTCTCTGGCCCTTTAAGGAAGAAATCGGCTGGCTCCATCCGCCTGTGCCAGTGACCCACTTGCCACCTCAGGTGCCGAAGGCGCCCTGCAGACCGTGCCCTGTGTAGCGCACAGACTGTTTGACTGCTGTCCTTGGAGGTGAGCCCCCGTTCTCAGCCGAAAGCCCTGGAAGGAGACTGCAAGAGGCAGGGGCTTCCACGCCATGGTCCTGGAGTGGTTGTGAGTGTGTGCAGGGAAGCGTGGCCCCAGCACTGGGCCCTTGGTCCCTCTGTGACCCCGCCACCTCAGCCTGGTGATAGCCTTTCCATGGGCCTCTCAATCCAGAGACTGGCACCCCAAGGCTTCCTGCCCACACCAGCTCCGGGAGGCCTGGGGCCCGCGTCAGCATCCTGGTTCCCTCTGAAGGCACCTGTGGGGCCTATCTGTACCCTGTCTATAGCCCAGAGGGTTCCCACACCCTCTGCACTCTCTGGGCACAGCATGCCATCAGCTGTGACCGCCCACTCCCCACCTGCACTCCAGAGGGCAGCCTCCTGCCAATCCAGCGACTGTGGACCAGCTCCAGCCTGGCCAAAGCAGCCACCTCTGCTGCACAGTGGGCCGAGGTCTGCGCCCCTCCAAGATGTTCCTTCCTGGGCTGTTCTTGCTCAGTCCTGGGTGACCTGAGGGAGTTTCTTCACATCTGACGCGTGTGACTCTTCTACCACACTTAGCGCTTCTTTATACTAAACTTCCCTGTTTAACCTGCTCTGTTTCCACTTCCTGCCCAGACCAATACAGCCTGACCTCATCCACAAAGACCTCAATCACAGGGACAGAAAGCACACTGAGGACAGCACGCGCTTGGGGCCTGTTGACCAGGAAGCTTTGGGCACCTCATACCCGAACAACACAAGTGCACAGGGGTGGGAAGTAAGCCGGCTCCCCTTGGCTCGGAGAGGCTTCAAGCTCCGGTGATGTGGAGCAGGTGGGGGCATCTTCACCACCACGAGGCCGACTTTGGTGGGGCTTTTTGAATCTGGGAGGTAACATATGATACAAAGCCTACCTATGTCATATGGTGGGCTGTGAAGACCTGCATGGCCACTGGCACCCACAGCGTCAGGGGTGAACAAGCAGGCTGTGTGGGGCCTCTGGGGGGCCCACGGGAGAATCACAGGCCAGCTGCTGAGGTGTGGGAGGAAAGCAGTGTCCCTTCTGCAGGTAACTTCTCTCCTGTCCGGACACAGCTCCTGGCTTCCCCATGTACTCCATCATGTGGGCATGCTGTACACTGAGCACCGCACATCAAAAAATGCGTGTGGTCTGATCATCAAGCCCTAAGCACAGACAGAAGCAGCAGCCATACTCAGTCATCACACTCAATCATCACACTCAATCATCGTACTCAGTCATTGCGTGGAAATCTCACTTCTTCCAAACAAAATTGTGTTCAAGCAGGTCCTGAGGCACAGGCAGATGGCACAACTAGAGGCAGCAGATCCCTCTGCCCTTGGCGCAGCTGCATTGCCTCTGTTCTCCTGGGAAGCTCCCCAGCACCGCGAATGAAGAGGAGCACCAGCCCTCAGCTTGGGAGCACGAGCCCTTGGCTTGCACACAGCACTGCCTCATGAGCTGCAGCCACGGTAGGTGCTCCATGAAGAAATGTCTCTGACAACAACTGGTAAGGAGAAATCATACCAGGAGGCAAAACTCTGAGCAGGACACTTGGCTGTCCACATCGTCCAGATGGGCAGAGATATGGATCTTTATTGATTTAGAGGCAGTAGCCTCCATTTTGCCCATATAACCAGGACTTAGAAAGCACAGAGCAGGGGCGAAACAAGGAGGGGATGTCAGGGCTCAGGCTGAGCAGAGTGCAAGCCCATCTGTGCCCACACGGATGCTCGCTGCAGGGTCTCAGTTCCAAAGAGTCTCTCAGAAGACCTGCTCCGTGGATGCCAACACTCCCGCACAGGGCCTGGGGTGTGTCAGCGTGTGCCAGTGTGTGCTCTGCGGGGTACCTCCTCCAAGCTCCAGGTTCATTACCTTTTCCTTTTGCGTCTCCATGCGGCGATGGTAGCTGCTTCCCATGGTAACTAAGATCTGTGTTTCCTCCCTGGATGAAATCCCCTCTTTCTGGAACACATGCACACTTATTGCAGGTTTGGTTCTAGACCACCACAATAACATTAATATTGCAAAAAGAGAGTCATATTAATTTTTTGGTTTCCTAGTGCGTGTAAAAGTTATGCTGACACTATAATGCAGTCAAGTAAGTGTCCAATAACATTATGTCTAAAAAACTACTGGGAATATCTTGATTTTAAAATACTTTATTGCTAAAGAATACTAACAATCACCTGAGCCTTCAGGGAGTTGTCATCTTTTTGCTGGTGGAGGGTTTTGCCTTAATGGCAAAACTGATGGCAGCTAACTGCTCAGGGTGGTGGCTACTGAAGGATGGAGCGGCAATGGCAGTTTCTTAGATAACAATGAAGTTTCTGCATCTATTGACTCTTCTTTTCATGAAAGATTTCTCTAGCATGTGATGCTATTTGACAGCACTTTGTGCACAGTAGAACTTCTTTCAAAATTGGAGTCAGTCCTTTAAAACCCTAACACTGCTTTATCAACTGGGCTTATGGAATATTCTAAATCCTATGTTATTATTTCAACAGTGTTCACAGCATCTTCACCAGGAGTAGATTCCATCTCAAGAAACCACTTGCTTTGCTCATCCTTAAGAAGCAATTTCTCATCCATTCGAGATTGATCATGAGATTGTAGCAATTCAGTCCCATCTTCAGGCTCCACTTCTAATCCAAGTTCTCTTGCTATTTCTACCACAACTGCAGTTACTTTCTCCATGCAAGTCTTGAACCCCTCAAAGTCATCCACAAGGGTTAGAGTCAACTTCCCCCATTAACTTCCTATTAATGTCAATATTTTGACCACCTCCTATAAATCGCAAATGTTCTTAATGGCATCTGGAATGGTGAATCCTTTCTAGGTTTTCAATTTACTATGCCAAGACCCATCAGAGGAATCACTATCAGTGGCAACGACAGCCTTAAGACATGTATTTCTTAAATAATAATACTTGAAAGTTGAAATTACTCCTTGATCCATAGGCTGCAAAATGAATCTTGTGCTAGCAGGCATGAAAACAACATTCGTTTCTTTGGTACCTCCCCTTCAGAGCTCTTGGGTGACTAGGTGCATTGCCAATGGGCAGTAATTTTCAGAAGAGTCTGTCTCTGAGCAGTAGGTCTCAACAGGGGGCTTAAAACATTCACTAAACCATGCTATGAACAGATGTGCTGTCATCCAGGCTTTATTGTTCCATTTACAGAGAATAGGCAGGGTACATTTAGCATCATTCTTAAGAGGCCTAGGTTTTTCAGAATGGTAAATGAGCATTGGCTTCAACTTAAAAGTCAACAACTCCATTAGCCCCTAATGAGAGAGTCAGCCTGTCCATTAAAGCTTTGAAGCCAAGCTTTGACTTCTCCTCTTTTGCTATGAAAGTCCTAGATGACTTATACTCTTCAAATATAAGGGTATTTCATTGACACTGAATATCTGTTGTTTAGTGTTCTGAAGTGTTCCCCCTTCATCAATGATCTTAGGCAGATCTGGAGAACTTGCTGCAGTTTCTCCATCAGCACTTGCTGCTTCACCTTGTACTCTTATGCTATGGAGATGGCCTCTTTCCTCCAACCTCATGAACCAACCTCTGCTAGCTCCCAACTTTTCTTCTGCAGCTTTCTCACTCCTCTCAGCCTTCATGGAATAAAGAGTTAGGGTCTTGCTCTGGATTAGGCTTTGGCTTAAAAGAATGTTGTGCATGATTTGGATCATCTATCCAGACCACTAAAATTTTCTCCATTATCAGCAAGAAGGCTGTTTGGCTTTCTTATCATTTGTGTGTTCACTGGAGTAGCACTTTTAATTTCCTTCAAGAACTTTCCCTTTGCATTCACAACTTGGCCAACTGGTGTGCAAGGCCCGGCTTTTGGTCTACTTCAGCTTTTGGCTGAAACTTGGCTTCCTCACTAAGCTTAATCATTTCTAGCTTTTGATTTAAAGTGAGAGATATTCCTTTCATTGAACACTCAGAGGCCATTATAGGGGTTATTAATTGGCCTGACTTCAATATCGTTGTTCTCAGGGAACAGAGAGGCCTGAGGAAAGAGAGAGATGAGGAAACTGCCGGTTGATGGAGCATTCAAAACACACATTTACAGATTCACTTTGCCATCTTACATGGGCATGGTTCGTGGAGCCCCAAAACAATTACAATAGGAACATCAAAGAACACTGACCACAGAGCACCATAACAGATATAATAATGATGAAAAAATTTGAAATATTGTGAGATTATCAAAATGTGCCACAGAGTGGGACATGCTGTTGAAAGCTGGCACATGTAATTGAAAAAAATGGGCCAATAGACTTGATGGACACAGGGTTGCCGCAAACCTTCAATTTGCAAAAGATACAACATCTGAGAAGCATAATAAAGCCCAGTGCAATACGATGAGGTGCGTCTGTATCTAGAGTGGTTTCTTGACCCTGACTGACAAACTCTCCTAGAATCTACACCAATGGTGACATCATCCACTGACATGAGTAATTCAGAGAACACAGTTTAGACTGTGCTGCTTTTGAGATGTCAAGAGCTATCTACGCAAAAACAGCTACCAGGCAGTTTGATATTGTTATGTGAAGCCCAAGGATGGAAGTAAAGGTTTGAGATTATTTTACTTTACAGCATCTTTATTCACATTCTCTTTCATGTATCAATAGATTCTAGGACTTTGGATTCTAGCAATACAGCTAATTCTGAAAAAACAAAATCATGCCTCTCTAAAATACTTAGATATATTTTTGAAGGCATAGCTGTGCTTTCAGGGAAGTGAAGAATACGACTGGGAGCAAACAGTAAAGCTGTTGTTGAAAACAAAATGATAAACCACGGTTAGTTACCCTTCACGCTTGGCCTCTGCTAGGAACCTGAAGGCCACGGATAGAACGGGAAAGTAAGCTTTTGGCCCACAAAAGGCAACGAGGAGATACTAGGACCTCTGCAAAAACCCAGGCTCCTTAAAACCCACAACCTCATTACAGGAATGAGCTAGAAAACATTATTCTCCAGCTGGCATGCATAGAAAAATGTCACACACACACACAAAAAACCCCACTTGTTTATCTCAGCTACGGCTCTTATAAAAAATAAGAGTCTACACTGAGAACCTGAAAACTGCATTGATCCTTACAAAAGTTTGACTTTGAATTTACTGGTGTGGTCCAGGAAATCCTAAGCCAAGAATCTAACTTAAAGAAGTCCTGGGTTTTGGGCCGCCCTGGACATTTTCCAGAAACAAATGAGAATCATCTCTGGAGGAATGCACCCACAGGCCAGCCCCTTGGAGGCCCCACCGACTTAGAGCAGCCTGATAGGAGCCTGTGACCCACGACAAACCCATGAAGACAGTGGCCTGAATGAGGGCAGGCCAAGAGAACAGAGCAAATTAGCATTCCAACGACTTCAGATACTATAATCGCAATGTTCAAAGAAATAAAAGCTGGATTATGAGCAGGCAACAAAAGACTATCACAATTTACCAGGAATCTTCTTAAAAAAAAAATAATAAAGCATCTAGAAGTAAAAATCATGACTGTTGAAATAAAAGTCTCTGTTGGCAATTTAACAGCAGATTAGAAATAACTGGTGAGAATTAATCATTTGGAATAAAGATGTGAAGAAAGAACCTAGGACGCAGCAGAGACTGCAGCGTGGGAATGTGGGAGACAGAGTGAGAGGGTCCACTGTACCCTTAAGTGGGGTGCACAGGAAAAACAGAAAACAGCAGGCACAATATCAATAAACAAATTATCAGACTCAGGAGCACAACTATCTCCAAGTACCATAATTAAAAATATATCCACTCCTGGACACACTGTAGCACAAATGCAGAACACCAAAGACAAAGACAGAAACTTACAGGTTGCCAGTGCTATGAACAGTTGGGCAGCTGACTTCCCAAGAGCACCAAAGGAATCCAGAGACGGCACATAACAAAATGCTAGAAAAAAAGTCAGGGCAGAACTGTTCAGTCAGCTAAATACTCAAAAATAAAGGCATGTCAAGGTAAATCAAGCCATGAGACCCTACTTGGGCTATAAATAAAATATTTTTAAAACCATGAGAATTTACCTCCAAAAGCCTCACTAAGGAAACTTCTAAGGACATATTTGGAAAATAAAGAAAGTGATCCCAGAAGAAAGGTCTCAAATTCGAAGTTAAAAAAAAAAAAAAATTAGCAAAATAAATGGCAAAAATCTAGAAAACATCTAAATATGTGTGACACTAATGATAATAACAATATTTACTTTTGAGGTTAATAAAAATACCCAAAGGTAAAATTAAAATACTGGCCAACAAAGTATCTAAGATAGAAGGGAGATGAAAATAGATTTAAAAGCTTTTCATATTGTTGGAATAGAGAAATACTGAATATTTAATTTCAGATTTCATGTTAAATATGAATAACAACATGTTATCAGTAGAAAAAGAGCATATAACTTCTAAAATAATACAGTAAGAGAAATGGAGCAAAAACAAGATTCAAAATCATTTATGAGAACAAGAAAGGACCAAAACCCCCCAAAACAGCATAAAGTAAGATGAAATAAAGTTGTACCAAAAAAAAAAGTATAAAATAAGATGACAGGAATTATTACAAATAGATCAGTATTCACAATAACTATAAGGGACATCAGCTGGATATTGTTAGACTGAATTTTTTAAAAATCAGCAAAACATTGTTTACAAGACATATCCCTAAAACGTAATGACACAGGAAGGCAAAGAACAGAAAACACCACACCAAGCAACAAAAGAAAAGCTGATTTAGCCATATTAATATTTGCCAAAATAGATCTGAGCAAAAGCAGTAAGGGTCACTACTGAATAACACAAAGGTTCAGAAACACAAAAAATGTCACCACTGAACAATACAAAGGTTCAGAAACACAAAAAACGTCACCACTGAATAATACAAAGGTTCAGAAACACAAAAAATTCTAAACTTATATGCCCTCAATAAAATTACACCAAAACACATAAAGCAAAAATTGACAGAACAAATAAAAATAGAGGAATCCAATATCATAGTGGGAGACTTTAAATCTTTCAATAACTGATAGAACCAGTTAGAAAAAAATTAAAATAGCAAGGTTATAAAAGATTCAAACACAACACAATTTTTTTCTCAAGTGTAAATGCAACATAAAAATTAATCCATACAATAGACCATTACAAATCTCAATATATTTCAAAGAATTACTATTAAACAATCATATTCCTTTTTTAACTGACGTCCCCCTTTTATGGAAAAGAGACTCCACATCAACATCAGAATTTCTAAAAACCACCAAGAGAGAATAAAAGATTAGGAAAAAGTTGCATCTTCACAATAATACATCCTTGTGAGAGGCAGCAAACAATGGCTAAATGTGAAAAGGCAAAATTGAAGATGTGCTGAAATCCTACAGTGCAAACACTACTAAGTTAAATTATCTAGCTGCCAAAGACTATACACTCAAGAAGAGTACTATAGAGGTTACAGGAGAAAATTGCTACCATGACAGCTGAGTAACTTGCCTCAGGTCCCACAACTGCTAATGGCAGAACAAAAAGAGAACTCAAGGCTTTCGACTCAAAGTCGATTGTATTTTTCTACTCTATTGCATCCAATGTACTAATAACCTTAAGCAAATAAGTATTTTAAAAATTTACAAAACAGTAGGGTAGGCAATGAAAGGACACCACTAAAGCGAAGAAACCATTCAATTTCATAGGCATTGCTATGAAACACAGATAAATTGTCAAGATAAGTGTACTCGATTTTTAGAAATTACCATTTAGGGTGAAAATCAATCTAAAGTGGATTGTTTACTTCCTTGCTGTTGCAAATGCTATATCAAAAAAACTTCTAAAAATTATTCTTTGACAATTTATTGGTAACATAATTAGCTATTCTGGTGCATAAATACTCATCTCCAGACAGAGAAGGGATGATGTGGGAGCCCACGCTGAATAAATACTTTTATCCACAGCTCTGAAATTTCCTTTCATGAAAAATATTGCTTTTATAATTTTTTCTTATAACATGTAAGAGATAAACTATATCCAGTTTAGCTGCAGTCTTTCTGCAAGATTGCTCTTCTAACGTGGTCAGGATTCCAGCCACCATGTTCTTTCCTGCTGCACCCAGCACCCTTGGGCCACCACACAAAGCTGGGTGTCTTCCTGCTGGTTTGGGAGCACAGTGGCCCATGTGCCACTCGGTCTCATACTGTGGCCAGTTCAAGTCCACTACCTCCACGTCAACTGGTTTTGAAAAAGTATAAATATGGCTGCTCTTCCGCATCCCTAGAATTATGCTAGGATGCTTTGGAAAGGTTTCCTCTAGATCTACAGATGTAATTTACCAGCGGATGGCGTTTTCAGTGGATGTGCACTGAGTTCATAGTTTTCTCTAAGTTCTGGTTGTTTTAACAAGGAACACAACTCTAAGCATGAGTAATATTAAAAATAATAGCATCCATACGATTAGGTTAAAATGCAAACACCTACAATGATAGATTAATTTACTGAAATTTCTAAATTTACACTTTATGTTTTGAGTAATACCTTAAACCATGAGAGAAGTCACCAGGGAGCAAACCTGTTTGTCAGTTACGGGTACTGTGTAATCCAATACTCTAATTAAAAACGTAAGAGAAAGAGAAGGTACCAGGAAAACTCGGGTGAATGTACGAGGAAGTCTCAGTAAAAAGAAGTTATTCAAAAACCCTGCCCATTTAGAGGCAGGCAAAACAAAGTGCAATGTTGGGGGAGAAACCACAGAAATCCAGGAGCCTCTCCACCCACGCGGCCCCACACCTGTCTCCACCCACGCAGCCCCAACCTGTCTCCACCCACGCGGCCCCACACCTGTCTCCACCCACGCAGCCCCACACCTGTCTCCACTCACACGGCTCCACATGTGTCCTCTGTTCTCCATTCAACGCATTGAAACTACAACTGGAAACGGTACAGGACATTTCTGGGAATAATTTACATAAGAAGGGTGATTTACATGCGGGATACTCAGGTCTGCAGAAATGTCTTGACCCCACGTCAAAGATGAACAGCTTCAAAACCTTACCAGGTGATGGGTGGCAAGACCATTCTGCAAACATTTACTTCGCCCTGCCTTTGTGGCCTTCACCTACGTGCTTTACAAATAAGAACTCACTTACCTGGTGAACAACCCCAGGCCGTGGGAACTACTCCCCCGGGTGTTCATCTGGTTCCTTTTCTCATTAATTAAGTGACCTACCTGACTAGGCTGAGTAACGCCCACCTGCTACTCTAAGGAGCCCGGGCATGAGTGGGGGTCCCTGCCAGGCGCTGCCTGCAGTCGGCCGTATCTCAGCCCCTACCCTCCTTTTACTTGTTGCGCAGCCTCGGCTAGGGGCCCTGACTGCTGTGAACGTTGCTGCCCCATCTGTGCATCTCTCAGGCTGTGGTGAGGATGGAAAGGAGCTACATGAGAAGGCATGTTTCACGGTGGACTCGAGCCCTTGGATGGCACTAACCAAGCGGCACTCCCTCGGCCCGTCCCTGGGTTCTCCAGCCATTCATGGAATGAGGGGACACAAGCCAGTCAGGGCTGCACCAGCACTCCCATTTCAGGGCCCCAGCCTACCCTGTGCTCCCAGGCCTCCCTCACTAGGGAACTGCCCTCCCTAATCATCCCTGGGAATAACAGGAGGGTCTGCACCTGTGGTTGAACTTCACCTGGTCCCACCACCGTCCCCAGGCTCACTCAGTCTGTCTACGGGGACTCCAGGTACGAGGCACAGGCCCCAGAGGCCCAGGAGAGTCTGAGATGGAAACGAGAGGAGGGGGAGACGCAGGTGGATGGCAAAGGCCACCTGCATCCCTGCATCCTGCCCCATCAGCTGCTGCCATCCACACCACACGCAGACTGCGGTTGGTGCCACTGCCCACATGCCCTGCCCTTGGACCATGGGCCCCATGCTGCCCAACCAGGAACCTCCTCCAAGCTACCACTTCTCTGCAGGAGCCAGGGGAACCTGCCTTTAACCTGTGGCCAGCCAGCCCTCTGAGAGAGTACCCTCCCTCCGTGCAGAGCTGCTCTGCCTGGGGCACCATCTCTCCTTAATCCAAGCCCTGTCCTCCCCAGTCCCCATAGCACCCTGGCAGGAGCAGGCTGGGAGGCAGCCAGGCCCAGCTCCCCCTCTTCCTTCCTCATGACTCTGACCCCTGAGGTTGGCCTGGCCTGGCCTGCTCTACCGGAGGCTCCGCTTGTGGCCATTTCTTTAAGGGGAGGTGCCTTCCCCTAGAGCTGAGTCGGCTTCAGGGCCCCCAGACCATCAGCAAGGTCGGCCCACCTCCAAAACCCAACTACATACAGGATTCAGGCAAGCCCGGAAGATCAAGCAGATGGAAGGCCATGTCTGCTCCAGCAACCCCATAACTGGCAACCCCATAAGCCCCACAGAGGCTGCCCTGTGCAGGGAGGAGGTCACGGGGGGGCACTGCCCAACCTCCCGCCAGCCCGTTAGCCTCACCTCCAGCCAACAGAAGCAATCTGGCAGACAGCATAAACCTTGGTTGATACGTGAGTTCACCTGTGCTCTGAGTACATCAAACCTTTTTTTTTATGCCTACAGAAGGAAACAGTGACGTCTGCTTGACATCAAACTACTTTCTGGACAGTGACTCGACACCCAGGTTCTCACTAAAACAGGAAAATGTGGATTTGCCAGCATTTGCTAAAGCAAATGTGACACACAGCACTTTAGGAGGTAGTTTTTAAAAATCAGCATTATACACCTCGCAACCGATCATGTCAGAAATTAATTAACACCCCTCACTCCAAAAAATCTTCATCCCTTCATTCTTTGGAAATCTGATGATTTTCTGACTGATGTAATTAGGTTTCCAATATTTTTTCCCACACTAGAATATCAAAAACACTCTTATAAAAATATTCAATCAATTTATCTGTAAAAACATATTTGTCAGTAAATACTGGGAAGAGGTCGGAATAGTCTGTCACCTTGAGCCCAGCGAGGTAGCGTAGGATACAGGGAAGCAGGGCCAAATGGACATCATACCAGGCAAGGTCGGAATCCCCGCTTGTGGCCTGCTGGCTGGGATCCTGGGCAAGGTGTCACTTACAATCCCTAAGCCTCAGTCTCCCCAGCTGCAAAATGTAGACAGATACCAATGCTTCTCTTCTGGGGATTTTTAAAATATTAAATGAGATGGAAATGAATGCACATATCATGCAGCCTAAGAGATAAGGTAGACACTCAACAGAAGCGAGTTTAAAGAAGGTATGGAATGGTGAACGCCCAGGCACGAGGGTCGGGACAGCGGCCTGCTCATCTGTGCAACTGCAGGAGGCTGCTCCGCTGACCCAATGCGCAGAGCCGTGAGGTGAACCAACACCATGATGCGAAGTTATACACAACCCGGGAAGTTTAGGTGCGTTCCATCACATGCCAAACAATTCACTGGAATCAAACACCTCTCACTTATATCCACGTCTCTGGCTAAAAAGAAGTAACAGGACCTCATCCTCTTACTAGTCACCACAGCGCAGCCTGGAGCCTACCAGCTGCAGTTTTGCAAGTAGCTTTTTGTAAGGACGGAGAAAAGAAAAATAAATGTTACTATTTGTCTTTCTATTTTTACGTATTTGTATGATTTCTATGGAGCCCATTCTGGTTCACCATTTTCTTGTAATCACCTTAGAAGAGGAAAGGGATGTGTTGTGGTTTATGCCTTTCCGATTCTTTAACTGTGAGAAAAAAGGGGAGATGCAGCAGTAATTCCAAAACACTCTTCCTTCCACACTGACCGCCCTGCTTAGCCCCTTTAAACCTGAGTCCAGAGCCTCACAGGTTGCAAAGCACCGTGGTGGTTACCCACAGCTACAGACAAGTCGGCAAAACCTTAAGGAGGCTCCACGCTCCCTCACGCACACAGAGGAACTCGGACCCGGTCTCCCAACTCCTCGCCCGGCCTCGTTCCCATCCTCCAGGTGCCTCGAGGCAGCATCTCAGGCTTCACACGAGCCGCACCCTGGCATGAGGAACAGGATGGGCCGCGGGTGAGTGGCCCTGGGAAGACTGGCCCCGCCTCTCTGCTTGTCTCCCCCAACTTGAATCTAACCTGCTCCAGGGGAAGAGGGGCTCTGGCCAACTCGCTCACAACCTTGACCGCGCCTGCAGACTAGAAGGGCTCAAGGCTGCAAGCAAACGAGGTTGCCTTGTCTAAGTCAGCTACAAGTATCCGCTCTGATTTTAACATCAGCAGGCCTGTTTTGTTCAGGGGAAGCTCTTTCCTTCACTCCCATGAGAGGTCACTGGCATGGCTTCCACAGTATGGCTCCTAGAGGTGATGGCACCCAGAGGGACATGGCCAGTGCCACAGTGAAAGCTGTGCCTTCCAGGGCACTCAAGGAGAGGCAGCTCCTCTCAGCCTCAGGACATGAGAAGCTGCATGCCCAGGTTAGAGGTCTGAGCACGAGCAGCCAGTGCCACCCGCGCCTCCTCCTGTGGTCATTTCCAGGAGCCGCCTGTGCGGCTGCTGCTGCTGGACGCTCTTCCTCCCCTTGATCTCCCTCCTTCTGGTGTCTCATCCCTGTCCCTGGCCTCCAGCTTGGGGTGCTGTCTCCTACGTGGTCCTCTAGGAGAACCCAAGCACCATACCCACCCCCATCCACATAAAGCCATGTTCCCTGGGCACAGCACCCTGTCCTTGCCGTCATGGCTGGAATGCGCACCACACTCCCTGGTCTTTCGGTACTCGAGGTCTGGCTCACACAGTTGAGTGGACACAAACATCCACTCAACAACTTGAAAAACAGGGAAGTCAGATTTCTCTTCTTGGCCCAAAAGTGCCCTCTGGTTGTGGTGGCTGGGACCTGCCCTCCTTCTCCGTGTCCCTCCAGGAAGGCTGGAGATTTGTTTACAGAAATCCAGTGAGCGTGCACATTTCCTGAGAACATAGGGCGAGTTAGTGAGCACTTCTCAAAAGTCAGAAGTCTTCATTATGAAAGGTAAACAGATCCAGGGATTAGGCGCCTGGGAATACTTACATGTTTCATGAAAAGGTAAAGCAAAGCAAAACGATGGAAAAAGGCACATAAAAGAGAGCAATTGGAGTGGTGAGATGAAAAAACTGAGGAAAAATCTGGAAATTTAGTCAGCGGCTCCAAAAAGTCACTATTATCACACAGTGCTCATGAGCAACACCCACGTATACAGGAACGCGTGCCTGGAAGGGCTCAGTAGATCTGAACTAGCTCCCCTCAGACGGTCAAGGCGGAAACAGCATTGACATTCATTATATTACAATGTGGAATATGCCGAATATTCTTATTTTTACCTGTCCAACCATCCCAAATTAAAATTTTATGTTGAAACTTGATTCTGAAATAAATTATTTGAATTTTCCATATCTTTTCAAATGTAACTGTGTTTATTTCAAATTCCTATAGATCAGAGAGAAAAAACAAACAAAAAATAGTTTTAACAAAATGAGAGATTAAAACCAAAGTTTCTGCGGGATGATAGAGACCCTTTTTAAGCACTAGAGGGGCTCACATGAATGGAACTGAGTGTTAGGTGGAAATACCAAGTTCAAATGCCAGGACGCTTTAAAAGGGGCACTGCGTACGTGGAAATGAGAATTTTATATTCAATGCTACAAAAAAAGCTCACTGATGAGAGCCAGTTGGTGCATCCATTAAGTGAAGGGGGAATCCCTGCAAAGATCAAATAAGTAAGTTTATGAAAATTCTAGGACAAACCAGCCAACAGGAGAGCCAAGTCAGTTCCCTGCTGGGTTGGTGTCGGCAACCATCACCAGCCCCGGGCCTCCGTCAGGTGGGGGCACTGCCCCTCTGTGCAGCTTGCACAGAGGCCTGAAGATGGACAGCTCTGCGGACACGGCTAGCAGCTGCCCTGGACTGAACATGCTTTTACCCTCAGACCAAGTGGTGAAATCTGTCTTTCCAGCCTTTTGTGTGGAAAAAACAAAAAACACAGCCCCACAGGCTTCAATGAGCCCGGCACTTCCTTTCTTGTGTTCCCTCGTCACTCCCTCCCACCTGGTGCATAAACATACCCAGATTGTGGTCTCTGTCTCGTTAGTCATCCCGTTCATTCCCTCATGTTTAACCTTGAAACCCGACTGCCAACGCACCGACATCGGTGCCTACAGACGGCCGCACGGGCTGCTGCGCCGGCTCCTGGCAGGGTGTGTGCTTTGATGGGCTCTGGGGGCAGAGCCAGCTGGCAGCGGCAACTCCGTTGCCCAGGGAACAGCCATTGAAGTGTGCGCTCCCAAGTCTGCACCAGGCCGGCACCTGTCGCGGTGCTGGCTGAACCTCGGTGCTGCAGGGGCTGTGCCCGGCGGGTGCCCATCAGTGCTCTCCGTGCTCCAGGAACAAGGAGCAGGTCCAGAGGCCCCGCTCTTCCCACTGACAAACGGGCTTGCCTTGCTGCCTTATTAATGACTACGCCACTCTCACCACCCAAACAAAATGCACAGAGTAGGAGGAAAGAATTAGCTCTTACTATTAGCTCTTACTAAGAACCCACGAGCAGCACAAAAGGTTGTTTTTATGCTAATAAAAAAAAATAGGTTGGCCTCATTCACAAACCCAAGGTGATTCGACGACTGCCGTCACCGTGCCTGCCTGTGTATGACGCGTACACAAACTGCTCCTGTGTAAACGTGTGGCCGTGACATGGCCTCCATTCAGCTCCAGGTGTCAAGTGCCAGATTCCAGGAAGCCCCAGGAGTGGGCCCAGAAGGAGCAGTGCCAAGGACCCCCGGGGGTGGGGCCATCCTACCAGGCATGTCCTGGGCACATGGGAAGACCGAGGGGTGAGGGACACTTGGTGTCCGTGACGGGGAAAGGCTGAGGCGTCAGGCTTCGGGCTGTGTCTACCTTGGTGACTCTGGAAGGTGACTCTGGAAGCGTTTTCATAAGCACTTGTCGTATGTCATAGGCAGTGTGCTCCAGGGGAGCAGGGGATCTCACAGTCCAGAGTGCCCTGCAGAGCACCCGAGACAGCGGCTGGCAGAGCACAGGCAGCGATGCCCCAGAGGAACAAGCCAGCCCCTGCGTCCCCATGTGCTGAGTCCATCCTCCCAGCAGCTCCAAGAGACGGAGCTATCAATTTCACATACAGACAAGGAAACCAAGGCTTGGAGAGTTGAAGCCACCGTCCAATAACACACCAGAGTACCAGCCGGCAGAGGGGGCGGTGGGGAGCACATCACACCTAGACCCAGCTGCAGCACCAAGCTCGTTCACCACGCTCTAGAAAACTCATTCAACATGCTCCACAAAGCTCGTTCACCACGCTCCGGAAAGTTCGTTCACCACGCTCCAGAAAGCTCGTTCACCACAATCCAGAAAGCTCGTTCACCACAATCCAGAAAGCTCGTTCACCACACTCCAGAAAGCTCATTCACCACACTCCAGAAAGCTCGTTCACCACAATCCAGAAAGCTCGTTCACCACACTCCAGAAAGCTCGTTCACCATGCTCCAGAAAGCTCGTTCACCACGCTCCAGAAAGCTCGTTCACCACGCTCCAGAAAGCTTGTTCACCACAATCCAGAAAGCACGTTCACCATGCTCCGGAAAGCTCGTTCACAATCCAGAAAGCGCGTTCACCACGCTCCAGAAAGTTCGTTCAACACGCTCCAGAAAGTTTGTTCACCACGCTCCAGAAAGCTCGTTCACCACAATCCAGAAAGCGTGTTCACCACGCTCCAGAAAGCACGTTCACCATGCTCCAAAAAGTTCATTCACGCTCCAGAAAGTTCGTTCACCACGCTCCGGAAAGCTCGTTCACCACAATCTGGAAAGCGCATTCACCACGCTCCAGAAAGCTTGTTCACCATGCTCCAGAAAGCTTGTTCGCCACGCTCCAGAAAGCTCATTCACCACACTCCAGAAAGCTCATTCACCACGCTCTAGAAAGCTCGTTCACTATGCTCCAGAAAGCTCATTCACTATGCTCTAGAAAGCTCATTCACCATGCTCCAGAAAGCTCATTCACCATGCTCCAGAAAGCTCATTCACCATGCTCCAGAAAGCTCATTCAGCATGCTCTAGCCCCTACGTACCCAGGCGGTGGAGGGGCCAAGGTTGTGTGCAGAGGGTACTGAGTAAGGAGTAGGCTGCCTGCACTAAGGGGTAAGTGCCATGAGAGCTCCTCGTGGCCCCTCACAGGGTTCCCCTCTCCTCCCCGTGGCCCGAGTCTGCTGTAGGTAAGGTTGTCACAGGGTGCATCCTGACGGGGTGGCGTCCTGACGCAGTGGCGTCATGGCAGGTGACAGCAGCGGGTGGGGCAGGGCCACAGTCTCCCACTGCTGCCTGGTGCCTTGGCACATGCTTGTCCTGCCACCCTTCAGATGCTGCTCTGGAAGCAGGTGTGCTATTTCCAACCCCTGCCTCTCTGCTAGCCTGGAGGTCTTCTAAAACACAGGCCACCCTCGTACCTCATTGAAACACTGAACCCAAAGCAAGTTTTGGGACTCTAGCAGTTTAGGAAATTGTCATTGAAACTATCCAAGTTCTTCGAAAGTGACCACAGGGCGAACAAGGAGGTGATGTGAAATACCACGTTATAGCTGAACATGAGTCTCACGTGGCTGGGGCTGCTGGGGTGTCCAGAAAGTTCTTTTGCTTCTCTGACAGGTGGCAGAGTAAAAGACAGTTATTAATGATGTAAGAACACAAGCCAGGAAGAAAAGCACTTCTGAGGACAAAACCAGGGTGTCACTGTGGCCCCTACAGGGCAGATGCGGCCTGGAATCTGTTGCTAAGCAACAGCCTTCCCAGTTCCTCGGGCGTCAGAGGGTGGCAGCTGCTGGACTTTGCCAAACGTGAAGATCCCGAGACAAGCCCAGCCTTCCACCAAGACCAGGAAACACTGCTCAGCAGGCACGGTCAGACATGGCAGCATCAGATGGCGCATAGCCTGGGACAGAGGACAGACGCACAGCACGCAGCGGCCATGATACAGTGGGAGTGGGGATGAAACCAGATTCTGGTGCACCAGCCATTCCTGCATGGGATGGGTAGGAGGGCCAGGTGGTGGCCTCGGCAACGCCCACAGGCCCCAGCAGCCCTGGCCCCCTGGGCAGCCACAGGCCCCCAGCGGAGCCCCACCCCGCACGCAGCCTCCAAGTGCCTGCACGGCCGTATCTCCCGCAATTAAAATGCAGGCTTTCAAATCCATGATGCTCACGCACTGCTCAGCTTTCTGGAGTTTTAATTGCCCATTTGCTTTCTTCCTAGGCAACAGAACTGCTCTATTAATATCTCCCCACCGGTTTCAGGGGAGAGGGGAGACAAGCGAGGATTTGTTTCCGTATTAATTGGCAAACCTCTTTGCCGCCTGCTTCCTGGACCTCTCAGGGCTCGCTCTTCCTGTCTCTTTCTTCTCAATCATTTCGCTGTCTCTCTCTTCTCTCTGGGTGATCCTCCAAATTATAGTTTTAAAACAAAGAATGCCAAGCTCAGGGTTTTATTTCTCTCTGTCCAGACAGAGGATGGGGCATGTGACCCAGGGACCCAGAGTATGTTGTTGGCTCTCAAATGCCTCCAAAAATGACAGAAGGAACAGTCTCGTCCTCTGTGGGAGAAGGGCAATGGCAGACCCAAAACTGAACTGAGGGACCACGGGATCCTGGGAGCCATGCCCTGCTCCCCACTCTGCACCAGCCTCCTGGCCTTCCGCTTCTGTGCTGGTTCCCTCGGTCTCCCTCCCAGCTTGTAAACGAGGCATGACCAGAGCCATCCGTGATCCTGTCTCCCTATGTGCACCACGTCTAAAATGAGCCCCAGGGCTTTGAATCCCGTAGGGTGTGTCAACAGCACCCAATTCACATTTCCCATGCTCATCTCCCCGACGCAGGCTCCCACAGCCACCGGCTTCGGCAGACGAGTAGACACATGATACGCAATTCACACTTAGTGTCCAAAGCTGAACGCCAGCGGCCCCCAGCCTTATCCTTCCCGGGGCTTCCCGTCTCAACAGACAACATCAGTGCACATGCTTGCTCAGGCCACAAGATACTGGCCCCACCTTGATCCACGCCTCTCATCACGACCACTACACCCTTTGTCACGGCCTCCAGGGTGAGTGCCGCAGTTCCAGCTACCACGGTCGCTCACAGAACCACACAATGCCCTCTGATGGGCCCTGCCACAGCTCCTGGCTAAGCCCTGGCTGGCTTCTCCTTCCCAGCCGCTTGTTTCTCCTTTATCCCATTGCACAAGTTACATATTTTCTTTTGTACTTAGCATTGTCTGTCCCCCATCAAGCCTGCAGGTTACAAGGGCAAGGTGTGTAGCTGGTGGATGCTACAGGCCCAGCATACAGGGCAGTGCGTGGCACAAGAGAGTGGCTCGTCTCACTCACCCAGATGCAGCCCCCAGGCCTAGAATGCTGCCGGGAGCAGAATAAGATGCACAGTGAAGGATGGTGGATGCGTAATTATGACGTGTTATATGAAGTACACAAAAGATTATGAGATGCATAACCCCTTTTAAATACAAAAGAATACAAAAGGAAGAGTCCTTTTTAAAGATGTTATTTTACCACTAAAATGTGACAGCGGGTTGCGTGAGGAAGGGTTGGAATTGGGGGAGTCAAAGGTTCCCAGGAACCTTAGCCATAATCAAGAGAAAAATCTTCTCCCTGAAGAAGTGGCAGCAGCAATCAGCTGTAGCTTGTACTTCTTTAGAGATTTTTCCTTAAAAAAATAGGCTTAGTCTTTGTAATGGGTCTTGCCACTTGGGCATCTGTAGAATTCATTTGGCCATGAATTTAGGGTACGCCATGGCTCTCTAAAGAGGAGGGTGCTGGGGGCAGGTGGCAGGGGTGTGGCAGCAAGGGACCACGTTCTCCTCACTGCACAGGCAGCCGTGCCTGACCACTTCAGTGGGGCTGAGCGCACTCGCTATGACAGGAGAGGCCCCATGAAATGGACCGTCGGTCATCTGGGTCTTTCGCGAATCAACCAGCACTAATTGCCATCAGATTGCATGTGTCAGCACACACAGACAGCGCTTCCATCATGGCCCGAGCAATGCGAGAGGAACACAGAGAATCTATTTTATCTCCTGGTGCTCCAGGCCAGGCCAGGACTGAGAGAAAGAGGCCAGAGTGGGATGGACTCTTCACATTCCACGGGCCAGCCCTCAGTTTTCTGATTAGGAAGTAAACTGGGTCTAAAATTTGGCTTCTGCCCAAGTCCCTAAGAGAATCCCCCACGGCTGGCATTGATGAGGATACCCCGAGGAACATGCCTCAGATGTGAGGCTGGATGTCAGCCCCACAGCAGCAGGGATGCCCGGGGGTGGGGCGAGAACACCCAGAATGAAGCTACAGGCACACCCAGCATCACAACACACACAACTGGAGATCAAGAATTCAATTCTGTTGTAATTAGGACACACATCAGTGCAAAGTGGGCTATCATCCTATATGAAGAGTACATGGTTCTGCCATGTACCCAAATCCAAGTAGCGGGCTGCACGCACAGTTCTGCCGTGTACCCCAATCCACGTAGCGGGCTGCACGCACAGTTCTGCCGTGTACCCCAATCCACGTAGCAGGCTGCACGCACAGTTCTGCCGTGTACCCCAATCCACGTAGCGGGCTGCACGCACAGTTCTGCCGTGTACCCCAATCCACGTAGAGGGCTGCACGCACAGTTCTGCCGTGTACCCGAATCCATATATTAGACTATGCTGGGTGCTGAACACTTAGAATCATAACTATCTGCTTTCAAAAGGAGTCTAAGAGAGATGGCTAGTTGTTAAATACATTATGATATAGATCAAAATTATCATAAAAATGTCATAATTTAAAAGATAGTTTTATCTAAACATAAAGCATACCTCCTAAAAAATTGGTTTTTAAATTCAATCTGCATCCATTTGTCTTGAGTAGGGAACACATTCAAGTGGTCTCTGGGGTGATGCCGTGAGGGAGTGTGATGCCGTGAGGGAGTGTGGCTAAGAAACTCACCCAGGTCCTTTCCACCCTTTCTCTTATTTAATCTGTATAATAGACGTGGAAGTTATTACCTTTTTATATCATGGTATTGTTATCACTTTATAAAGAGCAAACCAAAGTTCTCAAATATCAACCTTAGTGCTGTTTTCCTGATTTTCTTGGAGAAACACAATGTTATGTATAAGGTAAGTTGGTCACCTTCGCATGACCATGGCAGTGTCACAGCAGGTGGCACAGCTGGATGCTGTCAGCCCCAAGCCTGTCTGTGTCCTGGTCCTGTGGCCATCAGGGGCCCCGCTGGGCCATCCACTCCAGGGGCACCATGCACACGTGCTCGCCACAGGGCCACATGGCAGCCTATGTCCACTGAACCCTCCTGCCACACACGCTCTGCTCTGTGAGGAAGGTTGAAGAGTTTTCCATTCTGGCTCCATGCTAACATCACTCAGGAATGAACCTACTGACATCTGGGGCCCTGTTGGGAAATATTCTGGGTCAAGGTGAGGCCTGCAGCACTGGAACTTTCCCTAAGTCCTCAGGTGACTGCGCGGCCAGACTGGGACCCAGTCCATTAAGTGGCTGACCCATCATTTATGTTAATGGTTTATCATCTTCAAGTGCCCCTTCATAAGATACTCGTAAAAAAAAGACCGTGAGCCCTACAGGCCCCAGATACTTCCCCCATGCTCACCACGCTGTTGGGGGGACAGCCCCCCGTACCTCACAGACGGCCGGCTCTGCGCACCTCACGACAGGCCCACATACTTCCCCCATGCTCACCACGCTGTTGGGGGGACAGCCCCCTGTAGCTCACAGGCAGCCGGCTCCGTGCACCTCACGACAGGCCCACATACTTTCCCCATGCTCACCACGCTGTTGGGGGGACAGCCCCCCGTAGCTCACAGACGGCCGGCTCTGCACACCTCACGACAGGCCCACATACTTCCCCCATGCTCACCACGCTGCTGTGGGGACAGCCCCCCGTGGCTCACAGGCAGCCGGCTCCGTGCACCTCACGACAGGCCCACATACTTCCCCCATGCTCACCACGCTGTTGGGGGGACAGCCCCCCACACCTCACAGACGGCCGGCTCTGCGCACCTCACGACAGGCCCACATACTTCCCCCATGCTCACCACGCTGTTGGGGGGACAGCCCCCCACACCTCACAGGCAGCTGGCTCCGTGCACCTCACGACAGGCCCACATACTTCCCCCATGCTCACCACGCTGTTGGGGGGACAGCCCCCCACACCTCACAGACGGCCGGCTCTGCGCACCTCACGACAGGCCCACATACTTCCCCCATGCTCACCACGCTGTTGCGGGGACAGCCCCCCGTAGCTCACAGACGGCCGGCTCTGCGCACCTCACGACAGGCCCACATACTTCCCCCATGCTCACCACGCTGTTGGGGGGACAGCCCCCCGTACCTCACAGACAGCCGGCTCTGCGCACCTCACGACAGGCCCACATACTTCCCCCATGCTCACCATGCTGTTGCAGGGACAGCCCCCCACACCTCACAGACGGCCGGCTCTGCGCACCTCACAAGTACCTCTCCTTAATCCCCAGAGCGATCTCCAGATAGGTGCTGCTGTCCCTCTTTTATGAGGAATGAGTCTAAGCCTAAGAGACCTCCCCAAGGCCATATAGCCTCCGTGCCAGAGCCGGGACTCAAATCCAGGTATGTCTGATGCTGACGTCTGTGCCGCCTCCAAGGCACGCAGCCTCGTGTGATGAACAGGTGACCAGCACCAAAAAGCTCTCATCTACATTACGGCAACTTCTGCCAAGATGATGCCAGTACTATGTGGAAGATTAAAATAATGTTGATTTCTTTATAATGAATTCAACTGTTACTGAAAATAATGAGATATGAGACAGAGCAAAAATGTTTTGAAAAAAAAAAAAAACTAAAACTAAATATAAACCTTAGTGGCTAGGTCCAAAAAAAACTGTCATTTGCAGAAAACAAGAAAGGGAGAGAGAACGTTCCTTTTCCACATTAAACGAAATAAGCCCTGCTACCCCAGTCCCATGAAGCCTTTCTGTGCAGACACTGGCCTGGGCCTGAGCTCTTCTGCACCCATGTGCATTCTCCCAAGTCCTCTGCCAGCCTACGAGTCTTCCTCTGTTTCCTTTCATTCCATCACAGAACAATCTCGACAAACTATCACCCCACAATCTACAGCCTGGTGGCATGGCTTGCTCAGTGACTTGAGCTTAACTCAGCAACATTCTAGCACAGATGAGGGCCTCCCCTTGAGCCGGCCTGCAGCACTCTAACCAGGTTCCCAGGACACCTTTCCTAGCAGGCTCAGGAAAGGGCGTCTTCACTGGGTCAGTGGCTCCTCCAGGAGGCCCTTGGAAGACTTCAGGAGGGGCGTGGTTGAAGACAGAGGGAAATGCTGGTATAGCCTGTGAGTCCATGCGTGGGGAGGGCCTGGACCAATCAGATGTGGCCTGCTTTTTCTCTCACGGCAAAGCTGCATGCCCCAGGGAGAACCCGGACTGCTCAGGAGGGTCCTGGCACCCAGACAGCCATTCAGGCTGCAAAACAGCACACAGAAGACCTGCTTCAAAGACGGGCCCATCAGCCACGACTGGACCAGTCCCCATGGGCACCTCAGCCCCTTAACCTCTGCTCCACTTCTCCCCATCACTCTGGACACACGTGGTGACAGTCCTCCCGGGTTTTCAGGAAAGGAACGGTCCCGACAGCTGTTGGATGCAGGTGGCCGCAGCAGCAGGTAAACTCTCTTAATATGCTGCAGGTGAGACCCACCACAGGACGCAGAGGCAGCCTGTTATTATTTTAAGGCAATGATCAAGTCATCTTCAACTTGATCACAGGCAACTTTGAATTTGTCTGTCGCCGAACACGTTAATGTCTAAACATGTCCTTTAATGTTCTGTGAAGCTACAGAAACCACACATTATTCAAAAAGAAAGATTTTTCTTCCATAAATTTAATTAAATGGAATGGGGCTATTTGAACACCACAGACTCCAAACACTTTAACAAATATGAACCTAAACAATTCTTTGATGATATCCAAAGTGCAAATAATGTTTTCATTCTTGAACTTTTCAAAATCAATAAGCAAAAAATTATGTATAACCATTTAACAAATACATTTAAAGTCATAAATGAAAATCTTATTGTGTAGAAGTAATATTGTTCATTAGGAGAATCCCACAGGAGGAATAATTATAACCATGCGACTGCTTTCAACCAGCTTAGCTGACTCGTGACCTGGCTTTGACCTGTGCCCTTGAACTGATGTTCAAACACACACCCTGCATCCAGCCCATCCTCTCTCCAAACACACAACCTCCATCCAGCCCATCCTCCCTACACACACACACCCTCCATCCAGCCCATCCTCCCTACAAACACACACACACCCTCCATCCAGCCCATCCTCCCTACACACACACACCCTCCATCCAGCCCATCCTCCCTACACACACACACCCTCCATCCAGCCCATCCTCCCTACACACACACACACCCTCCATCCAGCCCATCCTCCCTACACACACACACCCTCCATCCAGCCCATCTTCCCTACACACACACCCTCCATCCAGCTGATCCTCTCTACACACACACACACACCCTCCATCCAGCCCATCCTCTCTACACACACACACACCCCCTCCATCCGGCCCATCCTCTCTGCACACATACACCTTCCATCCAGGCCATTCTCTTTCCACACACACCCTCCATCCAGCCCATCCTCTCTCCATGCACAACCTCCATCCAGCATGTCCTTTCTACACACACACACCCTCCATATAGCTCGTCCTCTCTACACACACACACCCTCCATCCAGCCTGTCCTCTCTCCACACATACACCCTCCAACCAGCCCGTCCTCTCTCCACACACACCCTCCATCCAGCCCATCCACTCTACACACACACACCCTCCATCCAGACCATCCTCTCTACAAACACAGCCACCATCCAGCCCATCCTCTGTCCACACACACCCTCCATTCAGCCCGTCCTCTCTCTACACACACATCCTCCATCCAGCCCATCCTCTCTACGCACACACACACCCTCCATCGAGCCCATCCTCTCTACACACCCTCTATCCAGCCCATCCTCTCTACACACCCTCCATCAAGCCCATCCTCTCTGCACACATACACCCTCCATCCAGCCCATCCTCTCTCTACACATGCTCCATCCAGCCCATCCTCTCCTTGCACACACACACCCTCCATACAGCCCATCCTCTCTACACACACACCCTCCATCCAGCCCATCCTCTCTCTACACACCCTCCATCCAGCCCATCCTCTCTACACACACACCCTCCATCCAGCCCATCCTCTCTCTACACACCCTCCATCCAGCCCATCCTCTCTACACACACACCCTCCATCCAGCCCATCCTCTCTACACACACACCCTCCATCCAGCCCATCCTCTCTCTACACACCCTCCATCCAGCCCATCCTCTCTACTCACACACACCCTCCATGCAGCCCTCCTCTCTCTGCACGCACACCCTCCATCCAGCCCATCCTCTCTACAAACACACCCTCCATCCAGCCCATCCTCTCCCTGCACACACACACCCTCCATCCAGCCCATCCTCTCTCTGCACACACACCCTCCATCCAGCCCAACCTCTCTCTACACATGCTCCATCCAGCCCAACCTCTCTCTACACATGCTCCATCCAGCCCATCCTCTCCTTGCACACACACACCCTCCATCCAGCCCATCCTCTCTACACACACACCCTCCATCCAGCCCATCCTCTCTCTACACACCCTCCATGCAGCCCATCCTCTCTGCACACACACACCCTCCATCCAGCCCATCCTCTCTCTACACACCCTCCATCCAGCCCATCCTCTCTACACACACACACCCTCCATCCAGCCCATCCTCTCTACACACACACCCTCCATCCAGCCCTTCCTCTCTCTACACACCCTCCATCCAGCCCATCCTCTCTACTCACACACACCCTCCATGCAGCCCTCCTCTCTCTGCACACACACCCTCCATCCAGCCCATCCTCTCTACACACACACCCTCCATCCAGCCCTTCCTCTCTGCACACACACACCCTCCATCCAGCCCCTCCTCTCCCTGCACACACACACCCTCCATCCAGCCCATCCTCACCACACACAGACACCCTCCATCCAGCCCATCCTCTCTACACACACACACACACTCCATCCAGCCCCTCCTCTCCCTGCACACACACACCCTCCATCCAGCCCATCCTCACCACATACAGACACCCTCCATCCAGCCCATCCTCTCTACACACACACACCTTCCATCCAGCCCATCCTCTCTCTACACACCCTCCATCCAGGCCATCCTCTCCACACACACACCCTCCATCCAGCCCATCCTCTCTACACACATACACACCTCCATCCAGCCCATCCTCTCTACACACACACACCGCTCCATCCAGCCCATCCTCCCTACACACACACCCTCCATCCGGCCCGTCCTCTCTCTGCCTACAGAATCCATCCAGCCCATCCTCCCTACACACACACACCCTCCATCCAGCCCATCCTCTCTACACACACACACACACTCCATCCAGCCCCTCCTCTCCCTGCACACACACACCCTCCATCCAGCCCATCCTCACCACATACAGACACCCTCCATCCAGCCCATCCTCTCTACACACACACACCGCTCCATCCAGCCCATCCTCCCTACACACACACCCTCCATCCGGCCCGTCCTCTCTCTGCCTACAGAATCCATCCAGCCCATCCTCCCTACACACACACACCCTCCATCCAGCCTATCCTCTCTACACACACAGATTGTTCCCTCTCTGCACACACACTGTCCATCCAGCTTGTCCTCTCTGCACCCACACACTGCCCATCCAGCTCTGGGCATCTTTGTCCTCACATGTGAACCCAGGGCTCTGACCTTTCTTCAACCTCAGCTGTCTAGGACCAAGCCTCTCCGAGTCTCTGACTTGTTTCCTTAGGGGTTTCCAATTAAGAGCTAATCTTGTTCTCCTGCCTAGCCTGGAAGCCATCTACTTCTCCCGGCAGCCATCCGGCAGGCAGGTGGTGGCAGTTAACATGCTTCTCTCTGTACCAGAATCACTTCCTTTTGTCCATGAGCTCCTGGGTGGCAGGGATTAGGTGGGCTTAGTTGTGTTTGTGGCTCCAGCATTTGGGACTGTGTGGCACATGCTAGGAGCTCAGCCTATATCTGGTGACCACAAAAGAAAGAGGCGTGTGGGACGCTGTGAAGACAGCATCGATGGAATCCGACTACTGAAAAAAGAGGGTGGGGGCGAGGAAAGGCTGATGTTTCAGTGGAGTATAAAAGAAGGCTGAGTGGCATGAAGTGAGTGTTTCAGCCACACCTGCCTCACCTGCAGCATGCAGAGACAGCCATTCACATCTTACACCGCTGGTGAGGCAAGTGGTAAGCACAGGGCTCAGCAGATGGTGGGCATTTGCCCTAACAGTTAAATAAGGGCTGTAGTTGAGCTGATTTTCAAAGTCCCTTCTACAGCGGAGTTCAACCAGTTTCAGATGAGTTGAGCTACGAGGTTCTACCTCCCAGTTCAGCCTCATGCCCAGGGGAAACAGCCAGGTTCTCCCTTGCATTCTAGTCCAAGGGACGGCAACCTTTTTCTGTAAAGGGCCAGGTCATAAATATTTTTGGCTTTGCAGGCCACACAGTCTTTATCGCAGTTACTCTGTAGAGCAAAATCAGCCACAGACATTACAGAAATAAGCGAGTGTGTCTGTGTGCCAATAAAACTTTATTCACAAAACCAGGTAGTGGGCCAGAATTAGCTGTGGCTGTGGTTTCCTGGCCCCTCTCCTAGACCATAAAAAGCTTTGTCTTGCTTCTTTTTTTGTTTGTTTGAGATGGAGTCTCGATCTGTCATCCAGGCTGGAGTGCAGTGGCTCCATCTCAGCTCACTGCAAGATCTGCCTCCCGGGTTCAGCTTTGTCTTGCTTTTTAAGGAGATTTAGGAGAAACCCTTTGTTCATTTGCTCATTCACTACATTCAACAAATACTTTCTCAGTGCCTACCATGTGCCAGGCACTTTTGAGCCTATGGGTCAGAGAGGGGGTCATCACCGAAAGATCTGCCATCTCAGACAGTTGGGACTCATGGATAATGCTATACATTTCCTGCTCTATTTATTGTATTTTCCCTTCATTCCCTTAACAGATGCTTGTTAGCAGAGAAAGGCTTGAGATTCGTGCGGCCCACTCCTTCTGCCACTGCAGCCCCGCTCTTACCCGTTTCACATACCGGGGTTTTATTTATATGTCTATTACAGGCTTATATATTGGGGTTCCTTGTCACTTGTGAAAATGGGTTCGGTAGCTTTAAAACAAGATTTGAAAGCCACTGGTCTGGCCTAGATACTTCCGTTTTATTGATGGCTGGGTTGTGTGGGAGAGAATCCAAGTCTTGCTAGTGTCAGATTACATCTATTGCTTCCCCTGGACCCATGCTGTCTGTCGTCATGCCCTCGAAAGAGATAAAATTAATCAGAAGGGAGTTATGGCCTCCAAAGTCATCCTGATAGTATCTAGGATCTTACGATCTCGATGGTGTTGGTAAATTGGTTCTGTAATAATGATCCTCCCCTGGCTGAGTGTCCTCAGATCTCAACAAGCAAATTCCGGTGTCCTCCCCCGAGAAGATGTCGTGGGTTCTTGATCTCCTATACCAAGAGCTCACTCAGTATTCAGAAATGCTCCACACAAGGATTGACAGCAGCCAAAGAGGGGCCGTGTTCTCTAAGATGCTCGGGCTCTCCATGAGGGAAGGAACCCCCAACCACACTCTATCCAACCACCGTCAGAAGACTCACCCCCCATAAGAAGGCATTCCAGTGTCGGCACAAATGCTTCCTGGGAGAAGACACGTACAGCTCTGGGACAGCTGCAGACGTCAAGCCCAGCCTTCCAGGGGACATCGTCTGACTCGGCGTTAACTTCTCCCTTACCTACCCCGCTCCTGCTCACTGCGCTCAGATCTTTGCCCTGGGATCAGAAAGAGAAGGTCCAGTCCTCTCCCGCTTAACAGCCCCACAGATACAGAAAAGCCCCACCATAGCACTATTAATGAGGCCAAAAAGCCTCAAACATTTAAAATGGGGGTTCTCATTTTTCAAAAGTAATGAGATGACCAGGGTGAGTTCTGAACTTCAGGAAGCCAAGATTCATCACAAGTCCTAGCTGTTGCTGAGAATGTCGCTGTGTCTGTCTCCCCACAGGGCCTCCCGCGTGAGCCTCCATGGACTGCCCCCTGTCCTGGAGTGCTCTGCCCTGGGTCAGCTCATTGTCCTGGCCCCTTGTCCTGCAGTGCTTGGCCCTGGATCAGCTCATTGTCCTGGCCCCCCGTCCTGCCGTGCTCGGCCCTGGGTCAGCTCACTGTCCTGGCCCCTTGTCCTGCAGTGCTCGGCCCTGGGTCAGCTCATTGTCCCAGCGACTCTGCTTGGGGCTCTGCTGATGGCATTCTGAGAGCTGGATGCCACATGGATGTGATCTGACTGGGCGCGGCCTTGTTACGAATATCTCCTTCTCTTAGGAAAAGAGAGTCCTTGGATTAGATTGGCTTTTTGTTTTAATGGGCAAATCATACTATTGACTTTGACACTATAGCTTGCTGAAATTCCCATTTGTATGTTTTAAATTTCAGAAAGGAAAATATTTTCTCTCTCTCTCTCTCACACACACACACACATACACACACACACACACATACACACACACATACACACACACACACACTTTGAGTTATGGCCATACGTGTAAGCTATGTAAGCTCTTCTTAGGTTTTGCCAAATCACGGAAGACAGACATCCTGGCAGTTTACATGCAATCTTATACGTCCCTAAGATGTCATTCACCAAGCTGCATTCCCTCTCTTGACAGTCTGTAGAAAGCTTGGTTCTCTAGGCAGTGAGTGAAAGGGATCTCGTTCCCAGTCTCGGCTCCACCACTCACAGTCGAGTGATCCTGGGCCAGTCACTCAAGTGCTCAGAGCCCAGACTCAGCAAATTTATGACGCAAGAGTCAGACTATTTGGTCTCCAAGGTGCCTCTCGACGGGGACCCTAAGATTCCCCAGTGAAGTATGCAGCCTGGCCTGGCAAAGCGCAAACTCCAGTGCAGACAAGCTGTGGCTGGATCACTAAATCAATAGTTTGAACCATATGAAACTGCCATTCTTATAGGTCAAAAAGGGTCAAATTTCAGCAATTTCATATAATTCAACCCTGCGAAATCCCAAACAAGACTTTTAACCTCCCAGTTTTCACAATTGCAAAATGAATGTCCTATATTATGGAAAAGTAGTTTTAAGATGTCAAAACTCCAAAATTCTATTTGGTCCATTAAGACGACAGTTTCCCCTGTAACACATGTACTCTCCTCTGTACCTAGACAGTGATTACATATGAATGGCTGGCTTCCGGTCTCTCCAGCACAGGTCTATCTAAATGCTTTCACACAGGCCCGCCCCTCTCCTTCTCGTCAGTGCCTCGGTTTCAGGATGCAAGCACCCCTCCTCTGCTCTTACAGCGCCTTCATCATTGCTCCCTAAAAAGCCTGCGCTGGGCTCCCAGCAGTCTCGCCTCAATGCCACCTGCATGTCCACGGCCACATCTTTGCCTCACAGCCTCTCCAATGTGTCCGTTTCTCAAGGCTGTACTTCAGGGTCAAATGGGCCTTCGCGCTAATACCCTATCAAACAGCCTTCTTGCCAATACCATTTCCATGAAAAAAAAAAAAGAATCAACCAAAAACAAAAACAAGAAGGTACACACTATGCACTTCTTTCTGGATGATGCTGGGAAGTCCCAATGTCCCGATCATACAAATACCTAATGGTCCAAAAGCGTTTGTAAACCAGCTGTCGCCCAGGCATGTTTTCTACAAGAGAGTATGTATGTCATGGGTTATAAACAGCGAGTGAGCAAGTGAACCTGTGAACTCCTAACAGTGCCAATTCCGACAGCACAGGCTTCTGTGTGTTCTTCATTAGGAGAAATCTTGTTTTTCAGGGTACAGTTAAATTCTCAAAATAGTCAAAAATCTCAGAGGCCAGCCTGATGAATGAAAAAGGTGATTCATAGGGCTAAATTATCGAGAGCCAAAAAGTATCCTACAAAAACACAGCAGAGAGATTTTCTCAGATGGCACTGAAGCTGACTTTTAGAGCATTTCTGAAAGAAAAGTTCCAAAAATGTTTTGGGAAATGACAGTTTCTTTAGACAAGCAGAGGTCAGCATCATGGGCACGCAAGTTCCTCTGTGTCTGCATGAGATTCCACAATGAGCCTTGCTTTTCAGATGCAGCTTCTGGGATGAGTGACTCAGATCCAAGTGAGATGCAGTAGACGGCAACAGACACACATCTTCTTTCTGACCCCTTCACAACAACAAGCATGGAGGCAGGTCCCAGGGACTCCAAGGAGAACTGGCCTTCACTCCCTGTACCTGCCAGGGGACAGCCATCTGAACACTGAGGAGTCTCCCAGGCCAGGTCACTAAGTCAGAGAACGCTCCAAGGAGAACTGGCCTTCACTCCCTGTGCCTGCCAGGGGACAGCCATCTGAACACTGAGGAGTCTCCCAGGCCAGGTCACTAAGTCAGACAATGCTCTTTCTTCTTCCAAGTGGGCCAGGCTCGTTATTGAGTAGTTAGTTCTTACTCAGGTACCCACAATGGTGGCCAAACATACCTGAACTGTGTTAAAAACAAAACCAAACGAGAAAAGTGTTTCTGGTCTTATAATATTTGTTTGACACCTCAAACCTCTTATTTTCATTTCAGAGACTGATTAAACACAGTCTCAAGGTGATAAAATAACGCAGTAGGATAAAAATAAAGTGACAAGTGGCAAGGGATGGTTAGTCATCTTTGATACCTGTGGATACTCAAACCCACCATTTAAAACGTCTTAGGTGTTAGATGTGGTAGGTGTTTCTATCAGGAACACACATGAATAAAAACAAATTTAGAACTCACATCTGGGCTTCTCACTTCTAAAACAAGGGTCAGGAGGCCAGAAGGCGGAGCAGCGCATCAGTTAGTATTTGACAGGACCACCATGAGGGCTCTGAAGGCGGAGAGACTGCCAGATGCGATAAAGCAGAAGCTCACAGGACTTTTTTACAGGGCTCCTGAGGCCACGCCAGCAGTGGGAAAACCTCCAGAGTGGAACTGAATTCAAGAAACCTGTGTATAGAATACTCCCCCAGCGACTTGGGGTTCCAGATCCAGCCACCTGAAAACTTCCTGGCATACAGCAAAAAGAAAACCCCTGATTTCCTAAACTCAATCAGCTTTGAGTTTAACGAGGGTGCCTCTGGGCCAATGTCTAATGAATCACAGGATCAGAGTCACCGCCTGATATTCTGTGGTTCTGGTGAAGCCTGGGCAGCACAGCAAGACCCTGTCTCTACAAAAAATTTAAATGTTAACAATTAATTAAAATTTAAATTTAAATAAAACGTGTGGTGAGTGGCAAACTGCGGTTTCAAGCAATTAGAAGACAATCCCTCTTCTGAAATCCAGGTCCTTGGCTTTCTCATGCTGTCTCATCCTCCCAGCACCACACTCTCCTTTCTTTGCCTCCCAGTTCTTTTCTGTTGGCTGCTTCTCCTTCTGCTGCTGGGCTTTTAGCAAGCTGATCCTGAGTGCAGTTGGTGGATGGCGACAGGCTGGATGAAGACAGCGATGGCAGTGACGTGATGTCGCGGAACCGGAGGTTGTGCCCCATTGCAGTGGCCATTGCCAGAAGCCCAGGCCCGCTGCGGATCCACAGCCCTCCCTGCATCCTGGAACCCCCGCCACCCTGTCACTGTCACTCTGGGTGAACTGCTTGCTTTGTGTCTGTCTTCCCATCAGACGACAGGCTCCCAAAGGCCAGGCCAGCCGTGTCTGCATGGCTGAGCTCGGGGCGCTCCAGCAGGGCGTCTGGCATGCAGCAGAGAGGGATCAATACTGAGAACAGAACAGAGGAAAAGGGCAGAACCTCCAGGGCCAAGGTCAGCAGGAGGGAGGGCCTGGGCAGCCACAGCAGGGACACGAAATCTGACTCCGTTTTTTTCATCTGTAAAACTGAAATTGTGACTCAAGAGTTGTGGAGATTAAATATGAAGACCGCTGAAAAGTGACAGTGGCACCGGCTCACAGCCGCACTCAGTCGTGGTGACAGCCAGTGCCCTCGTGTCCACCTATGTAACCATCCCCAGCCTGGGGACTTACACAGCCCAACGTCACGTGTATTTGCTGCACTTTTACTTGCAATTCACAAAAGCTGGCTCCGGCTGATTAAGCAGAAAAGGAGATCAACGTGAGGGGCTGGGTGGAAGGGGAGGGGTGCCAGGCAGCTCACTCTCACCAGCCATGCCGAGGGCCAGGCTAAGTGGAGCCTCTGGGGGCCAAGCTCGGAGCCTCACCAGGGCCATGGCCCAGCAGGGGAGTCTCTGCGGCCCCCATCCAGCACAAAGGAAGCCACCCCACAGCTCTGCTGCTGCCTTAGGCTGCTGCGTGCCAGGGACCGACCACCACCTGGAAGTCACGGGCACTGCTGCCACCTCGACCGCCACTCACAGCAGCAGTGGCAGCCCCCACTGTCCCCTCACGCTGCCACCTCTGAATCAGTCTCACCCAAATGCTCAGGCCAGCAGAGTCGGGTCACAGCGAAACTGGAAAATAGATTTCTTATTTTCATATTGGGAAATGGGACTAATAACCTAGGAATTTTCCCCAAGCACAGGAAGACTACTCCAAAGATAAGGAGCAGCCACAATCCCGCCAGACGCCGGCAACCTGACTTCTGAGTGTTTCCGGGCACCATGAACACAATAGACGACACGTGATACGGCGCGGCCTCTGCGCCCGGGAAGCTTCGCCCTCTGCTGGCAGACGGCGGGATCCATCGGGTGCTGGGAGGACCGGGAATCACAGCAGGCTGACCAGCCATAACAGACAGAGTATAACCCCAAAGAGTCAATCGCTGTCAAAGGAAGACTGTTAAAAATCTTATACAATTATATAATTTGGGTTGAATAGTGAAGATTCTCATAAAACCCTATCACTCAAAACTCCGATTTACAGTAATTGTTGCATGGTTTGAAATGAAGATTTCCTGTTACAAAATCCCCACTGTGTGATTTGCTGACTCTGATATAGGAAGACAGACACGGTCACCAAGTTCACACGCAAAGGATCCATTTGAAGGGCCGGAAAAAACACCCAGGCACGAGGACAGGCAGTGGTGAAGCCACAGAGATGATCTTCCCAAGACCCCACGGAGCGCCACGCAAGGCTGGAGAGATCCAGGGCACAGCAGTGAGATGGTCAGACGAGATCGGAGTTGAGATGGCCAGGGCTGAGGAACAAAGTGTCCAGGGTTCCCAGCATTTCTCAGAATCACCCAGGCAACCTCATCAGAAGACATGGTTCTGCTCCACATCCAGCAACCAAGACTATGTGATCCTGACACCTGCAATTCAGCCCTCCACTCCCGTCCTGTTCAACCCTCCACTCCCGTCCAATTCAGCCCTCCAGTCCCGTCCAATTCAGCCCTCCACTCCTGTCCAGTTCAGCCCTCCAGTCCCGTCCAGTTCAGCCCTCCAGTCCCGTCCAATTCAGCCCTCCACTCCCGTCCAGTTCAGCCCTCCAGTCCCGTCCAGTTCAGCCCTCCACTCCCGTCCAGTTCAACCCTCCACTCCCGCCCAGTTCAGCCCTCCACTGCCATCCAGTTCAGCCCTCCACTCCCGTCCAGTCCAACCCTCCAATCCCGTCCAGTTCAACCCTCCAGTCCCGTCCAGTTCAGCCCTCCAATCCCGTCTAGTTCAACTCTCCACTCCCGTCCAGTTCAACCCTCCACTCCCGTCCAGTTCAACCCTCCACTCCCAACCAGTTCAGCCCTCCACTCCCGTCCAGTTCAGCCCTCCAGTCCCATCAGTTCAGCCCTCCACTCCCGTCCAGTTCAACCCTCCAATCCCATCCAGTTCAACCTTCCACTCCCGTCCTGTTCAGCCCTCCAATCCCGTCCAGTTCAACCCTCCACTCCCGTACAGTTCAGCCCTCCACTCCCGTCCAGTTCAGCCCTCCACTTCCATCCAGTTCAGCCCTCCAGTCCCATCAGTTCAGCCCTCCACTCCCGTCCAGTTTAACCCTCCACTCCCATCCAGTTCAACCCTCCACTGCCGTCCAGTTCAACCCTCCACTCCCGTCCTGTGCCCCCATTAAGTAACGGACTGGGGCCACCTTCACAGACCTGACAACCCTGGGGAGGAGCAGGTGCAGGGGACGGGGAAAGACAGACAAAGGGGGACCTGCCCGCCCTCCAGAAAGGCCCTCACCATTGACGACACCGCCACAATCTCTCCCACAGCCAGGCTGAAAGCGATCTGGCAATTTCAACTCACCCCTTTCATTTATGTCTATATCCAGACAGTCTTCTAAGTGTCTGTCATATCCATTTCTGATAAATTCTCACCTCCTCCCAGGCGGTTCATACGCTCTGTTCTCCTTTCTTTCCTATTTATTCTGTATTTTCCTACAAGATGACTCCTTGTTACATATTACCATCATCAAGCCAATTCTATGACCTGAAAATTTCAAATCGCTGCTTCCCCCCTTTCTACTGAGTTCCAAGGCAGTCACTTGGGTATGAGCCCACTACAATGTAAAGCCACGCCTTTTACAAACAATACTGTGCTGAACTTATTGACAGACACAAAAACGAAACTGGGGTGAGCTGCATGGGCACCCAGCGCAGACGCATTCAGCCTGAGGGACAGAGGCCCGAAGTCATCATTTCGTCATGCTAGTGGTGGCCTGGGTCCCGCCCCGCCCCTTCCCTTCGCTCCTCTGAACGGCGCTGTACACACCTTTCCCACATTCTGGGTTTCTATGGATATTTGGTTGGATTTGTTCTCTTTTCCCCCCTTCTGTTTCCCAGGTTAGTGTTTTATGCAGAATTCATTATCTAAGATTCTTTAACTTATTCCCTGGTCACTCGTTTTTGGTGATATCATATATTACCTTTTGTCATAAGAAGTTTGGTTTTCTTTATGAAATTATGGTTGGGCCACGAACAACACACAGTTTAGGGGCACCAAACCCCAACACAACTGAAAAATCTGTGTATAACTTTTGGCTCCCCAAAAACTTAACTACTAATAGCCCACTGTTGCCCAGAAGCTGTACTAACATAAATAGTCGATTAACATATTTTGTATGACAAATGTATTACAGACTATATTGTTATAATTAAGTAGCTAGAGAAAAGAAAACATTTTTAGGAAGATCATAAGGAAGAGAGAATATATTGACTATTCATTAAGTGGAAGTGGGATCATCATAAAGCTCTTCACCCTGTCGTCTTCACACTGAGCAGGCTGAGAAGGAGGAGGAGGAGGTGTTGGTCTTGCTGCCTCAGGGGCAGCAGAGGCAGAAGAGAATCCAAGCGTAAGTGGACCCCCCCAGTCCAAACCCATGTTGTTCAAAGTCAACTGTACTGTTTCGTTACAGAGTCAAAAAAGAGAACTCCTTTTCCTATATTTGCTATTTAGGATGTACATAAATATATGGTTTCAAACTCCAATCTTTTTATTTTTTATTTATTTATTTATTTTTTTGGAGGGAGTCTTGCTCTATTGCCCAGGCTGGAGTGGCGTGATCCTGGCTCACTGCAACCTCCCCCTCCTGGGTTCAAGTGATTCTCCTGCCTCAGCCTCCTGAGTAGATGGGATTACAGGCGCCCGCCACCATACCCTGCTAATTTTTGTATTTTAGTAGAGATGGGGTTCTACCATGTTGGTCAGGCTGGTCTCAAACTCCTGACCTCGAATGATCCGCCTACCTCAGCCTCCCAAAGTGCTGGGATTACAGGTGTGAGCCACTGTGCCCAGCCCAAATTCCAATATGTGTCAAAAACTCCAGACAGCCCCTCCCAGCCCTCACCCAGCAGCTCCTGCCAGTGTCTCCCCGGACCCAGCAGCTCCCCGGACCCAGCGGCTCCTGCCCTAATGTCTCCCGGCCCCAAGCCAGAGGTAGAGGGCACTGGGGTGTGTGCCTCCCTTCCTCAGTGGCACAGTGTTCACGCAGGAGCCCTACCATGCTGGGGCCCCAGAAAGCAGGCCTATGGAGACTGTCTCTGTGCAATAGAACCAGCAGCCCCACTTCTGCAGGAGCAGCACCAGGCAGCCAGGAAACAAGAGCTCCGCCCTGCCCACTACCTGCGCACAGCCTCAGGAGCAGCCCGGGCACAGAAAGACGGCATCCCCACTCTCGCTCATGTGCCAGCTAAAACGCACCTCTCCTGGAGGGAGAGAGTAGACTGCCCGTTACCAGAGGCTGGGAAAAGAAGTGAGGCAGGGATGAAGAGAAGCTGGTGAATGGTATAAACATAGTTATATGGAAGGAATAAGTTCTAGTATTTAATAGTATAGTAGGAAAATTAGAGTTAACAAAAATTTACTGTATATTTCAGAATAGCAGAAGAGAACTGTAATGTTCCCAACACAAAGGAAAGATACGTTAGCCATTTGGTTATCCCAAATGATCCTATTTGATCATGACCCATTGTATACATGTATCAAAATATCACATGTACCTCCAAAATATGTACCTCTATGCTATATCAATTAAAAAAAGAACGGGCCTGGGAATGCTCTCGGCGTCTCCCACACGCAACAGAGCCGCACCAGCCCCAGGAAGAACATTCCAGCGCTGGCCAACGCTGTCAGCCGTGTGTGGCCACGGAGGCCTCAGAGAATGAGGCCCAGTTGCACAGACTGTGGGGCTCTGACAGCTGCCACTGGAACCACAGCCCGTGCAAGAAGGCCAGGACCCAGTCTCCAAACCTAAACAGGGCGACTAAAATATGACCCAGAGTTTCCCATGAACCAGGAAATCAAAATTTGAATGAGAAAAGACAGTCAATGGACAGGATGATCTTAAAGCAGCCGCCATAAAGATGCTTCCATGAGGGACTCTTCCCTTGAAACAAACAAAGGGAAAAACTCAGAAAATTTCAACAAAGAGATGAAAGATATAAAAAAAAAACCAAATGGATGGGTTCAATAGCAGCACAATAAATATGGCAGAGAAAAGAAAACATTTAAAGACAGAACAACAGGAAATGCCCAATTTGAACACCAGACCAGAGAGAAAATAGACGGAAAAAAAAATGAACAGCCTCAGGAATGTGGGACAATAGCAGATGGCCTCAGTCACCAGAGAGGAGAAAGTGAGGTTGAAAAGCATTTGTGGGAATAATGGACAGAGAGTCCTCGAATTTGGTGAAGGACATCGCCTACAGATTCAAGAGCCTGAGAAAATCTCAAGTAGCATAAACCCCAAGAAAGCTATCCCAAGACATGGCATGATTAGACTTCTGAAAACTAAAGACAAGAACGAAAATTGAAAGCAGCCTCTGCTCTTCATTCAAACTGGATCACCAAGTTCTCACCTGAAACCAGAGACCAGAACAAAGCAGAACAATATTTTTCAAATATTTCCATTTTTCAAAGAATTGTCAACCTTGAAGTTTATATTCACTGCAAGTATCCTTAGGAATGAAAGGGAAATAAAGATATTTTCAAAAGGAGGAAAACTAAGGAAGTTTGCCACAAGCAGACCTACCCTCAAAGGATGGATAAAGAAAATTTTTCAAACGGAAAGAAATTGTAATGAAAAAAGGCTTAGAACTTCTGAAAGAAAAGAACAACGAATGGGCAAAACCCAGTAACTACAGTAGACATCTTTCTCCTCGTGAGCTTCTTAAACCATATTTGATGGTTGGTGAAAAAATTACACCACCACATCTGATGGTCAATGTACAGAGAGAAAACACTTAAGACAATTATATTCTGAAAGTGGGAGGGCAGAGATGGCCTCAATGGAAGCAGGGCTGCTCTATTCCTCTCGAGGTAGGAAAATGCCAATAACTGTGGGTTTGGTAAGTGACATACGTATATTGTAATATCTAGAGCAAGCATCAAAGCACCTCTACAGAGTTGTATATTCAAAAACACTGTAACTAAATCAAAATGGAGTATTAAAAAACGTTCGCATAACTCAGGAAGGTGAAAGAGAAACAGAACGATGAGAAACAAAGAGAACAGAAAACAAATAACAACATGGCGGAGTTAAGCCCTAAGAGATTAATAATTGAGAGGTCAGTAGTCTCAGTATACCAATTACAAGACAGAGATTGGCAGAGGGAATAAACACACGCACATAAACACACAACCCAGCTCCATACGGCCTATGCAGTCTACAAAAAATCCCACTTCCCAAAACCCAGAGCATCCCGGGAAAGGAAAAAAAGTGGGTGAGGGTGGTGGGAGTGGAGTGCATGAAAATGGCCTGCGCTCGACCAGGACCAGGGTCACTGACTTGAGACCCCAAAACGACAGATGCTTCCCAATGGGAGTGAAGGTTGAAGAGACCGGTCCACACCTCCTTCTGTTCTAACACCCCCCCTCACTACCTGTTCAAAGGAGGTAATCATGTGGGAGAGAGGCAGCAGAGCTGGGGGTTAGGAAAGAGACGGTGGTGTGGGCAGGATTCTCCCTGCAGGCTCTGGCAGCGCCCCGTGTACGCACAGGTGTGCAGGCTCTGGCAGTGCCCGTGTACGCACAGGGCAGGGACGCTCCCTGCGCTGCTCCAAACTGGAATATTCGCGTCTCCCCACTGCAGACACCAGAACACAGCCACTACCCCACACAAGCAAGAACAGCCCCTGAGGTTATGTGCCCACGGCAAGGTCACCACACTCTGTTAGAGAAAAAGGAGCTGGAAAGTTGTTTATATATTAGGAGTGCACGCTTGGTTCAGCGCCAAGGACAGAAAACAATGTTTCCACAGTCACCCAAGATTGACTACAGCAAATAGCTATCCGTTCTGAAGACGACAAATGGTTTCCAAACAACAGGAAATAGATACTAAGGGTATTATAAAAATCTTCCTTTTTAATATTTTTCTTAGGGAGAGAAGAAATACCAGTAAGTTCTCAAAGGCTTTTAAAAGTCTTGATAATTTAAAACTAAAAACTTATCTAAACTTTGTAGTAAGACTGACTTATATTTATATTTAACGCAAGAATCTTCAGGGTACAGTTGTACTTGTGTATGCTATGTCTCAATGGTATACAAATATTTAAAATTATTTTATATACTAAACTTTGTTACACTGATAAATATTTTATGATTCTCCCAAATCAATCAATTTTTTTTTCAAATAAACAAATTAGCCCAGTTTCCCATATGTTAGGGGAAATAATTGCTGGGTAAACAATAAACTTTTCTTGAAACTTGATTCTGAAATGTTACGTACAAGACCCCGAGCAAACCAATGTCTCTGAACTTCCTATTTTCTTGTTTACAAAAATGGAGCATATGAAGATGCCCACTCTCAGACGATTACCAGAAATATCACATTGCAATAGCTTGAAGAGTACTTTGAAAACTGGCAAGCAAAGACAAGGTTACTACTTACTTAGGCCTAGTATGTGCACAGGTAGAACGGTCTCTATCAACACAAGTGCCTCCACCTTCTAAGCTTTACTATTTGATAGACCAGAAAAAGCCCACAGAATTTTATTCTCCTTAGTCCTGTTACACACTCTCAAGCTGATCTCCTCCTAGAAATATGTGATTTTCAAATATACGATAATTAGTAGTTTTGTATCTTTTGAGATTCCAGAAATGATTTCTTTTCACATTAAAAAAAAAAAAGATTTTTAGAAAGTAATTCTGCATGATTTTCATGGGGGTGAGGGGGCAGCTACAAGCAAGTCCCATAAGGTCAAGGACTTGCTTTTTTCACACTTAGAACATATAGAAGGCAGTGGCATATTTTAAATCTGAGAACATGTGGCATTCTCTTACAACAGTTTTTCTTCTATTCATTTAGTTCAAAAAATGTTGAGGCTTAAGACAGGCCAGACATTCTCCCTACTAACTCCTGTCTCACCCACCATCCCTCGTTCAGAATCAGCAGGGCATGAGGTGGTGTCTGCAGAGTACAGGGCTAGGGGTCCAGTCACAGGGCGCCAGGGGCCTCCAGTCGCGAGGCGTGGGGGGCAGCTCCAGTCCCAGGGTGCAGGGGGCTCCACTCGCAGGATGCTGTGGTGGGGGCTCTAGTCGCGGGGCACTGGGGGGCTCCATTCGCGGGGTGCTGGGCGGGGGGGCTCTACTCTGGGGCACCAGAGGTGGGAGGGGAGCTCCAGTCACCTGGGGCATGAAGCTCCAGGCTTGGGGCACCGGGGTCCCTGTGCAGTGTCGGGGTTGTCCCCAGCCTCTGCTGAATCCTGCGGGAACCTGGACCTGGCCTTCTTTGGAACAGCGCACAGAACCACAAAAGGACCTGGCGGTCACTCTCGTGCTGACATACAAATGACACCCTCCATCCTATAGCTTTCATTGACCCAAGATAACTGTGTGTTGGAGCCACAACACACAGTTATCCCCTCTGTCTGATAACTGAAGTGCCTGAAGATGAGTCTCATGACGCTCCCAAATTTCCTCAAGTTGCCCCCCGAATCTGTCCATCACTCTGCACATGGAGTGACCTGCAGCCACGTCAGTCCCCATCTGTCTGCTCTGCCTATGGCCACTGAGGCCGCATTCCGGGTGTGCTCTGACGTTTTACCCGCCATCCCACTGACCACAGCTTGGTCAACGGAGGCTAAGGTTGCACTGCTTTTTAGGTGGCTGTGGCATAAAATTGAGTTTCCTGGCAAAGACAGTCCCTGGAAGGTTCTGTGTGCTTGCTGTGGGGATGAGACTCACGTCTGAGGGGCGAAGTTCATTTTTCAGACCCCATGATGGGACTTCTCTCACTGCCTCCAAAATACACCCTGTCCAATATTCCATCTCCAGGTTCCCATAGTCCTCCCAAGGCTCCCTCCCACCACTCAGCACCTGCTCATCATTGTCAGCGTGTTTCTGGTCTCTTAAAATTGAAGTTTTCTCCCTAGCTTTGCAGGTAAAGCTTTGCAGGGAGAAGGACCCACGACGCCACCGCCTCTGTGCTCAGGGGATAACGGTGGGGTGGGGAAGAGCCTCCACTGGTCCCTTCAACGAGATCTTTGGTGCCCCAGGCTTGAGAAGGTTCTTGATGGTTACATTGCTTTGTCTGCCTCTGCTGGTCTATGACATGAGCACGCCATGGCCTGACCACTGCTGTGGGCCTCATTCTGGAATGGATGCTACCTAACAAAGCCTCATATGGAGGTACACCCACTGATGAGGGTCACCAGATTGAGAAATAAAAACTTGGCACAGGACTGACTGACACTGAAAACTACTCCTTGTTTACCTGAAATTCAAGTTTAACAGGGTATCCTGTGTTTTATCTGACAACCCTACTTCCGATGCACACTTCGCACCTCAGCTTCAACACAAATCTACAAGAAAGGTACAGGACAGGTATATTACCTATCAGCCTCAAGGAGACCCAGTGACCCAATGAGGCTGGGTGACTGCCTCCAACTCAGAGTCCACAGTGCCAGAGCTGCGATGAGGGCTGCACTTCTTCCCACTGGGGGCCAGACAGCCACCCACCCCTTAGACACAAAGTCTCATGTGAGGTGAAAGGGGTGCTGAGAGGGTTAAAGGCAGTGAGGACCCAATTGGACATCACCTGATCCCTGGGAGAGGACATGGATTCTGAGAGGCAGAGACCTGGAGGAAGAAGATCGAAGGCTGAGAGAGCAGCACAAAATGCCGCCTGAGAGTTAAAAAAGTGGGTGGGGGGGTTCAAGGCGCACAGACCTGAGCACTGTGGACGGGCATGGCAGGAGACGAGGGTCGAAAGGTGGCTTGGGGCCAGCTCACAGTAGGACACAGAGCCCAGTCCTCCAGGTGAATGGGCACTGAACACTCGCTGGACTCCCACAAGTATTATTCCCATTTATGTGGACATAAACGGGCTTAGAGAAGGTCCACAAATTGCTGAAGGCCTCAGGGGTAATAAATGCTGGGACCAGGGTGAAAATCCCCATCTGCCTAAATTTATAGCCATTTACAGCTCTCCCCACCGTCAGGAGCATAGTAAGGAGCCTGGGCTTTATCGCCCTAGCTTCTGAGATGCACAGTGTGTTTGGATCTGTGTTTCAGAAAAGTCATTGTAGGAGTCAAACTGTCTTTGTTCCCATGAGAAACTCAAGGCCCAAGCTGGGGCCTGGGCAGAAATGAAGGAAAAAACAGGGTTCGGATCAGGGAGGGCGAGGAAGGCAGAGGCGAGAGGGCTCATTATGTGCATCTGACCCTCACCCCAGGGTCTTCATTAGCAGCGGGTCACAGCAGCAGCTGGGGCTGTCCCCGAGCTGCGGGCCTGGGTCAATGGCCCTGAGCCGCTGGGACCCGGGGAGGGTGGCACTAGCTGACCCAGCCCCCCTCTCACGCCAGCTCCCCGGAGAGCACCACCCGGGGAGCAACATCGGCGGATGCAGAGCACACACGCCGGCCGTATGTCATTGGGGCGCCGCGCTGGCAGCTTTTCATGGCTCTAATTTCCCGAGGACTCTGCGCCAGCGTGATCTACAGTCTTCCTGACATTTCACCTTCCTCTGCTGAAAAATTCATCCCAGTTCTAACGTGGGACGCTCGTTCCCAAGTACAGAGGCAGGAGATTGATTCCGGCTGCCGCTAATGCCAGCTGCCACTCAGCCCCCTTTCCTGGGGCCAGAGCTTGCTTGAGCTAAGCCAGTTCCCAATTATACAGCAGGCTTCACAGTCCTAATTTATCAATCTTTGCCACATCATTTTACATTTATTCTCCATCATGGGTGGACATTTATTATTTTTAAGGCTATACTCTCTTTTTTGGTCTTCCTGAAATTTAACCAGTATGTTGAGGATTTTCATATTTTCACAGTACTTGACTTTTTTTCGTAAAGACTATCTTTCCAAGACCACAGGGTGACAAGCATTTCTGTGACAGGCAGAAGAGGAGCAGGAGCTGGGCTCAGGGCCCTCGGTGGTCTCACTCACCGGCCAGCCTGTTGCCGTCCCTCTCTCGTGTCCCCTCCCAATCCCCCTGGGACCTTCTGAAGGACACACCTGATCCTGGGACTCCTCTGGCTCTAGGCTCCGATGCCCCTCTCACTGCCTGCAGAAAGCTCTCTCCCCCAACCTCCAGCTAGCCTCTCCCCAGGACCTGCCTCAGCCGCACTGGACCAACAAGCTGCACGCACCTGCGGATGCTCTCACCTAGGCCTGAGTTGTGCCCCACGGGCTCTGCCTGGTGACCTGCCACTCACTCTCAGGACCAGCAGCAAGAGTGCTGGTCACCCTGAGGCCTCCCTGGCAAGGCCCTGCCCTGGCGGTGTCCACACAGCATCTTCTGCTGCTGCTCTCCGGCAAACTGCATCCCCTCGTGCTGCACTTACTCACATGTCCCCACCATCACCCGCCACCCGCCCCCAACACCTGTACCCCACCACAGTCATCACCACCGCCATCCATATCACTGTCTTCACCACCTCCATCCACACCACCATCATCATCACTAGCATCACCCCCATGCCCACCATCATCACCACCACCATCCATACCACCATCACCACCACCATCCCCATCCACACCCCCTACCACCACCATCACCACCATCCCCATCCACACCCCCTACCACCACCATCACCACCATCCCCATCCACACCCGCTACCACCACCATCACCACCATCCCCATCCACACCCCCTACCACCACCATCACCACCATCCCCATCCACACCCCCTACCATCACCATCACCACCATCCCCATCCACACCCCCTACCACCACCACCACCACCATCCCCATCCACACCCCCTACCACCACCACCACCACCATCCCCATCCACACCCCCTACCATCACCAACACCACCATCCCCATCCACACCCCCTACCACCACCATCACCACCATCCCCATCCACACCCCCTACCACCATCACCACCATCCCCATCCACACCCCCTACCACCACCACCACCACCATCCCCATCCACACCCCCTACCACCACCACCACCACCATCCCCATCCACACCCCCTACCATCACCATCACCACCATCCCCATCCACACCCCCACCACCATCCTCACCATCATCCCCATACACACCCCCACCACCATCACGACCACCATCCACACCACCATCATCACCACCCCCACACCCACTCCCACCATCACCATCCCAGTCCCTACCCCCATTCCACCACTGTTATCGCCACCACCATTATCGTCATCACCACTATCCCCACTCCCACCCCCTCCACCACACCCAGGACCCCTCTACCCTGATGCTTTTATCTTGGAGTCTGCAGCACCTGCCCAGAGAAACAATCTCCTCACCATCTGTTTACCATGTTTTTGCAAAGCCACTGTGGCACACCAGCTTGGCTTAAGTACTTATTTATTTATTTAATGCCTGAAATAGACCTTGATTAGGTACATTTAAGTCCCATACTTCACACAAACTTCCTATGAGGCAATCCACAGGCAGCCATTATACCTGATGTTGCAAATTCATTACTATTTGGACAGAATCCTGCCTCTCTCCCAACTCACAGGCCACACTCACACATTCTATGAGACCCATTCCTCAAGTTCACTGCTTTTCAACTTCCACACAGTTTTTCTGTCTTCACGTTGACTCTTCACAATGAAGCTGTGTAATTACTACTTTTTCCCCCAAAGGGTTGCTGTACAGATAACTTCAAGTAACGAACCACAAAGTTGGCTACAGAACAGACGCTAGCCAGGCCACCAGGCTCCTTGGCCTCACAGCCCCCTGACCTGGTCCACACCTTCCCCAGCCACGCCAACCTCTTGCCATAGTCTAGACACAGTCCCAACAGTGAGAGACTCAAAATGCCTCAGGAAAACAGACCATGTGCTGTCAGGTACCACCAAGAGTCAGACGCACAGAAATAGTGCATGTGTGAGCTGAGGATTCTGTGCCTTGCACATGGGGTGGAGCATGGAGACCCAGGAGCACATGAAGCACTGACCAAGCTGAGGGCCTACAGTCTGCCTTGCACATGGGGTGGAGCACAGAGCCCCAGGAGCGCATGAGGCACTGACCGAGCTGAGGGCCTACTGTGTGCCTTGCATGTGGGATGGAGCACAGAGCCCCAGGAGTGCATGAAGCACTGACCAAGCTGAGGGCCTACTGTGTGCCTTGCACATGGGGTGAAGCACAGAGACCCAGGAGCACACGAGGTGCTGACCAAGCTGAGGACCTACTGTGTGCCTTGCATGCCGGGTAGAGAACAGAGCCCCAGGAGCACATGAGGTGCTGACCGAGCTGAGGGCCTACCGTGTGCCTCGCACGCAGGGTGGAGCACGGAGCCCTGGGAGCGCATGAGGCACTGACCGAGCTGAGGGCCTACTGTGTGCCTCACATGCGGGGTGGAGCACGGAGTGCCGGGAGCACATGAGGCACTGACAGGCAGGTGACCTCGCAGCAGCTGTGAGGGTCGAGTCTAGACAGAGGCCCCTCCCACCTCACTTAAATAAACACACTGAAGACTCCAAGCTATATGGACTGAATCCACCCCCCATTCCCCCGCCCAATTCATACACTGAAGCCCTAGACCCAGTGTGACTGTACTGGAGACAGAGCCTCTAAGGAGGTAACTAAGGTTAGAGGAGGTCATCAGGTGGGTCCTGGGTCCCTATAAGAAGAGGAAGAGACGTGGGGTTTGCACGTGCACAGAGGAGAGGCCACATGATGCCACGGTGAGAAGGGACCGATGGCAGGCCCAGAGCATAGCCTCAGGAGGACCAGCCCTGCCATGCCTGACCCTGAAGCTCCAGCCTCCAGACCCGGGAGGAAATTAACTTCTGTTGCCTGGGCCACCCAGTTCACAGTGTTCTGCTTTAGCCGTCCAGGCCACCCGAGACACAGGCTCAGCACCTGCCTAACAGGATGCACAGCACTTCGGACGGGGAATCATCTCAAGGTCACACCTGCTTCCTGCTGGGTCCCAGGAGCACAGCCGTGGCTCCTAACGGCTCCTCTCTGCACCTCCAAGCGGAACCGCTGCCACGTCGAAGCTGCTGCGGGCCAAGGGCAGGGCGCAGACCAGCAGGCCGCAGAAGAGCACAGCACATCACACATGTGGGGTTGAGGGAGGAGCTGGCCCCGGTTCTTTACAGTCTTACTGGAAAAATTAATTCAAATTGGGCTTTGTCTAAGCACCCCCTCGTGGGCTGAAACCTGGAGGAAGGGCCATAAACAAAGCACCCGGCAAATGACAGAGCAGGACGCCGTGAGGAGCCACCGTGGGCTGCTCCAGGGACCTAGTCTTATTTCACATCTTCATTAGTGATCTGGAAGGAGCCGTAAACAGCACATTAATTCCACTTCCAGATGACACTGAATTTGGAGGTGCCACAGAAAGTCAATGAGGACAGAGAGATGATACAAACGGGATCTGAAGAGTCAGTGAGGAACGCAAGAAACAACACAGGAGTCGGCCTCAAAAAAATGGCCCACTATTCCAGAGCCATGCCTCATTTCCATAACACAATTAAACAAAAAACACAGGTGCTCCCTACTGTCTGAAGCCCCTTGCTATTCAAGTCCTCCATATCCAGAACCAGGACTCTCATTCTGCAATGCTCAGCTGTGTCCTGGCAATCAGAGTTCTCCTCACACACCGTTCCAAACTCTGAAGCCAAAATACATCTGGTGACGTGCCATTCCTCGATCGCCACGCATGCACCCCAAACTCAGGAGGGGTGCTTGTTTATATAAACACCTTTGAGCTCACCTGCGACCTGTCCCCTGAAGAAGACCTGGTGCAACGTGTTTACAAAGACAATCGTGGGACTCTGAGCTACAGGAAGGATCCCAAACGATTCTATGATGTCTCCTAAAAAGACAAGAAGGAATTCAGATACTTGGAACTTACCCCAGCAACAAAATAGTTGGGTCCATAAAATCTAATTTTACTTCTAAAGACAGAAAGGAGAAAAGTGTTTAAGATATTTAATCTCATCGGCTTCTAAACTCCAGTGCTTGAGCGTCATTACAAATGTCACTCTGAGGCGATAGTTACATCTCCATCCTCCGTGACAAAAACCAGCAAGAAGAAAACATGTTTATACAACAAGGCGTATTTACAAAATCTGTGCCTCAGAAGCGCATCCTTGAAGCCTTGTAGCTGTAGGTCAGGTGCTCTGGAAGTACGCTGTGTGCTCCTAACTAACGCTGCTGGCCCGGCGGGTCACTGCAACAACTCGCTCAGGGGGAAAGGCCAATGGCACAGAGGACTCAACTTGATCATTCCCAGAAAGCGCCGATCCCCGTGCCTGGCACATGAGCACTCGATGGGAGTTGTCATTGTCATCATCTTCACAGTCATCATCATTATCCCGTTACCTCATGTATAAAATAAGGATGATGAAAATGATGGAAGCCAAAAACCGTACATGACCTGCCCAAGGACCCACCACGAGCAGTGGAGTTGGGGCCTAAGCTCCAGTCTTCTGAGGTTTCCTTATCACTCTCCATGCCCAAGTACCGGCTGCAGTCGAGGCTGTTCTGTCCACCACGCCCGGTGTGCTCTTCCTCCCTCCAGCAAACAACACTGCACCTGCGGACAACACCACACCTGTGGGCAACACCACCCCTGCGGGCAACACTGCACCTGCGGGCAACACCACCCTGTGGGCAACACCACCCCTGCAGGCAGAGCAATACCACACCTGCGGGCAACACCGCACCTGCAGGCAGGGCAATACTGCACCTGTGGGCAACACCACCCCTGCGGGCAACACCACCCCTGCGGGCAACACCGCACCTGCAGGCAGGGCAATACTGCACCTGTGGGCAACACCACCCCTGCGGGCAACACCACCCCTGCGGACAACACCGCACCTGTGGGCAGGGCAATACTGCACCTGCGGGCAACACCACCCCTGCAGGCAACACCACCCCTGCAGGCAGAGCAATACCATACCTGCAGGCAACACCACCCCTGCAGGCAGAGCAATACCACACCTGCGGGCAACACCGCACCTGCAGGCAGGGCAATACTGCACCTGCGGGCAACACCACCCCTGCGGGCAACACCACCCCTGCGGGCAACACCGCACCTGCAGGCAGGGCAATACTGCACCTGTGGGCAACACCGTACCTGCAGGCAGGGCAATACTGCACCTGTGGGCAACACCACCCCTGCGGGCAACACCACCCCTGAGGACAACACCGCACCTGTGGGCAGGGCAATACTGCACCTGTGGGCAACACCACCCCTGCGGGCAACACCACCCCTGCAGGCAGAGCAATACCACACCTGCGGGCAACACCACCCCTGCAGGCAGAGCAATACCACACCTGCGGGCAACACCGCACCTGCAGGCAGGGCAATACTGCACCTGCGGGCAACACCACCCCTGCAGGCAACACCGCACCTGCAGGCAGGGCAATACTGCACCTGCGGGCAACACCACCCCTGTGGGCAACACCGCACCTGCAGGCAGGGCAATACTGCACCTGCGGGCAACACCACCCCTGCGGGCAACACCGCACCTGCGGGCAACACCGCACCTGCAGGCAGGGCAATACTGCACCTGCGGGCAACACCACCCCTGCGGGCAACACCGCACCCGCAGGCAGGGCAATACTGCACCTGCGGGCAACACCACCCCTGCGGGCAACACCGCACCTGCAGGCAGGGCAATACTGCACCTGTGGGCAACACCACCCCTGCGGGCAACACCGCACCTGCAGGCAGAGCAAGACTACACCTGCGGGCAACACTGCATCTGCGGGCAGAGCAGAGTCCTTAGGACTGCTCAGAGTCCTAAGTCCAGACACAACTGCCTGATCAGTTCTGTCTTTTATCATAAGCAACCCTGCCTAGTGACCTGCTAGAGCACTGCCCCTCTCTGGTTCCCAGGGAGACGGAGCTACAACTGGGCCCAAAAAGGAAAGTCGACGAGAAGGCCAAGCTCTGGGCTCCCTGCAAGGGCCGGCGGTCAGGACCACCCCAAATATCACCCTGCATCACGGAGCAGCCCCAAGAGGTGTCCCCAGCGTGGGGCCCTGTGCAGTGAGCCTGTGCAGAGCACGCCTGATGCTCACAGGTACAGTGGGAGGTGCATCTCCAGGTCGTGAGAATGGGAATTCTCCCACCGCGGAGGAGACGGGGTGAAAAGGAGGTGGGGTCTTCAGAGAGGACCAGCACCCTGTCCACTGTGGCCCTTTGGATTTGGCAAAGGAAAGTCAAGACAGTGAAGCGGTGACAGGAAGCTGGGGCGGGCCACCTTCCACTCGAGGGCCGCCCAGTGAAAGGGCCCATTTCAGCACAAAACCTTCCCTGTGCCACCCTCCCTACTCCCAACCCCCGAAAACAGAGCTTCTGTCCTTGTCTTCAGGGAGCCACACCAATGGCAGAGGAAAGAGAAGGCACATCCTGCTGTGACAGCATCCTTTACACACGGCTACGTGTTTGCATAACAGGGCCTGGGGACCCTCTCTGAAGGGACCCTCCACGAGCCTCATGTTTCACTCAAGAGATTACCGCACAGTTTGCATTCTACTTTGTAACATATCTACATTCATTTCAGGCTATAAATCATGTTTTCATTACTCAAAATCAAATAGAAGTAACATTACAGAAAGACGCACCACCCTTATCCTGTGGCTTCAGGTGCCCCTGGCACCCTGCCACCCACCCCTGGAGGTGCTGTGCCCTGCTTAAGAAGCTCCCATCATGGAAGGGAAGGCTCGGTCAGTGAGCCGTGAAGGCGGATAGACTCCTGGGCTGGCCCAATGCTTCCAACGGGCTCTGCTGCCTGTGCCGGGGGCTCCTGCGGCGGCTGCTCCCCAGTGCAGAGGAGGCTATGGCTGCAGCACTGCCCACCTCTCCTGGGGGTAAGGGGTAAGGTGCCCTGGACTGGGCATAAGGTGTGCTCTAGATGCTCAGAGCCCACTGCTCAGGACTGTTTGCACACATCCCTGGAGTCCCGTCCTTGCAGGGTACATAGATCCAACTCTGAGACAAACCTGTTCACAGCAGCCTCATGTTTTCTCATTATTTAACAGTGGTGTTAGTCAACTGTGCCCATATTATAGATGAACGCTCCAGAGGTTACTTGACTGGTCCGGGATTGGAGAGCCGGTCAGCAGCAGAGGGAAAAGCAGAGAGTCTAGGTTTTCCAGCCACCAAATCTGGTGCCCTCTCCACTGCCCGATACCCCTGCAAGACCGCTGCCTCCCCTGCCTCCACTGCCCTGCTCCCACCATGCCCACCTAAGGAGGTGAAAGAAAGGCTGGGAAAATAACTGGACCACTTTACATTTAGCTTCCCTTTTTAATTTTTCAGTACAATCTGACAGTGGGTCTCACTCATTCACAAACGCCTCCCTGGGGTGTGCTAAGTTTTCATGTCCAGGGTGTGACAGAAGAAGCGAGACAGAGAAAGGGTAAAGAACCCATTCCAGGTCACACACATTTCACTTCCAGGACACTGCAGTACCTAAGGATGCAGACCCAGATGAATTTAGCTGCTCAGTTGTCATTTTCTTACGTTTCCTCCTACTGATTTATTCAGTACACCTCAGCAGCCTTGTTCCCAAGAAAAATCCACTGTATCTTCCCAAATCTCACTGAGATGATAATTTCAACATAGTTCAAATTAGTCGATTCAGTCTGTCACTATGTTCTGAGCAGCTATGATGTAGCAAAATGGCTGATCACTCAAATGGAGTCGTGTTTCAGAGGAAGATGGTGCCAGGATGAGCGGCCGAAGCTGCGTGGCCTCTGCAGGCCAGGGTGCTTGGCACAGAGGCAAGCAGCCGCGTCCAGGCCTGCCGGGGGCTTCCAGTCAGCAAGCAAGACAGGAAACAGGGAGACAAGTGCTCTGGTAGAAACGGCCACACAGGGGCCGGGAGATGGGCTGGGACCCCGGGGAGCTAGGGTAGAGCGGGGCTTTCAGGAGGCGGTGGATATGCCATAGATGTCATGTCATGTCATGTCATTTCATTTATTTTTTGAGACAGTCTCATCCTGTCGCCCAGGCTGGAGTGCAGTGGCATGATCTCAGCCTACTGCAACCGCCGCCTCCCGGGGTCAAGCGCTTCTCCTGCCTCGGCCTCTCAAGTAGCTGGGACTACAGGCACGCACCACCACACCCGGCTAATTTTTGTATTTTTAGTAGAGATGGGGTTTCACCATGTTGGCCAGGCTTGTCTCGAGCTCCTGACCTCAAGTGATCTGCCCGCCTTGGCCTCCCATAGTGCTGGGATAACAGGTGTGAGTCACTGCGCTGGCCCTTTTTCATTTTTAAAAAAATTTTATTGTCTAAACTTAAGGTCTGCAACATGATGCTGAGATAGAGAGAAAAGGTCACTATAGTGAAGCGAATTAACATATCCATCAGCTCACACAGTTGCTCATTCTCTTTTTCTGTGGCAAGAGTAGCTACAATCCACTCATTTAGTGAAAATCCCAAATATGATAGAAGATAATCAACAATAGCCCTGCTGTAAATGAGGCCTCTGGCCTTCTCCATCCTACATACCTGCTACTTTGCATCCTCAGACCTACAGTTTCCAGTGCCCCTTCCTTAACCATGTAACCATGGTTTTATTCTCAATCTCTGTATACTCAACTCGTTTTGTTGTTAAACTCCACAGATGAACTATCCTGTATTTTTTTTTTCTTTTTGAGATAGGGTCTAACTCTGTCACCCAGGCTGGAGTGCAGTGGCACAATCACGGGTCACTGCATCTTGTCATGTTGCCCAGACTGGTCTTGAACTCCTGGGCTCAAGCAATCCACCCACCTTGGTCTCCATTTCTAAGGGTAAAAAAGAGCTCCCGATGTGTAGACAAGAGAGGGTGGGGAGTGGGCCAGAGCCACAGAAAGGCACAAAGGCAGAGGGATGTCACCTGGGGAGCCGTGGGAAGCTCATGTGTTGGCACGATTCCCTGGAACTCAGACCTCCAGGTCCAAACATCCGTGCTCACACCTGTCACAGCAGACTACCTCGGACGGGAAGCACATGAGTCTGCCTCACACTGAGAGATCCCTCTCTAAGGACCACTTCCACCTTGGGGGTGCCACCCCTACGGCCTGCTCATCACATGGGGTCCACCACGTTTAATGCTCTAGGGGGGTCAGCCTGGGTTCCCTGGATCAGACTCTACCCACCACGCTCTAATGATCTCAGGGCACCAGCTGGGCTCCCCTGAATCAGAGCCCACCCACCACGCTCTAATGATTTCAGGGCGCCAGCCAGGCTCCCCCGAATCAGAGCCCACCCACCACGCTCTAATGATCTCAGGGTGCCAGCCTGGGCTCCCCTGAATCAGAGCCCACCCACCACGCTCTAATGATCTCAGGGCACCAGCCAGGCTCCCCTGAACCAGAGCCCACCCACCACGCTCTAATGATCTCAGGGTGCCAGCCTGGGCTCCCCTGAATCAGAGCCCACCCACCACGCTCGAATGATCTCGGGATGCCAGCCTGGGCTCCCCTGAATCAGAGCCCACCCACCACGCTCTAATGATCTCAGGGCACCAGCCGGGCTCGCCTGAATCAGAGCCCACCCACCACGCTCTAATGATCTCAGGGCACCAGCCTGGGCGCCCCTGAATCAGAGCCCACCCACCATGCTCTAATGATTTCAGGGCACCAGCCTGGGCGCCCCTGAATCAGAGCCCACCCACCATGCTCTAATGATCTCAGGGTGCCAGGCTGGGCTCCCCTGGATCAGACTCTACCCACCACGCTCTAATGATCTCAGGGCACCAGCTGGGCTCCCCTGAACCAGAGCCCACCCACCACGCTCTAATGATCTCAGGGTGCCAGCCTGGGCTCCCCTGGATCAGACTCTACCCACCACGCTCTAATGATCTCAGGGCACCAGCTGGGCTCCCCTGAATCAGAGCCCACCCACCACGCTCTAATGATCTCGGGATGCCAGCCTGGGCTCCCCTGAATCAGAGCCCACCCACCATGCTCTAATGATTTCAGGGTGCCAGCCAGGCTCCCCTGAATCAGAGCCCACCCACCACGCTCTAATGATCTCGGGGTGCCAGCCTGGGTTCCCCTGGATCAGAGTTCACCTATCATGCTCTAATTATCTCGGGGCACCAGCCTGGGCTCCCCTGCATCAGGCTCTACTCGCCACGCTCTAATGATCTCAGGGTATTAGCCTGGGTTCCCCAGCATCAGAGTCCACCCACCATGCTCTAATGATCTCAGGGCACCAGCCTGGGCTCCCCTGGATCACAGTTCCATGCGCCACGCTCTAATGATCTCAGGGTGCCAGCCTGGGCTCCCCCAGATGAGGGTTCCATGACCACTCTCTAATGACCTCGGGGCACCAGCCTGGGCTCCCTTGGATCAGTCCACGTAACACAGTATAATGATCTCAGGGTACTAGCCTGGACTCCCCTGGATCACAGGTCTACCCACCATGCTCTAATGATCTCGAGGTGCCAGCCTGGGCTCCCCCAGATGACAGTTCCATGACCACTCTCTAATGATCTTGCGGCACCAGCCTGGGCTCCCTGGGTCAGAGGTCCTTAGATATTGACAAGGTTCCCCTCGGCGAATTCCTGAAGTTTAGGAGTGAGGAACTAAATTCCATTCTTGTTTTTCTATAGAAACCCACAAAGTGCTCTGGAGTGACCACCACTCAATACGCATAACCTCAGCTAAATGCAGGAGTTAGTTTCACTCTGCAAACGTGTTTTTCAAGCAAGGTGTAAAAGTCTGTGAAAATATTTAGAGAGCAGCAAGAGAAGTGGATGAAAGTTTTCAAAATGGCTTGCACTAGTATAACAGATCAAGTTAGGACACGGTCACAAAGACACAAAAGGGGACACAATGGAAGGTCCAGAGCAAAGGGGACACGGAGCCAGACCACTGGTGCCCTCTGCTGATTGAGAGGCCACCACACAGAGTTTCACCGAGGATGGTGTGAGCAGAGGCAGGCACACACTCATGAAACAGTGTGAGAAGAGGCAGACACGCCCACCCAGGAGACAGTGTGAGCAGAGGTAGGAATGTGCACACTCACGAGACAGTGTGAGCAGAGGCAGGTATGCACTCGTGAGATGGTGTGAGTGGAGGCAGGAGCACACACTCATGAGACAGTGTGAGAAAAGGCAGGTGCACACACATGAGACAGTGTAAACGGAGGCAGGTACATGCACACTCATGAGACAGTGTGAACAGAGGTAGGCACGTGTACACTCGTGAGATGGTGTGAGCAGAGGCAAGCTCATGTACACTCACGAGATGGTGTGAGCAGAGACAGGCACGTGTACACTCGAGATGGTGTGAGCAGAGACAGGTGCACACACTCATGAGGCGGTGTGAGCAGAGGCAGGCATGTGTACACTCATGAGACACATGAGCAAAGATGGGCACACACTCATGAGATGGTGTGAGCAGAGGCAGGCACACACTCCTGAGGTGGTGTGAGCAGAAGCAGGCGTGTGCACACTCATGAGATGGTGTCAGCAGAGGCAGGTGTACACTCATGGTGTGAGCAGAGGCAGGTGTGTATACACTCATGAGATGGTTTCAGCAGAGGCAGGCACACAATCATGAGACAGTGTGAGCAAAGGCAGGCACACATGGTGTACCCTAATTCAGAAACATATATTAGAAATTAAAGCAGCAAAGTTGGGGTTTTTTAATGTTTATCTGAAACATATGCTTTTTTCTCAATGAACCTTAAGAAAACCGTGGGTGAAACAAGTTCTAAATATGGAAAGTGAGATGCATGGAAAGGTCAAGGCCTGCTGGCAGCACATTCTGAAGTGCACACAAATTGGGGAGGGAGGTGACTGGAAGTACCTGGCAGCTCCGAAGGGAGAAACCCCAAGAGAAATATGTCACTCATGCTAATTCCCTGCGTGACCAGGCTTCTTCCAGGTGGCAACACCACAGCCTCTCAGGGCTCCAGGTCCAATTGAGACCTGAAGGTTGTGCTGTTATTTGCTGTGTGTGGAGGCCTGCGTCCTCCTCGGAGGCCAGCCTGCCACCTGCCACCATCCCCACAGCCGTGTCCAACCCACAATCTACGCCCACAGACCAGTTACTGTCAAGATCTCTCCTGTTCCAAGTATGTACAGTCCTGTCGAGACAGCTTCTACCCTGCGCACAGTCCCTCATTTTGCTTTCATGGAGATGCATTTTTCTTATCAAATTATCAGAAAGGAGAGTTAAAGTTCTTTTTAAATCTTCATCATCTATGTAGAAAACATTCCATGAGTTTATTGTGCTACAACTCCCCCTTCCACCAACTCCAAGAATGTCTTTTTCGCTATCATCACAGGTAATAACTGAAAATAGATCAACAGCAGTTATAAATCCCTATCAGTAATCGATGGCAATCTGTCACTTGTTCCTTGCATGAATAGACACAATCATGAGACAGTAAGCTAGGAGAGATGGATGTATGGGTTTAATCTGAAAATGTTTGACTTTTTAAGATACTTTAACCTCATGCAAATTTTCTATCATTTTCTAAGACAGTGTGAAGAGAACATTACTCTTCAAGGAGACTGCCTGTGAGCGCCAGATCCTTCAGCTGTGCACGGGGAACTCAACACTGCAGTTCCTGACCACCCTTCTTAAGAATAGTAAGGGTACAGAGAAAGGGTTTCTCGCTTGCATTTAAAAAAAAAAGTCACGAGCTCATCCACTTCTGCATATTTGTGATGTTCATTCTAGCATGTGCTTGCGTGCACAAGAATTCTACCACACTGCAGACTTCCACTGATTTGCAGAGATTCAGTGTGGCACAATAAACAGATAAAATGTAAACGCTGTTGCTTCTGACAAATAACCAATAGCCACATCCTAAAGAAGAGCCAGGCCCTCCAAATGAACTCTGTTTCTAGACACCCTCCCCAGAGGCCCCTTCTCCATGGCTGCGTCTCCTTTCCTCCCCATAAGATAAGATCCATGGAAGGCCAGGTGTGGTGGCTCACACCTGCAATCCCAGTGCTTTGGGAGGCTGAAGCGGGTAGATCATTTGAGCTCAGGAGTTCAAGACCAGCCTGGCAACACAGTGAGACCTCATCTCTACTAGAAATTTTTTTAAAAATCAGCCAGATATGGTAGTGCATACCTGTGGTCCCAGCTAGTTGAGAGGCTGAGATGGGAGGATTGCTTGAGCCTGGGAGGCGGAGGTTGCAGTGAGCCAAGATTGTGCCACTGCACTCCAGACTGGGTGACAAGAGCCAAGAGCGAGACCCTACCTCCAAAAAAAAAAAAAAAAAAAATCATGAAAAAGGATTTTAGGACATCTGTGAAGAAAGACACGGAAAGCAGCTTTAGAAGAGGGCAACGGTCTGCCGGAAGGAGGGTGCTCCTAACAACTCACGCCTGCTGGCCCTGTGATCGGCCTGCCCTGTCCACGTGCGGTGCTACTGTCCACACTGGCTGCCCCACGCAGGGTGTGCGCCGAAAGGTGTGTCTCAGAAGCCCTCAGCCTCTTCATTAAAATATGCCACCGTTCACCAAAATATCACACAAACTAATGGAAACAAAAAGAAGGAAGGGGCTACAAAAGAGCAACAACAAAGAAAACACACGTGGGTCTCCAAGTACAGCAGACAACAGGAGCTTCTCTATAAGCACCCCTAATAAACAGCACGTACACAGAAAACGCCGCAAGACGCCTCCCACCAGCCCAGGCACCGGCAGGGTAAAAGCACAATACGAGAAAACACTACTGGAAGACAAAGAGGATAAATTGCAACTCTGATGTTTGCAAAGAGATTTGTTATAACGAAGTGACGATTTAAGCAATGCTGTCTAATCTAAGTTTGTGGTGCTTCTGGATTTAATTCATATTTGATTCACGGCAATGTGGAAGCCTAGTGATTTACAGGTGAGCTAAGTGCAAAAACTACAGAGCACAAGTATGTTTGCAAAACACATGAAGTCTCTAGAATGTTTTCCCTGCCCTGCGTTATGCACAGCAAGCTTAGGTCTGTGACTCCAGGCTTTTCCGGAGGCACCTGAAGCAGGAGGGCCTGGCGCCTTGCCCCACGGGTGTGACCGCTGCTGCAGATGACCTGATTCAGATGAGACGTGGCGCCGTGTGTGCTTCGAAGGGCGAAAGAGCCAGGTTAAGCACGAGTCAAGCAGCTGTGCTGCTCTTTCCTGATCAGAGCAGGAACTTGCAGCATTTCACAATGGAAAACAGCCTTCCCTGTGGGATGTAAATCTCAGTTCTGCTATGGCAGGAATAAAATAGAATTCTTGGAACTTAGACATGAATGTTGTGGAACAATTTTGTCTTTCTTCCTTGAGAGCCTGACAGATTAGGGAAATACTTAACAGAAGATCTATGCTGCCTTCAAAGTCTGGCAGAAAGAGTCAGTCTCTGGAAGCCACGACTGGAAATCACGAGATCCAGGGTAACTTGAAGGACACGATCAACTTACGCCTGTGGACGATCAACAAGACCAAGAGTGCTTGGCAATTGTGTTAGTTTTCTGTTGCTTCTACAAATTGCCACAAACTTGGCAGCTTAACTCAAAGCCCACTTACAGCTGGGAGCAGCTGAGGGTGGTCCCAGCAGACAGCCAGGAAACAAGCCTGCATCCTACAACCCCAGGAGCCACATGAGGCGAGAGCCCTGACACAGCCTGGTGGGGGCCTGGAGACCCCAGGCCAGCACGCTACGAAGCTACAGCCAGCACACACTGTTGAAGAGGCATGCGCTGTTGGAAGCCGCTGTTTGTGGGAATTCCTCTGCAGTGTATAATGACTATGGAAGCAGAGGCCGCAGTAACAACTGCCTGAAATGCGGGAGGAGCTCTGGATTTTGGCAGTGGGTAGAGGCTGGGAGGCTTTTGAGGAGCCACAGAAAAAGCAGAGCTTGCCTGGAATATCCAGGGGGCAGAAAGGCCATGCCCTACAGGACCATGGAGGCAGCTCCTGTTGTGCTGAGGCTGGTCCTGCACGAGGGGGGTTTCCTGGTTGGGGGACAGGGCAAGGGTGGAGGAGAGGGCAAACGGGGAAGAGTTATACGATGGTGGAGTAACAACAAGCACAGCGTCTCCAGCCGGCAAAAGGTGCTGAAATGAAAAGCCTAACTGATGTGGTTTGGGTCTGTGTCCCCACCCAAATCTCATCTCGAATTGTAATCCCCACATGTCCAGGGAGGATCCAGATGACTGGATCACAGGGTGGATTTCCCCCTTGCTGTTCTTGTGACAGTGAGATCTGGTTGTTTGAAGGTGTGTGGCTCTTCCCACTTTGCTCTCTCTCTCTCCTGCTGCCTTGTGAAGAAGGCCCTGGCTTCCCCGTCACCCCCCACTGTGATTGTGCATTTCCTGAGGCCACCCAGTCATGCTTCCTGTTAAGCCCGCAGAACTGTGAGTCCATTAAACCTCTTCATAAATTACCCAGTCCCAGGTAGTTCTTCATAGCAGTGTGAGAATGGACTAATACCCCGACTGTCAGGAGAGTGTGCCCCTAAGAAAAGGCCAAGGACGGGCCACACTGCATGTGGTTAAAGCCTCGGGAAGATCAGGAAGTCAGAGTGCAGGCCTAGGAAGGGCCTCTCAAGAAGCCAAGGAAGCACCTCACAGATCCTCAGGCAGAAGAGAGTGAAGGGTGAAGGGGAGGGTGAAGGGTCAAGGTGAAGGGTCAAGGATGAAGGGGGCAGTCCCTTGGCCATCTTAGCAGGAGACCAAGGCAGAGAAGAGATCGTCTCTAAAAGATCTGCAGTTATGCTCTTGTCTGAGGAAGCGAAGCCTCAGGAAATCTACTGAAGACCCACAGATTCTTGAGAAATGTGTTTCTGCTGAGACACTGTCAGCTTGGACCAATCAGCACAGAGAGCAGACAAAACACAAGGAGGCTCTCGGACCCCCAACCTCCCGCTGGCAGGAGGGAGGTGCATAGCCACACTCAGCCACATGCCATGCTGCCCTCCATGTGGAAGGCAGGGCCCTCAGAGGAGGACATGGGGCAGCTGTGAAGTTAAAGTGGAAGAAGGGCCAGGCGCAGTGGCTCACGTCTGTAATCCTAGCACTTTGGGAGGCCAAGGCGGGCAGATCACCTGAGGTCAAAAGTTCGAGACCAGCCTGGCCAACATGGTGAAACCCCGTCTCTACTAAAAATATGAAAATTAGCCGGGCGTGGTGATGTGCACCTGTAATCCCAGCTACTCGGGAGGCTGAGGCAGGAGAATTGCTTGAACCTGGGAGGCAGAGGTTGCAGTGAGTCCAGATTGCACCACTGCACTCCAGCCTGGGCGACAGAGTGAGACTCTGTCAAGAAAAGAAAAGGAAAAGAAAAGAAAAGGAAAAGAAAAGGAAGGAAAAGAAAAGAAAAGGAAAGGAAAAGAAAAGGGAAGGGAAGGGAAAGGAAGGGAAAAGGGAAAGGAAGGGAAAAGGGAAAGGAAGGGAAAAGGGAAGGGAAGGGAAAAGGGAAGGGAAGGGAAAAGGGAAGGGAAGAGAAAGGGGAAAGGAAGGGAAAAGAAAGGGAAAGGAAAAAGGAAGGGAAAGGGAAGGGAAAAGGGAAAAGGGAAGGGAAAAGAAAAGAGAAGGGAAAAGGGAAGGGGGAAGGGAAGAGAAAAGGGAAGGGAAAAGGGAAAGAGATGGGAAAAGGGAAAAGGGAAGGGAAAAGGGAACAGGGAAGGGAAGGGAAGGGAAAAGGGAAGGGAGGGGAAGGGAAACATACACAGAACCCGGTGAAAGTGGAATATTAGATCAGGATGTCCTGGTGACCAGCCTGATATATGAGCCATGCAATCCCTACACATCAATATTCTGAAGCCAGGGTATGAGAGAGAAGATCAGACAGAATGCATTAAAAGTACCTAAAAAGTCATTCAGCCTGTGGGACAAATGAAGGCAACATTTTAGAAACTATATATCAAAAACCACAAAGAATTTGTTCTGGCTTACATGGTAGAGAAAGAGATCCTAGGAGATATTTCTCCATAGAGCCAGAATTTAGAAAGTACTCATTGACGACGACCAAACAAGGAGAACTGGGGAAGACAGAGGCTCAGTTCAGCAACTCAGACATCTGCATTGACACAAACTAAGGTCCCAGAGCTCCAAGAGCCTAGAGAGCACAACGGCGGGCAGGAAGAAGCCTATGAGGCATATCACCAGTCAACGCGCGTGTGTGCATGGAACTGCTCTTACCAAAGAGCACTGGAAGACAGTCACCAAGACACTATAGGAAAGAGATGAATCCCTGCTGCTCCCCACAACGTACAGTTTCCACATCAGGACACTTGTGTCTGCCTCACCGGAAACTCCAGCACTGTACTCCCCTGATCAAGGTGTCAACGTTCCCAGAACAGCTGATTCCAGCTTCAGTTCTTAGAATCTCAAGATTCTAATAATTTCTGCAAACATCTACTCACAATATCATGGCTTCTCTGTGCATGCAACACCTTCATTAATGGCTAAATCTTTTCAGTCATGTGTCGACCCATTAGCAATACAAAACCCGTCTTAGGAAATACCTCCAGTTACCTCCAGTTAGCAAGTATCTTAGAAAAGCCGCACTTACTTCTGTTGTAGCAGGTCGCCAGCACACCTCTGTCTGCAGGGCTAGCGCTAATATGCCAGATTTCACCCGCTTGATGGAGGAGGACATTTTTATTTATAATGTTGTTTTCATCGTCAAAATCTATGATATGGATCTACAAATACAAGAAAAGAGCACATCAGGATCTCAAACACTTTCCTCAGTACCTTCATCAGACATCATGATTACAAAGAATAGTCACATGCACATTTCATGACAGATACATCTTTAATTAATTGTTATTATGCCAACAGTATGTGCTTCTATAATTTAATTCTTACTGGACTCCTCTCCAAAGACAAGTTAGAAAATCCCTGTGGAGCATTTTTAAGATTGCAAGCTACATAAGACTGCCGTCCGGTCATATCCAGTCTTAAAGAAATAAGGCACCAAACGCTGTGTCCTCAAGTGGCTCTAAGAGCGAGCCACTGTTGGTGTCACGACCAGAGCTGCCCAGGGCTGTCCATATCAGCAAGGTCCTCCCAGCCTGCTGCACGGCTGCTGGGGAGGGCAGGCGCGGCAGGGCACGACTGCCTAATTAGGGCTGGGACTGACCACGCCTGGCCCACTCTGTCTATAGTGGGCAGAACTCGACTCATACTTCAGACATGATTAAGGTGGGAGAGAGTGAGAAAGGGCTGTATATTCACACACTTTTATCCTCTTTTCAAAAACAAGTCCAACAGCCGTTGGTGTCTATTATCTTATGATATTAAATAGGATAACATTTTAGCCACTCCATAAGAAAGTTAAATATACTATCTCCATGCTTTCCAGGATAATTTTTAGAAGAATTAAAATGATTTCACATTTAATTTCTTACCAATACCCAAGTCAATGAGAAAACATAATTCCTCTTTTAAAAGTAAATTTGTACTAAGAAAATATTCATGGGTCTGCACAAAAGATTTATATCCAAGTACGTTTACTATGGCATTGATTATTGAAATAAAAAAAATTAGAAGTCACCTAAATGTTTAGTAATAGGAAACTGTTCAAATAAATTGCAGTAATATTTGATGGTAATATTGTGACGCCATTTGGTGTACTGTAGACTACTCAGTGGCATGGAACGATGTAATATATGTTTTAGAAGAGAATACACAAAAGAAACGGTACGAATGCTACATCCTTTTTTGTTGTTTTGTTTTAAAAATGTACGCGTGTCCAAATGAGAACCAGCAGGTACCTGAGTGGTGTCTGGATGGTGGAATTATAGGCGGTTTTCCTTTACTTCTTTGTGCTTTATTTGCACTTTTAACATTTTTTGCCTAACTAGGTCTGGGACTGACCGTGCCTGGCGCACTCCGCAATACGTTTGCAATCTAACATTAAATGCTATTTTAAAACTGTCTCCACGATACCCAGTAGCACCTACACATCAACCAGGCCTCAGATGGCCCTTTCATTATTTCCAACTGCTCCTCTCAGGGTCTGATACGGTTTGGATCTGTGTCCCGTCCAGATCTCACGTCAAATTGTAATCCCAGTGTCGGACGTGAGGCCTGGCGGGAGGTGACTGGATCATGGGGGATGGGCCTTCAGGAATGGGTTAGCACCATCCCCACCTGGTACCATCCTCACGATAGTGAATTCTCCTGAGACCTGGTCATTTAAAAGTGAGTGGCATGGGCCGGGCGCGGTGGCTCACGCCTGTAATCGTAGCACTTTGGGAGGCCGAGGCGGGCGGATCACCTGAGGTCAGGAATTTGAGACCAGCCTGACCACCACAGTGAAACTCCGTTTCTACTAAAAATACAAAAAATTAGCTGGGCGTGGTGGCGGGCACCTGTAATCCCAGCTACTCGGGAGGCTGAGGCAGGAGAATGGCGTGAACCCGGGAGGCGGAGCTTGCAGTGAGCCCAGATCGCGCCACTGCACTCCAGCCTGGGAGACAGAGTGAAACTCCGTCTCAACAACAACAAAAAAACTTGAGTGGCATCTTCCCTCTCCTAGCTCCTGCTTCGGCCACGTGAGGCGGCTGCTCCCCTTTCGCCTTCCGCCATGATTGGAAGTTTCCTGAGGCCCCTCCAGAAGCAGATGCTGCTATGTTTCCTGAACAGCTCCAGAAATGTGAGCCAATAAAACCTCTGTTGTTTATCAATGACCCAGTATCAGCTATTTCTTAATAGCAGTATGAGAACGAACTAATACAAGGTCACCCCAGGGAGTCATTCTGGACTTGCTCAGAGTGGAATTCATACCCAGCCAGTGCCCAGAGCCATGTGAGCTGAACCACAATCTCCCAGGAGTAGAGCGGGCCGCCAGCACCGGGTCCTGGGGCCAAGGAGAAGCCAGATATGGCCGGCTTGCCCGAGGCAGAGCAGGAGCCCAGGGAGCATGCGCGCCCGCCCTCTCCATTCGGGGAACTGAAGTTTCCACAGCAGGTTCAGAAACATTCCCAGTGAACAGCTTCCAATTACAAATCACACATCTAAGAACCAGAGAAACGAACACAGTACTTGTTTTTATAAGTGAAAATTTATTGTACTCTTTTTCCTTTCCACACCCAAGGAAAGTTTACCTATGAACAGTTTTTTCCTCTGTGGACCTGTTATACATTTTATAATATATTATTAGTTATTAAATGATTACTTAGTGATATTGAGAAAAACATTTGGCAGAAACACATGTGTCCCATGATGCCACATCTCTACAATTGGGGATAGACCCTACAAACACCAAAGAAAAGGCAAGTGCAAGAATTTTCACAGCAGATATATTTATGATAGCCAAAGCAGTAAACAGCTCAGATGTCCATCAACAACAGAATGGGTAGGCCAGGCGCGGTGGCTGACACCTGTAATCCCAGCACTTTGGGAAGCCAAGATGGGTAGATCACCTGAGGTCAGGAGTTGAAGACCAGCCTGGCCAATATGGTGAAACCCCGTCTCTACTAAAAATATAAAAATTAGCCGGGCGTAGTGGCAGTCATCTATAACCTCAACTACTTGGGGGACTGAGGCAGGAGAATCACTTGAAGCCTGGAGGGGGAGGTGCAGTGAGCCGAGATCACGCCACTGCACTCCAGCCTGGGTGACAGAGCGAGATCCTGTCTCAAAAAAAAAAAAAAAAAAAAAAACTCCACAATAGAATGGGTAAATCAGTTGTGGTATATTCACAAATGCAATTCTCACAGTAATGACAAGTAACAACAACACATGCACAGACAATGCTGAGTGAGAAAAATGAGACACGAGAAGGAGAACCTTGTGCGATTACCTCAGGCAAAACCAACTGAGGTAACGACAGAGACCATTCACCGCAGGCCTGGAGTTGGCCCAGACTCCAGGAATCTGAGGGGACTGCTGGGGTGTTCTTCATGGCAGTGACACGGGTGCACGTGGGCGTGGGTATGTGTGCATGCAGGTGTGCAGGGAGCATGAGTACACAGTCTATGCGTGTATGTGCATGGGAGTGCGTGTGTGGGAGCATGGGTACGTGGTCTATGCATGTATGTGTGCGGGTGTGGGTGTGGGGGAGGTGCAGCTGTGTGTGGAGGGGGTGTGAGTGTGAGGCAGGTGCAGGTGTGTATGTAAGGGTGTGTGTGAGGGTCTGTAGGTACATGGGTATGGTGGTGTACATGGGTATGGTGGGTGTACATGGGTGTGAATGTGCACATATGTGTGGGTGTGAGGCAGGTGCAGGCGTGTGGGAGGTGTGTGGGAGCGTGTGGGTGCATCACGGGTATGGGTGTGTGGGGGGTACGTGGGCGTGGGGAACCGGTGAATGCATGTGTAAAGATGTCCCCAGTAGCACATTCTGGATGCGTGCACTTGTATGCATGTTAAGTTATAGTTATATCTTACAGGCAGAAACGCATTAGAATAAAAACTAGTAACAAATACATGAAGAAAATTTATTCTTTATTATAACCAATGACTTAAAAATTTAAAAATGAGAATTTCATCATACCAATTAATATTTATTATATTAGCCAACTTTTTCTAAGTGATGGCAACCAATACAGGGAATTCTATGATAGAACTGATCCGGATTATAACTTGTCCAATTCTTTTAGAAGGTTTGTTATAATATGTAAATAAGAACTACATAAATGTTGAAACTGAAACAATAATTTGATTTTGTGAAATCTGCCCCAAAGAATAAATGAATTAAAAAAGTGTATTATGAAATGTTATATAGCTTTAAAAGTTATGATTAAGAGCAATTATTAATACCAAAAATGTTACAAGAGTATTACATTTTAAAAGCAGGCTATAAAATGGCATGTGATTATATAATACCATCACACAGGAACACAGACCACAAGGTGATACAGCAAATTAGAAGTAATTTTTGTGTTGCTAGGGAATTTTTTTTCCTCAGTATTTTTCACATTTCCTACTTATCAGGAAATCCATTAGCACTGAAAACAGGGATGCGCTTAAATGTACTACTTTGCAAATCTGCTCCCCTGAAATGCACCAGGGCAGCAGGCGCAGCCGGGGGCTTTCTGGGCTCTTCAGGACAGTGCGGCGCGGCCCCCAAGCTGGCCCCTCGGCCTGGCTGCAGGTCTCAGCAGACCCTCTCTCCTAGTCTCCTGCCTCCCCACAGGCTCTGCCTCCACCTGGGCCCGCCTTTCTTGCCATAAAGCTGTTTTCCTTCTTGTGAAGACACAAGGCACAGCTTTCCAATGGGACTCAGCTCCCGGATGCACGCATCTCCTCTAGGTTCACCTCTTCCAGCCAGCGAGCACGCACAGGGCAGGGGGGGATCCATGTTCCTCCCAAGCCCATGTCTCCTAATCTGGTACACTGCAATAGAAATGGTCTTTAACCTTCATTGCTAAGCCTGATGAGTATTGAGATTTTCCCACATATCCTTATTTTATGGTTGATTCATAGAGTAGTGCAAGTACACATCTTCATGAACTGTTTTAACTCGGGGCTGTTCAAACAGGATGCCATCAACCACCATGAGCAAAATAAAGTAATGGCTGAAATTTATATTGCACCAGGCACTATGTGAAGTATTTTATACACTTTAGTGCCTTAATCCTTAAAACAGCCCTATAATATATTACTATTAATCACAATCTACAGGTGAAAAGATCGAGGCTTGAAGAGTGGAGGGCCTGGGCTCCTCCAGTTAGACACGGCACAGCCAGGCCTACGGGAGCCCCTGGTCCTGGCATGCGAGCTCTGCAGCCCCGCCACCTGCCCTGTGGATGCACTCTGCAGGGTGGCAGCAAGCCAGAGTGAGAGGCAGCTCCCAGCTGGAAGGAAGAACCAGTACCTCAACTCTCTGTTCTCAGGGCACCACCCTACACCCAGCTCACCTGAAAGTATAAACAACTGTTTTGTTGAATAAACATACGCAGGTACAGGCCAGCTCCGAAAACAAGCAATGCGAGAAAGAAACACTGTAACTAAGGTGAGTGCAAAAGATTACCAGGGCCCAAAAGAAAGACCCATTAACACCAGCTAGGCAGGTCTGCAAAGGCGGTCGCCCTGTGAGCAGTACTTAAATGTTACTTTAAACTTTTCAAGCCACATTGGATTTTTTAATGTGTTAATCGTTTATAATAAAGATCAAACTCATATATTTTGAATCATCATTAAAATTTTTAAAGTTGATTTTACCAGTGCTGGGCTAAGGCTATAGGTGACACTGTAAAGATTTAGAATAAAGAGTTATAAAAATTTATTAGGAAGTCCATGAAGATGAACTTAATCACCTCTCCCTCCTTTTCTGGAAGAATCGGGGCTTGGAGAGAAATGCTGTGTGGCCACAGCCCAGGGCCAGGCTGCCGAGTACAGAGCTGTGGGGCCAGGCCACCGAGTACAGAGCTGCAGGGCCAGGCTGCTGAGTACAGAGCTGAGGCCATCGCACTGTCCATTTCATCTGTGCTTCCAAACTGAAAGTTTAAAAACTCTTGAGAATTGGAAAAAAAAAAAAAAAAAAAAAAAAGGGCCAGGCACGGTGGCTCACACTTGTGATCCCAGCACTTTGCAGGGCTGAGGCAGGAGGAGGATGGCTTGAGCCCAGGAGGTCAAGACAAGCCTGGGCAACACGGCAAGATCCCATCTCTACAGAAAAAAATAAAAACAAAAAATACCACATATAAATAAGACTGGATATTAAAAAATCAAGAGGCACCCGCCTAGGGAAAGTGAATGATCCAATGGCTTCCCCAGAGGCAGGAGATTCCCTCGGCCGCTGATGGCAAACCCCCCCAGCTCTCACCCTGATGGCCACCAGGCAGACGACAGGAGACACCGTCCCTGCCACGTCATCCATGACTAAAACCCACCTGCCCAATGGCAATTCCTTAAGAGTTATGCAGAATACTGAATACTGCCTGTGACCAGATCCTGGACAGAACAAGCCATGGGCCCATATCGCTGCTTTTCTTTACCCCTGGTTACAGCATGTGACTCTGAAAACACAGTTTCTACTCTAGTCGGCTTCACGCTTCAGCTCAGTGCTGACATGAACGTGACCTGCCAATCAAGAGAACTTGTTTCTCATTTGGATTCTGCCATTCCTGGCTGTGTGACCCTGGGCAAGCCACTAACCCTTTCTGGGCTCTTTGTATATCTGGGCCCCTCTCAGCATTTGTACATTTAGGAAACTACATCTCTAAGATCCCTTTGTTCTAATAGAAACACATACTGGTTTTTTTTTTTTTTTTTTGAGACAGAGTCTTACTCTGTCTCCCAGGCTGGAGTCCAGTGGTGCGATCTCGGCTCACTGCAACCTCCACCTCCCCAGTTCAAATGATTCTCCTCCCTCAGCCTCCTGAGTAGTTGCAACTACAGGCAGGCACCACCATGCCCAGCTAATTTTTGTATTTTTAGTAGAGACAGGGTTTCATCATATTGGCCAGGCCAGGCTCATAAGCACTGGAAAATCTGTAACATACTTAATAACTCTTTTTCCAGTGCTTATGAGCCCCATACAATAACCACCATTTCCCTAAACATATTAATACTTCTCTCTTAGGCAATTAAAGCATAGGGTATTAGTAGCCCTTGCCCATGAAGCCCAAACAGTACACTCGGCAGTGGGAGAGAAAAAAGACTCCACATTCCAGAAGCTCCCTGTGCCCCAGAAGCACGTTGCTCAGAACTGTGCAGAAAGTGACACAGCCTGTGCAGTGCGTGGTCAAGGGCTGCGGGGGAGGCTGGAACCTAACTGGGTCACTGGAATGCCACCAGCTGCCTCTGGTAGCAGAGAACAGGGCTGAAGTACTGGCTCTTCCTTCCAGTGGGGAGCTGCCTCTCACTCTAAAAATCAGAAAGATATAAGTAGAACTCTATAAAAAAAAAAATTATTGGGGCATAATCAATATATTGAGACCAGGCCAGGTGCAGTGGCTCACACCTATAATCCCAGCACTTTGGGACTGTGGATCACCTGAGATGGTGAGGTGGGTGGATCACCTGAGGTCAGGAGTTCAAGACTAGCCTGGCCAACACGGTGAAACCCCGTCTCTACTAAAAATATAAAAATTAGCCGGGCATGGTGGTGCACGCCTGTGATCCCCGCTATTCAGGAGGCCGAGGCAGGAGAATCACTTGAAACTGGGAGGCAGAGGTTTTAGTAAGCTGAGGTCATACCACAGCACTCCAGCCTAGGCAATAGAGCGAGACTCTGTCTGAAAAAAAAAAAAAGAAAAATATGTACATATAAAATGAGACCAAAATTCTCAGAAAGCAAAGTGGGGTACAATTCACAGAGGAAAATAAAAAAGAAAGTGCACAGTGGGAGGTGGCACCGTGGCACTACACTTCTGTTTCTCTTTACACGGATGCACATGTAGGAAGGGAATGCGGCCCCGGGGCACCACGCTTATCTTTCCCTAGATCTAGCTTGGTGCACACAGAAGAGGGAAATAGGGCACCATGTTAATCTTTCCCTTGGTTTATACTGGTGCACACATATGACTTGCTCTTGGTACAGAAGTCCAGTGAAAACCACCACCACCACCGTGCCAGAGAAATGCGTTAAGGAAACCCTTATGAAACAGATGACTGGGGAAACCCTATGATCCAGAGTCCACACCGCTTCTCCCAGCATGTTTTGTTCATCCGAAGCAGTGACAGACACCCTGCCCACCCCCTACACCCCACAAACCGAGCATAGGCCTGTGCGGGAGGGCCACCACTCGGGAGCTGGCCCAAGGGTGGCAGCAGGGCCCATGGGAGATTCTGGGCATTGACTCCTTGTGACTCTGGTGGGACAGATGAAACTGGCTGTGGGTTTTGACCCAATGCTCATTGATATGGACACCAGGGAATCTGATGGAATTTGCAGCAAAATCCCGGAAGTGGATGGCCAGGCATGGGGTTTCTGGATAGCGTGACTTCTCTAGACAGAAAGCCAATGTTTGTCTGAAAATGTAATAGATGCCCAATAGAACATCACAAGGTTTACTTGTGAAAAGTGAGTATGTTTGCTGCAGTAGAACTAATTATTACAAAAGTTTGTGACTTTCCTTAAAATACATCCATCCAACAACCTGCTCAGCACCAGGCATCGAAAGGACACAGCAGTGAATGGTCCTTGGCCTCACAATATGTGTCAGGGATGGCAAGGTGTCAAGGAATTTGGAGAAAAATAAATACACAATAGAAGTAACAGGAATCCTATAACATGAAGACTTATTTTAGAGGCATGCATACACAAAGACAGATAAGACTAGAGAAAAGGCATCAATTAGTTCCAGCTCAGGAATTGAAAAGGGGGCAGAAAAGGAAAGACTTCACAGAAAAGACGATAGAAGCTGTTTGTAGGAGAGATCAGGACTCAAAAACCTTGGACAAAAATCATAAATTTCTCCTCAAACCGAAAGAGCCCTTCCAGCTGAACACTTGCAGGAATGTCACCTGATATAGTTTGGAAATTTGTCCCGATCGAAATCTCATGTTGAATTGTAATCCCCAGTGCTGGAGGCAGGGCCTGGTTAGGAGGTGTTTAGATCCTGGGGGCAGATGCCTCATGGCTGGGTGCTGTCTTCATGATAGTGAGTTCTTCTGATATCTGGCCATTGAAGCGTGTGGCACTCCCTCTCACTCTTTGCTCCCACCCTCGCCGTGTGATGTGCCTGCTCCCACTTCGCCTTCCGCCATGACTGGAAGCTTCCTGAGGCCATCGCAGAAGCAGATGCCAGAGCCATGCTTCCTGTACGGCCTGCAGAACCATGAAACCTCTTTTCTTCATGAATTACCCAGTCTCGGGTATTTCTACATAGCAATGCAAGAATGGCCTAATACACCAACAGACTTGAGGGTGTGATATGGTTTGACTATGTCCCCACCCAAATCTCCTCTTGAATTCCCATGTGTTGTGGGACGAACCTGGAGGGAGACAATCGAATCATGGGGGCAGTTCTTTCCCATGCTGTTCTCCTAATAGTGAATAAGTCTCATGAGATCTGATGGTTTTATAAGGTGGAGTTTCCCTGCACAAGCTCTCTTTGCCTGCCGCCATCCACGTAAGATGTGACTTGCTCCTCCTTGCCTTCCACCATGATTGTGAGGCCTCCCCAGCCATGTGGAACTGTGAGTCCATTAAACCTCTTTTTCTTTCCCGTCTCGGGTATGTCTTTATCAGCAGCATGAAAACAGACTGATACAGGGTCAAACCGATTCTTCAAGAGTGAGGGAAAAGGGGAATATCAGAGAGCACTTTGTATGTTAGATCTGAACTTGAAAGCTGGAAAAAAACAATTAAAGAATTTCCAAGTATGGCAGACCATCTAGGGATGTACCCTAAAAATACAGGACCCCTGAAGATGAAGTTCACACTGAAGACAGTAAGAAACAGAAATGCGAGTCAGGGACGCTTAGTGACAGGCTGGAGCCTCTGGATCAGGCCTCATCGAAAGGAAGCCAGGCTACCCTGTGATGCTTCAGTGGGCAACCAGGTCCTTTTACCATTAAAGGAAGAGAGAAGGGTGGGGGAGGAAAGAGCAGGAGCAGCGGGGAAGAAATCAAGGCTCAGTTAGCCTAGAGTGGGGCTGGGAATCTGAATGTTGACCAAGCACCCTGGTGATTCTGAGCACAGGTGAGAACAGGACTTGCAGGCAGCGGGGGCTGCAGGAACAAAGTTGTCACCAATCAGAGGGGCTGCAGGAACAAAGCTATCACGAATCAAAACAGATGCAGAACCAGATGCAGAACCGCGCAGCTGAGCTGATAAACTAAGACGTTACCCAGGGGAGGAAACGAGCTGCTCTGTCGCTGCCCTTCTGTGACATCAGTCTTTTCACTGACGAGGACCCTGGCCACCGGGGCAATGCTTCCATGTTAGAAGAGGCAAAGCCGGTCCTCTTTGTCACCATGGCACTCCCAGAGGTCTCCAGAGGAAGATTAAGACTCATCTCTTATCTACATGAGAAAGAGGGGGGTACCAATATACAGGGAAAGTCTGTGGGAAATGCAGAAGCACTTACAGGCCTCAGGTCGCGGTTCCTCATCCCTGCCCATGCTAAGCCATGATCACACCCCCCAGGAAGAACACCAGCTCCTCCTCAAAGGAGAACCCCAGAAAGCGAGCAAGGACCCCAGAAATCCTTGTCCCGCCTAAGCACAGGGAGCTATGACAGGGTCCTGTCCCACAGGAGGAAACAGACACAAATCAGTTCATCCCTCAGAGGAAAGTCAGCAACTGTGACAGTCCCCACATTTTCAGAAAGATAGCGCAGCTGCATTATGCAGTAACGATGCAGGTACCGGGCATTTTCCAGGGAATTAATGACTGAAAGGAGCGAGGACCTGAGGCAACACCAGGAGCTATTAACCCTTCCCAGCCACCACTCCCCAGGAGAGCTGGAGCTCCAGAGTGAGGGACGGCGGCTTCCGACTGTGCAGGAGGAGACCAGACTCCATCGTCACAGAAGGCAGGGGCAGGGCTGCAGTCCCCAGCCAGTGGAGCCTTCCCGGCGTCTCTCCTGGTCTGTGCACATGCGCACAGGCGGGCTGCTCGCAGCCGGAACCATGGGGCCCAGGCTGCTCAGGATGGAGCTGTCCTGATTTTCAGGACATCTCACCCCACAGAGACACGGCATGGCAACAGCACGGGTGCACCCTTTCCACGTGTGTCTGTACAAAAGTGTACATTCAGGTGCAAGAGCATACCCATGGCACATGCCTCAGAGCTGAACTGCAAATTCAAAGGAGAGGGAAGCGAGCAGAGAGAGGCAGACATGCAGGTTTCAGTCCCGATTCTGCCACGCACCAGCTCCACACTGCGTGGGGCCACCTGCCTCACCAGAAAACCTGTTCTGCTGACTGAGGCAGCATGTGGGAACCAGCCCTAACCGGCCCTGCTCCAGGACCAGCTGCCTCCTCCAGCCACTCACCCACCTCCCCGACTCCACAAGCCTCAGCCAACTGTGAGCCCTGGGAAGACTGTGAGCGCAGGGCCTGCTTTACTGATCTCAGTGCCAGCACCGCCCACACAGCCAACTCCGGGGAGGCTCCAAACAGACCCAGGGCAAACAGCAGCCAAAGAACTGCACAATACCACCACAAGACGGGGATAAGGAGGACGCTGGGAGACCAGGACAGGGAGGATGCTGCCAGACAGGGACAGGGAGCACGCCAGGAGACAGGGACAGGGAGCATGCTGGGAGATGGGGACAGGGAGGACGCTGTGAGATGGGGACAGGGAGCATGCTGGGAGATGGGGACAGGGAGCATGCTGGGAGATGGGGACAGGGAGGACGCTGTGAGATGGGGACAGGGAGCATGCTGGGAGATGGGGACAGGGAGGATGCTGCAAGACAGGGCCAGGAAGCACACCGCAAGATGGGGACACAGAGAATACTGTGAGATGGTGTATTAGTCTGTTCTCACACTGCTATAAAGAACTACCTGAGGCCAGGTACGGTGGCTCACGCCTGTAATCCCAGCACTTTGGGAGGCCAAGGCGGGCAGATCACCTGAAGTCAGGAGTTTGAGACCAGCCTGGTAAACATGGCAAAACCCTGTCTCTACTAAAAATACAAAAATTAGCTGGGTGTGGTGGCCTGTGCCTGTAATCGCTTGGGAGCCTGAGGCAGGAGAATCGCTTGAACCTGGGAGGCAGAGGTTGCAGTGAGCCGAGATCACACCACTGCACTCCAGCCCGGGTGAGAGAGTAAGACTCTTGTCTCAAAAAAAAAAAAAAAAAAAAACTACCTGATACTGGGTAGTTTATAAAGAAAAGAGGTTTAATTGACCCACAGTGCCACAGGCTATACAGGGGACATGGCTGGAGAGGCCTAAGGCAACTTACAATCACAGCAGAAGGGTGAATGGGAAGCAGGCACATCTTCACATGGCAATAGGAGAGAGCATGAAGGGGGATGTGCCACACCCTTTCAAACAATCAGACCTGTGATAACTCACTCACTGTCACGAGAACATCAAGAGGGGAATACACACCCATGATCCAATCACCTCCAACCAGGCCCCTCCCTCAAAACTGGGGATTACAATTTAACATGAGATTCGGGTACGGACACAGGGCCAAAATATACCAGACGGTAATACTAATAGTACTATGAATATCTGCTTGTCCATTTCACCATTTCACTAAACACTGAACTCAGGCCACGAATATCTGTTCAGGTTTTGTGTACCCAGCACATATAAAAGAGGAATTAAAGAGTTCTGTTAATCTACGAAGTAAGCATTTGTTGAGTGGATGAATGAATGAACAGCTCAACAATGTCACATGCCTTTACCAGAAACAGAAAGACAAAACCAGCAAGTCAAAAACACAGCTTCATACCTACCATACGGATTCACACGCAGACAACTGCAGGCAAGTGTGGAAATAGATGAGGTATGTAATAAAACATACTGTTGACTCAAAAAAATAAGATCCTGGGAAACTAATCTGAGTAATTATCAGAACTCTTCAATTTAGAAGAAAGGAGACAGAAAAACTGGAAAGCTTCTTTAATTAATTGAATGTTACTTCGTTCCAAAAAAAAAAAAAAAACAAATTAAGGTAGATTAAAACACTTTATGTCATTTTGGGCGATTTTTTTTTTTTTTTAGACAGAGTCTCGCTCTGTCACCCAGCCTGGAGTGCAGTGGTGCGATCTCGGCTCACTGCAACCTCCATCTTCCCAGTTGTCAAGTGATTCTCATGCCTCAGCCTTCCAAGTAGCTGGGATTACAGGTGCGTGCCACCACACCCAGCTAATTTTTGTATTTTTAGTAGAGACAGGGTTTCACCATGTTGGCCAGGCTGGTCTTGAACTCTTCACCTCAAGTGATCCACCCGCCTTGGCCTCCCGAAGTGCTGGAACTACATGCGTGAGCGACCACACCTGGCCTCTTCTTATTTCTTCTATTTTGATAACTTTGGTACCAATGGTTCTTCATTAATGTCATTACCAAATGGAAATGCCATTACTACATTCTGGCTAAGAGCAGGTACACAGTAATTTGCTCATAACTATCATGCTTTCCATGGCCCCATTTTGTGTTGAATTCCTGGGTTTCTGCTGACTTCTGCTTTATGAAGCTGCATTTGGAAGGCAGACTGGCGTGCCTCCCATCCTATCTCTGTGCCACTATCGCCCATGTAGCTTTTACTCCCCAACTCCCCTGTAGGCACCATCCCTGAAACCACAGGCCATCTTCATGGTGGGTTCTCCTTCCTTTTCAGGTGGCCATTGGTAACTATTTTTATAAATAAGTGATTCCCTTCTTATATTTTTTCCAGTAGAAAAGTAACACACATACATATATACACATTCAGAAAACAAAACATTAGAAAGAAAAGAATTTTACATCCTGAATAGATGTTGCCCCCACCTCATCCCAATTTGAGGTTTTGCTTTCTCAGGTTTCAGTTACCTGTGGTCAAGTGTAACACAAAAATATTAAATGAAAAATTCCAGAAATAAGCAATTCATAAGTCTAAATCACACACCATTCTGAGTAGTGTGGTGAAGTCTGGAGTCATCCCACTCCATCCCACCCGAAACGTAAGTCATCCCTTTGATCAGCATATCCATGCTACAGAAGCTACCTGTCCCTGAGCCACCCACACTATCTGTTCCCAACACCTTTGATCAGCATATCCACGCTACAGAAGCTACCTGCCCCTGAGCCATCCACACTGTCTGTTCCCGACACCTTTGATCAGCATATCCATGCTACAGAAGCTACCTGCCCCTGAGCCATCCACACTGTCTGTTCCCGACACCTTTGATCAGCATATCCATGCTACAGAAGCTACCTGTCCCTGAGCCACCCACACTGTCTGTTCCCGACACCTTTGATCAGCATATCCATGCTACAGAAGCGACCTGCCCCTGAGCCATCCACACTGTCTGTTCCCGACACCTTTCATCAGCATATCCATGCTACAGAAGCGACCTGCCCCTGAGCCACCCACACTGTCTGTTCCCGACACCTTTCATCAGCATATCCATGCTACAGAAGCTACCTGCCCCTGAGCCATCCACACTGTCTGTTCCCGACACCTTTCATCAGCATATCCATGCTACAGAAGCGACCTGCCCCTGAGCCACCCACACTGTCTGTTCCCGACACCTTTGATCAGCATATCCATGCTACAGAAGCTACCTGCCCCTGAGCCACCCACACTGTCTGTTCCTGACATCCAACCATCAACACCTTATGGCTTGATGATCCGGATCACCCAAAACAGATTTTCCTGCTTCTGACATATCCTCAGAAGGTCAGTAATAGCCTAACGCTACATCACAATGCCTATGTCATTCCCCTCACTTCATCTCATCATGCAGGCCTTATATTATTGCACATCTTCTCAAGAAAAAGGGTGAGTGGCTGGGCGCAGTGGCTCATGCCTATAATCCCAACACTTTGGGAGGCTGATGCCAGCAGATGACCTGAGGTCAGGAGTTTGAGACCAGCCTGGCCAATGTGGTGAAACCCCGTCTCTACTAAAAACACAAAAATTAGCTGGGCGTGGTGGTGCATGCCTGTAATCCCAGCCACTCAGGAGGCTGAGGCAGGAGAATCACTTCAACCTGGGAGGCGGAGGTTGCAGTGAGCTGAGATCGTGCCATTGCACTCTAGCCTGGGCAACACAGTGAAACTCTGTCTCAAAAAAAAAAAAAAAAACCAGAAGAAGGGTGAGTATAGTACTGTAAGGTGTTCTGACAGACAGAGACCATATTCATATAACTTTCATAACTAATAATCATTGTGTTTTTATTAGTTATGTTGTTAAGCTTTTGTTGTGCCTAATTTATACCTTAAACTTCACCTATATGTAAGTATAGGAAAAAGCATGTTATGTTTAGGGTTCAGTACTCACCAAGGTTTCCTGGCATCCGCTGGGTGCTCTTGGAACACATCCCCTGTGAAAAGCATCTGAAGATAACCCTTGGCTCAATTTTTAGTCCTTTTTGGCCTATTTCCTTCCAGTCTTTATTCTAAGAAGAGATTCAATTGTGCACTTTGCTTTTTTACACCACGTTGATCATACTGTAAGCACAATTTTAACATCCCACCAAATCATCTAACGATTCTTAAGTTGTCATGTTTCTTAGGAGTCTATAACTTTTAATGCGTGTAATAAGGGAATACTATTCACTGTGAGTAACCAGATTCAACCTGAGGGAAGTATGAATCTGCCATTACAAGTGGCAATTTCATATTGTTCAACCTAACATTCACGCATTTTGATATTCTGATTGCTTGTAAGTTTTTATAACTGTAAGTATCATTATAATTAATATTCTTCGTGTATAATGATTTTTCCTAGGTTTGGAATACAGGAATTACAGATTAAGTATATAAACATTTATTTATGAAGCTCTAAGGATGTATCACTGAACTAGTTGCCAATGACTATGCCGACTTTAAATCTTTATCGACATACGAGAGTGACAGTTTCACTACATCCTATCCAGGCCTGCGTATTCTTCGACAGCTATTTGAATGCCATTTCCCCTGTGTGATCAGATAAGCCGGACAGAAGCCCTAGATCATGTCTGACATGGCCTCCCGCACATTTTCCCAGTGTCAAAGACAATGCACATCTTTGCAATCACCACAGCATCTCATTTTAATCTCCACTTTAGCAATGAGGAAAATGGAGTCCAGCAAGGGGAATCCGTGTGCTCAAGGTCACGTGGTTACTGCCAGGCCATGAACCGAATCCGATCTCCTAAGTGTCCGCTACAGTGACCAGAACACCAAAGAGTCCCATCTGTATCCCCACCTGGATCAAGGGGCAGTGACAGATCAAGTGGCCTGGGTCAAGTGGGGATGAGGTTGTGACACACCCCACACTTGCCTAGAAAGAGTTCCATGAGCAATTAAAGAAGTAATCCACAGGCCAAGAAGAAGGGGTAGTGGTGACCACATATCCTTGCTTCTCAATTGCTCATAAAGCCAAATCTATATAACCACAAGAGCCAAACAAGACTACGAAAGTCATGCCAAACAGAGGAAGTTTAAATTACTGAACACAGTCGATACATATAGATGGATAATATTCTTTGATTTGAAGATAGACTTAAATCCAAATGAAAGTTTTATTTTGTTTATGTGGCATTAATTTCTCAAATGTTGCTGGAAAATCAGAGCAAAATGGTTATAAAACTAAGAATAGGCTTAGTAATTATCATGTATACATTTGTTAAAAATAGTTACCTGATTATCATATTTAAGAGACTGCGTCCCAACCAAAAACCGAATGGCATCTGTTTCTGCAGTTTGAGGTGTTAAGGCACGTGCCTGCAGGAGGGAAGAAAAACACATGCACATTTATGAAGTTAGATTTAATAGAGATTAAAAAGGCAGTTTATCTCATCTACTGTTGATAAAGTATAAATTAGTACAGAGTGTCTGGAAAGCAATTTAGAAATATGTATTAAATGCCTTTGACTTTTGCACACTTTCAACACAATTCCACTTCAAATTTGCATATGGAAATCATTGTAAATGGGTATAAATTAAGCAATAAAGATGTAAATTATCTACACATCAATGTTTAAATTAATTTTTAGTAAAACTATTATTTCAACAGTAAAAGACTGGTTAAACAAATTATACTTCAACAATACAGCAGAAAATAGCTTCCAGCAATAGCAGAGTAGGGGGTTTAAACCAACTCTTCTGCAGATAACAACTAGAAAAACTAAAAGAATAGCCTGAATCTGTTTCACAGCCTCAGATAACTACCAAGGCAACAAAGAAATGCCAAGATCCAGGACAGGAGGAAGCCTAGGGGGGAAGCCCAGCACCTGGTCACTCTTCACCTAAAGGCACCTGCCAGTCTGGAAAGCCTGGCTGATAGGCTGATGCTGACAAGGGCTTTGACAGACTCGTGGAGCTCAGGGCACAAAAACCCAAGCACAGGGCCCACCTGGGAGAAGAGCCTGTAAAGCACTAACCCCACAGGTGTACAGCCCAGGAGTGAAGGCAAATGAGAATCAGACCAACCTGCACAGGCTAAAGCTCCAAGTCATCTCAATCCTGATTGCAGCAGGCCAGTGCTCTTAGGCTAGCCAGCCTCCTGCCAGAAGTCAGTCCTCTGGAGGAAGATAACATCCCAAGTCTAAAATCTGACACCAAAAAATGTTCAACATTTAATCAAAAATAGCCAGTCATAAGGCCAAGCATGGTGGCTCACACCTCTAATCTCAGCACTTTGGGAGACTGAGGCAGTAAGATCACTTGAGGCCAGGAGTTCTGGCCAACCAATCTGGGCAATATAGCAAGACTCTATCTCTGCAAAATAAATTGTAAAAATCATCTGGGAATGGTGGCTCGTGCCTGTTGACTTAGCTGCTCAAGAGGCTGGGGCAGGAGGATCACTTGAGCCCAGGAGTTTGAGGTTACCATAAGCCATGATCAAACCACTGCACTCTAGCCTGGGTGACCGAACAAGACCCTGTCTAAATAAAATAAAATAAAATAAAATAAAATAAAATGAATAAATAATTAAAATAGCCAGTCATACAATAAAACAAAACCACATGATCAAAAACCAAAAGAAACAACAACCAACAGAAAAACGGCTACAGAGGATTCAAACAGGGTCCCTGAGAAGCAAGCTCTAAAGTTCTATCGGTATCTAAAGGAGACTTACTAGAGAGCGCTCTTGGGAACTATTCCATGTTGGGGTGAAGGAGGAAGGGCTGGGCTGAGGGAGAAGATGAAATGCATCACATCTGCAATGGAGGCCTCAGCCAATCCAATGGGGAGCTCTGGAGCCAGATGGCCCTTCAGAGTTAAGGCCAGATGGCCGGGGTTTTATACCACCCAACCCCTACCCCCATGGGTCAGTCATTGGATGCAGGCTTTTCCTGAGGAGGGGTGTGACCTTGGGCAAAGTGCCTCTGTTCAGCTGAGGGCAATTCCTGGAGCAGGGCCCAGCTGAGAGCTATTAGGGCCCAGCTGAGAGCTATCAGCCCCCAACAATCTCAGAAGTGGCTGGATTTCCTGAAAGAGAAATGTAGGCTGTATACAACAGCCTGAATTGCAATAGCTATGGTTAATATGTTTAATAATTAGAAGATAAAACTAAGATCTCAGGTGATGAATCTGAGGCTTAGAGGAAAAAGTTGTACAACTGGTTACTAGAGCTGTGACTAGCACTGCAGGCTTATAAATTCAAATCCATCTGTCTTAGGGCAAGCATTAACTGCACCTGGATCAAGTTCCCGTGGCCAGCATAATAATGGCCCTCCACCCATATCCACATTCTAATCCCCAGAACCTGTGAATGTGAACTTACGCGGTAAAGGGACTCTGCTGATGTGCTTGGATTAAGGCGCTTGAGATGAGGAGGCTCTCCTGGATTATTTAATCGCATGGGTCACTGAAATCAGAAAACCTTCCCTGGCTGTAGCCCCAGAGAAATGTGACCACAGAGAAGAGAATCAGAGAGGTGGTGAGGCAGGAGAACAGGATCTGGAGGCAGGGAACCTAAGGCCAATTCACGCTGACTTCCTAGAACTAAACTGAAAGGAAAACGCTAATTTTCCCCACCCAAGTAACCAAAAGACCAGAGGCTACACCCTTTGCAAACCCTCACCTTTTCTGCATGGCAGTAGGGAAATTGAAAGTACCTCTGATTGGTTGCTTTTTGCAACTAATCAGATGTTTGCATAAAGCTGTAACTTTGTAACTTCACTGTAGCCTCTGATTGGTTGCTCTGATTGGTTGCTTTCTACAACCAATCACACTGATTGTGGGCCATCACTTCATTTACATGGGGTAAACACCAAGTGGCCAATGGGAAACCTCTAGCAGGTATTTGGACCTGAGAAGATTCTGCATTCAGGGCCCTTGAGCGGCTGCTCGGCCCAATCCCACCCCATGGAGCGTACTTTCATTTTCAGTAACTCTCTGCATTTGTTGCTTCATTCTTTCCTCACTTTGTTTTGTCCAGTTCTTTGCTCAAGATGCCAAGAACCTGGACACCCTCCACCAGTAACAATGGCAGCTGTGAGGAGGACCCAGTGGCCGTTGCTGGATTTAGAGATGAATGAGGGAGTTGTTAAAGCAAACTAAATATGGCCTGAGAAGGACTCCATGCTTTCATATTTGAGTCCTTGTGGATGAAACATAACCTACTTAATATGCAGACAAGATTGAGAACCTAACTTAGGAGTATGCACCTGTAACAACTGAGTCTTGGCCAATCCCAGCAGCCGTACTTCAACCACTCATACACTGCTGAGTGTTCAAACTGTGTTCAAATAAGGCAAATGCCAGCCTGTAACCCATCCAGCTGTTTCTGTACCTCACTTCCCATTTCTGTATGTCACTTCCCTTTATTTGTTTATAAATTTGTTCTGACCGCAAGGCATCCCTGGAGTCTCTCTGAATCTGCTGTGATTCTGGGGGCTGCCCAATTCACGAATTGATCATTGTTCAATTAAACTCCTTTAAATTTAATTCAGCTGAAGTTTTTCTTTTAACAGAGTCTGTGAGCCAAAGAATGTGGGTGCCTCTGAAAGTTAAAAAAGGTGAAGACACAGATTCTCCCCTAGTGCCTCCAGGAAGTAACAGAGACCTACTTATGTCTTGACTTTAGCCCAGGGAGATTCATTTTGGGTTTCTGACCTACAGAACCGTAAAATAATAAAATTATGTTATTTTGAGCCACTACGTTTATGGGAATTTATTATGGCAGCAACAGGAAACTAACCCTGCATCCTACAGCTCACTAAATGCCCCCATTCGGTCACGCCCCCTTCCCATACGGAGCTCCGAATACACCTGACACCCACTTCCCACCTCCTCGGCAGTCACATCCAACTCTTACATGTTCTTTCTGGTGTTTTGATTCATTTCTTTCAAAACCAGGTAAGAGAAACAAGTGAACGGTTGCCCTGACCATTTAGTCTGCCTAGTTTTGACTTGGTTTCCACAACTAGAGCAAAACAAGGACATCTCTTGGGTGTCCACTGCAAAAAAGTTGAGAGAGAACAATTTCATTAACTGTTCTTAGAAAACAACCAATATTATCTATGTTCCCAACCTTCCCAAAATAGCAGCACAAAACTTCAACAGCTAAAATACATTTCAATAAAACCGAGAATACACATGTCTAGAGCAACATTCCCATGATTAGACACCTGGAGAAAATATCTGTGTGAGCCAATTCAACTCTTCAAGATACATTTAAGGGTCCCACTGTTGGTATTCCTCTACCCTCTGCTGCAACTTCCCTGGACAATTTTTGGAGCTTTAGACTCATAAAGTTATAGGCCTTCTGCCAAAAATGTGCATATATGCACAGAAAATTTTGCATATAATTATCAGCAAGTTCACAGAGCCTCTGACGCTATCCAATTTAAACAGCTCTGGCTTGGAGAAAGATGACTCTGATGAGGAGGAGGGCAAGCCATTCCTGAAAGACAAAGCCCTGACTACTCCAAGGCTGAGACCCAGGTCAGGAAAGAGAACACCGGGACAGGTCCACCTTCAGACAAGAACCCCACGATTTTCAAATGCAGGACTGTGTTATCACCCTAGACGTTAAAAAGCCCAAAAGCCCCCAAAAATAGCACCCAGGAGAGGACCCACCTAAAAGGGAATGATTATTTTCCACAGAAAAGCTTGTCTATGCCTCAAGTCAGTGATGAAGGGTTGCCTAGTAGCAGGTGCTGTGGAGGCATCAAAGAGGTATGAGGTGCCACCTCTGCCCTCAGGAAACTTGGACTCTCATTAGGGGAGAGGAGACAAACACTCAAAAAGATTAAAAGACAAGATGATAGACGATTAAGTATCAAAAATACTGGCACAGACCATAATAACAACATATTAACATTTATCAAAATGAACCCAGGAGCTCAAAGTTAGACAGAAGGCAGGATTAAATGCCATCACTTTAAAATAGAAGAAAACCAAAAATAAGTAAATTGTATCAGTGGCTACTATACTGAAAAACGAAGGGCAAGTCAGAAAATGCAGAAGCTGCTTGAGTGACAACAATGAACCAGTATTCAATTTACTCCACTCTAAAGCAATTTGCAGAGCCGAGAGCTGCATACCTGGAGAGGAATCATGGTAAGCAGGCAGAAAAACAAGTCTAAATAGATCATCTGTTTCAGACGGAGTGAAGAGGCTGCAGTTTCGGAAAAGCATTGCAAATTTGAAACTATCTTATTCAAGCTCATACAAGAAAACATACTTCTTTTAAAAAAAATGGAAGTGGAGAATCATTTGTATACACCTATCTAAAAGGTATCTTTAAAAATCACAGTGAAATAAAAAGTTTAATTTAAGAGCTTTCCAAAAATTATTTAATTTGGGCCATTCTGGTGACAGATCTCCATGTGTATAATTCTACCTCTTTGATTAAAGTAATGATAAAATGACCACTAAGTCTAGTCAGAATGATCGTTTTACAGGTGTTTCAATGACCTTATTATAAAAGATCAAATTTTTATAGTATAATATGTCAAAAAACATTTTCACACATTCTGTCTTGGTTCATCCTCATAATTCAATGAAGTACACAGAAGACAGGATGCAGATTATTCCCATTTAGTACATAAAGAAACTGAGGATGAGCAAGGTCATGTGACTTCGCCTCTGCCTCAAAGCTACCAAAGGGGAAAAAGAACCCACACTCCCAACGTTCAGCCCGGCTATGGCTCTCTCATGGTAAAGTAGGGTAGCTGGCAACACAAATGGCACATTTGGTAGAAGCTGGAACACAGGTCCCTTTATACTAAAAATTCTGTGTATTTTCCCCAGTTCTCATAAAGAAAGGCCAAGGCAAGTCCGGGCACAGTGGCTCACGCCTGTAATTCCAACACTTTGGGAGGCCAAGGCGATCGGATCACCTGAGGTCAGGAGTTCGAGACCAGCTTGGCCAACATGGTGAAACCCCGTCTCTACTAAAAACACAAAACTTAGCTGGGCGTGGTGGTGAGCGCCTGTAATCTCAGCTACTCAAGAGGCTAAGGCAGGAGAATTGCTTGAACCAGGGAGGCAGAGGTTGCAGTGAACCTAGATCGTGCCATTGCACTCCAGCCTAGGCGACAAGAGTGAGACTCCATCTCAAAAAAAAATGAAAAATAAAAGAAAGAAAGGCCAAGGCATTTTTCTCACAAAGCCAAATTTCTAGTCTGCCACCACCCTGCAGGGAACCAAACCAGGGAAAGGAATTGGAAATGCTGAGAGTTCTGGATCGTAGCAGGAAAGAATCATCAGGAACCTTACAACTATTTAGAGTAGGTAGAAATATCAGTACCTAGACATATTAACTGAGCACACACCATTCCCTTGGGAAACTCAAAACTGTATTCATTTGCTTACTAGGTTAAGCAAGTAAGTGGTTTCCAGAAACAGGTAGCAAACCGTGTCCATTAAAGCTTTGCTATCAGAATTCTCCACTTAGAAGGTTTAAGGAGGGCAGGTGGAGAGGGGCTTCAGCTTGAAGCAGGGCAGACACAGGCCAGGAGCAGATGAACCTGTTCTCCTACACCGAGAGTCTCCCTCCAGAAAGGACCGCTACAAAGCGCTGCTCACCAATCACCAGGATGACCCTCAGGAAGAGGAAAGTATGGGGAAAGGGGAGGGGGAAGGAAGGGGAGGAGAAGGGAGGAGGGAGGAAGAGAAGAGAAGAAAAAAAGGAAAAGAAGGAAAGGGGGCAAAGTCCTAACTTCCCCATTCTGTGTTACCTAAATACCCATTTCTCATCTCCTACACCCAAAAGAAAAAATGCAGTCAAAGAATTGAAGTGCATTAAAAGGAAAATAAACCCTCCAGGAGAACTGAGGTGATGATGCTCTATTTCTGAGAGCCCAGAAGCCCTAACACACATTCATTCATTCGCTCCTGCACTTACCCGCTGAAGTCCAAGCCTTTCCACGTAGCTAAGGGGCTTTCATTCCACCCTCACCTCCTCCATTTTGTATTGCCTGGGGCAGATATTACCTGTAATCTCTTTGCAAGCCCCTGGTGCAAGCCCAACCCCCTAAGCTGCAACGAAAGAACTCACTTCACAGGTCCCCAAGGAAACAGAGCCATCTCTGGCTTCCAGGAAACCCCCATAGCAGCCATTCTATTCTCACCTCTCTCTCTTCTCTGGCTTCTTAGTTAACAGCTCACATGTCCCTTTCTCCTTGGAAAAAAAAAAAACTGTCTTTGACTCAATGTCCCTCCCAAACTACTGCCCTATCTCTGTCCTTCCACTCACAGCAGATGTAACAATGGGTAAGCAGGCGAGGAGTGCTCTTCCAGCCCTTCCAGCCAGCTGCACCCAGTTCCTCACCCTATGCTGATCTGACCTCCACTCAGTCATCAGAGTCACCCAACTGTCAGACCCAACAGCCACCTCCAGCCCCAATCCTGCCCTTGGACTCCCTCACACGGGCACCTCCACCCTCTGACCCTGCCCAAGCCCTTGGACTCCCTCACACGGGCACCTCCACCATCTGACCCTGCCCAAGCCCTTGGACTCCCTCACACAGGCACCTCCACCATCTGACCCTGCCCAAGCCCTTGGACTCCCTCACACGGGCACCTCCACCATCTGACCCTGCCCAAGCCCTTGGACTCCCTCACACAGGCACCTCCACCATCTGACCCTGCCCAAGCCCTTGGACTCCCTCACACGGGCACCTCCACCATCTGCACACCCTGCAAGGCCTTCCCAATCGCCTCCTGCTCTTCTTTCTCCCTTCACCTACATTTTTGCTTCTGGAGTTCGATTCTGACTTTTCTCATCCACACCTTCCTCTTTGGCATGCTCCCTTTTCTGTAAGTTAAGCCCATGCTTTCCAAATGCGAATCTGGTGCCCAGGCACCTCCTAAACTGCCCGAGCCAGACCCGCACTAAGCGCCCCTGGGCACGTCCACTCAACTAAGCTTGGACCTCAACTACCCTTCTGGTCCCTGTCCCTCCCCAGTCCCGCCAGCCCCTTTCATCACACGGGGATGAGCCCCTCCCCTCCCAGCCTGCCCCATTCATACACACAGGGGTGAGCCCCTTCTGCACAGCCTGCCCCATTCATACACAGGGGGATGTGCCCCTCCCTCCAGCCTGCCCCATTCATTCATACACATGGGGGTGAGCCCCACACCCAATACCTGGGCTCTGGCTTTTCCAGCGCTCTCCATCCCCACCCTCCTCTCCCCATTCGGTGCTTAAATTACATTTTAACAACCTCTTAACCAATTTTCCTGACTGAGTCCATGTTCCAGTTTTTACCCTAAACCTCGCCACAAAAGCTACTTTATCAAGTCAAATCTGGACTTCAGGTTTTAAGCGGTGGGCTGAAGGCTTCATTTCTTTCCTGTCAGACTCTGGGAAATCACACAAAAGCAGGAAGAAGGAGATCACCCCACTGCACTCCAGCCTGGGTGACAGAGCGAGACTCTGTCTCAAAAAAAAAAAAAAAAGGAGAAGAAAAAACAGAAATATAAACTCCATCTACAGTGAAACTTAGAAACATCTATAATCCAAAGGCATAGTATCTGAAGACAGAGGGCATTGGCTGCTGAGGTCAGGAAGGAGCAGGTGCTGGAGGCGGGCTGGGGGAGCCACAGCCCCGCACGCCCCAGGGAGCAGTCCCTAGACCACATGCATGCCCTGGAAGCAATGCTGAAACCCTGGAGGGGACGACAGCAACAGGTGCCCAGGCTGGGGGCAGGTACTTCCCATACACATGGTAGGAAGGAGAGTAGGGCAGGCAGGGCTGCCTGGTGTCTTCTCAGGAGGCTGTTTCTGGCTCTCCAAGCTGAGGGGAGAGGTGTTGCATCCTGGGCGGCCTGCATCTGCCCTTCTCCTTGGGCTTGGGGTAAATGACAGCTCAAAGAATTTCCTCACAAACACAACAGTATGTTGTCAGCATTCCTGCCAGCCTGCGATGGGGGCCGGGCCCAGCTCCACATACAGATCCTGCTGGACCAGGAAAAGATTCACCATGAAAAGACCAGCGATCAAAAGAAACGAGCACAGGTGCCAAACAAAGGCACTACAAAGGGAGACGGGCAGGGAAGAAAAACAAAAAAAGACATCAAAGGATGGAAAACACAAACCGGGAAGTATTGACACATGATGGCTGAAAATTGTAATCAAACATATCAACAAAAATCATAAAACTTAATGAAGGAATCATCTTTCTAAAAACAGGGAAGAGAAGAAAAGCAGCCAAGCATGGTGGCTCATGCCTATAATCCCAATACTGACGGAGGCCAAGGTGGGCAAATGGCTTGAGCTCAACAGTTTGGGACCAGCCTGGGCAACAAGGTGAAATCCCGTCTCTACATAAAATATAAAAGTCAGCCAAGTGTGGAGGTGTGCGCCTGTAGTCCCAACTGCTCAGGAGGCTGAGGTGGGAGGCTTGAGTGCCAAGGCTGCAATGAGCAGAGACTGCACCCCTGCACTCCAGCCTGCTTGACAGAGTGAGACCGTGCCTCAAAAACATAAATAGATAAGAAAAGAAAAGAAGACACAGAATGGGGTAAAGATTTGCAAATATCCATCTGTCAAGCGATTAATAACCACAACAGATAAGAAGCCCAGACAACTCAATAGCAAAAAAAAAAAAAAAACACCAAAATAACTCAATTAAAAAATGGGCAAAAGATCTGAATAGACATTTCTCAAAAGAGGACGCACAAATGGCCAACAGGTCTATGAAAACATGCCCAACATCACTAACTGTCAGAGAAATGCAAATCAAAACCATAATGAGATTTCATTTCACCCCAGATAGAATAATTTTTATTAAAAAGGCAGAAAATAGCAGATGCTGGCAAGGATGTAGAGAGAGGGAGCGCTCATACACTACTGATGGGAATATAAATTAGTACAGTCATTATGAAGAAGAGTATGGCGTCTCCTCAAAAAACTAAAAATAGAGCTACCACATCATCCAGCAATCCCACTACTGGGTAGATATTCAAAGGAAAGGAAATCAGTATGTTGAAGAGATACCTGCACCCGCAGGTATACTGCAGCATTGTTCACAATAGCCAAGACATGGAATCAACCTAAGTGCCCATCAACAGATGAATGGATAAAGAAAATGTGCTGTACATACACAGTGAAATATTACTCAGCCATAAAAAAGAATAAAATTGCCATGGACAGTGGCTCATGCCTATAATCCCCGCACTTTGGGAAGCCAAGGCAGGAGGATTGCTTGAGCTCAGGAGTTTGAGACCAGCCTGGGCAACATGATGAAATCCCATCTCTACAAAAAATACAAAAAAAAATTAACCTGGTGTAATGATGCACACCTGTAGTCCCAGCCACTCTAGGGCCTGAGGTGGGAGGATCAATTGAGCCTGGGAGGCAGAGGGTGCAGTGAGCCGAGATTGTACCACTGCACTCCAGCCTGGGTGACAGAGTGAGACCCTCCCTGTCTCAAAAAAAAAAGAAAGAAAAAAAAAAGAATGAAATCTTGTCATTAGCAGCAAAATGGAGGTCATTATGTTAAGTGAACTAAGCCAAGCATAGAAAGACAACACGTTTTCAGTCATCTGTGGGAGCTAAAAAAAAAAGTGGATCTTCTGAAAATGGAGTAGACTGATGGTCACCAGAGACTGAGAAAAGTAGCAGGTGGCTTGGACGAAGAAAAGTTGGTTAATAGGTACAAATATACAGTTGGATAGAGGAAATAAGACATAGTGTTTGGTATATCAGCAGGTTGACTACAGTTTACAATAGTCTATCGTACATTTCAAAATAGCTAAAAGAGAATAATTTGAATGGTTCTGACATAAAGAAAAAACAAATATTTAAGGTGATGGATATCTCAGATACACTGATTTGATTTTTACCATCATATAAATGTATTAACTTATCATATATACCCTGAAACTATATACATTTAATATGCATCAATTTAAAAAATTGTTTTAATAATAAAAAAAAAGAAGCTGGGTGTGGTGGCTCAAGACTATAATTCCACAACTGTAAGAGGCCAAGGCGGAAAGACTGCTTGAGCCCAAAAGTTCAAGACCAGCCTGACAATATGATGAGACCCCCCATCTCACTGATTGATTAAGTGACTGACTATATAGATTAGATAGAGATAAATAAATAAATAATAAATGAGCTAGGCTTGTAGTCTCGGCTACTTGGGAGGCTGAAGCCGGGAGAGAGCTTGAGCCCAAGAGTTCCAGGCTGCCATGAGCCACGATCGCACTACTGCACTACAGCCTGGTCATCAGAGCAAGACCTTGTCTCAGAAAAAGCTTTTTTTTTTTTTTTTTTTAAATTTATTTTTATTGATCATTCTTGGGTGTTTCTCGCAGAGGGGGATTTGGCAGGGTCATAGGACAATAGTGGAGGGAAGGTCAGCAGATAAACAAGTGAACAAAGGTCTCTGGTTTTCCTAGGCAGAGGACCCTGCAGCCTTCCGCAGTGTTTGTGTTCCTGGGTACTTAAGATTAGGGAGTGGTGATGACTCTTAACGAGCATGCTGCCTTCAAGCATCTGTTTAACAAAGCACATCTTGCACCGCCCTTAATCCATTTAACCCTGAGTGGACACAGCACATGTTTCAGAGAGCACAGGGTTGGGGGTAAGGTCACAGATCAACAGGATAAGAATTTTTCTTAGTACAGAACAAAATGAAAAGTCTCCCATGTCTACCTCTTTCTACACAGACACGGCAACCATCCGATTTCTCAGGTGGGGGAGTCAGCCCCCCACCCGGCCAGCCACCGCGTCCGGGAGGGAGGTGGGGGGATCAGCCCCCTGCCTGGCCAGCCGCCCCGTCCAGGAGGGAGGTGGGGGGGGTCAGCCCCCTGCCCGGCCAGCCGCCCCATCCGGGAGAAAAAGCTTTTTAAAAAGAAGCCCGTCATGGTGGCTCACACTTGTGATTCCAGCACTTTGGGAAGTCCAGGTGGGCGGATCACTTGAGGTCAGGAGTTCGAGACCAGCCTGGCCAACATGGCAAAACCCTGTCTCTACGAAAAATACAAAAATTAGCTGGGTATGGTGGCATGCACCTGTAATCCCAGCTACCTGGGAGGCTGAAGCAGGAGAATCGCTTGAACCCAGGAGGCAGAGGTTGCAGTGAGCTGAGATTGTACCACTGCACTCCAGCCTGGGTGACAGCAAAACCTTGTTTCAAAAGAAAAAAGAAAAGAAAAGTAAAAGAGAAAAATGCAAAGCAGAACTCAAAGAAGATATGGCAAGACAACCCAAGACAAATAGACGGAAATTAAAACTTCCAGCACAGGAAGGAAGTCTGCAGTGGAAAGGACACAAAGACAGACAACCCCCAAAACACAGCAGGCGACAGGGACAGAATTGAGAAGGGTCTCTCCAGTGAATCCGAGGTCAAAAAAGAAATTTGACCTGAAATTCAAAATTAAATTCAAAGCTGCAAAACATCCACAAAACAATAAAAGTGTTCACAAGAAAATCCATGTGTTTAAAATGCTTGTATTAATAAAAAGAATGGAAACAAATAATTTAAGCAACTGCAAATGAAGACCAACATAGAGGGTAATTAAGATAGAAAAATGCTGAGCAAATGAATAGAAATTGTTTTGAATTTTTTGTATTAAAATTTTCAACTGGCCGGGCGCGGTGGCTCACGCCTGTAATCCCAGCACTTTGGGATGCCAAGGCAGACGGAACACGAGGTCAGGAGTTCGAGACCAGCCTGACCAACGTGGTGAAACCCCATCTCTACTAAAAATACAAAAATTAGCCGGGTGTGGTGGCACACACCAATAATCCCAGCTACTCAGGAGGCTGAGGCAGGAGAATCACTTGAACCTGGGAGGTGGAGGTTGCAGTGAGCCAAGATTGCGCCACTGTACTCAGTCTGGGCCACACAGCGAGACTCTGTCCCAAAAAATAAGTAAAAATAAAAATAAAAAATAAACGAAAAAAATTCAACTGATGAAATTAAAAAAAAAAAAAGGAACAACCTAAAAGACAAATCCTCAATTCTCAGAGACTTCACTCCTCTACAGAAATGCCTCTGCAAGGGTGCGTCTTGGGTGGGTAAATCCACGAGGGCTGGGATTTTGTCTGTTTCCTCCTATGCTGTGTTCCAGGCACATAATAGTGCCTTATTGCAGGGAATAAATATTTGTTCACTGAATAAATGATGAAGTTTCCAGGAAAATGTAAGTTACCAAAACTGATCAGAAAAGAAAGACAAGAAATCTGAACAACTAGTTACCACAGATTAAAAAGTCAACACTGTAACAGCACCACACCTTAGGAGCAGGCAACACCAATATTACCTTCAGTTGTTTCCAACACAGAAACAGAAGGAAAATTCCCAAGTGCTTTTTATGCAGCCAGCATAGCAGTGAAACAAAACTCAACCAAGAAAATACACAGATAGTAACGTGAAAATTTTCAGTAAATGACTCGTAAACCGAATCCAGCAGAGGACTATTCCACAATCAAGTGGAATTCTTTCTAAGGATGCAAACGCTGGGCCAATATTTAAAAAGCTATTAATGTAACTGACCAAAGAGATCAAAAGAGAAAAATCCTAAAACCAAATTATCAATTCCATGGATATAAAAAGGCATTTGAAAACTTAATCTCTCGGCTGGGTGCGGGGGCTCACGCCTGTAATCCCAGCACTTTGGGAGGCCAAGGCAGACGGATCAATAGGTCAGGAGATCGAGACCATCCTGGCTAACACCCTGAAACCCTGTCTCTAAAAATACAAAACATTAGCCAGGCATGGTGGCAGGCGCCTGTAGACCCAGCTATTCAGGAGGCTGAGGCAGGAGAATGGCGTGAACCCGGGAGGCGGAGCTTGCAGTGAGTTGAGATGGCGCCACTGCACTCCAGCCTGGGTGACAGAGCGACTCTGTCTCAAAAAAAGAAAAAAGAAAAGAAAATTTAATCTCCATCTTCCATTTCAAAAGTCTTTCCTCACTTGGCAACAGGCAGACCCTGAAGCGCTGGCCTGGTCCATCTGTCCCTCAGACTGATGGCACAAAAAGCCAAAAGCCCACAGTCTCTTTGCCCCTCTGACCTGACTGCACTGATCTCAGGACTCCAGGAGAACCTCCCAGAACAGAAAGGAGGCACGCATATCCTCGTGTGGCTTACAACCTGCCCTGCTTGCTTCCTGGTTTTGGTGGTAAACCGAAGGGAAAGCAACTTGAAACAAGCCCAAGTCATCATTGTCACCCACCTTCCCACCCCGACCGTCCTTTCTGGTCTGGCCCAGCTCACTTGGCAGCAGTGGGCTCAAATAGGAGTTGGCAGATGTAGCCCTCACTCTGCCCACACCTGCAGGCCCTGCTTGCCACTGGTCCATCTTAGTCACATGCCTGCCCCTAGACCTACACATGGGCAGAGCCACCACTGCCTAGAGGTTCACTGTTCCCATCACTAGGCATGTTTGCCACATGGAGATTTGAACCACACAACAAAGAAGATCTATTAATGTCAAAAGTTCAAAGAAACATGATTGCAGGAGAGAAGTCATACTGTTTGTATGCACTTTGAGATAGTCACAAAGAACTACTGTTGTGTTAACTGACAAGTATTCATTAAACTCATATTGAGAAAATGGATTTCTACTGAGCAGTAAACTAAAAGTGTGCAAAAGCATTTCAAATATCATTTGAAATTTCATGCATTTCAAATATAATTATAAAAAAATCCAGAATCATTACCATGAATTTGCTCAGCATTTTGCGATCATAACGACCCTCCATGTTGGTCTTTTATTTGCAGTTGCAATACTGCCCTTTATCTTTCAAGCGTCATTACCTTCACTCAGCGGTCAACGATCAGATCTCTATCTTTTCATGTAAAGTGTTCTCCATGGGATTTGAATGTCACTGACAAACAAACAAAAAAAACACTATCCTTTTCAGTTTTCTTGTTTACTGCAATGATGGTTCTTCAAACTTAAGAACGTCTTGGTCCATGATACTATCCGATAAAATCCAAGTAGCAAAAGTCAGCTACTTCTTTTAAGATAAAGAAGAAAATCCAATAATATATTTGACTACCTTAGAGAATCAATTTCATTCATTTTTCAAACCTCAGAAAATAACATTTCAGGGAGGAGCCAAGATGGCCGACTAGGAACAGCTCCGGTCTAGAGCTCCCAGCGTGAGCAACGCAGAAAACGGGTGATTTCTGCATTTCCATATGAGGTACCGGGTTCATCTCACTAGGGAGTGCCAGACAGTGGGCGCAGGTCAGTGAGTGCAGTGAACCGTGCGCGAGCCGAAGCAGGGCGAGGCATTGCCTCACTCGGGAAGTGCAAGGGGTCAGGGAGTTCCCTTTCCTGGTCAAGGAAAGGGGTGACAGACGGCACCTGGAAAATCGGGCCACTCCCACCCAAATACTGCGCTTTTCCGACGGGCTTAGGAAACAGCGCACCAGGAGATTATATCCCACACCTGGCTCGGAGGGTCCTATGTCCACGGAGTCTCGCTGATTGCTAGCACAGCAGTCTGAGATCAAACTGCAAGGTGGCAGCGAGGCTGGGGGAGGGGCGCCCGCCATTGCCCAGGCTTGCTTAGGTAAACAAAGCAGCCGGGAAGCTCGAACTGGGTGGAGCCCACCACAGCTCAAGGAGGCCTGCCTGCCTCTGTAGGCTCCACCTCTGGGGGCAGGGCACAGACAAACAAAAAGACAGCAGTAACCTCTGCAGACTTAAATGTCCCTGTCTGACAGCTTTGAAAAGAGCAGTGGTTCTCCCAGCACGCAGCTGGAGATCTGAGAACGGGCAGACTGCCTCCTCAAGTGGGTCCTTGACCCCTGACCCCCGAGCAGCCTAACTGGGAGGCACCCCCCCATAGGGGCAGACTGACACCTCACACGGCCGGGTACTCCTCTGAGACAAAACTTCCAGAGGAACGATCATACAGCAGCATTCGCGGATCACGAAAATCCGCGGTTCTGCAGACACCGCTGCTGATACCCAGGCAAACAGGGTCTGGAGTGGACCTCTAGCAAACTACAACAGACCTGCAGCCGAGGGTCCTGTCTGTTAGAAGCAAAACTAACAAACAGAAAGGACATCCAACCAAAAACCCATCTATACATAATCATCATCAAAGACCAAAAGTAGAGAAAACCACAAAGATGGGGAAAAAACAGAGCAGAAAAACTGGAAACTCTAAAAAGCAGAGCGCTTCTCCTCCTCCAAAGGAACGCAGTCCCTCACCAGCAACGGAACAAAGCTGGACGGAGAATGACTTTGACGAGTTGAGAGAAGAAGGCTTCAGATGATCCAACTACTCCGAGCTACAGGAGGAAATTCAAACCAAAGGCAAAGTTGAAAACTTTGAAAAAAATTTAGACGAATGTATAACTAGAATAACCAATACAGAGAAGTGCTTAAAGGAGCTGATGGAGCTGAAAGCCAAGGCTCGAGAACTATGTGAAGAATGCAGAAGCCTCAGGAGCCGGTGCGATCAACTGGAAGAAAGGGTATCAGTGATGGAAGATTAAATGAATGAAATGAAGCGAGAAGGGAAGTTTAGAGAAAAAAGAATAAAAAGAAATGAACAAAGCCTCCAAGAAATATGGGACTATGTGAAAAGACCAAATCTGCATCTGATTGGTATACCTGAAAGTGATGGGGAGAATGGAACCAAGTTGGAAAACACTCTGCAGGATATTATCCAGGAGAACTTCCCCAATCTAGCAAGGCAGGCCAACATTCAGATTCAGGAAATACAGAGAATGCCACAAAGATAGTCCTCGAGAAGAGCAACTCCAAGACACATAATTGTCAGATTCACCAAAGTTGAAATGAAGGAAAAAATGTTAAGGGCAGCCAGAGAGAAAGGTCGGGTTACCCACAAGGGAAGCCCATCAGACTAACAGCGGATCTCTCGGCAGAAACTCTACAAGCCAGAAGAGAGTGGGGGCCAATATTCAACATTCTTAAAGAAAAGAATTTTCAACCCAGAATTTCATATCCAGCCAAATTAAGCTTCATAAGTGAAGGAGAAATAAAATACTTTACAGACAAGCAAATGCTGAGAGGTTTTGTCACCACCAGGCCTGTCCTAAAAGAGCTCCTGAAGGAAGCACTAAACATGGAAAGGCATAACCGGTACCAGCCACTGCAAACTCATGCCAAAATGTAAAGACCATCGACATTAGGAAGAAACTGCATCAACTAACGAGCAAAATAACCAGCTAACATCATGACAGGATCAAATTCACACATAACAATATTAACCTTAAATGTAAATGCACTAAATGCTCCAATTAAAAGACACAGACCAGCAAATTGGACAAAGAGTCAAGACCCATCAGTGTGCTGTATTCAGGAAGACCATCTCACGTGCAGAGACACACATAGGCTCAAAATAAAAGGATGGAGGAAGATCTACCAAGCAAATGGAAAACAAAAAAAGGCAGGGGTTGCAATCCTAGTCTCTGATAAAAAACACTTTAAACCAACAAAGATCAAAAGAGACAAAGAAGGCCATTACTTAATGTTAAAGGGATCAATTCAACAAGAAGAGCTAACTATCCTAAATATATATGCACCCAATACAGGAGCACCCAGATTCATAAAGCAAGTCCTGAGTGACCTACAAAGAGACTTAGACTCCCACACAATAATAATGGGAGACTTTAACACCCCACTGTCAACATTAGACAGATCAACGAGACAGAAAGTTAAAAAGGATACCCAGGAATTGAACTCAGCTCTGCACCAAGTGGACCTAATAGATATCTACAGAACTCTCCACCCCAAATCAACAGAATATACATTGTTTTCAGCACCACACCACACCTATTCCAAAATTGACCACATACTTGGAAGTAAAGCTCTCCTCAGCAAATGTAAAAGAACAGAAATTATAACAAACTGTCTCTCAGACCACAGTGCAATCAAACTAGAACTCAGGATTAAGAATCTCACTCAAAACCGCTCAACTACATGGAAACTGAACAACCTGCTCCTGAATGACTACTTGGTACATAATGAAATGAAGGCAGAAATAAAGATGTTCTTTGAAACCAATGAGAACAAAGACACAACATACCAGAATCTCTGGGACACATTCAAAGCACTGTGTAGAGGGAAATTTATAGCACTAAATGCCCACAAGAGAAAGCAGGAAAGATCCAAAATTGACACCTAACATCACAATTAAAAGAACTAGAAAAGCAAGAGCAAACACATTCAAAAGCTAGCAGAAGGCAAGAAATAACTAAAATCAGAGCAGAACTGAAGGAAATAGAGACACAAAAAACCCTTCAAAAAATTAATGAATCCAGGAGCTGGTTTTTTGAAAGGATCAACAAAATTGATAGACCGCTAGCAAGACTAATAAAGAAAAAAAGAGAAGAATCAAATAGACGCAATAAAAAATGATAAAGGGGATATCACCACCAATCCCACAGAAATACAAACTACCATCAGAGAATACTACCAACACCTCTATGCAAATAAACTAGAAAATCTAGAAGAAATGGATAAATTCCTCAACACATACACTCTCCCAAGACTAAACCAGGAAGAAGTTGAATCTCTGAATAGACTAATAATAGGATCTGAAATTGTGGCAATAATCAATAGCTTACCAACCAAAAAGAGTCCAGGACCAGATGTATTCACAGCCGAATTCTACCAGAGGTATAAGGAGGAACTGGTACCATTCCTTCTGAAACTATTCCAATCAATAGAAAAAGAGGGAATCCTCCCTAACTCATTTTATGAGGCCAGCATCATCCTGATACCAAAGCCGGGCAGAGACACAACCAAAAAAGAGAATTTTAGACCAATATCCTTGATGAACATTGATGCAAAAATCCTCAATAAAATACTGGCAAACCGAATCCAGCAGCACATCAAAAAGCTTATCCACCATGATCAAGTGGGCTTCATCCCTGGGATACAAGGCTGGTTCAATCTACGCAAATCAGTAAATGTAATCCAGCATATAAACAGAACCAAAGACAAAAACCACATGATTATCTCAATAGATGCAGAAAAGGCCTTTGACAAAATTCAACAACGCTTCATGCTAAAAACTCTCAATAAATTAGGTATTGATGGGACGTATCTCAAAATAATAAGAGCTATCTATGACAAACCCACAGCCAATATCATACTGAATGGGCAAAAACTGGAAGCATTCCCTTTGAAAACTGGCACAAGACAGGGATGCCCTCTCTCACCACTCCTATTCAACATAGTGTTGGAAGTTCTGGCCAGGGCAATTAGGCAGGAGAAGGAAATAAAGGCTATTCGATTAGGAAAAGAGGAAGTCAAATTGTCCCTGTTTGCAGACGACATGATTGTATATCTAGAAAACCCCACTGTCTCAGCCCAAAATCTCCTTAAGCTGATAAGCAACTTCAGCAAAGTCTCAGGATACAAAATCAATGTACAAAAATCACAAGCATTCTTATACACCAATAACAGACAAACAGAGAGCCAAATCATAAGTGAACTCCCATTCACAATTGCTTCAAAGAGAATAAAATACCTAGGAATCCAACTTGCAAGGCACATGAAGGACCTCTTCAAGGAGAACTACAAACCACTGCTCAATGAAATAAAAGAGGATACAAACAAATGGAAGAACATTCCATGCTCATGGGTAGGAAGAATCAATATCGTGAAAATGGCCATACTGCCCAAGGTAATTTATAGATTCAATGCCATCCCCATCAAGCTACCAATGACTTTCTTCACAGAATTAGAAAAAACTACTTTAAAGTTCATATGGAACCAAAAAAGAGCCCTCATCGCCAAGTCAATCCTAAGCCAAAAGAACAAAGCTGGAGGCATCACGCTACCTGACTTCAAACTATACTACAAGGCTACAGTAACCAAAACAGCATGGTACTGGTACCAAAACAGAGATATAGATCAATGGAACAGAACAGAGCCCTCAGAAATAACGCCGCATATCTACAACTATCTGATCTTTGACAAACCTGAGAAAAACAAGCAATGGGGAAAGGATTCCCTATTTAATAAATGGTGCTGGGAAAACTGGCTAGCCATATGTAGAAAGCTGAAACTGGATCCCTTCCTTACACCTTATACAAAAATTAATTCAAGATGGAATAAAGACTTAAACGTTAGACCTAAAACCATAAAAACCCTAGAAGAAAACCTAGGCATTACCATTCAGGACATAGGCATGGGCAAGGACTTCATGTCTAAAACACCAAAAGCAATGCCAACAAAAGCCAAAATTGACAAATGGGATCTCATTAAACTAAAGAGCTTCTGTACAGCAAAAGAAACTACCATCAGAGTGAACAGGCAACCTACAAAATGGGAGAAAATTTTCACAACCTACTCATCTGACAAAGTGCTAGTATCCAGAATCTACAATGAACTCAAACAAATTTACAAGAAAAAAACAAACAACCCCATCAAAAAGTGGGCAAAGGATATGAGCAGACACTTCTCAAAAGAAGACATTTATGCAGCCAAAAGACACATGAAAAAATGCTCATCATCACTGGCCATCAGAGAAATGCAAATCAAAACCACAATGAGATACCATCTCACACCAGTTAGAATGGCAATCATTAAAAAGTCAGGAAACAACAGGTGTTGGAGAGGATGTGGAGAAATAGGAACACTTTTACACTGTTGGTGGGACTGTAAACTAGTTCAACCATTGTGGAAGTCAGTGTGGCGGTTCCTCAGGGATCTAGAACTAGAAATACCATTTGACCCAGCCATCCCATTACTGGGTATATACCCAAAGGACTATAAATCATGCTGCTATAAAGACACAAGCACACGTATGTTTATTGCGGCACTATTCACAATAGCAAAGACTTGGAACCAACCCAAATGTCCAACAATGATAGACTGGATTAAGAAAATGTGGCACATATACACCATGGAATACTATGCAGCCATAAAAAATGATGAGTTCATGTCCTTTGTAGGGACATGGATGAAATTAGAAATCATCATTCTCAGTAAACTGTCGCAAGGACAAAAAAACCAAACACTGCATATTCTCACTCATAGGTGGGAATTTAACAATGAGAACACATGGACACAGGAAGGGGAACATCACACTCTGGGGACTGTTGTGGGGTGGGGGGAGGGGGGAGGGACAGCATTAGGAGATATACCTAATGCTGAATGACGAGTTAATGGGTGCAGCACACCAGCATGGCACATGTATACATATGTAACTAACCGGCACATTGTGCACATGTACGTTAAAACTTAAAATATAATAATAATTTAAAAAAAAAGGAGAGAAAAAAAGAAAATAACATTTCAGTTAACCTCAAAGATACAATACTGAAGATAAAATCCTCTGGGTTTTTTGAGAGATTTCTTAAGGAGATCAAGAAGTTAAATTAAGTAGCACTGGCAGAGTATGCACCTTCAGGTAGTACAAGATTATAGAACCTTCTATCTACCCATGTGGTCTCTCCCTGTGTATCCCTATGTGTATCTAGTTAAAGAGAAAGCAGTAGAACTTAGCAGGTAAGGGGATTTGAGGTCAGTTTGGGTTGAAAGTCTAACTAGGTCAGAATCCAAGGTCTATCATTTACTAGTTAAGTGGCCTTGGACAGGTAACTATTCTCTCTGAGGCTGTTTCTTCATCCGTAAAACAGGAACAATAACACCTACCAATAATGATTTCTGTGAGAATTAAATGAAATATTTGTACAGTGCTAAGCAGAGTGTCTGACACATAGTCCAGAGCTAAATCACTGGTAGTTAAGCCATCAGTCTTGTGAATGTGATATAGCCACTGGTCAAATCCTATAGCACAGTTTATTATACAGGACACTTAACTGCTGCCATGTATAAAATTTATTTGTAAGAATTTTGTCTTAGGCAGGGTGCGGTGGCTCACGACTATAATCCCAGCACTTTGGGAGGCCAAGGAGGGCAGATCACTTGAGCTCAGGAGTGTGAGACCAACCTGGGCAACATGGCGAAACCCCGTTTCTACAAAGAAAAAGAAAGGAATTTTCTCTCATTATAACAATTAGAACAACAATTATTGAACACACTATGCACCAGGCACTGTTCTACATGATTCAACTAAGTGTATTAACTCATTTAATTTCATAACAGCCTTGGGGTGGGGGGGAGGGAGATGCATATTTTATTGGCAAGGAAACTGAGGCCCAAGGTCACATAGTTAATAAGTGCTAGAGGCAGGATTTAAAACTTAGGTGTCTGGGTGGCATATGTTATTTTACTAACACTGCTGCCTCTCTGACTGTAACCTACTTAAAAACAGACATTGGCCAGGTGCGGTGGCTCACGCCTGTAATCCCAACACTTTGGGAGGCTGAGGCAGGCAGATCACAAGGTCAGGAGTTCAAAACCAGCCAGGCCAAGATGGTGAAACCCCGTATCTACTAAAAATACAAAAATTAGTCGGGCGTGGTGGCGGGTGCCTGTAATTCCAGCTGCTTGGGAGGTTGAGGCAGGAGAATCACTTAAACCTGGGAGGCGGAGTTTGCAGTGAGCCGAGGTCACGCCACTGCACTCTAGCCTGGGCAACGGAGCAAGATTCCATCTCAAAAAAAAAAAAAAAAAAAAAAAGCAGACATCATTTATATCTTTAACACATACTGCCGCACAAAATTATGTATCAAGTATTTCATATGGCAGCGAACTGTGTTTCTATCTCTCTATCTGTCCCTCAGTGCTTTAGGCATAACACATTCTCAAAAGCTACTTGAATAGATGAAAACCAGGACAGGGCTCTAACAGGCCCTACACAATCCTCATCTTCCTCCCCCGCTCATCTCATCCCCTACCTCATTCCCCCTGACGCATTTACTCTATCCACGGCAGCTTTCTTGCTGTCCTGAACTACCATGTGCATTGCTTATGCTCTGGGGGCTCATTCGGTTCATAGTCATTTGTTGAACACCTACTATGTGACAGTCATGAAAAGGCACTGGAAAATACAAGGTAAAAAACTAGTGTGAAAACAGTTAAATCCGAAGACAGTCTGTGGTTTACTGAATATTAGTGTACCAATGTTAATTTCTAAGCTGTGATAAATGTACAATGGTTATGTAAAGTGTTAACATTAAGTGAAGCTGGGTGGAGGGTAAAGAAGAACTTTCTATGTATTTTTACAACTCTTCTAAATACTTTAAATTGTTTCAAAATCAAATATTTTTCTTTTAAACAACATACAGTTCCTACCTTCAGGAACTCAAATTCTAGAGGAAAAGGTGGGCGTGTAAACAAATGAGTCCACCAAAGTGAGTGATAACTTCAAGGTCAGAAGTCATGTTCGGGACAGGATGTGAAGGGGAAGGAGGCAGGCCGGCTGTGGCCAACCCTGTTATCCAGTACAACCGTGTAACCTCCTAAAGCCTCAGTTTACTTATCTGCAAAATGGGAACTAGGGAACATACACGGGTCCTTGCAGGGCTGGTGGGAGATCTGCAAACCGAAGTCACCATGGGACCGCGCATGCTATCAACAGCCAGGCCGAGCAGCACCTGCCGCCCTCCCACTGACCCACCTGGAACTCCAGCCCGTAGATCACTGGTGCATCGTCCTCCATGCTGCGGGGAAGCGACCCGACCCCGGCCACTCACACGCTAAGGACCTCGCTACGGCCGGCGCGTCCCCACCTCGCGGGCGTGTTCCCAGCGCCCATTCGTTCCCTCCCCGCAGCAAACGACTCCAAACTGGAAGTCTTTCTGGCCCAGAACAGCTTCCGTAGTGGCCACTTCCTATTTTTCGGATGTGTCATCAATCTGTTCCTCACCAGCGACCAATGGCAGCGGCGCTGGCTTGTGCGCATGGCCACTTGGGCTCACATCCGGGCTCTCAGCGCGGGGACTCCTGGAGGTGAGAACCCGGCCCAGAGGAAATAAGTTGGTGGGCGGAGCGGGCCGCGGAGGCCGGCTGTGGGCGGAGGCCGGCTCCGGGCGCAGGCCGTCGGGAGCGAGCGGCGATTAGCCTTAGCTAGCCATCGCATCTAAGAATCGCTCACGCCGTAGTTGGGCGCCGCCATGTATTGTCATTTGTATGTACTTGGCGTTCCTGAGCGCTGGGCCAGCGCTTCACACGCACTGCCATAAGGAGCTTCATCCAACCCTATGAATAAACTGTTACACTTCCATTTTACAGATGAGACGCTGCAAAGTTGAGTAACACAGTCGCAGCGCTCATTGGTCCATTGGGTAGCCAGGATAGGCACCTGAGCTGACTCCCTTAGGTTCGGCCCAAGGTGCCCTAAGTCAGGGCCATGCCTAATGCATTTCTGCAGGTGCCCAGCACTGTGTGGCTAAGAAAGCACTACCAAGGATGGGGTTATCATGAAAGCCGGCACCGCACCACTGGTGGTCCTGGACTGCATATGCCTCCGAATGGGAGTCGGAAGGGAAGGCCCTGGGGTTCCTAGAGGTCTCCAAAGACCGAAGACTTGTGGTGGAGAGACCGCCCCTCTTACGCATCCTGCTCAAAGTGCCTGCCCTGGCCTTGGGCCAGCAGAAATGGCATTGCAAGGACTCCAAAATACATCATAGCTGAACCACGCCGCTAGCCTGGTTCCACTGGGGCTTCCAGGACCACGCACCTTTCCTCCATTTCTGTGATTAGCTTTCCCCTCTACCCTTTATTGATCTCCCTGATGGAAATGGTTGGGTCTCGTTTTGCTCAGTTGGGCAAGGCGCGTGGTATTGAGTTAAGGCTGGATGAGTATCTGTTGAGTGGATGAGATTTTAGAGATTACATGAGAAATCAAATGAGCAGGCCTGGCGCGATGGCTCACGCTTGTAACCCCAGCACTTTGGGAGGCTGAGGAGGGTGGATCACAAGGTCAGTTCGAGACCTGCCTGGCCAACACAGTGAAACCCCGTCTCTACTAAAAATACGAAAATTAGCCCGGCGTGGTGGCACGCGCCTGTAATCCCAGCTACTCGGGAGGCTGAGGCAGGAGAATCGCTTGAACCCGGGAGGCGGAGGTTGCAGTGAACCGAGATCGCGCCACTGCACTCCAGCCTGGGCGACAGAGCCAGAGTCGGTCAAAAAAAAAAAAAAAAAAAAAAAGACAAGAAAAGAAAGAAATCAAGTAAGCAAAAACAAGAAAGAAAGAAATCAAGTAAGCAATGGCCCAGACATGAGAATCATCCTATTCAACCACTCCGTTTGCCGATATTAACTTGCGGAGCTAAGAGGGCCTTCATACTTCGGGATTAAACCCACCCATCTATCACTGATATCTTTATCATGAATTTTATTATACAAGTACTGCAGGTGCATGGTAAGAAACTTAAAAAATACAGATAAACACAAAGACAACTCCATAGAAACACTGATTTCTAGGATATGCTGGTCAATAAAAATAGCCTAAGCGACTCCCTTTCACCCGCCCCATCTGCCACAGGCTTGCCTATTGCCTCTGAGTCACAGAATCAGGCTAGGTGGAGTGGAGTCTCCGTTCCCATTTCCAAGTACAGGGTCCGCTCCCCTCGACTACCGGCTCCTGGTTGCCTGTGCGCGTTCACACCTAGGGCTCCAGGCCCCGCCCACAGCAGACGAACCGGAAACGAACCCCATTTCCGGCCTGGGGGCAGGGCCACGGGTTCCTGCATCGGGCATGAGCAGAACTAGGCGCGCCGCGGCCCGGCACGCGCAGGCGCACAGAGCTGCCCGGGGGTGCCAGTTCCTCTCCGATTCCCGGCTTCTGTCACCTTCCTCACGGACCTTGGTCACGGCCGCAGGTGACCCCTTAGCCCAGCTCCAGTAGGCGGGTGGCAGGTGAGGATCAGGGCCTCGGCAGTCCAGAGGGGATGGGACCGTGTAGCGCCACCTCGGGGAGGGAGCACACTGGCTTTGGCCTCAGCCCGGAGGGACCTTCTCTAGGACCGATGCTGGAGTGGGCGTGGGGTCCGGGCGCGGGGTCGCCTGCCACCCGAGGGCGTGTGTGCTCCGCGGGCCTTGTGCCAGGCTCCACTTCGCCGCGGCCCTTGCTCTCCACGTCTGCAGAGGGCTGGAAGCGTCTCTGCAGCCCGCGGAGGTTGCGGGAAGGGGAAGCTGCTGCGAAGCGTGTGGGAAACTACCCGCTGGCGCGCGCCCAGGCGTCCCCGAAACCCCCAGTTCCAGGCTTGGTGCCAGCCAGGCCCCCAGCAAGCCCCTTAACTTCCCTTAGACTTAATTCACCCTCCCGCGGAAAGAGGTTACTAATGACCTGCCCTGCCAAACTCAGCATTGTGAGGCTGCAATGCAGTGTAAAAGCATTTGAGTCACTGTGTAAACGTCCGCTGTTGCTACACATACTAATTGTAGAGTATATTTACTGTGAAGACCGAAAAAGCGTTTATTCAACAGAAAGCGTTAGGGTCAAAGATGTGTTTTAACGTGTCATTTTTTCACTCTTTACTACGAAACAGTTTAGCCCCAAGGAAAAATTTTCTTGGGCCTACGGTTTGTACTTTTTAATGGCTACTTGAAGATATGGTGTCTTTGGATTCAGTCACTGTTCGCAAATTCAGAAGATAGTGGCGGATAATGAGCCAGTCCCGTCTTGGGATTGGGGTGAGAGAGGGACAGGGGAAATGCAAATGAAATATTACACAGTGTTACTCATTCAGGTCTTACATTTTGTGATATCTGATGGGATCTTCTTCACAGTTACTAAACTGGGTGTTGCCACTCTGCTTTATCATTAAAATGATAATTACTATGCTTGTGTCTGTGCAGCTCTTCACACTTTAAAAGATGCCTATGCAGGGGTGCCAGTATTTAATCCTCTTTATTCTGATGTACCATCTAAAAGATCAAGATTTTCAGAGGTTACTTCACTTGATCGTGAAGCTAAGACTCAACACAGTTATTGAGATACTGCATTCAGAGCTCTTTCTGCCCACCCCTGCCTGGCAACCTTGCAAGAGGAGCTGAGAGGTGACCAGCACAAAGAAAAGAGTATTGGCAGAAAACCCTGTGGGGGTAGCCTGTCACCATCAGGTACTGTCAGTGTGATGTTAGGCAAATCACTTGGCCTTCTCTGCTGTATGATGGAGGTAATAATAATGCTTCAAAAGTTTAGGATGAGTATTAAATAATAAGGTAAAATGCTTGATCTGTAGTGAGTGTTCATTACGTGGAGACTTCTGTTAATACATGCCACCTAGATTTCCACTACACACCCTCGTGCCCTTATGGAAGGAAATTTTACATGACTGCAATTTGGTAAAAGATTTATGTTTACAGAGTGTCTGTGTCCAGGAAATGAACCTGAGAAACCAAGTTTTAAATGTTGTTAGGAACTTTTTATTTCTCAAATACAGAATTACTTAAATTTAATATTTAAAAAAATTTTAAACAATTAATTAATCACATTCTTGTGCAAAGCCCTCAACTGGACAAGGAGAAAGTCAGATTTCTTTGCTGCACTGTGATGTAAAGCTTCTGTAAGCTTCTGTAAGCTTAAAATCCTATTTATAGTTTAATAAAAATAAAGCCAATGATAGGAGGGAGTAAAGATTTCTATCACGTACAAATCAAGAACAGATACTTGTGTTTTTCCATTTTTAATTAAGAACTATAAAGACTACCCGTAACACACATGTGAGATTTAAAGATCAAGTCAACCCAGTCTTCCATTACCAGCATAAGATGGGGACCATTTCCCAGTGCGTTGAAACTTCCGTGTGTCCCTCCCCAGTCAAGCTCTCCTGCCATCACCTTCCACCCCTCCCTCACTAAAGTGGCTGTTACTATATCCTGGCTTTTCTTTGTAGTTTGACCAAATATGTTTGTGTTCCTAACACAGAAAAAGTGTTTGGATTCAACACTTTTGTTTAATTTACATGTTTTTGAATATACAGAGTCATGCTGTTTATTTTTCTACTCATTCTTTGTGCAAAATTGTATTTGTGAGATCCAAACATAATTTATATGTTAGATATGGAAGAGTTCACTGATTTTTACCACTATTTTAATATTTTATGTCCTAGTATACCACAGTCTACTTATTTACTTATTATTGTGTCTACAGGCAGTGTTTATTTCCACTTTTTTTTTTTTTTTTTTTTTTTGAGATGGAATCTTATTCTGCCGCCAGGCTGGAGTGCAGTGGCACGATCTTGGCTCACTGCAACCTCCGCCTCCTGGGTTCAAGCGATTCTGCTGCCTCAGCCTCCCAAGTAGCTGAGACTACAGGCGCCCGCCACCATGCCTGGCTAATTTTTTGTATTTTAATAGAGACAGCATTTCACTATGTTAGCCGGTATGGTCTTGATCTCCTGACCTCGTGGTCCGCCTGCCTCGGCCTCCCAAAGTGCTAGGATTACAGATGTGAGCCACCACGCCCAGCCTACTTTTTCTTTTAGGACTTTAGAAGAAAGGTATTTTGATGTGTTATTTATGAAATTCAGCATCATAGCTTACACTGCTCATGTACAGGAATTCCTCCATGATAGGTATCTAGCAGTGGAATTGCTAGGTCCTAGGTGCTATGACCACATATTTATTGTCTCAACCAAGACTCCTTTAAGAGTGAAAGGAGACACTTAGTGATTTTACTGAGGCCAAGCACAGTGGCTCACGCCTGTAATCTCAGCACTTTGGGAGGCCAAGGCAGGAGGATCACTTGAGCTCAGAAGTTTGAGACCAGCCTGGCCAACATATTGAGTCCCCATCTCTACAAAAAATACAAAAATAGCTGAGTGTGGTGGTGCACACCTGTAGTCCCAGCTACTCCAGAGGCTGAGGCAGGAGGATGGGCTTGAGCCCAGAAGATCGAGGCTGCAGTAAGCCACCATCGTCCCATTGCACTCCCGCCAGGGTGACAGAGCCAGACTATGTCTCATAAAATAATAATACTAATAAAATAATAGAAATAACTTAAACCATGGGTGAAAAATTGAATTGTTCTGGGAAAAATCAAGATGTATAGTTATCAAAGTGATAATGTGCTTTTTAAACTTTACTAGATAATACCAAGTGGTTTCTCAACATGGATATTCAAAGGTATACCTCTTTCAGCTCTGTTGCTTATTTTTCTAATGGATCATTTAGTGTGCTTTTATTAATTTGTAGGGATTCTTTATGTATTCTTCGTGTTAATCCTTTCTCAGTTACATTTGTTTGTTTCACTTTTTTTAGGTTTTTAATGATAGAACTTTCCATTTTAATATAGCAGATGTATCCATTTTCCCTTTATGGTTTGTACTGATTATGCCTAGTTTAAGAGGCTTTGCCTACTCTGAAAATATATTCTCTTATATTTTCTTTTGAAAGTTTTGAAGTTTTGCCTTTCACAGTTAATTTTTGACCCCCCACCCCCGCCCCACCCGAGACGGAGTCTTTCTCTGTCACCCAGGCTGGAATGTCGTGCCTCAATCTTGGCTCACTACAACCTCTGCCTCCTGGATTCAAGCGAATCTCCTGCCTCAGCCTCCCGAGTAGCAGAGTAGCTGGGATTACAGGTGCCCGCCACCACGCCTGGCTAATTTTTGTATTTTTAGTAGAGACGGGGTTTTACCATGTTGGCCAGGCTCGTCTTGAACTCCTGACCTCGTGATACACCCGCCCCGGCCTCCGAAAGTGCTGGGATTACAGGCGTGAGCCACCGCACCCGGCCTTCACAGTTAAGTTTTTAACGTCCCTGAGATTGTTACTGTGTCTGTGGTGAGACAAGATTCCAGGTTTATTTTTTCCCAGCTGCATGATTTGTCTACACATCACTCAAGGAAAATCGTCTCTTCCTTTGATGTGTGCTACATATTCCCCTGTGATAGTTCAGTCTTGTGTTTTTGTTTTTGTTTTTGTTTTTGTTTTGAGATGAAGTTTCGCTGCTGTTGCCCAGACTGGAGCACAATGGTGCGATCTCGGCTCACTGCAACCTCCGCCTCCTGGGTTCAAGTGATTTTCCTGCCTCAGTATCCCAAGTAGCTGGGATTACAGGCGCCCGCCACCACACCTGGCTAATTTTTGTATATTTAGTAGAGACAGTGTTTCACCATGTTGACCAGGCTGGTCTTGAACTTCTGACCTCAGGTGATCCACCCTCCTCGGCCTCCCAAATTGCTAGGATTACAGGCGTGAACCACCGTGCCCGGCCCGATATTTCAGTCTTTATACCATAGATTTTTGATGTATTCTACATAAATAATCATACACGAAGAATGAAGGTTTGTATTTTTTTCTTTTCAGTTTTTATTGTAGCTTTTAGTTATTTTTCTTGCCTTAATCCTGCCCGAGGACTCCAGTATTAGGCAGCATAAAAATGTTGAAGAGGACATCTTTATCTTTTTTCTACTTTTAAAGAGAATGCTTTAAACGTTTCACTGTTAATTTGAGGTTTCCTTTAGGTTTTTGGTAGATACCTTTGATTGCATTAAGGAGGTTACTTTCTGTTGCTAGTTTGCTGACAAGTTTTATCTTGAGCAGATGCTGAATTTTATTAGATACTTTCTTGTGCATCTATTGAGATAGTCATGTACTTTTATTTAATCTATCGCATTAAACCAACAGTACATTTCTGGGATAACCTGAGTTTGGTAGGAAATAAATACATTGCTGATTCAGTTAGCTAATATTTCAAGATTTTTGCATGTGTGTTCATGAGTGAGATGATAGTTTCCCTTTTAGTATGGCCTTGTCAAATTTTGGTCTCAAGGTTATATTAGCCTTATAAAGTGAATTGGGTCATGTGTCTTTTTTCTTCTCTGCAAGAATTTTTGTACTGTAGGAATTATCTGTACGGAATCTTTGGTGGAATTCACTGGTAAACCCTCTGGACCCTATATTTTCTTTGTAGGAAGACTTAACTACTGGTTATACTTTTTTTATGGTTATAGAACTATCTCGTCATATATACATGGTTTTTACTAGTGTCTGCTTTGCATTTGAACCTTACATTGGAATAAGATTAGAGTAAGGAAACCCTTGAAGTGAAGAAGCTATTTTGCTACAAATTATATGTCCCTTCTCACAAAATCTTATGTATATAATTTATATAGATGTAGCTTTATAATATATGTATGTCTTCCCATTCATAAAAGCATCATCTAAATCACGTTTTATATCATTTTTATTTGAGCATTCCTCTTGATTTTCTAGAGAAGAAACCCTCAGATCCTTACTTACAAGCATTTTCCTGCATCTAGATTTTATTTGTGTGAAAGCAAAAGTGATCATCCTTGCCCTAAATTATTAGGGCTTTTTATTACTTTGGTATTTACTTAAGAATAAAATTTATTTTTTTATTTTCTTCTCTTCTCAAAAGTGGTTTGCAGGTATTAATGAAAATTTTGGACATTCCCATTTTATCAGTTCTCCTTAATTTACAATTTATAAAGTTTTTAAGCTTTATAATTTAGAAGCATTTTACCTTAATTTTTATTATTTTGGTGGTTTTTCTAGGCGATGTTTTTTGTTATTATATCTCTGATAAACAGATTTCCCTAAATCTTAGAGGTTTAAAGCAGCTTCATCTTCACAATAGTAAGAATTGTTTCTTTAAAACGTTTCTTCACAAAGGCAATAAAACTTTTACAATCTGTGAGATTGAATCAGAATTAGCTTTAGAACCTAGAATTTTGTTAGGGCTGAGGGGAGATGAGACGGAGGGAAGATCCCTTTCTCTCATCATTAGCTTATATCGAAATAAATTCTTATTTCTAAAATAAAATACGCAGACCACGCTAGTGCCTTCAAGTCCTGCTGGGAGACTTCAGAGGGGGCACTGCCTCATGCTGCCTGTTTGCTCCTTGTGCCCGGCATCTATCCCCGCACAGGAAGGACCCGAAGGAGCAGCCTTACCATGCACAGGGGGCTCCCCCTTTGGGGTTCTAGGGCAATTTGTTCTTCGGGCTCCCGGTGAAACATGGCAGGAAAAAAAACGTTTTACTCCTTTTCATTGGATTTTTTATTCATTTATACTTAACAATTATTGGATGAATGTATAAGGGAATTAGTAACTGACCAGGCTGAACCGGAAACTTCTTCAAAATGTATAACTTGGATTATGTACTTTAAAATAATGTTTTGGGAAGGCTGACTCATTGGGAATACTATGATGGAAGTGTTGACAGTGAGAAAAGGGTAGTCTTATCTAGAGATCAGCTAAGTGTCATTTTTTAAGTAAAAAAGGTACGTGTTGTTTTATTCTGAAAAAAATCCCTTATCTTTTATCATAGTCTCTTAGATTTCCTTAACTTGAATTTGTTCACTGTGAGAGTAAAACTACATAAAGTAAAAGTTTTTCAAGAAAAAGAACAAATACTTTTTTACAGTTTGAGCTCTTTGTCTCATTCTTTGGCTGGTCCTGGTTTCCCCAATCACTAGCGGTGTGATTTCGGCTTACATAGCCTCCCAAGGCCTCAGTGTCCTCATCTGCGAAATGAAGACAGTGATAGCAGCTGTCTCGAGGGGTGTTCTGAGAATCACACAGGCATATGTATATATAGCCAGGGGCATAGTATGTGCGGATAAATGTTAGCTAGTTGTGTTGTCAGCTTCAGCCATCAGTGCTTAGTGAGTGTGCTGTTTTCTTACTGTTTAAATTTTTCATGTCATTCGCACTGTATCAGATTTCCAGAGTCAGGCAGATAATATGAGCTGGGGCGCGGGGTGGGGGTAGGGGCGGACGGCATGGGGAAGAGTCAAGAGACTATTACAAATTGAAGAGTCTTGGGAGGGCTTCATGGAAGAGGAGGGATTTAGCTGACTCTCAGAATGAAGTAGTGTTTATATGGCTGGAACCTCACACCTACTGGAATGGCTACTATGAAATAAAATAAAAGCAAAATAACAAGTGTTGGCAAGGATGTGAATTCCAAGGCTTGTGCACTGTTGGTGGGAATGACAAACGGTTCAGCCACTATGAAAAACAGTTTTTTGGTGCCTCAAAACAAATTAAAAATAGAATTACCATATAATCCAGCAGTTCCTTCTAGGTATTTACCCAAAATGATTGAAAGCAGGGTCTCAAAGAGCTGTTTGTACAGCCACGTTCATTGCAGCAGCATCCACAATAGCTAAAAGATGGGAGCAACCCACGTGTTCAACAACAGATAGCTGGATAAACAAACTGTAGTGTACGCATACCATGGAATATTTTTCATCCATAGAAAGGAAGGAAACTCTGACCAAGCTGTAGCATAAATAGCCCTTGAGGACTTTATACTGAGTAAAATCAGCCAGTCACAGGAAGACAGTTATCGGGTGATTCCACTTATTTTATAGTAGAATGGTGGATGCTCTAGGCGGGGGAGATGGGCATACGGGGGAATGTTTAATGGGGATGGGATTTTAATTTTGCAAGATAAAAAGTGTTCTGGAGATTGGTTGCACAGAAATGTAGATGTACTTAACACTACTGAACTTAAGGTGGTCAATTTTATGTGTATTTTACCATAATCAAAAGCACATGGATAAGAAGCTGGAGAAATGGAAGTCTGCGTCATTTGAATCTATAAGCAATACTCATTTTTCGGTTGAGGTGAATGAAGATCACGCTCAGGGGCCTTCTCTCTGTCTTTGCTTTCAGGGTCATGGAGGACGCTGGCGGCGGCGAGGAGACCCCGGCCCCGGAGGCCCCGCACCCCCCTCAGCTCGCGCCTCCGGAGGAGCAGGGGTTGCTCTTCCAGGAGGAAACCATCGATCTTGGCGGAGATGAGTTTGGATCCGAAGAGAACGAGACCGCATCGGAAGGCTCGAGTCCTCTCGCGGACAAGCTGAACGAACACATGATGGAGAGCGTCCTCATCTCTGACTCCCCCAACAGCGAGGGCGACGCGGGCGACCTGGGCCGAGTGCGGGACGAAGCTGAGCCCGGAGGGGAAGGCGACCCAGGCCCGGAGCCCGCGGGCACCCCGAGTCCCAGCGGCGAGGCCGACGGCGACTGTGCCCCCGAGGACGCGGCACCCAGTAGCGGAGGGGCCCCGAGGCAGGACGCGGCCCGCGAGGTCCCAGGCAGCGAAGCCGCGCGCCCGGAGCAGGAGCCTCCCGTTGCGGAGCCGGTCCCGGTGTGCACCATCTTCAGCCAGCGCGCGCCCCCAGCCTCCGGGGACGGCTTCGAGCCGCAGATGGTGAAGTCGCCCAGCTTCGGTGGCGCCAGCGAGGCCTCGGCCAGGACACCGCCCCAGGTCGTGCAGCCCAGCCCCAGCCTCAGCACGTTCTTCGGAGACACGGCCGCCAGCCACTCCTTGGCCTCGGACTTCTTCGACTCCTTCACTACCTCCGCCTTCATTTCCGTCAGCAATCCCGGCGCGGGATCCCCGGCCCCCGCCAGCCCGCCTCCCCTCGCTGTGCCCGGGACCGAGGGGCGCCCCCAACCCGTGGCCATGCGAGGGCCCCAGGCAGCTGCGCCCCCGGCGTCGCCAGAGCCTTTCGCGCACATCCAGGCAGTGTTTGCAGGGAGTGACGACCCCTTTGCCACCGCCCTGAGCATGAGCGAGATGGACCGGAGGAACGACGCCTGGCTTCCCGGGGAGGCTACGCGTGGAGTCCTGCGGGCCGTGGCCACCCAGCAGCGCGGCGCCGTGTTCGTGGACAAGGAGAACCTCACCATGCCGGGCCTCAGGTTCGACAACATCCAGGTGAGCCCGGGTCTCCCACCTCCGCAGCTCGTGCCTCCTCCCTGCGTCTGTGAGATACGCACAGTGCCCCTCAAGGGATGGAGAAGGCCGTGTTTTCAGTAGTTCCTGACATCCCATTGTGAGCGTCTGTGTTCCTCCGTCCCTGGGTAATTAGGGATCTGTTGGTTTCCCCAACAGAACATATTTAATGGACTGCTACTCAGAGAGGTGGAAATAAATACCACCAAGGCAGACAGTTCTACCGTAATTCTCTCAGTCAGTTCTCCATGTCCTGTAATCCATTTGACATTTGAACTCCAGTTAATAATAAATCCATTTCTTTCTTTAAAATATGGAAAAATATATTCCTGTAACATATAATGGGCCCGATGTAGAATTTTTATAGGTTGAATAAGAAAAATACGCGTGACCCAAAAAGTAACAAATCACAGAAATATATAAATGTTAAGCTAAATGGTGACATACAAACGTTCGATCTCACTACTAATGAAAGACAATTGATGCAGGGTTTTTTTCGGTGCCGCTTTGCCAGCCGGAGACCTCCGTGGTCGGCGATGCCCCTGCCCAGGCCTCTCTCGGCCCAGGTTCGCCCACTAGGCCTGCCGGGCCGCACCTGGCTTGCGCTTTGGCATATCCCGTGGCCTCGGTGACTGTGCTCTCAGCCCCCAGCAGGTGGGTTGTGCGAGCAACTGAGTGTAGGGGTCCGGGGGCTGCTCCAACCGCCAGCATAGGAGCAGGCTCCACACGGGGCTTGTAGCTGGACCAGGCGTGTGGCAAGTGACTCCCACAGTGGACTCCTGCGTCCAGGCGAGGGGAACACCGTGGCGCCCGAAGAGCGACGCCCGCGGCCCCGAAGCCCGAGAGGGGATGTGACAGCGTGCACACAGCTCTTTTCGACCCGCATCTGCTGCCGGACTAACGGGCATCTTAACGGCTCTAAACGGGCGCATTAACAGACCACTGCTTCCCGTTGAGTGGGGCAGCCGAAGGGGGTGGGGGATGGAGGGTTACAGTGTTATTGCTGTCTTGGTACCTGCACTCCGCGGAGTCCTGAGTTCTTGTCCTGCCTCCAAGAAGAACGAGATTATGCCGACAACCAGAGTGTGAGGAGGGCGGACGAGAGTTTTATTGAGCACAAAACAGCTCTCAGCAGAGAGGGGAGGCGAGGGTGGTCCCCCACCGAAAGTCAGGTGGTGTCTCTCCCAGTGTGGCTGGCTCAGGGGCTTTTTTGGGCTCAGAATGGAGGGGGGCATGCTGATTGTGAGTATGCAAAAAAGAAGGCTAAAACAAAGTCACCACTCAAAGGTGGGCACGACAGTGGAAAAAACCAATTGGGGAAGGGTAGGTATATGTAAAATAGGTGAAGAGGGGTAATCAATCAGAGGAAAGTGCTCCACATGGGACGAAAGGTTCTCAGTCCCTTACGTGGGTTTATCCAGGACTTGCAGCTAGGCTTTAAACTGTCTTCAGTTCCAGTCAGGTTTCACCGGGAACCGCCCCTGTCTGCCTAGGATGTGTCTGCCTCCTGCCGCCATCACACTGGAGTCATTTCCGTTTCCATTTATCAATCATGATCTACTGTTTGTTGAAGTGTGGGAAAATAGCCTCTCTAAGGCAGCCCAGATGGGACCAAAATCAATACAAACATATTTAAGTAAATTTTAAAATGCGTATCAAATGTGCATATTCTTTGACCCAGAAATTCCACCCTTAGGAATGTATTGTGAGGACATAATCATACTTGTATACATATACCAGCTGTTGAGATGTCTATCAGGGTGGTTTGTAATTGCAAAGAATCTGAAATAATCTAAAAGCCCGTTATTAGGAGGCTTGAATACATTTGACTCACCTCATCTTTGCAATGGAATATTTATGTAAGTTTTTAAAATGATGCCAGGGGTTAGGGGGAGGAAGGGATGAACAGGTGGAACATAGAGGATTTTAAGGCAATGAAACTATTCCGTGTGATACTTTAATGCTGGGTACATGTTGTTATTTATTTTACCAAACCCATGGAATGTGCTACACCAAGAGTCTACCCTAATGTAAGCTGTAGACTTTGGGTGACAATGATGTGTCCATGTCGATTCATCAGTTGTAATAGGTGGACCACTCTGGCGAGGTGCGTTGATCATGGGGAAGACTGTGTGTGTAGGGGGCAGGCAATATATGGAAGATCTCTATACCCGCTTAATTTTGCAGCAAACCTAAAAGTGCTCTAAGTAATAAAATCTTCCTCTGATCATTGGTGAATAATAATATAAATAAATTGTAAAATCTATTTTTAAAAAGATATAAAACAATATTTAATGAGGTTCATCTCATACTGTTAAATTTGAAAATCAGGACAGAAGATAGCATGTAGCATGCATAGTATGATAAAATTTTTATAAATATATGTATACATATGTATCAGATTAAATCATATGCCTGTCAGTTTTAGTTTATTGCAACCAAATTGTGGGACAGGATTAGTAGTTTCCATATGGCACTGTACATGACGGGGCGCCCCACCTCCCAGTTACTGGCCTCAGATCCTGTGCGTGTCTGTCTTCCTGAAACTGAAAGAAGGACCTACAGCCCCCTTTAGTGCAACCACTTACCCACTCCTGAACCCACTTACCCACTCCACTCTCACTCCTGAACACAAATAGGTAAGCCAATAAGCCAATCGTATGACTGTGACTATTGCTATTGAATTGATAGATGGCTGAGACCTAGGAGTGGTGCATTCTCCAGGAAAAGAAAAGTGACATACTAGAGAAATGAAGCCAATTAATTTTTTCAGATAACTGAAGTGTAAGCCTATAGACATCCATATTTTGGGTGTTTTACAGGCAGTCTTTCCAGAATGTTCATTGACTAATTTACTAATATTCATTTACTATATTTATTGTGTGCTTACTCTTGACCAGGCATTGGTCTAGGCATCCTTCTCTACCCTCTTAGGCAGAATATACTGAGCATAATTTAACCTTTGCAGGATCTTTTTAATGAATACCAATTCCGGACTCTGATGTCAGGGGTATTTGGATGTGTGGGATTGGATTTATTTGTCACTGAATCCTTACCTGTACTCCCACTCCCTGGTCTTGTCTCTGTATCCTGTACCCCCAAGATGGCTTTCATGTTCTGCTCCATGTTTCTTCCCGTCTCTCTCGGGGTCTTTGTCCTCTCTGCTGTAAAATTCCTTTAACATCTGTGGGTCTGGCCTTAAGCACTTTCTTTCAAACCCTCTGTTGCTTGCCTTGCCGTTTGCTTCTCCCTCTGACTGTAACTCCGAGGAAATCTGAAGGTTGCCACAGGAAAGACTTAACCTATTGCTTCCCAACTGGGTGCTGCAGTCCAACGGTCTTAGGTACATTTGGAAAGGGGCAGAGGTGTTTCACTTTGGTTGACAAAAGGGCTGGGGTGAGCATATGACATTTAGTGAGTAGGGCTAAGAGTACTCAGTACCTTGCAGCGAGCTCAAAGCTTTCAAGGAATGGAAAACACCTGTTCCTCAAAAAAGCTTAAAGGTCTCTGGTCCTGTCCAGTTTCTCCTTTTATGATGAGGAAACAGATCCGAATGACTTGTGTGTTCACCGGCAAGCCTGCCATGTCCAGGCATCCTCTCTCCTCCTGACACAAAGGAGGGTGTAATGCCTACCCGCCAGCCCAGACCAGGACAGACGGCCTAGACAAGGGAAGGGAGACCTGTAAATGGATAATTTCAGTGTCCTGTGGCTCAGTAGAGATCCAGGCAGAGTCCCATGGGCGTGTTTACCCTAGATAATGCAGCCACAACACTGCAGAGCCAGTGCCAGAACACAGGTTCTCTTTGCCTTAGTTCTGGCCTCTTTGTCTTATGTTGTATTTCTCCCTACCATAGAAAATGACTAATTGTATTTCTCTCAGAAGGATCTCTGTTTAAGTCAAAGAACTAGAAACAGCACTAATTATCAGGGAAATGCAAATCAAAATCACAATGAGATATCATGACTGTTAACTGAAAACTCTGGAGACAGCAAGAGTTGGTGAGGGTGTGGAGAAAGGGACCCTTGTGCACTGTTAGTGGGAATGTAAATTAATACAGCCATTATGGAAAACATTATGGAGGTGCCCGAAAAAGTTAAAAATAGAGCTACCATATGATCTAACAGTCCCCCATTCTGGGTATGTATCCAAAGGAATTGAAATCGAGATCTCAGAGAGATGCCTGCGCTCCATGCTCACTGCAGAATTATACAGTAGCCCAGATAGGGAATCAACCTAAGTGCCTATCGACAGGTGAGAGGACAGAGAAAATTTGGTATGTAGTGGCTCATGCCCATAATCCCAACTTCTCAGGAGGCTGAGGCAGGAGGCTCACTTGAGCCATGGTGTTCAAAGCTGCAATGAGCTATGATTGCACCACTGCACTCCAGCATGGATAACAGAGTAAGACCTGTCTCTTTAAAAAAAAAAAAAGTTTTTAAAGAAAAGAAAATATACACAATGGAATTCTATTTAGTCCTTAAAAAACAAGGGGAAACCTTGCCATTTGTGACTATATGCATGCACCTGGTGGACATTAGGTTAAGTGAAATAAGCCAGACACAAAATGATGAATACCACGTGATCTCATTTACATGTGGAATCTACAGAAGTCAGACTCACAGAAGCTGGGGCCTGGGGGTGTGAGGGGCATGGGGAGATGTTACTCAAAGGGTACAGAGCTTCATTTATGCAAGAGGAAGGAATGCTGGGGATGGAATGTATATTTAACATGGTGACTATAGTTAGTAATACTGCGTTGTTTACTTGAAATTTGACGAGAGCAGATTTTAAGTGTCCTCACCACCCTCACACATATACACACACACAGTAACTATGGGTAGTAACGGTTGTGTTAATTATTTTGACTTTGGAATTCAGTACACAATGTTTACTTATAACAAATGATCATGTTGTATACCTTGAATATATATAATTTGTATTTGTCAACTAAATATCCTAAAATTTAAAAATAAAATGCCTTTTCTATGTACCCACATTTAAAAAAAAAAAAAAAGAACTGGAAATCAAATGGCTTAACTTTAGCGTTCCATAAAGAATGAGTAGCTGAGTCTTCTCCAGGGTCCCAGAAGTTGCCTGATACGTAGACATATCCCTGATCAGTATGTGAGCTTAGAAAGAGCCTTGAATTAGAAGAATTGGTTTCAAATTGTTGCTTTGCCAATAACCTGTGTAACCTAAGGGAATTTATTGAACATCTGTGGCTCTATTTTCTTCTCTGTAAAATGAAAGGTTTTGGTAAGTCTGTCAGTTAGGCTGTAGGTTCAGCTGCATTAACAAAGAAAGCCAAAGGTATGGTGGCTGGAATAGGATACATGTTTATTTCCAGGTGGTAGAACACTTTGGAGATATGTGGGCCAGCACTGTGGATTGACTCTACCTTCGTCAACCAAGTCCAGGAAGCTTTTTCCCATTGCTGTCTTCCAGCCATCTGGAAGAGGGAGAGGCTGGAGAGCTCTGCAGTATTCCTTTTATGATACGTCATCTGGAAGACAGTGTGTCCACTCACATCCCACTACCTAGGGTTTAGTCACTTGGCCACACCAAGATGCAAGGAAGGCTGAAAATAGTCTTTAGGTAGGCGACCATGTGCTCAGGCAAAACCGAAGTTCTGTTACTAGAAGAAGGGGAGGGCCGGGCATGGTGGCTCACACCTGTAATCCCAGCACTTTGGGGGTCCGAGGTGGGTGGATCACGAGGTCAGGAGATCGAGACCACCCTGGCTAACACGGTGAAACCCCGTCTGTACTAAAAATACAAAAAATGGCCGGACGTGGTGGTGCACGCCTATAGTCCCAGCTACTTGGGAGGCTGAGGCAGGAGAATCACGTGAACCCGGGAAGCAGAGGTTGCAGTGAGCTGAGATCGCGCCATTGCATTCCAGCCTGCGCAACAGAGCAGCACTTTGAGGTTAAAAAAAAAAAAAGGGGGGGAGATCAGAGATTGGTGGATGGCTGAGAGTCTCCTCCAGTGAGTCCTTCCAGCACCAAAAGTCTTGAATCTGGAATCCATAATTACTGCCAGCCTTGAGCCTTTGCTGATAACTGAATTCCCACTGCTGCGTATGTAAGAATTATCCAGCTTGTAAGTAGGTTCGAAACCCATTTTCTAGTAAATTATGTTATAAATCGTAGGGGAGTTTTTAGAATAAACCACAAAGGGCTCTCTAGGTGGAACTTATTATAAAGAGATAATGTATATTCTGTCTCTCACACACACACTCACACTCTATCCTGTTATTAGTAATTTAGCAAAATAAGAATGTTGGGAAAGCATATTTGAGTACAGTCTTTTGTGTGGATATATTTTCGTTTCTCTTGGGTAAAAACTTAATAGTATACTTTCTGGGGCTTACGATAAATGTGCATTTAGCTCTATAAGAAATAGAACAGTTTCCAAAGTGGGCACAGTATTTCATGTTTCCGTCAGCAACGTATGAGAGTTCCAAATATCCATGATATAGTCAACTTTTTTAGATTTTTGCATTTCTCTGATGACTGAGGTTATATAGGCTACTTGATACAAAGGATCTCATATATTAATCCTTTGATATGTAGACGATTTGTATATCTTTATAAAGTATCTCTTCAAATGTTTTCTCCATCTTTCAAACTTTGGATGTTTGTCTTATTGTTACTGTGTTTTAAGAATTCTGTAAATATCCTGGTTGGAAATGAGCTATCATACACAATAGATGTGTTGCAATTTTTTTTTTTTTACTATTCTGTGCCTTGTTTTTGCAATTTCTTAGGTGTCTTTTGAAGGGCAGAAATTTTAATTTTGGGGTGCAGGTGTACTAGCTACAGATTGTTGCAGCTTTTATTAGTTTCAAAATTATTACTTTTTTTTTTTTTTTTTTTTTTTTGAGACAGACTCTTGCTCTGTCGCCCAGGCTGGAGTACAGTTTCACAATCACAGCTCACTGCAACCTCTGCCTCCCAGGTTTAAGTGATTCTCATGCCTCACCCTCCAGAGTAGCTGGGACTACAGGCACGCACCACCATGCCCAGCTAATTTTTTTTTTTTTCTTGAGACACAGTCTCACTCTGTCACTCAGGCTGGAGTGCAGTGGCACAATCTCAGCTCACTCCAACCTCCACCTCCCAGGCTCAAGCAATTCCCCTGCCTCAGCCTCCTGAGTAGCTGGGATTATAGGCATGTGCCACGACACCCAGCTAATTTTTGTAATTTTAGTAGACACGTGGTTTCACCATGTTGGTCAGGCTGGTCTCAATCTCCTGACATCAAGTGATCTGCTCACCTCAGCTTCCCAAAGTGCTGGAATGACAGGAGTGAGCCACCACGCCTGGCTAGTTCTTGTATTTTTAGTAAAGACAGGACTTCACCACATTGGCCAGGCTGGTCTTGAACTCATGACCTCAAGTGATCTGCCCACCTTGGCCTCCCAAAGTGCTGGGATTACAGGCATGAGCCACCATGCCCAGCCTCATCTTCGTTATTAAAGTTTATTTTTGCCAAATATACAACATATTTACAGTATGTAGAATTCTAGGTTGACAGGTTTTTTTTTTCTTTTTAGACCTTGTAAGATGCCATCCCACTGTCTTTTGACTTGCATAGTTTCTGATGAGAAGTCTGTAGTAATTCTTATCCTTGCTCCTCTGTACCTAATTGTATGTTTTTCCTCTGGGTGCTTTTACGATTTATCCCTGGTTTTTCAGCAGTTTGGTTCTGATGTACCTTCACATGGGATTTATGTTTATCTTGCTCGGCATTCATTGGCTGTTTTGGATCTGAGACTTTATCATTTTTGTCAATTTGGGGAAATTTGGGGTCATTATTTCTTCAGGTATTTTCTGTGTTTTTTCTCTCTCCTACTTCTGGAAACTCCAAGTATACATACTGCTTCATATTGCCACAGAAGCTACTGAGGATCTGTTTTTGTGTTTTTATTTTGCCGTCTTTTTCTCTCTGTGGTTAAGTTTAGAATTTCTACTGCTGTCCTTAAGTTCACTTATCTTTTCTTCAGACTTTTTAGTTTGCAGCTAATCCTATTCAGTGACTTTTCCATGTTTTTTATCTCTGGAATTTTTATTTGGTTCTTTTTCATATCATTTTTCTTTTATCATTTTCAAGCTTTACTTTAAACTCTTGAGAACATTTATAAGAGGCACCTTAAAGTTGTCTTCTGAGCCAGGTATGGTGGCATGTGCCCATAGTCACAGCTACTCAGGAGGCTGAGGCAGGAGAATCACTGGAGCCCAGGAGTGTGAGGCCAGTCTGGGCAACACAGGCCTCTTTAAAGAAAAAAAAAAGGAAAGAAAGAAAAGAAAAAAAAAGTCCTTATCTGAAAGTTCCATTATCTATGTAATATCTGCATCTATTTTTATGTACTTTTTCTCTTAGTTACGGGACACATGTTTTACATGTCTAGTAATTTTTTATTAGAAGGTGGACATTGTGGATTTCAGGTTGTGTGTCTAGCTTTTTCATCTTCCTTTGAAAAGACTTGCCCTTTATTCTGACAAGCAAGTAACTTATTTACAGATTTAGTTTCATGTTTGTTTTTAGGCTTTTTAGAATGACTTTAGAGCAGTAGCTCCTACTTTTGGGTGACCTTTCTGAAGTCTATACTGAATTCCCCTTCTGTTCAGTGAGAGCACTAAACATGGCAGACCCACAGTCAGCACCCTTCAGCCCTGTGTGAGCTCTGGGCTTGCCAGCTCACAGGACTCTGTCCATGGCAGACCCACACTCAACACCCCACAGCCCTGTGTGAGCTCTGGGCTTGTCAGCTCACAGCACCTCATCCTTTCCTGTCTTCAGAGCTGCACTCTCTGCACATACAGCTGAGTGATCAGCAGTAAACTCAAGGGCTCCCACACAAACCCTTTGTCTGCTTGGCTCCCTCCTTTCTAGATCTCTGGATATAAGAATTATCCAGTTTGTAAGTATGTTCCAAAACCATTCTCTAGTAAATTATGTTATAAATTGTAGCTGGGTTTTTAGAATAAACCACAAAGGATTATGTAGGTGGAACTTATTATATAGAGATAATGTATATTCTTTCTGACACATACACTCTCACACTTTCTCTGTCTCCCATTGTTGTTAATAATTTAGCAAAATAAGAATGTTGGGAAAGCATATTTGAGTACAGTCTCAACCTCATCAGCCCATCCGCCTTAACCTCCTTGACGTCCCAAACCCTGCTTGGGATTCTCCTCCTGCAATGTGGTCCAAAAAGTGCCATTGGGTTCAAGAGTTCAACTCATGTTTTCCTTCTGTCGGGTCACAGTCCTTTGCTGTGTCTGAAGACAGTTGTTAGATTTCTTCTGAGCAACGTTGCAGTTGTTCACATCAAGACAGTCCAGTCCCAGTTACCCTGAAATGGACAGAAGCAAATTACTGCTGCTTTTTATTCATTCATCAGTTGGTGGACATTTGGGCTGTTTCTACCTTTTGGCTGTTGTGAGTAATGCTACTGTGAACATTCACACACAGGCGTTTGTGTCTATGTGTTCTCAGTGATCTGGGATGTATAGCTAGGTGTGGACTTGCTGGATTCTGTGGTAACTCTGTTCAACATTTTGAGGCCCCGCCAGACAGCTTTCTAAAATGGCTATTCCATGTTGACTCCCCACCAATGATGTGGTGTGTGAGGGTTCCAGTTTCTCCACATCCTTGAGTTTGGGTTTGGGTTTTAATTGTTGTGGTTTTTTTGTTCAGGTGGTCTCATTTTTCCCGGGAGTAAGCAAACACTGGATCAGAGGATAGACCCTGCCAGGATAAACAGGCACCTTTCTGCATTGGCGATGTGGCAGAAAGCTCAGCGTGTTCTGCGCCAGGTGCAGGGGCTGCTGCCTTTCAGCAGCGCTACCCCATGAGCATTTGTGTCTTTGGGCTTCCCAGACAGTAAGGCCCATATGCTTTCAGTCCACTGCTCTGGCTTCTGTTTTGTCTTTCACCGTCAAAATCAAGAAGGGACTACTGAGACTATTCCCCCATTGCAGGAAAGGCAGCCAGGCCCTAACTGCCTGTCAGCTGTGAGAACAGCCACTTGCTCCTCCATAAATGCACCTGACCAGGAGAATGGGGTGGCGACATCACGATGAGTCCCAGATTGTGATATATTCATGTGTCTCCTTCGTGTTCCCTGAACCTTGCCCTGGATAAAGTAGACCCTCACTGAATGGCTTGCTGGTCTGAAGGAATCATTGGTTCTAGCTGGATTGCATCCCAGGTGTAGTAGCACAGCTCTCTAGAAAGCCCTGGGGGAAGTTCCCTCCCCCTCCCACCTCCCCTGCACAGTAATGGCTAGAGGAGACGCAGTAGAAGCGTCTCCACCTCCCTGCGCTGTCACCGCCTTCAGTTAGCCACACAGCAAGGGTGAGGTTTGTCTTAAGACACTTGTCACATCCTTGGCCCTCTGTTGGTGGGATATTTGATAGTCATGCATATGCTAGTATCTCAGGAACTTGCTGTGGTAGCTAAAATATTAACTAACAGAGAATTTTAAGGACGAGAGATTTTCACAGCATGGTCTCATTGATAATGTTGTGGGGATGGAGGAGTTGAATTGGCCCTCCGTCCCTGGCATTACAATTTGATTTTGCTCTTTACCCAGCTCGCTGCCCCTCTGGCTGAGATGCTCTTTGTCTGAGACGAGTTGCATTTTTGCAGAGCTTTATGGGGCCCTGTGTCTGAACTCTTTTATTTTGCCTTTTAATTATTGCTGCTAGATCAGTTAGCTGATTTTGTGGATCTGATATTTGAAGTACTTCACCTTATGCTCTGAAAGCAGAAATTATACAACTGCTGCCCCTAGGTCTTTTCCTCAATGTGAGAAAACATGAGGCTGGCCTCTGCGAGCACCAGGTTTAGCACCCAGGGAAGAGACAGACCTATGACCCGGAGCCACCCAGCCCCTTCTGCCGCAGGCTGTTGATCTCTCCCGGTAGAAGGGAGGCAGCAGAGCAGAGAAGCAATGTCAGCAGCTTTTCTGATTCTCTTGCTCTCATGGTCTAGATTCTGTTCTTCTTTTAAGTGTCACTATTTTGAAAGATAGCAAAAGATTGACATAACCTTGCTTCTTAGGAGAAACAACTTCTATGCTTTTCTTTCCCCCGCTCCCCCCCCACCGCCCCGCCGCCAAAAAAAAAGGGTAGGAGAACAATAGGAAGAGATCTGAGCCAGCGGTGAAGTCCAGGCAGGGGGCACGCAGGCTTCTCTGCACCCTCAGTCACTGCGTGCTCCCGGTGGCCCGCCTGCAGCATGAGCATCAGCTTCTCTGTGGCTGGGAGGCAGCTTTGTGCTGAGATGGAGAGATCTTGGCTTTCTCCACCCCCCATCTTGGGGTTGTCCTAGTTTGAGTCTTTCTTCTGCTCACCCGAGAGACTGCAGGGACTTTGTGCTGTGTCCCTGTCAGCAGCTGCTGCGGGCCAGATGCCCAGAGCACGTGTCAGGGAAGATCCAGCCAGCTCCAGCTGCTTGCTGTCTCCAGGCATTTCAGGGACCTCAGAGCCACTGCTTCCTCCTCCCAGGATGCTCACTGTCTCTGGCATTTCAGGGACCTCAGAGCCACTGCTTCCTCCTCCCAGGATACTCACTGTCTCTGGCGTTTCAGGGACCTCAGAGCCACTGCTTCCTCCTCCCAGGATACTCACTGTCTCTGGCATTTCAGGGACCTCAGCGCTGCTTCCCTTTCCCCCTGGGCTGCTCTATCCCCCCGGCTGCCCCCGCCTCAGGTGTTTCAGGGACCTCAGTGCTGCTGCCCCTTCCCAGGTGCCTTTCCTCAGTCAGCAGCACCCCCAGAAAGGAGAGAGATGGTCCAGGGCTGTGTCCTGGTCCCAGCTGTGTGTGAGAGGCGTCTCCTGCCGCCCGTGGAGAGCATCGTGTCCTGTGAGCAGCCTTTACTTACCCTGGACTCTCCCTCGGCCTGCAGTGCAGCCACCGAAACAGCACTGAGGCCTGTGGACTGTGACAGTTTTCTCTGCACTGTTGGGATGACTAGTTTGTCCCCATACAACAGACTTGGTAACTTCAGGCCCTTCCCTGGGGCCCCCGAACCGTGCCGACTCCCGAGGGTCATGAAGGCTGGCTCGCCCAGCATCGGGGCTTGACACCAGCTGTGAGATTGCTCCCTGCTCAGGGCAGGTCATTGGCACATCTCTTCTGTCCCCAGGCCACACAAAAGCACCTGTTCTCCCTCCCCTTGCCCTTCTGTGTCTTCCCTTTAAAGTAAGTGGCATGCTTCAGATTCCACGTCCAGTGTTCTTCAGCACTGTCTAAAGATCGTTCTAATCAGAGGAGTCAGGTCAGGAGTAGAAACGGTCCCGTGCAGAGGCAACTGGATTCTTCCCTGGCTTGCAGCATGAAGTGCGCCCAGCAGCTCCTGGAGCAAGGCCTGGCTCAGCGAGGCTACCGAGGACCTGCTGTGAAAGGGGGTCTCAGTTTTCCTTTGGCTTGGCTGGTGACCTCAGCACTGAAGAGAGGGCCATTGGTAATTTAACTTCTTTAGCCCTAGCCCTCCAGGCTTTCCTGGAGGTCCAGGCAAGCATGGAGGCATTGATGAGATTTGGGAAGACTATTCAGGCCTGCCTGCACCAGCGCGAGGCTGGCCACTGTGGGTGCAGCCCCTGGTCCCCAGCAGTGTCACCTTCATGCTCCTGGGCCTCCCTAGGCCCCTCACCTGAGGCCTCTCTGCTGGCTTGGCTTTGCCTCTCACTACAAGCCTGGTAGTAGGCGGTAGGACTTACCGTTTCCTCTTCAGAATAAAGAACATGCTTTCTGATCAGTGGTGAATAAAGATATAATTTTTAAAATAAAAAGAATAAAGAGCAATTCTAAAATTATGCATTTTATTAACGATTGTGGTAATTTAGCTTCTGGTTAATTGAAGTTTTACGATACTATAACCGTTACTTTTACCTCCACAAGCCAGTGGAGAAAAAAGAAATTGTGTTTAGTTATGGGTTCTGGTTAGCTGAGTTTAGTTGACATTTTATTGTCTTGACATATTTTTCTTCTATTCTTCCCAGGGAGATGCAGTTAAAGACTTGATGCTTCGCTTTCTGGGTGAAAAAGCTGCAGCAAAGAGACAAGTCCTAAATGCCGACTCAGTGGAACAATCTTTTGTTGGATTGAAACAGCTAATCGTAAGTGACAATGTGTTTGATTTCAGTGTTGTTTTGTGATAAGTCCTGCCTGCCTTCATAATATTTTCTCTAGAAGTCAATTATTTTGAATATTATTCAAAGCTCTTGCACGTAAGTAGAATTTTGTTGGAGTAGATGCCAGTCCTGTGCACCAAAAAGCATCATATTAATACATGGATACTTTTAAGCCTAATTAGTTAAAAAGCCATTATTGGAAATGATCAAATTACTCAAAGCAGTGCATACTTTGATTGAGTTTGCTTCATCATATATAATAGAGATAAATGATTTGTGTTCATTTTTAAAATATATTGCATTTTCTGCATTTTGTGTAGAAAGTTTATTATTGAATGGGTGAATTTCTGAACATTTTTAAGCTTTGTCATGAATTCTATAAGTAGGTTTTTAAAATTCATGGCTGGGCGCAGTGGCTCACACCTGTAATCCCAGCACTTTGGGAGGCCGAGGCGGGCAGATCACAAGGTCAAGAGTTCAAGACCAGCCTGGCCAACATGGTGAACCCCATCTCTACTAAAAATACAAAAATTAGCTGGGCATGGTGGTGCGTTCCTGTAATCCCAGATACCCAGGAGGCTGAGGCAGGAGAATCGCTTGAACTGGGACCCGGGAGGTGGAGGTTGCAGTGAGTCGAGATCACACCACTGCCACTCCAGCCTCGGCTACAGAGCGAGACTCCGTCTCAAAAAAATATAAATAAAAAAACATTAGTACTGGATCACCATTGCTGTACAGGTTGATTTGTTTCCAATGAATTTATAATCTTAAAGACAGCTGTAATCGCGTTGGGTAGCTTTTCTAGATTAAGGAGAAGATGTTGGAAGTTTGTCGCGTATGTTTCCTTCAGGAATCCTATGGTAGCCGTGGGGTAAGTACTCTGAAATGAGAGCCCCATCTCACACCGAATCTCACCTCCCCAGTGTCGTCTCCTTAGGGGGCTGCGGAATTGCTCTGCTAGCTCATCCACACGCTTGCCTAGAGTGGACTTAGCAAAGCCATGCTCCCATGCCTGCATGCAGTCAAGTTAGTGGGCGCACTTCCTTGAAGGGGTTTGGAGAATGAGGTCCTTGATTTTGGGAATAAGTCCCACTGGCTGTCTGAAACTCATGTTGAAATGCAGCCCTTATCCTGACTGTATTTCAGCGGCACATGGTCCAGACACTCTCCATTTGGGTGAACAATCTGGAGGACATGTATTCACCTTTCAACTTTCAAAAAAGAGAATGGAATTTCCTAATTTACTTATTTTTCTAATAGTTCCCCATCTTGTTTTTCTCAATTGTTACTAATTCTTCTGCACCGGGCTTCAGATTTCACCAATTTTTTTTTTTTTTTTTTTTTTTTTTTTTTTTGAGATGGAGTTTCACTCTTGTTGCCCAGGCTGGAGTGCAATGGCGTGATCTCAGCTCACTGCAACCTCCACCTCCCGGGTTCAAGTGATTCTCCTGCCTCAGCTTCCCGAGTAGCTGGGATTACAGGCGTGCACCACCACACCCGGCTAATTTTTTGTATTTTTAGTAGAGACAGGGTTTCACCATGGCCAGGCTGGTCTTGAACTCCTGACCTCAGGTGATCCGCCTGCCTCACCCTCCCAGAGTGCTGGGATTATAGGCGTGAGCCACCGCACCCGACCAGATTTCACCTATTTTAAGCAAACTTTAGTTCCTAAAGATATAATAGTTGAGAAGTTTAGAAATTTCTGGAGGATTAAACTTTGCAGCCCATTGAAATGACAGGTGAAGGTTAGCCTGTGAACTAAAACAGAAAATGAGAATGTTTTAAAGTTTATTTTGGAGTAGCGCGTGGCTCAGTCCCAGCTCAGAGGCAACTGTCTTTTGTGTGAAAACAGTAATATGTAAATCACTTACTTGCAAGAAGACTACAGTGAAGTTCAGAAGAAAATAATCCCAGTTCCTTTTTTGTTACATCACCTCTGCCTCTGTATTTGAAAGTGAGGTATAGCCTGTCCCCATTCTGCCAGAAATGACTGATGTTTGTGAGGCTGAAATGCTGAGCCAGGAGAGGAGTGATTTCTTGATCTTTAACAGTAGCATTTAACAAAGTAACAAAATTTTTTCCTTAATTGACTAGTTCTCTTGAATTCAGACAAATCCTTATTATGTGTGGTTTTGTGACTTCTGTGACACTTTAGAAGCTTTCCTGGGTTCAGTATGGATTGGGGGCTGCCTGCTACGCTGACCGGGCCACCTGGAACCCCTTTGCCTGGGGCCTGGCTCCCGGCTGTGATGACCCAGATCGCGGTTGTGTGAGGGCCTTTCCGAAGCATGGGCGGGGGCTGTACTCTGCTGTGAGGTCGCGCAGGGACATCGTGCCCTGGGTTACTGGATTTTCTAGTCCCTCTCTTCTGATTTTAAACTTCTCTTTGACTTTCTACTTTCTAGTGTTCTATTGTCAGCAGATCTCTTGCTTCCTAAGAGAGCCTAAAGGAAAAAAAATAGAATCCTCCCCATTTTACTCAAAAGTCAGTTTCTTATATTCTTCTCGATCTTGATTGTTAACTTCCTTTGATCCCTGATCTTTTTCCCAAAAAAATCTTTTTTTGGAGTTTTGCCCAAAAAGCCTGTTTTTGAGAAAGTACCGAACATTGGCAAAGCAGCCTTAGTTACTTGGATTTTATCCTGACTTCATTATATGCATGAACTGGGAGGTGACATGTCATCAGTGTCAATAACAAATGCTGTAACTTGGGGGAGACAGAGCCAACCTACAAAAATTAAAAATCTGTAATAAACACCGTGACAGTCAGGAAGCATGTCTTGTTCACCAGTGCATCTGAGGACCCAGCACGGTCAGGCACAGAATGAGTACACGGCGTCTTCTTGAGTAAATAAAGGGATGAGGGAATGAATAGATAAGAGAACCCCCAGTCGGTAAGCTACTCTTTTGATAAAGAAGTAGCGTCAGAATGTTGGGTTTAAAGAAATAGAGAAGGAGCTCATACAACAGGATAGAGCGGGGGGCGGTTACGGGGGAGGGGGCGCAAAGAGTGAGGAGATGAAACCACATGAAGATTAGTCTGGAGAAAGATGGAACGTTTCTTCCTCTGCAATGACAGAAAAGGAAAGGAAGGATTTGAAAGGAATGAAAATCAAATCCAGCACATTTTCAAACTGTGATTCTGAGAACTCTCGGGTTCCAGGGAGGGACCTTGGGGTGACTGGGCATGGCCTGCGGAGGTGACTTGGTAGGGCCAGTGTCAGGCAGAGCATTTCAGCAGGGTCTACTTTATGTAGAAGTCTCTCTTGAGATGTCTTTTTTTGGGGGGTGGGGGTAAAGGTGGATGAATTTTACTATTTAAAAATTTGAAAAACTAACATAGTCCAAAATGCCCACTTTGTAGATTAGAACACTAAGATCTACAAAGGTGTAGAGGTTGGCCCCAAACAAATGTCCTTGCTCCTGTTACCAGTACCATCCCTACTGCCCCATGTCCCTTACACAGTCCGCACAGCCCAGCAAAAAGCACAGTTGCTGGTGGTGGTTTTGCTCATTGACTACCTCCCACCAAATGACTTAGTATTTCTGAACCGTCGGATCTACACACCGTGGGAATTATGCTTTTCAATACAGCTTCTAGGACTGGGTTGTATCCAGGGGTAGGATTTCCCATGAGAAGACCTTATATCTGATGGGATTCAAACAAACAAGTTCTCACTTGTGTTTCTTAGTGTATTCATTGAGCAAACACATATTAAGCCTCTTCTCTTTCCAGCAATAACAATAAAGGTTGCTAAGCTAGTGCTCTTGCTCCGTGAAGTTCTGCCTTCTTAACCATTTATGGGATTTACTCAGATTTAGAAGTGCTATTCTATTATTTTTAATTTACTTATTGCTAACTTGAAGCTCATACACTATTTTTAAAAGAAGTATATATTCCAGATTCACAAATTTATTGTAACTCTTATGATTCTTCATCAGTGTCTTCAGACACAGACACAAATTCAGCTGCACTCCTAACCCACGGCAGTGAAGTTTCTCTTTTCTCTCCTCATGCCCTGCATCCACTTCCCATAGAGAAGCTGCTTGTACTACATCTTGAATACCAGTTCCCACAACCCTGCTTCTGTAACTGGCGGGAATCCCGAGAGCTCCAGCATGAATCCCTCAGGCCTCTTGCCCCAGAGCAAAGTTCCCAGCTGTTCCCTGACTTGCAGAGACTGAAGGACCCTTCCAGACTCAGAGAAGCCAAACCTTCCCCAGAGACGCTTCCCTCTCCTCCTTCCTCTGCACCACGCTCCCCAAGCTGTGGAACTGTCACTCACATGGTCACGCAACATACACACACAGGTCTGTACTCATTAACTCGGAGTAAGCGCAAAAACCCAGGCAGAGACCCTCTCCTAAAATAGAAGCAGGAAATTATCTTAGGTGTAGGTGTTTGCTGTCTGAATCCTTCTGGTAGCCTGTGAACCACTGGAAACTATCCTCCCCAAATTGCCTTTCTTCCCCACGTCCTTTACCGTACAGAAGCGTGTCCTCAAAAAGGTAAACAAGCATCCCTTGCTTACCTTCACACATCACACCAAGTTGAAATGTGAGTCAATGTCAGTCGAATGCTTCTTTGAGTTTCTTTTACCAAAGTGATTCTGTAATTATTTCTATGATTAGAAAGCTTTGGAGAGGAGAGAGATGGAGATACTCTTTTTTAAAGGGGAAGAAACAGCTAATTTGTAAGTATCTGTATCCTTTATAATTTGCTAATGCAGTTACGGATCTCCAGGGTGGCCGTTTCCCTGGCCCATGCTCTGTTCCCAAGGGTGTGGGCGTGGCCCCTTGGTTTGGCCTTGGGGAAGCTGCTGTGATGTATCGTCTTGAGGCAGGAACTGAACTGGCAGCATGACAGGGCTTTATAATAATGGGTTTAAAAATCACACACAAAGCCATGCATGTTAATTATAATTAATTTTTTCTACAGGCTATTTTTTATCCTCTTTGATCGTTCCTGTTATTAATAAATATATACAATGGTTTGATGTGTTTCATACGTTGGAAATACTTGAGACCATCAGAAATTTTATTAACAGGCCTAACAAGGGAGCTTACGTAAGGTGAAAAATGTATTTATGAAAGGATCTTTACCTTGCCCTGGTATTTTAATTCTAGTGTGTCCTAAAATAATTGGTGTTGTCTTTAAGGCAGCCAGGAAAGGGTTTTTGAATTATTTTCCTAAGTTATGTCAGAGTTTCCTAAGATTGTAATTTACAGGGAAATGGATGTCACAGCCTGGGAGAAGGACGTGTTAATCACTTTAATGGTATCATATGTAGAGGTAATAATTCCCTTTGAGTCTTAGATGGAGAAAAGTTATGTACATGCCATTAGTTACTTGAGTGATTTTTATTAGACTATTTTTCTCATCATTTGGAAATTGTGTAATGCCTACGTTCAGTTTTTCAAATAGACCCTGTATCATACTCCTAGCAAAAAAAAGTAAAAGTAATTTTTATCTAAAATCTTTATCTCATATCAGACTAACTTCATTATTAGAATTTTACATGTCATGTACAGTAATTATGAGATTTTCATAAGATTTCTTTCACAAAGTTTAAAGTTTTATGTGGTATACTTTAGATTCTGATTTTAAAAATAGTTTCTTTGCTTCATATTTCTGACATCTATCATTGAAAATAGAGGAGGGGGGAGGCCGAGGCGGGCGGATCACGAGGTCAGGAGATCGAGACCATCCTGGCTAACACGGTGAAACCCCGTCTCTACTAAAAATACAAAAAATTAGCCAGGCGTGGTGGCGGGCGCCTGTAGTCCCAGCTACCCGGGAGGCTGAGGCAGGAGAATGGTCTGGGAGGCAGAGCTTGCAGTGAGCCAAGATCACGCCACTGCACTCCAGCCTGGGCGACAGAGCAAGACTCTGTTTCAAAAAAAGAAAAAAAAGAAAAAGAAAATGGAGGAGGGCCACCAGGAAGGGGAATAAGGTGGAAAATAATAAGATAAAAATAGCAAAAAACACACTAAGAAAATAAGCAATTATAATTTCAAATAGCAGACGGCATGCGATCATAAGAACTGGCTCTGGCTCTCACAGTAGCCACAGTCACATCCCACCTTGGAAGGATGTGCTGGTTCCTCCTGGCCGGTCGTCCCCTCTCCAGCATTTGTCCATTAACCAAGAGCCCTGGCTCTGCTAGTTCCACATCACCTCTTGGACAAGTCTGAAGATCAGAATGCTGAGGCTGTGCTCTGCCGAGGCTGGTAAAAATAAACCTCCAAACACGTGTGCTTGACATGTGTGGCCAAGGAAATGTCTACCGTGCCTCCAGTTGGAGGCTTGTACCAGGAGAAACACTTAAGAGGAGGGAAGCGGACAAGCCTATCACACTGGCAGCACCAGTTAGTAAGGGTAGGCAGCACACATTGTTGATGCGAACGTGAATTGTCTTGCAGAGCAATTTAACAATAGCTAATAAAGCTGGCCGTGGTGGCTCACACCTGTAATCCCAGCACTTTGGGAGGCCAAGGTGGGTGGATCGTTTGAGCCCAGGAGTTCAAGACCAGCCTGGGCAACATGGCAAAACTCCGCCTCTACTAAAAGTACAAAAATTAGCTGGGCGTGGTAGCACACGCCTGTAGTCCCAGCTACTTGTGGGGCTGAGGCAGGAGGATCACCTGAGCCTTGGAAGGTTGAGGCTGCAGTAAGCCATGATCGGGCCACAGCACTCCTGCCTGGGTGACACAGTAAAACCTTGTCTCAAAAAAATTTTTTTAAAAAATAATAATAACAATAAAGTACATGCTTTGTATAACTTTTGACTCAACAATCCCACTTTCAATTATATACTTTAGAAAAACTTGTACATGTGTGTAAAAAGACATTCAAGAATGTTTGCTGCTGTATTACTTATGTTACTTAGCCAAAAATTATATTAAAAATCTTAATATTCAATATCCAAAAGAAGAGAATTATGCTATATGCAGTTGATCGGGCAACACAGTGTGACCTGACCAAGCTCACTCTGTGCCGCCCTGGATGTCCCACACGTGCACCTGTTCCCACACACGCTCCTTTCCTGCCCTGCGCGGCCCGCTGCGGCACAGAGCTCTGTGCACCGTGGCTCCTGAGCCCTGCCCGGCCAGGGGCAGTCTCCTGGCGGCTGTGATCCTCTTGCTGAGGCTGCCACAGCTGTCTTGCAGCCCAGTCTCCTCTGGTGCCATGCCCTGGGCACATCACTGTCCCCTGCTCACAACTTTGCAAAAAGTTAAGACTCTCTTCAGAAACTCCTGTGACCATGCAGTAGCCATCATGTCCTGCCAGGCCCCCGACAAAGGATATGATAGCAAAGCCTGGCCTCAGCGAGGAGAGACAGTTACGGTCTCAGTTGATCTCCTTTGGTGTGAACAAAAATATTCCTGTGCCTAGAAATGTTTTTGAAATACAAAGTAAACGGGAACTATAGACAAATATTTTATATTCTCTTATCAGAAAAAATCACCATTTGGGAAAGTATAAATTGTAAATGGTAAATAACGTGTTTTCTTCTCTTTTTTTCCTTTAATGTTTTTCTAAATGATTATACAAAGAAAATCATCTGGCTGGGCACAATGGCTCATGCCTGCAATCCCAACACTTTTGGAAGGCTGAGGTAGGAGAATCAGTTGAGTCTAGGAGTTCAAGATCAGCCCGAGCAATATAGTGAGACCGCTTTATCTACAGATAATTTAAAAATTAGCCTGATGTGGTGGCACGCACCTGTAGTCCCAGCTACTCGGGAAGCTGAGGTGGGAGGATTGCCAGAGCCCAGGCGGTGGAGGCTGCAGTGAGCCGTGATCGCACCACTGCACTCCAGACTGGGCAACAAAGCAAGACTTTGTCTTTAAAAAAAAAAAAAAAAAGAGGAAGAAATGAAAAAATCCTGTTTCTGTTCCCTCTACTGATGCATCTGACTCTCACACCACATCTAAATTAGAGATGAAGGGGCTCTCTCAGTCACCTCTGCCCTGAATTGCAGTGGGGGCTCTCCCCAGCTGAGGTGTGAGGCTGGGTCTGGGCCTTGCCCCTTTGCTCCCCACTCCGTGTCCCCCAGCAGGTCTGCCAGTGCCGAGCCCTCTGCGCCTCCACCTGGGAGATGCAGGTGGAAAGGGCTGCCCAGACTCTCTCTGCCGCGTGCTCTTTTGTGTTATCGTCTCAGGGAATTGGGTTGTTCTGACTCCTAGAAAATTGGCTCTCGGGTTGGTGTAAGTTTGTGTAGATATGACTGCATGTCATTTATAGACCAATCGATATTAACCAGTAAATTGCTCACTCTAATAGTGCACACTTAATCAATAGCAGCAATTATCCAAGTAAATCTTTCATATTCAGTCATCTGTGGGAAAATTATATTGGGAGAAACTGTAACAAGAGCATAAACATTTCTGCTTTCTATTTTCAGTCAGGAAAGAAGCCACTTTTTAAAAGATTTACATTTCCCAAAGAAATGAATAATTAAGATGGTAGGCATTTGCTTTATTTTTAATAGTTGTGATCTAGTGTGAGACATAGAAAATAAGTCTTAGAATATGAAATCATGGCAAAAGCTGAAGGCTTTTTATATGATATGTTTTACTATTTTTAATCATTTATGGAGTACTTTATATTTGCAAAGCCCTTGCAAATAATTTTATTACACATGTAAATGTTTGATTGGTGGCGAGTATCTATATATAGTGGGTATAAAATGAGATGGAAGCCTTTACTGTAAAATATTTCTTACTTGTTTAAAAAATACGTAAGTATCCATAATCAGATCTTCCCGTTGATATGTTTTTGTGCCCACACAAATTCAAATTGCCTTTGAGGTCCATCAAATAGATAACAAATTGAGGGCCAGGCGTGGTGGCTCATGCCTGTAATCCCAGCACTTTGGGAGGACGAGGCAGGCAGATCACGAGGTCAAGAGATCAAGACCATCCAGGCCAACATGGCGAAACCCCGTCTCTAGTAAAAATACAAAAATTAGCTGGGCGTGGTGGTGCACGCCTGTAGTCCCAGCTACCAGGGAGGCTGAGGCAGGAGAATGGGTTGAACCCAGGAGGCGGAGGTTGCAGTGAGCCAAGATCACGCCACTGCACTTCAGCCTGGCGACAGAGCGAGACTCCATCTCAAAAACAAATAAAATGAAATAAAAAACAAATTGAGTTCACTGGGCTTTGTGTGGCATCACAGAATTGAACATCAGGAGATTCCATATCTACTGTATCAAAATCCTTTTGTTTTTCAGAAAAACCCAAAACTTTGCTTATGATTTAGCTGCTATACTTAGTAGTAACTTACACCTTCCATACTTGTTGTGAAAATGCTGTATTATTTCAACCAGCCTGAATTTGGTTCCTGCATGTCAGCACTGTTCTAGGTACAGAGACTGAGGGCGTCACTGTGTGGAGAGAAGTGACATGCACACGGTTGATTTCTGACAGGCCAGGACATCAAAGCGCTGTCTGCATGAGTGCTGATCCATCATTATTTTTTCATTCACAAAACTCTTTTTCCACCCTTCACAAATAGCAAGTTCCTGTATCTAAAAGAGAAAAGAAAAACTGAAAAAAAGATTGCTTATATAACCACTGTCCTTTTACATTTTAGTGTATGTGTTATACGTATGTGTGTGCATATCTATACTATACATAGTGTGCATGTATGAAGATGGAGATACATGTTTGTGTATATATGCTTAGGCACAAAATTCATATGCTTCTATCAATTTGTGTCTTTTTATTATGTATTATATATTTAGCATTTCCCCATATAAAAGGGTCTTTAAAAACATTTTAATAGCCACATAATCTGAAGTTATTGTAAATAATCTTAAGATGAACTGTCTTATACAGAATTCTACATATGTGATTATTTCTTTAGGATAAGTCTTAGGAGGAGAATTCTGAAGTCAAAGGCTGTTCATAAATACTCCCCATTGTCGTTCAGAAGGTCATTCCAGGTTATGTTTTCCACAGCACCTGAGTGCACTGGCTGTAGCATCTCCTTGCCTATCCTGACTTGTATCTTTTTTTAAAAAATTTCTAATTTTTTTAGGCTAACAATGACATTTGCTTTTTATTTGTTTTGCTAGTGAAGATCAACTCACTAGTAAATTATAATTTGCATTTCTTTGATTACTAGTGTGGTTAATTAAGCATTAGTTTATTCTTGTACTGTCTTCTTGTAGTGCTATGAATTTACTGTCTGTTCCACAATTTTTTTGCATGCCAAGTGCCACACTAAAGAAATGCTTTTAGAAATTAAAAAATTTTTGCAACCTACTCATCTGACAAAGGGCTAATATCCAGAATCTACAGTGAACTCAAACAAATTTACAAGAAAAAAACAAACAACCCCATCAAAAAGTGGGCGAAGGACATGAACAGGCACTTCTCAAAAGAAGACATTTATGCAGCCAAAAAACACATGAAAAAATGCTCATCATCACTGGCCATCAGAGAAATGCAAATCAAAACCACTATGAGATATCATCTCACACCAGTTAGAATGGCAATCATTCAAAAGTCAGGAAACAACAGGTGCTGGAGAGGATGTGGAGAAATAGGAACACTTTTACACTGTTGGTGGGACTGTAAACTAGTTCAACCATTGTGGAAGTCAGTGTGGCGATTCCTCAGGGATCTAGAACTAGAAATACCATTTGACCCAGCCATCCCATTACTGGGTATATACCCAAATGACTATAAATCATGCTGCTATAAAGACACATGCACACATATGTTTATTGCGGCATTATTCACAATAGCAAAGACTTGGAACCAACCCAAATGTCCAACAATGATAGACTGGATTAAGAAAATGTGGCACATATACACCATGGAATACTATGCAGCCATAAAAAATGATGAGTTCATATCCTTTGTAGGGACATGGATGAAATTGGAAACCATCATTCTCAGTAAACTATCGCAAGAACAAAAAACCAAACACCGCATATTCTCACTCATAGGTGGGAATTGAACAATGAGATCACATGGACACAGGAAGGGGAATACCATACTCTGGGGACTGTGGTGGGGAGGGGGGAGGGGGGAGGGATAGCATTGGGAGATATACCTAATGCTAGATGACGAGTTAGTGGGTGCAGCGCACCAGCATGGCACATGTATACATATGTAACTAACCTGCACAATGTGCACATGTACCCTAAAACTTAAAGTATAATAAAAAATAAAAAAAAAAAATAAATGAAAAGAAAAAAAAAAAAAAAGAAAGAAATTAAAAAGCAATGCATTAGATGCGGCCACTGCCCCAATGAGCTAAAGGAGAAATAGGAATTAAGAATAGGAAGGTTTCACCATGAGCAGGAAAGGCACCATTAAGATCAGGTTTGAGGCTGGACATGGTGGCTCACACCTGTAATCCCAGCACTTTGGGAGGCCGAGGCAGGTGGATCACCTGAGGTCAGGAGTTTAAGACCAGCCTGGCCAACATGGTGAAACCCCATATCCACTAAAAATACAAAAATTAGCCGGGCGTGGTGGTGGGCGCCTGTAATCCCAGTACTCAGGAGGCTGAGACGGGCGAATTGCTTGAACCCAGGTGGCTGAGGTTGCAGTGAGCCAAGATCGCGCCACTGCACTCCAGCCTGGGCGACAACAGCAAAACTCCGTCTCAAAAAAACAAACAAAAAGATCAGGATTGAGGTTGGTTTGAGGGTGCTCATCTTGCAATGAGCAAGTGCAGGTGAGCTCTGACTGGAGCAGGGGCGTGTGAGGGCTCGGCGACACAGAGCAGCCAGCTACACCTTCATCTAGAACGGATTCATGTCATCTCCAACTCCAGGGTGGCCAGCTGAAGACTGGGCCATCATCTGTTCCGAATCATTGATATGATTTTGTTTCCTATGACCTGTTCTGTTGTTTTAGACCTGGTCAGCACACTCACAACTTCGATGAAATTAGGAATACCTTTCACACAGAGCTAGGCACATAAGTTGATAAGTACAACCTGAAAAGGCCCAACTTAGCCGTGAGTGGACATAAATAGGAGTTGTATTACCACAAAAGTAAGGAAAATATACCATGTACAGAGATCTTGTTCATTTATTATACAAAATAAATGGTGGTCTTTGCTCCCAAAGACCCTTCCAGAAGAAAACAGTTGAATACTTTTAGTGCAGAAGGACAACTCCGGGTTACTGGTAGAACTTAAAAACTTTTATTTACAGTTTCTCTTCTTAACTGTTTATAACTTTTGTTCATAAAAACTGGCAGTTTCCTTTGTCTAACCACTGCGTACCCTCTTTCTTTAGGACTCTGGTTTTTCTGTTGCTTTTTGTACTGCTTCCATTTGTGATAGTCAAAAAAGTTGACTCCTTGGACATCAAGGGAATATGGTCTTGGTTTCTTTTATCCTGGGACAGCTAGTCATAGTAGTGGCAAAGGATTATCTCGTTATCTTCATTACTCATTGTCATCCCAGAGAACCTTGATGAAGAGCTTTTAGATAAAACATGAATAGAGTGTCATTCAGCCAGTTCCGTAGCACCAGCAGCTCTTGTTGAATGGTGTTCGGTTAGTGAACAGTTTTATAGTTTCTGAAAAGGTGACACACGTTCAATATCAAATTAACAAATAATGTGTACGTGAGTGTGATTGAATATCATGCAGCCATTATAAATCATGTCCCAAGAAAATATTTGAGGATATAAGAAAGTTTTGAGTAAATGATACAAGACACTGTATGTTTTTTTAAAAAAAGATGACAAGGATGCATCTGAGAATACTGTACCATTGTCCACAGTTGACTTTCTTTTTTCACTTCATACTTACTGTTTGTACTATTCCACAGTGTGCACAGGGATGAGGTGGTAGATGGGGGTGTTAGCTAACTCTGTTGAAGCAGCTAACCTGCCTGACAATACTGTAAGTGTTCAAAAGGTGTCAGTATGCGTAATCATCTCACCAGCACCCGCCACCTTAGCCTGCTGTTTCTGCTGTATCCTCTCAGTTAGCTTACGATAGTACCCATTTGCCCTGGCCAGAATCCAGGACTTTTACCTCCTAAATAATTCATATGAGTGTTTGTCTCCTCCACCCTGCCCCTCCCCTCCTGTGCTAGTTCAGGCCTTGTTTCCTTGTGACTTGTTCACTAAGCCAGCTCAGTATCCTTTTTATTCACGTAATACCCCCCAAAGAATTAGAAAACTAGGTACCCCTCACACATTTTTAAGCTATCTAAAATGTTTTATCATAAATTTAAATGGTTTCAAAGGATATAATTAATTTTTAGCACATAGTATGTTGCATATGTGATTTAATTATATTTCCATCAGCAGTAGGACTGCAGATTCAGCTCATTCAGTTTGGGAAATGTGACCCACTTGGCAGCCAGTACCCATCGTAACCAGTCACTCAAACCAGGCACGTGTGATCTCAGAAGAAATCTCACTTCGTCGTGTGATCCAGATAAGCATGGCAGTGGGGTCCTGGCAGCAGTCACTCCACTCTGGATTTAGTCCTTAGAATTCATTCTCTCCCCTCAAAGCCCCCCGGGTTCCTGTCCTCCCCCCTGCCGCCACCCTGGGGTCTGCCACTCTGGGGTCCAGCCTCTAGCTCCAGCTCCAGCTCAGCCTCACCCCCACCATCCCCCTGACCCCATCCCCCAGCTGTCCCCGCTGTGCAGTGCCTTGAACGTGCTCTGCCATGTGTCGGCCCGTTTCCTGAATCCTCAGGCATCAGTGCCTCACAGAGCTGTGTGCCAGCAGTGTCCTCACAGAGCTGTCAAGCGTGTCCATGCCGTGCCGCTTGTGCCTCTGCCCCGCGAGGGACACCATTCCCCGTCGTTGACGTGCATTCGTCTTGTTCATCGTGCGAGACTCCCCACCCCTGTGCCACCGGTCTCAGTGTCTCCCACACTGGAGTGTCCGTATTTCATAAACACACGTATGTGTGCATGCATGTATTTCTTATGGACATCACGTACGTTGGCCCTTCATATCTACAGGTTCCGCATCCACAGATTCCACCACCCGCAGTTGGGAAACACAGTGAGGTGTGCACAGCAACCTTTCAGCTGTGGTTGGTTGAATCCACGCGTGTGGAACCTGCAGATACGGAGGACCAACCAAGGACTTGAGCAGTCATGGATTTGGTATCCCAGGGGTCCTGGAACCGGTCCCCGGCAGATAGAGGGTCTGCTGCTTGTGTGTATGCATGTGTGTGTATGTACAGACAGTCCCCAACCTCCGTGGTTTGACTTAAGATTTTTCAACTTTATGATGGTGCAAAAGCGCTCCCCTTTCGGTGGGAACTGTGCTGTGAGCACCCACGTGCCATTCTGTTTCTCACTCGCAGTGAATTCAAGAAATGACGTGAAATGTCCAACACTTTATAAAGCAGGCCTTGTGTTGGCTGATTTTCCCAACTGCAGGCTAATGTAAGTGTTGTGAGCATGTTTAAGGTAGGCTAGGCTATGCTGTGACATTCAGTAGGTTAGATGGTGCATTCACTTCTTTTCTTTTCTTTTCTTTTTTTTTGAGACAGAGTTTAGCTCTGTGGCCCAGGCTGGAGTGCAGTGGTGCGATATCCACTCACTGCAACCTCTCTCCCAGGTTTAAGTGATTCTCCTGCCTCAGCCTCCCAAGTAGCTGGGATTACAGGTGCTCATCACCACACCTGGCTAAGTTTTGTATTTTTGGTGGAGCTGGGATTTCACCATGTTGGCCAGGCTGCTCTCCAACTCCTGATCCCAGGTGATCCACCCAGCTCAGCCTCCCACAGTGCTGGGGTTACAGAAGTGAGCCATCGTGCCTGGCCTGCATTCACTTCTTTTTTTCTTTTTTTTTTTTTTTTCTTTTTTTGAGGCAGAGTCTTGCTCTGTTGCCCAGGCTGGAGTACAGTGGTGCGATCTCAGCTCACTGCAAGCTCTGCCTTGCAGGTTCACACCATTCTCCTGCCTCAGCCTCCCAAGTAGCTGGGACTGTAGGCGCCCACCACCATGCCTGGCTAATTTGTTGTATTTTTAGTAGAGGCGGGGTTTCACCGTGTTAGCCAGGATGGTCTCAATCTCCTGACCTCATGATCCGCCCCCCTCAGCCTCCCAAAGTGCTGGGATTACAGGCGTGAGCCACCACGCCTGGCCCACTTATTTTCATCTCAAGATATTTCTAACTTACAGTGGGTATGGATGGAGCATCTGTGTCTGTCTTGATGCACTGGTAGCCATTTGTTCTGTATGACTGTCCCTCATACCAAATTCATCTTTGTACTCCTGTAGCCTGACTTAGGACATACCTCCTCTTAGGTGCTTAGTAGATGCTTCTTAAGTGAGGGAGTGACTGGGTGCTTCTGTTAATATCAGTATGAACAGAGAGCTAAGCCTGCCCCGCCAGCCCAGCCTGCCTTAAGGGCTGTCTTGTAACAGCTTCGCCTCACAGGCATTCGCACCGTGACTTCCACAGGTAGGTTTCTTTATTCCTTCCCCAAAACATCAGGGGCATTCTGTGAGCTTTCCTGTGTGTCCGCAGGGGCAGTTCTGTCCTTGGAAGCTGAGAGCAGAAGCACTGCAGGGCCCCCAGGCCACTTCCTAGGCACACCCCTACCCCTTCACTGTGCCCTCCCCCTACCCCTTCACTGTGCCCTCCCCCTGCCCCTTCACTGCCCTCCCCCTGCCCCTTCACTGTGCCCTCCCCCTGCCCCTTCACTGTGCCCTCCCCTGCCCCTTCACTGTGCCCTCCCCCTGCCCCTTCACTGCCCTCCCCCTGCCCCTTCACTGTGCCCTCCCCCTGCCCCTTCACTGTGCCCTCCTCCTGCCCCATCACTGCCCTCCCCCTGCCCCTTCACTGTGCCCTCCCCCTGCCCCTTCACTGTGCCCTCCCCTGCCCCTTCATTATGCCCTCCCCCTGCCCCTTCACTGTGCCCTCCCCTGCCCCTTCACTGTGCCCTCCCCCTGCCCCTTCACTGTGCCCTCCCCCTGCCCCTTCACTGTGCCCTCCCCCTGCCCCTTCACTGCCCTCCCCCTGCCCCTTCACTGTGCCCTCCGCCTGCCCCTTCACTGTGCCCTCCCCCTGCCCCTTCACTGTGCCCTCCCCCTGCCCCTTCACTGCCCTCCCCCTGCCCCTTCACTGTGCCCTCCCCTGCCCCTTCACTGTGCCCTCCCCCTGCCCCTTCACTGTGCCCTCCCCCTGCCCCTTCACTGTGCCCTCCGCCTGCCCCATCACTGCCCTCCCCCTGCCCCTTCACTGTGCCCTCCCCCTGCCCCTTCACTGTGCCCTCCCCCTGCCCCTTCACTGCCCTCCCCCGCCCCTTCACTGCGCCCTCCCCCTGCCCCTTCACTGTGCCCTCCCCCTTCACTGTGCCCTGCTGGGCAGCCTTCCTGGGCTGCAGGGCAGATGCTCTGTGGTACCTGCTCCCGCTCCTCTCAGGAAGGCCTTCCTCTCCCTCTCTGGGTCACCTCTCCCTGGCACATGCTTCTCCCAAACCTGCATCTCCAGTGTCTTCTCTCCTCAGCTACAACCTGCCATCTGCAGGTTTACCAGGCACTTTTCATGTGACTGTTCCACCATCTTGTCATTTTTTATATCTTCTGTCATTTTGTAAAACCCAGCTCATCTGCCTGCTGCGTCTCCATGTCCGGCCTGCCCTGGGTGGGTAGAGACAGGTTCGCGCCGTCCCTCAGATTTCCACGTTAGTGTTTTATTGGTTAGTTTGTTTCTGGGTCTCTCTCACCCTCTAGGGAGCAGCCACGGCTCCCCCCACCGCCCCCGCTGCCTGCTGCTCTCCTCCTGCCGGGCCAGGTGATGCAGCGTCTGACCACGTACGGTCTTTAGACTGCCCTAGTCGGTCTGTACACTGCAGCTGGATTCATTTTCCAAACATTTTATTTCAAAATACATTTCTCTGTTTAGAAGCACCCAGTTGCCCCTCTTGCCTGGAACTGAAATCTCACCATTGTGACCTGATATTGGAAACTTGCCCTGGCTTCTGGGACCTGGCCCTCTTCATCGGCCTTGTGTCCCCCGGAGCCTAGCACAGTGCCTGGTTCACAGCAGGCAGTCAGTAAATGGCCACTGAGTGAATGAATGAGGAAATGCAGATTCCGCCAACATTTACTCATCGAACTTCTTTGTTCTTCTTTCCACGAGAATTAAAACCTTAAGTTTCTCATTTTTAAAAATGGTCATTGGCCGGGCGTGATGGCTCACGCCTGTAATCTCAGCACTTTGGGAGGCCGAGGCAGGCAGATCACCGGAGGTCAGGAGCTCGAGACCAGCCTGGCCAACATGGCGAAACCCCGTCTCTACTAAAAATACAAACTTTAGCCGGGTGTGGTGGCAGGCGCCTGTAGTCCCAGCTACTCAGGAGGTTGAGGCAAGAGAATCACTTGAACCCAGGAGGCGGAGATTGCAGCGAGTCGAGATTGTGCCACCACACTCCAGCCTGGGCAATAGAGACTCTGTCTCAAAAAAAAAAAAACATTGTCGTAGTGGCAGGCACAGTGGCTAATGCCTGTAATCCCATAATCCCAGCACTCTGGGAGGCTGAGGTGAGTAGATCACTTCAGCCCAGAAGTTCAAGACAAGCCTGGGCAACATGGGAAAACCATGTCTCTACAAATACTCGCCTGCTTCTGCCACTCTGCACCATCAATATAAATAATAACTAATTCACAATAATCAGTCATGAAAGAATAAAATGGAAAACATGCCAAATGCAGGCCCCTGCTTTGTTATCACTGCATGCCATACACATAAAGTTCTCTGTCACGTGACTGCAGGAGCATCTCCATTCCTGTGCCTCGTCCTCAGGTATCAGTCGCAAGCCACTCACGGGCTGAAGTTAGCCCACAGTCCTCCTTGAAGTCAACAGAAATGAACTACTGAGCCACGAGGGGCCTAGACCTGGGATCCGCCAGCGTTTTCTGTAAAAGACCATAGAATAAACATTGTAGACTTCCTGGCCATACAGTATCTGTCCAGCTCCTCAGCTCTGCTGTGAATGCCCAGCTCTTCCATGGTAGCACAGAACCTTATCATCGTGCAGGTGCACACGAGGCTGGGCTCTGGGTTCCTGTGAGCTCTGCCTACCAACTCAGGCAGTAGGGGGTGGGGGGCGTCCAAAGGATGTGCAAAGATTGCCAGCACCAGGCCCAGCTGCTGGAACATCCTCATAGCTTTACTCACGTCTACACGGACGCCTTAAGTTCACCCCATCAGTGCAGGGAGACTGGGGCCTTCAAATGTGATGACACGACACTGCTGTGGCCTGTGCTCTTGGAAGCCTGCAAAGGCCAGCACACCCGACCCTCCTCTGCCTCACCTCCTGTGCCACCCCATCCTCACCTGCTTCCCCAGCCTCCCCTCATCCACACCTGCTCGGCCCCTACTCCACCGCCTCCCTCCGGCCCGCTGGTCCTTACTGCATCCCCTCAGGCCCTGCACCCTGCCCTCTGCTCCCTGTGCCCCCCATGCCTGCTCTCGCCTTGCTTTGCACACATTCTGTCCTCTTCTAGGGTCTCCGCCCCCTCCCCCTCCCTGATTAACTCCTGCCTGTCCTCACTGTAGGTCATGTCCTGAGGGAAGAGGGCCCCAGCCTTTCTAGCAGGAAAGGCCAGAGCCTTAGGCCTAGGGAACCAGGAAGGGAGCAGTTATTAGTTGCCCCTGGATACAGAATCTGCCTAGATGCATATATAGAACTGGTTCAGACTTGGCACAATCTCTTTCCCTCTCACTCTTTCACATTTGCAATTCAAAGAGAATATACAGAGCCATTTGTATTATATAAAGTGATTATTGCATTGAATTTAGACTAGAAAAGGCATTTGGAGATCGTTTTAGTAAATTATCTTAACCAATCTAAAAATACTTCTGAACTGTCAACCAGAACACAGAAATCCTGTATTACTTGCTGTAGTCTGGACAGTTTGGGGAAACGTGGCACCGATCTCATCTTCACCGTCGATCAGTGGTTCTCTGACTTGGTCCAGTGGCCGCACACCAGCTAGTGAAGAAAACCACAGACTCCAACTGCACTGTGTACGCTCTGGTTTCCTCATTTCCAAAAAAAAAAAAAAAAAAAAACAATCTACAAGATAGAGTTTAAGAAATCTCGTTTGAGTTGCCCTGCTAATATTTGCAGCTCGCTGGTGGGTGCCGTGGAGGCCAGTACTCACCGTCAGGCTGTGGCAGGTACAGTGAAAGGAAAAACTCCGTGAGAGAACGGTGGAAAGTTAACCTGAGAGTGAAACACATGCCAGTTAGAGTGGCTGAAAAATAGCATGGACAACACCAAGTGCCACGGGACGTGCAGCCGTGGGACCCCTCACTGCTAGGGAAGGCAAGATGGTGCGGCCACTTAGGAAGACAGCTTGGCGGCCTCCTACAACAGTAAACATACTCTTACGTACAACCCAGCAATCCAGTTACTGCATTACGCTCCTGGATATTTCACCCAGTTATGCCGAATGCTTATATCCACACAAGAATCTGCCCAAAGATGTTGATACCAGCTTTATCCGTAGTTGCCAAAAACTAGAGGCAACCAAGGGGTCCTTCGATAGGTCAGTGGGTAAACACACTGGTAATGTGGACAGTAGGATGTTCAGCATTTAAAAAAAAAACAACTATCAACCCCTCAGAAGACCTGGAGGAAACTGAGATGCCTGCAGCCCAGGGATGGCTGGCGGCTTGCAGCAGGTCACATGGCTACTCAGGCTTAGAGCCTGGCCTGTCTGAAGCTCAAGGCCCAGCACCCGTTCCTTCCCTTACACATAGAGTTTCACTAGGCACGCACACGCTGACTCTGGATTGATGGAGAAACAGTTTGGGAATTTTTAACAGCATCGTTCACATTTTTAATGCCTGCCTCCTGCCTGGCACTGTGCTCAGCACTTTCATGTATCTTCTTTAATTGTCACATCTGTGAGGTGGGACAGATGACCTCAGCTCTGTAAACTCAGCCATTGCTGAGCCTGCAGTGTGAGTGTGAGGCCACATGTCAGAGCCCCGGAAGACACAAGCCCCACTCTCCTGCCTTCAACACAGCCCCCCACACTGCCACTGTGGCTGGAATTGGAGCAGGTCGTTAGCTCCTGCCTGAGGAAGCCCAAATAAAGGACTGCAGAACAACTGTAGTGCAAAGCTGAGACTCATTGCCCTCCTAGGCGTTTCATGAGCAGGCCCTGAGTTCTCTGTGTCCCAGCGTGGAGTGCAGGAGGTGTGGAAAGGGAGTAGTGCATGTGTGAGTTAGTATACAGAAGAAGTGTGTGGCAGGCTCTACCACACATTTTTAAAATATGTAAACTCCTAAACTTCTTGTCAGAGAAGCGCTTGGCATGCACACAAAATCATTTAGCTAATTCTTGAGAAACATATTGTTTAATTGTCTGTCTCCCTTGCTAGATCATACCACTAATGAGTGCTCGTTCACTAACCTCCCCGCCAGCCTTGCAGTCTCTGTCAGGCAGGAGGTACTTAAAGCATGTTTATTGACTGGCTGCAGAAATGAGGACATCTACCGTATTCAAAGATAGTGCCCGTTACATTGAGAAAAGACAGAGTGAGCATCCACTTTTAGCTTCTTAAAAGGTTTAAACATTCTGATCTTATTTTCCCATTCATTTGCCTGATGGCCATCCTTTCTGTATTGCACAAGGGCAAAGATAAACACAAGAGTCTGTATGAATCAGCCAGTGTGTCAGTACCAGCCAGCCTTTCCATGTTGAAGCCGTAACGTTAAGTGATGTGAAAGTATACTGTGCATTGCCACACGGGCCTGGAACATGTTGTGTTCACCCAGTTCATTGATTTTTTCATATTGATAAATTAGAATTATGAACATATAAAGCCAGTTATTTTAGAGTCATATGCAAATCTTACAGATACAAATAAATATGTCCAACACATAGCATAAAATTTCCTTATTGATTTTAAATTGACAGAAATCTTAAGATAATCTTGCTAAAAAGGAAACCAGTCATATAGATTGAGAGATGTGCGGAGCTTTCCAATAAAAAGCCTCTTCCCGATGTTCTATCGGTTGTTAAATTGTAATGTTTTTATGATTTGATCGGCTTGAGCTGTACCTCACGCTTGGCTCTCTTATTGCCTAATTACACATGCAGCGTTGACAAATGGCATGCCCCTCCGTGCCGTCAGCACACTGACCTTGTCACCATTACTAACGGCTGGCTGGCGCTGCTTCCAGCAAGGTGAGCAGCTGTGGCCAGTGGCTATGCGTTTGGGTCATGGATTCCACCATGCCTTGCATGTGTGTTTGGTCACATGTTCTGCCGTGTCTTGCAGAGCTGCAGAAACTGGAGGGCAGCAGTGGACCTGTGCGGACGTCTCCTCACAGCCCACGGCCAGGGCTACGGCAAGAGCGGGCTGCCCACCAGCCACACGACAGATTCACTGCAGGTGAGAACACCTTTCAGGTGCTGGAGTTTAACCTGGCTTATCACAGTTTGGGGACATGGACAGGACCATGGCCTTTCATGCCAATAACAAAAAGTATATTTTCATATCCTGCTTCTTTCTCTCCTAATTATATTGTATATACTATACTGGGGCACTGGAATTCTCACTTCGGCCCGTCAGGACGCCTCTGCGCCCCAGAAGCACGCTCACAAGTGCCCACACTCAGTCTCACGGTGGAACCGGCATGGCTTTGGGTCAGCAGGTGGGTTCGCCTCACAACTGGCAGTAGCAACTGGCCTGTGCGGGGCTCTGGGGCGTGTCTGGGCCCGGTAGGAAACAGTGACAGGAGCAGTTGGTTCTGTCCACCCCAAGGATGGAGGGTCCATGTGCCATTTGCTCCTCCTGGTATATCACTTGCTCTGAAATTTAAAAAAAAAGAAAAGGGAATGCACAAAATAGACTTGTGAACAAAAGGAAACTCATCTGAGAAGAAGGAACAGCTGCAAATGTTGATACATTCTTACCTTTCCCTGGGGAGTTTTTTAACTGTTCTTCTAGCTTGCATGGGAATCCCCCAGGACTAAACAGATCACCAGATCCTTCAGAACTGTGATGAGCTTTTGAAAGGAGCAGCTCTGGGGAGCCCTGACAGCTTAGCTATTTCCAGCAGGCTCCTTCTCCTTCTCTCTCTTCCCCCAAGAGCCGACAAGAAGAGCCGCTCTAGCTTTAAATGTACTTTCCCCCATCACCTCTCCATCCATTGGTTTGCCAAATCTTAGGCTGTTTTCCTATCATTTCTCTCCAACCCACCACCACCCACAGTTCGAGCTCTCATTGCAGTGTTGCTTTGGCCTCTTATATGAACTTAGTTCAAGTTTCTTTATTCACATTCATTCCATAAACTACCTCCAAAAAAGCACACTTTTGATCATCTCACTTTCCTGCTGGAAAACTGTGCCCAGCGCAGTGGCGCATTGACTGTAGTCCCAGCTACTGGGGAGACTGAGGCAGGAAGATCACTTGGGCCCAGGACTTCTGGGCCGTAGTGCACTTTGTTGATCAGGTGTTGGCACTAGCTCAACACCAATATGGTGACCTCCCTGGAGCCAGGAACCACCAGGCTGCCTAAAGAGGGTGAACCACCCTCCTTTCCAACTAGGTCTGAAACGGAGCTAGTCAAGATCTGGATAGTTTCCCATTGCCTACCATGTGAAATTTCATCTTCTCGTGTTGTATGCAAACCCTCAGACCATGACAGGCTATGTGTACACTATGGAATGGTTAAATCAAGCTAAATTGCATGCATTGCCTCGCATGCCTTTGTGTGTGTGTGTGTGTGTGTAATGAGAACACTGAAAATCTGTCTTAGCAATTTTTAGTATACATTGTAACTGTGTCACCACGTCGACGATAGATCTCTTGAGCTTATTCCTTGCGTCACTGGATTTTGTTTCCTTTGACTAACATCTCTCAAACCTCCCCTGCCCGGCCCTCCTCCCCACCCGCAGCCCCGGCACCCGCCATCTACTCTGCTTCTGTGAGTTCAGTGTTTTCAGATTCCATGTGTAAGTGAGGTCACACGGTGTTTGTCTTTCTGTGCCTGGCTTGTTTGTCTAACGTCATGTCCCCTAGGCTCATCCACAGCACAAACGACGGGATTTCCTCCATGAAAGCTGAGTGGTATTCCACTGTGCGTCGTGCCACGTTCCTTTATCCATTCATCCTTCAGCGGACACTTAGTGAAATTCATTCTTCTCATCAGTAAAGTCAGATCCAATTAGGTCTTTTCTGAGGTACCCTTTTAATCCTAAGTCTCTGGCTCTGCAGCTGTCTAATGCAAATTCCCACCATTTTCCTGAATGTACCCCTGAGAGCACACTGTGCTCTCTCGTATGTTGTGTTTTGTCCACTCTGTACCTTTGTCCTTACGTTCCCTGAACCAGCAGACCCTTCCTTAGCCTGTGGCCCCTTGAAATTCCGCAGCCCTGAGAGCTGCCCTCAAACACAACCCATCCCTGCGCTTCGTCTCCTTCCTGCTCCCGTTCCTGCCGTCATTCCCCCGCCCTCCACTAGGTGGCGCATTCCTTTGGTGCCTTTTCATTTTCATGACACCTAGCACAGTGCTTTGCACACAGACCTGCTCAGTAAGCACTGTTTACTTATTGAGTAAACAATTATGTAAAATCATTCACATTGTTATTAAGCTCAATAGTAATTTCTTCTTAGAGACAGGGTCTCGCTATGTTGCCCAGGCTGGACTCAGACTCCTGGGCTCAAGCAATCTTCCCACCTCAGCCTCCTGAGTAGCTGGAACTGCAGGCATGAGGCATCATGCCCAGCTTCAAGAGTAATTTTTTAAATACGATTGTGTAAATATGCAAAGATAGAAAGTTAGGTTAGCCCTTATTTTAATATATGAGAAATTAACCTCTAACACCAACTCATAAGGAATAGCAAATTCTGAACTGGATATATGTAGATAACCTATTGTTTCCACTGTATTTTGTTTTTAGCTCTGGTTTGTCAGGCTGGCACTGCTAGTGAAGTTGGGCCTTTTCCAGAATGCTGAGATGGAATTTGAACCCTTTGGAAATCTTGATCAGCCAGATCTTTATTATGAGTACTACCCGCACGTGTACCCTGGGCGCAGGGGTAAGGCCATGGTATTTAATATTTGTACATTTGTATGTGTGTCGCTCTGGTTTGCTTTGATTTATACATAATTTCATAGCCTCAGTTTTCCTTATTTATCCAGTCTTGAAAAATCAGATAAGTACCTAGCAACAAGCCTTGACTTACAGAATGCTCCCACTCCGATTTACCGAAACACTGACCTGGAGGTGCTCCCTGGTGCGTCTGTTTGTACATTTAGCAGCTACGTGTCAAGCACCTGCTCTGTCAGGGCAGCATGATTTGGTGCAAGGGCCGGGTAGTAGACGTCTGAGCTGCGCTCCACAGGGAAGAGCCGTCCCATATCGGGACCTGGCGCACAGAGATGCAGAGCAGTGGAACCAAACGTGTCCGTGCATATGGCACACGCCGTGACATTTTCCGTTTGTCTCTATTCTGATTTAATTTATTTTAAAAATCTGGTTGTGGTTCACCGTTTGGGTCACGGTCACGACCATTGTTTGGAAAACACTAGGCTACAGCATAGGGTAGTTCTAGGAGAGTGACAAGAAACCACCAGTTGGGAAGGGAGAAGGGCGGGTTACGGAGAGCCTTCTGCAGCACTGGGAGCCTTGTGCAGTGTGCGTCTCTTGGTGGAGAACCTCATAAATATGTTTGAAGCCTCTCATGTGTTCTTAAATAGAAAACAGTCCTGGCAGGATGTCTTGTGAGGGCAGTGTAAGCAGCTATTGAAAGCCCACGCCCTGTTGTCAGGCATCCCCAGTTACATCCTGCTTCCCCCATTGAATCGCGTAGCCTTGGAGGAGTTATCTGACATCTCTGTGCCCCAGTGTCCTTATTGGTAAAACAGAGATGCCAATCCTCCTTGCTGCCTGGGTTGTCCTAAAGATCAAATGATGTCACGTGTAAGTTGCTTGGAATAATGGCTGCTATCTAGTACCAACTGTATTTGCTGGTTTTCTTACTCTCTTCCGAATGTATCAGTAACATGGGAAAGTCTCGCACTGCCGCATTTTGCAGGCTCGATTGTCAGCATTTGTTGGCTGCAGCAGTGGAGCTACAGAGAATGGTCCTAGTTGTCAGGAAATGCAGAGCCTGATTGGAGGTAGAAAATATTTAAAACCAGTGGTACAAGAGATGCAAAGGCCTGATTAATAATAAAATAATAATTCCTATAGAAGTCTCAGAAAATTTAAATAAACATTCTATTGAACTTGGTTGATACTAGTAGGTAAATAGATGAACTAAAAAGGCTAGAAGTAAAAACAAATCTTTGAACTTCTTTGTGTGTTGTTTTTTTGGTTAAAACTCAGCTCTGTTTCTTTGGAGGGGCATAGGAACGAATGTAGACGCCGGCTTTCTTTATTCCCCATGCTCTCTCCTTTATCATCTTTACCTTCCTGCAAGTAGGACGGGCGGGAATTGGTCCATATTACTCTGAGTTATCCCAGAATTGATGGAGATTTTTATCATTTTTAGTATAAAGTGTTTTTTGACCTTTAGTCTCACTGGTATTAAAATTGTTTCTTCCTTCTGACTAAGGGAATTTGCCCCTTGTGGAAAAGAAAAAATGGGAAGGGTAACTTTTAATAACTAAAATAGGGCATAAATCAAAGAGATTGTCTTGATGGAGCTGGCTTGATTTCATGGAAGTGAACCAACCAAGCTAGGTAGCCACAGAGTCAAGAAGGACCAGCAACACCACTATCACTCTCGGACGTAGGACTCTGTGTCATCCAGGGACGTAGACGCCAGTCCTTAATGTGTAACACTTCCTGCCCACCCACTGGCCTGTCCAGTCCTGCTGGCCTTCCACATGACCAGGAGGAACAGACCAAAGCCAGGACCGCTTGAGGGTTCGTGTTCAGGAGCTCTGTCTGCTGTGGCCTGGCCAACAGGTGGAGGAAGTGGGGCCAGAGGAGTCTCGGGAACTTGCTGAAGGGCCCTCACTGGCGTTGCTGGCCAAGCAGGCCTTCTGTCCCCAGGAGTCTGGCTTTTGCAGCCATGGGTTGGATAAAGATGTCTTTACCTCTTCCCTGGGGTATTTCTTCTCCCGCACTCCAGCCTGGAAGCTGCTCGGTGGTCGTGAGCACTGTCCTTGAGGAGCAGGGCTTTATCCATCCTCTCTCCCCCGGAGCAAGTCTCATCTACGTCCCTCCCAAAGTTCCGTCCAGTCCGCACGTAGGTGGTTCCCACATCCGCTCATGAGTTGGAGAGATACAGCCATGGCTGGTTGTTCAAGGGCTACTGTTCTACCTTGTAAATTAACTGGGCTCCCTGATTCTGTCGTGTCCCTTTCTTGTCTCCACTTCGTCGCCAATTTGAGGGTCATCCTTTCCGTGTAAGACCGAATTTCCAGCCCAAAAAGAATGGGGAGCCTGTCACTTGGTAGGTTGTGAAGAAAAGATGGAAAGGTTAAAGGCATTGTTAATTGGGGAAGTTTGAGGGTGTTTCTGTTTAATCAGTTATGCCTGGTAGCTATCATAGTCAAGAAACAGCTGTTTTCCTATTTCTCACACGGATCAGCCTTGTTTTCCCCCACCCCAGCATACATAAAACCATCCCTTCCCTCTGCCTGACTGCAGCCTGAGCATCGCCTCCAACCCCGCCCTCCCACGTGGTTCATAGTCCCGGGAGGGGGCTGGACCCAGGTCTGTGGGACTCTGCCTGGGCCGGGGACTGGAACTGGGACTGGACAGCTGGTGTTTTAGGCATTTTGTCTGCTGCTAACAGAAAACTCAGGGCATTGAGCACACAGGCCTTAATCGAAACCACCAGATACCCTGAAGCGCAGAGCTGCACCAAGTGCTCTGGTTTCTTTTCCTACTGAGGTCCGTGTGAATTATAGATTCAAAATGACTCCTCTTACAACACCTGCTTCTGAATTTATGACAGGTGTTTAAGAATGAGTGTGACTGAAAGGCAGATGTTTCCTATCATGACCAGGTAAAAATATCCAGCTTGGCTGGGTACAGTGGCTAATGCCTGTAATCCCAGCACTTTGGGAGGCCGTGAAGATCTCAAGATCTCTTGAGGCCAGAAGTTCGAGACCAGCCTGGCCAACATGGCAAAACCCCCATCTCTACTAAAAATACAAAAAATTAGCCGGACATGGTGGTGCACACCAGTACTACCAGCTACTCAGGAGGCGGAGACACGAGAATCTCTTCAACCCAGGAGGCGGAGGTTGTAGTGAGCCAAGATCATACCACTGCACTCCAGCCTGAGCGACAGAGCGAGACTCTGTCCCACAAAAAAAAAAAAAAAACAACAACAACAACAACAAAAAACTCCAGCTCCCATTGGTCTCTAACCTTTACCTTTGGCCATTCAGGAATGCCCAACATCGCCTTGTGTATCCTATTTTACAGTGTGCTGAAGACTCTGTGGCACTGTTTACCCATCTCTAAGGAGAGGATTTTGATGGAAATGACACTGAGTGCCCTTTAAGATAGCGAATGAAAATCTGTGGGTTTAGGTGGAAACTGCCTGTCATCTTTCCTCACTTTGAGGACACTTTTTCCTAAGGACGTTCAGTCAAGCCTAGAAAACATGCTTTGATTCTTCCTGAAATTAAATTGCATTGGTAAATGGATAAAGAGAAGACAGCAGCTACGCATCATTGAGAAGCTAATTTAAATTATGAAATAGACATAAATCATACATACATTTTAGCAAAAGCGTATTAACATTCATCCTCAATAATATGCTGGATGTTTACTAATTTTTCTTCCCATTTTGTGGTGTAACAAAGCATAAATGTAAGATTTTGATTCATTCACTTCATTTTCGCTTGCAATATATAAGCAGAGCAAGTTGTTAAAATGTGCTTTAAAAGGAGGCTATAATTATAAAAACTTTTATGAATGAGCTTTAATATATTTCATGTAAATATTGGGCGTAATTTTTGCCCATTCAGAATATTCATAACAAGACATGTAATGAATCATGTGTAAAAATCATGAAGGTTTTTTAAAAAAAAATCATCCAAGAAAGGAACAGTATTATGGTTGATGTATTTACATGTCAAATCTAGCAATTTCAGTCAGTTCCTTTCAGCCACCCCCAAAGCCCAGCCCCGTTTCTGACCCTGGCGCTGTGTCTTTCACTTGGTTGTTTGGACGCTCCCTCCTGCACACAGGAAGAATCCCGAGGACTACGGGCCTGGGGCCGACCCAGCCCCGCGCCCCCGGAGCTGAGGTCTGTGCGGTTCTGGGTGGGGCCCCCAAAGCCACAAGAAGCCCAGGTAGCACTGACTCTGACCTGGGTGTCCTCTCTTGATTTTCCTTTCTTGCTCCTCAATCTCCATCCCCTTTTCCTCTGTTCCTCTTCTACTGCATTCATTGCTTCTTCCCCTCTCAGACCCTACATCCATCCCTAGAACCCAGGGCCCAGCTTCATCCATCCCCAGAACCCAGGCCGCAAGCGGTAGAGGTGGAAGCTGCTTGCATCAAGCCTTTTATCAGAGTTCTTTTCGTGGGTTGTGGGGTAGTCATTGAAAGCTCACATTTGTGTTTAGAAGCCAACTGGCTGGGGGTTGTGAGCAGATTGTCCACATCTTTTCATTCACTGGAAGTCCTCTGTATCCCTGCAGGACACACTTAAAGACTGTGTGACTTTAGCTCCCTCAGACTTCACACATAACTTGGCAACTGAGCTGTTCTGTCTAGAATTGTCATGCAGCTTCAGGAATTCAGAGGATCGGCGTTGGTCATACTGGTGGAAGATGTCAAAACAAGAAGAATAAAAATAGTGTGCAGAAAACTTGCTCTTAGCCACTGTCTTATCTCTGAAAATTGAACTTCACTTGCATAGTGATACCCTGTATCATGCATCTCCAGGGACAGAGAAAAAGATAAGTATATCTTAAAGTTGCCTTTCCTATTCGCGTTTCTCTGATTTTGAAACAGAAGTTCCCTATCCGTGAATTCTTCAGATAGTTGAGGTAGAGTACTCTTTCATTGCACAGGATGTCACTGTTGTTTCCAGATGGATTTGTGCAAATTCAGATATTTGATTTTTCTATGTTGCCCACGTCTATTTACTGTTTACTTTTACTTTACTTTTTTTTCTGTTCTAATAGCTTTTTAATAAAAGCTATCTACTTTTGTTCTAACCCACTACTTCCGTACCTTATGAGAAAGTCTGTTTTGGGATCTGGTTGAATCTACTCTTTGCTCAACAAAAATTGATGTTTATTTAAATACAAATATTAAATACTCAGACCATTAACAAATATTTTTTCATATTTGCCTTAGACATTTTTGTAACAAATGAAAGCACCCATTGCTGATACAGCCTGTGAACCTCCTCCCAATTCAGTCCCCTCCCAGAGGCAGTCACAATCATGGTTTGTTGTGTATTCTTCCAGGTCATGTTTTTACATATTTGCTTCATACACACACATATACATACACACAGAGAAATACATATACAGAGAGAGACTATTGTCTTATAAGCTTTGTAAATGTACATCATGAGCATATCTGTCTTCATTTGCTTTTTTCCCCCCACTTTCCATTATTCATATCCATCCATATCCGTATCCATAAGGATGAACAATTAGGATCTTTCCAACTTTCGGCTATTATGAGCAATGGTGTTATGGGCATCCTTGTACGTTTCCCTTTGTACATGTTCAGGCGTTTCTCTGAGCTGTAAATTTAAAGTGGCATATGTGAGAGTGACCATGCTAATTTCCACTCCTAGCCACAGCCTGTCAGTTTGTTTCCCCACTCTTGTGTAACTAAAGATTGTCAGACTTTCACCAGTGAGTCTAAAATTCTACCTCCTGTCGCAACTGACGTCTTTCTGATTTCTGCTGAATTATGTGTCCTTTGTCTGTCGGAGTTTCCTCTTTGGTGACTCACTCTTTCATAAGCTTGGCCTGTATTTCTATTGGGTTATCTTTGTTATTAATTGGTTGAGGTTCATTCTATATAGTAGGTATTTAATCCTTCATCTGTTTTGTATTTGGGAAATATTAATATCTTCTCCCATTCTGGGAAATACTATTTTCAACCCTGAAAAAATAATTCTAATTTAAAAATACAAACATAACCTTTTTTGTTCGCAACATGACATGTTTTAGGAGTATCTTCTTTATTCCACATACTGTTATATCAAGAATAATAAATGCAAAGAAATCATGCCTATGTCATTGCCAAGTAGGCTGAGACAAGTAAAGACATTTACCAGACAGCTTTCCAAAACGTTTCCTAAGGGAGCTGCTGCACACTGTTGCTGGGACCTTCCGCTGGGTGTGGAGGAGCTCTGCACACTATTGTTGCGACCATCCACTGGGTGTGAAGGAGCTCTGCACACTGTTGCTGGGACCATCCACTGGGTGTGGGAGGAGCTCTGCACACTGTTGCTGGGACCTTCCGCTGGGTGTGAAGGAGCTCTGCACACTGTTGCTGGGACCATCCACTGGGTGTGGGAGGAGCTCTGCACACTGTTGCTGGGACCATCCACTGGGTGTGGGAGGAGCTCTGCACACTGTTGCTGGGACCTTCCGCTGGGTGTGAAGGAGCTCTGCACACTGTTGCTGGGACCATCCACTGGGTGTGGGAGGAACTCTGCACACTGTTGCTGGGACCTTCCGCTGGGTGTGAAGGAGCTCTGCACACTGTTGCTGGGACCGTCCACTGGGTGTGGGAGGAACTCTGCACACTGTTGCTGGGACCTTCCGCTGGGTGTGAAGGAGCTCTGCACACTGTTGCTGGGACCGTCCACTGGGTGTGGAGGAGCTCTGCACACTGTTGCTGGGACCGTCCACTGGGTGTGGAGGAGCTCTGCACACTGTTGCTGGGACCGTCCGCTGGGTGTGGAGGAGCTCTGCACACTGTTGTTGGGACCTTCCGCTGGGTGTGAAGGAGCTCTGCACACTGTTGTTGGGACCTTCTGCTGGGTGTGAAGGAGCTCTGCACACTGTTGCTGGGACCGTCCGCTGGGTGTGGAGGAGCTCTGCACACTGTTGCTGGGACCGTCCACTGGGTGTGGGAGGAGCTCTGCACACTGTTGCTGGGACCGTCCACTGGGTGTGGGAGGAGCTCTGCACACTGTTGCTGGGACCGTCCACTGGGTGTGGGAGGAGCTCTGCACACTGTTGCTGGGACCATCCGCTGGGTGTGAAGGAGCTCTGCACACTGTTGCTGGGACCTTCCACTGGGTGTGGGAGGAGCTCTGCACACTGTTGCTGGGACCTTCCGCTGGGTGTGAAGGAGCTCTGCACACTGTTGCTGGGACCTTCCACTGGGTGTGGGAGGAGCTCTGCACACTGTTGCTGGGACCGTCCACTGGGTGTGAAGGAGCTCTGCACACTGTTGCTGGGACCTTCCACTGGGTGTGGGAGGAGCTCTGCACACTGTTGCTGGGACCGTCCACTGGGTGTGAAGGAGCTCTGCACACTGTTGCTGGGACCATCCACTGGGTGTGGGAGGAGCTCTGCACACTGTTGCTGGGACCGTCCGCTGGGTGTGAAGGAGCTCTGCACACTGTTGCTGGGACCATCCACTGGGTGTGGGAGGAGCTCTGCACACTGTTGCTGGGACCGTCCGCTGGGTGTGAAGGAGCTCTGCACACTGTTGCTGGGACCATCCACTGGGTGTGGGAGGAGCTCTGCACACTGTTGCTGGGACCGTCCACTGGGTGTGGGAGGAGCTCTGCACACTGTTGCTGGGACCGTCCACTGGGTGTGGGAGGAGCTCTGCACACTGTTGCTGGGACCTTCCGCTGGGTGTGGGAGGAGCTCTGCACACTGTTGCTGGGACCGTCCACTGGGTGTGAAGGAGCTCTGCACACTGTTGCTGGGACCGTCCACTGGGTGTGGGAGGAGCTCTGCACACTGTTGCTGGGACCGTCCACTGGGTGTGAAGGAGCTCTGCACACTGTTGCTGGGACCTTCCACTGGGTGTGGGAGGAGCTCTGCACACTGTTGCTGGGACCATCCACTGGGTGTGGGAGGAGCTCTGCACACTGTTGCTGGGACCATCCACTGGGTGTGGGAGGAGCTCTGCACACTGTTGCTGGGACCGTCCGCTGGGTGTGAAGGAGCTCTGCACACTGTTGCTGGGACCATCCACTGGGTGTGGGAGGAGCTCTGCACACTGTTGCTGGGACCGTCCGCTGGGTGTGAAGGAGCTCTGCACACTGTTGCTGGGACCATCCACTGGGTGTGGGAGGAGCTCTGCACACTGTTGCTGGGACCGTCCACTGGGTGTGGGAGGAGCTCTGCACACTGTTGCTGGGACCGTCCACTGGGTGTGGGAGGAGCTCTGCACACTGTTGCTGGGACCTTCCGCTGGGTGTGGGAGGAGCTCTGCACACTGTTGCTGGGACCGTCCACTGGGTGTGAAGGAGCTCTGCACACTGTTGCTGGGACCGTCCACTGGGTGTGAAGGAGCTCTGCACACTGTTGCTGGGACCGTCCACTGGGTGTGGGAGGAGCTCTGCACACTGTTGCTGGGACCGTCCACTGGGTGTGAAGGAGCTCTGCACACTGTTGCTGGGACCTTCCACTGGGTGTGGGAGGAGCTCTGCACACTGTTGCTGGGACCGTCCGCTGGGTGTGAAGGAGCTCTGCACACTGTTGCTGGGACCATCCACTGGGTGTGGGAGGAGCTCTGCACACTGTTGCTGGGACCGTCCACTGGGTGTGGGAGGAGCTCTGCACACTGTTGCTGGGACCGTCCACTGGGTGTGGGAGGAGCTCTGCACACTGTTGCTGGGACCTTCCGCTGGGTGTGGGAGGAGCTCTGCACACTGTTGCTGGGACCGTCCACTGGGTGTGAAGGAGCTCTGCACACTGTTGCTGGGACCGTCCACTGGGTGTGAAGGAGCTCTGCACACTGTTGCTGGGACCGTCCACTGGGTGTGGGAGGAGCTCTGCACACTGTTGCTGGGACCGTCCACTGGGTGTGAAGGAGCTCTGCACACTGTTGCTGGGACCTTCCACTGGGTGTGGGAGGAGCTCTGCACACTGTTGCTGGGACCATCCACTGGGTGTGGGAGGAGCTCTGCACACTGTTGCTGGGACCGTCCACTGGGTGTGAAGGAGCTCTGCACACTGTTGCTGGGACCATCCACTGGGTGTGGGAGGAGCTCTGCACACTGTTGCTGGGACCGTCCGCTGGGTGTGAAGGAGCTCTGCACACTGTTGCTGGGACCTTCCACTGGGTGTGGGAGGAGCTCTGCACACTGTTGCTGGGACCATCCACTGGGTGTGAAGGAGCTCTGCACACTGTTGCTGGGACCTTCCGCTGGGTGTGGGAGGAACTCTGCACACTGTTGCTGGGACCGTCCACTGGGTGTGAAGGAGCTCTGCACGCTGTTGCTGGGACCTTCCACTGGGTGTGAAGGAGCTCTGCACACTGTTGCTGGGACCTTCCGCTGGGTGTGGGAGGAACTCTGCACACTGTTGCTGGGACCGTCCACTGGGTGTGAAGGAGCTCTGCACACTGTTGCTGGGACCATCCACTGGGTGTGAAGGAGCTCTGCACGCTGTTGCTGGGACCTTCCACTGGGTGTGAAGGAGCTCTGCACACTGTTGCTGGGACCGTCCGCTGGGTGTGAAGGAGCTCTGCACACTGTTGCTGGGACCGTCCACTGGGTGTGGGAGGAGCTCTGCACACTGTTGCTGGGACCGTCCGCTGGGTGTGAAGGAGCTCTGCACACTGTTGCTGGGACCATCCACTGGGTGTGGGAGGAGCTCTGCACACTGTTGCTGGGACCGTCCGCTGGGTGTGAAGGAGCTCTGCACACTGTTGCTGGGACCATCCACTGGGTGTGGGAGGAGCTCTGCACACTGTTGCTGGGACCGTCCGCTGGGTGTGAAGGAGCTCTGCACACTGTTGCTGGGACCATCCACTGGGTGTGGGAGGAGCTCTGCACACTGTTGCTGGGACCGTCCGCTGGGTGTGAAGGAGCTCTGCACACTGTTGCTGGGACCATCCACTGGGTGTGGGAGGAGCTCTGCACACTGTTGCTGGGACCTTCCACTGGGTGTGAAGGAGCTCTGCACACTGTTGCTGGGACCTTCCACTGGGTGTGGGAGGAGCTCTGCACACTGTTGCTGGGACCTTCCACTGGGTGTGGGAGGAGCTCTGCACACTGTTGCTGGGACCTTCCACTGGGTGTGGGAGGAGCTCTGCACACTGTTGCTGGGACCTTCCACTGGGTGTGGGAGGAGCTCTGCACACTGTTGCTGGGACCGTCCGCTGGGTGTGGAGGAGCTCTGCACACTGTTGCTGGGACCGTCCGCTGGGTGTGGAGGAGCTCTGCACACTGTTGTTGGGACCGTCCGCTGGGTGTGGAGGAGCTCTGGGAGATGCGGTGTTGGGAGGAGAGTCTACACAGTTGCTGACTTGCAGCTCTTCACCTGGAGCTTCCAAGAGCTCTGAGGCAGGCCGGCAGAGCCCCTCGTGCACACCTGTCAAAGATGCTCTCTCTCCTGGCATACCCTTGAGGCCCTAGGCCACCTGCTGCCCTCGCCGTCTTCCATCGAGTACAGTGGGATGCACTTAACGTGAGTGCTCCCGGGATCACATCCCACAGAGTCTGTGGCCCTGTAGACAGACAGTCTCTGTAATCTTGTAATCTCCCCACAGCACAGCCGTCCGCCTTCACTGGCACCTCAGCATCTGCAGGGAGCATCCCGGTCCCAGGAAACATCATCCAGCCCAGAGGGCGGCAGGGTCGCCATAGATGCCAGCCTTTACCCAGCACTAAAAGTATTTTTGTTTTTGTTTTTGTTTGTCTTAAATGTTGATAACTTCATAATTACTATTTACGTTAGGGCTTTAAAATACCTTTCCAAAATCCTACAAAGTTTCTCTTTTGAGAGCCATTCTTCAGATCCCTGTACTAGCCTTCTTTCTTTAATTTTCTTTTAGATTTTTTTTTTATTTTTTAAATTGTTACACTAGTGCAGATTGTTTCTCCCATTATAGGGTTTGCAGTCATGAAAAGTGTTGATAGGGATTATATCCATGAAAATATTTCTAGAACATTCATTCATTTTATATTAACAGCTTGCATTGGTGTGGTACATTTGTTGCAATTGATGAACCAGTATTGGTACAGCATTATTAACAAATGTTTATAGTTTACACTTGGGTTCACTCTTGTGTTGTACATATTCACCATGTTAAAGAAAATTAAATGTCCATTCCTGACAAGTTTAATTTCATCCTCTCTCAGGCCCCCACCACCATCTTTTTAATCTGTTGTTTGGAATTACCCCTCTCGTTCCAAAGAAACATTCACAATGGCAGTGAGCATGTAAACTTTCATAGTGCTTTGAATTTTTAAAGTACCACATTCTGCATTAAATTGCTCACTTCAAGTTTCCATGCAACTAGAGGGAAAATAGGAGCCCAAAAGATCTTCCCACTGGAAATAAAGCAGCTTGATTATCTTCACTATGCAGTTTAAGAAGTATAGTGCTGCTTCTAATACTAAATTCAGATCTGCATGTTTAGGCTAAGTTACAAGAGCTGTAATGACGTCACAGGAAATGGTACTTCAGAACTTAATCCGTGTGGATTACCATCAGGTCAAATTAAAGTGGATGGGGCAAACACTTCCATTAATCGGATGCCGAATCTCTCTACTCTTCCATCAGCTGTCTGCTCCTCTATGTGCATAAAGGCACACTGTCACTGGATCTTTCTTCCTTTTTCATCCTCCCCCCAAAATCATGAAATTCACATTTTGAGTTCTCAAATTCTGAAACTTTTTTTTATCAACACATAACCATACGTGATATCTCAGAATTAAATATTCAGCATGTTTCCAGTGTCGGATTTTATTTTTCATGACAAAATTACCTCACCTTGCAGAGTGACCACGTTCTGCTTTAGATTTCCAGGTCACAATGCTTTGCATCAGAACTCTCGAGCGTTGATGGTTGGACATGTGATCGCTGCTTTATTTGTTCGGAGAAGGCTCGTTAGTTCATCTTACTGCTTTTCACTTTGCCCACCGTTTTTATGAAATCTGGCATTTTCAGTCTTTTCTTAGAACAAACTACTAAAAATAGGGGAATTTTCAGTTTGGGGTTCCGTATCTACCATGAGAACACCCAAATGGAGACCTCTCCTTATCCTGTCTGCACAAGATACAGGCCTTGGCCAGTCACTGGGCTGTAGCTGAAGCCACACGTGGGTTGCACATGACTGTGGCAGACTCGTACAGAGGCAGTGACCCAAGCCTCAGTTTGTCTTCATGCTTCAGGGCTTTAGTTAAGCGAATCATTTAAATAAGAAATATTTAAGGTATTTTTTTCTCTTAGGACTTTCTCACTGTTTTTGTGTTTGGTTTGTTTTGTTTTGTTTTTAATTTACAATGCCACATTAAAGTCAAAAATGACTTGTTGAGAGCTGTAAGTGTGACACTGTGTGCTTGGCCGGGCACAGACACCAAGCAGTATCCCCAGCGTTGAGCAGAGGCAAACCAAAGGCATGGCTTATCCTGCCTGCTGAGGTCAGGATAGGGAAGGACACACCCAGACAGGCAGAGACAGTGGGAAATAAATACAAGGCAGTCTTCCCAGCAAAGCACTCGCGTAACTTGAAAATGAGACGGAAATGCCAGGGCAAACTTGTAAGTTTGTGCCTTACTGAAGAAAGCTGTTAAAATTGGGCAAAGGGTCTGGAAGGCTCCCGCAGACCCTTCTGTGAGGCAGGTGGCACAGGCGTCTAGGCATCATGTCACACCTGCTGCGGCTTCACGGCAACCTAGCTGCCTCTGGGCCCTCCCGCCCTAGTTTGCAGTGACACAGAAGGCTGCAGACAGGATGTGATCCACCCAGCACAAACAGCTAGTGAGTGGCGGAAGGTAGCATACCCCACTGAAGGGAAGCTGAAATGTCATCTTTGTTCCCTTTCACTTTTCACTGCCCAGCACCAAGGCCCGGGCAATTCCTGGCACATTTCTCTTTTCTATAGTGGCAGCACGGATTTTCAGCACAACAAGGGACAGTCTGAAATAAATTTTGTAGGAGTATTTTCATTTAATGTTTTCTAAATGATGAATGAGAACACTTCTACAGTATTTATACCAACCTAGATTTTGGCAGGTCACAACTATACGTGGGAATCTTCCGGAAAAATAGATCCACTAGGAATTGTTTTTCCTTACAGATTTTGACTAGCTTCTCCTTTTTTTTTTTTCCTTTCCAATGCTCTTTCTCCCTGCAGGAGAGAGACGGGCCTCAGGGCTGGCGTGGAAGCCTTGCATATTTTATCTCGCTTGACAACCACCCTTAGCATGGAGGATTTCAGTGAGATTCCCAGGGTAGCTCTTCAGAGACAGGGGCTAGGTTTGGCCACTGAGAGAATCAGCTTAAAGGTATTTTTATGTGCATTTACTTAAGAACAAAAGTATGAATTACACCAAAGCAGCTTCTGTATGCATCTTGTTGAAGAGGGGAGTAGTTTCCTTGAGGACACGGACCTCGTGGCTGTCATTGTGTGCACCCGGTGCAGGCCCTCCTGCCCAGCGCTAGGAGCTGCTGAGTAAATGTCAGCTCAGTGAAATTCACACACCTTACCTGGAGCTCACAGACAGTTTCTCCAGCTGCTTCCATTTATTGTTTTAATTCTGTGATCTATATATTTTTTCTAGGAAGGGGTGTTTTTCTTTCTAATTTAATTCCCTACATTTTTCTCTTTCATATGAAGTTGCAGATAATGTTTTTCCTTCGGATTTTTATTCTTTAAGATTTTTAACCTGGGCAAGACTTTTTCAATGATACAAGTCAAGGAGGATGAAGATCTTTTTCCACTTCAGTCTTCACTTTGCTCCAGCTATTGCTAAGAAAGGCACAAACAATGACAGCATGTTTAAGGAAGAACCTGGCCGGCTTGGGTCACCGCTGCTGTCTTTCTTGGTTTTGCGTCTACCTGGGAGAGCCCAGCTTTTAGGTTCCCATTGAGGGAAGCATGAGAGAGGATTGCTTGGGGGATGCTGCCAGAGCTTCCAGCTGACAGTCTCTGCAGAGCGGCTGCCAAGTGGCCTGGTGGCCGTATATTGGCAGTTTTTGATGAATTGGGATTAGGGAATGTTTGTTTACTTGATAACCGAGTGTCTACAAGGAGAGGTGGCAGCGTGAGGGAATAGTGCCACCATAATGAGGACACAGCCAGCCATCTCTTCCCTGCCACAGAACCCCAGGCAGTCCCCTTCAGGCTACAGTTTTCCATCTGGACTGAGGGACTGGCCGGTGCAGCAGGAGGAGCCGATCACCCTCTGTGGGAACGAGGATGCCCAGAAGTTCCAGTTACTGTGGTTTGTATGTTCTTCTTTTTGAGATGGAGTCTCGCTCTGTCGCCCAGGCTAGAGTGCAGTGGTGCGATCTCGGCTCACTGCAATGTCCACCTCCCAGATTCAAGCAATTCTCCTGCCTCAGCCTCCCGAGTAGCTGGGATTATAGGCGCATGCCACCACGCCCAGCTAATATTTGTATTTTTAGTAGAGACGGGGTTTTCGCCATGTTGGCCAGGCTGGTCTCTAACTTCCAGCCTCAAGTGATCTGCCCGCCTCAGCCTCCCAAAGTGCTGGGATTACAGGCGTGAGACACCGCGCCCAGCTGAGTTACTGTTAACTGTTACTGGGGGGGCAGGGGAAGGGCTCATTAACATTTTTTTAAATAACATTAACATTTTTAAAATGTTAAAATTTAATTCTGAAAGAGTTTTGCTACATTAGTGCTAGTTTTAATTGTGATTTTATTCAATATGTCCCCCAAATGTAAGGAAGAAATTGGTACATTTTGTTCACAAAAATATCCTCCCCACCTCCCAAAAGCAGTAGAAATGGGAGTGCCATAGCACGGGGGAGATTTGAAAAGAGCCCGGAAGTTGGGTTTGTTGGAGGAGGAGGATCTGAGCACAGCTCAGCTCCACCTGCTCCAGCAGCGCAGAGTCCACGAGTACAAGCAGGTGTTTGGTCCCCAAGGCCTCACGGAAGTTCAGGCAGAATTTCATCACTTTCTTTTCCCTTAACCCCCATTTAGGTTTTAAACGCCTGTGTGGTTTTTAAAAGGGTAGAAGTAGCAAGGAAACAATATATATCTAATGAGGGACATTTTCCTGTGTGATATGTAATGAATGCACTATATGTAGTACTAATTACCTGTTATAATGAAGGCACTGTATAGTACCGATTACCTGTTTTAATTTGATCCTAAGGAAGGTCAATGTGCATTTTGAGGCATTATAAAAATATAGTTGATATTACCTGATAACCTTTGAGTTAGCGAATTTTAATTTCACATCAGTAAGGTACTGTTTTAGAGCAGTGCTTCTCCATCTCAGCATGCACAGGAGTCACCCAGCCTCTTGTGGAGGGCAGGCCCTGATGCAGCAGGTCTGGGCAGGGCCTGAGACTCTGAAGTTCTAACAAGGGCACAGGTGATAAGACTGCAGCTGGTCAGAATGTACCTTTAATCAAGTATTAATATTACTCTTTCAGCTACAGCTGGCCACTATATTTAATAGTATTTCTGACCAAAAAAAATACATATTTTAAGTCTCAATTTGAGATCCCAAGAACACAGTCCTTCACCCCAAAGAAATGGATCTGATTTTATCTTTTTTCATGTGGCAATCCCCATATCTGAACCATGCTCATTAAAAACTCCATTTTCCATCTAATACCTTGGAGACACCATCTTTATTGTATACTAAAGTATATATGTATTCCCTTTTTGTAATTTACAGAAAAATCGAGTAGAGAGTTCTATATACCCTCTTTTCTTCTGCACAGTTTTTAATAACATCTTGCATTTTTATTATTAATAAGTATAAAAATTTTGCATTAGCGTAGAACTTTTATTATAATTGATAAACCAATGGCGGTACATTGTTGTTAAAGTACATAGTTTACCTTAGGGCTCACTCTTGCTGTTGTCCATTCTGTGGGTTTCAACAAATTAATGGCATTGCGTGTTCATTGTACTGTCATGCTGAATAGTTTCACTGCCCTGTGTATTAATCCCCCCACCACCCCTGGATTAATACCCCACCACCCCTGGATTAATCCCCCATCACCCCAGGATTAATACCCCATCACCCCAGGATTAATCCCCCACCACCCCTGGATTAATCCCCCATCACCCCAGGATTAATACCCCATCACCCCAGGATTAATACCCCACCACCCCTGGATTAATACCCCATCACCCCTGGATTAATCCCCCAATCACCCCAGGATTAATACCCCACCACCCCAGGATTAATACCCCACCACCCCAGGATTAATACCCCACCACCCCTGGATTAATCCCCCATCACCCCAGGATTAATGCCCCACCACACCTGGATTAATCCCCCATCACCCCTGAATTAATCCCCCATCACCCCAGGATTAATACCCCACCACACCTGGATTAATCCCCCATCACCCCAGGATTAATACCCCACCACACCTGGATTAATCCCCCATCACCCCAGGATTAATACCCCACCACCCCTGGATTAATCCCCCATCACCCCTGGATTAATCCCCCCATGGCCCCTGGATTAATCCCCCAATCACCCCAGGATTAATACCCCACCACCCCAGGATTAATACCCCACCACCCCTGGATTAATCCCCCATCACCCCTGAATTAATCCCCCATCACCCCAGGATTAATACCCCACCACACCTGGATTAATCCCCCATCACCCCTGGATTAATACCCCATCACTCCAGGATTAATACCCCACCACCCCTGGATTAATCCCCCATCACCCCTGAATCAATCCCCCATCACCCCAGGATTAATACCCCACCACACCTGGATTAATCCCCCATCACCCCTGGATTAATACCCCATCACCCCAGGATTAATACCCCACCACCCCTGGATTAATCCCCCATCACCCCTGAATTAATCCCCCATCATCCCAGGATTAATACCCCACCACACCTGGATTAATCCCCCATCACCCCTGGATTAATACCCCATCACCCCAGGATTAATATCCCACCACACCTGGATTAATCCCCCATCACCCCTGAATTAATCCATCACCCCAGGATTAATACCCCACCACACCTGGATTAATCCCCCATCCCCCTGGATTAATCCCCCATCCTCCTGGATTAATCCCCCATCCTCCTGGATTAATCCCCCATCGCCCCTGGATTAATCCCCCATCACCCCTGGATTAACCCCCCATCACCCCTGGATTAATCGCCCATCACCCCTGGATTAATCCCCCATCGCCCCTGGATTAATCCCCCATCCCCCTGGATTAATCCCCCCATCCTCCTGGATTAATCCCCCATCGCCCCTGGATTAATCCCCCATCGCCCCTGGATTAATCCCCCATCCCCCTGGATTAATCCCCCCATCCTCCTGGATTAATCCCCCATCGCCCCTGGATTAATCCCCCATCCCCCTGGATTAATCCCCCCATCCTCCTGGATTAATCCCCCATCGCCCCTGGATTAATCCCCCATCGCCCCTGGATTAACCCCCATCACCCCTGGATTAATCGCCCATCACCCCTGGATTAATCCCCCATCGCCCCTGGATTAATCCCCCATCCCCCTGGATTAATCCCCCCATCCTCCTGGATTAATCCCCCCATCCTCCTGGATTAATCCCCCGTCGCCCCTGGATTAATCCCCCATCGCCTCTGGTTTAATCCCCCCATGGCCCCTGGATTAATCCCCCATCACCCCTTGATTAATCCCCCCATCCTCCTGGATTAATCCCCCATCGCCCCTGGATTAATCCCCCACCACCCCTGGATTAATCCCCCATCACCCCTGGATTAATCCCCCACCACCCCTGGATTGACCCCCATCACCCCTGGATTAATCGCCCATCACCCCTGGATTAATCCCCCATCACCCCTGGATTAATCCCCCATCGCCCCTGGATTAATCCCCCATCGCCCCTGGATTAATCCCCCATCCTCCTGGATTAATCCCCCATCGCCCCTGGATTAATCCCCCATCCTCCTGGATTAATCCCCCATCGCCCCTGGTTTAATCCCCCCATGGCCCCTGGATTAATCCCCCATCCCCCTGGATTAATCCCCCATCCTCCTGGATTAATCCCCCACCACCCCTGGGAGCTTGGAGTCTTTCCATTGTCTCCATAGTTTCCCCTTTTTCAAAGGTCTTATAGTTGGAATCATACAGTATGTGGTCCTCAGATTGGCTTCGTTCACTTAGGAATGTGCATTTAGGGTTCCGCTGTCTTTTTCTGCTTGATAGTACGTTTCTTATCTCTGAATAATATTCCATTTTATGTATATACCATAGCTTATTTATCCATTTCTCTGTTGAAGAACATCTTGGTTGCTTCTGGTTTTTGACAATTACGAATAAAGCTACTATAAACATTCTTTTTCAGGGTTTTGTGTAGATAAAAGTTTTATCACCTTTATCAGTTCCAATCCTTGGGTAAATCTCTAGGACTGTGATTGCTGGATCTTATGGTAAAAGTATTCTTAGCCTTGTAAATATCTGCCAAGCATCTTCCAAAACTTTCATACTATTTTGCTTTCCTAAGAGCAATCAATGAGAGTTCCTGTTGATTCACATCCTCAGCCAGCTTTTGGTATTGTCATTTTTTGGATTTTTCGCTATTCTGATAGGTGTGTAGTGTTATCTCATTGTTTTAATTTGCAGTTCCCTAATGACATATGATGATGAGCATCTTTTTATATGCTTGTTATTGATAAATCTTTATTGGTGATATGTCTGTTCAGATCTGTTGCCCATTTATTAATTGGGTTGTTTTCTCATTGTCTGTTTTTTGGAGACAGAGTCTCACTTTGTCACCCAGGCTGGAGTCCAGTGGTGCAGTTATGGCCCACTGCAGCCTCAAGCCCCTGGACTTAAGCAGCCTTCCCACCTCAACCAATGGAGTAGCAAGGACTGTAGGCACACACCACACCTGGCTAGTTTTTGTATTTTTTGTAGAAACAAAAAAAAGCGATCAGCTCGCCTCAGCCTCCCCGCGTGCTGGGATCCCAGGCATCAGCCACCATACCTGGCCTGTTGTTGATTTTTAAGAATTCTTCATATATGTTGAATACAAGTTCTTTATCAGATAGGTGTTTTACAGATATTTTCTTCCTATCTGTGACTTGTCTCTTCATTACTTTAATACTACGTTGGACAGAGCATACGTGTTTAATTTTAATGAAGTCCAACTTACTGATTTTTTTCTTTCATGGATTGTGTTTTTGGTGTTGTATCTAAAAGATTATCAGCAAACCCAGGTCACTCAGATTTTCATCTGTGTTCTGTTCTAGAAGTTTTATAGTTTTTGCACTTTACATGTAGTCTGTTATTGGAGTTAATTTTGGGGTAAGATGTAAGATGTGTGTCTAGATTCATTTTTTTTTTTTTTTTCATGTGGACATCCAGTTGTCCCAGCACCATTTTTGGAAAAACCTGTCCTTTTTCCATTGAATTACCTTTATTCCTTTGTCAGAGATCAAACTGACTATATTTGTGAGGACCAATTTCTTGTCTTTCTGCTCTGGGCCACTGATCTATTTGTCCGTTCTTTTTCTAGGACCACACAGTCACCCAGTCTTTTTTACAGTAGCTTTAGAGTAGCTCTGTAAGGTGGGTAGTGTCAGCCTGCCAGATTTGCTCTCTTTGATATTGTGTTGGATGTTCTGGGTGTTTTCCTTCTCCATATTAACTTCAGAATCATTTTGTTGATAACCACAAAATAATTTGCTGAGATTTTGATTGGGGCTGCATCGAATCTGTAGGTCAAGTTGTAAAGAACTGATATTTTAGCAGTATTGTCTTCCTGTCCATGAATGTGGAATATCTCTTGATTTCTTCAGCTCTGTGAATTTTTTCATCAGAGTTTTATAGTTTTCTTCCTATAGCTCTTGTGCATATTTTGTCCATTTTATACCTGGGTATTTCACTTATTTATGTAGAAATGATAGTGTGTTTTTAATTTCAAATTCCCATCATTTATTGCTAGTATCTAGGAAGCCAGTTGACTTTTGCATATTGATCTTGTATCCTGTGACCTTTAATCACTTCCTAGTTTAGAAGTGTTTTTGTTCTTTGAGATTGTTCTTTATAATTATGTCATTGCCAACAAGTAGTTTTATTTCCTTCTTCCCAGTCTGTGTACCTTTGGTTTTCTTGTCATTGCATTAGCTCGAACTTCCAGTACAATGTTCAGTAGAAGAGATAAGAGGGAACATTGTTGCTTTATTCATGATCTTAGGGGGAAGTCACTGAGTTTCTCACTCTTAAGTATGTTGTTAGCTGCAGTTGTTTTGTAGATGTCCTTTATTAAGTTGAGGAAGTTTCCCTCTATTCCTAGTTGGCTGAGAGTTTTTATCACGAGCTGGTGCTGGATTTTGTTAAATGCTTTTCTACATCTATTGATATGATTTTTGTTCTTTAGCCTGTTTGATGTGGTAGATTATGTTAATTGATTTTGGAATGTTAGATCACCCCTGCATACCTGGAATAAATTCTGTCTGGTCATGGTTCATAATTCTTTTTATACATTGTTGGATTTGGTTGCTAATTTTTTGTTGACTTCAGTTTTCTTAGATTTAGTTTGCTAATTTTTTTGAAGATTTTTGCATTTATGTTCATGAGACATATTGGTCTACAGTTTTTTTTTCTTGTAACGTCTTTGTCTGGTTTTGGTATTAGGGTAATGCCAGACTCATATAAGAAGTTAGAAAGCGTTCCTCTGCTTCTGTTTTCTGAAAGAGATTGTAGAGAACTGGTAGCATTTCTTCCATAAATGTTAGGTGGAATTCACAGTGAGACCATCTGGGTCTGGGGCTTGCTTTTTGGAAAGGTTTTTCTTTTTCTATCCAAGTTACCAAATGTATGGACATAGAGCTGTTCATAATATTCCTTTACTATTCTTTTACTGTTCATAGGATCCATAGTAATAGTCCTTCACTTCTAGTACTAGTTGTTTATGTCTCCTCTGTTTTTTGACTAGCCTGGGGAGAGACTTATTGGTCTTGTCAGAGTTTTATTGGTCTTGTCAAAGAATATGTGTTTGGTTTGGTTGATTTTGTCTATTGATTTCCTGTTTTCAGTTTCACTGATTTCTGCTCTAATTTTTATTATTATATTTTTATTATTTTCTTATATAATACAATAATATTTTTATTATTTTCTTATTATAATAAAATATTTTATTTTCTTATTATAATAAAATAATATTTTTATTATTTTCTTCTCTACTGCTTACTTTAGGCTTATATCGCTCTTTCTTTCCTTCTAGTTTTCAAAGGTAGAAGCTGGTTTCAGATCTTTCTTTTCCAATATATGCATTTAATGCTAAAAAGCTTCCTCTCAGCACTGCTTTTGCTGCATCCCACAAATTTTGATAAGTTGTATTTTTATTTTCACTTAGTTCAAAATATTTTCACATGTGCTTTTACATCCAGAAGCACCCCCATGTCCATGGGCAGTTGTCAGGATAAGGGGCAGCTAACTTTCTGCCACCTTCTCAGGTGAAGTGGCAGGAGTCACACAGCCTGTTTTCTCACCATCCACCAAACTGTATTCCAGATCGGAGTATTAACAGCTAGTCTATAAATTGAGATCGGAGTATTAACAGCTAGTCTGTACGTTGAGATCGGAGTATTAACAGCTAGTCTGTAAACTGAGATCAGAGTATTAACAGCTAGTCCCAAGTTGGGTTTGAGAACTTCCAGTAGAGGTTTGTTTCTGTGCTTATCTTACAGAGCTTGAAGGGTTCTTGAGATATTCTCTCCCTTGTGGTAAGTGATAAACCACACAGGAGTGATTCTGGCCCCTTCTCTACTTGAGACAGAAGGATGGAAGTGACGTGGCTTACATATAACTTACCATGTTGGGCCGGTTCCACAGTGACATGACTTACATATGACTTAATTGTAGGCCAGTCCCCTATGTCATTATGCGGATGGTCTAGAAATGTTTATTTCTAGAAAACCGAAGTGACTCAGGCTGTAACTTAAGCTCGGCCAGATATTCTCTTGAGATACAGAAATTATTTAGTGGCATCAAAAAAGAAAGTTTAAACATTTTAAGTTCAATAATTGTTACCTTTCTTTTCTCCAGGCTTATAATCACAATAGAACTGTTTTCCATAGTGTTCCTTAATTTTGACTGTCTTCTTTTTGGACCTTTGTTATTAAAGACCATAAACATAAAGCTCATTTCAGTGTGGTCACGGCCCATTCTCAGTAATGGTTAATGAATAGACAGATGGATGCATTGAGGCACAGATACGTTAAGTGGCTTGCAGAAGTCATACGCGTGTTTTCTCACCATCTTTCAGACTACATTCCAGATCCGAATATTCATCGCTTAGGCCTATTTTGAAAAGCACTTTACTGAATCTATGTGATTGCCCTCTTTGGCATTTCTCTATTCTTTATCTCATTTATAATCAGTGCACGCTATTTGATTTTTTGATGATTGTTATCTACTTAGTATACATACTACAGATCAAATTCCAAATCCTATTAGAAGAGAACACAATATCAACAAAAAGTTGACCTTACCCTGAGAGATGATGCAGCCACAGGTGATACGATATAAAGGGGGTTTCTCTTGGGCTTCTTCCTCTTCTTAGCACACTCAAAGCCAGGCAGCTCTGGGTGATGGATTTTTCAATTCCAGCTCCCTTGCCTCCTGTCAGAGGCGGAACGCAGGCTCCAGGGCCACACGGAATCCAGTGGGAGGCCCATCCCCAGGGCCCAGGCCTGAGACGCACCTGTGCTCAGTTTCGCCTCCTCCCCACTGGTTTTCCCGGGAGCACTTCCGGAACCACTGGCTGGCTTACAGCTTCTCCCTTCAGGGTCTCCTTCTGGGGAACCCAAGCTAAGCAACCTACCATTCGAGCTTGCTAAACTAAAGAAATATGAAAGAATATCTGAGCATTCTGGTTTTTCTTTTATTGGAGGAGGGGTTGGTGGTCTCTACTGTTTCATTCATTTTAGGATCGTTTCTAAATGATTGCAGTGTAGCTTTGGAAATTGTGGTGTCATCCACCTGTCTCCTCTGATAATTGTCGAGACATACATAGATAGAGCTCCATAGAGAAAACCAGCATGTATTTTATAGTTGACACCGTTAAATACTTCACAAGAAATAAAGGGATCTGTCATCACTTCTGCTGGGACATCTGCGACGCCTCCTTCAAGTGTGCCAAGTATGAATGCGTGCTCAGTTATGGCAAACAAACTCACTCAGCACTGATTGGATTCCAGGCTCCATGGTCCCCTTCTCGATGCGCATCTTGCACGCGGAGCTTCAGCAGTACCTGGGGAACCCACAGGAGTCGCTGGATAGACTGCACAAGGTGAAGACTGTCTGCAGCAAGGTAGGTGGCGCTGTCATTCTTCCCTGCCACGGGGAGAACATGTCCTCCACGCTCTCCCCACAGGACATGCCCATGCTGTTCCTTGCCCGTCCTGCCCCATGCACCATCGCTGCTTCTGCCTTCAGAAGGCTAGGTGACCCGGTTTGTGTGGCCTGGTAGTCGTGGCTCTTGCTGAAATCTTTTTTAGGGATGGTAAGAGTTTCTAGCAGAGCTTGAGTCCTGTAATTCTTACTGCCTGGTACTATGGGAAGCTGAAAGGCAGAGACATCTTTCTTGCCAAGGCTGCCAGCTGAAGCTTCAAGGTCAGTGTGCCAGACCACCCCTGTGTCCCACAAGTGCCCACACGCACCTGCCACGTGCAGACAGAGGTACCGGAGCAGTACTGAAAGCAATCATGGTTTAAGGTTTCAAATCCAAGTAAGTGCTCCTGCATTATGGCAACTGTCACTCATGATCCTGACTGCAAAGGCAGAGTCGGAGTGTTTTCGGACTCATTCTTGGTTGTGAAGTCACAGTTAATGTGGGAGCCACCAAAGTGGCACGTTATTACACTAACTGACATTGGGAAGAAATGTGGGACTCAGAGACTTTGCTGTCTACAGGCTGTTATAGAGTATTCATCTCAGATTAGGAATGATCCTGCCTTTCTACCCACATCACAGTGTTCCTGTATAGGTTCAGTGACATAAGGTATGCGGAAGTACTTTGAAAACTACAACAACAAGCAGTTATTAGGAGCAGCAGCATATTATAATTTTTGGGAAAACTAAGATTCTTCTTGTCAGATTCCTCCTTTCACTTCCTAACTGTTGTGGTAGAAGTTTTGCGGAGTTCCAAGATGATGGTGTTAACAGTGTTCCTAGTAAGGAAGGAAGGGGCCCTCTTTATCCTTATCTGTGGAGAAAAAACAGGCATTTCTAGGCCCCTTGTTGTCCTGGGCTTTGTACCCACTTCCATTTTTTTAATACCATAACTTAAAAGATAAAAAGAAAAATTGTTTGCTTTCTGTACTATATCAGTTGATGGAGAATCATGTTACCAACTTTTTTACATTTCAATACTTTTCTTGAATCTTAAAACGGGGTTTAATTTTATTTACAGAAATCGGAAGCACATAACTTGAAATTGAGAAGTTCTAAATCAGTGACTTTCTAAACTATACGAATTTTTCATTATCCTCCATGTCACATTGTAGGAAATCTTTATAGTATTTGAGAGAGAAAATTCTGGGCCATAGGGTGATTTGTGGATGGAAAAGCCAAGTTAGTTGAAGTAGTTTTGCAGGTCAGCTTTCCTGGTCCTGAAGTATGTCCTATTTCAGAATTATGCTCCTTAAATGCATACTACAGGCTGGGTACAGGGGCTCATGCCTGTAATCCCAGCTACTTGGGAGGCTGAGGCATGAGAATCGCTTGAACCCAGGAGGCTGAGGTTGCAGTAAGCCGAGATCAAGCCACTGCACTCCAGTCTGGGCAACAGAGCAAGACTCTGTCTCAAAAAAAAAGAAAACCTGCATACTACAGTGTAACGATGAGAGGAGCCACTTAGCACTAGCTATGAAGCAGCAGGGACGGTGGAGCAGAGAGCAGGAGCTTCCCACACCGCTGCTCTGGGCACCTGCACTTACTCCACCTGACAGACACCTTTGTTGCATTCATTATGAGGCAGCCACTGCTCTGAGTTCCAATATTAACTCATTTAATCCTTATCACAACCCTATGAAGGAGATGTTATTATCCCAATTTACAGATGGGGAAACTGAGGCACGGAGAGGTTAGGTAACTTAGGATCACATGAGTTGAACCCAAGTCATCTGGCTCTAAAGTCCATGCTCTTCATCACTTGCCTGGCTTCATCACTATAACATGTCCCGTTTGAAGAGAGAAGGACCGAGAGTCCTCTCTTCCACCCTGCACCAGCATTTCTGCTCCAAGAAAGGACAGTGCTGTCCGGGGTCAACTGACATCTGCTCAGAAGACCCCTGTGCTGAATGGGGCCCTGCCCCTTCCCCCTGACTGATGCCTGGAGATGGGCTCGAGCCTGTGCTCTGCTGGGCTGGGCCCTCCTGAGACTCTTGAGGGGGCTTCCAAGCAACAGCAGTTGACAGCTAAGCATCGTAGGGTTGGGGAGAAACCAGAAGGGTTAGTGCAGTCACATCCTAGGAACGTTTCTCTCAGGCTGACTGGGCGTGGGGCCACCGTCAGTGAGAGAGCCACTCATGCTTCTCGTTCCCTCCGCTGGTCTACAGTTCCACCTGCCTCTCATCTTGTGAATACATAACCGCACTTCAGGTATCTCTCATGTTTAAAGATACATATCTTTTCCATGGCATGATCCAAATCTAAGCCAACACTCCTTATGGTACTTAAATGAGGAAATCGCAATTCGTTCTAATCCTGGAAGAAAAACAAGCAGTTGGATTTATGAAAAGGTGTGTGTTGGTCTTCACCTTAAAGGATTTTCACCGTTAATTTCAATATGTAATTACTATGTGTTCCTTTATGTGCTGACTTAAAATTTGACACCCTCTTGAGAGAGAGAGCTGCACTGTGGCACAGCTGGTGGATGCCTGGACCAAGAGGGAAAGACCCAGGGCATGACCATACAGTCAGCCTTGCCTGTCCGCCACCTTTGGCAGGAGAAGAAGCACCGTCGCCAACTTCCTCGCTCACTTCCTTGCACGTTAGGGGCTCGTGGCCGCATGTGGGCATTCTTGACCTTTCTGTGGCTGGTTCAGTGTTGAACTGAAGCAGTTTTTATCTGGATGTGAACAGTGGGCACTGCGGGGACATGGAGCGATGCGTCTCCACGCTGTCCAGAACAGCTCTATCTGAGCTTGTTCATTTGTTCATGCAGCAAATGTCCTTTCAGCACCTACTGAGTACTGCACACTGGCAGTTCGGGACTCAACAGAACGCAGCCTCGCCCTCAGTGAGTTTACAGTTTGGTAGACGATGCTTGTTTCACCTGTTCCTTTTAGGTTTGCAGCCATCACCAATACATCATGATCCTCCAGAATTTAAAAAGGGACAGTTTGTGTTCATGCTAGAATTTCTTTACTCAAGAAGTGTGTATTAGTCCATTTGGCTTTGCCATAAAGGAATACCCGAGGGTGAGTCATTTATAAAGAAAAGGTTTATTTTGGCTCACAGTCCTGCAGGTTGTACAAGAAGCACAGTGTCAGCATCTGCTTCCGGTGAGGCCTCAGGAAGCTTTTTTTTTTTCTTGAAGCGGAGTCTCGTTCTGTCACCCAGGCTGGAGTGCAGTGGCGCTATTGGCTCACTGCAACCTCCACCTCCCAGGTTCAAGCGATTCTCCTGCCTTGCCTCCTGAGTAGCTAGGATTACAGGCGCCCATCACCACACCTGGCTAATTTTTCTATTTTTTAGTAGAGACAGGGCTTCACCATGGTGGCCAGGCTAGCCTCGAACTCCTGACCTCAAATGATCCACCCGCCTTGGCCTCCCAAAGTACTGGGATTACAGGCATGAGCCACTGCGCCTGGCCAGGAAGCTTTTAATCATAGTAGAAAGCAAAGGGGAAGCAAGTGTGTCACATGGTGAGAAAGACAGCGAGAGAGAAGAGGAGGAGGGAGGCACCAGACTTTTTTTGAGAATCAGATCCCAAGGTAACTAACAGAGCCAGAACTCATTCATTGCCGTAGGGATGGTACCAAGCCACCCATGAGGGATCCACCCCCAGGACACAAACACCCCCCACCAGGCCCCACCTCCAACACTGGAGCTCACATTTCAACATGAGATTTGGAGGGGGTGAATGTCCAAACTATATCATAGTGCAAAATCTAAAAATACTAAAAGGCAGCCCACCACTATTCTGCCAGTGTTGATTTGCTGGATTAAAGTGAACGGCTTGGTGTGGACTTCGATACCCTCTGCTCTCCACTGGTGAGTAAAGAGAGAGGTCAGACCAGAGACTCCAGGGTTCTCCAGCATGACATTCTGATTTTCCCAGACCTTCGCAACTCCAGGAAATCCTCAGGAAGTCTTAAACTAAGGATGTGTTAGTGAGACCTCTCCGTCCGTGGACTGCCCTTTGCTGCATTGTTTAAAGTATTCACCACACCTGCCCCAAACCACACGCACACACACAGCTCTGCTCAGGACACGTGCTGTGCGTCCCAGCACTGAGGTGCAGTCACGTGTTAACGCTGCATGGATGTGTGAGGTGCTGAATGCATTATGTTGATTACCCCCTACTAATGCCCACAGCAGCTGCAAGTGATTTTATTATCCTCAGTTCCCAGATGAGGAAAGTGGCCTCAGGGAGGTGAAGTGTTCCCCAGACAACTGCAGTGAGGCAGCGATGGAGCCTGGCTGAGCCCCATCACACAGCTCCAGAAGCCTCACCCTTGAGCACCACTCTGCGGTTCTCTGTGAAATTAGACCATCAGGATTGTGGTTTTTTCCTCCAAATACAGACTTTTCTCTGATGCTTTGTAAAGCAGGGGCTCTAAAGTTTGGTCTTAAACGTCACTTGAACAGTTCCAGAAATTTTAGCAATCTCTACTGCACTTGCTCCTGCCAAAAATTGCTCTCAGTAGATTCAGGGAACTGCGGACTCTTCCAGTGGGTGAGGAGAGTCAGAGTGAAAAGAAATGAGTCCAGAATGTTAAACATGATTTCCTTTGGTGCCGTTTTCCATTAGCTCCTCCTCCCGCAGTTTACCCTCCTTGGTCTGCACCTCTGGCCCCTGGTCTCCAGCTCCCCCTCAGGCTGCTAAGGGAAGCTGCGTGGGGAAGCCACCACCGCCATTTCCAGTTACCACTCCTGAGCTGGGCCACACCCAGGCCGAGCCCTGGAGTCCTGGATGACGCCTCCTCTCAGGTCTTCAGGGGGGACTTGAGCAGGCGGAGGCCAGTGCTGGGGCTGCAGTCGGTGGCCGTTGGCTGGCCCGGAGCCTTGACGCTGATCTGAGATGCTTAATTCAAGGACGTTCTACAAAACTGAGATTGTTGTTTCTAGAAAGAAAGCAGATACTTGGTTCATATTCCCCAAAGCACTCTGTCCCATTTCTTTTCACTGCTTGCCTGGCATCTGTTGTTGATCTTCAAAGGAGTGTTTCCAGGCTGGAGGTCAGGAACGACTGTAGAATCGAATGCTTGAGAAGGGGGTCAACAGTAGCGCAAGAAGCGAGCGAGGACGGCGGAAGGTTTTCATCCCGTAGTGATCAAGTCAGCGCAGAGCATTCAGGTTGCTCGGGAAATGAACACGCTGCCATTTGTACAGATGTGTGCCGAGCCCTGCTGTCTGATAATTGCCACTCCAGCAGAAGTCACGTCTTCTCAGGTTCAGTTCCCAGCGTGATTTCCCACAGGAAAAGAAGCCGCCCTCGGTGACAGCAGAGTGAGGTGCGGGCGGGCTCGGGAGCAGCTGGAGTGACAGGCAGCGCAGTGCCTGCCCCCAGTCGCTCAGACCAGGCCTCGTGCGGGTTGGAGCTTGTCATTCAGCTCTCAGGGGAGAGGCCAGAACAGGGCCGCCCCAGTCACCTGCGGGCTGCCGCTCACGAGAGTCGAGTCGCGCGGTTTGAGACGCAGTAGCTGCCGAAGTAGCAGAGGAAGAGGCTGGTCGGGGTGCCGCTGTGTGTGTGTGGCCTCACGTGGTGAAGTGCTCGTGACATCACATTCATTTAAAGCCAGAACTATCATTACAATGTGACCCTGATGAAGTAAGTGATATTCATTGGAGGAAGAATGCCCCGGTGTGTTAGTGGCGTAAACAATGTGATGAAAGGCCGTGTCATTCCCCTTTTCTTATCCACGTCTCACTCAACGCGTGTATCCATTTTATCATGTCATGAGACCTTTTGCTATTGAAAGAAGGAAGACCATGGGGCAGGAGCGAAAATAAAGGAAGCCCAGCGAACAGCCGGTTACGGGAGGGTAGGGCGTGGAGAGCAGCCGGTTACGCGAGGGTAGGGCGTGGAGAGCAGCCGGTTACTCGAGGGTAGGGCGTGGAGAGCAGCCGGTTACTCGAGGGTAGGGCGTGGAGAGCAGCCGGTTACGCGAGGGTAGGGCGTGGCGAGCAGCCGGTTACGCGAGGGTAGGGCGTGGAGAGCAGCCGGTTACTCGAGGGTAGGGCGTGGAGAGCAGCCGGTTACGCGAGGGTAGGGCGTGGAGAGCAGCCGGTTACGCGAGGGTAGGGCGTCTAGAGCAGCCGGTTACGCGAGGGTAGGGCGTGGAGAGCAGCCGGTTACTCGAGGGTAGGGCGTGGAGAACAGCCGGTTACGGGAGGGTAGGGCGTGGAGAGCAGCCGGTTACGCGAGGGTAGGGCATGGAGAGCAGCCGGTTACGCGAGGGTAGGGCGTGGAGAGCAGCCGGTTACGCGAGGGTAGGGCGTCTAGAGCAGCCGGTTACGCGAGGGTAGGGCGTGGAGAGCAGCCGGTTACGCGGTTACACGAGGGCGGAGGGCGTGTGCCGGGAGCACAATCCGGGCCGAGGCTCCTGGTAAGGGAGCAGAGCGGGAAGCTGATCCCCCACGGATTCTTAGGGGGCCGACTTCCCCTGTGTTGAAGATTCATCAAAGACTGATTCGAGTCTGTGTTCAGCATGTGTGTTTTAGATTAGAACAGTGTTGAGAATTTTTATATGGGGCCCAGTTTTAGCAGGACATCATTTAGGATCTTTACAAACGAGTTCAGGGTACTTCGTTTTATCTGTTGTCTTTGAGCCACTGAGTGAATTAGTAAATGTTTGCAAATGTGATTGCATCAGTGAAGAAGAACATATACCACGAGTTAAAATAAATTTCCCGTGCTGCTGAAAAATCAGTGCCGCCATCCTCTGACCCTGCTCCTCCCACGCGCCCTGCAGGCTGTCTCCCTCTGGGGTCGAGAGAGCTTCACAGACCATTTGGGAAAGAGCCAAGCAAACACACTTCTGCAAGCCATTTGCATAAGTAGACATAATCCATACGGAATGATGCACTGTTCGGTTGTAGTTTCATTCGTCAGTGACCTGCATCTGCCCGCCCAGTCTTGAGTTCAGCTCCATCCCTCCCTGCAGTTCCGCAGCCTCCGGCTTCCCCACCTCAGCTTGGCTGAGAGTTTCACGTTCATCCAAGTGCTTCTTTACAGACTCACTCCCAGCTGGAGGAGGCAGAGGGTAAGGTACATTTTCGTGCACTCTGGAAAAGAAACGTATTCAACAATGTCCATGTAGCTTTTGCTTCTCTATTGATAATTGCTAATGTGGTAGTGAGAGCTTTGTTTGTAGGAAGAGTTAATATCTTTTCTAAAAGGGTTTTTTGACAGATGGACATTCTTCAGTTTTGCTGTCTTATTTGTTAAGCAAAGTTAGAAACATAAGTGAGAACAGGCGTGGCTGGCCTCTAACACTGTCAGGGCCAGCACTCAGGGCCTGGCCACCCGCACACCGACAGTGGCCAGTTACTGCCATCACCGTGCCTGACCCAGAGGGTTTGGTTGCCCTTCTTTTCTGCTGCTTCCACAGAAAACAAATTGATTGTGGCTTAATCAGATGAGATGGGAATGACTGGCAGGTGGGGAGAAGAAAGGAAAGGCCGAGTGAGGATGGCCATCCATTGAGGCCACTTCCCTGCTCTTTGCCATTGAAGCCCATGCTCCTGGAACCCCGTGTGCGTTCAGAATGTGCAAGCAGCAGAAGGAGAGGGAGCGGAAAGCACTGGGCATCAGGGCTTTCCAGGGGAATGTCTTGACCTGGCAGTGGAAATTCACACCTTCAGAAACCTCTAGAGTTCATCGTGGCCAATCCTGGGACTTGGACTTAGGAATGCCCAACCCCGCCACCCAGCCGTGGCAACCCGATTCAAAACCAAATGCACCAAATGTGAACTCGAAGGCCATAGCCCTTGCCAGTGACCCAGCCCTGAAGCGGGCATGATAGCCCAGAGAAGAGGCCTTTGATGTAAGATGATTCTTAAATCGTGCATTCTTTGCCTTGCTTTTCTCGGCAGTATGTGTTCTGTCAATCTGTGATCTGAGTAGAAAGAAGAAAGTGTATTTTCAAGGTGTGAGGGGCCCAGAGGACACTGTCCCAAAAGCAGTGGTTGTGAGAGTGGCTTTGGAGTCAGGCTGACAGTCTGGAAACTTCCAGGTCCGCTCTGAAGTGCCGGCTGCATGACCAGCCGTCCAGCCTGTGTCCGCTTCGGCCTTTTTTGTGCAAGTGAGAGCATTGCTGATCCCCCCGGGGTGGCCAGGGGGCACACGTCAGTGACCCCGCACGGTGCCTGCCAGGCACGTGGTCGGTGTTTCATGATTCTTTGAGAGCTTTGGAGCAGCTCCAAGAAGACTCTTTTACTTTGAAAAGGTGCCCTGGGAAGCTGTGGTGGGACTGGAAGGTCGCAGGACTTTCCAAAATCTAAGTCTCTCCAGAACAGAGCTGCTCCAAGCTTTAGTCTCCACTCAAAAGGGTCCACTTAGTAAGTTCTCAGGTCCTTGGCTTAGTGCCAGCTTCCCAGTAGTTTGTATATTAGATGCCTTGGGAATAAAACCAGTTCCCTAAACCTATCCCGCGCTCACCCACGACCCATGACAGCCGCCAAAGGGACAGACGCAAAGGCTCCTTCCTCAAGGCCCCCTGCAGACAGCACTTTCCACACTGAAGGTGTCAGTGACCCAGCCAGAAAACCTGCTTCACCACCTCCTGGATAACTGCATAGGATGAGAACATAGATTTAGGTCTCTTTAAATATGAATAGGTTACAAATTGCCTTTTTAAATATTGCTTGAGATCAAGTGGTAGTGGTTATATATGGAGTCAAGCAGCTGGGATATTCATTCAAAGCGTGTAATTTTCTTCATTCTTTGGACAAAACACAAGCAGGTTTTTAATTTTGAATAATTGATCTTCCCTCCCATACTGTGGGCAGGTGTTGATGGTTCCCCACCTTGTTAGCCTGAAGCCTGTTCATCCCTGGACCGGCCATGACATGCCCAGTGCAGTATCCCCCACAGTGGGGCTGGCAGCAGCCCCTCCACACTATGCACAGAGCAGTCTGAGTCTGGAATCGTCTCTTCAGCCCTACAGCTGTTCCATCTGTTATTTTCTCCAAACTCCTCTTCCATGCATTTCCAAGCAGCGTCTTCTCATGATTACAGTCGCTTTCAGAGATGAGCTCATGCTGATACCCAGTGAAGAACCCAGTTCAGAATTTTCTTTTTTTTTCTTTTTTGTTTTTTTGAGACAGGCGGTCTTATTCTGTCACCCAGACTGGAGTACAGTGGCATGAACGTGGCTCACTGCAGCCTTGACCTCCCCGGTTCAAGCAATTCTTCTGCCTCGCCCTCCTGAGTAGCTGGGACTACAGGCATGCACCACCAAGCCTGGCTAATTTTTAAACTTTTTGTAGAGATAGGGTCTCACTATGTTGCCCAGGCTGGTCTTGAACTCCTGGACTCAAGCAGTTCTCCCACCTCAGCTTCCCAAAGTGCTACAGCTGACTATAAGCGTGAGCCACCATGTCCAGCCCAGAATTTTCAAATTAAACAAAACTAACCCTCCAACATGGTTCAGTACAGTGGCCTCAATACACTATTCCTCATGCAAAGCCTTCAATTGAAAGTGCTGGGTAACTTGGATTTGCCTGTGTGTTGACCATCAGTTGCTGCCTAACAGATTATCTGCAGCTCTGTGGGCTAAAACCACAGGGATGTATGACCTTCCTATTTCTGTGGGTCTTGAGTCCAGCACAGCTTCTGGGTCGCACTGGCTCAGGTCTGTCCTGAGGTTGCAGTTACGATGGTGACCGCAGTGTCTCACCTGAGGGCTCAGCTGGGGCTGGAGAACTGGGCTCCGGGAGGCTCCGTCATACACCCGCTGAGTTCTGCTGCTGTTGGTGAGAGGCTGGGTTCCTGGCCTCATGGTTCTTTCTGTAGGGCTTCTCGTGCATCTCACAGCATAGCAGCTGGCTCCCTGCAGAGAGGGAGGGAGGAGGAGGAAGCCACAGTGCCTTGCACGGCCGGGTCTCAGAGGTCTCTATGTCCCCTCCACCTGGTTCTGTTTGTTGGACGAGTCACTAAGTCCAGGCCACACGCAAGGGATGGGAATGAGACTCTGCCTTTTGAGGAGTGCTCAGGAATGCATGGCCGCATTTAAACTGCCACACTGGGCCGGTCAGCTGGGTCTGTTCCACTTCAGGATCCACAGGCCTCTCCTGGCCCTGCAGGACAGGCTCCCCTGCCTCCACTCCAGCCCGTCTTGGTGGTTGTGAGCCGCACTTAACCCTGCCAGGATGCGGCTTGTACTGGGAGGCCCATGGGCTCCGAGAGGACTTCCCTTCAACCTCCAGGCACCTTGAAACTGCCCAGCAGCCAAACCTCAGAGCTGTGGAAGCTCCTGGACGTTTCAAAGACCCACTTAATATTTAGAAGTCAGTGCAGCATTAATTTCATTGCTCCCCGATCCCACATAGCGAAACCTTTCACAGTTTAGTACAGGGATGATGGTGAAAGAGAAACCACAGGGAAAATCCGAGGCAGTGGAATTGTTTAATTTCTGGTTGCTTCTCCTCTTATTTGTAATTCATATCCATTCAGCATCTTTAAAGCTTACAAAATGCTTCAAGTACATTCTCATTGGAGTTCCGTGATTTGTAAAACAGGCATGTGAAAAAATGGGAAGCTAAGGAAATAGGAATTCAGAGAAGGTACACTGAAGGTACGCTGAAGGTCAGCCTGAACTTGAACCCACGTCTTCTGGCACCGGACATCCCTGTTCTTGTCACTGCGGCACTTTGCTCTGTGTGTGGAAAGTGTGAAGGGCCCCTGCAAATGGGCATGATGCTGCCTCCTCCACAGGTTTATTTTTGTGAAATCAAACAGAATACTGTTTGTGCTTAAAAACCATCCTGCGCCCCCATCTGTAAAATACATCGTCCCCGGTACTTCCCAGCAGGCGCTAAGCACCACCCACACTGCCGGCGCCTGACCAGACAGCTCCATGGAGCTCCTGACCCAGCTTCAACCCGTCGGGAACAGCTCCCAGGGAATGTGCAGGAAGGTGCCTCCAACACCCGGCCCTTTCTGCCCCTCGGCCCCTGTGGTCACTCTGCCCTCCACAGTCCTTCTGCCCCTGTGGCTGGTCGCTTACTGCTCTGTGCATCTTCCTGAAGCACTTGGCACTGTTGCCTCATCTCTGTCCTCTTCCTCCTATGCCCTCGCCTGGGCCCTCAGCAGCTTCCAGCAGGGAGGGTGTGGGTGCAGTGATTTGGATCATGCCCCTACTCCTCAGAGCCTCTTCCCAAACGAACCGGGTGTGGCGTACTGGGCCTTTATTCTTCTGGGACACAAACACGGGACTGCTGATTGGTCTCTGATATAGACCCTGGAGTCTGCTCCTTTTGTCTGGGGCAAAAGGAACCAAGGAGGAAATTCCAGCCGCACCACATTTGCAAACGGCACACTGTCGGGCTTTTTTTGCAATAACTGCATTTCCTAAATAATTCAGGCTTTGGATTGAGAACGTGTCTGTCACTTTCCTTTATAGAAATAACCTTTTGTAAATCAATGTACTGTTACTTTATAAAGCCAGACAACTGTCTCTAGATAGACAGCAATAAAAGCTACCAACTGTGAACTGCTGTTTCTTTTCCTTTCACTCATGGATGCTCTTCTGCATCACACTGGGACCTATTAATTGACATTAAATGACACACCCTACAAATAAAACAATAGTCACCGAGGGTCAGAAGGTTGTGTCTGATATGCCTATGTTCCTGTCAACAATAGGGGCTTTCTCCAGCTGTCCCCTTCTCGGGCTGAAGCACCTCAGTGACCCAGATCCCTGCAGGCACTTGGCGTCGTTTCGTGTGTCCCTCTGCCCCAGCCAGGAGAGTGCTTTTTGCAGAGGGAGGGGTGTAGCCTGCCTGGTGTCTCCGTGTCCTACCCGTGTGCCCTCCCAGCTGGGTAGGTGGGTCTGGAGGGGTGTAGCCTGCCTGGTGTCTCCGTGTCCTACCCGTGTGCCCTCCCAGCTGGGTAGGTGGGTCTGGAGGGGTGTAGCCTGCCTGGTGTCTCCGTGTCCTACCCGTGTGCCCTCCCAGCTGGGTAGGTGGGTCTGGAGAGGTGTAGCCTGCCTGGTGTCTCCGTCTCCTACTCCTGCGCCTTCCCAGCTGGGTAGGTGGGTCTGGAGGGGTGTAGCCTGCCTGGTGTCTCCGTCTCCTACCCCTGCGCCTTCCCAGCTGGGTAGGTGGGTCTGGGCCAAAAGCAGCTGCTGCAGGTGGAGCTCCCGTCACTCACGTGCTCTGCGTTTGATGCCTCTGCTAGGATGGAGCTTCTGTTTCTGCATTTATGCGTCATTGGGGTGGGAAACTCTGTTTCCTTTTTTCTAGACCTTTCTCTTCCTGCTGCCCTTCTGAAGGACCTCATTCCCCCTTCTCCCCTCATTGGCCGTGATAGTCCACAGGGAACGTCAGCCCCAGCGCAGCTTGTGCTGAGACCACCATGGCCCTGTGGTGCAGGTCTTCTCTCAGGCCTTGCGTGCTCACTGCAAAGGTCTGGGGTGTTTCTGCAGGGTTTTCTCCTCCACTCAGCACGTGGAGATCGCCCATGGCATGGAGAGATGGCCCAGGCCCACAGAGACCTCGCCGCATAGAGGATTTGCCCAGACCCCTAGACCCCGCCACGTGAGGAGGTCACCCAGGCCCGTAGGGCTCCCGTGGTGTGCGGAGGCGCAGAACAAGCTCAGGAGTCTGCTGACCTGGTGCGCCACACCCCGGGGACCGCCAGTGGGCGTGTTCGAGGCTCCGCTGACCAGGGCGCTGTCAGGTCTGGTTCGGGCAGCGGCTTTGCCTCTGTGATAGGTGTCCCGTCCCTCTTTCTTCCTGTGCTCCCTCTACACTAGCCTAAGGGAAGTCAGTTTCCTTTTTTTAATAAATTTTAATTTTTGTAGATACATAGTAGGTGTTTATGGGTTATAGGAGATATTTTGATACAGGCAGGCAATGCGTAATAATCCCATCAGGGTAAATGGAGTATCCATCCCCTCAAGCATTGATCCTTTGTGTTGCAACAATCCAATTATACTCCCTTAGTTATTTTTTTAACGTACACTTAAATTACTATAGTCACCCTTGTACTAGCAAATACTAGGTCTTATTTGTTCTATTTTTTTTTGTACCCATTACCATCCCCACTCCATCCCCCACTACTGTTCCCAGCCTCTGGTAACCATCCTCCTGCTCTCCATCTCCATGAGTTCAGTTGTTTAAAGTTTAGCTCCCACAGGTAAGTGAGAACATACAATGTTTGTCTTTCTGTGCCTGGCGTATGTCACTTAACACAGTGACCTCCAGTTCCATCCATGCTGTTGTAAATGACAGGATACCATTCTTTTTTATGGCCGAAGAGTACTCCATCGTGTATATATGGCAATTCCTTTATCCCCTTGTCTGCTGATGGACACTTAGGTTGCTTCCAAGTCTTGGCTGTTGTGAACAGTGCTGCAGCACACACGGGTGTGCAGTGATCTCTGATAGACTGATTTCCTTTCTTTTCTTTGGAGTATATATCTAGGCATGGATTGCTGGGTTGTATGGTAGCTCTATTTTTTGTTTTTTGTAGAAACCTCAAACTGTTCTCCGTAGTGGTTGCACTGATGTACATTCCCACCAACTGTGGACAAGGGGTGAGGGAAGTTAATTTCATGGTAACACCAAGCCTTTCCTTTTTGTCAGTTTCTGTTCTTATGATCATTCATTAGAAGGCAGATTCACTGAAGAATGTCGTTTTACCTAGTTTAAACTGGCTAGATTCTTTTCAAGGTTACAATTTTGAACCCCACCTTGTCCCCTGAGTCATCGAGGTAGCCCAAGATAATGGTTAAGAGGAAACATCCTTTGTGTTGGCAGCAAGTTGTTCTCCAGTTTCTGTTAAGTAGTGTCCCTTGCAGGTGAGGAGAGGCTGCTTTCGTCCTCAGCAGGTAGAGACTGGGGAGTCAGACCAGCGGAAATCCTCACCTCCTGGGGTGGGCCGTGTGGGGAGTGTTAACTAGCAAGACGATCTAAATTCTCTACCCAGATCACAGCGGCTACAGCAGCTTTGCTTTCAGAGAAGAAAACACAAAAAAAAGTGCCCAAAAGTTAGAAAGCAAGCGGTAAAACCGGGAAGCGACACGTTGCACAAAACGTATTTGGTACGTTACAAAGGCCAGAAGCACAGTGCCCTGTAGGAATGAGACTGACATCTTCACAAAAGGTCATCATCAGTCTCATGTGACATTCTCCATGCTTTTTTTTTAAAGACAGGGTCTCACTCTGTCACCCAGCCTGGAGTGCAGTGGTGCAGTCCCTGGTCACTGCAGCCTTGACCTCCCAGGCTCAGGTGATCCTCCCACCTCAGCCTCCCAGGTAGCTGGAACCACAGGCACACACCACCATGCCCAGCTAATGTTTTGTATTTTTGTAGAGATGGGGTTTTGCCATGTTGCCCCAGCTGGTCTCTAACTCCTGGGCTCAAGTGACCCACCTGCCTCGGCCTCCCAAGGTGTTGGGATTACAGGCTTGAGCCACCGCTCAATCCCAGAAGTGTTGGGATTACAGGCTTGATGCTTGTCTTAAAAAACATATTCCCCATGTATGATGTCTGCAGATACTTCAAGAACATCATAAACACCACTTTCACCATCAGCTGGGAGCAGAGTCCCTCCCCATTCACTGTCGCCCCATGCCATAGGGACTTGGTGATGTTTACAGTGTGTCCCTGTGGGTGAACGGGATAAGGAAAAGATGGTGCACATACACCGTGGAATACTACGCAGCCATAAAAAAAGAACCAAATCATGTTGTTTGCAGCAGCATGGATACAGCTGGAGGCCATTATCCTAAGTGAATTAACACAGAAACAGAAAACCAAATAGTGAATGTTTTCACATGTAAGTAGAAGCTAAACATTGGATTCACATGGACAAAAAATAGACCAGAGACTACCAGTGGGGGGAGGGTGGGATGGGAGGAAGGGCTGAAAAATGATCTGTTGGGTCCCATGCTGACTACCTGGGTGATGGCTTCAATCGTACCCCAACCTCAGCATCACCCAGTATACCCAGGTAACCTGCACACATACCTCCTGAATCTAAAATAAAGTTGCAATTTAAAATAAATAAAATATCAAATGTTTTAATATTTTTTAAAAGTATGTGTGAACATCCCTTGACAAATTGTTTTCATCCAGAGAAATTTGCTGTACTGAGAATATATTATAACAAAGTCTTAGACAAAAATTGGTTCCCATGATTTTGTCCTTCTCATTTGGAATGATTGCAGATCCTGGCCAATTTGGAGCAAGGCTTAGCAGAAGACGGCGGCATGAGCAGCGTGACTCAGGAGGGCAGACAAGGTGGGTCGGCCGGACTTTGCTGACTAGATGCTTCTCGGACATCACTGACAGACTGAGCCCAAAGCCTCTCGCTTCCTCTCCTTCTCCTTTCCTTTCCTTTCTGTAGTCAGCACTGCACGTGTCCATTCGTGCATTTGCAACTCACTCCTTTCTTGGGGAAGCCAAGCACATCACTGGGTGATGCTGTGGGTGCAACGTGCAGCCTCAGACCCGAACCCTGCGCCCGGGGAGAAGACACGCCTTCACCACAAAAGCACACGGCCCGGAACCTGCCACGCTGAGTGGTCTGAGTGGGCACGAGGAAGGAGCCCAGCCCAGCCGAAGGGGCCCAGAGGGGCCTCTGCGTCAGGGAGAGAGGCCTCTGCGTCGGGGACAGAGGCTCCGGAGGGTGCTTCAGGAGGAGCTGGAGAGGAAGGCCCAGAGCCTGGGGCAGGCTGAGGGACCTGGGCAGTTCCCTGGAGCATTGGAAACCCCTTGGGGGACTGGGTGGGTTGACATGAGCTGATCTGCACAGTGAGGCCATGCCAGCTGCAGCTCGGGGAGTGCGTTAGCCAGGAGCAAGCTTCCGATCATGCTTGGAAACCTGGCCTGAGTGCTCCCTCCCAGGTAGCCCCACCCTAGCCTCACTCCCTCACTCCTTGTGGCAGCATCTCCCCACAGGCCTGGTGGCCTGGTCATCTCCTCCTTCCCACAGCTTCTGTCCTACTCGATGTGCAGCCCAAGTCAAGATCGGGTGGTCTCCGTTTCCGCAGGTGTGCTGGGGTTTCTGGGGAACTGCTGGCTGGTGTGAGCTGAACGTGTGTGAGGTGTGTATGTGTGTGGTGTGTGGATGTTGGGTGTGCATGCTGTGGCATGTGGTGTGGGTGTGGTGTGTGCATGTGTGTGCACTTGTGCACTCTCTTTTCAGTAATTTAGTTGCAGGTAGAGTAACAAGGTCTGAAGGAGAGACGGCACTGTCTGCTCATGGATGTCCCATTCAGCATTCTTGGCAGCCAGTCATTTTACCCCTGGTTGGGCTCCTGCTTTGGTGGGAATGAGCATGTAGTTATCAGAGAGCAGAAGGCTGTTCCTGGAAATCTAACAGAAGGTCACACCCATGAGCATTTATAAGGAGGGTAGGGGAGGATTTAGAGCAGGAAAGGAATCTGCAAAGATCATCAGAATAAATATGCAATTCATTGAGACAATCCATATTTTACATCCATTAAGAGAAGATATTCAGAATTTCTTTTCACAAAAATAATGGTATAAGGGGAACATAAGCAGCTAATGTGTTTTTCATTGCTGAAAGGCAAAGTGAGTTAAGTTTTTAATTCTAGCAATTAAGTTTCTATGTGTTCTCCTGAAGCACACCGTAAATCATTTCTAGGTGATTGTTATCTCACAGTAGACGCTTGGTGCCAGCGGTGGGTCAGCTTCAGCCTCCTAAATCACAGCCTCAGAGGCAGCCAGGGACACACGGCTCCCAGTGCCCAGCGATGAGGGAGGCCAGGAGCGCTCCCAGGGCCTGGTGCTGCCCAGGGTGGCATCTTGGCACTTTGCAGTTGGAAGTGTGGACTTTTCTTGGAGGAAGTAGACACAGCACAGGCACAAGGAGCGCTGGACAAGGGGTCAGATGGAAGCGTCCCTGGCCTCTGTGGACCTCAGCCTGCCTGTCAATAATATGTTCATTTCAGATTAGCTCAGTCCTCAACCTGCGCCTTCCTCCTGGTCATCCCAATGATAAACAGGCACCATTGGTCAGCCCACCCTCCCCCAGGGCAGCTCCCAGGGGACCTTTGCAGACCCCAAGAAGGCCACAAAGCCAGTTTGGAAACTACTAGAAGAGATGGGCCCTGAAGGTTTGAAATCAGTGGAGGGATGGCTGCTAACTAAATAATGTGCAGGGGAGAGCAGGGAGGGACGGGCCAGGCTCAGGGTCGCGGTCAGCCACCGTGTGGCAGCAGGTGCTAGGGAAGGAAGCCAGCTGCAGGGGAGTGCCGAGTCCCCAGCGGAATGTGCCAGCCACTTGAGTTCTGGACCACGGTGTAGCACTCCTTGGGGGAACCAGCGTCTGCACCAGCCCATGGCCGGGAGGCAGGGGAGGCCTCATGGCTGGGCATGGGTGGGGCCCTCCAGGTGGCCTCCCCTAGGTCAACTGCGAGAGGCTGGCGGCCACCCTGACCAGTGGCCCTCCCGGCCTTGTCGAGCTGCAGGCAATGTCGTCATTTCTGTCAGCTTTTCTCCTTTTCTCAGAGTTCTGGCTTTGGAAACGGGGCCCCCGGTCGGACCATTTGGCCTTGTGTCTGGGCTGATGCTGAGCAGCCACCCTCCTGGTTCTCTGATGCCGAGGGTCTCTTCCCAAAGCCACCTCTGGTCCCAATGCGAGTGCTGTATTTTCTGCCTCAGTGCAGCCTGCAGCATATTCAGCATTTCAGGCCGAAATCCAGTGGTGTTAACAAGAGGGATCTTTTAAAGTTAAATTAGAATTCACAGGACCCAATAATTGATGGCTAGAAAGAGCCTCGAATTTATTTGTGCACTCACAGGCTGCTCTTACCTTGTAGCCTCTGTCCGGCTGTGGAGGTCACGTCTGGGCCGGGTGATGTACTCCATGGCAAACTGTCTGCTCCTGATGAAGGTACGTGGGTGGCCAAGCAGGGCTGCCATGTGATCTGGAAAAGCGGGGTCAGTGGGAGCCGCGAGGGAGCCGCTGGTATAATAGATGCTGGCAGGGACCGGCTGTGCAGAGAAGCCAGCTAAGTACTGGCTTAACAGGGAGCCCAGTGACACATTATGGGGCTATATTTACTTTCATTTCTACTGCAAGAAATTTCAACAGAATGTAGAATTTAGATGATCAGATTTCATTATTGAAATGTGGGTCTAAGTGATTTAATTAAAAGTATTGTTCATTTTCCCCCGTTTTTCTCTGAACTCCATCCCCAGAAGGTGTCCTTTGTTCTCCCTGTCTTCGTGGAGGGTGTTTTTTTTCACCTCATGGTTTTGATTTTATGATTGATGCTTACAACACCTGAAGACAGGCTTCCCCACAAGGCCTTCTTAGGACGTCACCTCAGAGCTCTCAGCCCGCAGGGAAACAGCTTAGAAATCAAGGAGCTGAACTGAGGCTGTCATCTGTTTTTCCGTGTCTCCTGGCTCTCGCCAGCCTGTGCAACGGTGTTTTTTTGGCTCCTCTCTTTGTTTGGAACGCACCCCACACCTGGCTCACCTCCCACACTGGGCATCGGGGTGCCCTGTGTGGAGCTAGTGGCCCCGCAGCCAGCTGTGCGTACTGAGAGCTACTGCAGGAATCGGCTAGCAGCAGTCGCTCTGGAGCAGTGCTCGTAACACCTCCTGGGCTGTTCTAAGACAGCGATCATGACACCCACACCCATGCGGCTTTCATGTGGCCAAGGTCATTCCTGAGCTTGATTTTCAGCAAGGCAGAGCAGGCAATTTACCAGGCGGAGAACTGTGCTCACGGGCTCCGTCATGAACCCCGAAGTGGCAGCCCTGCTTTATGCACGGACCCTGCAGTATCCCCAGAGGTGACTGTGACCCCGGGCACTGCTCCGAGCAGGCTGGGTGCGGGTATATATTCACAGCCATCAGTGGCTCAGGCATTCCGTCAGGAAGACGTGCAGCCCGCACCCCGGCTTTAGCGCAGCCCCAGTGCCCGGCGCGGGGCCGCTGCCTTTGCGCTTCTGCGTCTACGTCAGGCTGGACGCACAAGGAGACTCAGGGTATCCCGTTCGTCCTCGGTAGCAAGCGACCGTGACGCAGCCTCGCACTACTGCAAGCCTCAGCCTCCTCCTTAAAATAAGGGCATAGATCTGAGATCTCTGAAATCCCTCCCAGCTCTGACATTCACACAGCTCTCTCCTCTCCTTCAACACACCGGATAAAGGAAATTACAGTTTTCAAGTTCTGTGGTTTTGCTCAGAGCAGGTTTTTCTTCCGCTGCCACTCCTGAGATAGTCCCACTGAGGTCAGGTGGCCCGCACAGGTGCTTTGTTCTGGTCCTCACCCTCCTCCCACCCGCCCCCTTCCCTTCTCCAGCCCCCTCTGGCTTCTGCAGCAGGGCCTGCCCACCTCTGAGTGGGAGTGAAAAGTAGGCCCTCCCGCTCCCCTGCCCTGGTGGCCTCTTCACCACCCAAGGCTTGGCCAGCAACCAGGTGACCCCGAAGCACCTGGCCTGACCCCTCTGCCTCCCAAAACAGGCCATTCTCCCTGTGCTGCCTGTGGCCAGCCCTGACACCGCCACCTGGCAGTCTGGGCGGTCCGCAGTAGGCCTCCACCCGCTGAGGGCGTTGTCAGCTTCACCTGAAAGTCACCAGCTTGCTGGAACATTCTTATGCAAAGACATGAAGAACCAATTATAAATTCACAGGACTGACGTTTCACTAATCATGGGGCTAAAACTCCCCAGGGAGGAAAGTTCCCTGTTCCACTGGCGGGCTTTTATTTGCATTTTAAGACACATTAATAGAAAACGATGGAATGGGCTTTTCTTTGTGGCACTGTGGTAGTACCACCACCACCAGGCTCCGAATGTGAGTCTTCTTCCTGTATTGCTGGGACTCAGTACAGAACATATTATTGCATTTCAAAAATACTTTTACAATGGACGTGATTTAATTTGAAAGTTCAGCTTAAGCTTTGATTTTCATGAGTTAAAAAAAGGAGTAAAAATGTTGCAATTAAAGCCAAGCCAAGCGTATGCACTCTCTTGCCATCTAGTGAGCATACAGGGTATTGCAACAGTGTGTGATCTTAATAATATGGGGTATCCTGTTAATTAAATTATGTGTATGGGCTAACAATGAGTTATTTAATCAGCCATTTAATTATCTTGAATAACATTTTTATTACAGTGAAATAAATATCAATTTAACTTCTTAACAATGAAATGTATTCATATGTTTTAGCCCTGGATAAATCTGCATGATATGCTATAATGCACGAAGGCATGTATTATGAAGCATTGAAAATGTCACTATCTTCACTTTTTAAATACTGCTTCCTCTCCTTAGGCCTCACTGTAGCCTTAGGGCACCTGCACTGGCAGACCATATGGATGCAGGTGCCTGCCACCTTAGGTGGCTTGGGCCCCCCCTCCCCCGGGTGCCCCTGGGAGGCCACTTCCCTCCTGGTGTCCCCACAACTCGCCAGTGTGCACATCAGAACCCGCCGTGGCTCCGCACGTGATGGAAAGGAGCACGCAGCTGCATCAGCTACCTTCCGTCTTGCCGAAATTAGACTGCAGAAGTCCTTGCTGGTTGCAGAATGGTTGTAAATCTAGTTTCACGGCCTGTAAACACATGTGGCTGCTGAAAAGAAATGGTGAAGATTGAGCTAAAATAGGCTTGTCCCTGGAAGTAAGTCATTCATGTCCTTTACAAAAGCCAAATCCATGGGATCTGGAGAGTAGGTTAAGCTCTCTTGAGGAGCTTCTTTTGGCCATTTTACCTGTGAAGGGCTGTGTTTCCTCTTCAGTATATAAAGTCATTAAGTAACCGTCAACCTAAGGAAACTTTGTAACACGATCCCAAATCCTCATCTGCTGTATTGACGATGGGCCCCCTGAAGTGCCCCAGAATTCTTCCCCCGACTGCAGCCCAGACACACAGACACGTGTCCTGTTCACACCTGAGGGACTGGCGAGCGCTACTGTCGCTGAGCTGGTGGGAGTGGCTGCCGGCGGGTGCAGGGGCCCCCAAGATCCCTTCTCTGCCGCCTGCCCCCGGCCTGGAATCCAGCTTCCTCTCACACGGCTCCCAGGCCTGTGCACGTGCTTTTTCGGAAGAGCCATGCCCAAAGTAACTTCCCATCAAGGAGCATGGCTTGGTTTCGTAAAAACCTGTCTTTTGTCATACTAGATTATCTTCAGAAACACTGACCTGTGGCCCTGAGCACTGAAAGAGTGGTTAGGGTGATGCGGCTGGTCACGGCATCGCCCACTAGCAGTGAGTGCTGCACCCCCACCACGCCCCCACCCTGCGCTCTCTGTGGTGGCCGCCTCAGCCTGGAGCGTCAGTGGCGTGAGTGGGGCACTGGAATGACCCAGTGACACTGCCGGGCTGATAACAAGAAAGTCAAAGCCTGCCTTTTGTTTACTTGAAACCAAAGGTGGGACATGTGTGGGATTAGAACAGACATTGCCTGGCATGATGGGTGCTTGGAAGCCTACTTCCTTCCCCAGAGAAGCCTAGGGGGGCAGCTGCTACTTTTCCCCGAGCTGGTGCAAGCTGGTGAGTGCAGCCTCTGTTGGAAAGCAGGGCTGCTCCCCTAAACTTCTCAGGTCAGGACCAGCCCAGGGTGTGCAGGCCCCACAGCTGCATCTGGGGTGCCATGTCCGTCCCAGCTGCAACCTCAGCCGCCCCGAGTGCCCCCATGCCAGGTCACAAAGCCCTCCCCTGTGTGAGGGAGCTCACACACACACTCACGTCCACACACACACATGCTCTCACACACGCTCACACTCATACACAATGCTCACACACACACGCTTACACACACATGCTCGCACTTGTACAACTAGACAGCAGAGACAGGCAGCAGGAAGGCGTGGGAAAGGAGACCGAGGCATGTGCTGTCTGGCTCGTCATGAGCATCAGGCCTTGAATAAAATTAGTTTTAATGAGCTGTACTCGAAGGTACTAGACTGGAGAGAGTCATTTTGGGTTTTTTTTGTTTTTTCCTTCCTACCAAACTGGAATTGTACTTGTCTGTCTTTCTTTGTAACATCCCAATTAGCAAGCCAGTAACTCCAGTCCCAGTTTGGAGGAAATGGAACATGTAGAAGAATAAAGAAATAAAAGTACCTTCTGGGATTATACGATGAATAAGAAGAAAAACACCATTGGTGGCCATAGTTACTGCTGACCGTGTGCTTATAGCTAAGTGCGAGAATGCAGGGGAGTATTTAGTGCAGGGCCTGCTGCACAGAGCTCGCTCAATAAATGTGGCGATCACTGTCATCCTGGAGAGAGCCCGGGTTTGTTGGGGACTTGAGACAAGCTACCACTGTGTCCCACGTGACTTTGGCGAGACCTTCCTGCACGGAGACCGCGTTGCTCACACCTGGAAAGGGTGACTGGGTCCACTCAGCGTCCAGCAAGTGCCTGTGATGGGCCGGCATGAGTGGGCAGATGGACAGTGAGACTGTGCTGCCAGGCCTTGTCCTTGAGGAGGGGCCATGGGCCAGACCACCACAGAGAGGGCAGAGCGATGAGGAATCCAGCAAAGGCCTTTGGCAGAAACCAGATGCCCTGAGCACGGCAGCTGGCACAGCGCTCCTAAATGTTCCCCCGTAGCTGTCTCTAAAACGGGAAGGTCTCATGCGTGCCGCACGGAGCACACGACATTCACGCACTCTGCTCTGCAAGGCCGACCTCCATCGCCATACTCAGCCTCGGCAAACTTGTTTTGTGGTTTTTCTTTACATGTAAAGATTTGACCTTAGTTTCTAGCATAGAAAACGTTTAAGAGACACTTTAAAAATTTGGCTTATGTATTTGGAGGATGGAGATGAGACAGCGTTCGCCAACTCACATAATAACTTTGTCAGGAAAGAGAGTTAGGTGCAGTCCAAGTGAAATATGAATCGCTGTTTAGAAGATGGAAGCAGGAAACAGACCCTCAGGCCCAGCTAAACCCCGACAGCCCCTGGTGACAGGCAGGACCCCGCCGGTGCGTTGCGCACAGCTCAGAATCCCAGCCCGACTGCAGTCGGGAGAGCAGCCGCCCCCTCGCAGCCGAGCACCGTGTGCTGGTTTCCAGCTTCCCCGCCAGCTCCTGCGTCAGCGTGTCCTCTCTCTACACCACGTCTGTGTACACTTGTGCTCTTCTACACGTGTGAAGCCCACAGTGCTGTTCTCAGCTCTAATGTACGTTGGGTTTTTCTTCCCACAGGATTATGTGCTGGCCGTGGAGGCGTATCATTCGGTTATCAAGTATTACCCAGAGCAAGAGCCCCAGCTGCTCAGCGGCATCGGCCGGATTTCCCTGCAGGTACCTGTGCACCGTCAGACATGAGCCAGAAAGGCCTTATGATAGTTCTTTGCTCAGATGGGCGAGTGTTTGCTTTTCATCATTTTAATATAAGAAAGACTGCAGAAAATATTCCAATTCAAATGTGTGTGACCATGAAAAGGGTGGCTTCTTTCCAGGAGTTCTGGTTTGACTGTGGGAGGCCCTGCTGGCTTTTGTGCCTGTTGCTAAATGTGAACCCACAGAAAGTGTCATCGCAGCAGCACTGAAACGAGTTACTCTAGACACTGTCCTGCTGCAGTTACAAAAGCACTGACTAAACCGTGAGGAATCTCAGTTCAGCTTAGCCCGTAATAGTCACTCGCTGATATTTTGCCTGAAATAACCCTTGAATCATGTTTGCTGGACAGACAAAGTCCAGACTGAACAGTGGTCTCAGTAATGCACAAAGCTCGGCAGGACCCCCTTTGCTAAGAATGTCCTTGAAGCTGGAATGCATTTTCCTGGAATATTTGGTGACAGGGAGGTCACAGGGAGTGATGAGTCCCGCCCACATCCCTGTCAATCCCACCCTTGCAGGCCGAGCACAGGGCAGCTTCTGCCCCTCTCACCCTCAGTCTTAGGTCACGTCCCAAACCTGGGCCAGGGAAAGGAGGCACGAGCAAGGGACGGCTGAGCGGGGAGAAGCAGCACAGACCTTCCACAGGCACCCACTCACGGTGAGCCAGGCCCTGCGCTGAGCATTTCACCTCACAGTGTGACTGGCTTGTTTTACAGATCAGCAAACTGAGGTCTCCTGGTTAAGTGAGATCCAGCTACAGGAGGCCACATAGATAATGGGGAAGCTAGAATTTGAACAGGGCCTCTGTGAACTCAGGGCCTGCACTCTCAGCTAACAGCTGGTCCTCTCCTCCTCCACACAGTTGCTCACACATGCACTGACACAGGTAGGCACACGTGCACACACCATCTCCTGCACGCCGCCTGCTTGTGGAAGTCCACATGGGACACCAGATAGTGTTGGAGGACAGCCCTGTCCATGGGCCCCTGTGGTGGGGCACAGCAGATGACTGTCACTGAATAACCCGGGGCAGGCACAGATGCGTGACGCGTAAGCTGCCACCATGGGCATCGGCTCCTGCCTGCACTGGGATGCTTGCAGCAACCCTCGTTGCCTGTGTGAGAAAGCTTCATGTGGCCAGGATCTCCGTGTGGCCAGGGTGTCTCATGTGTAACATTATCCCCTGGTTATCATAGTAAAATAGTACCCTGGGCCCGCTCAGATTCCTCACTACCCTGGAGACAATCTCGGAAATTTTATTTCAGAGTCATATTTTGCACAATTTGAGAAGTAGATGCTGAATTGCTTTTGCATCTGGAAGTGCTTCTCCTTCCAGGGGGAGCCACTGGCTTGACCACAGCGAGGGCTCTGGCAATGAGGCTGGAGTCTCAGGAGGGAGGCTTAGCTTCCACAGTGTGATTTAAGCCCCATCTGGCACACAGAATGTGCTAACCGGGCTGCAAGAGAAGCCCTCGGTGTTTGCTGTTCTGAGGACACAGGGAGGTGATAGCGGCGCTGTGGGCAAGAGCTTTTGCCAAAGGAGAATGGAGAAAAAGACGGAAGCACCCAGGCCGACTGGACTCACCGACGCCCCACACAAGTGCCTTGATCTGCATCTCTTGCAAATTATTTATCAGGCCTCGCTCACGGGTATTTTTACTGTTGCTGAAGAGCAAAGTCTCTGAATTCTGTTTTTCTAAAGGAAATGGAGATTGCAATACCTAGCTATTTGGGATATCTCTGAAGACGTTGTGCCGTGGCTGCTACAGAACTTCTCAGACAGCCTCGCGCAGCTGATGACTGCATTGCCATCTGCACATACAGAAAACCCGGCCCCAGTAAGTTCCGGCGTGGACAGGTCAGTGTGTTGTCTGAAGATGCTGGATCTCGGAAGAAGGATGAAGCAGGCAGGTTTTGCCCTTGAAGAACACAGGCATTTGTGGGAGTCAAGGCCCGAGAGCACCGTTGTGATCAGCAAGAACGACCACATATCAGCCCAGTGGATGCCCGAGCACACAGCAGACCCCCACCCAGTTCTGAAACCCTCCTGGGTGCACCTGGACCCGCCCTCTCCAGACCTCTTCTGTGCTGGGACCTCTCCTCATCTCCGCTGGGTTCAGCAGAGGGTTGCAGAGGCGGGACCCTGTGTGTACATGTGGTGCTGAGCTGCCAGAGATCTCAGCACGTCCCTCGTCCCCCGTCCTGCGCGTAGCTGCCATTAGCCTTCCGGGAGTACACTCCACCCTGCCGTTTCTGGTCAGAGGTCCTGCTAGGGCCTTGTGGCCTGTCAGGTGAGCCTACACTTAAAGCTCACATTCAGAGCCCTAGCTAACCTTTTCCAGCCCAGTGTTCTTCGCCTCATGTCCTTAGTCCCACCAGACAGTTGATTTGCTGTTGCCCAGATGGGACCACACTTGCTGCTTTGACCTCTCGTGGGCTGTTCCTGGTGCTCAGAACTCCCTTCTCTTTCTGCTTGTGCAAACCCTGCCCATTCTTGAGGGCTCACTGGAAGGACTTCTGTAAAGTCACCCCAGCCCTCTCAGCAAGCTCTCCCTTCCCTCTTCCCCAAGACATCTACGGGGGATAAAAGCACAGGGCTCAGGAGCTGGGGTTTGGAACAAGACAGACCCCGACCCTGGCCCAGCTGCTCAGGCTGGTGTGGCTCTGAGCAGTTTATCTCACCTTCACGGTGTCAGTCCCCCCACCACAACCGCCTGCCGTGAGCAGTCATCGTCGTGTGTAGATGATAAAGTTTATCCATGTGAAATCCTCTGTGTCCTGCCTGGGACATGCCAGGAGCGCTGTAAGCGTAACTTGCTGTCTTTCCTATGTCTTGAGGATGGGGTGTGTTTGTTCCATTCCTCACAGATCCAAGTGTAAGGGCGGCATTCCCAGGTCTCAGCAAAAGTACGTGTGCTCAGAATTGCCCTTGGTAGCCCCACTCCCACGGCGGGGCAGCCACCCCATAGAGTGACTCCAGTGCACACGTGGGCACGAGGCCCTCCAGGATGGGCTGTAGGAAGGGGCAAAAGCAGTGTCCCCACGCACGTGTCCGGACACTCACACCCCACACACCAGCCTCAGAGCTCCTGCCGGCGCACCCTGCTCACCCCCAATGCTGCATCTCAGCACGGGATGGAGGACGCCACACGGAGTCAGATGGCAGTCGATGAGAGGTCAGTGGTGCAGGACAAGATGGGGTTGAACAGGGACTCGTCCAGCAGAAACGCCTGAACTAAATGTAGACAGAATTGACTGCGCTCTGTTTTAAGGAGAAAGAACTCAAATGGAATGAACACGTAAAAGCCAGCAGAGAGCTCTGTTCCGAAGGGACGTAGCGCTCAATGCGTACTTTAAACTCAGAGTGTTCAGCCACGGTTAGATTCTTGGAGGAACAGCCCTCAGAGAAGTCACTTTCAAGAAAGCACGTGTGTTTTCCAGCTCTTGCAGTGTTCTTCTCCCTGAAGCACCTCATCAGTACCTGTATCTTAATTATACGGTCTCTAAACTGGCTGTGTGTGAGCCATTCTGAAATGAGTTGGTGCCACTGTACAGAAGCAAAGAAGTATCACATACACCGTCAGCACCTGTGTGCTGTGCTGTCAGAGGGGTAAATTTCATAAGAAATACATATATTAGTAACTGTCCCTCAAATGGTAAAATAATACTGCAGGTGCTTAGAAAGTACGGGATGAGGTTTTGGTTGCAGTCAGTGGAATCCACAGTGGCTGCTATAAGCAGAAAAAGTTTATTCACGGACAGTAGTACAGGGAATCTTCATGAGGGCCCAGAGACAGGCCATTCTAGAGCCACAAAGCCAGGATGCCCTAGCACGTCACAGAGGCCCCTCCAGCAAGAACAGCACTGCCAGCTCTGCCTGGCATCTCAGAGTCTTGTCCCCACCCTGCAGACCCAGTTCCCCCACACGGCCTCCTGCTTCCGCTGCTTCCTCAGGCCATGTCACCTTACGTGCGTGCATCTCTCTGGGGGCCCAGGCCATGGGGTTGCCCCTCCTGCAAGAGTAGGAATGTAGGCCTCCTGGTTCCTCCTTGAAAGGACCCCTGACAGGTAGGAAATGCACAGAATCGGGGAAGGCAGGGCCAGCAGCAGTCATGAGCATCCCTTACAAATCACGTTGTAACATCTGAAGTCATGTAACACAAAGCTAAACACACATGGAATAAGATTGATTTCGTTTCTCTGAGATTAGTTTCTACTCTTATGTGCATGGAGATACAAGGGAGGCTCGGCATTTTCTATAATCTTGAATGCTATCTCCAGACCAGGGAGGATTTGCGTTTCATCAGCATTGAAGGTGGGAGATGAGGTGGGCATCGCGTCGATGCTGAGTCTCGAGGAGAAAGCTAGGAAATGTCCCCGGCAGGTAGGGAAATGCTTGGCAAAGCACAAAGGCAGAGGGACCCACATAGCTGGGCCCATTCTGCTCACGCCCTGGCACTACTGCAAGAACTGTGGTTTTCCAGGTCAGCCCTAGCGAGGAGGGAGCACAAGCAGACCTTCTCTGCGGAGAAGGCAGATTTCCAGCTCCTAAGAACGCCCTGATCCACAAGGAAGCTGACGTGCCCCTCCCCAGGGACCCACGCCAAAAGGCCATTCTTCCAGGCCAGCGTCCCAGGGCGCTGCTGTGCGTGGTTCGCAGCCCCGGCAAACGATGGCCTGCACTGCGTGCTGTCCCCCCTGTTCCTGCTGGACTCTCTGCACTGTGTCCTGATCACCCTCTCAGCTGATAGTGGGCACTGCAGTGTGAATCTTCCCATGGACAACAGACCAATCCTGCCTCCACCGGTGCCGTCGCCAAATCAGTAACACAGAGCAACCGCAAACGTTTCTGAATGTTTAGGTCATCTAATACTTGGCAAAAGAGTGGGCTGAACAACTCCACCCTCAGCTTTCTCTTCTGTTTGTGTGTGAGTGTGTGTAGCAGAGTCTGAGAAAGATACATACAGCCACCTTCCTTTTCTGAGCTTGGGAAAATTTGAACAAGAGCACTGAAATGCAAACACTAATCAAAAAGGAAGTATTTTCCATTTTAATTCTAAAGAGTGGAAATAGAAAAAAATGATTTTACTAAAACAAAATATGCAGACACCTTTGGGAAAACGTGCTATAAAGGAACCATGCTAACTCCAGAGATGACCCAGCCGGACAGAGGTGAAAGGGGTGGACGGACAGCAAGGTTCCAGATGATTCCACACAGTTGGGCTGAGAACACTGTCACCGCACCTCCTCTTTGTGTTTAAAATTTTGCATTGAATGTAGGTGCCTCTGAAATATGCGAGCTAAAAATAGGAAGCTCACTCACTCACCACACCAACAGTTGCCCGGTCACACGAGAAGATACACTGGCGAATACAAGGATGGCACAGATGCCCTCACTTTGTGTTAGGCCTCCGAGAAGCTGACTTTCAATTTTAATATTTCAAAACGTATTCTACTTTTGAATAGCAATCCTTATTCTTTCCAAGAAATTCATAGCATAATTCTGGGCACTGAGCAAAGGGTCACCGGTTCAGTTTGTGTGCTGTTCACATTCCAGCTGGGAACCCTGGCTCAAATTACAGAATTGTACTTGGGGTTTAATGCCTGCATATAAGGGAGGATCCATCTCCCACCTCGGCCTCGTCCCGCAGGGAGAACTATCATAGCCACGTTCCCTGCCAACTGTCAGCGCACCCGCCAGCCAGGTGACAGCCGTGTTTACAACTCACATGCCTGCTGTGATCATTTCCACAGTGCCTTCATCTTCATCACACAGAGCCTCCTTTAGAGCACCGGGGCCTCCACACAGCAAGGGGGCTGGGGGTTAGGAGGAGAGAGAATGGGGCCCAGTGGGAATTTCCAGTTCTGAAGGAAATCTGTGTTGTAAGCAAGATTGAAGACATTTGTATTCCAGAGGAGTTTCTCACATAATCTAAATTAAGGAGGGGCAGAAGCAACTGATCTTCAAACAGAAGAAGCATTATATTCATACTTCTTAAAATTACTTCACTCCAACTTAGATTCCACCTCCTCAGAATCTCTTGACTTGGGTCTGAGAGGGTCCTCACTGGGACTTGGGTCTGAGAGGATCCTCACTGGGACTGGGAAAGTAGCTGTGGTGCGCAGGTGCAAGTCCAGCAGCCAAGCACACACGAGGGGCCTGTGCTTGGCATTGGGGCAGCTGAGCGCAGGGTGGTTCTGCAGTGTCTGTGGCCAGTCCTAGGCCTCAGTGTCCTGGACCAAAGGTCAGAGCCCAAGGTCATCAGGCAGGAGAAAGCCTCAGCCACTGCAGGAGTGGTGGGAAGTTGGGATAAACCGGCCACGCCAGGCAGGACGAAGGGGGACGGGATGCAGGACCACTCACCGCTATGGCCGAGAGGACCTCAGCAAGGACCAAGGTCACCTCTGACCGAGTTCCCAGAGAGCAGGAACCCAGGGCAGGGTGGGGAGACGCTGAGGTGGAAGAAGGGAGGGAAGGGCCAGGGAGGCGCTGTGAAGCTGGGAAAGACTTGAGCACGTTTTACAGAGGGGCACGACCCCAGGCTCCAGGAGGGGTGCGGGCACCTTGACGGTCTCGACCAGGAGGGTGGTTTTACGCACACAGCCACGTACCAGAATCCCTCAGGTTGTACGGTCTGAAGACATGCAGGTTCCTGTACATCAGCCATAGCTCAACAGAGACCTTCAAATAGAAAAAGAAGAGACTGACTTCTGGCTGCCAGCCTGAGCCGTGGAGTGTGCTGGCTACAGTCAGGGAAAGAGTGGGGAGAGCGTCCCCCAACCCCTCCCACCCTGTGAGGCCTCATCATGCTGATGTGACATCGAAGTGCAAGCAAAAAGAAAATGTAGGTAGATGGGATTTCACCAAAACTAAAAACTGTTGTGCTTTAAAGGACACCATAAAGAAAAAGTAAAAAGACAACCTACGGCATGGGAGACATTGCTTGCAAATCCCGTATCTGATAAGAGACTTACATCCAGAATATATAAAGAACTCTTACAGCTGCTAAATTAAAAATGATTCATGGCACTAGCATGCAGCAGGGGAGAGAGCGGACTCAACTCCGACTTCACGGAGGACAGGTGGGAACTGACAACCAGGGACCAGGGTCAGGGTCAGGGTCCATGGTTGGAAAATTACCCAGAGGAAGCATCAAGAAGGGGTTTCTGGCCAAGCAGACTTGATAGGATCGTTGCTGACAGCCGGCCAGGGTGGTAGGATCTCCGGGTGCTAAGACACCGAGGGCGGGGACTTTTCTTAAACTGACTTAGCAGGATTCTTGCTCACACTGGATTCTACAAGGACAGAGAAGGAAGGCAAGGTCAAGCTTGTCTGGTAGAGGAGGCTTCTGCACGGATGCAGCCTAATTTATGCATTGACAGCCTGCCTGGTTCCCAGCAGGCCCTCGGGTTCTGCAGAGAGAGCAGGTGAGGGGGGGTCAGGGGAAAGGAGAGGACCCCTGGGGCCTGCTCTGCTGTGCTCACGACGGGGCGGGAAGAGGAGCTGGTGAAGGAGAACTCAAGAAAAACATGGAAGAGAAGCTAGGGTACTCTGAAATAGATCGCATCTTTCTTTTATTTGTTTATGTACATTAGCCTGGGGGGATTTGCCCAGTTGGAATGGAACAGTTTTTCTGATAAGTTTTAAAATACAAGAATGTTTTACAACATAAAAATTTAGACTAAAGTTTTCCGTGTTGGTTTTTGGGTAGGGTTTTTCTGGTGGGTTTTTTTGTCTGTTTTTGAGACGAGGCCTCGCTCTGTCACCCACACTGGAGTGCAGAGGCGCACATGCAGCTCACTGCAGCCTTGACCTCCTGGGCTCAAGCAGTCCTCCCGCCTCAGCCTCCCAAGTAGCTGGGACTACAGGAATGCACCACCATGGCCAGCTAAGTTTTTTGTAGAGAGGGGGTCTTGCCATGTTGCCCAGGCTGGTCTCAAACTCCTGGCCTCAAGCAATCCTCCTGCCTCTGCCTCCCAAAGTGCTGGGATTACAGGCATGAGCCACTGGGCCCAGCTGAAATGAGTTTTCTGTATCAATTGCAGACCTGTGTTTCTGTGACTAAAGTTGATCAGTGGTAAATATGAAAAGAACTGGGTTTTCTAGCTGACTACAGATTTAATATCATCTAGCAACCTATGTGGCTGTTAACATAGCTGTTCTGTCTTTGGATGGTTTAAAATCATCTGACTCCCGCACCACAGAGAAGAATCATTCTTGCCTCCCTCTCCAGTCAGCAGCTCACAGCCATGGACTGCAGGACACTCCGCCTTGAGAACACTTTAAAATGGCCATTGCCCATCTGTAATGGCTTCCGTGCCACCAAGGTGGTGAGGAATCCCAAAACTGTGACAGAGAAGCAGGTGAAGGAGCTGAGAACTGGAGCGCTCCCCCACCCCTCAGTGCCTGTATTAGCTGGGGCTCTCTAGAGGGACAGGACTCATAGAATAGATGAATCTATGAAGGGGAGTTTATTAGGAGAATTGACTCTCGATCACAAGGTGAGGTCCCACAATAGCTGAGGAGCAAGGAAGCCAGTCCAAGTCCCAGAACCTCAACAGTAGGGAAGCCGACAGTGCAGCCTTCAGCCTGTGGCTGAAGGCCTGAGAGCCCCTGGCAAATCACTGGTGTAAGTCCAAGAGTCCAACAGCTGAAGAACTCGGAGTCTGATGTTCAAGGGCAGGAAGCATCCAGCACGGGAGAAAGATGAGGCTGGGAGACTTGGCAAGTCTGCTCTTTCCAACTTCTGCCTGCTTTATTCTGGCTGTGAATGGCAGCTGATGAGATGGTGCCCACCCAGATTAAGGGCGGGTCAGCCTCCCCCAGCCCACTGACTCAAGTGTTCATCTCCTTTGGCAACACCCTCACAGACACACCCAGGATCAATACTTTGCATCCTTCAATCAAATTGACACTCAGTATTAACCTTGACAGCGCCCAAGGAGGGGAGGGCCAGACCCAGCGCACAGTTCCAGTTTCTGCCACGGAAACACTGACCATGTGTTGCTCTTCAGGTTGGAGCTTCAGGGCGGCGTTTCCCCGGGTTTCTGCGTTTATAAGTGATGTTAGTGTCTGGTTTGCGTGTGCACAGGTGACATCTCAAAAGGATATGGCGGCTGTTTTCTGTCTTCATGTAAGTCAGAAGCTTGCTTTCTCTCTCTCTGGAAAACTTGAGTAATGTGGAATGATCTATTCCCTGAAGGTTTGAGTATTCACCTAAGAATTGCCTTTGCTGAGCACGTGAGTTGTGCTGTGTGCTTTTCCTAATTTATCATTATGAATCTGCCTTAGTGTTGTGTGCCTGAGGATTTTTCTCTGTTTCTGGGAACCATTTTGGTAACAGAGTTTTCTAGAAAGCCACCTGTTTGGTCCCTGTTTTCTCGTGGATTCGCACAGAGTAAAAGACAGTGCTCTTACCATTATTTCCATTTCCTTGTTCTGCCTGTAGCTATTTCTACTTTTACATTTCTGTTTATGCTTCCTTTTTCTGGATTAGTTTATACACTGTTTTTTGTTTTTTTCTTTGTGAGACAGGATCTTGCTCTGTCTGCCAGGCTGGAGTGCAGTGGCGCAATTATGACTCACTGCAGAACCCCTGGGCTCAAGAGATCCACCTGCCTTAGCCTCTCATGTAGCTGGGGACCACAGGTGCTGACGGCCACACCTGGTGCTGGCGGCCACACCTGGCTAATTTTCTTTTCTGTTTTAATAGAGACAAGGTCTCACTTTGTTGCCCGGTCTGGTCTTGAACTCCTGAAATTCAGCGATCCTCCCACCTCGGCCTCCCGAAGGGCTGAGATTACAGGTGTGAGCCACCATGCCCAGCCACTGTATTTCCTTTTTAATAGTGTCTTTTACTGATTTGTTTTCTACATATTCTGGAATTCTTTTAATTGCATTTTTATGTTTAATTTTTTCAGTTGCTCCTAACTTTTAGAAATCGGTAGGATTTTATATCCTAATTACATTTTAATAATTCTGAAAATGTCAACTTACTTTCTAATCATCAGGAAAATCGGTGGGTAGCAAAGAATATCCCAAGATTTCTCTGTTATCTTCCTCTGAGACATTGAGTAAAGTCCCATGCCAGCCTCAGGAGGCCTTGCAGTGTGGAGGATCAGCACATGGTCTGGGCGTTGGACAGCCTGGGTGTTGACCACACTGTTCTGTGTTAGCTGTGTGACCTCAGAAAATTGTCTCATCTTTCCAAGCCTGACGACTTCATCTAGAAAGCGAAGCTAGCGACAGCATCTGCATCCCAGGCTGTCGCGAGGGTCAGGCGAGCTGTGCTTGTAAGCGCGTGCCACGGCCGCCGGCACACGTTAATCTTGATCGGTCTTGATGATGGGCTGTAATCATCTTCAGTTCAGTATCTCACACGGTCCTGTTAGACAGGAGATGCAGGCGTTCGAGCTGAGGGCCGTGTCACGGAGCCCATGCTGCCTTTGGTTTCTTTTTAGTCCGCAAGTGGGAAGTCGATAGTAGTGGACTTCAAACCGCTTCAGACTGTGCAGACAGTGGGCAGTGATGGACAGATGCCATTCAGTGTGTGGTGTGTGTGCACGCCTGTGTTTTCTCTTGTTTCATTCTGTTTTTTCTTCCTCCTCGAATGGTATTTCTTTTGTGGGATAAGAGCAACAGTTGTGAAGGGCCTGAGATGTTATCCTGTTTCCAAGCTGTGGAGTTAGCTGCCACTTTCATGGATGCTGGCAAAAAATGTAAGATTCCTACGTTAGAGAGGAAGGATATTTATTACACAGCAACAGCAGTACAGCCAGAGTGGCATTCTGTCACCAGACACGGGGCCCTGATTCCTCAGGGTCTTCACCGAGGGCCTCATGATGCCTGCAGTGGGCTGTGTGGCTGGAGAGGAATCTGAACTTAGAACACCCAAATCCTTGCTACTGGGAGGCGAGCCTGCCTGCCCTTTGCCCCAGAGGGATGCAGTTTAGCTTACAAGGCTGTCCTCTAAACAGGCATCCTTGTGTAAATGCTTTGAACAAAGCCCTGTCACTGTCTGTGCTTGGAAGACATGCAGAAACATGACACCCATGGAGAACCATCTCCCCACCAGTCATTTGAGAAGGTAGCAGGCTTGTTTTAATGCTGGACAGATGCTTGGCGTGGACAGTCTAAGAGTTAACTAGGCTGCTCAGTGATGATAGTGATGGGTGCCCCAGCCCTCCTCATGGAGGTGAGCCGCGCACATTCAGCTTGTTTCTCATCGAGACAGAGGACAGCATTCTGTTAAGTTTCTGCTGCTGCCATGATAACAGAGCTCGCTGTCACATTCTGGCTCCCGCAGGCTGTGCCCCGGACACAGAGCAACTCTGTCTTTACCCTCGTGAGCGCGGCTTGGGCCATAATAGGACTTTTCTTTCATTTGTATCTATTTCTTATTGTAAGCCTTAGATCATTTATTCCCTTCCTTACACTTCTGGAGGTGAAAGAAAACCCGAGTCTGCCTTTGTAGAACCAAGCTGTGGCCTCAGGAGTCAGGGCTGGGGCACTCAGCCTTCCACCCCCCAGGCCTCCTCCGCCACAGGCCTGCTGCATCTGGCTGCATTTCAGTAGGGCAGCCGGTGGGTTTCCTGACATGTGTGATAAGAGTGGGTTTGAGTTTGGGTTTGGTTTGGCTTGTTTTTTACAGTAGAATTCTATATTATTTGGTCAAAATATTACTTTGCAATTTGCAAATGTGGTGGCACCTACCATTTTACTAGCCACAAGTAACTCGTAAGTTGACTTAGGACCTGCTCATATTATACCAATATTTTAAGTATTTTATGTTTTATCTTATTAGTTATTCATTTTATTTTATCTAATGCTCTGCCAGAATTCATTCCAAAAGGTAAAAATTACTAAACTATAAGACTCTTAAATAAGGCCTGTATATTAGCAACTTAGTTTCTGACATATAGAACATTAACATTCCACTGTATCTTAAATGTCTTTTGCCTTTTTATTAAAAAATGATTAAATGGTTACTGAAGTTTTCCTCTGCCTGACATATAAATGTCTTCATATTCTAACATGATATTAGGGAACTAAATATATGAGTATAGACTTAATATTTGTCAACTAAACTGACTAAATTTTGTCAAAGCAGATTGGAGACATAAAAACAGCTGAAAAGTATTTTCAAGACGTTGAGAAAGTGACACAGAAATTAGATGGACTACAGGGTAAAATCATGGTTTTGATGAACAGGTAAATATTTTAAAACTAAATATATGTTTTCTCAAATTTCCCAGAGGCGTTCAAGCCCCACTTACTGAGTCGGAAAGCTCCCTAGAGAAGGCGCTTCTCCCGGTATCTCCTCTTGCCCTGTGTCTCTCAGAGCTGAGACCCAAGGAGTACACGGGTGTTTTCTTGAATTGCAGTGATGTTCTTTTAGTCACAGAAGCTGATTTTTAAGGAGCTATTTCCCCCTTGTTCTTCAGAGAAGCGCTTGTATTGCCCCCGTTTGCAGCGTATGTGTGCGTAAAGGTCACCATTGCTGGCGTAGCGGCCGTTCTGGATCCTGTGCTCTGGTGTTCTGTGTCTGGATCCTGTGCTCTGGTGTTCTGTGTCTGGATCCTGTGCTCTGGTGTTCTGTGTCTGGATCCTGTGCCCTGGTGTTCTGTGTCTGGATCCTGTGCCCTGGTGTTCTGTGTCTGGATCCTGTGCCCTGGTGTTCTGTGTCTGGATCCTGTGCCCTGGTGTTCTGTGTCTGGATCCTGTGCTCTGGTGTTCTGTGGTAGAACGCACAGCGTCGTGCGAGTGCACGTTCGTGAGGAGGAAACACGCCTTGGACAAAGCCTGCACCCAGGATCAGAAAGCGTAAATGAAGCAGGTGTCCGTTTTTAGCAGGAAGTCATTTAGGTGAAGTTACTGTATCTCAATTAATAAAAACTAGAGTGGCTTGGCCGGGTGCAGTGGCTCATGCCTGTAATCTCAGCACTTTGGGAGGCTGAGGCAGGTAGATCACTTGAGGTCAGGAGTTTAAGACCAGCCCAGCCAACATGGTGAAACCCCATCTCTACTAAAAATACAAAAAATCAGCCAGGCGTGGTGGCATGCGCCTGTAGTCCCAGCTACTTGGGAGGCTGAGGCAGGAGAGTTGCTTGAATCCAGGAGGCGGAGGTTGCGGTGAGCCGAGATCGTGCCACTGCACTACAGCCTGGGCAACGAGAGCAAAACTCCGTCTAAAAAATAAAAATAAATAAAAACTAGAGTGGCTTTAATGTGCGAGCCTGAATGCAAAACGCAGCTCACCGCCTCTACCTGGAGATCAGGAACCCCGGGCCACGCAGGGCCATACGCTGGGTCTCTGTGGGATCCAAAGCCCCTGTGGGTTGTGTTGGGGGACAGCAGCTCCTGGGCTTTCCCCGCTAACTGCCACCGTTGCTTGTGTTACAGCGCGTTCCTTCACCTCGGGCAGAATAACTTCGCAGAAGCCCACAGGTTCTTCACAGAGATCTTAAGGATGGATCCAACAAACGCAGTGGTAAGATCCCCAAGCTGCAGGATCCTCCGTCCTCTGCCTTTCACAGACGCTAGAAACATACACCCACACACGTCTCAGCAGGGGCCTGCGCTCTCTCTCTCCAGTCCACCAGCTCCAGGCAGTGGCCGTGGCCCTTAGGGGAAGTGACCCAACAGGGCCACCTAGGCTCTGCCCAGCAGCTCTGCACCACCCCCAGGCCCCTAACACGGCCCAGCACACAGCCTGGAATGGGCGGGCGTCTGTCCTGGTTGTGTGGGCCGACCCTGGGCGTGTGCTCCTCCCTAGGCCAACAACAACGCTGCCGTGTGTCTGCTCTACCTGGGCAAGCTGAAGGACTCCCTGCGGCAGCTGGAGGCCATGGTCCAGCAGGACCCCAGGCACTACCTGCACGAGAGCGTGCTCTTCAACCTGACCACCATGTACGAGCTGGAGTCCTCGCGGAGCATGCAGAAGAAACAGGCCCTGCTGGAGGCTGTCGCCGGCAAGGAGGGGGACAGCTTTAACACGCAGTGCCTCAAGCTGGCCTAGCTGCCTCCAACACACTACGTCAGAAGGACCCGGGTCTTTGAAACTGTGTCATGAAGCTAATGTATTAATGTGACATGGAGGAACTCAATAAAACTCCTGCTTCACTGGTGTCTGCTGCGTGTCTTCTTGGTCCCAAGCCACGGCCCAGCCCAGGACTGCCCCACAGTTGGTCGGCGTTCAGCCACGCAGTCCCTGCAGCTGGGTCACTGTTCATGAACGCAAGGGGCAGGCGTGCTGGGAGGACATAGGTCGTAGACACAGGAAATCTGGAGTCAGCCTCGGGGCCTCTGTTCTGGAGGCCAATCCTGCTTTGCTCGTTCCTTCTGGACATCCTCAGAGAAAAGCTGGGAGGTGTGGAGACCCTCTCGCCATGCACCTGCACGTACAGGGGGATTTACAACAGGGAAGACAGATCGCCGCTCATGCTCCTCTTGCCCTCCCCACACACCCAAACTAAGTGCGTTGGTCTTACCCATCCGAGTCTCCTCCAGCCTGATGCCAGCCAAACGACCCCTGCCAGCCTGGTGGTGGAGGAGAGGCCATCACTGTTTCTCCCATAGTTTATACGTCCACGTGGACAGTGAGCTGAGTGGAACAGGAAGCACGACGCATAATGAAGCAAAGGAAGAGCGCGTAAAACGCAGGCAGGCAGGGGCTGGGGGCGGTTTTGAAGCCAGACACGTGTTTTCATGTGTTCTCTCATGCCTGAAAGGCCTTTTGCCTTCACGTTTACACAGTTATTCCTGCTTTTGAAGAACTTAAAGTACCTGAAAATGTCTTCACTTTACGAAAGAACTCTGACAAGCGTTCTCTAAATATCTAGCTTTGTGGGTAGTTTTAAATATAATTCATTTTACAGACTGTGATGTAAACATTTGCACAAAGCGAAGCCATATTTCTGTTAATTTTTGTAATAGAGTAGAAACATACAAACACTGCATCTACCAGACAGACAGTCTCAGCCCGTTTGCTGACATCTAGATTAATTATGCATTAGAATAAAAGAAAAAAGAGGTGAGACAGCCAAAAGGACTGTTGGACACCAAGGAGGTTTCAAGATCTTTCTCTTCAAAAAGAGAACTGAAACTATTGTTAAGCCCAGAAAGCTCAAGATGTAATTAGAAGCCCTCCACCTTGAGGGTCTTCCTTCAAATGTGACTTCAGGGATGAAGTGTAAGGCTCTTCCTCTGCTCCAACCTGGCACCTCACTGCAGACATCTTGCAGGATTTGCCAGAGGATTATGGAGCCTGTCCTTTACAGGCCCAGGGCTCAGAGCTGTCCCCAGCCAGTTGTGCAGGAAAGCAGACAGCAGTGCCCAGGCTCCAGCTAGACATGAGCCCGGCAAATTAGAAACAGAGATCAAGGTTCCCTAGTAAGCTGGTAAGCCTAAATCCACCCTCCCTCCCAAGCCCCACCCCCATGCTGCTGGCATGAGGCCAGGCCAGGTGACAGTATCATTGCCTCGTTTCTTACCCGGATTATTTCTTCCTGTTTTTTTTTTTTTTTTTTTTTGAGACAGGATCTTATTCTGTCATCCATCCAGGCTGAAGTGCAGTGGTGCAAACATGGTTCACTCCAGCCTCAACCTCCTGGGATCAAACGATTCCCCACTCTCAGCCTCCTGAGTAGCTAGGACCACAAGTGTGCTCCACCACGCCCAGATTTTTATTATTTTTATAAAGATGGGATCTCACTATGTTGCCCAGGCCAGTCCCTAACTCCTGGCCTCAAGTGATCCTCCCACCTCGGCCTCCCAAAGTGCTGGGGTTACAGGTGTGAGCCATGGTGTCCAGCTAATTTTTTTTCCTACTGCCTGTATGATTGCAGAATTTTTTGTTTTGTTTTGCTAGAAGAGGAAAACGGTGCTGTGAGTGTCTATAATGTCTGGGACAATTGTTGTAGCTTATCTAGTTTACACTTAGCTTTTCTTTATGTTAAAAATAAATTATACATTCCTGAAATCTTTTCTAGAGCCAAGTGAAGTGAATGGCTAACCATCAGAAAGCTTATTTTCTAACTGGAAAATGGGAACTCGCTGAGTTGATGATGGGCTCACAACTGTGGAAATGCCCACCCTGGAATGCACAGTGGAGAATGAAGAAGCCAGTAACCCTGATGGCATCGTTACCGAATGGCCAGGGTGTGCCAGGCGGCAAAGGTGGATTTGCTCCCTGAATGATCCATCCAGCTGAATCTTGAGTCATTCCGCGTTTGCCACGAGGGGCAGTGTTAGATCAGTGGTCCTCAAAGTGGGGTCCCCGAAGCAGCAGCACCAGGTTCTCCTGGGAACTTGACGGAAATGCACATCCTCAGCCACATCCTCTGATCACAGAGGAGTCATAACTGCTGGGGCCTGGGCTGGGCCGGCCCGACAGTGTCGTCTGCACAGCCCTCCAGGGGCTTCTGGTGCTCCTGCAGGTGTGAGAACGCATGTCAGACGCCGGAGGCCACAGACAGAATTCCAGTTACACAGCAGGCGTTGGAGCCCGTGGGCATCGCCATCCTGCCTTACACTGCTGGCCTCTTCTATGCCCCCTCGAGGATTGTGCCCCCACTTGTCTCTGCCTGGACCCCCCCTGGCATGCACCTTCCTAGTCCCTATTCAGTGTTACCCCCTGAAGCCTGCCCTCAACCCCAGGACAGTGCAGCCCCGTCCATACTCCCCTTACCTCTTGTCCTGGACCCACACAGGCTCCGCAGCACCTGCTCCTGGCACGGCCCCACAGTTGCAGTACTTGGGCTGGAGCTGCCGCCATGAGGTCCTCCTTCAAACACCCAGTTCCAGCGTTCCCCGGGAAGCTTCCCATGCCATCTTGTCACGTCTTGCACCCAGCACCGAGGGTGAGGCCCGGCAAAGCAGAGCTGCAGGGGCTCAGCTGTGTACACCACAGTTCTTGAGACGCCCACCTGTGTGTCCTCCCCGATCCTGCTCCACAGCCCAGGCCCAGGCCCGGAGGTAGCCCCTGCGTTCCCGTGGCTTCAGGCACACGTGTGCAGACATGACGCCGAGAACACCGGCTTTGCCACCAAGGACAGAAGACAGTCTGCCCCACCCGGGGTCACCTGCAGGTCCTGCTCTGACCAGGGTCCAGGCCCTGATTCCGGGGATGCGACAGCACCCAGAATGTCCTGCCTTGTGTGGCACGTGGGACCGGGGACTCGGGCCCCAGGGCTCCCAACCCTGGCTGTGGAGAGTGGGTGGCTCCGCTGCTGGTCGGGGGCTCTGTGTGGGAAGACAGCGTGCCAGTGGCCACAGGATGTCCTGACAGCAGAGGCGCTAAACACTCCAGGAGCGCCTCAGCCCCAAGCTCTGGTTCCACCCCTTGCGGGTGAGGGCGGCCCAATAACAGCCACACTCCATCAGTTCAGAGGCAGGGGCTAGAGATGGATTTAATTCAACTTAAAAAGAAATACAAGAATGGACCTTTTCTGCAGTCCTGAGGGAGTGGACAGGTTGCGTGCGTGCTCTGACGGTGGGATCCAGACCCCCTCATCTCCTGCGTTGAAGGTGCCACTGGGCCTCATCCCCAGCCACATCCTGAGCCTCTTACAGGCAGGCCCCGAGGTCCTCTCACCTTTCTCTTCTCTCCAGTGCTTGGTGCATTTTCAAACTCAGTACCTTTCTTTTGAATAAATGAGCAAGAATAAACCCGGTGCTGCTTGCCGAGCTCCTCTCCCTGGGCGGGGAACTAAAGCAAAACCACGCTGGATGGGGTCCCAAACACCCTAAGAAGGCCGAGCTCCTGCCGCTCTCCAGCACGCGCACCGAAGACCGGAGGGAGGGCCTGCCGCTCTCCAGCAGGAGCACGAGGACTGGAGGGAGGGCCTGTCGCTCTCCAGCAGGAGCACCAGGACTGGAGGGAGGGCCTGTCGCTCTCCAGCAGGAGCACGAGTGGAGGGAGGGCCTGCGGCTCTCCTGCAGGAGCACGAGGACTGGAGGGAGGGCCTGTCGCTCTCCAGCAGGAGCACGAGGAGTGGAGGGAGGGCCTGTCGCTCTCCTGCAGGAGCACGAGGACTGGAGAGAGGGCCTGTTGCTCTCCTGCAGGAGCACCAGGACTGGAGGGAGGGCCTGTCGCTCTCCAGCAGGAGCACGAGTGGAGGGAGGGCCTGCGGCTCTCCAGCAGGAGCATGAGGAGTGGAGGGAGGGCCTGTCACTCTCCAGCACGCACACCGAGGAGTGGAGGGAGAGCCTGTCGCTCTCCAGCAGAAGCACCAAGGATTGGAGGGAGGGCCTGTCGCTCTCCAGCAGGAGCACGAGGAGTGGACTGCCGGCCCGTCACTCTCCAGCACGTGCACCACGGAGTGGAGAGAGAGCCTGTCACTCCAGCAGGAGCACCAGGAGTGAACTGCGGGCCCGTCACTCTCCAGCACGTGCACCACGGAGTGGAGAGAGAGCCTGTCACTCCAGAAGGAGCACCAGGAGTGGACTGCGGGCCTGTCACTCTCCAGCATGTGCACCAAGGATTGGAGGGAGGGCCCATCGCTCTCCAGCAGGAGCACGAGGCGTGAACTGCCGGCCCGTCACTCTCCAGCACGTGCACCAAGGAGAGGAGGGAGGGCCCCTTGCTCTCCAGCAGAAACACCGAGGATTGGAAGTAGGGCCTGTCACTCTCCAGCACGTCCCCCCCCGGCAGTGGAGGGAGGGCCCATCGCTCTCCAGCATGAGCACCCAGAGATGGAGGAAGGGTCAGCCATTAGTCAGGCTCTGCGTGTGAAAAGCTGTGATTTCATTTCTTATCAGTTATTACTGTCACTATCACTCAGGATGAAATTGGCCTCACCCGCTCAGGAACAATGCTGCCTTCTCCCTGTCCTCCTCCTGGATTGTTGAGGAAAAAGCCAGACTAACCTGTTCCACACCTTGGCATCAGTTGCATAAATGCTATCTCAGCATGTTCTAGAACACAGTACTGTTTAAACAACGTTCTGGGGGTAACCAAGTTTATAACTTGCAGACCCGATGGCCGTAAAGCATTGGGGGGGGGGGGGGGCGGTGCCTGCCTGCATTGCAGCTGTCAGAGCTGCACAGAGCCTGCGACACCCAGCCATGACTTCTGCCCACCAGGCCACGTCCCTCCGCTCCTCTGAATCCTTCCAGTTCTTCTTAGGCCACTTAAACGCCACCGTCTCCACGAAGTCCTGTCGGATCACCCTCATAGGAAGTGACAAACCACGTTTTGAACCCCTCTCCCCACCCAGCAAGCCCCTAGCCCACGAGCATAGGATTTCCTTTCTAGAACACGTGTTCTGTGAAGGGCCAGAGGCAATATTTGAGGCTTCGTGGGCCACATGCTGTCCCTGTTGCATATCCTTTTTTTTTGTTTGGTTTGGTAAACTGCTTAAGCTGGCAGAACAACAGAACCCGCACATTCTCCACGCAGCCCAGCGCCCTTGGCCATGCAGGGCTGTGCCTTCTGCCAGCTCTGGAGGCCCAGGGGCTGGCATGGGCCTCCCGTCCTGAGCCCCCCATGTACATTGCACCCATACTGGGAACGCCCCCAGGATCTGCTGCGAGACCCCCAAGGACCAGCTTCTGCAGTCCTGGAAGGGCTCTCCTGACCCCCAAGTCCGCCATCTTCTGATGGTGGCAGGTGGGCACAGTCACTGGCTGAGCGACCAAGGGTCAGTGAGATTACTAGGCCAGCGCTGCACCCAACTGAAATGAACTCACGTGTCCTCACAACTCCTAGCAGCAGATGCTGTCGGCCTCGCATCCTACAGGAAAGGAACCATCGCCAAAAGATGCTGAGGAACATCCCGAGGGTCACAGGGACAGTGCAGAGCCAGGACCAGCCCGGCCCATGGTCCCCCAGTGTGCACCACCTGGCCCGGCACTGTGTGCTCAGCCATGAGGACCGGGAAGAGTCCTGCCCACAGCTCAAGTGTCTACACCGCACTGCCATCCAGGCTGTGAGCCGCTGCTGAGCATGGGGAATGTGGCTGCTGCAGAGACGTTATGAAACACTTCTAAAAGAATGTAAAAGATCTCATTAATAATTTTGAGTACCTGTTAAAATGATAGTAATTTTGGATCTAGTAGATTAAATAAAACATATTATTAAAATTAAGATGACCTTTGAACATTTTTAACGTGGCTACTAGAAAACTTTAAGTTACGTATGTGGCGCCCATTTGTGGCTCCCATTCTGTTTCTGTTGGATGGTGCCAAAGAAACCAACACGTAAAAGCCCCTGCAGAGGAGCCGCTGCTTTGCCAATGGTTAGTGGTCAGTGTGGGTTCTGCCCTCTGGGTTCCTGGCAACCAGGGCTGCTCTCTGAGGGCTGAGGTTGCCACGGGCTAGGCAGATGCTGGCCCTGCAGCCCTCACTCTCTGGAGGGCGTGGGGCATGGGATGGGATGTTTCAGAGGACGTGGGGCATGATGGGACGGGAAGTTTCAGTGGGTGTGGGGCATGATGGGACAGGGTGTTCCAGAGGGCGTGGGGCATGATGGGACGGGGTGTTCCGGAGGGCGTGGGGCATGATGGGACGGGATGTTTACTCTGCTCCATGGCCTTACAGTGTTAAGTATAAGTCAGCATTGAAAGCAGTTTTCCCTGGAACATAGAATTCTAGTTGATGCGGATCCAGAACCACGGAGGGTCCTACAACTGCTAGGCTGAGGGCTGACTTACCGAAGGCCACAGAGCATCTCTCCCCCAGCAGGTTCCTGTGGCACTTGCATGTGTGTCTTTTTCTTTTTCCCCCAAATAATTTTCCAGTTTTATTCTTTTCCTTTGACATAGAAGAACACAATTACCGAGAGAAAGAAAAGGAAGGCGAGGGTGACTGCGCGCCTCCCCATCCCCACCCCCATTCCCACACGGCTCATTTCAACTCTGGGAGGGTTTACAGGTAAGAATGTGAAAATCAGAAATGTCAGGTAACTTTCCCAAGGACCCACAGTTTAAAGCGGGAGAGAGGGAGGGATTCCAATCCAAATCTAACAGTGAGGCTCATGGTGGTGCCACGATCTGTGTTGCCGTTTCACACACTGCATATTGCTTTGCAGTGGAGAGCTGAATCCACAGGCAGGGCCGGACCCACCAATGGGCTGCCGTGGACAGGCTTTGGGCTCCAGCACCACACACATGGCCACACGCTTACACATACAACACACACATGCACTCACACACGGAGGACCGTGTTCACCTGCGTCTAGGTCCTTTCCGCCTCGAGGTTTACCTTTATTGGACCTGGAACCCGATTACGGGCAGTCTGTTCCCGCGTCGCCCACCCTCGTCCGTGCGAGAAGTGCCATCTCCGGGACCGTGTTAGGCGTCCGGCACAGCCAGCCAGGCTCTCCAGCCTCACTCCCTCCACCCCAGGGCCCCGAGGCTCTGCCCACCAAGATGACACCCTGCGACCTCCACCCTGGCTCCTTCTGGTCACCCTGACACCCACTCCTCAAATGCCCACAGTGCGCCTGGGGTCCTGCTGCCTGTGGAGTGGACCCAGTGCGTCTCCCTAAAGCCTCCAGCTGGCTTGGCCTTTGTCTCAGCCTCCACCTGCTGCCCGGGGTCAGGGAACCCTGCCAGCTCCCTGGGCGTGCTGAGCTGGACAGTCAGCAAACTGCATCCCTGACCCCTCGCCCACTGCTCCAGGAAACTCACCCAACCTCAGGGCTGCTGGAATTCACATCCGATGGGTGGAGTTTATTCTCTGCACCCCAGGGCCCCCCACACGTCAGGAGGAAGAGCTGCCCTGGCACCATGGGTAGACTGCAGGGAGACCCCAGGATGCAGGGAGACCCCAGGATATGGGGAGACCCCAGGATACGGGGAGATCCCAGGATGTGGGGAGACCCCAGGCTGTGAGAAGGCCCCAGGCTGCAGGGAGACCCCAGGATATGGGAGACCCCAGGATGCGGGAAGACCCCAGCATATGAGAAGGCCCCAGGCTGCAGGGAGACCCCAGGATATGGGGAGAAGCCAGACTGCAGGGAGACCCCAGGATGCAGGGGAGACTCCAGGCTGTGAGAAGGCTCCAGGCTATGGGAAGACACCAGGCTGTGGGGAGAAGCCAGACTGCAGGGACACGCCAGGATATGGGGAGAGACCTGGCTATGGGGACAGCCTGGGCAACAGGGAGAGGCCAGGCTGTGGGGAAACCCCCAGATGGGGACAGAGGCCAGGCTGTGAATGGGAAACTGCGTCTGTTTCCTGAGGCTGCCGTAAGACACTCCTAAGTATGACAGCACAGACCTGATTCCCTCCCCATTCTGGAGGCTGCTGTCAGCAGGCCATTCCTAGAGAGGCTCCTTCCTCTCCTCTTCCGGCCTCTGGGGGCTCCCGGTGCCCTTGGCTTGTGGCCACATCACTCCGGTCTCTCCTCTGGTCACACAGCCTCCTCCGTGTGCCAGATCTTTTGCGGAGCCACTTAAGATGGTATTTGGGGCCCACGGTAATCCAGAATAATCTTCTCATCTCAAGATCCTTAAGCTAATTACATCTGCAAAAGCCCTTTTTCCAAAACAGGTCACGTGCACAGGTCCCAGGGCTTAGGATGGGGCCGTGACCTTGGGAATGATCAGCGGCTGACCACAAACGCCCACTGAGTAGCTTCCTGGGGCTGCTGTAACAAGGTGCCCAAACAGAGCAGCTTAAAATAGAACTGCATCTTCTCACAGTTCAGGGGGCCGGAAGGCTGCACGCGAGCTGCAGGCTGGCTGCATTCTCTGGAGGCTCTGCAGCGGCGTCTGTCCCAGGCCTCTCTCCGTGGTGGCCGTGGCAGTCCTCGGTGCTCCTGGCTTTCGGCCACATGGCCCCAGTCTCTGCCTCTGTGTTTATGTGGCCTCCTCCAGTGTCTCTGTCTTCTGTTCCTGCAGAGACAACAGTCTTTGGAGCTAGGGCCCACCCTAGTCCAGGATGATTCTATCTCAAACCCCTATTTAATTACATCTGCAAAGACCATTTCCAAAAAGGTCACATTCCCAGGTTCCGAGCAGACATGAACTTTTAGTGGACGTTATTCGAGCCCCTCCACCTCACAGACAGGCTCTGGTGGACTCCTCACCTCAACCCTGCTCCAAGGGTACATGATGTCCCCCTTTACAGACAGGGAGACTGAGGCACAGCTTGAAGAACCTGCCCACGGCCACACAGCTACTGCAGCAGCAGAACTGGGGTGATTCCATCTGAGCCTTCATCCATGCAGACACCTCCAAGTCCAAGGCATCCACGGAGGGCTCCTCCCTCGTCTTCTCCACACCCCAAGCTCACAGGGATGTTTCTCTGTGGAGGTGGAACAGGCAATGCTGCCCTGGGGCCTCTATCCTGGGATCTCTGGGGCCAGCTTCAATGTCATGATGGGTGGCCGCTGGCCCAAAGTCCTGCTTAGCAGCAGCAGCAGCAGGACAGGCCTCTGGAGAGCATGCCTCTGTCTCTGGCCCTGCCAGTGGCGTCCTTGTGTCCTTGGGGACCCCACACACACACATTCTTCTGCAGAGGCAATCAATAAAGCCGGGGCACCAAAGAGGCTTCAGGAGTGATTAGCAGTGGAGCAGGCTGGAAAATACGCGGACGCTAGGGCAGATCGTATTGATTCCATTGACTTGCCCTTTGCCAGGCTGTTGTATTTATAACTCAGATGAAATCCTATTTGGATTTTAGAATGGGTGGGTTTATAACTCAGATGAAATCCTATTTGGATTTTAGAATGGATGGGTTTTTTTGAACAGTTGGTGCAAAATAAACACAAGCATTTTTAACATGGACAATGAAACACATTAAACTATAATAATAAAGGCAGGCAGGCAAGCACGTCCATGGGAAAGTGGTTTCAGTCGAAAAGTAAGCTCCATACCAGAACTGTCACACCTGCGCTGCTCACGCCAGGGACAGACCGTGATGGGAGCACAGCCTCCTGTCCTCCAGCCCCCGCCCAGCCCAGCTCCCCCAGCCCTGCTGACCTGGGGGCTGTCTTCATGCCTGGATGCTTCTAGTGCCCTGCCCCCGCCACGTTTAAGAGAATGTTTTGAAAAATAATCACTTCCCAAGGCAGAAAACAGAGAGCAAAACACTGACCGATTCAGAAGAGCCGCCTGCTCAGGGGTGCCCCGGATGTTATCTGCAACCTGGCACGGCCCGACTGCAGGCCTCAGCCCTGTGCCCTGGCCCCACCTGAGCAATTCCTCTGCCCTCTTCAGGGCCCAGCCAGGTGGTCACAGCAAATCTGGTCAGGACCAGGGACAATGAGCCCGCAGTGACGTCCTGCCTCAGCCATCCACCTGATGGTGACGACTGCCCCGACCCCTCTCTCTGAGCAGCTGTGCCTGCCTGGAGCCCCTGTACCCCTCACCCGGCTGTAAGGGCTGCTGCACCCTCTGCTCTCCTCACTGGACTGTGGCGTCCTGAGGAACCGACCAGCCACTTTCTTATGCATCTCGGCACTCGGGGGACAAAACCAGCTCTCCTGGAGGGGCTTGTGGGACCGAGTTTCACTGAGAGACATGGTGAATAGAAGAACTTCACGCACCATAGCAGGCAGAGCACTCCAGGAGCCCTTGACCCGACCCACAGGCCATCTTACCAGTACTAGCGACTCACTGCGGTAGTGAGTTGGGTGAGGCCCAGAAGTCCCTCCTGGTCACTTGCGATGGGGTGAAGATATTTTTGAAACCTAGAGAGACAGGGTTATCTAACAGAGTAAGAAAGCCAGGGCTGGCTTCTTTACCCTCGGAATGAAGTTCAAGCCTCCTCTGTCCCATAAGTGCACAAATGTCCACCGTGCTAACTTTACAAGCTCCATTTTTACTTTGGGCAAGCAGGATTTGCAGCGCGGGAGAGATGACCTGGACATGAGCTGGCAGTGGCCTGCGCACCACAGGAGGCCCTTCAGCCGACGGCCATGTCTGTGCTGCGCGATCCTGTCCCTGTCAGAGCCGCTGACCTGGGTCTAGTCCCACAGAACCTCTCCTGGAGCCTTGGGGACCAGGGCTGGCAGCTGAAGTCACTCCTCTGCGTAATGGTAAGGCTTTAAGACCCTCTGTGTAGGGTAAGGCTTTAAGACGTCAACACTGTGTCTACACTGTGTCCCACCGTGAGCAGACGTGGCTTGGTCCCTGATCCCCCAGGGCAGGCACCCCCAGGCACAGGCTCCTTCACATTGGGCTTCTGTCACTTGTAACAAAAAGAGCCCCAACTAAGACAACAGAAGAGATCGTGTCACGACATTTCGAAGCACAGAGTCGGAATCCTGGGAAGACGAGAACGGCAATCCTGGGCAAAGCTCCAGGCAGATGCGGGGCCAGAGCCTCCCTCAGGGCTCCTCCCAGGGCCTCCCCCCAGGGCTCCTCCCAGGGCCTCCCCCCAGGGCTCCCGGCCTCTGCAGGTTGCCTGGGACAAGAGGTCTTCCTTCCTAGTCCCTCTAACCTCTCCACTGAGAGCACCCCATGAGCCTGGCGCCCCAGGCACTGTGCAGGAGGGAACAGCAGGCCGGCAGCCTCTGCCCTGTGGGTCCACACAGCCTGGGGAGCGGGGACAGAACGCACCCCCCGCTGCGATCCCACCTGTCTGCCTCCATCCTTCCCCATCCACTCCGAGGCCGGGCGTTGCCTGACTAGGACAGCTCTTCTCCTATTTCTCAGATGTCTGTTCCATTGGTTTCTCTTTGTCCAGATGTCTGATCCACCGTCAGCAGTTTCTTGAGTGGAGGTGAGCACTGTGGTTAGGGAGTCACACTTAGGCACCAGTTACCTACGCCATGTAACAACACTGCTCTGAAACTTGTGCCTTACGACACGAACATACATTCTCACCTGCGGTCTCCGGGTTAGCTGGGTGGTGTGGGGCTCTCCTGAGGTTGCCCTCAAGGTGACGGCTGGGGCTGCATCATCTGAAGGCTCAACGGGGGCTGGAGGACCTGCTTCCACACACCCCGAGCCAGCAGCACTGCTGGCAGAGGCCTCAGACCTCCCCAGAGAGCTGCACAAGTGTCCTGCGGATGTGGCAGCCAGCTTCCCCAGAGCGCAATGTCTGAGAGCAAGCAGGAAACTACATGCCAACAGAGGCCACCCACAGCCACCTCAGCCGCTTCCTACTCATTAGAAACAAGTGACCAACAGAGACCGTGCTGAAGGAGAGGATAAATTGAGGGAGATCGTCGAAACTTGTGGTTGTATTTTTTAAAACAACACACTTAATTTTTTAAAAAATTGGTGTCATTTCACTGATTTGGGGCACTGGGGAGACTGACCCACATCTTCTCCTCCACCACCCAGATTCCTATCATGTGCTGATCTGAACGTTTAGTTTTCAGAAACGAGAGAGAAAGTCTCCTCCAAGTTCTTCAGGAAATTCATCCCAATATTCATCAGATGCTTTTAAGGAACACCAGAAAAAACTCCAGGTCTGCCCTGGGGATAGCTCTGAACCCCCCGTGTGGTTTAACACACACAGAACTTCCCGTTGCACTGCTGACAGGTACCACGTGGGAAAGAGCTCACTGGGGTCAGCAAAGCTGGGGAAGCAAAGCTAAGCACAGCCCCGAGGCCTCCAGCTGCTCCCGGCACGACGGCTCTCCCCAAGAGGGACTCAGACTCCCAACCCATAATAGAACCCTTTCAATGCAGGGCTTCACAGACTAGCTTTCCTCAGAGCATGCATTGTAAAGACACCAGCCTGGAGCGTCAGTTGGGAGTTTATCATCCAAAGACCATTAGAGGAGCAAAAATCCCCACCTGTCACTCAGCTCCAAGAGTCAGAGACCCCCAAGCTGCAAGGAACAGCAAAGGAGCCCCACGCCACAGGCCACTCGGCCACCTCCCTTCCATCTCCAGGGGGGCTGAAGACCTCAAGATGGTGCGAGCCCCAGGGAGGCCCCGGAGAGCCTTTGTTTCCCCTTTCGGTGACTGAGCCAGCCCTGCTGTCAGCATCCCTGACGGGTCAGGCCATCCCAGGGCCCTCGCTGGCCAGGTGGCCCTGCACACACATGCTCCCAGGTGGCACCCGGGGCCAGAGATCCCCTAATGAATTTCTTGCTGCACATAGGCTGAGTCCAGGGACTGTACATGCTCTCCTGCATCTTTGCTGGGAGCCCCATGCTATATCTGCTGTGTGTCTGTGACCCTCATCTGTGACACCCTGGTTCCAGACTTTATTTTCGGTCTCAACACACACGTAATAAGAGATGTGTGCAAAGGGACTTTCAGGATAAACTGGCTCCACCGCCCTATCCCTTCGCCAGTGCCTGGCCCAGTGTCCAGCACACAGGAGGCAAGCATTTCTCAGATGTGGGATGCATGGCGCATCCCAGCGTCTTCTTTGTCAGAGAATGAGGAAAAAACAAACCACCAGAGTCTCCTGAAGGTGTTGCTGGAAAGAGCCCAGCTCACTGGCCGTGCACCTGCAGGCCACTGGCCTCAGCACAGCCCCATCCCTAGAGTTCTCCCACGCCGCTGACAACAGGCGCTCCATCCATGGCCCGTGAAGTGCCCACGGGCTGCAGGTCTTCCCTTGAGATTCAGAAAGTACCTGCCGCTCAGCCCCTGTACATACCTGTCATGCCTCTCGGGCTCAAGTGATCCTCCCACCTCAGCACCTCAGTATCTGGGACCACAGGTGCCTACCACCATGCTCGGCTAATTTTTGTATTTTTAGTAGAGATGGGTTTTCACCATGTTAGCCAGGCTGGTCTCAAACTCCTCAAGTGATCTTCCTGCCTCGGCCTCCTGAAGTGCTGGGATTACAGGCATGAGCCACCACGCCCGTCCTTTTTATAATTAGGTTTTCACTGCATAAATCATAAAACGATTACAGGTCTCCAGAAACTGCTGCCTGATACACTTTCCAAAGTAAACAGCTTTTGGAAAAATGGCTGTTTTTAGATCACATCTAAATGTCGCATTCTTGGTCTGTGTGACTAGAACCAGACTCCAGCCATCCACCCGCCCACCTGAGGTATCACACACCAGGCTCTGGGAACATGCAAGAAGCCGGCACGCTGGGAAGTTACTCACAGCTCCTGGGGTCACCCTCCCGCCCCATGCCCATCCGGATGAGATGTTTTCGTGAGTTGCGTAACTCACAGCCACCCGGTAACACGATCGACCAACAGAGAACTCACTCTCGGGAAACCGGGGAGCCCGGCCAAGGCAGGGGAGCCCATCTTCGTTGTCAGAGCTGCGTCATGAGAACAAAATGTCTGAAGCTGCCAACTTCACCACAGAACTAGGGAAAACACCTCCATCAACAGAACCAGACGATCTCCTTGTGGACACGCAGGAAAACGTCTGCAGTGGTTACCTCACACGCCCCCTCCTTGGGGGACAGGCAGGGAAAGAAAGGTCATGGAGCCCACAGTGGCTCGTTTACATGCCACAGTTCATAACCACCAGCCTCTACAGGCTCTCTGAAGAGCTCGCAGAAGCACACGTGCACACGCAGGCACACAGGTCCACACGCATGCACACAAGTCCAACCACATGCATGATGACGTGAGTGCAGAAACGAGACCCCCTCCATCTCGGATTGGGTTTAATCTCCTGCAAATCAGCAGCCACTCTGTGCAGTCAGGTGCCCACTGCAGCCCGGTTTGCCTTTCTAAATTTCATCTTAATTTAAGGAGGTAAAGAATGAAGTCCACACTCCACAGGATAACTACTTCTGAGGAGCTGGAAAGCTGTCTGGCTTATTGACACAAATTCAAGAAGGAATATTTCCTCCAAAGTCTTAGGTGAACCACAGCAGCTTGGGCAGTGTGGACGTCTGGCGTCCTGAGCTTGCGCTGGGCTGGAAGGAGAGTGGGGGATTTTGTAAGCCAGGTTGCAGTGGTGTGGGCGGGAGACACGGGTGGCGTTCACAGTGAGAGACAGCCAGGGGAGGCCCCTAGGAAGAATCCGCCCATCACAGTGGATGGAAGCCACGATTGGACGTGAGGCTTAATGTGAGCTCTGTGTACAAACAAAGCAACCGGCTCATTCTGTAGACCAGTATTAAACATGCTTATATTTTAAAATACAATTTTGATGCAAGAATTGAATTTAGTAGCTATATTTTCTAATCAAACATTAGAATATGTGGTCTGTACATATACGGCCAGAGGACAGAATGTCAGAAATGGGGACTGCAGGAAATAAACTGAGCTACGCAGTCACTGTGAGCCTAGCTCCTCCCTGCTTCCACCTAGTTCCAGTCCGATGAGGAGTGAGTCTCTCTTCGTCCTTCCCTTCTGTAAGAGGTCAATTTAGGCTTTTTTAAAATGGAGAGTTCAGGGTCATGAGCTGATAGTGGAGGCCTCTTTATCGTCATTTTTAATCAGCTCACACACAGAGACCATCACTGGGGCCCTGGCTAAGGAGGGGCATCTGCTGACAGCCACTGCTCAGAGGCCAGCGGAGCGTCTCACTGGGCTCTCCAGTCTTCCTTCTACACTTGAATGATAAGGATCGCAAATTTAAAGTAAAATCTTGAGCCCCCCAACTGACTGAATGGAACCCGTTGGCCAACCTTAAAAAACGAGTTCCCAGCCGGGGCGCGGTGGCTCAAGCCTGTAATCCCAGCACTTTGGGAGGCCAAGGCGGGCAGATCATGAGGTCAGGAGATCGAGACCAACCTGTCCAACACAGTGAAACCCCGTCTCTAATAAAAATACAAAAAATTAGCCGGGTGTGGTGGCAGACGCCTGTAGTCCCAGCTACTCGGGAGGCTGAGGCAGGAGAATGGCGTGAACCTGGGAGGTGGAGCTTGCAGTGAGCCGAGATCGCGCCACTACACTCCAGCCTGGGTGACAGAGCGAGACTCCGTCTCAAAAAAAAAAAAAAAAAAAGAGTTCCCAGGCACGATGGACGGGAGGTCAGACACACCCCACTATACCCCCTCCCTTTTGGGATTTAGACACAACTGGCCAGCATTCATGTTAAAATAGAGATGGTGAGACTAGAGAACAGACTGTGGCAATAAGACACAAATCACACACAGGACCTAAGGCCTGGCCAGGCTACAGCGAAGTCTCGCACCCTGAGCTTAAATAAGAAACTCTGTCCTCACCACCACAAAGGTTTTCTTCTCCAGCAGCTAAACCAGTGCCGGCCTTGAGATGAGCAAGATGAAAACAATTTGTAGTTTATCCACCACCCGATGCTGGCTAACTGGCCCTGTTCCACCAGCCGTAACTACAGCTTTGATGGAACAAGAGACCGATTTCAGTAACTTCCTCTGGACAAGAATAAGCCCGTGGATGGGCTCTGGCCGGCTGATAGAGGCTGAGCGCTGGGAGCCTTCATGTCCCTGTTTCACCTTTAGAAGTGCAGAGCGTGCCTGGGATGCACGTAGATGTTAAGTCTCCTCTCCAAGGTGAACACGAGTTGTATGTAAGTGGATGTTTGTTCAATACACATGCATCAGGACCACTTCATGAATATTCACAGCTCCTCCTGTAACCTGTTGAATATGTATGATCCTCCAGCCCATTCAGCATAAAGCTCCTGCCCCTACTCCTCCAAGATGCCTGTCTGCGGTCTCTGCGGGAGGCTGTGCTTCCCAGCCTGCGGGATGCCACCTTGCAGAGTGTAACTCTTTACAAGAAATCATGTCTTTAGGTGGGCATGGTGGCTCACACCTGTAATCCCAACACTTTGGGAGGCCCAGGCGGATGGATCACCCAAGGTCAGGAGTTCAAGACCAGCCTGGCAACATGGTGAAACCCCATCTCCACTGAAAATACAAAAAAAATTAGCCGGGTGTGGTGGTGCACGCCTGTAATCCCAGCTACTCGGGAGGCTGAGGCAGGAGAATCGCTTGAACCCAGGAGGCAGAGGTTGCAGTGAGCCAAGATCACACCCCTCCACTCCAGCCTGGGCGACGAGAATGAAACTCCATCTCAAAAAAAAAGAAAAGAAAAAGAAATAATGTCTCCTCTTCTAAATGTATAGATTGTGTCATCTTTTAGTTAACAAGATGAAGAGATGGATGGCAAGAAGAGAAATAAAAATCAGAAAGGAGATGATCCTCTTCACTTTTCGGAAGTGAGGACAAAACCAAATAGGGAAATGAGCCGCCGCAGGAATGACGAAGCCTGTAACAGCTATTCCAAACCGGGAAAGCGTCCTGGGGCCAGGACTTCATTGGGATAAGATGTTGAATCTGGAACAAGATAGAACAAGGCTGGACATTTCCTGGATGATCCACGCCTACCCCTTAGAAACAAGCATGAAGTCCCCACAGTGCGAGCAGGCCTCTCACCAGGTTGCCTGTGCTGTCTGCAGTGCGGTATCTACCTCGAGTAGGAAGACGGCAGGGAAAAATCAAAGTGTCTTGAAAATGCCAACACATTAACCAGCTTGAAGCCATACTCCAGTGCACTAATTCATATTCTGATTTATTAATATCCCAGTCATAAACCCCATGGCAATAAATACATCTGTGCCTGTAAAAAGAGGGCACATTTGAAAAATAACACATGTCCAGGAATATCTTACTCAGCAAGCAGGCAGAGCCTGCTCTAAATTGACGAACTTGGACACAGTGAAAACCAATAGCTGTCCCGCCTGGGAAACTAACAGTTGGGCTCCTTGGAAAAAAATACCTGATTTAGAATCTAACGAATGTGTTTATAAAGGACCCATCTTCTTTTTTTGTTTTTTGAGACAGAGTCTCGCTCTGTTGCCCAGGCTGGACTGCAATGGCAAGATCTCAGCTCACTGCAACCTCCGCCTCCTGGGTTCAAGCAATTCTCCCACCTCAGCTTCCTGAGTAGCTGGGATTACAGGCACCCGCCATCATGGCCAGGCTGGTCTTGAACTTCTGACCTCAGGTGATCCGCCCACCTCGGCCTCCCAAAGTGCTGGGATTATAGGCGTGAGCCACCGCGCCCAGCCAAGGATCTGTCTTCTCTAACATTCGGCTTGAAGAGAGACCCCCCCCACTACTTTACAGTGATGCCTTCAGGAAGAACAGCCTTTTACCTCCCTAGGTTTTCTCCCCACCTAGAGTTCTGTTTCTTACTACATTACATTTCCGCTCGCTTAGTGTTTTTCAACCCTCGAGCTCTCCTCAAACCGTTCCAGTGCTTAAGATACTAACAAGGGGCTGCCCTGACCCAGGAGACAGTGTAAGTGTAGGGATCAGGGAACAGAAGCAGGAACGCAAGACGCCGGATACAAACGTGAACATGCTGCAGGATTCCACGCGCATCAAATTCTAGAAAAGCCAAAACCCACCCACATAGGTTGCTTAGGATGGTGTGGGGGGACTTAGAAGGGGCATGAGAACCTTCTTTGGGTGATGAAAATGTCCTGTGTTGTTCTGCCTGAGGTCATGCTGCATTTGTCAAAATTCAAAAACACTGAAAATGAGTACATTTTATTGTATGTAAATGACACCTCAATAAAAACGAAAGATGTGAGCAACATCCTGGGAAAAGAAAATGTGATTTCACCTTAAGTGCTTTAGCAGAATTCTATAATATGCCTCAGCTCTTACTCTTTCTTCTTTTTTGAGACAGAGTCTCGCTCTGTCACCCAGGCTGGAGTGCAGTGGCCACAATCACAGCTCACTGCAGCCTCGACCTCCCAGGCTCTAAGAATCCTCCCACCTTAGCCTCCTGAGTAGCTGAGATTACAGGCATGAGCCACTGTGCCCAGGAACTTACTCTTGCCTGTAAAAATACAGCTCTGAAGTGAAGAAATCCGAGGCGCCACATCAAGGAGGCGAAACTGGAGTCCGCAGGAGGCCAGCCCCGCACGAGGAGTTTCAAACACTAAGGATCCTGACAGGGAAAAGTTATATGAAGCAAGAAAGGCAATTTAAAGCGATAGTTTATCATATGAATGTTTTGTTCTTAAAAAATGAACAAGCTCTATTTATAATGCCCATTTAGAAATGAATCCATTAAAAAAAAATCAGTAGATCAGCACTTATTTTAATTACTGAGATAGAGTCATACTTGACAGAAGCAAGCCCTGCGGTATATGTTATCATCACACCACCGGTGGATATTTTAATCCTAAAATTGAGACAGAGTTTACTTAAACATTTAAGCCTTGAGTTTCCTCTGTACAGTGTGGAGGTGATTAAAAAAATTAATCCTAACATGAAGATTTTTCATCCAGTTAAAAAAAGAAATACTTTAAAAACGACCTGCCTTCCAAAACATGAAGTTAACTTGGAGTTTTTCTATGATATGACAAACTAGGCATAATCCTATCTCGGAATTGTTGAGTAGAAAATTTATGTACTAATACTCTTGTTAAAATTCAACAGCTTGATTGTGAAAGAATCCAGAGATCTCACACTGAAAAAATACTAACACAGCTCATATATAAATTACTTATCTATAAGAACAATTATAGAAGGAATCTAAATGGGGCAATTTTAACAAACCAGGCAAAATATCATATATACCTGAATATAAGGTAACTCCAAGCCATGAGCATAAGATTAAGGCAGTTACTTTATTTTGAAGAAGGAAGTGGCATAAGCAACTCAGTGTGTGCCCCTTAGGGTGGGAGCTCTTCCCCCTACCACTCCCCACCCCAAGGCATCATTTTGGAGAAAAAAGTGTCTTCTATCTGGCTGGCTGTGTTATCTAGGATTGCACCTTCTTACACGGCAGGCTCATCACGTCCAGATGAGCATCTAAGGAACTGCATTTGGGGAGATGAAACTTTCATCTGGGACTCAACTGAATGCATGAACTAACACGGGGCCATGGACCCACCAGTCTTGATTGAGTTACAGAAAATGAAGGTGACTCTTTACACTTCCAAGTTGCTTTCTAGATCCTTTCATTACAAAATATTCTGATCAAATAATCTTACAAAGGAAAGATAACCTAGCCTCAAGGCTATCCTCTAAAAGCAAAGAGAAAGTGATTGATTTTCTGCTCAGTCATTACGCTGGGGACCTTTACGAGGCACGTGTTAGTTCCCAGGCAGCACTGCTAGGCGGTCTGTGCCAGAAATTTCACGTACTGCCCGCGGGCTTCAAAATGGTCAGCGGGCCGGTTGTACGCTGTCCACACCGGTTCTCCCACAAACAGCCGCATGGCCTTCGTGTAGTTCTGGAAAACAGACAAACACACCCAGCATCTCATTAAACCAGCCGGCCTTCTACTTACTTTTATTTATTAACATATCAACTTATTAACATTAATTGCTATAAACACTTTACTTGCTATTTTTATTCTGCGTCTTTAACAATTTAGGCCACATTTTACTCGTGGAAGGAAAATTTGTATCAGGTGGTGCAGCTGGCCCTGCCTGTCCTCACGTGCCAGGTAAGAGCATCTGGAGCTGAGGCTCGGTGTTGAGCTCCGCACCTCCGTGCTCTCTATAGAGACACACAGTCAGGAAAAGCACTGGCTCCAACCCCATGTACCCTCCACCTCCTCTCTGCCTCATTTGGCTACAGTTTTCCTAAGAATTAGCATCAGGGCCCACGTGTTGCTGGTGGGCAGGAGAGGACAATTCAGCGACATCCGTCCAGACTAAAAACGCACGTGCCTTTTAATTCAGTTTTCACTTTTAGGAATTTACCCTACAGAAAAACACACATAAGTGCAAAATGACAAGCATGTAAGGGTATTTATTACAGCCCTGTTCACAAGAGCAAAAAATTGGGAACAATGTATATACTCATCGTTGGGGGTCAATGACTTGCTGAAATAAATTAATGGTTAAATACAGTACAGCATGTCCAGCGCCAGAGTACTGTGCAGCTGTAATCAGGGCTGAGGCTTGTAGACGCTGAAATGAAACGGTCCCCAGTGAACATCATGTAGAAAAAAGTAAAATGTAGAACCATGGGAGGCCAAGGCAGGCGGATCACCTGAGGTCAGGAGTTTGAGACCAGCCTGGCCAACATGGTGAAACCCTGTCTCTACTAAAAACACAAAAATTAGCCAGGCGTGGTGGTGTGCCCCAGTAATCCCAGCTACTCAGGAGGCTGAGGCAGGAGAATCGCTTGAGCTTGGGAGGTGGAGGTTGCAGTGAGCCGAGATCAAGCCACTACATGCCAGCCTGGGTGACAAAGTGAGGCTCCATCTCAAAGAAAAAAAAAAAAAAGAATCCTGACTGACATGCACTTGGATATGTGTAAAGTCACTCTAAAAATAATTTTTAGTGGAATACTGGTTACTTTCAGGGAGAGAAACTGGGGGGCTGGGAACGGGGGTCAGAGGGAGACCTTTCACCAGGTCCCCTTTCATATTTCTAAAGTTTAAACCATGTGCATTTAGTATTATTCAAAAATTACCCTTAAATCAGCATTACCCCAATTGCCTCCAGTGAACCCCAAAACTACCTTATCTGTGTTTATTGCCAATCCTGACTGGACTGAGTTACTGTTCAATTCCAAAACTGAAATGTTTTTAAAAGTGACAGTATGGCAACATAACAACCCTACAGGCGCCTCACCACCAAGCAAGGGCTGGGACAACCCTACAGGCGCCTCACCGCCGAGCACGGGCTGGGGTGACAACCCTACAGGCGCCTCACCACCAAGCAAGGGCTGGGACCACAACCCTACAGGCGCCTCACCACCAAGCATGGGCTGGGACCACAACCCTACAGGCGCCTCGCCGCCAAGCAAGGGCTGGGGCGACAACCCTACAGGCGCCTCACCACCAGGCAAGGGCTGGGGCGACAACCCTACAGGCGCCTCACCACCAGGCAAGGGCTGGGACGACAACCCTACAGGCGCCTCACCACCAGGCAAGGGCTGGGACAACCCTACAGGCGCCTCACCGCCGAGCACGGGCTGGGACAACAACCCTACAGGCGCCTCACCACCAAGCACGGGCTGGGGTGACAACCCTACAGGCGCCTCACCGCCAAGCACGGGCTGGGACAACAACCCTACAGGTGCCTCACCGCCAAACACGGGCTGGGGTGACAACCCTAGAGATGCCTCACTGCCAAGCAAGGGCTGGGGCAGGGCCAGGCTCGTGAGTGTGTACCTGCCGCCGCCTGTACCTGCCCCCGCCTGGGTATGAAATGCACACCTGTCCACCAGGATCGCAGGTAGGGGCCACGGAGGCGGCCACGGAAGGACAGCTGTCACCTCGGACATCGCCTGCGGCTCCACAGACTCTCCTTGAAGCACAGGTCGAGGAGTCCCGAGCCCAGCGACTGCACTTGGAGTCTGCGGAAGCCGCGCAGTTCAGCGGCAGAGATGCCACGGCCAGGGCCACCACACAGGCCAGGCCTGGGGAGAAAGCACAGCGCTCCCACCTTCTCGTCCACCGTGAAGCGGTGATAGATCCCCGCGGGGAGCGTTATCATGTCTCCCTTCTCCATGAAGATCCGGATCCACTGGTCCTCCTTGTCTCTCACATCGAAGTACCCACTGCCATCCAGGATGTAGCGGATCTCATCGTCCAAGTGCAAATGCTCCTCGTAGAACATCTTAATCTAGTGCAGAAGGAACATTCCTGTGAGTCTACCAGAGACCTGTCACCCAAGCTCGCATCCACCCACTCAGCAGCCTGAGCTTTTGGTGGGCCAGAGCTGAGGTGAATGGGACTTCTCTCCATAAAAATGAAAACTACACTTGCTAAGAATTATTTTCCTAACAGTATAAGGGCCAGAGCTAGAATATTTTATGAAACCTGTCAACAAATGAGCAGTAACTGAAAGTGAACAGACCTGCAGCAAAGGTTCTGAACACTTGACACAGGCCAACTCACCCAACCGGCACGACCCCATGAGGCTTCACACAGGCCAACTCATCCAACCCACACGGCCCCATGAGGCTTCACAGAGGCCAACTCACCCAACCCGCACGGCCCCACGAGGCTTCACACAGGCCAACTCACCCAACCCGCACGGCCCCACGAGGCTTCACACAGGCCAACTCACCCAACCCACACGGCCCCACGAGGTGGCTGCTCTATCAGCCCCGTTTTACAGATGTGGAAATGGTGGCACAGAGAGGCTAAGTCACTGGCCCAACCTCACACAACGAGACTGCCCCAAAGACACCCTGGCCCCATGCTCACACCCACCCAGTGTGCTGCACACAGCAGTCATGAAATCACAACACACAGGGTGAGTGAGAAGCCAGTGGACATTGCAGGGAGGCAGGCACAGACTCCACAAGCATTTTCTATGTCTTCACATTGACTTTTGTGTACTTTTTTTTTTAGGTGGAGTCTCGCTCTGTTGCCCAGGCTGGAGTGCAGTGGCACAATCTCAGCTCACTGCAACCTCCGCCTCCCCGATTCAAGCGATTCTCGTGCCTCCTAAGTATCTGGGATTACAGGTGCCTGCCACTATGCCCAGCTAATTTTTGTATTTTTAGTAGAGATGGGGTTTCAACATGTTGGCCAGGCTGGTCTCAAACTCCTGACCTCAGGTCATCCACCTGCCTCGGCCTCCCACAGTGCTGGGATTCCAGGTGGAAGCCACCACACCTGGTCTGACTTTTGTGTCTTTCTGAAAGTGTTTTCTTCGTAATATTTTATAATAAAAACATTCAAGTATGCAAAAACATTGAGAGTATTTTACAGTAAATATCCATATCCTCTTCACCAAGACTGCGCCCTTATAATCTGATGCTGCCTGCACTGTTCATATCTCCATACCTCCTGCTCCATACACACACACACACACACACACACACAAAAGACAGGGTTTCACTCTGTTGCTCAGGCTGGAGTGCAGGGGCACAATCATGACTCACTACAGCCTCAAACTCTGGGGCTCAAGAGATCCTCCTGCCTCAGCCTTCCCAGTAGCTGGGACTACAGGCGTGCACTACCATACCTGGCTAATTTTTTTAAAAAATGTTTTCTAGAGACAGGGTCTTACTATGTTGCCCAAGCTAGTCTCAAACTCCAGGCCTCAAGTGATCCTCCTGCCTTGGCCTCCCAAAGCACTGGGATTACAGGCATGAGCCACTGTCCCCAGCCTACCTTGTTATGTGTTACAAAATCATAAATAAAATGAAAACAAGATTAGGAAGAAAACCTTAAATTTGAAATCAGTGTATTCATAGCCACACAGAAAGAAAAGACAAACGGAAATAGCTTTTTTTTTTTTTTTTTTTTTGAGACGGAATTTCACTCTTGTAGCCCAGGCTGGAGCGCAATGGCGCGATCTCGGCTCACTTCAACCTCCGCCTCCCAGGTTCAAGCAATTCTCTGCCTCAGCCTCCCAAGTAGCTGGGGTCACAGGCATGATCACCACACCCGGCTAATTTTATATTTTTAGTAGAGACGGGGTTTCTCCATGTTGGTCAGGCTGGCCTCGAACTCCCGACCTTGGGTGATCTGCCCATCTCAGTCTCCCAAAGTGCTAGGATTACAGGCGTGAGCCACCACACACGGCGACAAACGGAAATAACTCCTGAACATATTATTTTGACTACATCCTCAGGCTAAGACAGAAAAACCGCAACCCAAGCTTAGGTTGCACTCAGTAGGCCTGCTGCTTGTCATGGTCTGGGTGCCGCCATGCTGATGCTGTTGTGTGTGTTGTGGGGATTGAGAGGATGGGAAAAAACATTGATATGACTGGGAGCCAGGCCTCTCACAGTGAGAGGAAAGATACAAATACTGATGAGGAAGGCAAAGGAAAGCCCTGTGGATTTAACCGGAATTAGAGGTGTCTGTTTGAACTACTTGTCATACACACGCGGACACATGCACACTCACACATGCGCACCGTCACACAAGCAGACACACTCACATGCTAGCATTCACACACAAACCTACACACGCACACACGTACACGCTCTCACATGCGTACATTCACACTCATGCACACACGTACACACATGCATGCATTCACACACATGCACACGTAACACTCACTCATGTACATTCACACACATGCACACATACACACGTACACACATGCATGCACACACATGCACACACGTAACACTCACGTGCATTCACGCACATGCACACACACACGCACATTCACACATGCACACATACGTACACACATGCGTGCATTCACTCACATGCACACATACAGACGTACACTCACACGTGTGCATTCACACATGCACACGTACACACGCGTGTACATTCACACACTCACATGCACACATACACACGCACACACATACACGCTCTCACATGCGTACATTCACACATGCACACACGTACACACATGCATGCATTCACACACATGCACACACGTAACACTCGTGCATTCACACACATGCACACATACACACGTACTCACACGCACATTCACACATGCACACATACACACGTACTCACACATTCACACACATGCACACATACACACGTACACACATGCGTGCATTCACTCACATGCACACATACAGACGTACACTCACGTGTGCATTCACACTCACATGCACACGTACACACACGCGTACATTCACACACATGCACACACACGTACACTCTCACACGCGTGCATTCACTCGCACAGTACTCATCCCGTCCACAGAAAGCACCTGAGCACAGTGACTCTGCAGGGCACTCCCATCCGAGTTTCTAAGTGCCAGGGCTAGGTGCCAGGAAGAGCAGCTGACCCCGCACAAGGTCAGGAAAAGCAGGAGGTGGGCCTGGACACGCCGTGGGTCCAGAAAGTAACGGGCTGGGGATGCGCCAGGGGACGGAAGCCAGCTGACGAGGCTGCTGCTTGCCAAGCCTGAGGTCTGGGACAACGTGAAGATCAACATAAATCCCAGCAAGAATAGACCCTAGACCAACGAGTGAAACAAGAAGGCCTCCAGCCCCAGTGGATGCCGAGTGAACAGAGAAGAAGGGGACACGCCTCCTGACAGTGAAAACCAACCCCCGGGTGAGCGCCATTGCACGGCCATGACAGTCACAGCCCACAAAGGCAGGAATCATCACGACTTATGAAAAACGTCGAGTGAAAGTTTGAGGGGAAATGGGATATTCACGGTCTAAAAGTAACTTTCCACACATTTCTTACCAGTTACAGAGGAAAAGAAAAGGAACCTCCCCACATGGAGAGACTTGACGGACGCCGGCTTCACCCAGGGCACGCTGACATCAGCAGTGAGGGGCCCTCGGACACGCTTGCTCACAACACTGCGTAGGATTCCGCTACAAACACACGACCTAACACTGAGGAAACCAGTGGCAATCACAAGATCGTCAGAAAATAAGGTTATTTTAGAAAAACAAAGAATAAGCCGGTATCAGCAAGAGGGTTTTATACCAGGAGAGAAGTAATTCCAGAAGACAGCAATGGTGAAGCTAATGTAACTTACAACATCAGCAGCAGGCCAGCCTCTGTTATGTGAGATAAAACGTGGCTGAGAAGAGGCTGGCTCATCTCAACTTCCATGTCAGAGTCACACCATTTACATCCACCAGAATCTAATGAATTGTAGGGCACTCAGTGAGAAATAAAGACAATATGTGGACTCTAACCAGCAAGAATCATTTGACATAGAGAAAAGAAACTCACACGACAGATCTATTTTTGAACAATTTCCACATCCTTAAGCTCTTCTGCTCTTAGTTCTATCTGGTATTGTCGGTTCACCTGCGTATGTTTGTATTGTTGGTTCACCTGTGTATGTTTGTATTGTCTGTTCGCCTGCGTATATTTGTATTGTCTGTTCACCTGTGTATGTTTGTACTGTTTGTTCACCTGTGTATGTTTGTATTGTTGGTTCACCTGAGTATGTTTGTATTGTTGGTTCACCTGTGTATGTCTGCATTGTCGGTTCACCTGTGTATGTTTGTATTGTCGGTTCACCTGCGTATGTTTGCGTTGTTGGTTCACCTGAGTATGTTTGCATTGTCAGTTCACCTGTGTATGTTTGTATTGTCTGTTCACCTGTGTATGTTTGTATTGTCTGTTCACCTGTGTATGTTTGTATTGTCTGTTCACCTGTGTATGTTTGTATTGTTGGTTCACCTGAGTATGTTTGCATTGTTGGTTCACCTATGTTTGTATTGTTGGTTCACCTGTGTATGTCTGCATTGTTGGTTCACCTGTGTATGTTTGTATTGTCAGTTTACCTGCGTATGTTTATATTGTTTGTTCACCTGCATATGTTTTCTAAAGAGCTTAGAAGTCACCACTCCATCCTATCAAGTAAAAGCAGAACAAACTGAAAAACCAACTCTTTTTAAATCTGTAAGAGAAGCGAAGTCACAGAGCAAACCACAGCCCCTCACACTGGAGAGACAGGCAGACAGAAAGATCCACACCTAACCAGAGCAGAAACCCCTATGGGAACCAGGGCTGGGGTCGAGAAACCCAAACTGTACTTGACCAGTTGGGGGCTCAGTGTAGACAAGTCTGAGAGCTAAAAAAAACTCCAGACCCAGTCATCAGGGGCCTCACACTTTTGTAAATTTTACCTGCAAAAGCTCTACTGGGTCCCAACAGTGAATATCAGGGAAAATTCCCTGTGCTTCTGGCAGAGGGAGGGAAAGGGGGCCATTCTGAAGTCTATCAGGATACATCTGAAATCTCTTCTTATGAAGGCCTCAACTCAGGAGAGCTCAGCCAGCCAGATCCCAGCCTGCTGGGCTTTCATGAGAGCCTGACCTGGGTGAAGGGAAACACGAAACTCCAGCCCCTTCGGAACTCCATGTTATGGACTGAATACTATGATCCCCCTCCCCCGGGTCCATGGGCTGAAACCCTACCCTCTAATATGGTGGTATTAGCAGGTGGTGTCTTTGGGAGGTAATTAGGATTAGATAACGTGATGAGGGTAGAGCCCTCATGAATGGGATTAGTGTCCTTATAAAAGTCCCAAAAGAGCTTGCTTCTTCTACCCACCCACCATGTGAAAACACAGTCATCTATAAACCAGGAAGCAGCTCTCACAAGACACCAAAGCTGCCAGTGTCCTGACCTTGGGCGTCCCTGCCTGCAGACTGTGAGAAATAAATGTTTGTTGTTTAAGCCACCCAGTTTATGGTATTTGCTTATGGAAGCCTGAGCTGACTAAGACAGGAGAGGAAGGGAAACCCCAAGTCCAGCTGCTTCCAGCCATCATGTCCCACTTAAAGGAGGGAGTCTGAGAAACGCTGGTGAAGGTCACAGCCCAGAGGCACAGGCTGACTACAAGACTGAGACTGTCCTAGCTAATGCAATATGAAGAAATATAAGGCATACTGATTAGAAAGGAAGAAATAAAACTCCCTTTGCTCGCAGATGGTATCACTGTCTAGGTAGGAAATCCAAAAGAATCAACAAAGAACAGCTCCTGGAACTAACAAGCAATCATGGCAAGTTTGCAGGATACAGGGTTAATACACAAAAGTTAATCACTTTCCTATATACCAGAAACACAGCAGGTGATATTTGATATTCAAAACACAAAACCATATACATTTGCACCCCCAAAAATGAAATGCTTAGGTATGAATCTAACAAAATATGCATAAGATCTACAAGAAAACTACAAAACTCTGATGAAACAAATCAAAAACTAAACAAATGGAGAGAAATTCCAAGTTCATGAATAGGAAGACTCAGTAGTGTTAAGATGTCCATTTTTCCAAACTTAATCTATAGGTTCAGTACAATCCAATTCAAAGTTCCAGCTAGTTATTTTGCACATATCAGCAAACTGACTGTGAAGTTTATCTGGAGAGGCACAAGACCCAGAATACCCAACACAATATTGAAGAAGAACAAAGTTGAAGAACCGACACTACCTGACTTCAAGACTTACTAGCATGCTATAGTAGTCAAGACTGAGACACCGGTGAAATAGTAGAAAAATAGATCAGTTGATCTTTGACAAAGGACCAAAGGCAATACAATGAAAACAATAATCTTTTCAACAAATGGTACTGAAACAATGGTAAATCTACAGGCAAAAAAATTACTCTAGACACAGACCTTACACCCTTAACAAAAATTAAGATAATATGGATCACGGGCCAGGTGCAGTGGCCCACACCTATAATCCCAGTGCTTTGGGCCACTGAGGAGAGAGGATCACTTGAGGCCAGGAGTTTGAGACCAGCCTGGGCAACACAGAGAGATCTCCTCTTTGAAAATTAAAAAAAGAAAAAGAAAAAAAAAAAAAAAAGCCAGGCATGGTGGTGCATGCCTGTAGTCCCAGCTACATAGGAAGCTGAGGTGTGAGGGTCACTTGAGCTCAGGAGATTAAGGCTGCAATGAACGATGATCATTGACTCATTAAAAGAAGTCTCTTCAAAAAAATTTTTTAATGATTACAGAACTAAATATAAAATGCAAGACTCAGCTGGGCACAGTGGCTCACGCCTGTAATCCCAGCACTCTGGGAGGCCGAGGTAGGTGGATCACTTGAGGTCAGGAGTTCAAGAACAGCCTGATCAACATGGTGAAACCTCGCCTCTACTAAAAATACAAAAATTAGCTGGGCATGGTGGCACGCACCTGTAGTCCTAGCTACTCAGGAGGCTGAGGCAGGAGAATCGCTTGAACGCGAGAGGCGGAGGCTGCAGTGGGCAGAGATTGCCCCACTGCACTCCAGCCTGGGCAACAGAGTGAGATACTGCCTCAAAAATAAATAAATAAATAAAATACAAGACTATAAAACTTCTAAGACAACTTCTAAGATAGGAGAAATCTAGACAACCTTAGAAAATCTAGTCAACAAAATGACTTTTTAGATATAGCACCAAAGGCACAACCCATCAAAGAAGTAACTGATAAGCTGGACTTCATTGAAACTAGATTTTCTGTTCTGCTATCAGGAGAATGAAGACAAGCCACGGACTAGGAGAATATATTTGCAAAAGACATATCTGATAAAGGACTATTATCCAAAATATACAAGAACTCTTAAAGTTCAACCATAAGAAAACAAACAACCTGATTAAAAAATGGGCCAAAGACCTTAACAGACACCTCACTATAGAAGATGTACAGATGGCAAATAAGCATATGAAAATATGTTCCATGTCATATGTCATCAGGGAATGCAGATGACAACAAGGAGACACCACTCTACACCTAGGAGCATGGCCACAATCCAGAACACTGACCACACCAGAGGCTGGGAGGGTATGGAGCAGCAGGAATTCTCACTCCCTGCCGACAGGAACAACTGGGACAGTCAACTTGGAAGACGGTTTGGCAATTTCACATAAAACTAAACATACTCTTACCATATTATCTGTGATGGTTAATACTGAATGTCAACATGACTGCATTGAAGAATGCAAAGTATTGATGCTGGGTGTGTCTGTGAGGGTGTTGCCAAAGGAGATTAACATTTGAGTCAGTGGGCTGGGAAAGGCAGACCCACCCTTAATCTGGGCGGGTACCATCCAATCAGCTGCCAGCACAGCTAGAATATAAAGCAGGAAGAAAAACGTGAAAAGACTAGACTGGCCTAGCCTCCCAGCCTACATCTTTCTCCTGTGCTGGACCCTTCCTGCCCTTGAACATCAGACTCCAAGTTCTTCAGTTTTGGGGGTCAGACTGGCTTTCTTTGCTCCTTGGCTTACAGACGGCCTATTGTGGGACCTTGTGATCATATGAGTTAATACTTAATAAGCTCCCTTTTATATATATCTCTCTGTCCTATTAGTTCTGTCCCTCTAGAGAACCCTGACTAACACACTATGCAGCAATTGTGTTCCTTGGTATTTACCAAAAGGAGCTGAAAACTTATGTCCACACAAAAACCGCAAAAGGATGTTTACAGCAGCTGTATCCATTAATTGTCAAAACTTGGAAGCAGGCAAGATGTCCTTCAATAGGTAAATGGATAAATAAACTGTGGTACATCCAGACAGTGGAATATTACTCAGCAATAAAAAGAAATGAGCTACTAAGCCACAAAAAGACAAGGAAGAATCTTCAATACATCTTATTATGTGAAACGAGCTAGTGTGAAAAGGCTATCAACTGTATGATTCCAACTATGGGATATTCTGGAAAAGGCAAAGCTATGGAGGCAGTGAAAAGATCAGTGGTTCCCTGGGGTTGGGCAGGGAGGAATGGACCACAGAGGGTTTTTAGGGCAGTGAAACTACTCTGTATGACATGAGAATGGTGGACACATGTCATACATTTGTTCAAATCCACAGAACGTACAACACCACGAGTGGACCCTAATGTGAACTGTAGACTTTGGGTGATACTGATGTGTCAGTGCAGGTTCATCAGTTGAAACAATGTACCGTTCTGGGGAGGGAGGTTGATAAGTGGGAAGGTGGTGCAGGTCAAGGGGATGGGCGTGTATGGGAAGCTTCTATATCTGCTTCTCAATTTTGCTGTGATGTTAACGCTGCCCTAAAAAATAAAGTCCAATAAAATTTATTTTTATTTTTATTTTTATTTTTTTGAGACGGAGTCTCACTCTATCACCAGGCTGGAGTGCAGTGGCACGATCTCGGCTTGCTGCAACCTCTGCCTCCCTGGTTCAAGCCATTCTCCTGCCTCAGCCTCCCGAGTAGCTGGGACTACAGGCCTGCACCACCACACCCAGGTAATTTTTGTATTTTTAGTAGACAGGGTTTCACCATGTTGGCCAGGATGGTCTCTATTTCTTGACCTCGTGATCCACCCAACTCGTCCTCCCAAAGTGCTGGGATTACAGCTGTATCCACACTGAGCCACCGCACCAGCCTTATTTATTTATTTATTGAAAAAATTGTTTTAAACTGAAAGCATTCAGAAGCAGAGAAGCTGAAGGAATCCTTAACGACAGATGTGCACGACAAGAAATGTTACACGAAGTCCTTCAGGCAGTAGGGAAAGAATGTCAGACAGAAATATAGACCCTAACCACAGAACGAAGAGCACTTGGAATGATAGCTACACGGGTAATTAGAGAAGATTTTCTTCCTATTATTCAAATCTCTACAAGCTAACTTACTATTTAAACAAAAATAAAAACAGTGTACTGTGGGGTTTATAAAAGTAAACTGGGCTGGACACGGTGGCTCATGCCTGTAATCCCAGCACTTTGGGAGGCCAAGGCATGCAGATTGCTTGAGCTGAGGAGTTCAAGACCAGCCGGGGCAACACAGTGAGACTCTGTCTCCAAAAAAAAAAAAAAAAAAGTAAATTGAAACAATGGCACCAAGATGAGGGGGAGAAACAGAAGTTCAAGCTGTGCCAACATTCGGAGGTGCAATAATACTTGAAGGCTGGCAGGTCGGTCAAGGATGGAACTTCTGGTTTCTGGTTGGACACGCAAAGCACTTGGAAGTCTCACTCCCCTTCTTAGATCCAACAGAGAACTGAAGTCGCAGGACAAATTACTACCCTGAATCTGGAGAGAGAAGCGGACACACAGAACCACAACTGAGATCAGTTTCCCAGGAGTCATGAACTGGTAGGAACACCTCCAAGGCAATTTGGACAAACTGCTGGAGGCTGAGTGTGGACTAGCTTGAGGGCGAGATCCAGGGCACCTGGTATCACAGGGACACTGCACTTTCATGGGTTTGCATATCCAGAAGCCCCCACCTTGTTCTCACAATGAAGATCCGACAAAAATCCCTTCACATATCAGGCAATAAAAGGGAAAAAGGAACCGTTTTTAAAAACCCCCAGAACTCTGTCCATAACAAAAACCAAGGGAAACAACTTTAACAGAGCCTTCTCTGTCGTGGGGGAAGGGCAGCTGGCCAACTCCAGCCCCCTCTAGCCCAAAGGAACAAAAAAGAGGCTAAGAAACACTTCTGAAGATCAGCCCAAAAACTCAGGCCCAGTAAAAGACTAAGACCCCTAATCATAAGCCTAAGATTATAGAACACTTCTCCTCCCCCACGCCTCACCCTCACATCAACAGGGCTCCAGAACAATAAGTGAATTAAAGCTGCAAGAAATAAATCCCTTTACAAAGGAGTTTTTCGGAAAGCAAAGACATCCAGGGCAGACAAAACAAAACAAGGAAACCGAAGCCTCTGGCATCTACAGCTACAGCAAACATTCAACACGGCACAACCTCTACCCAGATAACGTAACACGTCCTGCGAATGGCCTCTTCACCTCAGCTCCTATTAACAGATACAGCATATCAGACTATCAACAAAAATAACAAGGCATGATATAAGGTGAGAAAAAATATGTACAAAGAGACAAAGCAAGCAACAGAGACTGACTGGGACATATCACATATTTTGGAATTATCAGATAGAGAACTTTTTAAATTATGGCTATATAGTAAGGGTGATATGGTTTGGCTGTGTCCCCACCCAAATCTCATCTTGAATTGTAGCTCCCATAATCCCCACGTGTGGTGGGAAGGAACCAGTGGGAGGTAACTGAATCATGGGGGCGGTTTTCTCCATGCTATTCTCGTGATAGTAAGTTCTCACGAGATCTGATGGTTTTAGAAGGGGCTTTCCCCTTCGTTCAGCTCACATTCTTCTTCCTGACACCACGTGAAGAAGGATGTGTTTGCTTCCCCTTCTGCCTTGATTGTAAGTTTCCTCCCCAGCCCTGCAGAATTGTGAGTCAATTAAACTTCTTTCCTTTATAAATTACCCAGTCTTGGGCAGTTGTTTATAGCAGCATAAGAATGGACTAATACAAAGGGCTCTATGGAAAAAGTAGACAACATGCAAGAACAGATGGGTAATATAAGCAGAGAGAGGGAATCTCAGAGAGAATCAAAAGAAAATGCTGGAGATCAAAATCACTCTAACACAAACAAAGAATACCTTTGATGGGTTCATTAGTAGAATGGACTAAGCTGAAGGAAGAATCAGCAAGCTTGAAGACATGTCCATTGAAACTTCCCAAACTGAAGTGCAAAGAGAAAAAAGAATGGGGAGCAGGGATTGGGGGAGAACAAAATAGCCCCGAACTGTGGAACAATTATAAAAGATGTAACATATGTATAAATGGTATAACAGAAGTAGAAGACAAAAAAGTGAATCAATCTTTGAAATAATGTCCACAAATTTTCCAAAATTAATGACAGACACCACACAGATCCAGGAAACTGAGAGAACACCAAGCAGGATAAATGCCAAAATATCTGTACCTAGGCATATCGTATTAAAACTGCAGAAAGCAAAAGACAGAAAACCTTGAAAAAGGCCAAAGGAAAAAATGCACCTAATCTATAGAAGAAAAAGGAAAAAGAATTACATCAGACCGTTCCTCAGAAACTATACAAGCAAGCAAGAAAAAAAAAAACTACCAACCTAGTAATCTGTATCCAGCAGAATTATCCCTTAAAAGTGAAGAAGAAATAAAGACTTTCTCAGACAAACAAAAATGAAAAGAATTTGTCGCCCGTAGACTGACCTACCTTGCAAATAAATGTTTACAGAAGTTCTTCAAATGAAAAAGAAAATTATATAGGTCTGAATCTCAGATCTAAGTAAAGTGAAAAGAGAGAACAGAAATAAGAAGAAAACTAAAATCTTTTATTTCTTTGTTCTTCATTGATCTAATCAATAACTGTTTATTCAAAGTAATGTCAGTAACAATGTATTAGGTGATTATAACATATGGAGAATAAAATAAATGACAGCAACATTGTAAGAGATGGGAGGGAGGAATTGGGAACACTCAGTTATTGGGTAAATGAATACTGTAAACTCTGAGGCAACCACTAAATTTTTTTTTAATGATAAGCTAAGAGGAGAGAAAGCAGAATCATATAAAATGTTCAATTAAAACCAGACAAGGCAGAAAAAGAGGGGAATATTTAAAAACAACGATAGGCCGGGCACGGTGGCTCACATCTGTAATCCCAGCACTTTGGGAGGCCGAGGCGGGTGGATTACGAGGTCAGGAGATCAAGACCATCCTGGCTAACACAGTGAAACCCCATCTCTACTAAAAATACAAAAAAATTAGCCGGGCGTGGTGGCAGGTGCCTGTAGTCCCAGCTACTCAGGAGGTTGAGGCAGGAGAATGGCATGAACCTAGGAGGTGGAGCTTGCAGTGAGCCAAGATCGTGCCACTGCACTTCAGCCTGGGCAACAGAGTGAGACTCTGTCTCAAAAAAAAATAAAATAAAATAAAATAAAATAACAAAGAACAAGCACAACAAATAGAAAACAGTCCCAAATATGGTAGATATTAATTCAACTGTATTAATAACCAATTTAAACATGAATGATCTAAATATACCATTAACAGAAAGAAACCATCGAAATGGATTTAAAAAACTAACTATAATACATGTCATCTACAAGAAGCCCTCTCTAAATAAAAAGACACAAATAGGTTAAATGTAAATGAATGGAGAAAGATATACCATATTAACACAAATCAAAAAAATGCTGGCCAGACACAGTGCCTCATGTCAGTAATTCCAGCATTTTGGGAGGCCAAGGCAAGAAGATCACTTGAGCCCAGGAGTTCAAAAGCAGCCTGGGCAACATAGGGAGACCCCACCTCTATGAACAATAAAAATGAATTAGCCAGTTGTGGTGGTGTGCACCTGTAGTCCCAGCTACCTGGGAGGCTGAGATGGGAGGATCACTTGAGCTTGAGAGGTTGAGGCTGCAGTGAGCCATGATGGCACCACTGCATTTCAGCCTGGGTGACAGAGCAATACTCTGTCAAAAAAGGAAGAAGGGAAGGGAAGGGAAGGGGAAGGGGAGAAAAGGAGAGGAGAGGAGAGGGGAGGGAGAGAGGGAGAGAGGGAGAGAGGGAGGAAGGGAGGAAGGAAGGAAGGAAGGAAAGAAGGAAGGAAGGGAGGGAGGGAGGGAGGGGAAGAAGCCAAGGGAGCTATCTTAATTTTAAAAACAGCAAAATCATCAGAGATAAAGGGGGACATTATATAATAATAAATGGGTCAATCTTCCAAGGGAACATAACAATCTTAAACACATATTTATCTAACAGCTGAGCATCAAAATATGTGAGGCTAACACTGATAGAATTGCAAAGAAAGATAGACAAATCCACTATTACAGCTGGAAATTTCAATACTAACAGTAATTGACATCCAGCAAGCAGAAAATCAGTAAAGATATAGTTGATCTGAATAATACCATCAATCAACTGTTCTTATTGGCATTCATAGATTACTTCATTCAACAACAATGGAATACCCATTCTTCTCAAGCTCACATGAAACATTCACCAAGACAGATAACATTCTGGACCATAAAACAAGTCTCAATATATTTACGAAGACTCAAATTATACAAAGTTTATTCTCTGACTACACCAGAAATAAATTATAAACAAATAAAAAAATCTAGAAAAATCCCCAAATAATTGGAAACTAACAAATATCTAAAAACAAAACAAAACATCCACACAAGTCAAAGATAAAATTAAAAAGTAAATTAATTAGAATGTATTTAAAATGAAATGAAAATTAAAAGTATATCGAAATTATCAAAAGTTGTGTGAAGCCACTAAAGCAGTACTCTGGGGAAAATTTACAGCACTAAACCCCCGTACTAAGGAAAGAAAATCAACACTCTGCGAGGCCGAGGAGGGAGGATCACTTGAGGCCAGGAGTTCAAGACCAACCTGAACAACCTGGTGAGATTCCAACGCTACAAAAAATTAAAAAAAAAAAAAAAAATTAGGCAGGCCGGGTGCGGTGGCTCATGCCTGTAATCCCAGCACTTTGGGAGGCCAAGACAGGAGGATCACCTGAGATTGGGAGTTTGAGACCAGCCTGACCAACATGGAGAAACCCCATATCTACTAAAAATACAAAATTAGCTGGACATGGTGGCTTATGTCTGTAATCCCAGCTACTCGGGAGGCTGAGGCAGGAGAATTGCTTGAACCCAGGAGGCGGAGGTTGCGGAGAGCCGAGATTGTGCCATTGCACTCCAGCCTGGGCAACAAGAGCGGAACTCTGTCTCAAAAAAAAAAAAAAAAAAAAAAAATTAGCCTGGCATGGTGGCACATACCTGTAGTCCTAGCTACTCAGGAGGCCGAAGTGGGAGGACTGCTTAAGCCTAGGCATTCAAGACTGCAGTGAACTATGATTGCACCACTGCACTTTAGCCTGGGTGGCAGAGCAAAATAATAATAATAATAATAATGTCTGTTTCTAGAATAATAATAATAATAATGACAAAGAAAGAACTCAAATCAGTGACTTCAGCTTCCACCTAGGGAACTTAGAAAAAAGAGCAAATTAAAACATGTAAAAGAAGACAAATTATAAATGTCAGAGCAGAATCCAATGAAACAAAAAATAGAAAAAGAGAAAAATCAATGAAACCTAAAGTTTTTTGAGAGGATCAATATAATTGATAAGCCTCTATCCAGACTCAGGAAAGGGAGAAAAAACACAAATTATCAGTATCAGGAATGAGAGAAGACAGCACTACATACTCTACAGATATTAAAAGGATAATAGAAAATATTCCAAATATTTTTATGGCAATAAATTTGACAACTCAAATGAAATGGATAAATGCCTTGAGAGAAACAAACAAATAATGCTCATTCAAGAAAAAATGGGTTACCTGAATAGCCCTACATCTAGTAAAGAAATTGAACTCACAGTTAAAAACCTTCCCACAAAGAAAACTACAAGGCCAGATGGCTTCACTGGTGAATCTCCAAACATAAGGAAAGAATAATACTATCTACACATACTCTTCCAAGAAACTGAACAGGAGGGACTACTTTCCAGCTCATGAGATCAGCATTACTCTGATATGAAATCCAAACTAAAACATTGATATAGTTTGGCAATATGTCCCCAACCAAATCTCATGTTAAATCGTAATTCTCAATGTTGGAGATGGGGCCTGGTGGGAGGTGACTGGATCACGGGAATGGATTTCTCATGAATGGTTTAGCACCACTCCCTTGGTGCTGTCTTCACCACAGTGAGTGACTTCTCACAAGATCTGGCTATTTAAAACTGGGTGGCACTTCATTCTCTCTCTTGTTCCCATTCCTGTTATGTGAAATGCCTGCTCCCACTTTGCCTTCTGCCATGACTGTAAGCTTCCTGAGGCCTCTCTAGAAGCAGATGGTGGTGCCAGGAAGCAGATGTTTCCTGTACAGCCTGAAGAACTGAGATGCAATTAAACCTTTTTCTTATAATTTACTTATAAATTACACAGTAACTTCTTGTGAGATCTGGTCATTTAAAACAGTGTGGCACCTTGCTCTCTCTTTCATTCCCACTCCTGTTATGTGAGATGCCTGCTCCCTCTTTGCCTTCTGCCATGAATGTAAGCTTCCTGAGGCCTCCCCAGAAGCAGATGGTGGTGACAGGAAGCACATGCTTCCTGTAGAGCCTGCAGAACTGTGGGCCAATTAAATCTCTTTTCTTATAAATTACACAGTTTCAGGTATTTATTTTATAGCAAAGCAAGAATGGCCTCATACAGACATTAAAAGAAAAAAGAAAGAAAATATTGCGTCTATTAGTAGTGAATATAATGATACTTCTTTTCCAGGTAATCCAGGGCTCCCTTACCTTTTCTTCATAATTTGGTAGTTTATCTTTGCATATGGTTATGATGTCCATCCAGGAGTAGTTCCTCTCTCTTCGGATCTTTTCTAATTCTGGATCATTCTCATATTTGTCAGCATCCAGCTAAAAGAGTTAACCCACCACAAACAAGAGCTCAGATTAACAAGGAGATGTAGAAACATTCTCTTTCTGGATCTCCAATATGATTTTATACTCCAAATTTATCATTTGTTATTTTTTCAACCCTCAACTAACTCTCTTCATCTCCTCTAGGCATTTAATGGATTTTCCATTCTCCAAAACACCAGCTATACATACAATGGAGTTCTGTTTGATTTCTGCCTCCCTTCTCTGCAACAGTCCATCCCAGGGGATTCTTCTTCCCATTTTGAGATGATAGTCTCACCACCTCAAGCCTGTCTGACCTCTCCACAGGTCCCTCACTGTGCCCTGTTTCTCTGCCACCATCCCACTCATGAGTCTCATTGATCCTCAATGCCAATCTCTTTGGTCAGTTTGTTTCCATGAGCCAAAACATTGTATGCTCTCACAGCTTGCAAATAAAACTCAAGTTAATTAAACTGGAATGAGAAACCTTCTACCATCTGGCCCCAGCTGACTTTTCTACTTCTATCTGTTCCTGTCTCCTACTTTTTAAAGAACTCTACATTCTAAACCAAATAGGATGATTGGCTACCTTAAAAATATTTGATATTTCACATCCCCACAACCTTGCTCATGACAGCTTTCTATGCCTAAAATTTCCATTCAACATTTTCATTTATCACAATCCTATCTCTATTAAGGTTCAGTTTTACTGTTCCTTCCTGATGAAGCACTTCCCTGATGAAGCTCCAGGCAGAATTCATCTGAACTCTTATTTAAAACTACTGGCAGTGAATCTAGCACACTTCATGTTTTGCAATAAACTGCACATTATATCATCACTACTTACTGAACAACAAACTCCAGTGTTGCAGGAAGTCAGGGACCCCGAATGGAGGGACTGGCTGGAGCCACGGCAGAGGAACATAAGTTTTGAAGATTTCATGGACATCTATCAGTTCTCAAATAATACTTTTATAATTTATTATGCCTGTCTTTAATCTCTTAATCCTGTTATCTTCGTAAGCTGAGGATGTATGTCACCTCAGGACCACTGTGATAATTGTGTTAACTGTACAAATTGATTGTAAAACATGTGTGTTTGAACAATATGAAATCAGTACACCTTGAAAAAGAACAGAGTAACAGCGATTTTCAGGGAACAAGGGAAGACAACCATAAGGTTTGATTGCCTGCAGGGTCAGGCAAAAACACCCATATTGTTCTTCTTGCAGAGAGCCTATAAACGGGCATGCAAGTAGAGAAGGTATCACTAAATTATTTTCCTAGGAAGGAATATTAATATTAATACCCTAGGGAAGGAATGCATTTCTGGGGGGAGGTCTATAAACAGCTGGTCTGGGAATGTCTGTCTTACGCGGTTGAGATAAGGACTGAGATACGCCCTGGTCTCCTGCAGTACCCTCAGGCTTACTAAGGTGAGGAAAAACTCCACCCTGGTAAATTTGTGGTCAGACCAGTTCTCTGCTCTCGAATGCTGTTTTCTGTTATTTAAGATGTTTATCAAGACAATATGTGCACCACTGAACATAGATCTTTATCAGTGGTTCTGCTTTTGCCCTTTGCCCTGTGATCTTTGTTGGACCCTTATCAGTAGTTCTGCTTTTGCCCTTTGTCCTGTTCCCTCAGAAGCATGTGATCTTTGTTAGACCCTTATTAGTAGTTCTGCTTTTTGCCCTTTGAAGCCTGTGATATTTGTACCTACTCCCTGTTCTTACGCCCCCTCCCCTTTTGAAACCCTTAATAAAAACTTGCTGGTCTGAGACTCAGGCGGGCATCATGGTCCTACCAATATGTGATGTCACCCCTGGCGGCCCAGCTGTAAAATTCCTCTCTTTATACTGTCTCTCTTTATTTCTCAGCTGGCCGACACTTATGGAAAATGGAACCTATGTTGAAATATTGGGGGCGGGTTCCCCCGATACTCCAGAATATATTAAAGTACTAGTCATCAATATGTTATTTTCTACAAAGTTGACTCTAAAACTTAGCATATCCACTGCATGATATGCACAGTACTATTTGCTATGGTCTGAATGTGTCCATATTATGACACATAATATGTAATATGACACATTATATGACACGTGTCATAAGTTTAAATATACGAATGTTGAAACTTAACACAAATGTGATAGTATTAAGGGGTGGGACCTTTAGGATGTGATTAAGTCATGAGGGCAAGCCCTCATTTATAGGATTAGTGGCCTTGTAAGAGAGATGGAGCTGGGCACTGTGGCTCACACCTATAATCCCAGAACTTTGGGAGGCCAAGGTGGGCAGATCACCTGAGGTCAGGGGTTCAAGACCAGCCTGTCCAACATGGTGAAACCCCATCTCTACTAAAAATACAAAAATTAGCCAGGCATGGTGGTCCACGCCTGTGATCCCAGCTACTCGGGAGGCTGAGGCAGGAGAATCACTTGAATCCAGGAGGCAGAGGTTGCAGTGAGCCAAGACTGCGCTACCAGCCTGGGTGACAGAGCGAGGATCCATCTCAAAAAAAAAAAAAAAAAAAAAAAGAGCAAGAGAGATGTAAGGGAGCAGTTTGCCCCTTCCACCACATGAGGACAGAGCAAGGAAATGGCCGTCTATGAGGACAGGATCCTCATCAGACACTAAATCTGCTGGCACCTTAATCTTGGACTTCTTAGCCTCTAGAACTATAAGAATTCTATAAATTGCTGTTGTTTATAAATTGTCCAGTTTAAGCTATTTTGTCATTTTGTTATAGCAGCAGGTATTTAGTTTATTCCAAGCTAAAATAATCTTCCAATTGTTTGTATGTATGAGAAAAGGTTTTTTAGAACTCTATGTCACTAATAACAGATTGATTAAACAGATACACAAACATGTCCACATGTGTTACCTCTGTTAAAAATTATGGGAGATGTTACATACATATAATGTTAATATGGGGTGTGTGTGTGTGGCTTTTTTGGTTTTTTGGGTTTTTTTAGAGATGAGGTCTCAAACTTCTGGCTTCAGGCAATCTGCCGCCTCGGCCTCCCAAAGTGCTGGGATGACAGAAGCCACCATGCCTGGCCCAGGAGAGGTCATTGTTTTGGACTGAGCCCCTGCACTAGGCCCCAGGATGAGACCAAACCAAAATGCAGCCACTCATGCCATATGCCACTTGATCAAACTAAAACTTCAAAGAAGGAGGTGCATCTCAAACAGACCAGCTTTTCCTGAGATCAGAAGATTCCAGTCTTCCTGAGTCAGAATAATAAGGAAGTCGCTTCTGCTTTAACCCTTAGGAAAAAAGTAACCTAATGTAACTTGACGTTAACCAATCAGCTTTTTTACCTATTGTTCTGTTTCTTTGTTGCCGCCCTACAAAACCCACTGTTGTGCTATTACCCTATCAAGCTCTTATTCTATTTTGTAGAATGGAGATTGCCCTATTCACAAATCAAGAATAAAAGCTAATTAGATCTTTAACTAAATTGGTTGTAATTTTGTCTTCCAACAGCACTGATCCAGAATGGATATTAAGAAAGCATATAGGCCGGGTGCGGTGGTTCATGTCTATAATGCCAGCACTTTGGGAGGCCGAGGTGGGCGGATCACCTGAGGTCAGCAGTTCAAGATCAGCCTGACCAACATGGAGAAACCCTGTCTCTACTAAAAATACAAAATTAGCCCGGCATGGTGCTGTGCACCTTTTTATCCCAGCTACTCGGGAGGCTGACACATGAGAATGGCTTGAACTCGGGAAGATGAGGTTGCAGTGAGCCGAGATCATGCCACTGCACTCCAGCCTGGGCAAAAAGAGCAAAAAAAAAAAAAAAAAAAAGAAAGAAAGAAAGAATATAAAAACACACAGGACATTAAAACCACAGAGTAAACATGATTTAATTTTGATAGCCCTGACTCAGAGCAGAACTAGACGGTAGGAAAAACTATGTTTGAGCCCATGTAATAATCTAAAAGGTGTCTACTAAAATAAATCTTGTTTTATTCTTTGAAGACATTTAGAAGCTGACCTGTAATCTCACTCTTGTTCTTAAAACCGTCAAATGCACAATGAAACTCCCCAAGTGTATTAATTTGAACCCTCTGGTTGTTTGGATTGTGGATAAACATAATAAGCCAAAATTTATTCTCCTCTCATTAATGGAAACTATAAACCACTTGATTGCTTTGAAGAAGTACCCTCCAGCAAGGTAAGTGTTAAACCTTATCCTAGGAAAAGACAAATACTATGTAAACATTAACATGCATGCCCTGTTTGGCACTGGTATGCCAACTGTCACTTCCCTCTTCTGTTATTTAGGATAGAACAAGATGATCTCCAAATAGATTATGCTGGAATATTCTATAATCCTTTCCCAAGGGAAAAAGTGTGGTGTCCAGGTAACCCTGTGTATTTCATTTAAATCACATGAATGAAGATTAGATCCAGTCACCCTTCAGCCTATCCCTGAGGCCTCCCCTGGCCCTCTCTTTTGCAGTAAACCTTTGTTACTGCAAAACTATTTGCAAATAAACAAGGTGAGTGGATCTGGACTGGTGCTGTGCAAGCAACGGGACACCGGTGCAAAGCCTAGCCCCGCCTTGCAAATCTAGCGTTACAGAGGCAGGGCTGACACCGGGCCCAGCCGGGACCCAAGCCAGCTCCACCGCCCGCTGAAGACGCCCCCACCCCACCACCGAGCGCTACCCCCCGGGGATCCCAGACAGACCGCGGCAGGACCCCGCCTCGATCTGCTGGCGCCCGGTCCCTCCGCCAGGACACTTTCGAGCGGAGTCCCCCTTCCTCCGATAGAAGAAACCCCTGGGCCTTTGACCGAGGTTAGCCAGGCAGGCAGGGCGTCGGACAAGCCCAACGAGCCCACGAACTCGCAGCCCGCCTCCGGCGAATCTTGCAGCCCTGCCGGCCGACCCTTTAGGCCGCTGCCAATCCCGGAGCTGCGAGTGCGCAGCGAGTCTCGGCTGCGAAGCCCCTGACTGGCCAACTCTACTGCTGAGCATGCGCAGCACATCCCAGGCAACAGAAACGGACCGCCGACCCCCACCAGCCCCGCTGCTGAGCATGCGCAGCCCACCCCAGGCGCCGGAAGCCGACCGCCAACCCCGTAAACTTCGCTACTGAGCATGCGCAGCACACCACAGGCGCTGGGAGCTGACCGCCGACCCCTCAACGCCGCTGCTGAGCATGCGCAGCACACCCGCGCCGCGCAGGAGGCCCTGACCACCCAGCCCCACTGCTGAGCATGCGCAGCCCACGCCAGGCACCGGGAGCGGCCACGAACCCCCAATCCCGCTGCTGAGCATGCGCAGCATGCCGCGGCTCCCAGGCCGCTGTCCGGCACCCGGAGGAGGCTGGGCTGTGCGCGGCGTTTGGGGGTCGGCGTCGCCCGCACGCTCTGCGAGCCTTGGGCCCGCGTACCTTCCAGTAGAGCACCCCGAGCCGTCGCAGCTGCTCCAGGCCCACTGGGCGGCCGGGGTCGGGGCGGTGGGGTTGCCGCGGGTCGCCCGGGGCGTCGTCCATATACCAGGCCTGCACCATGACGCGCAGTGCGGGTGCCGTGTTCGAACCCAGGGGCCGCGCTGGGAGCCCGGCGGCCGCGCTTTGTTTTATAGGGAGGCGTGGACGCGCATGGGAGCCGGGATTGGGCGGCTGGTTGGAGGCAGGGCCGGCGCGGGGGAGGCCCCACGGCTCCGCTGTTTTCGGAGGCAAAGGCATTCAAGCCCCGGCCCTGGCCTGGGCACCCTCGGACCTGCCTGAGGCCCGCGGCCCGGGGCCAGCCGTTCGCCAGACGCGCCGGGCAGGTGAAGCTCACCGTAGGCATCGCACGTGCCTTGTGTGTGCTGCCGCGGTCTCCCTGCACCTTCAGAGCAATCTTGTGAGGCAAAAGACGTTAAACGTGTTTAGAGCATGGAAAGCAAATGCAAAAAAAAAAAAAGAAAAGAAGAAGGATTTTGTTAAGCTCATGCAGTCCATATGGGCACAGTTGAGACTTCACAGCTCGGATCCCAGGTGAGACATTGTCCTCCACCTCCCCGCTCGCCAGACTTTTGCAGTGTCGGCATTCTGCAGTGCTACCCTGTACTTTTTAAACTTCCTCTTGTTTCCTCTTTTCATCGTTTCTCCCTTCCCCGTACACTGTAATATGCTAGTCTTAGAATAAAAACAAGCTTCCCCTATCCCATTCTGAATTTTTCAGTGTAGCTAATAAAGTCCAGCCGCTTGACCATCCTAGATGTCTTTTCAAACCAACCAGTTGAAAAAGATCAGATTATCTCAGCCATTCCCTCAGTCTCTTTAACAAATAATGATAAAGCAGACAGGATTTAAATGAGACTGCTGTAAGAGCACAACCCCAATGCATGCAATTGACTCTTGAACTTCCAGAAATATTGCAAGAAAAATACACACTTATTTCATTTCTGTTCCCTTGCTCTAATGGCTTTGCAAATACATCCTCCTTAGAGAGCCTACCTCTCCACCTCTTCACTTGACCAGTTTCTACTCATCCTTCAAGAACACACCTTAGACGCCATTGCCCATTTTTCTGCAGCATTCATGACAAACCTTCATGCAAGAGTCTAATGGCAATCTCGCACCTCGCATTTTCTCCTTAAGCCACTGCAATAAGGCTTCGCTTCTCACCACTGGGGAACTGCTAATGACTGCCATATTGCCAGATCCAATCATGGCACTTCTGTTCTTACCAGCAACATTCATCACAGTTGCCCGCGCCCTTCTTGAAACATTTTCTCATTTTCTTTCATGAGGGCATCTTGGCTGCTCCTTCCCAGGCCCCTCCTAGCTCCTGCTCCTCTAACCACTGGTTAGTGGAGGGTTCCAGACTCTCCTCGTCCTGTTCCTATCCACTCACTCCAGGCGACTTTCCATGCTGTGCTGCCGGCTCCTACAGCCACATCTCCAACCTGGACCTCATTCCAGAACCTCAGGCTTGAGTATCCAGTTGGTGTTGTCACATACATGGCTAATAAGTGTGTCAAACCTAACATGGCCAAAACAACTGATTCCCCACACACACCCCCAAACATGCTTCTCCCTAACCTTTCCCGTCTCAGTGAACGGCAGCACTGACTGCCCAGTGGCTTAATAAAAAAATCTAGGTGTACTCTCAGTTTTGCTTTTCCTCACCCTCAAGCTCCAATCCAATCTATCAGCAAGTCATGTTGCTTTGACCTTCGAAACACACCGCAAACCCATGCACTTCTCTCCAGCCCAACTCTTTCCGCGGTCTTTTCTTGCCTGATGGAATTGACTACTGAAATTCCCCCTCCTCACACCGCTTCCGTTTTTGCCCCAGTGCAATCCGTTCTATGCACAGCACCCAGAGTGACCTTTTAAAAATAGGAGCCAGATGCCAGGCACTGTGGCTCACGCCTGTAATTCCAGCACTTCGGGAGCCCAAAGAGGGTAGATCACTTGACCAGCCGAGGCAACATGGTGAAACCCCGTCTCTACTAAAAATACAAAAATTAGCTGGCCGTGGTGGTTTGCACCGCTAGTCCCAGCTACTCTGCAGGCTGAGACAGGAGGATTGCTTGAGCCTGGGAGTCTGAAGTTGCAGTGAGTTGAGATTGTACCACTGCACTGTAGCCTGGGTGACAGAGCAAGACTCTGTCTCAAAAAACAAACAAACAAACAAAAAAACATGGAATCCAGTCAAGCCCCTTTTCTGCTTCAACCCTCCTTTCTATAGCCTCGGCCTGACCACCTCACAGCCCATCGCCCTCCTTTCTTGTTCTCTGTCCTCCAGATACTTTGGCCTTTCAGTGTATTTGAGTCATATGCTCCTCCTTCCTTTGGGCCCTTCACCCATGCAGTTTTTCCACTGAAAATGCTCTTCCTTCCTCCAAGTACTTTTCTCCTGTACAAAATTCTAATTTCAGCGTAACTATCCCTTTCTTAGAGAAGCCTTCTCTGACCACTCCCTAGACAACTAGATGGGCTCTCCGTGTGAAACCCTGCCATGGTGCTAGCTTAGAGTTTGTAAGGACATGTTGACTTAATGTCTTTTCACCAAAGGACTGACCACTCCATGTGTTGTTTGGTACTTGCTGAATGAATGGATTTGTCTGTATTGCTGAGTGCCGCATATACCTTGAGGTCAGAGAATGTGTCTTATTAGTCCTTCAGTGCTTGGTACATAGTAGACAATTTTTTTAAAAGTTTGTTGAATGAAGGGATAGGATGAGGAACACTCCAAATACTCTTTACTGTCTTACTGTAATTGCACTCCTATCTCATATCTAATGCTTCTCATTTCCTAGAAAATAGTAGTACTAGGCTGGGTGCTGTGGCTCATGCCTGTAATCCCAACACTTTGGGAGGCCAAGGTGGGAGGATCACTTGAGGCCAGGAGTTCCAGATCAGCCTGGGCAACACAGCAAGACCCCATCTCTACAAAAAATATTTTTATTAAAAAGAAAATAGTAATTGTGACAATAATAGTAGTGTGTGCTGGGTAACATTTTAAAGATTTGATGCATATTATTATTTTTACTCCTCATGATTACACTGTGAAGTTGGTATGACTTATTATCCACATTTTAAAGATGAGACATGGGAGGCTGAGGCAGGAGGACTGCTTGAGCCCAGGAGTTTGAGACCAGTCTGGGCAACACAGCAAGACCCCATATCACTTAAAAACAAATGAGACAACTAGGACACAAACAGGTGAAGTAACTTATGGTCACACAACCAGAAGTGACAAAGCTGGTATTTGAGCTTGGGGAGCCCAGCCCAACAGCCTGTACACATAACTGCTAAAATCGAGTACAAGAAGTAATGATGTGGGTTTCATCCCATCGTAGAATAAACTTCATCTTGAAATTGGAAGAGTGCTTCCGGTTCCACTCCCACCCCCAGGCTGCAGCAGCCCCACACCGTTGTGTATCTACCATTTGTCAGCCTCCGTCTTCAGTAGCTGTTCCTTTTTTCCTATTAGGTATGGGGGAAACAGTTTTATGCCATAAAAAACATACTTTAGAAAAGCAAGATGATGGAGAGGCTCTGAGGAATTGCCAAGGCAGCCCAGCACTTGCTGCTGGCAGGAGTTCAAGCGGGCAGAATCAGATGAGAACAGCACTCATTACTTCATACGGACATTGCCGGCCCATGGGATTCCTCCTTTGAAGGGGAATCTTTGGAACTTGAACTGTCTCTTCCAGAAGAATAGCCAGCAGCAGCCCAAAAATATGTTTCATGACCAGAATGTATCACCCCGATGTAAGACACTTGGGAAGAATCTGTTTAGATGTTTTGAAAGACAGATGGTCGCCATCGCCGCAGACCTGCACAGACTGTTACCCGTCTGGGCTTTGTGATATGCTCCCAACCCAGGGGCGCGTTAACAAACCATGTAGGGATACAGTAGAGCCACAGAAGAACAGGAAAATCCAAACTGCTGGAATGTGGAACGCAGATAAGGCTCTATAGACAGGGGCAGCAAGTTTTCTCTGGAAAAGGCCAGATAGTAAATCGTTTAGGTTTTGTAGATCGAGTCAAAATTGAGGATAGTATGTAGGTACTTATACAACAACCACATTACAGCATAAAAACCATTCTTAGTTCATGGAACATACAAAAACAGGCAGCAGACTGAATCTGGCTCATAGCCTGGAGTTTGCCAATGCATGCTGTGCACTATTAATAATAGTTAATTTTTATCTGATGATCAAGTGTACTTTACTTCTGGCCTGTGGAAAGAACTGCCAAGAGTCGGAGATGTTTACCCTCTGCAAGCTAAGAAATTAGCCTGTCCCAGATTCATGGGTGTTAACAGAAGACATGAGATTATCGGCTCAGAGATAAAACATAGCCTATTACTCAGGAGCAACAGCGGTAGCAGGGGCCACAGTGTCTGCATTTTTGCACAGGTTGCTGAACGCCAGTCCCCACCAAGGGAACTTGAAAAGGGATGATACCTGCATCTTCAGTGGGTTGCGTTATAGGGGAGGAACTTTGAGCTTGGGATAACCAAAATATTTCCCTGAGTCATACTCAGCTATTCAGCAGAAATGCTTCCTGTGTACTTCCCAATTTGTCACAGAGAATGTTAGAAAGATGTCTACTCAAAGGTCAAAATTTAATAAAACCAGTCATTTTTACAGCTTCATTAAAGACATTCTTAAGAGAAGCAGGGGTTTGTTTTTGTTTCTGTTGTTTCAGTGCAGGTGTGTGAAAAACACAATGACTGCTGGTACAGTGTGTACCATGGCGTGGCTCTCTTGGGCACAGAGAGCTGAGCCCATCACTGACTTTGCACCATGAGGGCAGTGCTCAACACAGAGAAGAAGGTACATGTCATCCTGGCATTGTGAGAGAAATAGTTTTGACTTCAAACATCCCCATACTGTAAGAATCACAGCTCTCATCTTTTTTGTTCAGGGTACTTTAGGTTGCAGGTGACAGAAATCCAACAAGTTGGCCAGGCGCGGTGGCTCATGCCTGTAATCCCAGCACTTTGGGAGGCTGAGGCAGGCAGGTCGCAAGGTCAGGAGTTCGAGACCAGCCTGACCAACATGGTGAAACCCTGGGTATGGTGGTGCACACCTGTAATCCCAGCTATTCAAGAGGCTGAGGCAGGAGAGTCACTTGAACCCGGGAGGTGAAGGGTGCAGTGAGCCAAGATTGCGCCACTGCACTCCAGCCTGGGCGACAGAGTGAGACTCCATCTCAAAAAAAGAAAAGAAAAGTCCAAGTTACCTAAGCAAACAAACGGGAACAAAGATATGTTGGATCACATAAATGAGAAGGGTTAGAGCAGAACGCACCTTGGGCATGGCTGGATTCAGGGCTGAAAGTATGTTAACAGCTCTGTCTCTGTCTCTTTGTCTCTATCTTCTCCATATGTGTGTGTCTCTCTCTTCACTTAGCTTTCCTTCTCTTCTCTCCCTCTCTTTTCTCTCTTCCTCTTTCTGCCCCCTTTTCTCCCTCCTGTCTCTCTTCCTCCCTCTGTCTCTCCTTCTCTCTTTCTCTCTCTCCTCCCTATCTCAACCCTCTTTTCTCTGTGCATTGTCTGAATACTCAGCTACTAAAAAGAGCTCTCTGCATGGGTCAGGAAACAGCCGCCAGTAGCTCTAAGACTGCACTTGCTTGCAATTCAAGGCAAAAGAGCTCTGTTATGTAATGATTGGATATCCAGTCTCATGGGAGATTCCAGACTGCAAGCCCTTTAGATCTCTCTGGGAGCCCGAGGTGCAGACTCCACTACCCTGGGCCTGGCCGGGTGCCCAGTCTGGGAGGTGCTCTGCCTGGCAGTCCTTCAGCCCCACGATTGGTCAGGGAGAGGGGCGGTGGAAGGGCAGACCAACAGGCCAGACGTCCATGACAAATACTAAGCTGCCAAGGTGTCCTACTGGTGAGTGTTTCCAACAGCTTGCAAATGAAAGAGACAAGCAAAGCTGCTCTCAATGCCACGACTTCAGGTTTCATACCCTCCTGGCTGTTCCCTGCTGAACCCAGTCTGAGTGCTGCCAGGGCAGACACCATTCTGTGGAGGAGGCTGAGTCTACACCACTCTTCCTGGGAGGGCCAAAACTGACTTAATGTCTTCTAAATGGAACAGCCTGGAGGGCTTGCTGGGAAATAGAGAAAACAGTAAGGGACCAGGGGTATGATAAATAATGGAAGACGGGTGGATGGCTAGAAGCTGCGGAGGAGCGCCTGGGTAAAAAGGGTTGTTTCAGGAGCAGTTGACAGCTAACAGCTAAGAATATAGTATGTTTGCAGTGAAAGCAAGGGTGTCTCTATAAATAAGCCTGGGGTTAACAATAAGACCTGTGTAATGACAACCAGTGAGACTGTCCCAGACCCTACAAGTCAAGGAAGCCAGGCAGGTTCACAGATGATACCTAAAATGACAGGAGACTGTAATAGATTCCTGTATCAGAGTCACGCCTAGTACTGCACATGAAAAAAAACCACTTCCAGAATACCGTTCCAAATTAGGGTAGCAAGTGTTGATAATTATTGAAGGTAGGTGACAGAGGTATTTGGATGGTCATCAAACCATTCTCTTGTGTATTTCAAATTTTTTGAAAATTTTCAATTTTAAAAAACTTATGTTATCTATAGGCCGGGCGCCGTGGCTCACGCCTGTAATGCCAACACTTTAAGAGGCTGAGGCAGATGGATCACCTGAGGTCAGGAGTTTGAGATCAGCCTGGCCAACATGGTGAAACCCCATCTCTACTAAAAATACAAAAATTAGCTGGGAATGGTGGTGGGCACCTGTAGTCCCAGCTACTCGGGAGGCTGAGGCAGGAGAATCGCTTGAACCCGGGAGGCAGAGGTTGCAGTGAGCCGAGATCATGTCATTTCACTCCAGCCTGGGTGATAGACCATGACTCCATCTCAAAAAATGATAATAATAATAAAAAAAGTTGTGTTCTCTATAAATCAACAAGCAACCCATCTGTGCATGTAAAATGTCTTAATTGAAAAAAGGGAGTGTGGGTATATAGATTTCTTCAGAAAGCAGCAGCATATTCAGAAACAGCTGCCTGGAGGACACAGTCAGCAAAATGTGGTTGAAACTAATTAAAAGGAAAACATTTCTCTTGATCTTCATACATCTTCTTTGAAGTAAAGATGGAGGGTTTTTTCCTGGGAGAAAATGCAGGCTGGTTTACAGCATGTCAGTGAATTATGCCAGACCTCCGTGCCCCCAGGATGAAATCTAACCACACGTCCATTCCAGGGTATCTCATTCTGCGTTTGTCATCATCTTCAAGGTCACACTGCCCCCACAACGTTTCCCAAAATGTGTCTCATGTCACCTAAGTTGTGAGGTGATTAGCAAAAAGGGTTTTGAGGTTAAAAAAAAAAAAGTGAGAAAACCCGGTCCTAGCTCCGTCCTGGGCAGTGGGAAGGCTTGCGATGAAGACACTGTTTCAGGTAACACAACTGTTGGCTCTTAGGGCAGAGGCATCTACTAACTCTGAAAATGTTCCATAGAACATTCTTCGGTGAACACCAATGTTGGGGGCTGGGAAGGCCAAGGCAGAGAAGCAAAAACCCAAGAAGGGCGAACGACTCGAGTCGCTTTAGGAGTCAGAGAGGTGGCTCCACGCTCCTTGGCCGAGTCATCACCAGCAGGCTGGCAGCATGGGCTCCACACACCCTGACTCCGGAGCTTGGCGTCCCGGGACACAGGGAGGGCGCAGGGCTCAGAGGCACCCCTCCCCCACCCAGCCTGCACTCTTCCCCCAGTCTGCAGGGCGCCCCCCTACCACCCCCTCAAAAGAGAAAAATCACACAGGGTGGGGCAGAGAGCGTGGCACAGGGTGGGAGCACAGTGCTGTGTGTGTGGAAGGGGGGTTGCTGGTGTGTGGTGTGTGTATGGTGTGTTGTATGAGGGCAGTGGTGTGTGCCTATGGTATGGTGTGTGTATGTTGTGTGCTGTGTGTGATGTGTGTCTGTGGTGTGTGTGGTGTAATGCCTGTTGTATATGGTATGTGTATAGTATGTTGTGTGTTGAATGTGTGTGGTGTGTGTATGTTGTGTGTGTGTGATGTGTGTCTGTGGTGTGTGTGATGTGTGTGTATACTGTGGTGTGTGGTGTGTGTAATGCCTGGTGTATGTGGTATGTGTATAGTATGTTGTGTGTTGAATGTGTGTGGTGTGTGTATGGTGGAGTGTGTATGGTATGGTGTGTTGTGTGTGTTGTGTGGTAAGTGTGGTGTATGGCGTGTGTGGTGTGTGTGACGTGGGTGTGGTGTACTCTGTGGTGTGTGTGTAGTGTGTTGTGTGGGGTGTGTGTGGTATAGTGTGATGTATATGTGTAGTGTGGTGTGTGTATGTGGTATCTGTAGTGTATGGTGTGATGTGTGGTGTGTGTGGTGTATGTATGGTATGTTGTGTGGTGTGTTTATGGTATGGTGTGTTGTATGTGTGGTGTGTGTGATGTGTGTATGGTGTGTGTTGTGTGTTGTATGTGGTGTGTGGTGTGATGTGTGGTATGTGTTGTGTGTGTTGTCTATGGTGTGTGTGGTGTGTGTGCTGTGGTGTATGTGCTGTGTGTGTTGTGTGTTGTGTATGGTGTGTTGTGTTTGTGTTGTCTATGGTGTGTGGTCTGTTGTGTGTAGTATGTGTGTTGTGTGGTGTGTGATGTGTTTGTGTGGTGTGTGGTGTGTATGGTGTGTTATGTGTTTGTGTGTGTTGTCTGTGGTGTGTGTGGTATGTTGTGTGTGTTGTGTGTTGTGTGTGGTGTGTGTGCTGTGTGGTATGTGTTGTGTGGTGTGTATGGTGTGTGTTGTCTGGTGTGTGGTGAATTGTGTGTTGTGTGTGGTGTGTTGTGTATGGTGGTGTGTGTTGTCTGGTGTGTGGTGAATTGTGTGTTGTGTGTGGTGTGTTGTGTATGGTGGTGTGTGTGGTGAATTGTGTGTTGTGTGTGGTGTGTTGTGTGTGTGTGTGTGCGCGCGCCCTTGCGTCTGCACAGGTGCTGGAGGAGCCGTCTGCGTCTGGGGAGCTTGTGGGCCGAGGCGGTGGGAGGCTGGTGGGCGGCAGCGCAGAGTCCGGAACCGTCTGCTGAGCTCCTGGCCGAGCGCTCCTCAGCCCGCGGGGATCCCACCCTCATCTTGAGCCTCTGGGGAGGACCGAGAGTGAACGCGTCTCCAGCCGCGCTGCCTGCGCGCTCTCTCGGGTGTCGGGCACAGCAGCCCGATGCCAAAGCCGGGCCTGGCTGCTCCACCTCACGGGCCACCTCAGGGGGTGTGTCACACTGAGAAACGCCGCCCGCCCGCAGAGTGACGCCTAGACCCTGGCCTCTCATCACACTAAGATCCCCGCTGAGGCCTGCGCGCTGCTCCCTGACCATCACGCGTGCGCTAGCGTGACCCTTCCTTTGTGCGCATGCCCTGCACTCTGCCCACACGCGCAGGGGCATTCACCACACTGGGGAGCTCTGCGCGTCGCCCTCCTGGAGACTGCAGTGCACGCCCCTGGGGAGCCTGCGACCCCCCTCCCCTGTGCCACCTCCCTCGTGCCCACCTTCCCGGGCGCAGCTCTAAACGGCCTTGTCGGGGAAACTCGCCCGGCCATATGTTGATTTCTAACACGTTGAGAGCCAAGAGCCACATGGCCACACGTGGACATCACTTCCTAATGACCCGCAGGACTCCACTGCAACACGAAGCTGTCGTTTATGTAAATGCACTTCTATTGTTGCTTTTTAGATTTTTGCTGTTTGTGACTTTTATAAATAATGTTTCAAAAACATTCTTGTTCATGTTTTATCCACTTTTATTATTTACTTAAGATAAATTTTAAAACGCACCTATCTATACCTGTGCAAGACACTGTCCTGGGGGGAAGTGTGTGAAGGAGACCCAGGGCCTCCTTGTACTTTTTCTGCACCTGCCCGTGAATCGATACTTATTTAAAAATACGTAGTTTTAACATCACGTTAGCTTCAACAACGAACGGTGCTGGAACAAGTGAATATCCCACAAAATACATATGCGCACGAAACTTGGCTTATCTTCTTTAATTTAGCCTGAAGCAACTAATTTTCTGAATTTAAAATGCAGAAGCTGGATTTGTAGCTTGAACCTATGGTCCCAGCCGCTCAGGAGGCAGAGGTGGGAGGATCGCCCCAGCCCAGGAGGTCCAGGCCGCGGAGCGCCGTGATCGCGCCGCTGCACTCCAGCCTGGGCCAACAACCACCACCACATCACCACCACATGTATGTAGTTGTTTGCCATGACTGTTACTGTACAAATTGTGGAAGGAAGAAATAAGTACTAAAATCTCCAGTGGGACCCGCATGTCCCTATCTGATAGACATTTCAAGACACCTGAAACTCTGAAGCAGTCTCGTGATGTGCGCAAAAGGCCCCCATTCTGTGTGCCTCACGCGGGGCAAAGCTCTGGGCCTGGCGGCACTGGCCACCCTGCCAGCCTCAGGATCACCCAGGGCAAAGCATCGCCCTTCACTGCCCCTGCCCTCTGTCTCCCATCTCACCTGCCTGCACTCCTCTGTGTATGGTGCCCTGGGACACAACGCCAGCGATCTCTGAACGGGCACCCATTCTCTCCCTCCAGCCCTGTCAGTCCACTGCTGTGCCCTGGCCCGGCCCTGTTGCCACCATTGCAGTGAGCCACAGGAAGGGCCCCCGCCCTGGACTGGGTGGTCCACACTGCAAATGACCCCGGCTCACAGCAGGGCTTAGGCAGGCACCATTTTCTGCTGAAATGCAAGGAATCCCTTTTCCTAAAGGCCAGAAACACAACTAACTGATGGTGCTTAGCTTGGAGACACTCACTACCAATTTATCACCGGAATGGAAAATGTTGAGGGAGTGCTAGATGAGGCCATGAGATGTGAGACTGTGTAAGCGACACAGTGTGGGGAAGAAGGAATGAGAGTATTAGTAGTAGTAGTACGGGGAAGAAGGAATGAGAGTATTAGTAGTATGGGGAAGAAGGAATGAGAGTATTAGTAGTAGTATGGAGAAGAAGGAATGAGAGTATTAGTACTAGTATGGGGAAGAAGGAATGAGAGTATTAGTAGGACGGGGAAGAAGGAATGAGAGTATCAGTAGTAGTATGGGGAAGAAGGAATGAGAGTAGTATTATTAGTAGGACGGGGAAGAAGGAATGAGAGTATTATTAGTAGGAGGGGGAAGAAGGAATGAGAGTATTAGTAGTAGTATGGGGAAGAAGGAATGAGAGTATTATTAGTAGTAGTATGGGGAAGAAGGAATGAGAGTATTATTATTAGTAGGACGGGGAAGAAGGAATGAGAGTATTAGTAGGAGGGGGAAGAAGGAATGAGAGTATTAGTAGTAGTATGGGGAAGAAGGAATGAGAGTATTATTAGTAGTAGTATGGGGAAGAAGGAATGAGAGTATTATTATTAGTAGGACGGGGAAGAAGGAATGAGAGTATTAGTAGTAGTATGGGGAAGAAGGAATGAGAGTATTATTAGTAGTAGTATGGGGAAGAATGAGAGTATTATTAGAAGGAGGGGAAAAGGAATGAGAGTATTAGTAGTAGTATGGGGAAGAAGGAATGAGAGTATTATTAGTAGTAGTATGGGGAAGAAGGAATGAGAGTATTATTAGTAGTAGTATGGGGAAGAAGGAATGAGAGTATTATTAGTAGTAGTACGGGGAAGAAGGAATGAGAGTATTATTATTAGTAGGACGGGGAAGAAGGAATGAGTGTATTAGTAGTAGTACGGGGAAGAAGGAATGAGAGTATTATTAGTAGTAGTATGGGGAAGAAGGAATGAGAGTATTATTAGTAGGACGGGGAAGAAGGAATGAGAGTATTAGTAGTAGTATGGGGAAGAAGGAATGAGAGTATTATTAGTAGTAGTACGGGGAAGAAGGAATGAGAGTATTAGTAGGACGGGGAAGAAGGAATGAGAGTATTAGTAGTAGTATGGGGAAGAAGGAATGAGAGTATTATTAGTAGTAGTACGGGGAAGAAGGAATGAGAGTATTAGTAGTACGGGGAAGAAGGAATGAGAGTATTAGTAGTAGTATGGGGAAGAAGGAATGAGAGTATTATTAGTAGTAGTACGGGGAAGAAGGAATGAGAGTATTATTAGTAGTAGTATGGGGAAGAAGGAATGAGAGTATTATTAGTAGTAGTACGGGGAAGAAGGAATGAGACTATTATTATTAGTATGGGGAAGAAGGAATGACAGTATTAGTAGTAGTATGGGGAAGAAGGAATGAGAGTAGTAGTAGTATGGGGAAGAAGGAATGAGAGTATTAGTAGTAGTACGGGGAAGAAGGAATGAGTATTATTAGGAGGGGGAAAAGGAATGAGAGTATTAGTAGTAGTATGGGGAAGAAGGAATGAGAGTATTAGTAGTAGTATGGGGAAGAAGGAATGAGAGTATTATTAGTAGTAGTATGGGGAAGAAGGAATGAGAGTATTATTATTAGTAGGACGGGGAAGAAGGAATGAGAGTATTATTAGTAGGAGGGGGAAGAAGGAATGAGAGTATTATTAGAAGGAGGGAGAAAAGGAATGAGAGTATTAATAGTAGTATGGGGAAGAAGGAATGAGAGTATTATTAGTAGGAGGGGGAAGAAGGAATGAGAGTATTATTAGTAGTAGGAGGGGGAAGAAGGAATGAGAGTATTAGTAGTAGGAGGGGGAAGAAGGAATGAGAGTATTATTAGTAGGAGGGGGAAGAAGGAATGAGAGTATTATTAGAAGGAGGGAGAAAAGGAATGAGAGTATTAATAGTATGGGGAAGAAGGAATGAGAGTATTATTAGTAGGAGGGGGAAGAAGGAATGAGAGTATTAGTAGTAGGAGGGGGAAGAAGGAATGAGAGTATTAGTAGTAGGAGGGGGAAGAAGGAATGAGAGTATTATTAGGAGGGGGAAGAAGGAATGAGAGTATTATTAGAAGGAGGGAGAAAAGGAATGAGAGTATTAATAGTAGTATGGGGAAGAAGGAATGAGAGTATTATTAGTAGGAGGGGGAAGAAGGAATGAGAGTATTAGTAGGAGGGGGAAGAAGGAATGAGAGTATTAGTAGTAGTATGGGGAAGAAGGAATGAGAGTATTATTATTAGAAGGAGGGGGAAAAGGAATGAGAGTATTAGTAGTAGTATGGGGAAGAAGGAATGAGAGTATTATTATTAGTAGGATGGGGAAGAAGGAATGAGAGTATTATTATTAGCAGATGATGGGATTGCATACCTGGAAAACTCAAGGAAATTAACAGAAGTGTTAAGACACAGTGGGAGAGTAAGCAGGTATTGTTACAAAACAGTGGCTTTTCCGTATAAACAAGAACAGTTTCTAACAGCCTTAATAATTGCATTAAAAAGCAAATTAAGTTGGAACAAACTTAATATGCCCCAAAACTTTGCTGCCACCCTGTGCTTCCAGTATTTGCAGAAATTTGGATACAGCGGCTCTGTTCCTTTTGAGTCCGTGCAAAACTCAGGGACACTCTTCCAAAGACAGGATTTTCTAGCTCCCCATGATTGCGTGAGCCCAGGTGTTAGGACCAGCCTGGGCAACATAGAGAGACCCTGCCTTTACAAAAAATTTAAAAATTAGCTAGGCGTGGTGGTACACACCTGTAGTTCCAGCTACCCAAGAGGCCGAGGTGGGAGGATTGCTTGAGCCCAGGAGTTCAAGGCTGCAGTGAGCCATGACTGCTCCACTGCACTCCAGCCTGGATGACAACGTGAGGCCAAAAAGAATTTCAAGAGATCATCATTAAAAAGCTGCGGTTGGGAAGTCTACAGCTATTTTAATTATAAACCTGACAGGAAAAAGTTATGTTTCCAGAAGCTGGTCATTAAATGTTTTGAAGAGTGTTTATTTGGAAGTTGTACACAAGTTTTCTACCTGTGGTCTTTGGTCTTCCCTAACACTTTGTACTTTATTTCTGCTATAAGTACAGTTGTTGTAGAAGCCCAAATACCAGGTTCATGTACCTGCTGTATAGCTGAGGCCGAACACTGCGACACAGGTGTCTGGAGACAAAGGTTTATTCCATTTGGCCAAAGCAAGAAGACAAGACAGCAAGATTTCTCAAATCCCCTTGACAAAGAGATAAGGAGAGGGTTTTTATGCAGCTGACGAGTCAGGGAGGGGGAGTTTTGGGGAATGGAGGGAAAGTCCGTGTGTCTTCCGTGTCAGCTAACACTTCGAGCAGCCAGACCTCCGGATGTCAGCACCTGGTCGCAGCACTTTCAAGGCATTCACTCCGTCTGCAAACATTTCTTATGACCTTTATGTTATCTCCTCCCGTTTGACAAAGAAACAGTAGATCAGCAGTTTATAATGATGCTGTGGGAACAAGAAATAATGGGTACAAAGCGAGTGGTTCACAGGTGCCAGCCAGAGAGGGCCCGATCAGAACGTTCATTATTTCAGTCACTCACTGAAACATGCTGAGTGCTGAACTCCCAAGGGGCCCCGTTACTCAGCCTCGCATCCCTTGACGGGGATAGGTTCTAAGGAAGGTGTCCTTAGGTGATTTCACACCCCTAGATGGTACAGCCCACTACACACCTGGGCCACGTGGCACAGCCTATGGCTTCTGGGCTATAAACCTGTACAGCAGGTCACTGCTCTGAATCCTGCAGGCAACTGTCACACAATGGTAAGGATTTGTGTATCTAAGCATAGGAAAGTTACAGCAAAAACACGGTATCATCATCTGACGAGGCCCCTGTTGTATATGCAGTGCATCGACAGAAATGTTGCTATGCAGTGCATGATTGCATGTAAAGAATTTAGTGGAAGTGTTCACTGAGACCCAAAGAGATGCACCCAACAACGCCCTCCATTTGGCCCCGATGTGCTGTAGAAATCGTATTTTCTAGCCATGCCCTGACATTATAAAGGCTGGGAGGCACCGCACTAAGGGGCATGGAGGCGCTCTCCCGCGCAGACAGGACTGATGGAGCTGCTCGCCCTTCGGGCAGAGCGAGGCGAGAACCCAGGCCTCTGTGCCCACAGAGAAGCTGATCGTGCTGCCTTAGGGGAAGGGAAAGGACGCATAAAATGTCACCCGGGCCTTTTCTCCAAAGAGAGCCGCGAGGCTTGCTCCTTCCTCACACTGCCCTCTCAGAGCTCACCTCTCCTGGCACAGCCTGGTGCCAACAAACATCTTGCAAGCACTGACTGAGCCCCGGCCAGAAGTCTGGTTCTGTTCCAAGAGCTGGGAACCAAGAAGGGAGCAGAGAGATAAAACTTCTGCCACAGGGAGTTTATTTTCTAGGTAGGGAAACAGACCAAAATACATGCAAATAAAACCAGCAGAAAGCAGCCCACTGATGTGCTGGTCGATGTCTCACAGCAGCTCTGGGGGATGGCGGCCCCTGACCTGCAGCACTGGCTGATTTCTGCGGTGTGAGTCCTCCACTACAGCCACCTCCAAACTCCCTGTGTGAAGGCACTGACCACGGAGCGGGGAAGGGGCCTCACTGCTGGCCTTCCTGGGCTGCTGCGAGTCGGCTCAGGCACACCTGAGAGTTCCACAGTGACAAGTTACAGGAGAAGGAAAGTGAGCCAGGAGTTGCAATGTTTACGGGGAGAGACATTTATGGTGAGAGATACGGGGGGTGTCACTAAGAAAGTGCCATTTGATGGCAGAGCTGCTGTGGAAAACAGGATGCCTGCTCCTCCGAGGGCCAAACAGAATGACCACATGACCCCGCAATCTCCTCTCCACATACCTCCCAAAGAAATGGAAAGCAGGGACCCAAACAGGCAGGGGGACTCCCCTGTTCACAGTAGCGTTCTTCACAAAGCCCAAGAGGCAGAGACAATGCAGGGTCCGTGAATGACGACTGGATAAGCGAAGCGTGGTCCCTCTGATAGTAGCAGAAGACAGATTCCTAGGCAGACTGGGGCAGGTCCCCAGTGAAACCCGACCTTCAAGCCAAAGACAGCCTGAAGCTGGAAAACCAGGCTGCCAGTTCCAGGTTAAGTCCACGACCTTTTAGCCAATCAAATGGTGATTTTTTTCTAGGCCCGCCCATGGGCCAATCAGCACACACTCCCCCTTTCTGAGCCCATAAAAACCCTGGACTCAGCCACACGGCAGGGACTACCACCTTTGGGTAGAGACTACTCGCCTTCAGGTAGTGGCTGCCCACTCTCAGGGCCCCTCAACACTGGGAGCTGTTCCGTCCTGCAGTAAGTTTTTTCTGCCCTGCTCACTCTCCGGTTGTCTGCATAACCTTATTCTTCTGGATGTGGGACAAGAACTTGGGACCTGCAGAACAGTGGGTGTGAAAAAAGGCTGTAACACTGTAACCCTCCCTCCTGCTTGCTGAGCAGTGGAAGAGAAGAAACTGCTGGCTGCCACACACCCGTTTGCTGAAGTTGCGGGCAGCAGGAATGAACTAGAGCTGTGGCGCTTCCCGAGAGCCCAGACGTCAGACTCCCTGAACCAGGGCTGTAGCACGCCCTGCTCGCCAAGTCACAGGTGGTGGGAACGGTTGAGCTGTGACACCCTTGGGGCTCTGCGGTTCCTGGTGTCTCTGAGTTTTGGGTGCCACCACGTTCCCCTCATCCAGACACCGGTGCCCAAGGCAGAAGCAGGTTGCGGCATGCCCGGCCCAACCGCCGGCTGAGCGCGGATCCTGTGGCAAGCGTGGGATCTGGGCCGGGGTGCAAGCCGAGCACAGCTCACTGGGCCGAATGTGCAGAGTACCTCCAGCAGTGATCCTTGGGCCGAGTGAGGCCGGGCAGGGGCGCCGGCGGCCATGGAGGTCTCCGGCTGGTGAAGTGGCACGGAAAAAATCCTGTGCCACATCCACACAATGGAGCATTCTTCAGCCTTAGAAGGAAGGGAATTCTCACACCTGCTACCATGTGGAGGAACCTTGAGGACATTAGGGTCAGTGAAATAAGCCAGGCCCAAAAGGCCAAATCCTGCACGATTCCATTTATACGGGGTCCCCAGAGGAGTCACATTCATAGAGATGGAAAGCAGAACAGTGCTGCCAGGGGCTGGGGAAGCGGGCTGGGGAGTCCGTGTCCAACACAAACAGAGCTTCAGTCTGGGAAGATGTGAAGTTCTGGAGATGGAGGGTACTGATGGTTGTACAGCAGTGTGAGTGTACCTAATGCCACTGAACTGCACACTTAAAAATGGCTAAGATGGGCTGGCCGCAGTGGTTCACACCTGTAAGCCCAGCACTTGGGGACGGTGAGGCAGGCGGATCACCTGAGATCAGGAGTTTGAGACCAGCCTGACCAACATGGCAAAACCGTGTCTCTACTAAAAATTAAAAAAAAATTAAAAAGCCAGGCGTGGTGGTGTGTGCCTCTAGTCCCCAGCTACTTGGGAGGCTGAGGCAAGAGAATCACTTGAACCCAGGAGGCAGAGGCTGCAGTGAGCTGTGATTGCACCACTGCACTCCAGCCTGCGTGATAGAGTGAGACTATCCTGTCTAAAAAAAAAAAAAAAAAAAAGTTAAGATGTTAACTTTATGTTATGTATATTTTACCATAATTTTAGAAATCAATAATTTTTACAAAGAAAGTTCCATCTGAGTAAAGCCCAGGCAGTGGAACAGCAAAGCCCCTGAGGCAGGAGGTTCCCAGCACATTGAGGAAGGTCAGTAAGAGCCGCATGGCTGGAGTTGGCAAGTGCAGGTGAGGTGTGGGGTGGGGACAGGGGGACACCTGTGGGTGTGGGGGAGGAATCTGCATTTTATTCTGAGGGACAAGGAAGTCATGGGAGGGTCCTGAGCACAGCAGCAACGTGATCTGACATGGTTTGAAAGTGCCATCCTGGCTGCTACCTGGAGAGGGAGGAGCTGGGGGAGAAGGTGCGAACCCACCAGGAGCTCTGCACTAGTACAGGCAGGGAAGGACGCAGCCTGCAGTGGAGGTCAGGGCTGATCAGACTAGAGAGGTGTTGAAAATGGAACCAAAAGCTTGTTCTGGCAAACTGAACAGGGCAGGACACACAGCGGGGTCCAGGCATGACCACTGTCGGTCCTGGCCACGAGAGAGCCAGCACCAGGTCCTGCACTGACCACAGACCCGTCACTGCCCCAAGACAGGGGGGTCGTGTGCTGCTCAGATGGTTAAAACAGAAAAAGAACATTGCCAGCAGAGGGAGGGCCCAGAGACTAGAGCAGGATCTCTCTGCCTCTTACTTTACACATCAGAGAAAGGAAAGGACTTGTGGAAAAATACTAATTTCATTGCACTCACAGAGTAGAGAATTTTAAAAGAATGACGTGTGTGGCTTTATCTGGTGAGTCACATGTCATACAGTGAAGAACAGTCGGCCTAGAGTCGGAGGAGCTGACTCGGCTGCAGTTTCCTCCCTGTAAAATAAAACAAATGGGCCTTGACAAAGACCTTCCCGGACCAAGCTTGCGTCCACCCCTCCGAGTCCCCTCCCCTCCGGGACCAAGCTTGAGTCCACCCCTCCGAGTCCCCTCGTGGACCAGGCTCTGACCTTGGGCTCCGTTTGAGCAAATCCTGCTGAGCCTGCTTGGGGAAACCCACCCTGACTCCTGACGTTTCCATTTAGGAATTTCTGTCCACAGGCCCCGCCCCTGCTCCGGGGCTGTCAGCTCCCACCCATCCCTGTACTCCAATTTGAGCCCCATCTCTCTCCTTTACTGCAAAACCTCACTGGAGTGGGCCCTTGAATAATGCCTCTTCACACCCTTAACAATGATTTCCTTTTTTTCTTTACCAAGCATCCCAACCTACCATTTCAGCCTGCTCAGGCTGCTGGGACAGAATACCACAGGCTCGGGGGCTTGAAACAACAGAAATCTATTTTCTCACAGTTCTGGAGGCTGCAAGTCTCAGGTCAAGGTTCCCGCTGGTTCCGTTTCTGGGGAGGCTCCTTCCTGGCTCGCAGAGGCTGGTGTGTGGCCTGTCCCGGGAGAGTGCCCCTGCAGGCAGGAGGGAGCACGAGCACTCTGGGGTCTCTCCTCATAGGGACACCCATCCCATCGGGTCAGGGCCTCCCCACCCTTATAACCTTAACCCCAGTACCTCCTTAGAGGCCCCTCTCCAAATAGCCACACCAGGGATTAGGGGTTTAACATGAATTTTGGGGGATCCATTCAGTTCATAAATGTGATCCCCGTAAATTTTCCTCTGGGTTTCAAAATGTTAGGTTAAAGCATGTTGTCTACCTAAAAGGAGCACACTACATATTATACGAATCTCAGATACACACACGGTGCCGTGTCACAGTGTTTCACAGAGCAGATGGGAGCTGCAGAGACTGGGGTGGGATCTGAACACCTCAGCTAAGCATGTGTCCACCTGGCCACTGGGGTTTCTGCTGGTCAGAGTCCCACAGCACCCATGCCCTTTACCTGCCCTCTTTGAAGGCAGACCTTTCGAATATTTTTTATCAAATAGTTATTAACAGGTATTACAACATGATTCAAAGATTAGGGTAACATATAAAAAGGCTAGGCACAGTGGCTCATGGCTCTAACCCCAGCGTGTTGGGAGGCCGAGGCTGGAGAATTGCTTGAGCCCAGAAGTTGAAGACCAGCCTGGACAACGTAGTGAGACCCCAGCTCTAACAAAAATAAAAATTAGCTGGGCATGGTGGCACACACTTGTAGTCCCAGCTACTCAGGAGGCTGAGGCTGGAGTATCACTTGAGCTCAGGAGGTGGAGGCTGCAGTAAGCTTTGACAGCACCACTGTACTCCAGCCTAGGTGACAGAGCAAGACCGTGTCTCAGAAGAAAAAAAAAAAAAAGATTAAAGAAAATCTTTTTGGCTGGGCACGCTGGCTCATGCCTGTAATCCCAGCACTTTGGGAGGCCAAGGCAGGCAGATCACCTGAGGTCAGAAGTTCGCGACTAGCTTGATCAACATGGAGAAACCCCATCTCTACTAAAAATACAAAATTAGCTGGGCGTGGTGGTGCATGCCTGTAATCCCAGCTACTCGGGAGGCTGAGGCAGGAGAATTGCTTGAACCCCGGAGGCGGAGGTTGCGGTGAGTTGAGATCGCACCATCGCACTCCAGCCTGGCCAACAAGAGCGAAACTCTGTCTTAAAACAGTTTGTTTTTTAAGATAGCATACAGGCTGGGCACAGTGGCTCACACCTGTAATCCCAGCACTTTGGGAGGCCGAGGCGGGTGGATCACATGAGCTCGGGAGTTGGAGACCAGCCTGGCCAACATGGTGAAACCCTGCCTCTACTAAAAATACAAAAAAAAGTAGCCGGGCGTGGTGTTGGGCACCTTGTAGTCCCAGCTACTCTGGAGGCCGAGGCAGGAGAATTGTTTGAACCCAGGACGCAGAGGTTGCACTGAGTCGAGATGGCACCACTGCACTCCAGCCCGAGCAACAAGAGCAAAACTCCATCTCAAAAAAATATATATAATATATATATAAAAGATAAAAAGATAGCATACAAAGACGCACACACCAGCAAGTCTCATTACCGCCCTGTTCCCACCCACAGCATCCTCTCCCCATTCCCAGTGTAATAGAGTAATACTTCACTGTTTGTGAATTTTTATTTATCCTCTTTGACACAAAAGGCAGCCTGCTGTAACATGAATCAGTACTTTCCTTTTTCCACTTAACAGCGCCCAGAGCGCCTTCTGGTCTGTGGGTACTTATGGGGTCTGTCACTCTAACGCTGTTTATTCCACGGCCGCTTCAGGTCCCAGTATTGTTTCCAGTTCTCTGATATTAAAAACCTGGTCATCTTTTATTTTTATGTGTGCAAGGTGTATCTACAGCATACAATCTGCAGAGTGGGGACTGGTGGATTAAACATCAAAGCATTTGTAATTCTGAGAGTGGGCCACACCTCTGTCTGGTGTTGAGTGGTGCCCATCTGCACTCAGCACCAACACAGCTGAGCACAAGTTTCCAGGCAGCCTCAGCAACATGTGCACTGTTGCTAATATCATACAGAGAAATGATGTCTTGGTGTTTTAATTTGCATTCTCTCGTGAGTGAAGCCAAGCATCTTTTCATTCCTAAAGGGCCAGGAGTATTTCTTTTTCTGTAAACAATTTGGCCAATCCATTCTTCTGAGTTGTTAGTTTTTTTTCAATTTCTAGTTCTTATATATTAGGGAAATTAGTCCTTTGTGATATGAGTTGCAACTTCTTTTCCTAGTTTGTTTTTGCTTATGGCTCTTCAAAACTTTTTTATTTATACGTAGTCTTCTTTCATGGTTGCTGGATGTTAAATCCTAGGTTAAAGACCCTTGTTTACTGTTGAGGTACTGCTTTTAATATACACGAATCTGTGCATATTTAGGTTTAGAGAACATCTCTGTCAGCTGTGGGCAGAGACAGCGGTCCACTTGCCCTGTTTCCCACTTCATTCATATTTGTCTTTGTCCAAAACCCTACCACCGTATACTGGCGGCTTCCCATATCACCAAAGAATCTTAATTTGAGGGCGTATTTTGATGAAAGTTGTTCTTTGACAAATACTTATGTCAACACAATATCAGAGTCACCTTGTGCCAATTCCTGTCTCTCAATGGGCAATTAAGAACCAAAGCTGCTTGAACGAGCTGGCCAGCATAGTCAACGCCTTCTGTGTGCCAGGAGACACAATGCAGGCAGATGCAGCCGACCCTCCCCATGTTACTCCTGAGTGTTTACGAACTGAGGAACCATGACCACCACGATCATTGCTACGTGTTTTGTTCTGATGACATCCTCTTACTGAGTTCTGAATGTCGGCTCATCACGTTAGTAAAAAAGGGGCTTTAGTTGAGTGACCTATTCCTTCTTGCTCCAGAACTACTAGAATATTAGAATTAGGAAAAAGACCAGAAATCCACCCCGAGGTCCTCCTTTTCAGACACAGCATCTGCGGCCCAGACTTGCTCAACTTGAAATGAACATCACCTGAATCAGGAGTGCAGCTTTCACTGGTTCCTATTTACAGTTACCCAAGCTGTCCACCAGCCAGGAGGGCTTTTTCTTTCTCGTTTTGTTTGACCTCCGGCTTCGTGCACTTTTGTGCCTGTCCTACAAGATGGCAGAGTGGCTACCTTCAGGCTTCAGCAATGGGGTGACACCGTGACGCTCCAGTACCGGCAGACACCAGGAGGGGAGTTCTGCACAAAGAACATTTCTTCAACGGCCTCTATTTGTGCGGCACGAACATCCTATTAAAGAAGCACCAGTTGAAAGCTTATATATTCCACAATATGTAGCACAATCTGATATGACAGTCACTCAAATATTTTGATTTGGAGCTGATGAAGATGCAATTATATATCATTGTTAAGTTTCTAAAGATATAAAAAATGCAGCTGATTTTTTTATTCTCAGTAATATATTTTCTTTTAATAAAAAAAAAAAATTGCCCCCTAAAAATTTAAGATTCCTCTTTAAAAGTGGTTGGACCTTTCCTTCTCTCCGGCTTCATGCACTTTCTGCTGTACTGACATCACTTTTGTTTTTTGTTTTGAGACAGAGTCTCACTCTATTGCCCAGGCTGGAGTGCAGTGGCACAATCTTGGCTCACTGCAACCTCTGCCGCCTGGGTTCAAGCAATTCTCCTGCCTCAGCCTCCCGAGTAGCTGGGATTACAGGCACCTGCCACCGCACCTGGGTAATTTTTGTATTTTTAGTAGAGATGGGGTTTTACCATCTTGGTCAGGCTGGTCTTGAACTCCTGACCTCGTGATCCACTTGCTTCAGCTTCCCAAAGTGCTGGGACTACAGGCGTGAGCCACTGCGCCCAGCCAACATCATTTGTGTTGTGAAAATCCCACAGACCGTAAAGTTTCTAAAGGCACAACTTTTTATCTATTTCCAATTCTGGTTCAATTTTTTTTTTTTTAAATCACAGATTCTCAGAAGACAGAGGCAGCAGCAGGAGCATGCTTTTTGAATCTTCTCAAATCCCCACCTAAAAACAGAACTACTAAACAGCAAAACCAAAAAACTTATGGACATTTGTAACAGAATGAGGTGACAAATGTTGACAAGGATGTGGAGTGAACTGGAACTCTCCTGCCTGACTGGAGGGAATGTAAAGTGTAAAGTTCACACTTGGAAAAGTTTCACAGTTTCTTAAAAAGCACACACCTGCTGGCTGGGCTCACACTGTAATCCCAGCACTTTGGGAGGCCGAGGCAGGCGGATCACAAGGTCAGGAGATTGAGACCATCCTGACTAACACAGTGAAACCCCATCTCTACTAAAAATACAAAAAAATTAGCCGGGTGTAGTGGCGGGCACCTGTAGTCCCAGCTACTCGGGAGGCTGAGGCAGGAGAATGGTGTGAACCCGGGAGGCAGAGCTTGCAGTGAGCCAAGATCACGCCACTGCACTCCAGCCTGGGTGACAGAGTGAGGCTCCATCTCCAAAAAAAAAAAAAAAAGAAAGAAAGAGCACACACCTGCCATATGATCAAGCATTCCATTCCAAGGCATTTACCCAAGAGAAACAGAAGACAAAGACGAGGATATAAATGTTCACGGCAGCTTTATTTGCTTTATTTTTATTTAGAAATTGGAAATAATCGAAATATAGGTCAACAGGTAAATAAATAAACTGTGGTATATCCATGCAATACAAAATGTGGATTATTGATGTACACAAAATGGGTGAATGCCAAAATAATTATGCTGAGTAGAAGAAGCACCTCCCCCCACAGTACTTGCTCTGCGATTCCACTCAGATAAAATTCTAGAATATATAAATTAACCTTTAGTGAGAGAGAGCAGACCAGTGGTTGCCTGAACATGGAGGACACGAGGGACGGTTTAGACCGGGGTGTGAAACTGCTGTTGGTGGTGATGGACATGTTCTGGCGACAGCTTCACAGGCAAATGCATCGGTCACTTCACCTATGTGCAGTTCATTACCTGTCAGTTACACCTCAACAGAGCTATTTTAAAAAGCAAGGTGGGGCTGGCTTTGGTGGCTCACACCTGTAATCCCAGCACTTTGGGAGGCTAAGGAAGGAGGATGGCTTGAGGCCAGGAGTTTAAGACCAGCCTGGGCAACACAGTGAGACACCGTTCCTATTTTAAATAACGAAACAAAACAAAAGTGGTACAATAACAACTTTTAAAACTCAAAAAGAAACAAAGAAAGAGATAAAAGAGATTCAAGAGACAGTGGCAAACACTGAGAACAGCCAATTTAGATTTCAACATACAGATAACAGGGATCCCCACAGAAAAAAGCCAAAGCAAGAAAAATGTAACACTAAACTCCAGTTCAAGCAAATCTTAAAATAACAGATGTGAAGTACACACAGAAAGAGCACACCATACACTTGCAAATATGGACCAGGACAACCAATACCAACACATGACACATTCGAATAAAACGGCCGACTTGACTGAAAAAGGAAAAAATCCTTTGGGCATCTAAGGAAAAACAGCATATGACTGTCAGGGGAAGAAAACAAGATTCATCAGGCTTTTCATGCATCACTTTATGCTGGAAGAAAACAGAATAAAACAAGATACTCAAAGAAAATCTGGGCCAAGAATTTCGTATCCAGCAAAACTGAATTCAACATCAGAAACTCAAGGAATACTGTCCCCAAGATGACACTGACTATAGACTGGTTATGAGACCTGAACACATAGAAATGAGTCAATGGTGGTAAAAAGGAGCGATTTTTCTGACAATGTAGACACAGTGCTGTTTTCATCATCACAATTAATGCTATGCTATTAGTATTTTTTTAAAATGCTAAATGCTAAAGAGGAATAAAACAAGTGAGTGATTACGGGATGGATATTCCATGCCATCGTCCTGTGTCTTGAGAAGCAGGATTCCGAGTGCAGGAGACACAGACATCATATAGAGGAGGCTATGTAAAGTCCCCAGGACCCTGAATTTGTATTGGGAATATCAATATAGGCTCAGAAAATATTCTTCCTTTAAATATGTGTGTGCAATGTTTGTATTTTTTTAAAGCTCTGTCCAAAAATCTAGAAACAATGACCAACCCAATAGCAATGAGCATCCTAAACTGGATCTGAAATACCATCTCTACCAGAGACTCTGGGAAAAATAATGGATTCCAAGTGTTAAACGGAATTAAGTTTGGCCTAAAACTGCCTCTGTACATAGTGACTTATAACCTCACTTAATGTATAAGCAAACTGGGACCTGACTTGAGAGTACACTTCTGTAACAAGCAGCAGAGTCTCACCAATCACATGCTGAAGGCTCCCAAAACATGCCTATGTGAGGTGGAGGCTGACCTGCAGTCAGTCTGGCCCTGTACGTGTGTCTTTCCCTTCCTGTGGCTATAAATAAATACAGCCTGCACACAATGCACAGGAGAACGTTCTGAACCACTTTTGGTCCTGCGTGCTACCCAGCTGAAGAAACTATTTTCTGCTCAATTAAACTGCTAACTTGTCTAAAGTTTTTCTTTTAAGACAGGTTTGGAGCAGAAGCTGTATAAATTGGGCCTAGAGCATCTTGACATGCCAGGCTGCAGGGAGCTATCAATGACTGTGCGTGTGGTCTGTGCACACATGTATGCACACGTGTGCACACTTATCAAAAGAAAGCAAGAGCCAAGCTGAAGAGGCTCCCTCTCACTGACCGAATAAGCTAGTCTGAGCTAAATAAAGATAAAAATCACAACGGATTGAAACCCACCAAGTATGCTTAACTCCACAAATTCTTTTTTTTTTTTTTAAGACAAGGACTTGCTGTCGCCCAGGCTGGAATGTGGTGGCATGGTCACAGCTCACGCATCCTCGACCTCCTGGGCCCAAGCGACCCTCCCATCTCAGCCTCCAGAATAGCTGGGACAACAGGCAGGCACTACCACACCCACCTGATTTTATTTTAATTTTCTGTAGAGACAGGGTGTCGCTATGTTGCCCAGACTAGTCTCAAACTCCTGGGTTCACGTGATCCTCCAGCCTCAGCCTCCCAAAGTGCTGGGATTACAGGCATAAGACACCATGCCCAGCCCATGAATTCTTGTATATATGTAAAAACCCTTCACCACTCACCTTCCTTGACAGACAACTAATGCATTATCTTAAAAACTTAGTGTACAAGAGCAAAGAATCAAGCATTTATCCTGCCCTTCCTATATGAACTGTACCACTGGGTAACCAGATAAGTATAAAAAAGAAAACACTTTCTTAGAAAACCATTCCAGCTAATAAAGGCAAGCAAAATGACAGAATGAGAATACCACCATTTTGCAACCCCAAATAATTAATGGATCTTGGCACTGAGCATCAGCTGCTGTCAACATGGTACTTTCCTGAGGAAAGCTCCTAACCGCCTGTTCTCCTGCCAAAGGGATCAAATTTGAGGCTCATCAAGCCTCTGGACCCAGCTGCCAACGTGCAGGCAACATAGAGGGCCATGCTGAACTACACCATGACCACATGGTCAGCAAAATCTACACCGTGGGAAGCCATGGGACAAACAGCCCAGGCTCTTCAACAGATAAACGGCAGGGAAAACAGCGAGGCAGACGAGACTGCAAATGGACACTGAAGTAGATTAAAAAATAAACAAAAAAAAAGCAGACAAGACTAAACTGCCATCAAAAAACCAAGAAAGTCATTTCTGTAAAAGTCAGGATTACTTGTTGGGGCAAGGAGGGGGAGAAGAAGGGGGCTGCGGCTGGAGGGGCACTTGGAGAGCCTCCTGGGGTATGTGGCAACATACTATTTCTTCACCAGGTGGTGGACACAAAGGTTATTCACCTTACAATCATAATCATTCAATAAGCTATACATTTGTTTTGTGTCACTTCCTGTATGTTTTTATAATAAAAAGGTTTAAAACTAAATAAATAATCATGTCAAACTTTTATTACTTTTTTTTTTTTGAGACAGAGTCTCACTCTGTTGCCCAGGATGGAGTGCAGTGGTGCAATCTTGGCTCACTGCAACCTCCGCCTCCTGGGTTCAAGTGATTCTTGTGCCTCAGCCTCCCAAGTAGCTGGGACTACAAGCCCGTGCCACCACACCTGGATAATTTTTGTAATTTTAGTAGAGACAGGGTTTCGTCATGTTGGCCATGCTGGTCTCAAACTCCTGACCTCAAGTGATCTGCCCGCCTTGGCCTCCCAAAGTGCTAGGATTACAGAAGTGAGCCACTGTGCCCAGCCGGTGTCTTTCTTTTCTTTTTTTTTTTAATTTGCACAGTTTTTAACGAAAGAGCCAAATAAATTTTTGAAAGTTTATTTATGCATCTTGGTCTTTACGAGTCGCAGCTGTTCCTAGAGAATGGCCTAGCAGCCAGGGTCGCCGCAGGCAGGCTTTGCCCTATACTAAGTGCCCAGCAAGCAGGCACATGGGGCTGAGACCCAGCACACATCCTGCCCACTGAGCTGTCCGCCCAGGCCCTGGGCAGCATGTTCCTTTAATGTACCCATGGGCACAAGTCACCTATACAAGCAGGAGACTCAAACCTGTCAACTGGACGGTAAATGGATGCTTTCAGAACACTTCCAGACTTCTGAGTTGCATCTTTTAACCAATGGTTTTTTGATTTCTTATCAAAATATAAGCCACAGCATTTTAGGCCATTTGCCTTGCTTGCCTGCAATAAAACAAGCAAGGACAGTATTGAACCCAGTAAACATAATGCGGCAATCTCACATAATTCTCCAATCTCAAAGGTGTTCAATTTATTATATACTTAACCATTTTTTATAAACACATGTCACAGAAGGCCACTGTGCCTGATTCCGTGTGAAAGACGCATCTGCCCATCACTGCAATGGTCCTACCTGCAGGCTATTTTCCACACCAGTAAGTACAGGCAGCAAGACAGCCACTGGCTCAAGTTCTCCCAAGGACTAAAGTCACATGGCTCAGTCTTCCGATTGTTTAGCTCCTTCTCTGGCTAATCTGTCAGCTTCTTCATTGCCTATAAATCCCGAATGACCAGGAACATGCATCTGTTAAAGATAGATGTTTTCCTTTTATTTTTACTCATCTTTACATAAGCAACACATGACTATATTCTCATCATGAAAAACCATTCAGAACAGACTGCGTAGCATAAGCTCAACTTCAACGCTCCTCTCCCCAGACATGATCCTCAACAGCACGCTGTCGATTCTTCATGCGTTTATGCAATGGATGTTATTTACGAACATTCCATTTTGTTTTTCCACAAATTGGATTTTACCGTTCATATTGCTATTTCCTCCCCACTTATCAATGGGACTTGATAAGCTTTCCAGGCAAAACACATGTATGTACAGATGGGTGGACGGATATGTATGCAACACACACACACGCTTCCCTTGCAGTGCTGTCAGAAATAATGTACTTATTTAACCACTGTTTACATTTATGTTGCCAAAGCAAATTTACACATCAGGCTACCAAACTATTATCAGTGGTTCTAGGAAGGCAGAACAAGGCAGGGTTGAGACAGTGGTTGCAGTTTAATTTGTTTTGTATTGCTTGAAAAAAACTTTTTAATAAACATGATCTATGATTTTAAAAAGTGCTTCCATCTTGGAATAAAAGTTCTATTACCAAGGCTTTAATCATACAACCTTACTATTGTTTGAAACAAAATACACTGATAGTTTTATTTAACATTATGATGCATTCCAAAGAAATGAACAGGGTGACATACAGCTGTCATTGTAATGCCATGTGCCCAGGTTGGGTGTTACTTCGTGTTCTTAACAAAATATAAGGATTGTAGAACATCCCTCAAACCACACTGCCTGTGTATTCTATGCCTAGTGACACTCTCACTAGAATTGTATTACTTGTGGTTGCAGCGAGCCGAGATTGCACCACTGCACTCCAGCCTGGGCAACAGTGCGAGACTCCGTCTCAAAACAATAAATAAAAGTTTGACATGATTATTGATTTAGTTGTAAACCTTTTTGTCATAAAACAAAAACATATAGGAAGTGACACAAAACAAATGTAATCCCAGCACTTTGAGAGGCCAAGGCAGGTGGAATGTTTGAGGTCAAGAGTTCAAGACCAGCCTGGGTAACATGACAAAACTCCATCGCTACTAAAAATACAAAAATTAGCCAGGCGTGGTGGCATATGCCTGTAATCCCAGATACTTGGGAGGCTGAGGCACGAGAACCACTTGAACCCAGAAGGCAGAGGTTGCAATGAGATCACGCCATAGCCTGGGGTGACAGAGTGAGACCTGTCTCAAAAACCAAACCAAAAAACTGTATTACTTGTATGATAAGGAAAAGAATCAAACGTGTGTATGTGGGTGGGTTTGTTTTGTTTTTCTGAGACAGGGTCTCGCTCTGTCGCCCAGGCTAGAGTACAGTGGTACGATCTTGGCTCGCTCTGTCGCCCAGGCTAGAGTGCAGTGGTACGATCTTGGCTCGCTCTGTCGCCCAGGCTAGAGTGCAGTGGTACGATCTTGGCTCGCTCTGTCGCCCAGGCTAGAGTGCAGTGGTACGATCTTGGCTCGCTCTGTCGCCCAGGCTAGAGTGCAGTGGTACGATCTTGGCTCGCTCTGTCGCCCAGGCTAGAGTGCAGTGGTACGATCTTGGCTCGCTCTGTCGCCCAGGCTAGAGTGCAGTGGTACGATCTTGGCTCGCTCTGTCGCCCAGGCTAGAGTGCAGTGGTACGATCTTGGCTCGCTCTGTCGCCCAGGCTAGAGTGCAGTGGTACGATCTTGGCTCGCTCTGTCGCCCAGGCTAGAGTGCAGTGGTACGATCTTGGCTCGCTCTGTCGCCCAGGCTAGAGTGCAGTGGTACGATCTTGGCTCGCTCTGTCGCCCAGGCTAGAGTGCAGTGGTACGATCTTGGCTCGCTCTGTCGCCCAGGCTAGAGTGCAGTGGTACGATCTTGGCTCGCTCTGTCGCCCAGGCTAGAGTGCAGTGGTACGATCTTGGCTCGCTCTGTCGCCCAGGCTAGAGTGCAGTGGTACGATCTTGGCTCGCTCTGTCGCCCAGGCTAGAGTGCAGTGGTACGATCTTGGCTCGCTCTGTCGCCCAGGCTAGAGTGCAGTGGTACGATCTTGGCTCGCTCTGTCGCCCAGGCTAGAGTGCAGTGGTACGATCTTGGCTCGCTCTGTCGCCCAGGCTAGAGTGCAGTGGTACGATCTTGGCTCGCTCTGTCGCCCAGGCTAGAGTGCAGTGGTACGATCTTGGCTCGCTCTGTCGCCCAGGCTAGAGTGCAGTGGTACGATCTTGGCTCGCTCTGTCGCCCAGGCTAGAGTGCAGTGGTACGATCTTGGCTCACTGCAACCTCGACCTCCCCAGCTCAAGTCATCCTCCCACCTCAGTGTCCTGAGTAACTAGACTACAGGCATGCGCCACTACACCTGGCTAATTTTTAATTTTTTCGAGAAACAGAGTCTCCCCATGTTATCCAGGCTGGTCTCGAACTTCTTGGCTTAAGTAGTCAGGCCATTTGGGCCTCCTAAAGTGCTGGGTTACAGATGTGAACCACTGAGCCCAGGCTCACATATTTTTTTTTTTGAGACGGGGTCTTGGAGTCTCATATCGTTGCTCAGGCTGGAGTGCAGTGGCGCGATCTCAGCTCACTGCAACTTCCGCCTCCTGGGTTCAAGTGATTCTCCTGCCTCAGCCTCCTGAGTAGCTGGGACTACAGGCACACACCACCATGCCCGGCTAATTTTTGTATTTTTTAATAAAGATGGGGTTTCACCATACTGGCCAGGCTGGTCTTGAACTCCTGACCTCATGATCCGCCCACCTCAGCCTCCCAAAGTGCTGGGATTACAGGCGTGAGCCACTACGCCCAGCCTCAAATACGTTGTAATATACATTATGATATTAATATCATGGAAATTGTTATGTCATTAAACCACTTACATAAACCATTAATCTCTAGTAAACTTAGCTTATTTGGTCATAATGGCCATAGGACATGAACATTTAAGATACTCACCCACTGAATGTCCATCCCCTGGGTAAGCCTCTCCAGTGCCACAAAGTCCTCTTTGTTGATCACCTCTTTCCCTGCACTTGTCTTCCACCCATTTTTCTTCCAACCTTGAACCCAGTTAGTTATACCTACAAAAATGCACGATCACTGGTGAGTCAATCTTGAGTGTCCTGCCTTTTTCACCTCCTTAGTCTTACCTCTTATAATTGATCCCACTTGTATTCTGAGTCACCATCCTTGACTCTTCACTTCCTTAGCTGGCCTTAGTTGCTTTGGCCTTTGGCACAGCCTGAAATGCCCTCCTCTCTTCCCTTTCCCCTAACTTGTATTCTACCTACAGCTGTCAGCTTAAGATGTCATTTCTCCCAGGAGCCTTCCCCAGCCTCGTAAGCATCCCCTACATGCTCCTATTCAGGGCATTTCCCAAAGAAGCAGTCAACACGCCATCTTAAGTGACTTATACACACACAGACTAGAAGTAACACTAGAGCAGAGACACTTCCACTTCTGACTGCATCGCCGGTGCCTGGCAAAGAAATAAGCATGTGGAAAACATCAGAGCAGCAGAAGGGAGACTCCAAAATCCTCACTCTTTGCTCGGTACCTGACAAACCAATGTCATCCCCCCGTTCCCATATGGGTCCTGCCCTGTTACAACACCTCCTACCAATTTCCCTTCACAGTTACTGGAAAAACAGAAGAAATCAAATGTGAAAGCTTACCATTTATCGTAAACATACTGTCTGTATACAGAACCAGTTTATTGATGTTTTGAGTCTTTGCTTGTTCAATGGCTTTGCAGGCTGCCTTGAAAAGACAAGTCGATAGTCATGCTACAGAAAATGTTCAACTTTGACATTACTAAAGTTCAAAAGTACTTCGAAATTGAAACATCCCCTCTGTACTGATTATATTCTCTGTATGAAACACTACTATACATACAATTCTCCTGTGTAGACATCTATTTGAAATAAGTTTTTAGAATTTTTCTACAAAATTCCTATTTTTCAAAATTGTTACTAAACCCAAGTCTCTCTTCAAATATCTTATATGTATAGGTAGAAAAAAAAAGAATTAGTTTATTTGATAATTTCATACTCAATGCTCAAAAAAGAGAGGCTTAAACGTATCTGATAACTTACATGAATTTCCGCTCTTTGGTTTGTCTGCCGCCCAGGAAGTCTAATGCCTACATTTCTGTTTCAAAACAGTACAAAAGAAAATAAAAGCATAAAGTGAATTCTCAAAGTGATTCTTCTTAATGGATAACGATAAACTAGTGTGTATTCTTATTTGAAATATAAAAGCATCATATAAAAATCAAACTAACAGACTCCCAGCAGAGAGCAGCACACAGGTTTCCACACTTGGGCACCTTCTGACTCTCATGGGTTCCACTAGGGCAAAGGAAGTAAAAGCTGGTTCTCTGCGGACCCTGGGTTAGGCCCTATGGCTGCAGCAGAAAGAATCCCAGGAGAAAACTCGGGAAGAAGAATGGAGAGAGTGAGACTTCAGACTGAAACTACTAAAAACCTCCAGGAAGTAAAGGAGGAAAATGAAATCAAGGAACCAGCAAAACCCTTAGACAAGTTATTTAAAATTTGGGGTCACCAGGAGATCCAGAGTTTCCTAAAAGAATAATTTTTGGGCCAGGGGTGGTGGCTCACACCTGTGATCTCGGCACTTTGGGAGGACAAGGTGGAAGGATCGCATGAGCCCAGAAATTTGAGCCCAGCCTGGGCAACATAGTGAGACTTCATCTCTACTGAAAAAAGGACTCCTCTTGGGAGGCCGAGGCGGACGGATCATGAGGTCAGAAGATCGAGACCATCCTGGCTAACATGGTGAAACCCCGTCTCTACTAAAAATACAAAAAATTAGCTGGGCCTGGTGGCAGGTGCCTGTAGTCCCAGCTACTTGGGAGGGTGAGGAAGGAGAATGGTCTGAACCTGGGAAGTGGAGCTTGCAGTGAGCCGAGATCGCGCCACTGCACTCTAGCCTGGGCGATAGAGTGAGACTCCGTCTCAGGAAAAAAAAAAAAGACTCCTCCCCAGGGCAAGAAAGAAACACCAAAGCCAGGTGCGGTGGCTCACACCCATAATCCCAACACTTTGGGAGGCCAAAGTGGGAGGATCGCTTGAGCCCAGAAGGTGAAGGCTGCAGTGAGCTGTGTTTGTGCCACTGCACTCCATCCTGGGCAACAGTGTGAGACCGTGTCTTAAAAAAAAAAAAAAAAAAAGGCAAAGGAAGTAAAGCTGAGGTACCTGACGTTCTGAAAAGCAATGCCGCTTAGCCCCAACACGAGCCAAAGCTGCTCCTCTGCCACCCCCGCCAGAGCTACTTATCTGCAGGTTTTCCCAATAATCAAACAATGAGCAGATCCCGCCTCATCTTTTCACAAGTTGTGGAACATGATTCAGTCAAACTCAGCTTCGTTTGTTAACTTACAAAGGATGGCCCGGCCCCCAGTAAACGCCGATTCCTGCTCGCGGCCTTCTACGCCCATTACTGGAGCAGCAGCCATCAGTGTAGACCACGACGAAGTCTCCTGTGGGAAAAGGAAGTACATGCTGCTGGGCTGACCTTACTAAAAACTGAAATTCACCTCAAAAATCCACCAGGTCGACTTAGCATTTTAAACCGAGAGGGTATTTCACAACGCTGCAGACACTTTCTCTCTAGGAAAACGTGCTCCATTCCTTACAAGGGGGCACCTAACATTTATGCTTGGAATCCACTTACATTCTGATCTTGCAGGCCAGGCAAGTTCGGGGTGAAGGCAATCACCTTGTAAAACTAGAGCCTGCTGCAGTAAAAACTACTGTTCACATCCCACACTGCGGGTTCAGAGGACAATGGCGCTGTCTCCACGGCAGGGTCACCTTCACTCCCAGGGAGCCGTCCTCCAGAGATGAGCAGCGCCTCAGCATGACGGTGACCCTGCCTGCCCGAGGGCCCAGTCTCCTGACCAGTGCTGGTCTAATTTCTTCCCTGGCATATTTGCTGCCAGTTAAGTGTGGTTCCCGCCTTTGCTTCTTTCCCTCTAGATAGAGGGTATGATTGACACACCAAGGCTGTAAAGAACAAGGTAAAAAAGGACTGATGGGGGCACTCTCAGGCCACTGGTGACCAGGACACTTCAGTAGTGTGGTGGGATCAGAGGTCAGGTTGCAAAGTGTTAAAAGAGCTGGGCGAGAGGGCAAATAGAGGTGGTACCGCAGGGAGTGGAAGTACTTGTCCGAAGGACGGCAGACTGAGCTCAGCGGCGGCGAAGCGGCAGAGATGGGGACGTGCTCCTCACAGGAGCGGGGCTGAGAGCCAAGGGCAGTGTGGGTGTTGGGCAGGGCTCCTCCGTTCGGCTGGAACTTGACTGTATCAGCATGACTACAAGCTTCCCACCCAGCCATTGAACTGTCTCAGGAGCCAGCACCTGCTATCCGCCATGTTCCAGGCCACCAAGCCTCCAGCAATGGTCAGTGTCTGGAAACGGCTCATCTCCCTGCGACTCCACAAATCTTTGCTTCAATTCCTACTAGTAAATCACCAAATAAAGAATACTTGTTTGATCTTTTTTTACGTAACTGCAAAACATATCTATAAATAATACAGCTTGGCAAAACATTTTCTACTGGTTTCCCTTGAATTAAATTAGAACCTATAAATATGCTGATTTATATTTTTTAATGCTTATTTCTACTTTCTGCTCATATGTGTAAAAGACACAAAGGAGACTTCTATTCTGTGAGTCACTAAATACATACAACTGATTCCTGGAGTGAAAGGTAGCAGAAAAGTTCACTACTACCTTGCTTCTCAGGATAAAATAGAATCTCTTGTTTTCCAAAGATTGAATATGAAAGGTTAAAATGCTGGTGCTAATCAATTATAACAAGCAGCTGCGTGTGAGGTGTTTCTTATTTGAAAAAGCTGGAGTCTTCGCATTTCATCTTAACGTTAAGTACTGCATGCACAGGGAATACTGGTATTTCAAAAGATTACAGTTGTTCATTTACATGTAAGGGTTTTCCTAAGAACATCCAAAAGTTTAATTCTGCACCACTTGATTATAAATAATGGCCTTAGTGATTTCTAAATAATCTTTACACATAAGAATGAAGATGACAAACACCAGCTCAAACCCCCCCCATCAAGTGGGAAACACCTTTTACACATAACATTTTCCTGACTGTTGTATTAAAATCTGAAAACCCAAGGAAGATGTACCCATGTAGGAAAACGTGTCTCTGCTAACTGGAGGCGCCGGCTCCACGCTCGGCTTCATGTGCTTTGCATATGGCTCTGCGCTTTCATGTCCATCTCCATCCAGTGGCTCACGGAGTCGCTTGCTGGCTTTTGCCTCCGATTCCTGTCCATGTTGATTTTCATGCCCTGAAAGACAAGAGTCCACTCGTGAGCTGGAAACAATGAACATAACACGAAATGCTAGAGAATGAAGACATTCAGTAAATTATTTAGTATCATTAAATCAGACTTAAAAACACCCTCTGTATGTGGCCCTACAACGAGGGAAACGAGGGAATGACCCCCTCCCCACCATCTCCACCCCCTCCCCACCATCTCCACCCCCTCCACACCACCTCAACCCCCTCCACACCACCTCCACCCCCTCCCCTCCACACCACCTCCACCCCCTCCCCTCCACACCACCTCCACCCCCTCCACACCACCTCCACCCCCACCCCTCCACACCACCTCCACCCCCTCCCCACCACACCACCTCCACCCCCTCCACACCACCTCCACCCCCTCCACAGCATCTCAATCCCCTCCATACCATCTCTACCCCCTCCACACCATCTCAACCCCCTCCACACCATCTCAACCCCATCCACACCATCTCAACCCCATCCACACCATCTCAACCCCCTCCACACCATCTCTACCCCCTCCACACCATCTCTACCCTCTCCACACCATCTCTACCCTCTCCACACCATCTCTACCCCCTCCACACCATCTCAACCCCATCCACACCATCTCAACCCACTCCACACCACCTCAACCCCCTCCACACCACCTCAACCCATCCACACTATCTCAACCCCATCCATACCATCTCAGACTTACAAGGGAATGACCCCATCCACACCATCTCAGACTTCGATACTCTGAAATAATTCTAAATTTTTCAAGATAAGTTTGATAAAGACAATGTGAAGACAGTAGCAAGGCTTTTGTTGAAAGTAAAATCTGGTTGGCCGGGCGCGGTGGCTCATGCCTGTAATCCAAGCACTTTGGGAGGCTGAGGTAGGTGGATCACCTGAGGTTGGGAGTTCGAGACCAGCCTGACCAACATGGAGAAACCCTGTCTCTACTAAAAATACAAAATTAGCCGGAAGTGGTGGCGCATGCCTGTAATTCCAGCTACTTGGGAGGCTGAGGCAGGAGAATCGCTTGAACCCGGGAGGCAGACGTTGTGGTGAGCCAATATCGCGCCATCGCACTCCAGCCTGGGCAACAAGAGTGAAACTCCATTTCAAAGAAAAAAAAGAAAAAAAAAAAAGAAAGTAAAATGTGGTTTTGATGGAGATCATGATACCAAGGGTTCATGACCCTTTAGGAATCATGGACAGTTTGAAATCAAAGGGGCTCTTTCTCCAGGAAAAACATGGCCCAAAATTGTGTATATAACATCAGTGGTGTTGCTGGGCGCAGTGGTGTGTGCCTATAGTTCCAGCTACTCGGGAGGCTGACATACGAGTATCGCTTGAGCCCGGGTTTGAATCCAACCCGGCCAACATAGTGAGACCCCTTTGCTTAAAAATAGATAAATCTAAAAAAAGGTGAGTTGTGTCCATGGTTCAGCCCCTCCCTGCCTCAAATACAACTACATGGACACGAAGTTAAGAACCCCTAGGAGGGCTCAGAGGGTGCAGGTTCGTCTAGCTTGAATAAACAGATAATGGGACATATTAAGAAAGGAAAACAGGGCTCGGAAGCCGAGGCGGGCAGATCATTTGAGCTCAGGAGTTCAAGACCAGCCTGGTCAACATGGTGAAACCCCGTCTCTACTAAAAATACAAAAATTAGCCAGGCGTGGTGGTGGGCACCTGTAATCCCAGCTACTCAGGAGGCTGAGGCAGGAGAATGGCGTGAACCCAGGAGGTGGAGCTTGCAGTGAGCAGAGATCGCGCCACTGCACTCCAGCCTGGGCGACAGTGAGACTCTGTCTCAAAAAAAAAAAAAGGAAACAGAAACCAGAAACTAAAAGGAAGCAACTGGGTCCCTTCAGGGGCAGTACTCTTGCAGCTTTTCTTTTGCAACGAAGTTTTTCTTCTGCAACGAAGTTTTTCTTCAGGGGGAACTCAAGGTTAATCCCAAATAGATTTTTTTTTTTTTTTTTGAGACGGAGTCTTGCTCTGGGCCCAGGCTGGAGTACAGTGGCGCAATCGTGGCTCACTGCAACTTCCACCTCCCTGGTTCAAGCAGTTCTCTGCCGCAGCCTCCCAAGTAGCTGGGATTACAGGCACCCACCACCACGCCCGGCTAATTTTTTTGTATTTTTAGTAGAGATGGGGTTTCACCATCTTGGCCAGGCTGGTCTTGAACTCCTGACTTTGTGATCCACCGCCCTGACCTCCCACAGTGCTGGGATTACAGGCATGAGCCGCTGCGCCCGGCCCCAAAGAGATTCTTAATACCACCTCAGGGTTATCTGGGAAGGGCCCATATCTCACTCACTGGGTAATACTATGGCAGCTGAAGTAGAACAGCTAAATTAGACCAGGACTCAAAAAACCAGTTTCAATTTGTGCTATACCTTTTATCAGCTGCGAACTCCGTCAACTGAATTAAACCCTCTGGGCTTCTGTAAAACGAGGCCCTGGGCTAGATGATCTGAAACGACTTTTCCTTACACTATCATTTTATGGAGTGAAAATAAGGACACAGGAGCAACTACCTGCAAACTAACAACCCTAACCCAACACTACAGGATTCACCTCCAGCTCTCAACTCCTAAACCAGGGATGGAGAAATGGGGCACGAACATCACAGAACGCCTACTAGAAAGGAACAAGAAAATCTCCAGCCTAGTGGAGCTTCTCAACTCACACCTCTCGGAACCCTAAGGGCGCCGGGCAACACTTGACTGTGATCAGCACGACGTCAGCAACAGCTGGCGTTTCCGCTGCCACGTTTTGTTTTCACACACTCATCTCCAAAACGTTCCTCTGCGTACTCTACTGAAGTAAATGCAGACACTGTGGTCCAGGTTAAAGTGTCATTTTGTAGAACCTTAACACGGATATAAATACTGGTTTTACTTACTATAACAGAGATGGACACTTTACAGAACAGATAAGACTTGGAGGAAAAAACCACACTTGTCAGTTAAGTTTTACTTCACAAAATTGTGGTTTTTAAGTAAATTAACCTTAAATCAGCTTATATAAACCATAAGAACCAGTAAATAGCTCAATAATTCTAAAATAAGGATAAATGTAATGTTAAAAAACAAAAAACTGTAAAAGGGGCTAAGACTTTTTCTTTGATACAGATCTGAATCATTAAAGGCACTAAATCTCAATTTATAGACGTAAGTCACTGACTAGGAGGTCTCTAAAGTTTAAAGAAGTAGATTCAAAAGAACTAGCTTGCTTTAAGAGTCAGAGTACTTAATAAAAACAGAAACATACTTCTATTGGAAGACTTGAGATACAAATAAATTACTGATTGGTTAAAAACAAAAAATTTGTGAAAAGGAAAACTGAAAAGGAAAATTAAGAAAAGGAAGTATCAGGAACCCAGCAAAGAAGGAAAGAGCCATATTTTCACACCTGCTTTCTGTCTCAAACTGATTTTTCCATCTGGGTAGAAAAATGAACAGCTGTAACAGCGAGGAGGTGGCTCAGCATTACTGCCTCCATTCTCCCTTAACATCCCCGTAGTGGTATCGTATAGGCCAAGTGAACTATGGGAAGAATTTATAGTTTAAAGCAAGGATGACAGTGGTCCGTTCCCAAAACTAACCCCCAAGGAGATAAAGAGGGAGTACACACAAGTAACAATGTTATGTTGAAGACTTATAGGAGGAGCATCATGGCCTGACCAAGGACAGAGAAGTTTCACAATCCCCTTGGACCCTCGCTGCCATTCAGATGTCTGTGCTCATCGGTCTCCTCCTGATCTCACCTCCGCCTTTCTTTCCCCTTCCCTTAACATAAAAGAAGTCTCAAGTTCTATTAACTTAAGATGGTTCTTCAGGACACTAGTCCACCATCTTCTTGACTTGCTGGCTCTCAGAAAAAAGTCGCCTTCCTTGCCCCAACACCTTGTCTCTCAGCTTATTGGCTGTCATGCAGTAAGCAGTAAGAACTGTCACATCGATGAGCCTTTTTCACGTGTCCTCATTCTCAAACAGAATCTCCTTTAAAAGCTATTGAAGAGAGAGAGGGTGAAGCAGATGCACTGAGTGAGGGTCGACCCTGCTTTGCAAACTGACTCTTCAGGGCTCCATTCTGGACACAACCTCCCTCGCTCTGAATTGTGCTTTGTCCAGGATTGTTACGATGATTCGAAGGAGCAGTTGTTCAGGTTCAGGCATCTCAGTGGCCTCTAGAGAGGCTGTTCAAGATAAGGTAATTAAAACTATGCTCTGCTCAGTCTTAATTTGCTATAGTAAAAAGTTTGTAAGTAACATTCACGTAAGATCACCTCCTCAGTGTAGATCCAGAAATATTTTTAAAATCTTGTGCTCTAAAGTCGTCACCCTGCTCATCTGAGTCTGCATAATGGGCTTTAAACTTCCAATTATATTGGGAATTAATCTTATATTGGGCTTTAAACTTTGAATAACCATACTTTCTATAACACATAAAATTGGAAGAAATTGGACAGGCGTGGTGGCTCATGCCTGGAATCCTAACACTTTGGGAGGCCAAAGCAGGTGAATCATTTGAGGTCAGGTGTTTAAGACCAGCCTGGCCAATATGGTGAAATCCCATCTCTACTAAAAAAAATACAAAAATTAGCCGGGCGTGGTGGCACGCACCTGTAATCCCAGCTACTCCGGAAGCTGAAGCAGGAGAATCGCTTGAACGCAGGAGGCAGAGACTGCAGTGAGCCAAGATTGTGCCACTGCACTCCAGCCTGGGCAACAGAGACTCTGTCTCAAGGAAAAAAAAAAAAGAAGAAATTCAGATTGTGTGACTCTGTCCTCAATAAAAAGGCAACACCACAAAGGGGCATGCCATGGAAAGAACCACACTCATTCCTGTAAACTGTAGCCCATTCATTCCAATAACTATGTAAGTATTTTTTTTTTTTTTTTGACGAGTCTTGCCCTGTCACCCAGGCTGGAGTGCAGTGGTGCAATCTCGGCTCACTGCAGCCTCCACTTCTCGGGCTCAAGCAATTCTCCCACCTCAGCCTCCCGAGTAGCTGGGATTACAGGCGTGCGCCACCATGCCCAGCTAATTTTTGTATTTTAGTAGAGACGGAGTTTCATCATGTTGGCCAGGCTGGACAAGTATTTTTTTAAAAAAAGACAAGGAATTATGGCATAAAAGGCTGAATGGAACAGGAGAGCTGAGTCCTGGCTTATCCCTAATACTGTAAGTAATATGAACCACTATTTGTAACTGCTTTCAGTCTGTTCCCTAATTTGTAAAATGAAAACAATCACACGAGGTTCCCCACATGCCTAGAGGGTAGCTATATAGATCAAATGCCATCTGGCATATGAAAGTCTTTGAATAGGTTAAAATGTCACACTGATATGAGAGGTGACTACCTTCTGAAACTTCCGGGCTTGCAGATTTCCTGACAAAGGCCCAGGCCTCATCCTCTGTGGCAAACTTCTTAAATCTGGCAGCAGGAAACCGGTCCACCTGTGCTCTGCACTCATTCCTGGAAAAGATGTGCAATGTTATTTCCTTCTTCCTTCTCTAACTTATCCCCTTTTATATTGAGATTCTTAAGGTTGGAAATACAGTTGTCCCTTGGTATCTGAAGGAGACTGATTCCAGGAAGTCCTCCACCCCATCACAGATACCAACATCAGAGGATGCTTAAGTCCTTTGCATAAAATGGTGTATTTGCAAATAACCCACACACATCTTCTTGTATGCTTTAAATCATCTCTAGTTTATAATACCTGATACAATGTAAATAGTTGTATTGTCTTTTTATGCGTATTTTAAAACTGTATTCTATTTTAATTTTTTCCAAATATTTTTGATCTATGGTTAGCTGAAACTGAGGATGCAAACTGGATATAGAGGACCAATTTTTGCGTGAAAAGGGCAGAGTCGCACCTTATAGTTTTATCCTGCACGTCAGACTCTACACCTGTGTTCTACTGTATGCCAGCCAGCCAGCACACCAGCACCATAAGGCTTTCGTCAAACTCAAAGCATAACAAAATACTGCGGTCTTTGAAAAAAATATTAACCATTTCATTACAACAAAAAGGTCAACTTCTGAGATGCTTCTTCCTCAATACTGTAGCTGCCGTGCATGGGGAAACACAGGTAACGAACTTTGGTATCTTGTAGCGGGAAGAGTTCTGGTGGTACAGTCAGAACAGCTGGGCTCAAGTCCTTTCTCTGTCAGTTACATGCCCTGGGAACTTCCTGACCCCAAGAACTATACCTGAAAGAATAATCCCTCTCACCTCCAAGGGTTGTTACAAGGATCCAACTGCAAATACTGGCTTATTAGAATTTGCCTTTTTTAAAAGGGAAGATTAGGTACTGAGTTCCAATCCCAATTTAGCTGGTACGGAAAGTCTTCTGGTAACGGGGGTTCGTTCTGATTACGTGTCACTTTTTGTTGCACTTTAACTGCAACAAAGACGAAGGATTAAACACAGGGTTTATTAGGCCACCCCTAACCTTTACGCGACGTTTCTGATATTTCAAACAAGTCTTCGGTGCGGTCCAGTCCCCGGCCATGAGCCTCCTGGAACCCCGCCGGCCGAGCAGGAAAACGAGGCGGTCCCCCGACCACCCACAGCCACAGCGCGCGGCACAGACTCGGACCGCCAGGCTCCCGCCGCCGGGGTTAGCCGGGCTCCGGCCTCCCTCGACCCCGATGCCGGCAGGGAGGCGCCTCGGCGGGCGGGCCACTCACCAGGTCAGAAAGACCCCGGTCTTGCGGCCCCTCCTCACGGCATAGAACATCCCGAACCCGCGAGAGCCGCGGCGGCAGGGGAAGGCGGCCAAGGCGACTCTGTGGGCCAGGAACAGAAGCCAGCTCATCGCTCACTCCCGGCACCGGGAAGCATTTCGACTCCCGGCCCAGCGTGGGCGCGACCCGCCGGCGCTCAACACCGCACTTCCGTCACCGGCGCGGGAAGATGACGCACGTCTGGGCGGAGTCCTGATGAGGGCCGGGGCCTAGGGAGGGGCGGGGTCGTAGGGCGGAGCCCGGAGCGCGGCCCCTGATTAGCCCGAACTCGTCAACTTCCTGTCGGTACTTGAAGAAGCGGAACCAGGGCTGAGATCCCGAAGGCGAGCGAGGTCTGGGATGGGGCGGGGCCTATGGGAGCGGGGCTGAATCCCTGGGCCCGGCAGAGGAAGGTCGAGATGGACCATGTTGGGCCCCTTCTCTCCCCGTCCCCAGGCCGCAGTTCGGGGGCCACGCCCCGGCGTGCTCGGGTCACCGCGGGAAGCCCTTGAACCCCCTGGCGCCCGGCACCCACGTGCGGTAACCGCGGCTCCTCGAGAGCTCCAGGGATGCGGATCTACAGTAAGGGCTGTGGCCAGATGAATGAATGCACATTTTTTAGTGGGCAGAAAGATGTTAGAATTCATGAATTAGAATAAGCACAAAGGAGGGCGAGAGGGGAGGCCGTGGAAGCCGCATTCCTCCCCTTGCCTTGGGCGCCCACCCCCGAAGGGGCGCGTCCCCTCCCTGCTCCACTGCACGTGGGTGTTTAACCAGGGGATATCCAGTGCCTCAAGCACCACGACCCGGGAGAAAACTGAGTTGAGAAGGTAACTTTTAGAATTCTCCCCATTTGACCTTTTGCTCTGTAAGCAAATCAAGTAATTTTAAAAGTCTCCATGGGTTGGAGGGGCGTGGTGGCTTACGCCTGTAATCTCAGCACTTTGGGAGGCCAAGGCGGGTGGATCACCAGGTCAGGAGATCGAGACCATCCTGGCCAATATGATGAAACCCTGTCTCTACTAAAAATACAAAAATTAGCCGGGCGTGGTCGCCTGCGCCTGTAATCCCAGCTACTCAGGAGGCTGAAGCAGGAGAGGCGCTCGAACTCGAGAGGTGGAGGTTGCATCTGGGCGACAGAGCGTGATTCCGTCTCAAAAAAAAAAAAGTCTCCATTGGCAAACATTGTTATTCGAATTATTTTTAAACCACTTTTCTTTAATTTTCTTAAGGTCTTCTAACAAGCCTTTTGCACACCTGCCATGTATTTTGTCAGGCCTTGGGGATGAAGGTGAGAAAGTCGAGAATCCCCGGAGATAACACATCAGCAAATAGTGCGCAGGCAGAACAAGCTGTTGGAGGAGAGAGACACAGAGCAGAGAAGCAACCGCACCTGGAGGGTCAGGAGGGCCTCACATCAGAACGCCTGAGCAAATACTGTTTTGAAGGATACTAATTTTTTAAAAAGTTCATTCACATGAGTTAGACAAAGAGAAAGAAGCAGGACATTCTAGGAAGAAGGAACGGCCCAGGCAAAAGCGACACGTACATTGGCGTGGTCAGTTGTGTTCCTCTGTGAAATCGTAGAACATCTTTTTTTTTTTTTTTTTTTTAAACAGAGTCTTGCTATGTCGCCCAGGCTGGAGTGCAGTGGCACGATGCACGATTGGGGCTCACTGCAACCTCCACCTCCCGGGTTCAAGCATTTCTCCTGCCTCAGCTTCCCAAGTAGCTGGGATTACAGGTGCCCGCCATCACGCCTGGCTAATTTTTATGTATTTTTAGTAGAAACAGAGTTTCACCATGTTGGCCCGGCTGGTTGCGAACTCCTGACCTCAAGTGATCCGCCTGCCTCAGCCTCCCAAAGTGCTAGGATTACAGGCATTAGCCACTGTGCCTGGCCAAAGAACATCAATTTTAAACATTTCAGCTTTCCTAATTTTAATTTAAATTGGCCATAGCTTTCATTCCTTATTCCTATCTATTGCACTTCAAGACGGATTCTTATTTTAAAATAAAAAGACACACACAGCTGTCCCTAAAGTCCATTTATGACTGATCATCCTACCCTTGTGTAGATATCTGAGGAAGCCCAGAGATGCCCGGGCAGGCTCTCAGGATGACCTGACAGCTGCCCCCACCTCGTCAGCATATCTGAGGGTTGACCTACCAAGGGCTTGCTTTTCTGTGCCCACTGGCTGGTCCTGTATCTCAAGGACTCATCTTCCCTGAGAAGTCCTAGGTTGGAATTACCTGAGGACGCTTGCAGGATCATCCACATGACTTTCCACAGTGCCAAAACCCTCTCTCTTCCTTCTTTCTTCCTTCCTTCCTCCTTCCTTCTTCTTTTCTTCCTTTGTTCTTTCTTTCTCCTTTCTTTCTTTCTTTTCTTTCTTTTCTTGTTTCTTTCTTTTCTTTCCTTTTCTTCTTTCTTTATTTTCTTTTCTTTTTTTTCCGGGTCCTACTCCAACGCCCAGGCTAGAGTGCAGTGGCATGATCTTGGCTCACTGCAACCTCTGCCTCCTGGGTTCAAGCGATTCTCCTGCCTCAGCCTCTCGAGTAGCTGGGATTACAGGCATGCGCCACCACGCCCAGCTAATTTTTGTATTTTTAGAGACAAGTTTTCACCATGTTGGTGAGGCTGGTCTTGAACTCCTGACCTCAAGTGATTTGCCCACCTCGGCCTCCCAAAGTGTTGGGATTACAGGCATGAGCCACCACGCCCGGCTGCCAAAACTATTTATTTTGACTTTTCATTGACTGGTTACTCCTGAAAATCTTTTTTTATCTTAATCTCTGGCTCATAGAAATATAGGACATTTCTTATCCTGAGCAAACACTGGATCAGAAATCAGAAGATGAGTGTATATGTGGTCTCAGTCACTTAGCTCCTTTGAAACTTAATTTTCTCTACTGAAAAAAAAAATGGGAGTGATAATTCCCACTGCAAAAGGCTTTTGTTTTGAGGATGAGATTTTAGATGAAATAATAAATGTATGCATAGCCTATTCCTGACACATGACATAAACTCAAATAAAAGTCGCTATATTGCCATTATCTATTATACTCTGTAAATTAGGAATAACAAAACCATTTCTGCTTATTTCTCAGTGTCCATTCAAGAATTGTGCCCACAATATACCAGGCACTTGTCCAGACCTGCATCGTCCAATGCCCACCTCGACCTCCCAAAGTGTTGGGATTAGAGGCGTGAGCCACCGCGCCCTGCCTGCATGTGGCTATTGAGATGTGCTGTATGATACACACTGGACTTTGAAGACTCAGTGTGAAAAATGAAAAGAATTTTAAGAGGGGTGGGGGTCGAGGGGAGGCAGAGCAGTAGGACAAATAGCTAATGCACGCAGGGCTTAACACCTAGACAACAGGTTGATGGGTGCAGCAAACCACCATGACACATGTTTATCTATATAGCACCTACATGTTCTGCACTTGGATCCTGGAACTTAAAATTAGAAAAAAAAAATAATAAAAGCCAACATGGCATTCATTACTGCCAAAAAAAATTAAAACACATTGTTAATTTTGTATATTGATTACAGGTTGAACTGATAATATTTTGAATATATTGGGTTAAAGAAATACATTTAAAATTAGTGGCTAGGCACAGTGGCTCATGCCTGTAACCCCAGCACTTTGGGAGGCTGAGGCGGGTGGATCACCTGAGGTCAGGAGTTCGAGATGAGCCTGGCCAACATGGTGAAACCCCATTTCTACTAAAAATACAAAAATCAGCCGGGTGTGGTGGTGGGTGCCTGTAATCCCAACTACTTGGGAGGCTGAGGCAGGAGAATCGTTTGAACCCGGGAGGTGGAGGTTACAGTGAGCCGAGATTGTCCCACTGCACTCCAGCCTGGATGACAGAGTGAGACTCCATCTTAATAATAATAATAGAATTATTTGTTGCTGTTTTACTTTTCAAATGTGACCACCAGAAAAGTTTAAATGGCTTGTGTGACTCTCATCATTGAACGGAGCTGTTTTAAACATGGGTAAGACAACGCAGAGCTTCGGTTGCAGGACAGAGAATGAAATAATAGACCCATAGATAAGTGACTGATTGTGACTGCTAGGGTGTTTACAGCATAGGCCGGTGACAGGAACGAGGAGTGTGGGGATGAGAGCCGACATGGGCGAGAGTGCATGCAATGCAGGGTCAGGCGTTGGATTCATCTCTCAGGAGTTGAAAAAGGTGGTGTTCCTGTTCTCTATTGGCATTGCTTGTGACACGAGGATTGCCCCTCTTCCTGAAGAGGTCGGTCAGGAAAATTTTTTGTTAACTTTTATTTTAGGTTTGAGGGTCCATGTGCAGGTTTGTTTCATGAGTAAACTCGTGTCATGGGGGATGGGTGTACAGATAATTTCATCACCCAGGAATAAGCCTAGTACCTGATAGGTATTTTTTTCGGATCTTCTCCCTCCTCCCATCCTCCACCCTTAGGTAGGCCCTGGTGCCCACCGTTCCCCTCCTAATATCCCTGTGTTCTCGCTGTGGAGCTCCCATGTATAAGTGAGAACACGCGGTGTTTGGTTTTCTGTTTCTGCCTTAGTTTGCCTCCACCTCTATCCATGGTGCCGCAAAGGACATGATCTCGTTCCTTTTTTATGGCTTCATGGTATTCCACGATGTAAATGTACCACATTTGCTTTGTCAAGTCTACTGTGGATGGGCATTTATGTTGATTCCACATCTTTGCTATCATGAATAGTGTTGCGGTGAACATACACCTGCATGTGTCTTTATGGTAGAACGATTTAGATTCCTCTGGGTATATACCCAGTCATGGGATTGCTGGGTTGAATGGTAGTTCTGTTTTAAGTTCTTTGCAGAATCACTATGCTGCTTTCCGCAATGGTTGAACTAATTTGCACTCCCAATATCATATTGTCTATAGCTGAGAAAGCTGAAATGTAAAGATTAAGTCACTTGTCCTCAGACACGTAGACAGGAAGTGGTACAGCCAGGACTCAAACCTGCCTCCAGAGCCCGTCCTCCTCAACCTAAGTCATGGTTTTCAAAGTGTGGTCCTTGGACCAGCAGCAAAAGCACCACCTGGGCACTCATTAGACATGGAAATTCTGGGCCTCAACCCGGACCTCAGCATGGGAATCCCTGGGGGTGGAGCCCGGCGGTTTGCGTTTGGGCAGCCCCAGCTGACTCTGAGGCACCATCAGGTTGGAGGCCACAGTGGGTGATGGTCCCTGCCCTGTGGCAGCAGCCGGCCTCCCTCCTTCATTTCTGTTATTCCATCTCCTTCTTAAAACAACCCTGTGAGGCCGGCAGGGCAGATGTCGATTTTATTTAACAGATGAAGAAACTGAGCTTTGAGGTTTTATGACTTACCCAAAGTCATCACATTAGTTTTGGAACTGAAACTCCAATGGCAGATCTTCTGGCTTTTAGTCTGAGACTGGAACTAGTACCCACAAGGACTCTGGGAGCAGTAAGGTCAGAGCAGGAGCTACTGCTTCATTTCATTGCCTCTAGTGAAGGAGGAGGGGGGTTCCCAGAGCACGGCTTCTTCTCCATGGGTCTAGCCCATGATAACTGGGTGCTTACCCTGATGTGCTGAGGAGATTCTGCCTTATCTCCTGCAAGCCATTTGTGCTGTGCTAGGATTAAACAGTACACTTTGGAACCTTAGCTGCCCACACCCTGAGAGCCAATCACGCAGAACCCACAGGAAATCTCGGGGCAGAAGTAGTTTGCCATAAATGTCCATTTTCTCATTTTTTGTTGTTGTGATGGGGTCTTGCTCTGTCGCCGAGGCTGGAGTGCATTGGCGCAATCATAGTGCACTGCAGCCTCAACCTCCTGGGCTCAAGTCATCTTTCCACCTCAACCTCCAAAATAGCTGGTATTACAGGTGTGCGCCTCCTGTATAATTAAAAAAAAACATGTTTTGAGGCCGGGTGTGGTGGCTCACGCCTATAATCCCAGCACTTTGGGAGGCCAAGGCGGGTGGATCACGAGGTCAAGAGATTGAGACCATCCTGGCCAACATGTTGAACCCGTCTCTACTAAAAATACAAAAAATTAGCCAGGCCTGGTGGAAGGCACTTGTAATCCCAGCTACTTGGGAGGGTGAGGCAGGAGAATCGCTTGAACCTGGGAGGTGTAGCTTGCAGTGAGCTGAGATCACACCACTGCACTCCAGCCTGGGCAAAAAGAGTGAAACTCTGTCTCAAAAAAAAAAAAATGTTTTGAGGTTACAGGGAGCTATGATCACACTACTGCACTCCAGTCTAGACAACACAGCGAGACCCTGTCTCTGAAAAAAAAGAAAAAAAATTGTTTGTAGAGACAAGGTTTCACTATATTGCTCAGGCTGTAATCAAACTCCTGGCCTCAAGCAATCCTCCCGTATTGACCTCTCAAAGGGCTGGGATTACAGGCGGGAGCCACTGTGCTCAGCCTGCATTTCCTGATGCAACTCGTTCACATTCCATCCATTATCAACAATCCCCACACCTTCACCTCCTGCCACGGATGCCTGAGGCTGGGGAAGGGGAACTTCATTCTGGTGTGGGTGTCACCTTAGCCACAGAGAACCTAAAAGAGTGATCAAGCCTCACCTGAGGTTGGGAGTTCGAGACCAGCCTGAGCAACATGGTGAAACCCCATCTCTACTAAAAATACAAAATTAGCCAGGTGTGGTGGCTGTAATCCCAGCTACACGGGAGGCTGAGGCAGGAGAATTGCTTGAACCCGGGAGGCGGAGGTTGTGGTGAGCCGAGATCGCGCTGTTGCACTCCAGCCTGGGCAACGAGAGTGAAACTCCGTCTCGAAAAAAAAAAAAAAGACCGATCAAGCCGACTGAAAGTCAGGGTGCTCTGTTATTATAACTGAGCACCGGGAATTCTAAACACTGTCAGTGATAAATACTCTTCCCAGAAAAAAAACTTTCTTGTAATTATATGAGTATAATTCCATTTTTATCCCTAATCTTTTAACAAACATGTCTTACATGGGAGTTAATCCCAAGGGCTCCCAGCTATGCACTTGGTTCCAACACGTCTTCGTTCAGCCACAAGAAGTTTATTTGGTTCAGAAGCAGAGTGCTAGCTTCAGGCACAGTTTGATCCAACTCATGGGCACTGCAACCTCCTGCATTTAAACAGCAGGTTTGAAGTAAACCGTGGTAGCACTATGACTATAAAGACAAACAAGGAGAACTTGCTTTACTTCACTTCATTCTATGTGATCACTTGTGCTTAAAATTTGAATCAGTGAAATAGGGCGGTGGGAACCGCAAGGTGAAATATTTTTGTTATAGTGTGGATTTTAGCTCATATATTACACATTTTACTGAATTCAAATAATGTCTTTAAAATTGAAATTTAGCCAGGAGTGGTGGCTCACGCCTGTAATCCCAGCACTTTGGGAGGCCGAGGCGGGATTTCGAGACCAGCCTGGCCAATATGGTGAAAACCTGTCTCTACTAAAAATACAAAAATTAGCTGGGCATGGTGGCGCGGGCGTGTAGTCCCAGCTACTCAGGAGGCTGAGGCAGAAGAATCGCTAGAACCCGGGGAGCCGAGATTGGGCCACTGCACTCCAGCCTGGGCGACAGAATAAGACTCTGTCTCAAAAAAATATTAAATAAATAAATAAATAAAATACAATTGAAATTTATTTTTTTTGGCCAGGTACGTTGGCTCATGCTTTGGGAGGTCAACGGAGGAGGATTACTCGAGGCCAGGAGTTTGAGACCAGCCTGGGCAACATAGTGAGATCCTGTCTCTACAAAAAAATTAAAAAATTAGCCAAGCGTGCCTGTGGTCCCAACTTCTTGGGAGGCTGAGGTGGGAGGATTGCTTAAGCCTGGGAGGCCAAGGCTGCAGTGAGCCGTGACTGCACTACTGTACTCCAGCCTGGGTGACAGAGTGAGATCTTGTCTCAGAAAAAAAAAAAAAAAAAAAAAAGGAAAGAAATTTATTGTTTTTTAAAAGTGTAATTGTTGGGTTTTTTTTTTTGAGATGGAGTTTCACTCTCGTCACCCAGGCTGGCGTGCAGTGGCGCGATCTCGGCTCACTGCAACCTCCACCTCCCGTGTTCAAGTGATTCTCCTGCCTCAGCCTCCCCAGTAGCTGGGATTACAAGCACACGCCACCACGCCCAGCTAATTTTTGTATTTTTAGTAGAGATGGGGTTTCGCCATGTTGGCCAGGCTGGTCTCTAACTCCTGACCTTAGGTGATCTACCTGAGGCCTCCCAAAGTGCTGGGAGTGCAGGTGTGAGCCACCATGACCTGCCAATTTTTGGTTTTGAAGCCGAAGAATAATTAGGAAAATGATGATTATTCCTATTACATGATTATAATTTAAAATAGTTTTGTTGAATGGATACGGGTGCTGAAATAATGCATTCTGGGTATCAAATGGATGCTTGGAGTGGATGGATAGATTGGATACCTGGTCCCTCCAAATCTTATGTTGAAATCTGATTCCTGGTGTTGGTGGTGGAGCCTACTGGGAGTCTTGGGGTCATGTGCCTCTTGGTGCCATCCTCTTGTCCCCTCGGGAAGGAGTGAGTTCTTGCTCTGTTAGTTTTTGCCAGAGCTGATGTTGAAACGAGCCTGGCACCTCCCGCATTCCTCTCTTCCTTCCTCTCTTGCCATCTGATGCCAGCTCCCCTTCCCCTTCTGCCATGAGTGGAAGCTCCCTGAGGGCCTCACCAGAAGCAGATGCTGGCGCCATGTTTCTTGTACAGCCTGCAGAACCTTGAGCCAAATAAACCTCTTTTCTTCATAAGTTACCCAGCCTTGAGTATTCCTTTATAGCAACACAAACAGGCTCAGACAGAACGCCACTGCTGCCTCCCCAACCCCTGTGAGTCCTTCCATGTACACACCCGCCTCGGAATCTGCTCATTGTGGGAGGACTCTCCAGCTTACCCACTGAGACTGAGTAGCAGTAGACATGCCCCCTTGCGGCCCAAGGAACGACTGGTTGGTACATTACTGTGCTAATGGCACTTTAATTGCAGTCTTTCGGGGACAAGGAACTTTTGTGTTTCACCCCAGTAAATGACAGGCCCTAAAGTAAACTGCGAAGGACAATGCCAGCAAAAGTTTGAGGCCTGGCGCTCTTTATAGTAAGGCTTTGTGTGGTGATCTACCCGTTCCAAACCTAAGTTTCCTCGCTGGCAAAACAGGGATAAAGTTTCTGGTGCACAAACGCCACAGAATTGCTGTGGAGGTCAAGTGGCGTCGTCCATGTGACACCCTGGAGGACTAAATGATGAAGACAAAGGTGTGTGTGCGAACCATTTTCACCCAGTCCTCTCCTGCTCACCGCCTCTCTCTGAGCTGGGACGTTCACAGGCATCGACTTCGGATTCCAGCTCTACGTTTGCTGGTTGTGTGCATCTGCTGCATTGCTCCAATTCTGTTCTCTCCTGTGAAAAATGGAGATAACTGGCCAGGTGCAGTGGCTCACACCTGTCATCCCAGCACTTTGGGAGGCCAAGGCAGACAGATCATCTGAGGGCAGGAGTTCGAGACCAGTCTGGCCAACATGGTGAAACCCTGTCTCTACTAAAAATATAAAAATTATCCGGGCATGTAGAGGATGAAAAGAACACTGGTTCTTTTCATCCTGTACATATTTTGTGACAATTAATGGTAAGAATAGTGTTTCTTTTGATGAGATCTATCAAAGGTAAGCAAATTATCAATTTATGATAAAAATCAAGAGTGCAAATATTTCTATATTTTAAATATTAATATATGAGCAATTACTTTCCATATACCCACAGGTCGCCCATGTCTAGAGATGGTTTACTGCCATACAGGAAAAGTGGTCTTGACTTTACAGAGCAAGCCTGTGACCTTGCTTCAGTGAAGCGTGTGCTAACCCAGGAGTTCACTCTCATTACAGCCTTGCACATTCATCTCACTTGCACTGGTCCACGGACGATGATAATAATAAAGGCTCTGCCAGCTGTAAGTGGAGGGGAGAGAAAGGACCTTCTGTTAAATGCAATCCATTAATTCTTGATCAAGCAGACAGGTCCATAACTTCATCTCACATGCAAGGACTCATTAGTAACTTTCCTTCTGTCACTCCGTTATTAAGATTCGGAGGGGAAGAATCACTTTGAAGCCTGTGGCCTCCCTCACCTATCTGACCTCTAGGCTTTCTGCAGCACAGAGATTATACATTCCAGGCACAGGATCCTACATAATAGAGAAGAAATTATATATATAATATATATTTTTAGTAAAGAAAATAATATATATTTTAACAGGTAAACAGATCTTGGCTTTTTAACTGCCACCCTCCAAACCCCGAGCAGTATTCTGTCCTGGGCCAACTATCCAGGGTCTTGTGGTTCCTCCAGGATGACACGGTATTGGAGGTACTGTGATGAGTTTCCTTGGCACTGGAAGGAATCTTTCTTCCTTAATGCTACATCTATTAATTCCTCTTTGTGGCTATCTGGTTTGTTTCTACTCGAAGTGTGGTCCCTGGACCAGTATCATCAGCATTGCCTGTGAGCTAATTAGGAATGCAACATATTGGAGCTGCTGTGGACTGAATGTGTGTGTCCCCACAAAGTGCACATGTTAAATCCTAACCCCCAAAGTGATGGTCTTTGGGTGGTGATGAGGTCGTGAGAGTGGAGTCCCACGATGGCATGAGTGCCCTTATGAAGGAGGCCCCTGGAGAGCTCCCTCAGCCCTTCTGCAAGGACACAGTGAGAAGAGGCTGTGAACAAGGAAACAGTTCCTCTTCAGACACGGCATTTTCTGCCACCTTGATCTTGGGCTTCCAGTCTCCAGAGAGTGAGAAATGAGCGTCTGTTGTCCCTAAGCCACTCTGTCTGTGGCACTCTGTATAGCGGCCCAGATGGACTGAGACAGCGCCCACCTCCACCAAGTCCACAACTGCGGAATCAGCGTCTGCGTCCCACTGCGATCCCTGGGTGAGCTGCTGTTTGTACACTGAAGTTGGAGACACACTGATTCTTAGAGAACATTTAACTAATGGATTTAATCCTCTCATTAATGGAAGACTAAGTTGAGGATCTGAAAGGTTAGATGATTGATCCAATTATACTTATGCTTGTTCTATAAAAATAATATTCAGAGACAGCAGTACCTTAAGAATCATTTGTTTGGAAAAGTGCCCTCTAATTACAAAAATCTGTGGTGGGGGGTGGAGAAGACCAAATCTCAATAGAAAAATGGTTAAATATCTATAGTCCCAGCTACTCGGGAGGCTGAGGTGGGAGGATCGATTGAGCCTAGGAGGTTGAGGCTGCAGCGAGGTACGAATGCGCCACTGAATTCCAGCCTGGGTGACAGTGAGAGACTGTCTCAAAAAAAGAAAAAGAAAAAAGAGGGCAACCCATTTCTCCAGGACTCCTGTCTGCAGCAGAGAGCTCTTCTCTTTCTTTTGCCTATTAAAATTCTGCTCTCAACCTGAAAAAAAAAAAAAGAAAAGAAAAAAGAAAAACGGTTAAAATATGAGCAGAAAAAAATCACACAAAAACGTATAAAACGCTTTAAAATGGTCCTTGAACATATGAAACCCATGGAAGGATGCCAACTTCACACGGAATTAGAGAATGCAAATTAAATTACATTGCGGTCTCATTTTTCACCTGTCAGATAGAAACAAATTAAAAAGTATGATGACACATTCTGTTGGGAATGCTGTGGGAAAACAAGAATTCCCATATGATGCACAGCGCTCTTCTAAGGGAAGGTGGCAATGCGTAACAAAATTACTTATGCCTTTACCTTTTGAGGCTGAGATCCCACTTCTAGAAATTTATCCCGAAGGGGCTGCTCCAAAAGCATCCTAACGCATATGCCTAAGTTTATTTGTGGGGCATTGTTTAAAATTTCAAAATGTTGAGTATGACTCGGATGCAGTCCAAGTGTCTCCACAGAACACGGGCTGGGTGAAAGTGGTCTAACAGCCCAGCGGAGAGTGATGCCGTGGTGAAAAAGCATGAGGGAGGTCTCCTGAACTGACATGGAGGGATTTCCAGGAAATATGTTTAGGCGAACACAAAATGCAAAAATCAAATCCTGCTTTTGTGTAAGAATGAAGGAGAGGTAAGAAAATATACATTCAAGCAAAAAGAAACCCAGGAAGCATGAACCAGAAAGCAAGGTTGGGTGCAGGAGGGAAGGCAGGGGCCGGTGGAGTGTGGCCTTCTCAAGGGAGTGACCTCCTTAGATGGCTTTGACTTTCAGAAGCAGAGTGTTTCACATATTCAAAAGTCAACAAGGGCTGGGCATGGTGGCTCACGCCTGTAATCCCAGCACTTCGGGATGCCAGGGTGGGCAGATCACACGAGGTCAGGAGTTCATGTCACCCAGGTTCAAGCGATTCTCCTGCCTCAGCTTCCCGAGTAGCTGGGATTACAGGCGTGTGGCACCACACCTGGCTAATTTTTGTATTTTTAGTAGAGACAGGGTTTCCCTGTGTTGGCCAGGCTTATCTCCTGACCTCAAGTGATCCACTCACCCTGGGTGGATTATCCCAAAGTGCTGGGATTACAGGTGTGAGCCACTGCGGCCCACCTGCATTGTTATTTTGAATGTATTTTCTCATAGTGTCAGATAAAGCAAGTAATTGTATTTTTGTGTTTAGGAAGCAAGGTTTTTATTACAGGAGAAAAGGAGATGCTATGATAGAATCGAGGATTTCAGAAGGAATTGTTCTGTTAGAAGTGGATTGAGAATGTCAATGTGAACTTGTATCTTTTATGAAAAAATTATTTTAAATGCCATCTTTCTAAGTTCTGTCCGCTGAAACGGCTTGTGAGGAGCCCCACGATGCTTCCTGCTGCCAAAATTCTGGTCTCCAGTACTATTTTTCCAAAAAAGCAAAAACAAAAGTATCAGCACTTCTAGGAGAAAAGGCTCATTCTATGTCTCAGGCAGAAAATTACAAGAGGAGCCTGGAATATCTTGTGCCAGAAAACAAGATGTTCAGACATTCATGGAAATGACAAGACTCGGCTGCTTATCTAAGAGGGGCCCCTCCTGGTCACAACTGAGACAATTTGAGGATCAAAGGAGAATATTGGCTGAGACTGATTGATGTACAGCAAATCTGAAATGTCCCATGTCCATAATGATACATAAGAGTTAACAAAGTGTTCTAAAAGTAAGTGGATTGCATAGATGACATTTCTGTTCGTTGTCAATCATGTTGGTATTATCGACTCACTTATTGTATGGTTAAATAATAAAGAAGCTAGTACTAGTAAAACTAGGAAAAAAATCTAATGTAACGATTAGTAGGCGTTTCCTAACATAAAATTAGTAGAATGATCCTCTAAGTTGTGATTATGATCCTGAAACTACCTATTAAAAATACATGTGCAACCTCTATCAACTTCTATCAGGTTCTAGGTTTTAAAAATCACATTTCTTAGGATCTCATGAGGCTCAAAGCTAAAGAGTTAGAAAGGAAAAGCATTTATGTACATTAACAGCACGTTAACAGGCTAAAAACTCACATAATCATATTAGTTCATAGAAACAATGCATTTGACATACTCCAACATCCATTCATGATTTTATTTTATTTTTTATTTATTTTTATTTTTTTTTGAGGTGGAGTCTCGCTGTCACCCAGGCTGGAGTGCAGTGGCTCGATCTCGGCTCACTGCAGGCTCCGCCCCCGGCGGTTCACGCCATTCTCCTGCCTCAGCCTCCCGAGTAGCTGGGACTACAGGCGCCCGCCACCCCGCCCAGCTAATGTTTTGTATTTTTAGTAGAGACGGGGTTTCACCGTGTTAGCCAGGATGGTCTCGATCTCCTGACCTCGTGATCCACCCGCCTCGGCCTCCCAAAGTGCTGGGATTACAGGCGTGAGCCACCGTGCCCGGCCCATGATTTTAAAAAAACCTCTCAGAAATAGAAAGAGGGAACTTCCTGAATTTGATTAAAAATATCTGCAAAATCCTAGAGCTAATATTATACTTAATGGTGAAAGACTGAATGGTTTTCCCCTAAGATGGAGAACAAGGCACGGATGTCCTTGCTCACCACTCCTATTCAACAAAGGACTGGAAACCAGAAATAACTTTAATTTTTTTTTTTTTCTCAAGTGATAGGTTCACAGAGAAAAAGCTTTACTGGATGAACTTTTAGATTACTACTTTTATAGAGCAGCAGAGATAAAAGCCAGGTCGAAAAGTGCATGTGGAGTAAGGAAATGGACCTAGTTCGACAAAAGGGCTCAGAACGACTGCCCAGATGAGATTGTAGACGCAGCTGTAGTTTACTTTCTATCTGGAAGAAACTTCAAGTTATCCTTAATTTTCCAAGGAGATAGTCACTTGCCCTTTAAAAAACATTATTAGAGAAGCACCGGGCGGGAGCATATCTAGCATTAAAAATGTGAGATGAATACCATCTCTGCTTGGTAAAGGTGGTTGGGAATCCTGAGAGAGGGCACCTAGTGTGGCTTCTGCATTTTTCACAGTGCCTGGACCACGGCTGAAAGTAACTCTTGCATGACATTTGACAGAAGAGGAAACCGAAGCTCAGATTAAATTACCTGTCCACAGCGGGATCATTCGGCACGAGTTCCTCCCTGTCTGGAATGCTCTTCCCCAGCGATAGATCCTGCGGCTCTTCCGTGTCTCAGTCTAATGTCATTCCGTTCCAGGATTCCCGACTTCTTAAAGCATAAATAATCCCTCCCCAACCTCTCATTTTACTGTTATGTAAGTTATTACAATATGTCATTATATATTTAGTCATACTGCTTTAGGTAATGTCTTCTCCACTGAACTGTAAGCTCCATGAGGGCAAGAGTTCAGTCGGTTTTACTTAATAATTAGCACCTAGTACAGTACTAGCATAGAATGAAGGCCTCACAATTGTTTTAAAATTTATTTTTAGACAGGGTCTTGCGCTGTCGCCCAGGCTGGAGTGCAGTGGTGCAACCTCGGCTCACGGCAGCCTCGACCTTTCGGCTCCAGCGATCCTCCCGCGTCGGCCTCCGGGGTAGCTGGGACTGCAGGCGCGCGCCACCATGACTGGCTAATTTTTTTTTTTTTTTTTTTTTTTTTTTTTTTTTGTAGACATGGGGTCTCGCCATGTTGCCCAGGATGGTTCCTGAGCTCAAGTGATCCTCCTGCCTCGGCCTCCCAAAGTGCTGGGATTACAGGCGTGAGCCTCAGCGCCCAGCCAAGTTAGCCTTTTTTAAACGTCCTGTCTCCGGAGGTTGCCGAAGTTGGTTTTCTTCGGCCTCCTTCTCTCGCCCAGGCCCAGGGCTGGGACGAGGCCGGTTCCCGCCTGCAACCTGCAATGAAGACAGGAACCTTGGGAGCCGGTACCGGAACGCTCGGAAACGGCACCAAAGTACGAATCCTAGGGCGGAAAAGCGTTACCAAGACACTCGTCCCCAGAGCCGCTTCCTGGGACTCTCTAGCCTCCTACCGCTTCTCAGTGATGTTCCGGTTTCCGCCCTCCTCCTCGCGCTGTTTCCGCCTCTTCCCTTCGGCCGCCGGATTTTGACGTGCTCTCGCGAGATTTGGGTCTCTTCCTAAGCCGGCGCTCGGCAAGGTAGGTTGGCGGCCTGCTCTCCGACGGAACTTTTCTTCTTGGGTTGAGGAAAACGCCTTTTGGAGTCAGGCCCTGGAGCGGCGGGCCTTGCTCACAGGGTGGGGATACAGCCGATTACCCGCCCTGTGCTTTCCGATGGCTTCTGCGGGGCGAGCGGGGCCTGGCCGGGGGGTGCGGGCGGGAGGGCGAGCCAGCGGCGCCTGCAGCCCGGGCCGCGTAACGCTGACCGCTGTCCCCTCAGTTCTCCCAGGAGAAAGCCATGTTCAGTTCGAGCGCCAAGATTGTGAAGCCCAATGGCGAGAAGCCGGACGAGTTCGAGTCCGGCATCTCCCAGGTGAGAGGGTTTCCCTGGGGTCTGGGGTGGGGGGAGGCGCCCCGCCCGGGAGGGAAGGCGGCCGCGCGTGTGTTGGGCTCGGGGTGCTCGGACGCGCGCTCAGGGTCGGTCCTGCTGTTCGTTGCTTCTTAGGCTCTTCTGGAGCTGGAGATGAACTCGGACCTCAAGGCTCAGCTCAGGGAGCTGAATATTACGGCAGCTAAGGTAAGCTGGCGCTCCGTCGGCTGGGAGGGAGGTTGCGGCGCGTCTCCCCGCGCAGTGCCTGGGAGGGTTGTTAGATGACCTGGCTTACGGTTGATGATGACTTGCCGCCTGGCCGCCTAACCTGAACTCAGGTTCGGCCGTGTTGTTTGGGAGTGATACCGCCCAGGTGCGGGGAGTGGGGTTGCAGGTACCCTGCGGCTTAAGCTGTCCAAGTGCGGGCGGTGGAGAAACGTGGAGTAGGGAGGGCCTGGGCCCATTTCGGACCTTATTTGCCCTTACTTAGTTATAGATACAGCAAAGAGCTGTGGGGAGCTCAGGATGAGATTCTCTCTACACTTAGCCCGGAGTTGCCGCAAGTGGGGGTGCAGAAGTGGCAGTGATTGGCCTCCTGGCCTGGACAGTCTCCCTTCCTGGAATAAGGAAACGTGAAGGTTGGGGAGAGATGAGAACATTTCCGAAGGGTGCATTTATGATTAACTCAAAACTAGTATTAGTTTGTAATGCAGCTACGGTGTTAGTGATAAGGTCTTCTTATTCTCTAATTTGACCACAACGTTTACTTTTACTTTCTGAAGCAGTTAACAAAGTGGATTTTTGTTTTTTTCTTTAGGAAATTGAAGTTGGTGGTGGTCGGAAAGCTATCATAATCTTTGTTCCCGTTCCTCAACTGAAATCTTTCCAGAAAATCCAAGTCCGGCTAGTACGCGAATTGGAGAAAAAGTTCAGTGGGAAGCATGTCGTCTTTATCGCTCAGGTATCTGTTCTACTGCTGCAGCACGTTTCTGTTTGTGAATTTGCTAAAATTGCTTGTATTTAGACTGCATTGGTAGGTGGAGTCATGAAAACAATCCTTTTATGAATCCAACTGGGTAGAAAGATAAAGTACAGGCAGAGCGCCGTGGCTTAGGCCTGTAATCCCAGCACGGGGAGGTGGAGGCGGGTAGATCACTTTAGAGACCAGCCTGGGCAACATGTTAAGACCCTGTCTACAAAAAATAGAAAAAATAAGTTTTAAAAAGAAAGATAAAGTACGTTCTTTAATTAGGAGTCGAAACAAGAAGTCTGTAAAGTGACAGACTGCTGTGTTTTGAGTTATGAAAATGATTTCCCATATTTAAATTTCCACAAGTTTAGTGGGTTGCTTACAGAGATGATCAAACTAAGAAACCTGTTACAGGCCGGGCCCTGTGGCTCACCCCTGTAATCCCAGCACTTTGGGAGGCTGAGGCAGGCGGATCACGAGGTCAGGAGATCGAGACCATCCTGGCTGACATGGTGAAACCCCGTCTGTACTAAAAAACACAAAAAATTAGCCGGGCGTGGTGGCGGGTGCCTGTAGTCCCAGCTACTCGGGAGGCTGAGGCGGGAGAATGGCGTGAACCCGGGGGGCGGAGCTTGCAGTAAGCTGAGATCCCGCCACTGAACTTCAGCCTGGGCGACAGAGCGAGACTCTGTCTCAAAAAAAAGAAGAAACCTGTTACAGTTCGGATGGGGGATTGGTGCAAACTGAAGTCTGTGGGGAATGAAGTGCCAGGATTGATCTGGAATAAAAGTAGCATTCTGGGTCATAGGCATGGGGAAAGGCGTATCTGGGAGATTTTGTCCACTGGCGTATTAGTAGAGGCTGTGGATTCTGAATGATTTATTCAAGAATCAGGAAGTAACTCCATAGAAGGGTTTCCTCAGTCAATTGTTGGTCTAAGTTGTTTAGCCTTCTCGAACTTTGAACTTACCCTGCCATTCTTCTTGCTTTTAAAGCAGTATGGCAGTTACAGCTTTTTGTCAATTTAAGGTCTTTTTTCATTTTGTTGCATGATAATTTTCACCTTACAGAGGAGAATTCTGCCTAAGCCAACTCGAAAAAGCCGTACAAAAAATAAGCAAAAGCGTCCCAGGAGGTGAGTATTTTAGTAGTTTCAGAAATGTGTGTACCCCTCTTATTAACAACTCTTAATTTGTGTAAGTTGTAGTTTATGAAAACAGATGTTCAAGTGGGAATTTTTGAGTAGCAGCATTTGGTTTCCTGTATAGTTGCACATGATATGTTTTAGAATTCTAGATGTAAAACATACATGTGTTCATGTAGCCATTGTTTGCCTACTAGGTCAGTGCTGTCACAAGATGAGATGATTTCCTCCGATTATTTGTGCACAGGATAGGAATGATGAGAAGGAAATCATTACTTTAATTCTGTGATATATAGCATGCTAGACATAGTTGACATGGGCTTGGATTTATCTTTGATTTTTATTTTTGCTGTGGATTGGAGGTAAAAAAAATGTAGGTGGATTTTGGTGATAACATCACAGGTTAAAATATCACTGCAGTTGAAGATGCTGATGGAAAATGATTTATGAACTTGATTGACTTACAGGTTATCTGGCACAAACTCAAATATTGGTAGTTGTCTTCTTGAACTAGATCTTTTGGTATTTTGTTAGTCTCTGATTAGTATGTTGTTTTACAAATGTGAACTATTAAATCCCTGTGGACTCTTCCCTAGGGATGAGTTTAAGAAAAATACCCTATAACATGTATAATTTGTATTGTTATTCTCAGTGGATGAGGAAACTGATCCAAGGCTGGGATAATTTGCTCATTGCAGCTAGTACTAGTAGTGCCAAGAATGTTTTTTTTAACTCGGTCTTGTTCTGAAAACTGCTAGAACACAGTGTTGGGAGTCTGGTAATGTGTTATTGTGTCGAGCTGTGGTATGTGGAAAGGTAGGTGCCAGCTTTTCTAGAACTTGAATTCTATGGCTTAGTACTTTGAAAAACTTTTAAAGGCAGAGTGGCATAAGAATTTAGGATTTTTTTCCTCTAAATCATGACACTTAAAGAGGGTTTTGGAAACTCAGTTCTGAGAACCTCAGTTAGGAAATGAGTGTAAGAACAGTCCCAGAGGACTGTCCCTCAAATCCATAGCTTTAGTTCCCCTCAGTACAAACCTCTGTTTTCCAAATTTTCTCAGACAATGGCTTCAGTGTTTCTAGTGGGACCTAGTCTGTACATTGAAAGCCTTCACACTAAGCTTAGCTGGTAGGTCATAGTGATTCTACCACTTTTCCAATCCTGCTTCCTGCTTTCAGATTTAGTTTCCCTATTCAGTAGAGCTGTCTTTATCTAACTCAGGTGAAATGCTGAAATTATCCAGTTTTTGGGTATAGCAGGGTTTTTCCTTTAAAGCGCTCCAGTCCCTGTGGTTTGTGATGATTGAGTTATGGTGCCATTGCTCCCCATTTTAAAAGATTGTAGATGACATTGGAATCTAATTTCCGTATTTGGGTGCTTTCCTAGTATTGTAAGAATATGCTTAATTAATGAGTCGCAGTGAATAATCTGTTTGTCTTGATTTGCTTTCTGAAAGGTGATGAGGGTTTTGGGAAATGGACTTTCTTCAGGCTTTTGCCCTTTGTGGCTGTGACATATTAAGATGTTGGCAGTAAAATTGAGAGCCACCAGAAGATGTTAACTGTGTATACGGGCGCTGCCAGATAGGAAATCCAAATGAGTAGACTATAGTGTTATTGTTAGCTACTATGGGGTGAGACGTAGACAGATAACCATATGTAAGGCAGCTCCCTAAATGCTGAAACAAAGAACCGTCTCTTGACTTATTCCTGATGTCTCATGGTACATGGTAGCTGCCCCAAAAGCTTGCAATTAATTGAAACTTCTCATTTGTTAGGTGGCAGGTAGGTAGGTTTTGAACTTGGTAGTGATATTCAGACGAGGAGCAAGATTCCACTGGCAGTTCTGTGATGCTAAGTAAATGATGTGATCATATCCGTGTTTTAGAAAGATTATCTTGACATTGGAAGGGGGTGGTTTTGGAGATGAGCAAGAGTGTTAAAGGTTATTGTAGTGATTTAGTTGAGAAATAATACAAGTGAAAATAAAGATGTATAAAAGTCCTCTAATCTCACATTCCCTAGAGATGGTCACTCATTGCCTTGGTGAGTTTGTAGTTTATCCCAGAGTAACATTTAAAATTGACTGAGCTTTTGAAATAAATCAGTAAGCTATTACCCTATTCTAGGTAGGCAAAGGCTTTAGTTTGGTACGTGAAATATAACAAGCTTATTTGAAAATGAGTGTTAATTTGACTTCAGGAACCTGGGATTTGCATTTTCATTTTGACTTAAAGAGGTGCCCTCTGGAGTTGCCCAGAGGGCAGGCATTGCTAGGTTGCTTACCTTTTAAACTCTTCTTTTAGCCGTACTCTGACAGCTGTGCACGATGCCATCCTTGAGGACTTGGTCTTCCCAAGCGAAATTGTGGGCAAGAGAATCCGCGTCAAACTAGATGGCAGCCGGCTCATAAAGGTTCATTTGGACAAAGCACAGCAGAACAATGTGGAACACAAGGTAATAGGTCAACATTTTATCATGGACAGGTTCAGCCACAGTGAGAGTGGATTTTAGTGTAACCAGTCTCCATGCGCCACCATAGCAATGACTGTAGTAAACTCAGGACTAGTTCTTTTACCCGCATTTCAGCCTGCTCTCCTTTGGATTATGTGTCAGGTGTTAAATGGAGATGTTTCAAGAATTGAACACTTGAAATTCTCTGTACCTTTTGGAAGTAGACTCTTTCTGTGGTCTTTTAGTTAGGCTGTATATTCTTGGTGAGTTAGGGGTGGGTGGTGATGGGATCAGTGTCTTGGGGGGACATAACCATGTGGGTGACTGCTGGGGTCCCCTGATGGCTTCCCCAGTGCAGTGGTATACAGTCCTGTCCCACAACATTGGAGAGGAGCTTGTCCCTGGTCATGAAGACTGCTGCGGACATGCTGTGTGTATTCCTTATCTTCTCAGTACTTAGTTGCTGAGGAGAAAAACCATACAGGGCACAATTTCACGAAACTATTAGGTTTTAAGCTGAGTGTGTATTTCAAAGTTTTGTGATGAATTCTTTCTTTTCTTGTAGGTTGAAACTTTTTCTGGTGTCTATAAGAAGCTCACGGGCAAGGATGTTAATTTTGAATTCCCAGAGTTTCAATTGTAAACAAAAATGACTAAATAAAAAGTATATATTCACAGTACTCTGTTTCAGTTATGTTTTTCAAAATTGCAAATTCACGGATGCGCAGCTGTCTTCATTATCAGTGGCGTCCTGTGTGGGCCAGAGGATTTCAGCAGGAGGGGTGTCTGTGCCAGAAAGCTTGATGCCTGTGAGGTTCTGCTTGTATTCAGGGGTGCAAGTGTCATCACGTGATGCTGCAGAAATGGCTGAATATTGGCACTTTTGCATGGTTCAAACTAAAAATATAGCAGGTACTTTTTTTATTGTGATAGACGTAAAATTTACCATATTACCCATTTGTAACTTTACAGCTCAGTAGCCTTGAGTATATCTACAAAGTTGGGAAACGGAAGTCTGAACTTTTTTATTCATCTTGTAGAACTCAAATTACCCATGAAACCAGCACCTCCACTTCTCATTCTGTCAGATTGGTTGAATTTTTTATACGTGAATTCATGTTAGGTGTTAAACGGACTTTCACAAGTTAAATGTCAGAGTCTGATTAATAGATTTTAGTAGGTGCTAAGTGGTGTGTAAACTTGGGTATTCAATTCCTCACTTCCTTAGTTTTCCACTTCATCAAACGAAGGCTCTGGGTGAAATGAAAGCCTGAAGTGAGGGCCCTGGTGTGGTGTCAGGTGACTGGAGTTGGACCAGGTCTTTGTAGAGTGGAGCAGATGTCTTCTTAGAGAATTATTTCCTCAGTTTTGGCTTTGTGCCAGATTGCTTTCAGGTATTGATAAGCCTTAAAATGACCTGTAAAATTTACCTTCCTGCTTCTATAGGGTGAAGAGACAATCTTACTGAACAACCCCCCAAATAACATGTTTTACAACAAATTATTCCCACAGATAGACTCACTCCAGGAAGCCTCTGAGGTGACACAATAGTATTTTCCCATTTTGCAGGTGAGGGTCAGGCCTCTTAGGAGTAGAACTACTGTCAGGCTCCTGAGGCTGTTGTCCAGGCAGAATTCACATGGCGGTGCAGGCACACGGGATGTTTTCAAAGCTTTGGCAAGCCCTCTTGATGGTACATGTCTGAGGCCTTTGTGGATGAGTGGGTAGTGAGGAAGATTCCCATTAAGCAGTCAGTTACCAAGGCTGGCCCTTTACCCTCAGTAGTCCATATGTCCCTAACCCATTTCCACTGTCCCTCACCCTGTCCCTGTCGGGGGTCGCCCTGGTTTCTCTGGAATGAGGTATTTACTTAGGCCCAGGGTGCTGCAAACCTATTCTCACCCTTCTCCAGCACAAAGCACCCTTCTCCCCCAACCCCCCATTTCCTGGCGACCTGTTTAGTGGCTTTTTGGGAGGCTTCATCTCTGTCATCTCAAACATTTAGTGTATTGGAATTCACAGATTCACTGGTTTGGGAAACAAGATTTACACAGGCTGTCCTAGAATGTTATGCATTTTCCTTTTAAAAAAATGTTCCAGGCGGGGCATGGTGGCTCACTCAGGTCTGTAATCCCAGCACTTGGGGAGGCTGAGGTGGGCGGATCACCTGAGGTCAGGAGTTCGAGACCAGCCTGGCCAACATGGTAAAACCCCGTCTCTACTAAAAATACAAAAATTAGCCAGGCGTGGTGGTGGGTGCCTGTAATCCCAGCTACTCAGGAGGCTGAGGAGGAGAATTGCTTGAGCCCAGGAGGTGGAGTTTGCAGTGAGCCAAGATATCACCATTGCACTCCAGCCTGGGCAATAAGAGCGAGACTCCGTATCAAAAAAAAAAAAAAGTTCTGAATTTCTTGATTTTCCTACGATGCCAGTGGCTATCAGTAGCATACCTAGAAGACATTAAAGAACCCATCTCCAGGAAAAGAAGAAACTTTAACATGTGAGAAAACAATTGTTTTTTGAAATTAGTGTAAGGAATGAGCTTACTTTAGGATGTCCATTGGGATATGCTTCCATTTTAGGTGAAAGCCACATTGACCTGTAAGGTATCAATAACATAAAAACTCGGAAATAGAATATTTTTACCTATTTAAGATGCTTGTGAAGAGTCTCAGTTGGCTTTGAATCTATTTGTTAATAATCCCTTCTAATTACATGGCAAGAACAAAAGATGACCAGAATACCAAGAAAGATGGAAAATTTTGGTTGATTTTTCAACAAAAACTTCACATTTGCTAGATGGGAAGCATAGCCAAAGATATGCTTCTGTCCGCATCTATCTTTGTAAGGGGTCTTTAAAAAAAAAACCCTCATAGTGGAAGTTTTCTGTCATACTCAAAAGTATAACAGAATCAGTAGTGGGCCTCTGTCCCATCACCCAGCTTGAGCTAGTACTGACACGTTGCTAATCTTGTTTCATCTATTCTCACCCTTTTTTCGCTGGAGATTGTTGAAGCAAATTCTAAACCTATCATTTAGGAATCTTTTAGCTGTGATAATTATTAAAATCAAGTGCCAAACTTAAAACTAGATTTTAAATTGTTATATCAAAGTAAAACAATCATTGCTTTCTCTAAAATTAATACCTTGGTGAACAAAAAGACTTAGATATCATTACTGTGGTTACTCATTTAAACCTTCTGTGTTTTTATAACGTACATACCCTGTTAGCACCGTGGTGCGTTCTGTATTAACTACGCATTGGAGGTACTCAAAAGTTTTACTTGGAGTGCACAATGGAAGAGTTTGGGGCCTTGCATGCTAAGCACGCACAATTTTCATCGGTAAACTTTGTCAAGAAAGCTTATCTTTTTTTGTCAAGAAAGCTTAAATATATCAAATATTTTTGAAAGGTAAATATAAACTTTTTCATGATTGTGTTGAACAAAGATTAGATAGTAAACCTGCAGGCATGAATGTATGCATTTGCTATGGGAAGGAATGGTGGTTTTAAAAAATCCTTTTCCCTTCTAGGTACATGAGTGCAGCCTTTTCTCCGTGATTCATACAACACAGTAAAGGAACTAGTGAAGGTATACAAAGTCACACAGTTCTTTAGTACAGCATCTTGAATGTTTTCAGGCACTGAGATGATACTAGACCTGTAAAGCAGGTATTAGACTTGATATTTATTGAAACTTATAACAGGACAATGCAAACACAGCCTAGTGAAAGAGACATTTCAATGACTGGAGATGGGCCTGGTTCCTAAGATTCCTGTTATTGCTAGATGAGCTGTTGGAAATGCTTTAACTCCATCGAATTTTCTCACTATAATCAATAGCAGCAACAGTGGGTGAGTGACTGTAATGAAGTTTAGTCTGAGTGCCTCTAGCAATCACATTTTACTCAAAATGCTATACAGATAACATCAGGGCCGTGCTCTGTAGTAACACACTTAATGAGGCCACCATTAAAGTCAGCATGCTGTTAATTATCTGGATCTAAAATGGCCTAAGCTTCCTCTTGAAAGTAGAGCAAATCACTCCTTACTTAGCTTTTAAATCATTATCTGACAGAACTCCCTTAGCATTCTGCCAGTTTTATTCCCGACTGTGATCTCTGGCATGCTGCAAGCTTGTGATAGTACCTGACCATTTCACTCAGGGACCCTGAAAGCAGCGCTGACCACATCTTAACCTGACATGGCTAAATCTTCGCCTAAAGCTCTTGGGGAGTTTGATGTGGTGGGTGGGGAGTCCCTCCCTGTGTTTGGTGGCGTGAAGATGAGCTGTGTCATTCCTTCGTGGACCTCAGGTTTCCCACTGGGAAATAAAAGAGCGTGGGCTAGCTGAGTCTAAGGGTCCCTCTAATTCTAAAAGCCACTGACTTTAAGTACTACAAGTTTAAAGTATCAGTAAATACAGACAAGTTCTCAGAGTATTTGGCACTTAGTAAAGATGAATGAATGTGTTTTCCTGTCCTTGAAAACCAAACCAGTTACAGATTTTATCTTTTTAAGACAAGAGTCTTGCACTGTCACCCAGGCTGGAATGCAGAGGTGTGATCATGGCTCAGTGCAGCCTCAAACTCCCCAGCTCAAGCGATCCTCCTGCCTCAGCCTCCTGAGTAGCTGGTACTACAGGCGCACACCCAGCTAATTAAAAAAAAAAATTTTTTTTTGTAAAGATGGGGGTCTTGCTAGGTTGCCCAGGCTGATTTTGAACTCCTGGGTTCAAGTGAGCCTCCCTTCTTGGCCTCCCAAGGTGCTGGAATTACAGGCATGAGCCAGCATGCCTGGCCTGGGGTTAACTTGATTTTCAGTTTTGAGGCCTGTGCTGGAGCAGGAGTGTCTAGTGTGGCAGACAGTTGGGGGTGAGTAGGATGGTGTTTGGGGACACCAGAACAGCTCCTATGTCTTCACTGAGTGTCGGTCCATGTGGGTCAGGCACCGGGGTAGACTCTTGAAGGATTAGCTCAAATCCTTACAAGGACCCTGGGAGGTAGGCAGTGGTTTCCAATGCTTGGAACGTTTTAAAAACGAGAACACTGAGGTCCCACCGGCAGCGTATCTCATCGGCAGCTTTAGGGTGGGGCCCAGCCATGTGTTTTAAGAAGTTTTCCAGTCGATTCTGATGCAAGCTCAAGTTTGAGGACCTCTGATAGTTGACTCCCTAATAGTCTCTGATGAGACAGTGGTGGGGCCCTGCCCTCATGCGCCCAGGCAGGGAGGCTGTGCTCCAGATCTCATGCCTGTGCTCCGGATCTCATGCCTGTGCTCCTGGACAGCTGTGCGCTGCCGGACTGGCACGGTCAGAGGGCAGCGCCGGGGAGAAGATGGAGGCCCAGCCCCACACTGCTGAGGCAGGAGGCCAGCGGGGCTCCACTCTGTCAGGGAACTTAAGGACGGGGAGAGGTGGCTGCCGTTCATGTCCTCATGGACAATGTCCCAGAGATTTGGCAGCATGCACTGTGTGACCCCAGTGAGAATTCCCATCCGGAGACAAGCGGGGTTTTCATCCGGCTCCTGCTGTCCAGATTTCTGAGTTATCTCTGAGAAATGTAAATACGATTTGGGATTTGCGCCAGAGTCTTTTCCTGGCCCCCTGGCGTGGACTCGCTCCATGAGAGGGTCAGGGTTCACGAGGCAAAAGGCTGTTCCCAGCAGCCACGACTTCAACACTTTCAAGAAAAAGCTGCGGGGAGGAGAGGAAAAAGGAGGAGGGGAAGGCCTCCTGGCCCTTCTGTTCCCAGTGCAGGTGTGAACACGGTTTATAGTCTAACCGTGCTTCCAATATAGTGTACTCGAAATAGGAAGTTGAATGATCACTTATTTATGTAACTGAGAGTAATTATCGGCTTATTGGCATTTTTTTTTTTTTAATTTTTAAAAAGCCCTTAACGTTTCAGGAACACAAAAACAAACGGAAAACACCCACATCAGCTGTGAAACAGACGCTGGGCGCTTGGGTCTTGGGGGGTCCTGTGGGCCTTGCTGGCTTGCTCGGTGACAAGTGCAGCTTTAGTGCGATGGGCCCAGACTCCGACTGGCACGTTCTTTGTGAACTCTGATCTTGGGCAAGGTCTCTCATTCTTGAACTCTGAACAGGGGCGATAACTCCTTGCTCTGAGGGTAGCTGTGAGGCCTCCATGAGTGAGCGGTCGTGAATGATCCTAGCTGGCACCGGGTTCTACACACGTTCCGTTCTCTTCACCCCAGTTTGCGTCCTCCACGGGCAGAGGGGATGGCTGCCCAAAGGACATGATGTGATGGGCCCGACCTGGGCACACTGTGCTCCACACCCCACTTCAGACAATAGAGGTAGATTCACCATGAGGCCAATAAAGATCCGGCTGGAGAGGCCTTAGCATTGAGTTCTGTGGTCATATATTTGTATAAAATTAGCACAGATAAAATATTAAGCACAATGGGCCGGGTGCGGTGGCTCACGCCTGTAATCCCAGCACTTTGGGAGGCCGAGGCGGGCGGATCACAAGGTCAGGAGATCGAGACCATCCTGGCTAACACGGTGAAACCCTGTCTCTACTAAAAACACAAAAAATTAGCCGGGCGTGGTGGCGGGTGCCTGTAGTCCCAGCTACTTGGGAGGCTGAGGCAGGAGAATGACGTGAACCCGGGAGGCGGAGCTTGCAGTGAGCCGAGATCGCGCCACTGCACTCCAGCCTGGGCGACAGAGCCAGACTCTGTCTCAAAAAAAAAAAGCACAATGAGTGAAGACCGCTGTCTGGTTCCTCTGTCACAGCGTCCTGCTGAGTGGTGCCGATGCGGCCCAGGCATCTTTGCATCCTGCTGAGGGTTTCCCCACCTCGGCACTGTTAGCTTTTAGGGCTGGAGAGCTCTGTGCTGTGGGGCCATCCCGTGCATTGTAGAATGTTCAGCAGCATCCCTGGCCTCTCCCACTAGAAGCCAGTACCATGTCCCCAGTTGTGACAACTAAAAATGTCTCCTGCACATTGTCAAATGTCCCTGAGCCCGAGGGGTGGGGAGAACAAACTGACGTTGAGTTGGGGTTATATTATTTTGGATTTCAGCTGGATATGCTGGGTGGTTCATGGTGCAGGAGGAGGTCATGAGCTATAAATCGGTCAGTGGTGTGGTCATTTCAAAGACTAGGATTACTCTGAACAAAACAAACCAAAACCCAATCGTTGAGATGCCTGAAATCAAACACCTAGTATATGAAAGAAAACTGATAGAGGTTTCCCCAGACTTGACAGCTATCCAAAAAGTGTTCATGGCGTCACTGATAAAGGCTTGTGGAGCTGAAGTAAACTGTTTTGAAGCTACCAATAAGAAGATATTTAAATAACCATGCAAGAAAGAGCAAATACTGAGTCATCTTCTGTTCTCTTTGTAGAAATTTGTGTTCATGGGAGCAGGCAATGAAAGAATATACAGCCAAATAATATAAAAACGTAAGGGCTGGGCTGGGCGCGATGGTTCACATCTGTACTCCCAGCACTTTGGGAGGCCGAGGTGGGTGGATCATGAAGTCAGAAGATCGAGACCATCCTGGCTAACACGGTGAAACCCCGTCTCTACTAAAATACAAAAAATTAGCCGGGTGTGGTGGCGGGCGCCTGTAGTCCCAGCTACTCAGGAGGCTGAGGCAGGAGAATCGCTTGAACTGAGGAGGTGGAGCTTGCAGTGAGCTGAGATCGCGCCACTGCACTCCAGCCTGGGCAACGGAGCGAGACTCCGTCTCAAAAAAAAAAAAAAAAAAACCCCCAAAAAACCCCCCCAAAAACATAAACAAAAACATAAGGGCTGTCAGGCAGCTTTTTAAAAACTAAACTTTTATTAATATCTAGAGATGATTATAGGTTCACATGCAGTTGTAAGAGAGGCTGTGTACTTAACATCCCCAAGGGCAGCACCTTGTGAAACTGCAGGACAGTCTCCCAGCCAGAGACAGGGACGTGCCTCGCTGCAGTCACCACGGGGACCCCGCACGGCACCGTCCTACAGCACCCCCTTCCCTCTGCCCCGCTTCCTCCTGAATCCCTGGCAACCGTGAGTCTCTTCTCAGTTTCTGTAGTTTGGCCATCTCAGGAGTGTTGTATAAAGACAATCATACAGTAAGGAGCCTTTTGGGGCTGGTATTTTTCAGTGAGTAGAGTCCCTAGTTCCTACAAGGTGCTGCGTGGGTCTATGGTGGGTTCCTCTTTGTGACAGGGTCGCGTTCCATGGCGGGCATGTGCCACAGTCTGTTTAACCATTCACCTGTTGAAGGATGTCCAGGCTGATTATCCTGTTTTGGTATATTATAGGTAAAGCTGCTGTAAACCTTGGTGTACAGCAAGCTTGTCCAACCCACAGCCCGGGGGCTGCATGTGGCCCAGGATGGCTTGAACGTGGCCCTACACAAATTCGTAAGCTTTCTTAAAACATCGTGAGATTTTTTTTTTTTTTGCTCACTAACTATTGTTAGTGTATTTTATGTGTGGCCCAAGGCAATTCTTCTTCTAATGTGGCCCAGGGAAGCCAAAAGACTGGATGGCCCCGGTGCGTGTGAACACAGCTTTCCACTTCTCTGGAATAATTCCTAGAGTGCAGCTGCTGGGTGGTAGTGTGGTTGTACGTTTAGTTTTTTGAGGCACTCCCGGACTTTTCCAGCGTGGCTGCACCATTTCTTTTTTCTTTCATTTTTTTTTTTTTTTTTGTGACGGAGTCTTACTCTGTTGTCCAGGCTGGAGTGCAGTGGTGTGATCTTGGCTCACTGCAACCTCCGCCTCCTGGGCTCAAGCGATTCTCCTGCCTCAGCCTCTGGAGTAGCTGGGACTACAGGCATGCGCCACCACAACTGGCTAATTTTTTATTTTTAGTAGCGATGGGGCTTCACCATGTTGGCCAGGATGGTCTCGATCTCTTGACCTCGTGATCCGCCCGCCTCGGCCTCCCAGAGTGCTGGGACCACGGGCCTGAGCTACCACACCCAGCTGGCTGCACCATTTCACATTGCCCCCTGTTTCCCCTCATGCCAGCATTTGGTGTTGGGATTTTGTTTTAGCCACCTTGATAGACAAGTTGTGATAGTTCACTGTGGGTTTTGTTTGCATTTCTCTAATGGCTAATGGCGTTGAACATCTTTTCATGTGCTTATTTGCCGACTGTATATCCTCTTTGGTGAAATGTCTCTTCATGTTTTTGCCCATTTTCTACTTGGGCAGTTTGTTATTTTCCTGTTAAGTTCGGAGAGTTCTTTCTATATTCCCGACACTCTCCTTTGCTGGATTTGTGGCTGACAGATGCTTCCTCCCATCCTGTAGCTTGTCTTTGCATTTTCTTCACGGGGTCTTCTGCAGAGCAAAAGGTTTTAATTTTGGTGAAGTTCCATTGATCAGTTATTGCTTTTATAGATTGTACTTTGATGTTAGAATATCAAAGAATGATTTGCCTAGCCTTAGATCCTGAAGATTTTTCTTCCATTTTTTCTAAAAGTTTTGTAAGTTTACATTTTACATTGAAGCCCATGATCTATTTTGAGATAGTTTTTGTATGAGGTGTGGGGCTTATACTGGGGTTCGTCTTTTTTGCCTATGGACGTCCTGTTGCTCCACACCGTTCATGGCACATGCTGTCTTCCCTCCACTGAATCGCTTTTGTACTTTTGTGAGAAAGCAGTTGAGTGTATCGGTGTAGATCTAGTTTCGGGTTCTCTGTTCTGTTCCATTGTATAATGTCTTAGAATTGGGTAGATTGATTCCTCCTATTTTATTCTTTTTCAAAATTGTTTTAGCTATTTTAGTTCCTTTCTGTTTTCATATACATTTTAGAATAGCCGTGTCTATATCTACAAAAATTATTGTTATGATTTTGATAGAAATTGTGTTAAGCTTGTACTGTGTATTAACTTGGGGGAGAATCAACATTTTTACTCTGTTGAGTCTCCCAATCTATACTTTTTAATTTTTATTTTATTATTTTTGAAACAGGGTCCCACTCTGTCACCCAGGCTGGGGTGCAGTGGTGCGATCTCGCTAACTGCAACATCCACCTCCCGGGCTCAAGTGATCCTTCCACCTCAGCCTCCTGAGTAGCTGGGACCATTCTACTATGCCCAGCTAATTTTTGTATTGTTTTTGTTAGAGACAGGGTTTCACCATGTTGCCCAAGCTGGTCTTGAACTCTTGGACTCAAGTGATCCTCCCACTTCAGCCCCGCAAAATGCTGGGATTACAGGCATGAGCCACTGTGCTTGGGTGAGTCTCCTAATCTATGAAGACGATGTGTTTCTCTGTTTATTCAGATCTTTTTTGAGGTTTTCAGCAGCATTTTGTAGTTTTCAGCATGTAAGTTCTATATATGTTTTGTTAGATTTATACCTAAGTATTCCTTTTTTAAAGTAATTGTAAATGATATTATTTTGAATTTTGGTGTCTATGAGTTCATTGTTATTTTATAGAAATCTGCTTGGTTTTTCATTGTTTATTATTTTTTTGAGACAGAGTCTCGCTCTGTCACCCAGGCTGGAGTGTAATGGCACAACCTCAACTCACTGCACCCTCTGCCTCCCGGAGTCAAGCGATTCTCCTGCGTCAGCCTCCCGAGTAGCTGGGATTGCAGGCATGTACCACCATGCCTGGCTGATTTTTGTATTTTTACTAGAGATGGGGTTTTGCCTTGTTGGCCAGGCTGGTCTCTAACTCCTGACCTCAGGTGATCCTCCCACCTTGGCCTCCCGAAGTGCTGGGATTACAGGTGTGAGCCACCACGCCTGGCCTACTTGGTTTTTTAAATGTTTGCCTTGTATCCTGTCACCTGTCACACTGATTTAATAGTTTCCAGGAGCTCTTTTGTAGACTCTGGGATTTTCTAAGTAGACAACCATGTCGTCTGCAACAAGGGACAGAGTTATTTTATTTTTCGAATCTACATGCTGTTTATTTCCTTTTCGAGCCCTGCTGATGTGCCTAGAACTTTAGCACTGCGTTGAGTAAGAGGTAAGAGTGGACACCCTTGCCTTGTCTTGATCTCAAGAAGGAAACATTCCATTTTTGCCCATGAAGTATGATGTTAGCTGTGGCTTTGCCTTTGACAGATGCTCTTTATCAAGTTGAGGAAGGTCCCCTGCACCTATTTTTCTGAGAGTTTTTATCATGAAAGGTGTTGGTTTATGCCAAATGCTGTTTCTATATAAATTGAGATATTCATTTGATTTTCTTTGTTAGCTTGTTAATGGGTTTTTATCAAAGGAGCTTTGAATATTGACATAGCCTCACATTCCTGGATGAAACCCCATTTGGTCATAGTTGATAAATCTTTTTCTATATTGCTGAATTCTGTCTGTTAATATTTTATTAAGGATTTTCTCATCTATATTCATGAGGGTTATTGGTCTATAGTGTTTTTGTTCTGTCTTTATCTGGTTTTGGTATCAGGGTAATAATCAACTTTATAAAATGAATTGGTAAATATTCCCTCCTCTTCTATTTTATGGAAGAGGATGTGTAGAATTGGTGTTAATTTTTCTTTAAACGTTTTGTAGACCCTCCTGTGAAACCATCTGGCCCTGAAATGTCTTTCTGGGGAGCGTTTAAATTGCAAGTTCAATTCCCTTCCTTGGCATAGGGCTGTTGAATTATCTGTTTCATGCTGGGCATGTTGTAGTTCGTGTTTTCAACAAGTGGTTCATTTTGTCTAAGTTGTCAAATTTATGTATAACTTCAATAATACGTTTTAAATAAAGAATCCATTATTTTTCCTTAATTTTATTATGTGTGTGGAATTCGTCTGTTTTTACAGTTTTATTTTATGATTTTTCAGTCTAAATAAATATTCACCTTTGAACCTAGCTTCTTATGATTGTAATTTTATATGTATCTTTTTCTTAAAGAAGGTTCCGCTATCCCCGAAAACATGCAAGATTCGGGCTGCATAGAAGCTGGATCTGTCCAGCCCCTGACTAACATTTGTTTCTGGCATTAAATAAAACTTGCCTTTAAATGAAACCTAAATGCGTAGAGTGAGTTTCCGGACTCACGTGTGGCCAGGTCTCCACAGGCCGTGGTCAAGCTCTTGCTGACTTTTGAAGCGAAATCCCATATGAACAAAGGAAAGGAGATCAGTCAGCTGCCCTCGTTTCTGTCTGATTGGTGCCAGGTGATGTGCGTCCCTCCTCTTTATGCTCTTCTGAATTTCCACAGTAGTCATGCTTATTTTTTCAAAAAACGAAAAGAAAGAAGAGAAAGCCAAAAAAGAAACAAAATTGGGATGTTCGGGTTGGAGAGTTAGCAGGGGCATCTCCAGGAGGGTCCTGCCCCCCACCCCAAAGCCGGCCTCAGGGAGTTCCAGGCGTTCCCACACTCCCCAGGCAGGACGGTGGACGCAGCGCAGACAGGAAGCTCCCCGAGATAACGCTGCGGCCGGGCGGCCTGATTTGCTGGGCTGTCCGATGGCCCGGGCCGAGGCTTCTCCCTGCGCCTGGGACTGCGGCCGCCTCTCTTAATAGCAGCCATGAGGCGCCTGGGGGCAGTGTCCTCGCGGGCCAGCGACGGGCAGGACGCCCCGTTCGCCTAGCGCGTGCTCAGGTAGGAGACTCTGCCCGGGGCTGCAGCTGAGGGTTTGACGGGGCTAAGACAGTGGAGAGGGGAGGCAGGCAGGCTTCCAAACTGGGCGCGAGGTGGGCTCCTGCTGAGCGAGGAGCATGGGAATCTGTCCCTAGATCCAGGCAAAAGATTGAGTCTCAATAAATCTGGCACCAGAGTTCCAAAGTTTGATTAGTTCATGGCGGAAATTCGTGGAGCCTATTGATGAGATGGGATCAGACCCATGAGAGGTGCTGGATGATGGAGTCACCCTCTTGGGTGGCAGATTTCAAACAGCCCAAGGCCCAGGGGGCTAAACAGTCTTCGCTAATTCCAAACCGCAGTGCAGTACCTGGTCTCACAACCTGACGATTGTTCCTGAGCCTGAGCAGCGTCTGAGGGGCCAGGCGGACAGCAGCCACGACTGCCCCCAGGGACCAGTGGCTCTGTGTTGGGCTCAGGAACGGGGATCAGAGAGGTGGGGGAAAGGTGGGCCTTGCTTTGGCAACTTTCCAGGGAAAGACTTTGAGTTCAGATGGGGTCATCTAAAACCAAGTGGGGTCATCTTGTCTCCAAAATTGGAAAGGAGGAAAGTTTCCTAGGGCCGCTGCCTCCTACCTGGATGCCTTGCGCTAGGAACTGGCGGCCTTTTTAGAGCTGAGGTGATGTGGTCGTTCTCAATTTAAAGATGAACGTTTAAAGCCATCTCATGTGCATAGCTGGAATTTTGGTTTGATGGGAAGCACTTTGCCTGTGGTAGGCAGAGCACTGCCCCGATCTTTCACAGCTATTCGATTTTGTTTACAATTATGAAAAATCCATGTACCGTAGAAGAGAGCACACCGGTAATGTGCTGACCGCTGGGGGAAGATAAGAGAGGAGAGGTGCCTTCTTACTCTGTGCTCTTGGTAAGAAGCTAAGAGGAGCGTGTGCTGTTGTGGGTGGAATCCAGGCTGCCCCAGAAGGTGCTCTGTCGCTGTAGGGAGGGAAACACCGCGGTGGGGCTGGGGCTGTCCCCAGTGAGAGGAACCTCCTCATGCTTCAGGGATGTGGTTCTTAGGAGATATTTGTGGTGCCTGTAAGATGCTGGGCCTTGCTGTAGATACTTAATGAAAAAGTAGAATAGCATGTTTGGCAACTGAAGCCATGATTTTTTCTCATTGTCTATTTAATTTTTTTTTTTTTTTTTGAGATGGACTCTGGCTCTGTCACCCAGGCTGGAGTGCAATGGCACCGTCTTGGCTCACTGCAACCTCCGCCTCCCAGGTTCAAGCGATCTCCTGCCTCAGCCTCCTGAGTAGCTGGGATTACAGGTGTGCATCATGGCACCCGGCTAATTTTTGTATTTTTTAGTGGAGAGGGGGGTTTCACCATGTTGGCCAGGCTGCTCTCGAACTCCTAACCAGGTGATCTGCCCACCTTGGCCTCCCAAAATGCTAGGATTATAGGCATGAGCCACTGGGCCTGGCCCCATTGTTTATTTCATTCATAACATGTATTTCCTCTCAGGATTCCACGTTTAACCCCCTCTCCCCTGCTTGTCAAGTCTGCCCCTTCCATTGATGGGAGGGCCCTAAGCGTCTTGGGCCCTGGCTGGGAGATAAGGATGTTGTTCTTAAAGGGGTCCTGGGGGTAGCTGTGGCTTCTCCGTTTACAAAATGGAATTCCTCTTCTAAGAAGGCAGTCAGAGGGCGAGACTTCTGGGAAGCAGAGACTCCTTCGGGGGCCTGGGTGCCTTCACCCTGTGCCTACCTGCCCTGGTTCCTGCTGTGCGTCTGAGAGCGCCCCGGTGCAGGGCCTGTGCCTCCTCTGTGCCCCCTCTGTGCCCATAGGCCTAGCTGGGGCCCGTCGCAGGAAAGTGGACAGAAACTCTGTGAATGGGCAGCTGGGTCAGTGAATGAGTGGAGCGAGTGAAGGCATGAGAAATCCCAGCCTGGGCTGTTTCGGGGATCAGTGGATGAGTGAAGTGAGGGAAGGCATAAGAAATCCCAGCCTGGGCTGCTCCGGTGTCAGTGAATGAATGGAGTGAAGGCATGAGAAATCCCGCCTGGGCTGCTCTGGGATCAGCGGATGAGTGTGAGTGAAGGCACGAGAAATCCCGCCTGGGCTGCTCCGGTGTCAGTGAATGAATGGAGTGAAGGCACGAGAAATCCCACCTGGGCTGCTCTGGGATCAGCAGATGAGTGTGAGTGAAGGCACGAGAAATCCCGCCTGGGCTGCTCTGGGATCAGCAGATGAGTGTGAGTGAAGGCACGAGAAATCCCGCCTGGGCTGCTCTGGGTTTCTCTGCTCACTACTCACCTCTTTTCTTGGGAGACGGAGCCTGATCTTTGTTGAAGCCGCTCTTGGGACATCTGCGGAGTGAGGGCAGTAAAAGCCTTTGCTGAACACCTGGTTATACCTGAACAGAATCATTTCTAGCTAGAGGGGAAATTCCCATGTCAGCCTTTGATTCCTGAGACATTAAAAAAAAAAAAACTAAATCCAGTTTGCATCCAACAAACACTGAGAAGTGAGGTTCGACTTGCGTACTGAGTGGGTGGGGAGCAAGAGTTTACTATTGCTTTCAGAAGCCACATACCACAAGGAGCCAAAATACTGCTGCTCAGGCAGGAGCCGGGGAGACTATGGTTATAAGCCCAGTGGACCAGCACGTCTGGCTACAAACCTTGTGGTGCCCCTTGTTTTGACATTATTTTTGTATTTTTTATTTTTATTTTATTTTATTTATTTCATTTTTTTGAGACCGAGTCTCACTCTATCACTCAGGCTAGAGAGCAGTGGTGTGATCTCGACTCACTGCAACCTCCACCTCCCGGGTTCAAGCGATTCTCCTGCCTCAGCCTCCCGAGTCACTGGAATTCCAGGCACCCGCCACCATGCCCAGCTAATTTTTGTATTTTTAGTAGAGACAGGGTTTCACCATGTTGGCCAGGCTGGTCTCGAACTCCTGACCTCAGGTGATCCACCCACCTCGGCCTCCCAAAGTGGTGGGATTACAAACGTGAGCCACTGTGCTTGGCCCATTTCAACATTATTAGGAATTTCAGGACAATGACAGCAGGGCAGTAACCCACGTCTGCAGACTGCCTGCCCTGGAAATACTGTGTAGACATTAGATATAATAAAGATTTGGAAACACGGAAACACCACGAGGAGAAGAGCAGAAGGCTCTATTTGCGATGCAATTGTGAACTTTCGTTCTGTTGTTTATTCCTTTATTTACTCATTCATTTGTTCACTCAGTTTGGTGCCTGCTAAACTGCAGGCTTCTGCGTGCCCAGAGACCTTTACGAAGCTGTAGCTTGCACAGATCACTCGCATGTGGACCCAAGCCTGCAGGGAACAAGGAAGGTGGGAGGAGTGAAGTCAGCTGGTGGGGTCCTGCGTTTCCGCTTTTCAGTTGCCCTTATTGTTCTAATATCCGCGTGAGCACAGGGGAGAAGGGTGTGGGCACAGGCAGCGGGTGAGGGGTGTGGAGAGGAGGCTGGAGGCGGGCCGTGGGTGCAGGGTGTGGAGAGGAGGCTGCAGGCAGGCCGTGGGTGAGGGTGTGGAGAGGAGGCTGGAGGCAGACCGTGTGTGCGGGGTATGGAGAGGAGGCTGGAGGCGGACCGTGGGTTCGGGGTGTGGAGAGGAGGCTGGAGGCGGGCCGTGGGTGCGGGGTGTGGAGAGGAGGCTGGAGGCGGGCCGTGGGTGCGGGGTGTGGAGAGGAGGCTGGAGGCGGGCCGTGGGTGTGGGGTGTGGAGAGGAGGCTGGAGGCGGGCCGTGGGTGCGGGGTGTGGAGAGGAGGCTGCGGGCGGAGTGCCCAGCTGCATGGCCTGGTGGTGGAGTTGGGACCGATTGTTCAACTTTCCATATTGCATTGTCTTTAGAGTGAGGAACTGTAATAAGGTACAAGGTTGTTTTGGGAATTAAATCAGATATGTGTCCACATTTGGTATACAACGTATATTGGCTCCTTGTTCTCTCCATCAAAAACCTATTTTTAAAAATCCCTTACATCGTGACTGAAGGAGGAAGGTGAGCCCTTCCTTTGATGCATGGGGAAAGGGTAGTCGGGCAGAAAGAGGAAAGCAGCCAACAGTGCTGGGAAGCGCTGGATTTCAGTCCCACCCTCACCACACACTGGTTACGCAATGCTGGGAAGCGTTCTTAATTTTTCTTTTCTTTGGCTTCCTCATCTGTGATGAGCGCGTGATGGTGCTGATCTCTCTGCAGTGTATGGGAGTTATTTTCCTCCAACCCAGTGGACGTTCTGTACCCCTGTCCTTTACAAAGTCATTTCTGCAAGGGGCTCTGCAGGAAGAAGCCAGGTCCTCATTCGGTGCACGATGACCACACCGCGGGACGGCACTGAATGGAAACGGGTTTCCCTGTGCCCATTCTGCAGGAGAATTGACTGACGCAGAGGCACTGTGCGGGGGACAGGCGTTCTCAGATGAGGAACCCTGGCTTCTAGCCCTTTCCCTGGACTGGGAGCCCATGCACGTGATCACAGTAGAATCAGGAGCTGCCATTTGGTGAGCATTTGCTATGTGTCACACTGGGTCACAGTGCCACACGCATTAATTACCTCTGCTATCCCTTCAAATAGCCTATCTCCATATTAAGAGAAGGGCAGGGGCTTGCAAAGGGCATGTGGTGTGGCCAAGGTGCTGGTAAGTGGTTCAGTGGATTTGTAGCTGTCCCTCACCCACTGCCCTCAGGATGCCAAGTCCCGGGAGGTCTCTGGGTAGTGCCATGGCCCCTCCATGGCCCAGGGAGGCAAGCACTGGCCTACTGGCCCCACAGTCATGAGGGTGAGCTCCACGCCACCAGCTGTGCCCTTCCTCTCCCAGCACCCGTCAGTGGCACGCAGTCTGCCTTAATAAGATTAGATAATCCATAAGCTACAAGTACATAAAGTTGAGTATAAAGACACTGAAGACTATAGCTACTGTGCTGTGATATCTTATAAAACTCAAAAGCGGCCAGGCACAGTGGCTCAAGCCTGTAATCGCAGCACTTTAGGAGGCCGAGGTGGGTGGATCATGAGGTCAGGAGATCGAGACCATTCTAGCCAACATGGTGAAACCCCTTCTCTACTAAAAATACACAAAATTAGCCAGGCGTGGTGGCGGGCACCTGTAGTCCCAGCTACTTGCGAAGCTGAGGCGGGAGAATGGCGTGAACCCGGGAGGCACAGCTTGCAGTGAGCTGAGATCGAACCACTGCACTCCAGCCTGGGTGACAGTGCGAGACTCTGTCTCAAAAAAAAAAAAAAAAACAAAAACAAAACTCAAAAGCAAGCAAGGCTGGGCACAGTGGCTCACACCTGTAATCCCAGCAGCTTGGGAGGCCGAGACAGGCAGATCACTTCAGCCCAGGAGTTTGAGACCAGCCTGGGCAACATGGTGAGAACCCGTCTCTACAAAAAAGACAAAAATTGCCCAGGCATGGTGGTACATGCCTGTAGTCTCAGCTACCAGGGAGGCTGAGGTGGGAGGATCCCCTGAGCCCAGGAAATTGAGGCTGCAGTGAGCCAAGATGGCACTACTGCACTCCAGTCCTGTCCCAAAACCAAACACAAGCAAAAGGTGACAGAATATGGTTTAAGAACGCATAATGTGTAGGAATGCTGCTTAAACCCCGCCAGAGGAGAAGTTCGCATTCCGGATGGCGTCCCCCAGGGGAGGGCGCGTGGACGGGAGCGGGGCTGGGGCTTTGGGGCCGGCGAGGCAGGTGCACTCACCAGCGTCTGCTGTGTGGTTAGACCTCGTCATTGCGTAGTTGTATACACACATTAACTCCTAATGAACTAGAAAGTGAACATCAAAAATGACACCTCGAGGTATTAATAATTGTTGAAGCTGGGCAATGGGGACATGGAAGTTCATGGTACTGCTTTTGTGTGTATCGACATTTTCCATTATAAATGTTAAGAATGATGAGAGCCTCAGCAGGACAATACCCAGCCCCGTGATGGCTGTGTCACTGCACGGGGCGGGCTCCCATCCACGCCCCTTCTCAGAAGAGTCGGGAGCCCCCACTTTCCTCTTGGCCTTTCCACTCCTGTGCTTTGTGAAGTCATCTCTACTTCTGATTCCTCTTGGATTCTTGTAGGATGTTTGAAGAAAGGGGGATGTGGGCAGTTTCTGAATCAACCCCTTTTTCCACCACCCTTCCCACACAGGCAGGGGGCCTTGGAGTGGTGGCAGTGGAGCCGGGATTTGAGTAGGGTCGCCGTGGACAGGGTGGTGTGTGGACCATGTAGACCATCGTGGTGTAGCCGAAGCTCATGGGTTTACTTTTTGTGACTTTGAGCTTTTTGTTTTTTCTTTTTTTTTTTGAGACAGGGTCTCACTCTGACTGCCCGGGTTGGAGTGCAGTGGTGTGATCACCGCTCACAGCAGCCTCAACCTCCCGGGCTCACGTGATGCTCCCACTTCAGCCTCTCCAGTAGCTGGGACTACAGGTGCGTGACACTACACCTGGCTAATTTTTTGTACAGATGGGGTTTAGCCATGTTGCCCAGGCTGATTTCAAACTCCTGGACTCAAGCAATCTGCTGGCCTTGGCCTTCCAAAGTGCTGGGATTACAGGCGTGAGCCACCGTGACTCTGAGCTTTATAGTACCTTTTTTCCCCCGAGCCATTCTTGGACATCCGGGATGAGAGACGGCTTCAGCTTTAAGGTCTGTAGGTTTTCACAGAGGTAGGATTTAAGTTCTGTCATCTTCGGCAAGTGAAGCTCTCCCACCCGCGTGCCCAAGCCCTGGCTCTGCCCTAACTCTAATCCTCTCTCCCTTCCCGCCCCGCCCCTTCATCGACCCTTGCCTCAGTGGAAATGGACATTTAACATGGAATGTTCATGGTGGTAACGCTAGCCGTCTCCACGTCATCTTTTTGTCTGTTACCATTAGAGGCGATTTTTTTCAGATTTGGGAGAAGGATTTCAAATGACTTCCCTTCGAGCTGCAGGGCTATCTTGCGCATCTTGACCTCCACACATTTCTGGGAGAACTCCTCGTGCAGCAGGACATCAGGTGGTAAAGGTGCGCTCTCGCCAGCCAGAGGCGGGGTCTCTGTAGACTCCATGGGGCCCTGGCTTTCGGGATCTGTCCGGACCACCCTCCCCTGGCTTTTGTAGCAGGGCTCTCACGGGGCTGTTGATGTGGGAAGCCCCCCACCACAGATGGCCTTTCTCTAGCAGCTAAGGTGACCTTCATTTTGGGCCTGAGAGGGCCAGCTGGCTTGGAATTGTGGGAGAGAAAATGGAGGGTGCCCTGACCCCCAAGCCTCGCAAACCGAACTATTGCTCCACCCACTGGGTCACATAGGAGTCTATAGGTGTCTCAGACTCGGAAAGTTGAACCCGAGCCCCTGACTTCACTTCACCTCCTCAGTTCTGTTTCTCAGCAGCTGGCTGCACTGTTCACCTGGCTGCTCAGAACAAAAGCTTTAATCTTTGACTTCTGTCATTTCCCACATAATTGATCAGCAAAACCTGTCAGCTTTGCTTCCAGACTGCATCCCAGACCTCTGTCATCACCTCCACCCACACGTGGGGTCCAGCTGCCATCCTCGCCCGCTGTGCTGTTGTGGTCACCCTGGCTTGGTCTCCTTGCTTCCGTTGCTGTTCCCCTAAGTCCCGTCTCAAGAGCAGGGAGACCCTTTTGTAAAGCCGCTCCCTGATCCAGACCCTCTGTCTCATACAGAGCAACCCCCAAAGCTGCTGGGCGCCGGCTCCTGTCTCCGGCTGTCTGCTTCCTCTGTGCCCACCAGGCCAGCCCACCTCTCCTAGCACTGTCCGGCATGCACTGCCTCAAGGCTTTCTCTGAGCCGCCCTCACCCACCTGTCAGCGAGGCTTCCCTGGCAACCGTCCTGAACAGCAGCATGTGTCCCGGCCACTGTACTCTGCCTCAGTCTTCCCCACGGCGCTTACCCCTGCCTCTGTCTGTCTCTGTCTGTCTGTCTCTTCCAACAGGAATAAAAACATAAATGTTCTTGCTGTACTCCTGGTGCCTAGAGCTGTGCCTGACATTTGGTCGGCATCCACAAATGTTTTTGAACGAATGATTAACCAAACGAAAGGCTGCCAGAAGTATCCGGAAGCATGGCCTTTGGGATGGACAGATGCTCCTGTGGCTTCCATGCTCTGCGGAGCCCCAGTCCCAGCTCGCCACGGCTCTTTATCAGCTGTGCTCCAGGGCTGCTGTCCGCACTCTGCCCTTCTGGCCTGTCCCTCTCTCCCCTCCTGTCCCTTTCCTTCTGTTTCCCGGGCCTCTCCCTTCAAGTTGAGTAGTTTCCATTGCCCTCTTTGTTTTCCGAGTTTTATTTATTTATTATATTTTATTTTTTGGGGGGACGGAGTCTCGCTGTCATGCAGGCTGGAGTGTAGTGGCATGATCTCAGGTCACCGCAACCTCCGCCTCCTGGGTTCAAGCAGTTTTCCTGCCTCAGCCTCCCAAGTAGCTGGGATTAGAGGTGCCCGCCACCACACCCAGCTAATTTTTGTATTTTTAGAAGACATGGGGTTTCACCATGTTGTCCAGACTGGTCTCGAACTCACGACTTTAGGTGATCTGCCCACCTCAGCCTCCCAAAGTGCTGGGATTACAGGTGTGAGCCACTGCGCCCGGTCTTGTTTTCCAAGTTTTAATGCCCTTCACGAATGAAGAAACAAAGAGGTCAGCACGTACCCGCCCCTCCTGGGATGGTCAGATGTCCATGACACCCCTCTTCCTGTGGGCTCAGGCCCCACCTCCCCAGGCCCCTGGGTTCCTAAGGCCGGGGCTCCTCTCTCCTTACTGATCTCACTGAAGAAGGCCAGGTGCCTGTCTCCTGCCACCTAAGGAGATGTGGGGGCGTGGATTCCTTGTCTGTGAATGGAGCCGCTAAGCTTGGGGCTCCTCAGGCGCCTTGGCTGTTTCCTTTAGCCGTATCTCAGCCTCCCTCCGCTGTGCCCAGCTCTGCAGAGGCTCCATGTCTGTGGCTGGCTATGCTGTGTGGAGACCCCTACTCCACTCTGTGTAGGAATCGTTTGTCCCAGAGATCAGATCGAACTCCTTGGGATGGGCGAGCCGTAGGCCTTCAATCAAGGCTCACTGACCAGGGCTGGCATGCAGTTGGTGCCTGGTGCTGACCCTGGGGCTGCTGTGGAAGCTTCTCAGTGGAGGCTCATGATTGGTGCCTGAGTGAGTGAGGAGCACCCGCCATGGGGGCCCAGACAGCCCTTCCAGGCACCAGGAGGGCTACACCCCTTGCCTCCGAGGCCTGCTCACTGTCACTGGCTGCCCGGCTGTTGCAGTTCCCATCACTGTTTATTCCTTCCTCTGTGTAGGAGTTGGTGTCCTGCCTGCGCTCAGGATGAGGGGGAATCTGGCCCTGGCGGGCGTTCTAATCAGCCTGGCCTTCCTGTCACTGCTGCCATCTGGACATCCTCAGCCGGCTGGCGATGACGCCTGCTCTGTGCAGATCCTTGTCCCTGGCCTCAAAGGTAACCGCTCCCTGGACTCTGGGCTGCTGGGCAGTGGCCTCCGGGCCAGCTGAGAGACTCCCATGCAACTGCGCAGTTCCACGGAAAAGCACAAAGCCCGAGCAAATCTGCTTACCCCACTGGGTCTCAGTTTCCCCATCTGGAAATCAAGGGTTGGGTGACATGATGTCTAAACTGTCTTCGGCCATGGAATTCCTAATTCTGAAGATAGCAATTTATTTGCAACTCAGCCCTCTCCAGGGGGACCTTGCTGGAAGGCACCTGGCTTTGCGTCAGACCCTGCACACATGGCCTCGTGTGATCCTCCCCATGAGATGATCTCATGTGGACCATTTTACAGATAAGGAAATTTGAGGGTCAGAGAAAATTTGCAACTTGTGTTAAGTTCCCAAAGTGTGCTTCTACATTGCTTCCTGAGAGCTCTTAATATTTTATTTTAAAAATTAAAAAATCCCTGGTGGTCTAGTGGTTAGGGGGAAAAAAAAAGACAGGAACTTTTTTTTTCTTGTTGCTTTGTCTGTAATCTGCTCCCGGATAGAGATAGTTCTGCAGGTCAGGCATGGGTGAGAAAGTCCCTGAGGCTGCGGTACCTGAAGACTCCAGAGCAGCATCTTCAAGTAAGAAAATCACCAGCTTCTACAAAGCAGAGGCAACAGGTCCCCAAGCCTGGGGGAGCCCGGTGTGAAATGAAAATGTGGGCCCCTTGTTCAAAATTACAGAACCCAAGAAGGGACAGCAGAGTGTGTGCCAGTGTTGGGTGGCAGGGCCGGGGCTGCACCGGCGGCAGCAGAGTCCAGGCTGCTGCTGAGGGGAGTCACGTGGGTGCTGAGGAGGGGGAGGGGGAGTCACGTGGGTGACGAGGAGGGGGAGGGGAGTCAGGTGGGTGCTGAGGAGGGGGAGGGGAGTCACGTGGTTGGTGAGGAGGGGGAGGGAGAGTCACGTGGGTGCTGAGGAAGGAGAGGGGGAGTCACGTGGGTACTGAGGAGGGGGAGGGGCACCTTGACCGTTTGCAACCTGAATCCGGTCCGCCCCCTCCTCATCCACGGGCTGCTTGGGCCTTCAGCTTCTCTTGTGGAGCGTCTGCAGCTCTTTTTATTGAAACATTAGAGAAAAGTAGATTCAAACCCATGATCAAAACAGTCACCACGAAAGACAAACCCTGCTCAGCCCGTGTTGTACAAAATGAAAAGGTCAGCCCTCTCCCGGGGCACAGGGTCCGGACAGCTCGGGGCCACCCTGCCAGGCTGTGCAGCTCTGGCTGGGGGCTTTTTTCCGGCTGTGTTCACCCTGCTGTTGGAAACCAAGTGGACTGTCCTGCAGCCCAGAAAAGCCCAGTGGCCTTTGTGCTTTTAATTGTGATAAATGTGCCTGCTTTAGAAAATGTTTAATTATGTTGGAAGCAACTTAAACTGTTGGACGCCTACGGCTCTCTCAGAAGTTTTGGTGAAAGTGGCTTTGGCCCTGACTTTGTGGTAGCGTGTGTGGGTTTGTGAGTGGAACCTTCAGCTTTAGGTTGGAAACCGTGGCTGTGGAGAGCTGGACTTTTGGCTGTGGAGGTCACGTCGCTGCCCGATGTGGTGGGTGCCTCCGAGTCCCTACGGTTCTCTTCCCTGCGCCCTGCCAGGTCAGTAGCCCGCACTGGTGGGGGCCGTGGGGTGGGCTCCAGGGTCCTTTCTGGACGCCGTCTTTCCCAGGTGCTGTTGGGAGGGTCCTTCCCAGCTGTCCACGTCCTGGGTCCCCTGGATGTGCTGTCATTTCCCACATGGGTAGGGTCCCTTCTCAACCTTCGCAGGCTGGGAAGTAGGGCAGGTCTGAGAGTGCTGTGGGTCAGCCGTCCTGCGTGACGGGTCACCTGTCCTCCCAAGCCTCGGCCTCCTGGTCCGTGAGGTTGGGGAGGTGATGTCAGCTTTGGGTTCTGTGGGGATGCAATGGTGGCACCAGGAGTGGGCACACAGTGACTGGGGACCCAGCCCCTGCTCCCTGCTCTGGGACAGTGACTTACAAAGCACTAACCCTGTGCAGGCAGCGAGCCCGACCAGGGAGCAGATCAGGTGTCCGTCCAGCACGCGCCCCGCGAGTCCGCAAGCGAGAGGCGAGCACCAGGGGCAAGGAGCGGTTTAAAAGGATTCAGGATACCCAGCATGTCAGGAATTGGGTTACTCAATGGAGAAAATGGTGTGTGCCAGCAGACTTCATCCCTGCCGGCCCCAGCATGTGCCGTAGCCCCCCAGGGTCGCTGGAGGTCAAAGAGGAGAGGCAGCGTGCGGCACAGTGCCAGCTTCTAAGGAAACAGACACACACGCAGTCACCATTCATTAGACAAACGTCTGTTGAGAATCTACCAGGCAGGCTCAGGGCTGGGATGAAGAAGCCACGGCCTGTCTCCTCACAGTCCCGCCGTTCAGCCCCGGACACGGGGTGGCATCTGGTCTGAGAAACACAGCACGCGCCGCCCCCCCAACCCCCACACCCCTTGTGTTTTGGATCCTGAAACCTCTGCCAACTCCACATTTGGCTGGAGAATCTTCCTGGGCACACGTGTCAGGCTGCCGCTGACTGCTGGTGGTGCTTGAGATGACATTTATTTGCCATTCCAGGCCATTTCAGATAATAATAATATATTATCTTTACATTTAGAGGGAATAATATATTGTCTTTACATTTAGAATGACAACTCCTTTTAATGGGGAAAAAAAGTCTTTTTTTAATGGTTAAAAAAATGGCTGTAGGTGAGAAAACATTTATCTGTATTAACAAATGTGTTTCCCAGAAATATGAAAGGTCATAGTTCTTCTTATAGGCTTTATCAAATTAATTTTTTTTTTTGAGATGGAGTTTCTCTCTTGTTGCCCAGGCTAGAGTGCAATGGTGCGACCTTGGCTCACTGCAACCTCTGCCTCTTAGGTTCGAGTGATTCTCCTGCCTCAGCCTACCAAGTAGCTGGACTATCGGCGCACACCATCACGCCCGGTTAATTTTTGTATTTTTAGTAGAGACGGGGTTTCACCATGTTGTCCAGGCTGGTCTCGAACTCCTGACCTCAGGTAATCCACCCGCTTTGGCCTCCCAAAGTGCTGGGATTACAGGTGTGAGCCACCATACCTGGCCTATCAAATTAATTTTAAAATCATTTACTGCCATTCTTTAAAACAACATTGATAAAACCAGTAATGGGGCCTGAATAACATGCGCTGTGGGAGGTTTGCTCTTCTGACACCTGACGGCCTGTCTGTGCCGTCTCCCCTTGTGTAGAACGAGCCAGGCAGGCTGAGGTCCTGGCTTTCTCCTCTCTGACTTCCCATGGCCCTGGGGTGCCGTGGCACTTGTTGTGGCCAGCAGGGATGTGAAGTCGCTGGCACACGAGTTTGTTCAGCTTGTAAGCAGGTGGCGTGACAGTCAAGCACTGCCCACGGATCTTCCTCAACTGGCTATAAATATGTCGAAGTATCTTAGGTTCTCAATAAAATAACTGACATGCGCCTTCCTAGCTGGGTTGGAAATGACCCCAAATACAATCTAGGTAAAAGATTTTTGCTCGTAGATTTATACATGATTTGCAGGGAAGCCAAGCAAATAGTAAATGTCAGCCACGTTTTGTTTCTTTGAGCAAGGAGAGAGCTGCATTGTGGTGATGGTGGAAGTGAGCCAGCAGTTGAAATGTTAGCCTCTCCTGGTAGAGAAATAACTTGTCATTAGAACTTTATATAGTCAATCATCCTGAAAATGAAAAGGATGTGGGAAAAATGTCATTGTGCTCGCTGGGTCTACATTACAAAATGCATGGAGTGTTGAGTGGGGACGTGTATAGAAATCCTGCTCTGGAGTCATTACCTGCAGGGACATACATCTTTATGACCCCTGGGACCAGTGGACAATGAACACTTCAAACCTTGCCAAATTGGCCAGGTGCAGTGGGTCACGCCTGTGATCCCGGCACTTTGGGAAGCCGAGGTGGGAGGATGACTTGAGCCCGGGAGTTTGAGACTGCCCAGGGCAACAGAGTAAGACCCTATCTCTGGAAAACAAAAAAACAAAAAACAAAAACAAAACAAAACAAAACCCTGCCAAATTGTGAACAGTGCTTGAAAACAGCCTTGGTTCTTAAGATGCGTGGACAGGGCAAGTCTACAAGGCGGAGGCGATGGGGACCGTGGAGAAACCAGGGCAGCCCCGCCGTGGATGGGAGGCCTCTGTACTCTCTGGTCCTCAGTGCTGTTGGTCCTGAACCAGGGATTAAAATACTTTTTCTCGTGACAACCAGCACGGTGTCTTCCAGGGCATATTTTGTTCAATCCCCATCAGAGCTGAGGAGGACCAGGCTGGGAGGGCTTACACTGGGTTTTGCACAGGAAGGAAAGCGGTTTCTGACTCCAGGTTTGGGTTCCCCACACTGCAGGCACAGCCGTGAGGCATTTGGGGTGCCTGCTGCCCAGCACTGGCTGAAATGCGCCTGGCCCTGTACAACTACAGACACAGGTCCATTAAGCAGAGCCCTTGGGAGATGGCATGTAAGTGGGTTTTGTGATTAGCTGAGAGATATAAAGAAAACCTGTGTTAAATCCTCTTCTTTAGAAAGTCTTGCTGTTTTTAATGACTTATTATTCTTTCTCTCCTGCTTTAGTAACAAGAGTTTGTGGGACACAGTGTAATGTGTGGTGCTTTTCAGGGTCTTTCCGTGCCTCCAGTTGTTACTATGAACTATTTTTCTTTTCTTTGATTTTTTTTTTTTAGAGACAGGATCTTGCTCTGTCACTCAGGCTGGAGTGCAGTGGTGCGCTTATAGCTAACTGCAGCCTGCAACTCCCGGGCTGAAGAGCTCCTCCTACATCAGCTTCCTGAGTGGCTGGGACTGCAGGTGCACAGCAACACATCCTGCTATTTTTTTTTTTTTTTTTTTGAAATGGAGTTTCGCTCTTGTTGCCCAGGCTGCAGTGCAATAGCGTGATCTTGGCTCACTGCAACCTCTGCCTCCTGGGTTCAAGCGATTCTCCTGCCTCAGCCTCCAGAGTAGCTGAGATTATAGGCACCCACTACCATGCCTGGCTAATTTTTGTATTTTTAGTAGAGACGAGGTTTTACCATGTTGACCAGGCTGGTCTCAAACTCTTGACCTCAGGTGATCCACCCGCCTTGGCCTCCCAAAGTGCTGGGATTACAGGTGTGAGCCACCATGCCCAACCCCTGCTAATTTTTTTGTAGAGATGTGGTCTTGCTATATTACCCAGGCTGGTCTCAAACTCCTGCCTTTAAATGATCCTCCTGCCTTGGCCTCCCAAAGTGCCAGGATCACAGGCATGAGCCACTGCACCTGGCCAACCAGTTTTTAAAAATCAGGTTAGAGATAGGCAGATGGATGCAGGTGGAGGTTGGTCAGAAGCTGTCATGACAAACTTGTCCTTACTGCTTTATCTTTAGGAGGAGAGGAGACGAGGGTGAGTAGTCATGCTGGTTAGTGAGTCTCGCTCTGAGGTTTTGAAGCCTGAGCAAGGCGTGGTAAAGACACACTGGTGTGCCAGCACATCCCAGCTTGGACATGTCACTTGATTCTCGTAGCTGTGTCTTCACCTCTAGAGTGGACATAGTGCCCGCCCCATGTAGGGGGAGAGGTGAAATTATTATGCAAATAAGTGAATGCCGTGTACAAACTCCAGGAGCTTTCTTAAGCGGTATGAGAAACACTGGCAGACCTGCTTAGTGTTGATTCTTTACGAGTACTGATGGAGCACCTGCCTTCTTCCTGGTGCTCTGGGGGACCGAGGGTTGGGTGAGATGGAGCTGTGTCTTCTCAGAGCTTTCAGCCAGTGGGAGAAAGAGCAGACTGCTGTCATGTAGGCGGTGTGAAATGCTTTATGAAGGAAACATTCTTCCGCCCTCATCTCAGCCACAATCACTGTTGGCCTGGACCGTGGCATGGGTGGTCAGGTTATCCCCATGAGCTCCAGGCATGAAGTCCCTGGGCTGCCTACTGCCTCGGGCTCGTGGCTCGCTCTGCCCAACCACCTGGCTTCCCGTCATCCCCTCCAGCCCTTCCCCCTTGTCTGTGCACCTGCTGACCCTGTCCTCAGAACTTCTTACTCTGTGCCTGGCTACCCCTGCTCAGCAGCTTAGCCTGAGAACCACCCCTCAGAGGGGCTTTTCAGATCTTGCCGTCTAAATTATGGCTCCTTTGTTGAGGTTATTGCCTCATTTTATTCTTGCGTCCGGTGTTGCTAATGAGAATTCTTATGTCCATCTGATTCTCATTCACAGGTATGCAGTCTTTAAAACTGTTTTTCCCTCCTGGGTAGCTGACAGCATTTTCTCTTTATTCTTGGTGTTCTGCGGTGTCACTCTGACGTGTCTGAGTTACTTTTCTCTGATTTTCCCCGTGTGGTTCTCTGCAGGCCCTTTCACAGAGTTCTTTCATGGCTTTCCTTAGCGCTGGGAAATCGCAGCTACTAAATCTTCGCAGCCACGAAGGCTTTGTTCCTCTCTTTCCGGAATTGCTGTCAGAGCGACATTGGCATTTGTGAGTTTTTCCTTCAACTCTCAACTTTGTAACTTCAAAACAAACAAACAAAGCCTGCATTTCTTATTAGTACTGCCCTGTGAACAGTGCTTCCTCCTCACCGCTGGCTCCACGAGGCCTCTTCATCCTTGGCCACCGGGGACTCGCCTTTCTGCGGAGTGGCTCCCGCACAGCGTCTCTGCTCGGCTCTTTCCGCTGCAGTGTGCTGTTGTTCCCGGACTGGCCTCTCCCATGTCATGAGGACCTCCGTTCACTGATTGCACAGTCAGCGTCCGGCTGCTCCACTGTTCCGTCTTCTCTGTTCTTTCTTCTGCACGATGCTGGTGCCCCTGAAACCTCTGGGGATTCTTAATGCTGAGTTTATCTTGTTAGTGGATATTTCTTGCTAAACTGTCAATACTTCTCTTTTCTTCTTACAAGATAAGAAAGCAAACTTGAGAACTACTTGGAGCCTCAGAGCAGCATGTGAGTGTTGATCGTGGGTCAGCCCAGGGGCAGCCCACAGGCTTTTCAGCAGGTGGCCCTGCGGGGCTGTGGCTGTGGCACGGGGGTGATGTGGGGATGGGCCTGCCACCATCGCTGTGCTTTTCTCTTTGTTACTTGGATTTAAATGGAAAGTCCCCTCCGTGAGGCCAGATAATCAGCTTTGGGGATTTTGTGGAGGGATCTGTAATCTCAACTGAGCCTCTCTCCAAGACAAGGTGTGTGGGCCACAAGGTGTGTGGGCGGCAAGCCGTCCAGGTGCCGAGGCAAGAGACCGAGGGCATGAGCTGGTCCAGTATGATAAAATATATAAAACAACAAGAGTTATACTAGAGTATATATGCTCTCTCTATATATAGGGTTGTTTTATATATTTTATTATACTGGAACAGCTTGTGCCCTTGGTCTCTTGCCTTGGCACCTGGATGGCTTGCCGCCCACAAAAGTGCAAATGGAGAGTTATAGAGAAGTAAAGTTTACGTGAACGCTGGCACAATTGTGCAGAGAGGGAAGGTGAACTTGTAGCATATCAGCGCACACACACGCGCACACATACACATGCACACCTATGCACATGCGGACACGCACACACATGCACACGCGCACCCACGCACACGCATGCACACATGCACACACACTCCCTGTCTGCAACCATTCAGAGGAGGGATAGTGCAGCAGGTAAGAAATGCGGCCTTATAAAAATGACTACAGAGCTGAGTCCCAGCCAGCAGAGTGGCCCTGTTGAGAGAATCCGGAAGAGCCTCCCAGAGAACCAGGTGAGAAGGCAGACCCTGGACAGGAGCCGGCTGACCAGGCAGGCTGGGCAGAGGGCACAGAGTAGGGAAAGACCGGGGTCCGATGTAGAGACCACACTGAGGAGAGGCTCAAGTACTGAACGTCATTTATAGCTGAATCTAGAGACATAATAGAATTCCATTTGTTTCAGGACAGTCATTTTGGTGTGGATTAGAGTGGGGGGAGAAGACTGGAGCGGAGGTGTTGGTGTCCATAGGCCTTCCTGGGGCCCTTGGCCTCACTGCACACATCTCTGAACTGTGCCTTGTAGGGTGTCTCCACCAGTGATTCACCCTCTGTCTCCTGCACCTGCTGAGCCCTGGAAGCGGGTGGACGTGCCCACCTGGTCACAGGCAGCCCCCATGGTGGAGGCCCTGGCTGAGCAGGAGCCTGTGCCCTGGGGGGCTCACACTGACGGGGCCAGGGGGATGCTGACATAGTTCATCCTTCCCTGAGTACCAAGCAGATGAAGCTCAGGGAGAGGTCGGGGTGACGCTTCCCATGGGGGCGCCTGGAGACGCTGCCGCCCTTCTCATTGGTGTTAGGGTTGGGGAGAGCCGGCGTTTAGACGGCACTGTGCGCCCAGGGACAGACTAGGAGCCCGCCAAGAGGGGTAACTGGTGAGAGAAACACAGGCCCTTTCTAAGAGCCCGCCAAGAGGGGTAACTGGTGAGAGAAACACAGGCCCTTTCTAAGAGAGAAGGTAGGGCAGGGAGACAAATAGCCCTAAAAGCAGAATCAGGGGCACCCAGGGTAGGGGCTGGGCTGCAGGCGGGGAGGTAGGTGGGGAGAGAAGGGGCTTGGCCACCTGCAGGGACCCGGGGAGAACGCTTCTAACTGTTCTTCCTCCACAAATCACTCTGAGACGCTGTGCTGGCCAGACGAGCTGCTAAATGGATGTGACTTCTTCCACAGGGGATGCGGGAGAGAAGGGAGACAAAGGCGCCCCAGGACGGCCTGGAAGAGTCGGCCCCACGGGAGAAAAAGGTACCTGCAGCCCTGGGCCGGCCCTCAGAGCTCTGAGGATGGAGGCACCGCTCCTGCCAGAGCCGGGTGGGGAGGTGGGGGTGGTGGTTCCCCTGAGGACAGGCCCTGCCCTCTGGGTCCCAGGGAGGCAGACGGCATGGGACTTGGCTCGGGAGCAGAGAGGGGAGAGTGCTCCTTCAGCACTGCTCCTTGTGCTGACCTGTGGGGCCCTAGGAAAGAAAGTGTGTCCTGGAACTCAGCAGAGGCTCCTGGCCCCTTTAAGCCTCATCTGTAAGACGGGAATAATAGCTTCCAGATCATTTGTGAGCGCTAAGTGAATCAGTGTCGTTATGAAGGCGGCGTGGCAGAGTACACAGATAGGACCCTCATCACTTTGCGTCTGTCTCCTCCTTCGTAAAGTCGTGTGATTGTGCCTGCCTCGTGGGACTGTGCCGAGGCTCATGGGAGCTAGATCATACATGTAAAGGAAATGTATCATGTGTAAAGTAGCTGCACAGTGCATGGCAGGGGTTAAATATATGGTGGCTATTATCTTTATATACTCCTTGTTACTGCTTAAAATTTTTTTAAGTGTTTTTTCTTTTTCTTTTTTCTTTTTTTTTTTTTTTGAGACTGAGTCTTGCTCTGTTGCCCAGGCTGGAGTGCAGTGGCACAGTCTTGGCTCACTGTAAACTTCTCCTCCCAGGTTCAAGCTATTCTCCTGCCTCAACCTGTTGAGTAGCTGGCATGTGCTATCACACCCAGCTAATTTTTTTTGGGGGGGGTATTTTTAGTAGAGACTAGGTTTCACCATGTTGGCCAGGCTGGTCTCGAACTCCTGGCCTCAAGTAATACATTTTTTCCAAGTCATTAAAGATTGTCTCTAGAAATGCTTTCTCAGTATGTACACATCATTCTATGAGAACATATACTACAGTTAGCCAACCCCCCAACCAATCTTTTAACATTGGAGAGTTAAGTTGTTTCCAATTAAAAAAAATTATTATAACAACACAAAGATAATTAAATATATATTTAAGCCCATACACTGTTTTTTGAAATGTTTTTGAGGTATAATTTATGGACATTCTCATTTTGAGATTACCATGCAATCAGTTTTGACCATTGCACTTGCCCGTACCCTCGTCCTAAGCAAGAGCTGGAACATTCTTTTTTTTTTTTTTTTATCAGCTTTCCTTTTATTAAGTTTAGAGAGGAACAATTCTAAGTAAAGCTTTAAAAAATCTTCAACACAGATATTTTTTATAGGCAATACAGAAGGAGAGGATGACCAATAAGGGTGCTCAGAGTAAAACTCCTAAAGTTGCACAAGTTTAGAAGAAAATTTCTTATAATGAAAGGACATGAGTATCTAGATTGAACAGAACTACCAGAAACCTGGCAAAGTAAACGAAAAAAAGATTCATACCAAGACACCTGACTTTGAAATTTCAGAACACAAAGATAAAAACAAAATCCAAAATTTTCCAGACACTAAATATCACATACAAAGAATTAGGAATCCGAATAACATCAGTTTTCCCAATATTAGCAGTTGAAGAAAGAACAGTACGTTTAAAATCCTGAGGGAAACTTATTTCTATTCAAGAATTCTATACCCAGCTAAACTATCCATCAAGGCTGAGAGCAGAATAAAATATTTTCATGTATTTCAGTTCACAACAATGTACCTCATATGCACCCTTTCTCAGGAATCCACTGAGAAATAGTTTCTTTTTTTTTTTTTCCAAAGGGATTTTATTTTATTTATTTATTTATTTATTTTTAGTATTTATTGATCACTCTTGGGTGTTTCTCGCAGAGGGGTATTTGGCAGGGTCATAGGACAACAGTGGAGGGAAGGTCAGCAGACAAACAAGTGAACAAGGGTCTCTGGTTTTCCTAGGCAGAGGACCCTGCGGCCTTCCGCAGTGTTTGTATCCCTGGGTACTTGAGATTAGGGAGTGGTGATGACTCTTAACGAGCATGCTGCCTTCAAGCATCTGTTTAACAAAGCACATCTTGCACCGCCCTTAATCCATTTAACCCTGAGTGGACACAGCACATGTTTCGGAGAGCACGGGGTTGAGGGTAAGGTCATAGATAAACAGCATCCCAAGGCAGAAGAATTTTTCTTAGTATAGAACAAAATGGAGTCTCCCATGTCTACTTCTTTCTACACAGACACAGCAAGAATCTAATTTCTCTATCCTTTCCCCACATTTCCCCCTTTTCTATTCGACAAAACTGCCATTGTCATCATGGCCTGTTCTCAATGAGCTGTGGGGTACACCTCCCAGACAGGGTGGCTGCCGGGCAGAGGGGCTCCTCACTTCCCAGAAGGGGGTGGCTGGGCAGAGGCACCCCCCACCTCCCGGACGGGGCGGCTGGCCAGGCGGGGGCTGCCCCCGACCTCCCTCCCGGACAGGGCAGCTGGCCAGGCGGGGGCTGCCCCCCCACCTCCCTCCCGGACGGGGCGGCTGCCGGGTGGAGATGCTCCTCACTTCCCAGACGGGGCGGCTGCCGAGCGGAGGGGCTCCTCACTTCTCAGACTGGGCGGCTGCCGGGCGGAGGGGTTCCTCACCTCTGAGACGGGGCGGCCGGGCAGAGACGCTCCTCACCTCCCAGACGGGGTGGCGGTCGGGCAGAGACACTCCTCAGATCCCAGACGGGGTTGTGGCCGGGCAGAGGCGCTCCTCACATCCCAGATGGGGCAGCGGGGCAGAGGCGCTCCCCACATCTCAGACAATGGGCGGCCAGGCAGAGACGCTCCTCACTTCCCAGACGGGGTGGCGGCCGGGCAGAGGCTGCAATCTCGGCACTTTGGGAGGCCAAGGCAGGCGGCTGGGAGGTGGAGGTTGTAGCTAGCCGAGATCACGCCACTGCACTCCAGCCTGGGCAACATTGAGCACTGAGTGAATGAGACTCCGTCTGCAATCCTGGCACCTCGGCAGGCCGAGGCTGGCAGATCGCTCCCGGTTAGGAGCTGGAGACCAGCCTGGCCAACACAGCGAAACCCCGTCTCCACCAAAAAAATACGAAAACCAGTCAGGTGTGGCGGCGCGCGCCTGCAATCCCAGGCACTCGGCAGGCTGAGGCAGGAGAACCAGGCAGGGAGGTTGCAGTGAGCCAAGATGGCAGCAGTACAGTCCAGCTTCAGCTTGGCATCAGAGGGAGACCGTGGAAAGAGAGGGAGAGGGAGACCATGGGGAGAGGGAGAGGGAGACCGAGGGGAGAGGGAGAGGGAGAGGGAGGCCATGGGGGGAGGGAGAGGGAGAGGGAGACCGTGGGGAGAGGGAGAGGACTGGAACATTCTTATTTCACTTAGCGTAATGCCCTCCAGGTTCATCCAGGTCACAAATGCTGGGATTTTCTTATATTTCAAGACTGAATAATATTCCGTTATATATGTGCCATGTTTTCTTTATCCACTGATTAGTCAACAGATGCGTAGGTTGTTCTCATGTGATGGCCGTTGTGAATAATGCTGCAGTCAGCATGAAACTGTAGGGATCTCTTCAAGATCCGATTTCATTCCTTTGGCTATGGACCCAGTAGTGACATTGCTGGATCATGTGTTAGTTCTGCTTTTGATTTTTTCTTTTCTTTTTTTTTTTTTTTAGTTTTTAAACTTTTTATTTGCATATTTAAAAAATTGTGCATTCCAATAATTAAAATCATTTGACAAAAAAAAAAAAAATGGCTCTCTGATTAAACTGCATTACAGCCTGCAGGACACCTTGGGCCAGCTTGGTTTTACTCTAGATTTCACTGTCGTCCCACCCCACCTCTTCCTTCACCAACATGCAAGTTCTTTCCTTCCCTGCCAGCCAGCCAGACAGATGGGAGAGGCAGGCGCGGCCTTCGGTGTCCGTAGTTCTTTGATGTGAAAGGGGCAGCACAGTCATTTAAACTTGATCCAACCTCTTTGCATCTTACAAAGTTAAACAGCTAAAAGAAGTAAAATAAGAAGGCAATGCTTGTGGAATGTACAGTGCATATTGGCAGCGCACGCCTCATTACGATTCGCCTGCTTGCTTCTCCTGTTCAGTCGTTTCTTTGGAAGGCAGTGGATTTTTCTCTTGAGTCTCTGTCTTCTTCAGTTTCGACTTATCAAATTTCTCGATCTCAGCCATATCGGGTTTGTCAGACATGGTTGTGGAGGAAAAGCGGAGCGAGGCGTGCGAGAACGAGAGAAGTCTGGTCTGTGCAGTGGCCACCACCGAGTTGTCGCTTTTGATTTTTTCAAGGAGCCTCTGTGCTGTTTTCCATTCCCACTAGCGATGTCTAAGGGCTCGCCTTTCTCCACATCTTCTCCAATGCTTACTCTCTTTTGACTTTTTGATACCAGCCATCCTAACAGGTGTGAGGTAATGTCTCATTGTGGCTTTAGTTTCTATTTTCCTGATAATTGATGATGTTGACCGCCTTTCCATAAACCTGTTGGACATTTGTATGTCTTCTTAGAAAAATATCTATTCAGATTCTTTGCCCATTTTTAAATTGGGTTATTTGTTTTTCGGCTATTGAGTTGTATGAGTTCCTTATATATTTTGGATATTAACCTCTTATCAGATATATGGTTTGCAAATACTGTCTTCCATTCCATAGGTACCTTTCTGTTTTGTTGATTGCTTTCTTTGCTATGCAGAAACTTGTTAGTTGGATAGGTTAGTACCACTTATTTATTTTTGCTTTTGTTGCCTGTGCTTTTGGGGTCATATCCAAAAAAATCATTGCCAAGACCAGTGTCAAGGAACTTTTCCCTTACATTTTCTTTTAGGAGTTCTGTGATTTCAGGTATTACATTTAAGTCTTCTATTTTGAGCTGATTTTTATGTATGGTATAAGACAAGGATTCAGTTTTGTTTTTTTGCATGTGAATATTCAGTTTTCCCAATAGCATTGTGAATTCTTTATGCCTTTGTTGAAGGTTAGTTGATTGTATATGCACTCATGGGCTTATTTCTGTGCTTTCTTCTCTGCTCTATTGTCTACGTGTCTGTTTTTATACCAGTGCTTGTTTGATCAAGTATACTGGTTTGATTACCATCTATCTGTAATATAATTTGAAATCAGGAAGTGTGATGCCTTCAGCTTTGTTTTTCTTGCTTAAGGCTGCTTTGGCTATACATGACCTTTTATGGTTTTACATGAATTTCAGGATTTTTTTTTCCATTTCTCTGAAAAGTGCCTTTGAAATTTTGATAGAGATTGCACTGAATCTGTAGATTGCTTTGGGTAGTATGGACATTTTGAAATATTAATTCTTTTGATCCACGAACAGATATTTTTTCCATTTATTTGTGTCTTCAATGTTTCATAGTTCTCAGTGTACAGGTACACAACACTTCCTTGGTTAAATTTATTCCTAAATATGTCATTCTGTTTGGTGCTACAGTCAAGGAGATTGTTTCCTTAATTTTTTTCAGGTGGCTCATTGTTAGTGTATAGAAATGCTGCTGATTTTCGTCTGTTGATTTTGTATCCTGCAACTTTACTGAATTTGTTTATTAGTGCTAACCAGTTTTTAGTGGAGTCTTTAGGGTTTTATTTATATAAGATTATGCCATCTGCAAACAGAGCCAGCTTTACCTCTCCCTTTCCAATTTGGATGGATCCCTCCCTCCCTCCCTCCTTCCTTCCTATCTCCCTCCCTCCTTCTCCCTTTCTCTTCCTTTCTTTCTCTCTTTCCTTTTCTTTCCTTTCCCCTTTCCTTTTCTCTCCTTTCTGCTTTCCTTTTCTCTTTCTTGCCTAATTGTTCTGGCTAGGACTTCCAGCACTATATTGAATACAAGAGGCGAGAATGGGCATCCTTGCCTTGTTTCTGATTTTAGAGTAAAGCTTTCAGCTTTTCACCAGTGAGTATGATGTTAGCTGTGGACTTCTCATACATGGCCTTTATTGTGTTGAGGTGCATTCTTTGTATATGTGCTTTCTTGAGAGCTTTTATCATGAAACAACACTGAGTTTTGTCAAACGTTCTTTCAGCATCTACTGATGATAATATGATGTTTATTCTTCATTCTGTTAATGTGGCATATCACATTTATTGATTTCTGTATGTTGAACCATCCCAGGCCTAAATTTTGCTTGATCATGGTGTATAATACTTTTTTTTTTGAGACAGAGTCTTGCTCTGTTGCCCAGGCTGGAGTGCGATGGCATGATCTCAGCTCACTGCAACCTCCGCCTCCTGAGTTCAACCGATTCTCCTGCCTCAGCCGCCCAAGTAGCTGGGATTACAGGCACGCACCACCACGCTCAGCAAATTTTTGTATATTTAGTAGAGATGAGGTTTCACCATGTTGGCCAGGCTGGTCTTGAAATCCTGACCTCAGGTGATCCACCTGCCTTGGCCTCCCAAAGTGCTGGGATTACAGGCATGAGCCACCGCGCCCGGCCGTGTATAATCTTTTTAATGTGCTGTTAAATTTGGTTTGCTAGCATTGCGTTGAGGATTTTTGCATCTGTGTTCATCAGGGATATTGGCCTGTAATCTTTTTTTCTTGTATTATTCTTGTCTGGCTTCGGTATCAGGGTAATGCTGGCTTTTAAAAATTAGTTCAGAAGTATTCTCTCTTCAATTTTTTGTAAGATTTTAGAAGGATTGGTATTAATTCCTATTTAAATTTTTGGTAAAGTTTGGCATGAGGCTACCAGGTCCTGGGCTTTTCTTTGATTGGAGATTTTTGACTACAGAATCAGTTTCATTACTGATCTGTTCAAATTTAGTATTTTTTCATTATTCAGTCTTGGTGGGTTGTATGTTTCTAGGAATTTATCCATTTCTTCTAGGTTATTCAAATTTTTGATGTATAATTATTCATATTACTCTCTTATGACCCTTCATATTTCTGTGGTATCAGTTGTAATTTCTCCATTGCAGTTCTGATTTTATTTGAGTTACCTCTTTTTTCTTCGTCTAGCTAAAGGTTCGTCAATTTTTTTTTTTGCCTTTTCAAAAAGCAACTCATAGTTTTGTTGCTTTGCTACAGCTTTTCTAGTCTCTATTTGATTATTTCTGCTCTGATCTTCGTTATTTCCTTACTTCTGCTAACTTTGGGCTTCATTTGCTTGTTTTTTTCTAGTCCCTTATGGTGTAAAGTTAGATTGTTTATTTGTAATCTTTATTTTCCCTCCATGTAGGTATTTATTGTTATAAACTTTCCTCTTAGAATATCTTTTTGCTGTATCCCATAAGTTTTTGTATGTTGTGTTTTCATTTTCATTTGTTTCAAGATATTTTTTGATTTCTTTTTTGACTCATAGATTGTTCAGGAATGTGTTGTTTAATTTTCTCATATTTGTGAATTTTTGTTTTCCTCCTCTTGCTGATTCCTAGTTTTATACTGTTGTGGTTAGAAGAGACGCTTGATACGATTTCAGTCTCCTTGAATTTGTTAAGACTTGTTTTGTGGCCTAACGTATGGTCTATCTCAAAGAATGTTCCGTGTGCACTGGAGAGGAATGTGTTTTCTGCTGCTGTTGGATGGAATGTTCTCTGTTAGCTCCATTCGGTCTAAAGTGTAGTTTATATACAGTGTTTTCTTACTGATTTTCTGTCTGGGTGATCTTTCCATTGTTGAAAGTGAGGTATTGAAGTCTGCTACTATTAGTGTATTCTATCTGTTTGCCCTTCAGATCTGTTAATATTTGCTTTACATATTTAGGTGCTCCAATATTGAATGTGTGTATATTTGTAATGATTATGTTTTCTTGATGAATTGACCTTTTATCATTATATAAAAACCTTTTTTTACTCTTGGCTACAGTTTTTGACATAGTCTATTTTGTCTGATATAAAATAAATATAGCTACGCCTATTCTGTTTTGGTTTCAATTTGTGTGGAATATCTTTTTCCATCCCTTCATTTTTAGTCTATGTGTGATCTTAAAGCTGAAGTGTGTCTTTTGTAGGCAGTGTATATAGTTGGGTCTCCTTTTTATTTATTTATTTTTATTAAGCTACTCTGTGTCTTTTGATTGGATAATTTAATCTATTTACATTTAAAGTAATTATTGATAGTTAAGGATTTGCCATTGCCATTTTGTTAATTGTTTTCTGGTCACCTGGTAGATCCTTTGTTTCTTTCTTCCTCTCTTGCTGTTTTCCTTTGTGGTTTGATAATTTTCTGTAGTAGTATGCATTGATTCCTTTTTCTTACTTTTGTGTATGTACTAGGTTTTTTATTTGTGGTTACCACAAGGCTTATATAAAACATTTTATAGTTATAACAGTCTATGCTAAACTAATAACAACTTAACTTTGATCACACATAAAACTCTACACTTTTACACCCACCCCCCCATTTTATGTTTTTGATATCACAATTTACATCTTTTTTATTGTACATCTATTAACAAATTATTGGGCCAGGTGCAGTGGCTCACACCTGTAATCCTGGCACTTTGGGAGGCTGAGGCGGGTGGATCACGAGGTCAGGAGTTCAAGACCAGCCTGGCCAGCATGGTGAAACCTCATCTCTACTAAAAATACAAAAATTAGCCGGGTGCTCGCCTGTAGTCCCAGCTACTCAGGAGGCTGAGGCAGGAGAATCGCTTGAACCCGGGAGGTGGAGCTTGCAGTGAGCTGAGATTGTGCCACTGCGCTCCAGCCTGGGCGACAGAATGAGACTCCATCTCAAAAAAAAAAAAAAAAAAGGAAAACATATTAGCTGGGTGGTATGTGCCTGTAGTCAAGGCTGAGGCAGGAGGATTGTTTGAGCCCAGGATCTGGAGGCTGCAGTGAGCTATGATGATGTCACTGCACTCCAGCCTGGGTGAGAGAGTGAAACCCTGTCTCTAAAAAGAAACAAACAACAACAACAAATTATTGTGGCTATAGTTATTTTAATATCTTTGTCTTTTAACCTTTATACTAGAGTTATATATGATTTACACATAACCATTACACCATCAGAGTATTCTGAATTTGACTATTGCTATCATTTGAATGTTTGCCCCCTCCAAAACTCACGTTGAAACTTGATCTTTAATGTAATAGTATTGAGAGATTGGGCCTTTAGGAGGTGACTGGATCATGAGTTCTCTGACATTATGAATGGATTGATCCATTTATGAGTTAATAGATTAATGGGTTATTACAGGAGTGGGTTAGTTATCATGAGAGTGGGACTATTATAAAAGCCAGGTGGCCTCTCTCATGGGCCCCCTTACTGTGTGATGCCCTGTGCTACCTCAAGACTCTGTGGAGAGTCCTCATCAGATGTGGCCTCTTGACCTTGGATTTCCCAGCCTCTAGAACTGTAAAAAAGAATTTCTTTTCTTTATAAATTACCCAGTCACAGATATTCAGTAATGGCAACAGAAAACAGACTAAGACAAGTATATAGTTTTATCAGTTATCTCTACACTTTTAAATGTTTTCATGTTACTAATTAGCATCCTTTTGTTTCAGCTTGAAGAACTTTACATTTCTTGTAAGGGAAGTCTAGTGGTGGGGAACTTCTTTAGCTTTTGTGTATCTGGGAGACTCTTAATGTTTCCTTTATTTTTGAAGGATGGCTTTGTGAGTACATAATCTTATTGCCAGTTTTTTTCCTTCAGTACTTTGAATATATGATCCCACTTTCTCCTGGTCTGCAAGCTTTCTGCTGAGAAGTCTGCTGATAGCCTTGTGAGGGTTCTCTTGGATGTGATGAGTTTCTTTTCTCTTTCTGCTTTCAAAATTCTCTTCTCGTCTTTGATTTATGGTAGTTTGATTATAATGTATCTTGGTGAAGTTTTCTGTGGGTTGAACCTATTTGGAGACTTTAAGCTTCATGTACCTTGATGTCCACATCACTCCCAAGTTTGGAAAGTTTTTTAGGCATTAATTCTTTAAACAAGCTTTCTATTAGCTTCTCTCTATATTCTCCTAATGCGACTTCCATAATGTGAATGTTAGCTTTCTTGATGGTGTCCTTTAGATCTCACAGGCTATCTTAATTTCTTTTAATGCCTTTTTTCTTCTCTGATTGAATATTTTTAAATGACCTGTCATCAAGCTCACATATTCTTTCTTTTCTTTTGTTTGATCAATTCTGCTGTGGATGCTGTCTGCTGTATTTTAAATTTTATTCATTCTGTTCTTCAGCTTTAGAGTTTCTGTTTGGTCCTTTTTTTAAAAAAAAAAATCTCTATCTCTTCATTGAATTCCTCATTTTTAATGTATTGTTTTTCTGACTTTGTTGAGTTGTGTGTCTATGTTCTCTTGTATCTCATTGAGCTTCCTTAAAATGATTATTTTGAGTTCTTTGTTAGGCAATTTGTAGATCTCCATTTCTTTGGGATTGGTTTACTAGAGTATTATTGTGTTCCTTTGGTAATGTCATGTTTCCTTGATACTTTATATTCCTTGAAGTCTTGCATTGCTGTTTTCTCATTTGCAAAAGCAGTCACCTCCTCTAGTCTTTATGGACTTTTTTTGGGAGAGAGATTTCTTTACGAAACAGCCTGGCTAGGGATTCTGAGGCTCTCTCAGACCATTTCTGTGGATGCACCTGCTCCACACCTTTTGCTTCTCTTGGAGAGGGGTGAATTTTTAAAGAGTATATGTCTTTTCTTGATCCCACAAAGGCAGTCTAGGTGCTACGAGCCTCTCATTAGTTTCCCCTAGGGCAGTGCTCTGAAATGCTCAAGTTCTTGTTCCTTCTCCCTCCCCATCCCACACAGTCAAGCTATCTGTCTGTGTGAGATGCTGGCACTTGCCATCTGTGGGGGTGCCTTTGGGGACCTGGCAGAGTGTTGGGTGAAGCATGTGAGCATTTGGGTGCCCGTAGTCCAGTTGGGATGGTTCACAGGAAAGGCATCTTCATCAGCTTGTTGGGGGACTTCCTAATAAAATCTGCAGAGCAATTATTAGAGTCCATAGCCTTTCTTCCTAGCTCCCAGTCTCTCCCAACTTCTCCTCCATGTCAGTCACCTCAGTATTGGAGGTGAGACAAGAAAGAAGCAGACCTTTTTTGGGCAGCATCCTGCATGGCTGGGGGAGCTGGAAGCTCACTTACTACACTTTCACTTACTCCAGTGGGAAAAATCATGGGCCAAGGGGGTTTCCCTGGGCGCTGAGCTGTGTTGCTCAGCTCACAGTTGCTCAGCTCACAGTTGTGGGAAACGGTCACACAGGTAAAACGAAACTGTTCTTACCCTCATCAGTGCATCTATTCTTGGATTTTTTTCTCTAACAGTGTGCTGGAACTTCTCCACTGGACTTCCAGACTCCTACAAAGACACTTTTGTTCGTGGGGAGTTGTCAAAATGGAAGCTTCTTTGGGGGGCTTTGGTAGAAAGCTCCTCTTCTGCCATCCTCCTAACGTCACCCATGCGTGCATGTCTTGTCTTCCTAATTAGATTATACATTCCTCAAGGGTAGGGATTTGTGGATCACACTCTGCCATCCTGCGAGTAAGTGGTTCAAAGTCCCTGACATAGTAGTTATTCCTAAGTATTAGATTGATAGATTTACAGAGGGTCATTAAACGTACATTGACTACCCCAGAGATATGGGGTTAAAGTCTGATAGACTCTTTTCATTTCTACCTCTTAAAGAATCTTAATCAAAGGATCCACAAACACAATGGCTTGCTGATCCAAGGCGGCAAGGATTCTCTATTAAAACCTCTGAGGAATTCCCTTCTCCCTCCCTCCTTTCTTCCTTCCTTCTCTCACTTAGAAGTGGCAGCAGGCTTTTTCAGGCTCCGAGGCCTGTCCCCACTGATATTCAGGTGTAGGTCAGGCTTCCATGCTCAAGCAGGCCTCAGGTCCCTGCTGAGGGGTGGGCACGGATGGAGGGTGAGCCTGAGGCAGGATGTGCAGGACAGCGACTGCTGAGACAGCGTTCTTGGCTGCCTTGTGGTGGGTGGGGGGCCATGGACCCAGCCCAGGCCGGGGGTTAGGGAAGGCACTCGGGAGGCTACTCGTAATTCAAGGTTTCTGAAATCTGGAGACAGGGAGGGCTAGGAGTCCATAAATGGATGTGGCATTTGGCATCCCAGGGAGTCAGCTTAGGGGAGGGGCGTTTATCACTCAGGGGTCTACTCTGTGCCTCAGCTTGGACCCATGAGTTTGGACAGTTTCTTTTCTTCTTTTTTACTTTTTTTTTTTTTTTTGAGACAGAGTCTCACTCTCGCTCTGTTGCCAAGGCTGGAGTACAGTGGCATAATCTTGGCTCACTACAACCTCTGCCTCCCGGGTTCAAGTGATTCTCCTGCCTCAGCCTCCTGAGTATCTGGGATTACAGGCGCCCACCACCACGTCCGGCTAATTTTTGTATTTTTAGTGGAGACGGGGTTTCACCACATTGGCCAGGCTGGTCTTGAACTCCTGACCTCAAGAGATCCACCTCCCTTGGCCTCCCAAAGTGCTGGGATTATAGGCATGAGCCGCCATACCTGGCAGACTTTGCAAAGTTATTTAACATCTCTATTATCTGAGTTGTCAAGCAGGGATAGTCATAACATTGTATTTACTTTTTCCAACAGTCACAGCCAGTCGTGACAGCTTCTGACATCTCCAAAAGGAAGCGCACCTCGTCCTTTGTAGAAATGGGATCACAGGGTAATGGATCTGGAAATCCCACCTTCACACTTAAGTTGGACCCTGAGATGCAGAGAATAGGCAACCACCCTGCCCATGGCCACATGGCTTGGACAGAACTGGAGCAGAAGCCCCATTTCTAGATGGACGTGGTTTGCTGGGACGGAGGAATATTGTTAGGCACAGTGCGGTCCCAGCCTCAGCTGAGCAGTGCAGAGACCACAGACGTGGAACCAGACAGTCCTGGGCTCACTGGGCCTGTCTGTATCGTGGCTCCACCACCTGTCAGTCATGTCAGCTTCTGGAATCAGCTTCGTCTTCCCAAGCCCCCTTTTTCTGTACCTGTAAAATGGGGGGTAGGGGGTGGGGATCTACCTCCCAGGACTCCCAGAAGGGTTAAGTGGAAGGATAGACGCACAATGTCTTGGATGCGGCAGTTGCCCGGTGCCTGGTGGCCTGGTGGTTGCTGTTATTATTCTCCGTTTGCACAGAAGAAAGTCTGGGCCCTGGTGCTTTTGCTCATGGGAACTCACTAGGGAATGAGCATGACTTCCGGGCTCTGCAATAACCAACTGACATTCTTTCTGATAATCGTGGCTGTTTCCGTCAGCTGTAAGTGCTCTGTTCTGGATAATGTTTATTCTCAAGGACATTAGGTCAAAGAGAGAATGGAATATGTTTACAAGGACATTAGGTCAAAGAGAGAATAGAATAAACTTAGGACTTTTTATACACAACCTGGGATGAATCTCCTCCCTGAGACCTAGGACACCCTGGGCGCTCTGCCTGTGTGGTAGGCGGTGCCCGGGCCCCAGGGGGCGCAGATGTGCTGGGAACCAGGACCTCAGCCACCACCACCCTCCACACCCTCCCTGGAGTCTCACTTTCCAGTGGGACACAGCCCTGCCAGCTCCCCTGGCCCACTGGCTCTTCTGCCCGTGGGCTTGCTAGCTGGGTGCTAGTGGATAGCTTTCTAGCTCGTTGCAGCGGGGGCACAGTGGCAGTTCCCTGATGTCCGGTCACGAACATCTGTGGCTTCCATGGCATTATGCTGTGGAGACTCACCTGGAGAAAAACAGTGACCTCTGCGGGAACTTGGGGGCCAAGACTTCCTGGTTTCTAGGGTCCTGGGAACCACTGCAGTCCTGGGCAAACTGGGGGCTGCAACTCAACTTCCCCTGGGCGCGATGACGCTGGTCACGATGCTGTGCATGACGACACTGGGCACGATGATGGGGGGCATGATGACGGGGGGCATGACGATGGGGTGGATCTGGGCATGATGATGCTGGGCACAACGCTGGGCACGACGATGGGCACAACGATGAGCATGATGATGGGGTGGATCTGGGCACAAAGACACTGGGCATGATGATGGAGGGCACGATGAGCACGACGATGGGGTGGATCTGGGCATAATGACGGTAGATCGGGGCACGATGATGCTGGGCATGACACTGGGCATGATGACGGGCTGCATCTGGGCATGATGGCTCTGGGCACAACGATGCTGGGCATGAAGATGGGACACGATGATGGGGTGGATCTGGGCATAATGACTCTGGGCACGATGACGCTGAGCACAGTGACGCTGGGCACGATGACGGTGGATCTAGGTATGACGATGCTGGGCACGATGACGGTGGATCTAGGTATGACGATGCTGGGCATGACAACAGCGTGAATCTGGGCACGACGATGCTGGGCACAATGCTGCACACGATGATGCTGGGCATAACGCTGGGCGTGATGACAAAGTGGGTCTCAGCACCTGTCCCAGTGCTTCTTGAAGGGGCTCCTGAAGGGGAGGAGCATGCCTGGGAAGAGCGGGACCTGGGTGTGACAGCCCTGCTCCCATGCCAGCCCTGCTGTTGCCCAGCCTGTGGCCACTCCAAACCATTGTTTTCAACTTCTGACATCAAAATCACAGCCTTCACAGGGCGTTGCTGCCATGAGTGGGCCTGGGGTCTGCAGATCCGCTCTCATCCTTGCGTCTTCAGGTCCTAGCATGAGACCTGGCGTTTGGAAGGCCCTCCGTCCACTGTTGGAAAAATATCCTGAGGTTTCATATCTTCAAATACCTCTGCAATCTGTGGGTGATCCCAGTCTATGGCCAAGGGCCCCCCATCTGTGTCATCGTCCCTTCCCCAGGTGAAGCGGCTGCCCCGCAGGGTTCTAGAGAGCTGGTCTGTGGGACGAGGCTTCAGGCCATGCTGGGCGGGGGCTGTGTTCTCTGCCTGTCTATGGAGGCGGGGCTCTGCTTCAGGTTTCCCCAGGGGCTCTCGTTTAAATGCAGCTCCTGGCCCAGGAGGGCGGCCTGAGACCCTGCACTGGTCTTAACAGCACCCAGGTGCTGCTGCTGCCAGCCTGGGCTGTCCCCATTGGTGGGGGTCCAGATGCCTCTGCTTCCGCAAAGTGCATGCTCTGCACATGGGGGCCTGGCTGCAGTGGGGGCTGCCCTGAACAGGCTGGCTGGGTGTGCGCTGGGGCTTTGAGGGAGTGTCCTGTTGGGAAAGTGAGACCCCCCACCCCCCATTCAAGGAGGTGGTGCGGTTGGATGGTCTATTTTGAGATGAAAAGCCAGGCCATGGCCCAGAGAAAGCCCAGCTGTTAAAAATCACCGAGGAAGCTGAATTTCAAATGCTCTTTTTGCTTCTTCTCCACTTCAGAGGACTGTGTGAAGTGTTCATTAAAATTAATAAGAACTCCGCACCTGCTTTGAGCTGCCCTCAATCCTCATGCGTGTCCAGAGGACAGATGGGAGGCGCAGCACTGCTCACAATGGTGATGAGATGTGGGATGGGCCGTGGCGTTCGTGCCCAGTGTGCCGGGTGCCACAGCCAGAAGCTCCTATGGCAGAGAGGGAAGGGATCCAGGGGCATCAGGTGCTGCATTCCTGTTGTCGCACGCAGCCAGCGGGAGGGGGCGTTGCTTGCCTCTTGCAAAAAGCTTTCTGTCACTTGGAGGTGCACGAGGCCTTGGGAGAGGGAAAAAGGCGTTAGGGCTCTTGTTCTAATCTGCTCTCTGTAGAGAACCTCTGGGTCTGTAACCACACTACTGTTCCGGCCAAGGGTGAGTTTCCAGGAGAAGTCTTCAAGTTGAAATAAGTCAGCTACAGAAAAGGTTGTGGTATGAAGTAGAGAATGTGTTGACAATCTCAGTGGATTTCAACGGTTCTCATCTTTTCTTCTTCCTCCAAACACCCCAAAATAGAATATTTCTGTCAGAAACAACAGCTCACACCAATAGGTCCCAGTGTGTGTGGCTGGTATGTGGAGGTTGGGGTGTAGTGAGGGTCTCCTGGGTGCTTCTGGGGTTCTCAGTTTAAGCCTAGGTGCTGACCAGCTGCACAAGCTTGAGCTGTGTGAGGATAAAAGTAGGCTTATGTACATGCACTCATGCACACACGTGTGTATAGTGTGTGCATGCATACATGTGCACATAGCTTGTATGTGCATGTATAGTTGTATGTATGGATACATACCTATATGTATATATGTGCATGCATGTGTGCATATGTATATGTACCTGTGTGTATGTGCATATGAGCATTTGTGTGTATGTGCATATAGCGTGTGTGTGAATAGTATGTATGTGTATGTGTGCTCCTATAGTATGCATGGGTATGTCATGTGAGTATGCCTTTGTCTATGTATGTGCTGCTGGATGCCCTGTTTTGAGATAACAAAGCCAGGCCACGGGTCCAGAGAAAGCCAAGCTGTTAAAAATCACTGAGGAAGCTGAATTCCAAGTGCTCTTACATATGTATGTATATGTTTGTATTCATGTATGTATGTTTGTGTGTGTACACATGTATCCATATATGTAGGTTTGTAAGTTTTATGTATGTGTATATGGGTATGTTTATATGTACATATATACGATGTGCAGTTACATGCTATGTGTGGTTGTGTTTATACAAAAATGTTTGCATGAATGTGTGCATGCGTCATGCATATGTGTATGTATGTGTGTTTTTATGTGTGCATATGTTATGTGTTTGCATATTGCATATCTCTGTTAATATGTATATGTTTGCATGCACATGTATGTATGTGGAGGTGAATATGCACATCTCTGTATGTGTATATGCATGTGCATGTGTGTATGTATGCATATAGATGTCTGTGCATGCATATGTGTATAGTATGTATGTGTGCATATGTATGTGTATGCATATCAGGGTAGTATGTATGTGTATGTGTACATGCATGTATGTGTGTATAGTTTATGTGCATATGTCTGTATATAATGTGTGAGGGGACTTCAAAAAGTTTGTGGAAAAGTGGAATTAAAAAATAAAAATACAAATATAAACTTTATTTCTCAATATAAGCGTCAGCAAGTTCAAGACACTGTTGTAAGTAAGTATCCCAGCCATTTAGTCCATCCCTAAAGAACTGAGGGTTCCTCATGGTGAAATTCCCAGGAATTCCCATGTGGTCCTTTTTACATTGTTTCCTGAAGAAAAATGAGTGCCCTTTACAGATTTTTTAAGATTAGGAAACAAGAAGTCAGAAAGAGCCAAACTGGGAAAGTTGGATGCTTAATGATTTCCAATAGAAACTCTTGCAAAATTGTCCTTGTTTTATAAGGAGAATGAGCAGGAGCATTGTTGGGGTGAGAAGGGCTCTGGTGAAGCTTCCTGGGCATTTTTCTGCTAAGGCTTTGGCCAATTTTCTCAAAACCCTCTGATAGTAGGCACATGTTATTCTTCTTTGGCCCTCCACAAAGAGAACAAGCAAAATGCCTTGAGCATCCGAAAAGCCTGTTGCCGTGACCTTCGCTCTCGGCCAGTCTGCTTTGCTTTCCTGGACCACTTCCAACTCTTGGTAGCCGTTGCTTTGATTGTTTTGTCATTAAGATTGTACTGGTAAAGCCATGTTTCATCTTCTGTTACAATTTTGAAGAAATGCAATACAATACACGCCCATAATCTCAGCACTTTGGGAGGCTGAGGTGGGTGGTCAGGAGTTCGAGACCAGCCTGGCTAACATGGTGAAGCCCCATCTCTACTAAAAATACAAAAATTAGCCAGACATGGTGGTGCACACCTGTAATCCCAACTACTCAGGAGACTGAGGCAGGAGAATCACTTGAACCTGGGAGGCAGAGGTTGCAGTGAGCCAAGATTGCACTACTGCACTCCAGCCTACACGACAGAGCAAGACTCTGTATCAAAAAAAAAAAAAAAAAGAAAAAATTAAAAAAAAAGATGCTTAGGCATTCTTCAAAGAATTTTAACAGTAAAGCAAAGCAGACTGGCCGAGAGCGAAGGTCATGGCAACAGGTTTTTTGGATGCTCAAGGCATTTTGCTTGTTCTCTTTGTGGAGGGCCAAAGAACAATAACATCTGCCTACTATCAGAGTGTTTAGAGAAAGTTGGCACTGGCTCATCTGGTGGAGGGAGTGTTTCTCCACCCCCAGGCCCAGCTGTGCCCAGGGCCTGGCCCTTCCCCCAAAGGCCTCCCTGCAAGGCTGAGGGGACTGTGGAAAGGGGTCTGGTGGTCCAAGCTGTGGGTTTAGGGCAGAAGGGAATGAGGAGGGACGGGAGGGTTTGGGCCACCTGTAGCCACCCTAACTCCCCACCAGCTGAGTATGCTTGGTCATGGCTGACACAGGCGAGAGGGCTCGGAGGGGCCCCTGCTCAGAGGGGGCTCTGCTCGGAGGGGGCTCTGCTCGGAGGGCTCTGCCTGCTGCTTTGCACACTCTGGTCTCTTGGTCTCTGTCTCCTGCCCCCTGGGCTTGGGAGTAGGGCACTGCTTGTCCTCCCACAGGAACACAATCCTGTGCCATGTGTCCAGCCCCTGGCTCTTAGAAATGCAGGCTTCCCGCAGTTCCTGGCCCGTGGAGGGTGGCTTTGGCTGTACCCAGGGGTGGAAGTCCCACAGGCTAGGGCCTGCCCACAGTGGGGGTGCAGGGTTTGGAGCCCTGGACGTGGAGTCAGGAGGCCTTGGTCTGAGTGAAATCCACGCCATCAGTGTGCGTTCCTACTCCTGATGCTCGCTGTGACCCGAGGCACGGAATGCCCTGAGGTGCCACTTGACAGACAGGGAAACTGAGGCTTACAGAGGGCTGTAACTTGTGCAGGGTTTCATGGGTGGAGCACTGGGATTTGGGGCCAGGCCTGTCTGATCGCAGAGGCTGTGCTCTGAGTCACGGGGCACTGTGTTCTTTCCTGGCTCACTGTGTGACCTGTGGTGGTCACGTGACTCTCTGAACTCCTCTTCTGGAGCAGAGGGCAGTGTCTCCGTCTCTCAATACCACACAGCGGGCAGCTTCCAGGACAGAGATGATTTCCTCCCGGCTGTGGAGGCTGGAAGTCAGGGATCCGGGTGCCGGCAGGGCTGCTTCTCCCGAGGCTGCTGTCCGGGGCTTACAGGCGGTGTCTTCCTGCTGTGTCTCACGCGGCCTTTCCTCCATGCATGCACAATCCCGGCCTCTCTTTCTCTTCGGTAAAGCCACAGTCCTGTTGGACCAGGGCCCACCTGTGTGACCTATTTAAAGACCCTGCTTCTAGTAGGACTCACACTGGGGTTAGGGCTCCATCGTCAGAATTTTGGAGGATGTAATTCAGCCCTAACAGATGGTGCTGCTAGGGACGTTGTGAAGCTGAAATCAGCGTGTACGTGTGGATGTGGTTTCCTGGTGCACAGTCTACCTGGGAGTATTCTAATTTATTTCTGAAAGATGGAAAAATGAGCAGAATCCCGGGACCCCCACTGAGTCCCCACTTGGAGAGGGGCAGCGTCAGAGCACGGGAAAGAAAACCAAAGTCCCAGCCCGAGGAACGTCACCTTCCCATGAAAAAGCACAAACACCACAGGGGCTGAGGAGCGACGTGGCAGAGGCGGATTGTGGCCCTTCTCCTGAACGAAGAGCCAACTATTTGCTAAGAAGCTTCCACCTGGAAAAGATGGGGAGGGCGCGAGGGGCTTCCTCCCCACCTGGGAGCTGTTTCTCCCTGAGACCCCTGAGAGATGAGATGTGAAGCTGTTCAAGGGCAGTGACCAGTGACGGGGAGAGAGAAGCGGCCCGCAGGCCCCGCTTTCCCGTCTTCCCACCCACACAGCTCCTCCCTGGAGGACGAGGCCAGGCCCCCAGGCTGACAAGTAGACCGGGACCGGGATGGTGAGGCCCAGGAGACAGTGGAGGAGAAGCCCCTGGGCGCAGATGCACTTGGGGAGGCTCCTCCCGTCTTCAGGAAGGACTTGTTAGTGGTTCAGTCCATCAGCTGGAGGAGGCACGCGGCCTGCTGCTGTAGACAAGTTAAAACCTGAGAGTGAGTTGAGAGCATTTGGCCTTTAGCCATCTCTGAATCCCACGGCCAGATGTTAAAGCAAATCCAAGGTCATCGCTCACATTTGGCACCTGTCTCCGGCGAGTAGAGCTCAGCTCCTGCCCTTGGAGAAGTGCGGGACCCAGTCCCTGCCAGAGGGGGTTCTGAGAAGCCCTTGCGCTGGCTGCTTGCTGATTGTGAGGGTGCTGTGAGCGCGTCCAGCCTGATCCGGCTGCCTGGACCTCCTCGCGAGGGGACAGAGCGGGGACCACAGCTGACCGACGGGGGAGCGGCATGAAGACATGGAGGGGGAAATAAGAAGCATGAACATTGAGGCTGTCCCGACCTTCCTCCTGATGGTCAGCACAGAACCTCTGGAATAGTGCCGTGGAGAGCTGGGAGAGTTTGTCTTTGGACAGAAGGCCCGAGGAAGGTGCGTGTTCCCGACCTTCCTCCTCATGGTCAGCACAGAACCTCAGGACCGCTGCGGTGGAGAGCTGGGTACAGGAGGCCCGAGGAAGACACATGTTTCCTGTGCAGACAGGGCCTGGGACAACACGAAACAGCAGATGTGCATTTTCAGGGAATATCAGCTTTTCTGTAGGACCCTCTGCGGGAGGCCGAGCAGAAGCACGGGACTCACCTTTCAGCTTCAGACCACGGTGAGGGACACCTGCCCTCACAAACTCATCTTGCCCTAACTCTCTCCTAAAGGAACTGTCTCCAAATACCAGCACCTTGGGGTCACGGCTTCAACAGAGGAATTTGGTGGGGGACACAGTTCCATCCACTGCAGGAGGTGACGGTGCTCAGGCCGTGACTGGGCACTCAGTGTGGGTGGCTGTGTCCATCCTTCCAAGGAACCAAGACACTCCAGGGTACGTCCTGGGGAAAGGCAGCCAGGATAGGGCAGGGACTGCGGGTTTCTAGCTGGATGAAGGGAAGATTTCAGACAGATAATAGTTTTTAAATGTTTAGGGGACTCTTGGAGAAGGTGAATTCAGCTGGCTTTGCATTTCTATGGGTGCAAAACCAGGCTGGCTGGGCGGACCCAGCAGAGCAGCAACTTCCCAGCTCCTCCAGCCATGAGAACTGACTGTACCGTGCCTCCTCCTGCAGCAAAGCAGGGCCCCTCAGTTATATTCCAGGGAGAATTGCAAATTGCTTCCCTTGCAGTGAGTTTTGGGCATGTATAATGGGTTGGCTGGTTGATTGAAGCTGTTTGTTCCAGTTGCCCTTCTCTCTCCCTGCTCTGGCATTTTACTGTTACAGAAATCTTCAGGTTGAAATTGTCATGACTCAGAACAGCAGGAATGGGTACCTGGCACCTGCCATCGGGAAGAGCAGGCCAGTTGGCTCCGGCAGGCGCTGGACTCACAGGCTGCCGTGGAGAGGGATTCAGAGGAGGGCAGGGCTGGCCCCCTGACGATGAAGGCAACGCACTGAGCACTCTGGCAGGGCCCCCTCTGGTGTGGGGGCCCTGCCCCTCCCTCTGTGAGACCTCCTGGCTGTCCACTTGGTCCCGGCCCTGCCCATGTCTTGGACCCTGTCTTCACTGGGTGCCCCCCAGCGATAGTGCCTCTCACTGCCTTGCTGTGCCCCTGCCTGCCCCGCTGCCCTCGGGTTCCTCCCCCAGCTCCTCTTCCTCACGTGGGCCCCTGCCTCCCACTGGACACGTCTCTCAGGTGCCCTCCTGGCCCTTGTCACCGTCCCATGATGACCCCTCTCCCCTGCCTGTCCCCCTCTCCCCTGCCTGTCCCCCTCTCCCCTGCCTGTCCCCCTCTCCCCACGTGCCCCGTGACATTCCCCTCTGTGCCTCTCCAGAGCTGTGTCTCCCTGCGCCTATCTTGGGGAGGCTCGGCACTCAGTGCCAGCTGTGCGTGCCTCATCCACACGTCCCATCATGCACGAGGTTCTGCCAACACTGCCTCCTGGGTGTCTCCCCAATCTGGGCGTTTTTCTTATCTTCCCAGACCCCACCTGCCATGACCCCCTTCACCCCCAGCCTGCTCTGCCCTTGGCCTCCTTTTGCGCCTTTCAGTCTCTCCAGCAAGTGTTGCCAGATGCTTCCTGAACACAAGTCTGATCTCGCCGCCCTCTTCACCAACCCTCCGCGTCTCCCACAGCACGGAGATGCACCACACCCTCTCCGATGCTTTCCTGGGCTCTGAGGACGGACGAGGAAGTGGTGTCCCCATTGCCCCTTTTCTATTCCCTTCCTCTCGTGTGCACTGCAGTTGCTGGGCCGCTGTCCCGATTTACCAGCAGACCCTGAGCTCTGACTCCTGCAGCCAGCGCCCTGCACAGCTGGCGACACACAGTGCCTGGTGTGCGAAGCAGAGTCGCCTCCGTCCTGGCTGTCCAGCTCCAGCCTAGGTGCCATTAGGATCTGCCTCTGCCTCCCTCGTCCCTGCATCGTCCCCCAGGCTGGATGTGGCCCCCAGCTGCCAGCATCAGGAGAGCAGCCTGGGCCTCAGAGCAGCAGAGTATGGCTGTTGTCCTGGCTCTGCCATGCCAGGCCGTGTCATTTTCATAGCCAGATAAGAGAATGCATGTGAATGTGCTTTGTGAATCAAGGCTGCATTTTATTGCAATGTAAACCACTCTCTGCAGGGGCGTGTGTGGTTTCATTTTAGCAAAGCTCACTGAAGTCTGTATTCCATCCTCTGGTTTCTATCTATTCTGAATTGGGGGAACGTTACATCTGCTTCGCAAAACAAGACTAGGAGTTCCTGGCAGGGAAGTCCTTGGTTCTAAGGAGGCAGGTGGCGTCACTGCGGGACAGAGGGTTATCTGCGTGCAATAGAAAGTCCTTCCCGCCGCCACTGCCGGGCGCAGTGGCTCACGCCGTAATCCCAGCACTTTGGGAGGCCGAGGTGGGTGGATCATGAGGTCAGGAGATCGAGACCATCCTGGCTAACATAGTGAAACCCCATCTCTGCTAAAAATACAAAAATTAGCCTGGCGTGGTGGCGGGTGCCTGTAGTCCTAGCTACTCAGGAGGCTGAGGCAGGAGAATGGTGTGAACCCGGGAGGTGGAGCTTGCAGTGAGCTGAGATTGCGCCACTGCACTCCAGCCTGGGTGACAGAGTAAGACTCCATCTCAAAAAAAGAAAGTCCTTCCCACCACCCACTGTCTTGCAGGATTGCCCACATTGAATTTCCCACATTGAATTTCATTTAGTTCCTGCAATGGTGGGTTATAACTGATCATGAAGTCCTAATAGTGTGTAAACATGTCCATGAAAAAGAATTGCTGAGTTAAATCAGGTAGCCTGTTTCTTTTCCCAGTTTTTCCCTATGTACTTGTTTGCTGATTGCTGGTTGGGTTGGTGGTCAGTGGTGATCACCAGCAGACAGGTAGGAGCAGTTGCTGAGGGCTTAACACTTTGCGGGAGGGAGCACTGAGAAACTCCACCCTCTGGTTTAGTTTGTTCTAGGGACTGGGTGACAGCGGCATTCTTCAGGCTTGGTCCAGTGATCAGAGAGACAATCCCGTGGGATCTTGGTGTCCCTCTTGCTATGAATGAGAGAAGGGTGGGGGACACACACCACCCCACACCACCACTGCACACACCCAAGCTGGGGACAGGGGCCAGCAGGTCATGGGGATCAGGCATTCTGCTGTAGGGCAGGTCAGGTCGGGAGGCATCTGATGAAGTGTCCTAGGACCCTCCTCCCTGGCTCAAGTTCACACACCCGAGAGGAGCCAGGGGCTTTGCCACCTGCCACCCACCCACCAGACCGTGTTCCTGACAGTGCCAGTTATGTCCATGCTTACAGAGTAGTGGGTGCGTGGTTTGGTGGGGTGCAGGAGTAAGAGCTGGGAGGCACTGCCTTGCTGGGATGGAGGAAAGACGAGCTCTCGTCTCACACAGGCATGGAGGGGATGGACCGTGGTTGAGTTTGGAACTTAGGGATGCCCCCTTCAGCCCCTCCATTCTATAGTGTGTATGACTTTTGGGGGAAGTGCATCTTCCTTTGGAAGCTGTATCAACAGGCGACCTGCCTGTGACAGTGACATACGTGACCTTGAAGAGATTTAGAGCTGTCTTTCTTAGTCTCTTCTATGTGCCTGTGATTTAGGAAGGAGGGTGGTCGGGTCACCCGTGCACGTGTGTGATGGAGGAGGCCACGGTGTCATGTGTGCATCAACCAACTTTGCTCTTATTGTTTTCTACAGGAGACATGGGGGACAAAGGACAGAAAGGCAGTGTGGGTCGCCATGGAAAAATCGGTCCCATTGGCTCTAAAGGTATTTGCAATGCAATTCTTGCCTCATTTCCCCCCTGCCCCTAGGGTCAGCGTCTGGATACCCTGAGAATAACTGTAGCCTGAATTGTCTCGTCTGGTGCTCTTATTTATATTCTGTGCATGGTAGATAAGAAATCTACTGTAGTGCTTCCATTTTTGGGGTGCTTGGAGCTAGTTGCTGGCTCTGTGCTTACAGGGTGTGGTGAAGTGCTCCCCATTCTGCGGGATTTTCACAGCGCCCCAGGATGGAGGGGCTGCAGCTAGTGTGCTTGGGCAAGACTCTGGCTGTGTAGCCACAAAGTCCTTAACAAGTTTGGTAACAGACTTAGAGCCTCACGTAAGGAGCGGACGCACCCTGCTCTGGAGGCACGGCGTCTGTTCCCCCAGCTCAGGTCTCAGGCATTTCGAGGTGATGGGATGGTTCTTGGTGAGAACAGGGTGTGGGATGGCAGCAGCGGGTGTGAGCAGCAACTATGGTGCCAACACCTGGGCTCAGTCTGCACCTGCGGGTTCTAATTGCACCGTCTCCGCTGCTGCATTTGGCTTCACAGCCTTGGTAAGGCGGGCAGATCAGCTGCGCCTCCCGTGATGAGAGACTGAGGCCAGGACAGGCAAGGGGTTGTTCAGAAGGTGCTGCTCCTATGCGCCCCCGCCCCCCGCCATCTGGTCAGTGGACGTCTTTGGAGCGCCTGACTTGTTCCAGGTCTATGCTGGGCTCTGGGGGATAGAGCCGGTGGCAGGGCAAGGAGCTGGCCGTCCCTGAGCTCTTCAGGTGTGGACTCATGAAGTCTCCTTGGGGTCCCGCACGGTGTAGCAATGCGGCTAAGCTGTCCTGAGCACTGGCGGTGGAGGGAGTCTGCTGTGATCTGTCCAATTCAGGGGCCAGGTTCTTCTACCTCATTCATCTGCTTCGGAGCAGGTTGGCCCAGGTACCAAGAGGCTACGGTCTGGGGTTTGAGCTGTGAGGGGGTTCTCATGGTTTGTTCTGATCCATGGTCACAGACCTCCCCCTAGCCCAGCCCATACCTGGTAGAAAGGGCTCTGTGGCCAGGAGAGCGACGGGGAGGGGCCTAGCTCAGCTGCGGGCCTCCTCCTGGAAAACCCGTGAGAGGCACCTTCCCTGCCACGGCCAATCCAGTGAAGAGCACGCAGAGAACCACAGGATCTGGAGGGAGGCGTGGGCTTCACAAACCCAAATAACATCATAGTAAAATACTTATATCCCCAAACTTGCCATTTTAAGTATTTTAAGTGTACAATTCAGGGACATTGAGTACATTTGCAATGGTGTACGGCCATTACCACTATTTCCAAACCCTTTTCATCTCTCCAAAGAGAGACTCTTCCCACTAACCAGTGGCTCCCCATTCCTCCTCCCCCAGCCCCGGTAACCTCCAATCTGCTTTCTGTCTCTGAATTTGCTTATTCTAGATATTTCACATATGTGGAATAACAATGTTTGTCCTTCTGTGTCTAGTTGATTTCACTTGGTGTAGTGTTTTCAAGGTTCACCTGTGTGGTAGCGTGGGTCAGAATCCCCTGCCTTTTTAGGGAATAATATTCCACCATACAGATGGACCACAATTTTTGTCCATTCACCTGTCGATGGACACGTGGGTTCTTTCCACCTGTTGCCTTTTGTGAATAATGCCACATTGCGTATTGACTCACACATGGGGATGTGTATACTTTTACCATGTGGTGTGTGCTCTGGGCAGATTCTGGCGTCTCCTAAGGGGCAGCTGGTCCAGGCTGGCCTTGTTTGGCTTTGCTTATTTGATTTGCTTCATGTCTGAGATTGTCATCCTGGGTTCTGGTCAAGCTGTGCTTTCATTTCCAAGCTCCCGATGCTGATAAAGGAACACAGAGGAATCAGGTGGGTGGAGACTGCGAAACTCCTTCTCTCCTTATGCGAATGGAATTGGAATCTACTCAAGTCTTTTCTCAGAGGCATTTGGGGCCTCTCTGTGAGAATAAAGAGAATGCATTAGAACTTATTTCTATTAAGTCACATGACTTAATTTTAGAGCAGCTAGAAAGCCCTGTTGCCATCATTTTGTTCAACCCCCTTGTTGTGTACGTTGAGGAAAACTGAGGGGCAGGGTGGTGAGGTGGCTTGTCTCATCTAACTGGAGGTTGGGTCCAGGCCAGGATGGAGCCCAGGGCTCCTGGCATCTGGGCCCTCCAGGACACCAGGCTGCTGCGAGCAGGGACGGGAAGGACCTTGAGCCAGGGCAGGAAGGAGTGCGCCGACTCTTGGATTAGACGAGCTCTCAGGCCCGCGTGGCGCTCCCATCATGCTCCGTCTGGATTTTCCTGCTGTCATGAGAGAGGTCGGGTGCTGCTGTTGGGAGGAGTGGCCACTCACTCATGGCACCAGGGATTCATGAGGCGATGTCTGCAGAGTGTTCTATCAGATATCCTGGATTTTCCAGAACTGATTTAAAGAATGATCACTCGATAATCCCTGTCACCCCATGACATGTATATGGTTCGTATCACATAAATAGTGCCGGAAGCAGGAATTACCTGCAGAATGGAGCTCCGGTACTTCGTAGCAACAAGAGGGCCCGGGAGAAATCCGTGAGACAAATCACATTTTCAGTCTTGATGTTTTTAACTCATAGGACACGTCCATCTCTGCCTGGTGACTTGGACCTTGTTTTATATTTTCAGGTGAGAAAGGAGATTCTGGTGACATAGGACCCCCTGGTCCTAATGGAGAACCAGGTATGGCATAAAGGGTCCAAGGATTTTTAATAAAATGTATTAAAAATTGCACTTTTGAAAACAATGTAGATCTACACCATGTAGATCCCACAGTGGACACCCACCCCCGTCACATCCCACAGTGGACACCCACCCCCATCACATCCCACAGTGGACATCCACCACCGTCACATCCCACAGTGGACACCCACCCCCATCACATCCCACGGTGGACACCCACCCCCGTCACATCCCACGGTGGACACCCACCACCGTCACATCCCACGGTGGACACCCACCCCCATCACATCCCACGGTGGACACCCACCCCCATCACATCCCACGGTGGACACCCACCCCCATCACATCCCACGGTGGACACCCACCCCCGTCACATCCCACGGTGGACACCCACCCCCGTCACATCCCACGGTGGACACCCACCACCGTCACATCCCACGGTGGACACCCACCCCCGTCACATCCCACGGTGGACACCCACCCCCGTCACATCCCACGGTGGACACCCACCCCCGTCACATCCCACGGTGGACACCCACCACCGTCACATCCCACGGTGGGCACCCACCCACCGTGTAGACCCCACGGTGGACACCCACCCACCGTGTAGACCCCACGGTGGATCCCATTCAGAAGGTGCTTTCCGAGAAGGATCTGACTCTTGGAAGCCAGGGAGAAAAGAGAGGGGCTAGCTTTCTGAATAAAAGTCCTTGTTTTAAAAGCTCCTTCGGCACCGCAGAGATGAGGAGGAACGGCTGCTTGGAACGTGTGCTTGCCAGTGTGACTTTGCTCAGTGCGAGTGTGCTGAGATCAGTGTCACTGAGTGTCCAAGCACCATCCACTCAGGGCACCTCCAGGCACTCAGCCAACCTGAGGGGCCCGGACAAAGCCTCTGGGAGACAGAAGGACCTGGAGGCAGGTGACGGCGGGGCAAGGAGAGGGGACGTCCCATCCCGGGGCTGAGCTGCTATCATCAGGCCTAGCTTGGTCAGAGTTTGGAGGTTAAATGAGGAGAGGAATCCATCCACTTCCCCTGACAGGGGTCTCTCCAGAAAGCCTCTATTACCTCAAACCTCAGCGAGCTTGAAGATAAAATATATTTAAAAAATTTTATCTTAGATAAAACTTCCATTAAAAAAAACCCCAAAACCAAGGCAAACCCCAAGAAAGATCGAGTTTCAAATGTGCAAGTGTGAGTGGAGGGAGGGGTCTCACGTATGAGGGCGAGGAAGGTGGTTTGGGCTCTACGTGATTGCCGACGTCCAGAAAGAGGGGATTGAACTTCTACAGGATATGCCAGACTGCAGGGTGGGCTGAGACTCTGCACAGTGGAAACTGGGAAAAGGCGTAAAGCCCACCCGCATGCCGCAGCGATGGGGGTGGATGGTGAGGTGCTGGGCAGGCCCAGGCTCCGATCCTGGGGAAAGGCAGGGGCTGCTGGGCCACGGGGAGCCCCGGCACCACGGAGGCGATGACCGGGTGTCACTCTTCACAGGAAGAAGGCTAGGGTCCGTCCAGGGACTAGGAACAAACTCGCAGCCTGAGGGAATTGGTTGGCAGAACTGGGAGGGCGGAGTGTAGCTCAGTTGATTAGCCAGAGAGGACTTAGGACAGCTGCGTGTTCTGGACACCGTGCCGTCTGCAAGGCATCAGAGGGACTTCCCGCCTAGCCACAGGGGCACAGATACTCAATTTTGGAGCCCAGACTGTCTGCCTGGGCCCAGATCTCAGGCTCTCCATGCCCCGTGGCTCTCAGTGATGTCAGATGTGATGCAGGGATAGGAGCAGCACGCGTGTGGTCACAGGCCTGTGGGAATTGAATGAGCTCATTGAGAATGAGATCTGTTGCCAGAAAGGCCTGTGAGGTGTTCCCTGTTATTTCAGTGTGGGAGGTGGCTTCCCACCACGGCTCTGCGTCCCATCCATGTCCCTCTCATCAGGCCACGTGTGTTGCTCACTCTTGTGTGTCAGGACAGACACCGGCTTCATCCCTCCCTCCCTATCAGCTCCCTTTCACCACCGTTTCAATACATGCAAGCAATTCTTGTCTTAAAGCAAAACGACTGCAAAGCCGCAGAGCTCCTCTCTAGCGGCCTCATGTGTGCAGCACCCCAGAGTTCTGTACCCTGGGCCCCTGTCTTTCCCTCCACATTCCTGCCCCATCATCCAGCTGGGACAGCCCTTGATCGCTAGGTGGTGGGTCTGAGGGCCGCTCCAGCCATCCTCCCACCAGACCATGGCAGCGCCTGTCCTGTGGGTGCAGCCTGCCTTCCTCACTTCCTCCCAGGCCTCACCCACGGCCTGCAGGTGCTCCTGGTGATGCTGCCCTGTCCTCCCTCCCTGAGCCGTCCCTCACGCCCTGTGTGTGCCCACGATGCCCAGCTCTGCCCTGGCCCCCACTCCCCACCTGACATGTCACAGGCACCTGAGTGTTGGCAGATTCCACCTCCTGTGCCCAGCCAGGAATGGAATGGCCCCACCACCTCTTCCATTCCTGACAGACGCCACTGCCCCCTTCAGCTCCCCTCAGCCCTGCAGTGCCCCCAAGCCATGGAGGCCTGCTGGTCGTCCCCACCATCTTCCTCAGATGTTCTAGCTTTTCTCACTGCACGCCCTCAGCCAGACCCGCTTCCCTGGGTCCCAACCCTGCCCTGGGCTGCTTCCCACCCCTGCACCTCCATTTCTCTTCCCCCTACAGCTGGAGAGGTTTGAAATACACGTGTCTGCCCTCCCTCCGCTCCTGTGGAGGTCCTTCCCTGCTCCCCCTGCCGTTAGGATGAAGTGGGTGATGGTTACTGCGGCCTCAAAGGCCCATGGGGCATGTTTGTTGAGTAAAATGTGCATTTCCGGGGAGGGGTCCTCGCCTCTCTTCTGAGTCCGAGTCCTCATCCAGCGTTTGTAACGCGCGGGCCCGGCCCCCGCAGGCCTCCCATGTGAGTGCAGCCAGCTGCGCAAGGCCATCGGGGAGATGGACAACCAGGTCTCTCAGCTGACCAGCGAGCTCAAGTTCATCAAGAATGGTATGTGGCTCCCGGCGCCGCCCTCGCTCCCTCCCACCTCCCAGCCCTGTCCTAAGCCCCCCTGGCAAGGGCTCTGCTGTGCCCACACCTGCCCTGCTGGCCCCTGCTGCCCTGCCGGCCCCTGCTGCGTGTGGCTGTACCTTAAGTTTGTTGCACAGATACAAGTGCTCACTTTTCAACCCTGCCTTACCCCACAGCTGTCGCCGGTGTGCGCGAGACGGAGAGCAAGATCTACCTGCTGGTGAAGGAGGAGAAGCGCTACACGGACGCCCAGCTGTCCTGCCAGGGCCGCGGGGGCACGCTGAGCATGCCCAAGGACGAGGCTGCCAATGGCCTGATGGCCGCATACCTGGCGCAAGCCGGCCTGGCCCGTGTCTTCATCGGCATCAACGACCTGGAGAAGGAGGGCGCCTTCGTGTACTCCGACCGCTCCCCCATGCGGACCTTCAACAAGTGGCGCAGTGGCGAGCCCAACAACGCCTACGACGAGGAGGACTGCGTGGAGATGGTGGCCTCGGGCGGCTGGAACGACGTGGCCTGCCACACCACCATGTACTTCATGTGTGAGTTCGACAAGGAGAACATGTGAGCCTCAGGCTGGGGCTGCCCATTGGGGGCCCCACATGTCCCTGCAGGGTTGGCAGGGACAGAGCCCAGACCATGGTGCCAGCCAGGGAGCTGTCCCTCTGTGAAGGGCGGAGGCTCACTGAGTAGAGGGCTGTTGTCTAAACTGAGAAAATGGCCTATGCTTAAGAGGAAAATGAAAGTGTTCCTGGGGTGCTGTCTCTGAAGAAGCAGAGTTTCATTACCTGTATTGTAGCCCCAATGTCATTATGTAATTATTACTCAGAATTGCTCTTCCATAAAGTTTGTGCCTTTGTCCAAGCTATACAATAAAATCTTTAAGTAGTGCAGTAGTTAAGTCCAAATAGTGGCAATGGGGTCTTGAATTACTACCTTTTAATTTCTATATGGAAAAGAACTCACTTTGACCAACACTTCTGTAAATTACATTACAGTATAGGTTCCTTCACACTATTATCCATGTAAAAACAATTTTGCTTTGCTTCAAACCCAGATTTCAGGAAAACAACAACAAAATTCTCCAAACTTTACTACTAAATGTGTGGAGTCATTTTGTTCTCTTAATTTTTTCAATAGCTGTATTAGTTATCTTTTATTTTAATTAATTTTTGTAGAGGTGAGGTCTTGCTATGTGGCCTAGGCTGGCCTTGAACTCCTGGGCTCAAGCGATCCTCCCACCTCTCCTGAATAGCTGGGACTGCAGGCAGGAGCCACCACACCCGGCTTGTATGAGTTATTTATTGCTGCCTAACAAATTACCCCAAAACTCAGTGGCCTAAGAAAGATTGATTACCTCTCAGATCAGGAATCGGCACAGGGCTTAGCTCAGTCTTCTGCTTCAGGGCCTCTCCCAAGCTGGAACCAAGGTCACTCCTCGTGTGGTTTGTGCAGAGCTCAGGTCCTCCTGCGTTGTTGGATGGAGGGCCTCAGTTTCCCACCAGCTGTGGGTCACAGGCTCCCGCAGTTCCCTGTCACAGGGGCCCTTCCCCTGGGCTGCCCACAACATGACAGCACCTTCCTCAGAGCAGCCCAGAAGAGCCGAAGAGAGAAGCCGCAGCCTTTCCTAAGCTCACCTGGACATATCCTGCTGTCTGCATCCATTTGCGTTGCCACAAAGGAAAACCCGAGGCTGGGCAACAGATCAGCAAAGAGGTTTATTTGGCTCACGGTTCTGCAGGCAGCACCAGAAGCGTGGTGCCAGCATCTGCTCCTGGTGAGGCCTCAGGCTGCGTCCACCCTCAGTGGAGGGGGAGGGAGAGCCGGCACTCACAGAGATCACATGGGGAGAGGGAAGCCACAAAGAAAGAGAGGGAGGTGCCGGGCTGTTCTGCATAATCAATCAGCTTAGGGAACTAGCAGAGTAAGAACTTGCTCACTAGGGTAAGGACTGAGGACAGCACCCAAGATACTCATGAGGGTTCCGCCCCCGACCCAAACACCTATTTGGCCCCACCTCCACTATGAGGGTCACATTTCAACATGAGATCCGGAGAAGCCCAACAGCAAACCACAGCACGTGCCTTCCCTCTGTGGTGCTCTACCAGCTTGAGGCGAGGCACCGGGTGCAGCCCATACATGGGGGTGAATACCAGGGGGTGGGGACCAGTGGGGGTCAGTTCAGAAGCTGCCTGCCACAGCACCTCATGGTTTTTTTTTTTTTTTTTTTGTATTTCAGAATCCCAATAAAAATAATAAGTATCTTCATTTTTAAAATAGAACACACGTACATGCACGTTCCCTCCCAGCTGGTGTTGTGGGGCGAGAGGGAGCTGTGGAGCTGGCTCCCAGGGGTGGGTGTATTTGTGCACATCCTGCCAGGGAGGCCCTGATGGCCCTTTGTTCTAGGTTATCTATTCTGGGTGTTTGTACAGTGAAATGCCTTGGAAGATAAAGATAGTGTCTCCCTTCCCTGTCTCCCCACCGGAGAAAAGGGCAGGTTTGCCCGCAGCCTTGGAAAATAGAGTGTCTCGTTCTGTGGCAACAGGCAGGCATGGTTACTGTCCAGCATAATAAAGATGATGTCTCCCTCCAGGAAAGAGTGCAGGCATGTGTACTACCTGCTAGAGAAGAACCGGGTTCCCTAGGTTCAAGGGTCCTCCCTGTAACGGACCCACTGCATGTGCGGGTGCTGTCTGCCTTCTTCCTGAACCCCTGAAGGGAGTAGAGCCCAGGATACTGGTGCAGAAATGCGAATACCCCAGCTATGGCTGTTGCTGTAAGTAACAAAGTCCTTTGTCTCTGACCCAGAAGTCTCATGTCTTCGGCCAGCACCCATGAACCTGGGACTGTAAGTAGGGTAAAATCTCAGGCCCTTCACAGTTCTTGACAGGAATTTCTTGATATCTCCTTGAATTTAATTCTCATCTCATTGGAAGGACATAGCAAACAAGTTTATTCCAGACCTGAGCGGTCCCTGGTTTGTTTGGATGGGAAGAGGAGCACCTTGTCTTCATGGAGCAGGTTCCAGGGAATGATGTACAGCTGGAGAGGCAGGTGCCGCTGCCTCGCCTGCTGGAAGGGAGCCCGTCAGAGCGACCAGGCTTTTGCTTCATTGGCGCAGACTCTGTGTATGAGAGATGGAGTCTTCCTACTGGTGCGTATATCCTTCTGGTGCTTACAAGCTACTGCAGCCATTAACTCACCCCTCTATCTGCTCACCCATGCATTCATTTACTAAGCAGTCAGTTTGAATATTTCTCCGTTTCTGACTCTGTCAGACCCATGGTTTTCTGTGGGGCAGTTCCAACAATGCCTGGAGCATAGCTGAAGAATTGGGGGATGGTGCTGTGTGTGTGTGTTGGGGGGCCAGGCTGTGTGTGGGGAGGGTTGTCACTGAGCAGGTCATCTCACTGAATGGGCAAGTCCTCAGTGGTCCCCACTTCTGGTCTCACAGGCTGTGCCCTGCTGTCCATCATCCCCATGAGGACGCAGAGCCACTCCCTCAGCCCCTGCACCCCTCATCCCCCCATTGCCTCTGAACTCTCTGGTTCGCTGAGGTGGCCTTGAAATATAGGGCCCCAGACAGGCTGCAGGGGTTGCGTGTGTGATGACACAGGGACCATGTGAATGTAATTGGTAATATGTTCAACGCGACACACACATACGTCTAAGAAGCAAAAATCCTCCTTTTCTTCAATCAACTTTGCTCTAGTTGAGGGTCAGTCTTTCCAGGCCTTTTTCAACAGCATGCACACACACACACACACACACACACACACACACGCGCGCGCGCGCGCGCGCGCGATTAAAACATATCTGGAGAATGGCTTGGGGGTGGGCATTCTTTTTCACCTTCTTCATCAGCAACCTGTCTTGGGGCAATTCCCATGCTGCCCATGGGGCCTGCCTGCTTCTCCCATCCTGCAGCAGAGTATTCCAGAGTGTGGCCGCTGGGGGTCGCTCACCCATCCTCTCCTGATGCCCCTGGGGGTCGCTCACACATCCTCTCCTGATGGACACTAGTGTTGTCTCAGCCTTCACTCTCGCAACCCAGCTGCGGTCAGGCTCCTTGACTGCACCTTGATGTGCGCCGGTGAGAACCTATCTGTAGGGGAGAAACAAACCTGGAGGTTGAATGGCTGCACTTAGAAATTTGATAACCAATCCAATGCCAAGTCTGGGCCTGTGAGTTAGGCAGGAGAGGAGAGACCAGGCTCTGCTGATGATGGTGCAGTGGGCAGGTGTGGGGCAATGGGCAGTGGGTGCCCTGGGGACAGCAGCGCCAGGGAGCCCGGCAGCCCTGGCAGCCTCTCCCACTCCTGTGCTAGTGATGAGTCTGGGCCCTCAGGATGGGAGCAGGAGAGCTCTTTGGCCTAGAGAGGTTTGTCCTCTTTTCCATTTCTCCCCCCCATTAAGGAGCAGAGGTAATTATTTTAATGGATGAGTCTTATTCATTATGTGGAGTGGCTTCTCCCTGACACGTCTCCCAGTCACACAGGAAAGCATGTCTTCCCATCTGTCTTTGATGAGGCTTTCACATGCTCGAGGCTGCTCTGCCCAGGCTGGGGGAGCCAAGACGCTCCTGACGCTGGCAAAGCTCTTGTGCACACATAGGGTGTCGGCTCTGTGCATGTGAGGCTGGCTGGCTCTTCCTCATCTGCACAGCGGCATCCACTGCCCACAAAGCCTCCCTGGCTGCCCCAGGTCCACCAGTCCTGGGGGTGCTGCTGGCCTCGGGGATCCTGCAGGGTCTGGGGTGCTGCCCACAGAGTGGGTGGAGACCCTGATTCCATGTGCGGACTCCTGGCCACAGGGAAGGCCTGCCAGCTGGGCCTCCATTCCCGTAGGGCTGCCCACAGCATCTTTGTCCAAGTGTCCATGGGGCTGTGGGCTGTCCACTGCCCCCCATTCTCTGCTCCAACACCAACCCCTGTCCTCCTGCAAATCTATTTGGGCAGACGGCCGCCTCTTCCACCAGCGCATCACACGACCCGCTGTGTCCCAGGCTGGGACACGCCTTCAAGTGACAGTGTGATCTTCATGAAGTTACAGAAACATCCTAAGCCTCAGTTTCCTCACTGGTGGAGTGAATGATTTTCATGCCTCCCACTGGGGCCTTGTGAGGATTACACGACACGATGTGTGTAGGGCGGTCGGCGTGGCGGAGTACTGGGTGTTGAGTACTGAGTACCTGGCCCCGTAGAGAAGCCTGGGTGCCAGGCAGTGGTGAACATAGCCCAGGACAGTACGTCCTCATGCACGCCGTAGACGGGTTCATAGAAACGGCAACACACGTCATAGACAGGTTCTTGGAAATGGCAGGCTTAGGTGAAATGGCAGTTCATGAAACCAGTTCCACAATGGGCGCGTTAATGAGCAAGACTGAAGTGCCTAGGGCGTCATTCTGGTCACAGGGTCATCACCAGACTTCGAAAAAAGACCCCAAACACTTCTTTTTTTTTTTTTTTTGAGACGGAGTCTCGCTCTATTGCCCAGGCTGGAGTGCAGTGGTGTGATCTCGGCTCACTGCAAACTCCACCTCCCGGGTTCACGCCATTCTCCTGCCTCAGCCTCCTGAGCAGCTGGGTCTACAGGCGCCCGCCACCACGTCCAGCTAATTTTTTGTATTTTTAGTAGAGACGCGGTTTCACCGTGTTAGCCAGGATGGTCTTGATCTCCTGACCTCGTGATCCACCCGCCTCGGCCTCCCAAAGTGCTGGGATTACAGGCGTGAGCCCCCTCGCCTGGCCCCCAAACACTTCTAATATTAAATACTGAAGTAAATGTGGTTTACACATACATTTAAGAAAGATTAATAGAAATAATATCCGTGTTACCCAGTGATTCTGGTTCAGGGGTGCGGGTGGCCCACGCCTGACCTGGCAGTTCAGGGTGCAGGGTGGGCTCCAGCCCTGGAGAGGACTCTGTCCCATCGCAGGGCAACACACCTGCACTCACACAGGGACTGGGCAGACACACCAGGGACTCACGTGCACACGTGTGGATGCGGGAGGAAACCAGAGTGCCCAGAGACAACCCACGCAGACACGGGGAGAACAAGCAGACGCCGCAGACAGTGGCCCCAGCTGGGACTCAGTGTTTTTCCTCATCAGTGTTACAATGAAGCAAGGTTGGATGAAACAATTCAAGGACTTGCTGCCCGTAGCTTCCCCAGCTACAGCTGTTCAGCAGCGTCTAAGACGTTTTCCAAATTTGTTCTGTGAGGAACTGGACGTGATGCATTAGTGCCCTGGAAGGCACGGAGCCGTCATCTGTGGGTCTTCACCCCTTTCTCCCCTCTTATGTCTGATTCTTGCAGAAAACAAGAGCCGTTTGGCACTGGCTGCACAGTGTCCTCAATTGGAAGGGAAGAGGGCAGCGCTGGCTGAGAGGGCAGAGGAAGCCGGGACACCTCCTGGAGGAGGGAACACTCTCTGGGTTCTGGGGTTTAGGCAATTAGACAGCAAAGCCCTGTTCCAGGTTCCTGCAGGAGCTCCCACTGCTCCTCCTGGGGGCCGGAGTGGCATCCACAGGGCTGTCGGGGCAGCCAGGATTCCCTGTCTGTGGCCGGCCACCGGGCTGATGGCCCCTGAGTTGACCCAGGCACCCTGCCTTGCCAGGACCGATGCTGAGTGCTGTCTGCTGGCTACTGAGTGACAGAAATGGCACAGCACGGTGACTGACAGGTGGAAGCCTGATGAGGCCTGGGCAAGCGGGCAGCTGCAGCTCCAGCCCCAGCAGCACCTTGAAGCCCCTCGGCCTGGTGAGCACGTGTGGGCCCTGGGAGCCGCCTGCCCCGTAGTTCTGTGGGGGTCAGCAGTGCATGCACCTCCCTTCCAGATGCTCTGCTCTTGGGGCGTCTCGCACCTGTCTGGGGCTTAGTTTTCTCCCCATACAGGCGAGGAGCTTGGATACAAACACCTCTGCCTCCACACTACCCCTCCCATGTGGGTACCCACTGTCACGCAGTCCCCACCCTGCAGCCCCTCCACCGGGCTTCATGGAGGGGAGTCTGTGTTAACAGCAGGCACAGTGAAGGCACACGGGGCCTTTCTTTGTACCTGGTTAATTCAGCAGTGTAGGATTATGCTTGCTTTAAAGCAAACGTGAGGGGCTATAAACACCGGGCCTGAAGTCCAGAACCATTGCCCTGATTTAATTCCCGTAACTTTCGAGGAGGGGACCTATTGTGTAGACTGCAGAATCTGATCTGCAAAGTAGGAGGGAAACGGTTTGGTTAAGGAGAGAGCCGGGATTTATTAGGTGCTGCATTGAGGCATGACCGGAAAGCTGGCACGCGTGTATTTCTCAGAGCCCTCTCGGAAGCGTGGGCTGAGATGGATGAGCGCAGAGACGCAGCCTGGGGCTGCCTGGCGGTGGCTGCGGATCCGTGGCTCCATACTGCCATCTAGTGGCAAAGGAGGACGAGGACGGCGGCGCCCACACAGGCGCGGGGAGGTTTGCAGAGCCAAGGAGGGCGCTCAGGCCGCGGATGCTTGCGGGAATTCTTTTGGATGGGGTGTGTGTGTGTGCGCGCGCGCGCGCGCGTGTGCATGTGCATGTGTGTGCATGAGGTAGGAAGGGAGACGAGTTAAAGGCGTAGAAAGGACAAAGAGCAGGCGGGAGCAGGAGGCAGAGGCCGAGGTGTCAGACTCTTCAGAAAGCACCCGGCCTCGCTCCGCATGAGTTCTCATCCTCAGTGGCACCCACATTGTGTCCCTGTGGTGACAGCAGCCACATAGACCTGACGACCGAAAGAGCAGTCAGGAGAAAGAAAGGTCACTTTGGCCGTAGATGGCAGTTGATGGCAAAGACGAGCTCCGGGTGGAGGCTGGGCCCACCCCACGCAGAGCTCCATCGGCCGGGGAGGCGGGAAACACGCCCGGCGTTTCGTCAGGGGCAGGCCGAGGTCCCTGACAGATGTCGCGTGGCTCTCCATCGTCCTTATTCACGGGCAGCTATTCATCCGGATGTTCCTCCTCCCTTAGGCCTGAAACTGCTCTCGCGCTCTGCTCACGCCGTAGAAGGCAACTCAAGGTCACTGCATGGAAACCGTGCCCTTCGCTTCCCCTGTGGGCCCATCAGGGTCTGTGGCCGGTGAGGGCTGAGGTCACCAGACGCAACCCGGCTCAGTTCAGCAGTTCGGAACCAAGAACCATACGTTTCTTAGTTGCAAGCAGGAAAATCGCAGTCGGGCTAATTTAAGCACAAAGGGAATTTGTTGAAAGCGTTTTGGGAGCTCGCAGGAATTCTGGGAGGCCCGGAGCCCCGCCTCGGTGCGTGTGGAAGGGAACAAAGCCCATGGATCATGCCACCGACCATGGCCTGCAAGGGCCCCTCCCATGGATCATGCTGCCGACCACGGCCTGCAAGGGCCCCTCGGCTGCCCGCAGCAGATGCGGGTGGTTGCTAGGCTGCCCGCTGTTGCTATGGAAGCGGCTGTGCTGCTGTGTTTGCATTTCACTAGCTTCCTATGCAGAGCCTGGGGGCCGGTCTGTCTGGTACCTAGAGCTCGGGGCCATTTTGTGGGCCTGCACAGGTTGTGCACTGCACAAATCCAGAGCCACTATTCGTAGAGCTACAATCCGCACAATTCTACATGGAAGCTTTGTAGGCGTCCATGCTTTAGATACAAAGGAGGCTGGGAAGCACATATTTTTCCATTTCTGTGGTGGGAAGAAAATGTGTTTCCTAAGGATGGAGATATCCCAAACATCATATATCAGTTAGCTTCTGTTGTGTAACAAACCACCCCAAAACTTTGTGATTTTTTTTTTTTTTTTTGAAATGGAGTCTCGCTCGTTTAGCAGGCTGGAATGCAGTGGCATGATCTCGGCTCACTGCAACCTCCTGGTTCAAGGGTTTCTCTTGCCTCAGACTCCCAAGTAGCTGGGACTATAGGCGTGTGCCACATGCCTGGCTAATTTTTTGTGTTTTAGTAGAGATGGGGTTTCACCGTGTTGCACAGTCTGGTCTTGAACTCCTGAGTTCAGGCAATCAGCCCGGCTCGGCATCCCAAAACGCTAGGATTACAGGCGTAAGCCACCATGCCTGGCCAAAACTTAGTGATTTTAAATAATAACCATCCATTTAACCATTAATCTTAACTCTGTAGTCAGCAATTTGGACTGAGCTAAGCTGGGCAGTTGTTGTGGTCTTGGCTGGGCTCACTCTGGTGTCTCTGGGTAGCTGGTGGGGTGGCTGGTCTCCAGTGCGTCAGCTGGGAGGCCTGTCTGCAGCCTGCAGATTTCACCTAAAGTAACTGGCCTGAACATGTCTGCAGGGTGGCAGCAGCATTTTGGCGCTGCTTCAAAAAGAGTGGGTACACACGGGGCCCCCCGAAGCCTCCGCTCAGAGCTGGAGCATCACTCTGTTTCCTTCTGTGCCCAAAGTTGGTCATGAGGTGAGCCCAGGGGTCAGGAAATAGACTCTGCCCGTGATGGGAGAAGCTGTGGAGTTGCATTGCACAGGGGTGTGAGGGACTGTGGCCACATTTGAAGTTTGCCACTTGTGTGAAGGAAGTTCAGATGTGGCCAGAATCAGGACAGACATCCATTGTGGCAGGGTTTGGAGAGGAGAGGGAAGGGCACTCCAGGTGACCGGCAAGGACTGGGCATGTGTTGAACTGAAGGCCTGGTGGCCCAAGTGGACCCGCGTCCTGCCAGCTACGATCCAGCCCTTGCCGCTTTCCCTGAAGGTGTGTCAGGCACTGTGAGCTGGGGTAGGTCCTTCTGCTAAAAAATTCCGTCACAGTTTGTTGGGAGATTGTGGCAGCAGTGGATGTCGAGAAGACAGTTTCTGGCATTGCTCTTGGGCTCAGGTACCACGAGGGTGCTGCCAGACCACACCAAGATGCTCTGCTCATCTTTGATGACCTCAAGCTCACCTCGTTTCCCTCATCCCGTGGGCCATGATGGTGCATGGCAGAGCTGAGGGAAGACTCTGGTGAGGGCCAAGCCTATTCCAGCATGTCCTGTGTATCTTTCCCGCTCCTGCTACCCCTGCGCTGCAGCCCTCAGTCTTAGTCTAAGCCTTTCTCATCCCTCATCCCCCATCAGGCTTCCCTGCCTGGGTTCATCATCTATGGGTGTGTAACGAATTATCCCACGATTAATAGATCTTAGCTTGCATGGTTCCTGTGACCCAGGAGCTTGGGAGCAGCTTTGCTGGGTGGTTCTGTCTCAAGGAGTCTCAAGAGATCGCACTCAAGGTATGTGCTGGTGCCACGGTCTCATCTGAAGGCTTGACTGGGCCAGAGGATCAGCTGCCAAGGTGGTTTGCTCACATACCTGCGAGTTATTGCTGGCTGTTGGCAGGAGGACTTGGATCCTGCCATGTGGGCCTCTCTAGAGGGCTGCTGCATGACCCTATGACAAGGCAGCTGGCTTCCCTCCATGTGAGTGATCCAAGAGCCCTTGATGGGAGAAGCTGCAAAGTCACATTGTAAACAGGTGTGGGCGTGAGGAGAGGCGGTGGACTGCGACTGTGGCTGCATCCCCTACACGGGAGGAAAAGCAACGGCTGCAGTGGCTTTGATGGTGCAGCCTCGGAACCACACTCTGCCATTTCTGTAAGGCCCTGCTGGTTGCACTGGGTGGCCCTGCTCAGCATGGAAGGGATTTACCAACGTGTGAGTGCCAGGAGGTGAGGATTGCTGGGGCCGTCTAGGAGGCTGCCCAAGCTCGCTCCTTAGGGTTGTGCTTTTTCTAGATGAAAGCTAGTTCATCCGACCCACACATTCAGGTTATCATCTGATGGAAGCTGAAGAGCTCAAGACACACTCCCTGAGCACTTGTCATGAGCCAGACACTGCCAGAAGCTCTGGGATGACACAGTCAGTGCGTGTGACTCTCAGTGAACCCTCAGGTGCGCAGGAAACGTGACTGTCTTTTCTGCGTGTTTCCCTTCAGCTGAGTGGAAGAAACGTATTCTCAGTCAGTTCTGGACTTCATGCCCCATTTCCCTGGGGTCGTGTCACAGACAGGGCATTTGCAACTCTGCCTGGAAGGCGCAGAAAGAGGACCGCATGACTGTTTTCAGGTGAAGGTTGCCATGGATAAGAAGCGCTTTGCATTGGCTGTGTAATGCGGCACAGCAAGCTAGCACGAATTAGAGGCTTAAAGCAGCATCCGTGACCTCCCTGTGTCTGTGGTCAGTGCCTGAGCCGCTCCCTGGACCCTCTCTCAGCCTGCAGTCGAGGTGTCCGTGGGCTGCTCTCCTCCCTCTGCGGACAGGAACTGCTTCCTCGTGCACTCCCCAGGTCACTGGTGGGGTCAGCTCCGTGCTGGCTGCTGGCCTCTCTGCAGGGCAGGTTGCACCATGACAGCTGCTCCTTCAGAGCAACAAAGGAGAAAAGGCAGGGGCAGGGGTCAAGACATAAGTCACAGGCTTCCGGAACCCCACCTGGAAAGTGACACCCATCACCTTTGCCGTGTCCTGTTCACCAAAAGTGAGCCACTGGGCTCCACCCACATTCGGGGAGAAGAATCGGGCATGGATGCAGGTGGAGGGGGCCCAGCACCTTGAAGTTGCCCTGCCCAGGCTGGCACATGTGTCCCAGGAGTGTTGTATGAGGGTGGGCAACATGGAAAACATGCACAGCTTATGTGACTGTCAAAGGAATGACTAGTTTGTTTGTTTGTTTTTTGAGACAGGGTCTCACTCTATTGCCCAGGCTGGAGAGCAGTGGTTGCGATCACAGCTCACTGTAGCCTTGAACACCTGGGCTCAAGCGGTCCTCCCACCTCTGCCTCCCAAGTAGCTGGGAATACAGATGTGTGTCACCATGCTTGGCTAATTAAAAAACTTTTGTTTTTCAGAGATGGGGTCTCACTGTGTTGCCCAGGTTGGTCTCAAACCCCTGGGCTCAAGAGATCCTCCCGTCTCAGCCTCCCAAAGTGGTGGGATTATAAGCATGGCCCACTGTGCCCAGCCTTAGAATGACAAGTTTTAAGTATTTGCCTAATTAAAGGGACAGCATTAAGGAAACCACTAGCCTCTTGCAGCTGGAGCCATAAGACAAGCCCCAAGCATTGCCCCTGAGCTCTGCCCCTGTGCTTCTGCTGGAGCCCCTGAGCACTGCCCTGTGCTTCTGCTGGAGCCCCTGAGCACTGCCCTGTGCTTCTGCTGGAGCGCCGCAAAGCCTGTCGCCCGCTCCGGCGGGGGATGTGGGTGGCCTGCTGTCAGCAGAGCCAGCGAGCTCCCACTGGAATGGGGCGGGGGGAAGAAGAGGTGGGAGGTTTTTGTGCCTGAAGAGCAGACATTTCTTCAACATCACGTCCCCACCTAGTGAGCGGGACACCCACTTCAGCCAGGGGCTGCACAGGGGTCGGGAGGAGCCGGTCCAGGGATCCAGCACCTCCATCATCGCAGGCTGATCTCCTTGCCTCCTGGGAGCCCAGGGAGGCCGGGGATGGCGGCATTATTCTGAGGGTGCTCCAGCCCTTTCCATGAGAATCCTCATGTCTTGGCAGGACCAAGGCAGGAGGGTTGAAGCCCCTACGGAGCTCCGAGAACAGCCTCATGTCTGGCTCAGGCCACTGCTCTGGGACCACCTCTCTGCCAGCTCTTGTTCTCCTCCCGCCCCACAGATGGATCCACAGGACGTCTGCTGTGCCACGATGGAAAGTTTTGTAGCTGTACAGCCCAGCCTGTTGCCTCTGCCGCATGTGGCTGTTGGGCACTAGAAACTTACCTCATAAGACAGAGTATTCAAACTTTTAACTTCACTAAATTAAATTGATTTTAGCGTTAGAGAAGTATTGAATTTAGCATAGCTAGTGGCTGCCATGTCGGATGGGGCAGCTAGCTGGCAGAGCCCTGTGCTCAACCTCTGGCCATGGCCCAGCAGCCCCAGCATCGCCCTGGAGCTTGGAGAAATCTCAAGCCTCAGGCCGTATCTCAAATCTGCAGTGTCAGAATCTGCACTTTAACCAGCTCCTAGGTGATTTGGAAGCACATTAGATTGTAGGAGCCAGCTCGGTGTGGAGGGCAGAGGTCAGGGTGTGGAGGGCAGGGGTCAGGGTGTGGAGGGCAGGGGTCAGGGTGTGGAGGGCAGGGGTCAGGGTGCCTTCTTCCATGGCTTTATCGGTGCCACGGCCTAGGCTTAGCGAAACCACAAGGATAAAAATAGGCCCTTCTGTTCTCCGCACCGTGAGCTTTGTGACTGATCCGAGGCGGCGAGCGGGGGCACTGCACTGCTGTGGCGGGGAAGTCACGGCTGACAAGAACTGCCAGGGACCAAGCCACGTGCATTAATTCATTAAAATACAGTCAGCTACGGAAGGCAGCATAGGATGTGGTTTCGTTCTTAAAGAATTTCATTTGGATGGGCAGACAGATGTGTAAACATGGACTCAAAGGCCGGGGGAGCTGAGATCAGGCAACAGGCGCTGGACGCATCCTAACTACGGCTGGGTGGCGGGGCTGAGAGACGGGTTGGGGTTGGGGGTGGGGTTCTCAGTTGGAGGTGGCCTTGAGCTGGCCTTTCAAATGGCTTTGCTTTCCTCTGGGAAAGCTGGAGTTCAGGAGGAGAAGGCCGGTCAGGCCCTGGGGAAAGAAAACCCAGAAAGGAAAAAGGAGCGTGTGGGTGATGGATCTCCCTGGGACGCAGGTTGTCTTTCTGGAGCCCCAAGGGCCCCTGTGCGCGCCATCTGCTGTGCTGGGTTCTGGTTCCAGCTCAGCCCCTCCCTGCGCAGGTGACCTTGGGTGGCTTTCCTGCCTTCAAGGCCCCAGCGGATTCATCTGCAGAGTGGATAGCTTGCCCCGCAGGGTGGCTGTGGCGAAGCAAGGCAACGTCTGTTACTGCATGTCGAAGCCGGGCTCAGCTGTTTCTTTCTGCATGGAAAGTTCTTCTGCAGACAGTGGGGCCTTTGAAGGCAGGCGGCACGTGTTGTTTTGTATGCCACCGGCCTAGCATCCACTTGGCAAGGTGCCCTTTCTTAAGCATCTGTGGGCTTCTTTAAATTCCATGAAAATTTTGTGTGTATTTACTTTTTCTGGGGCTGAGGGGCTCTAGCCAAACCCTCCCAAGGGCCCCTGTCTTCTCTAGTAGGTCAGGACCCACTGCTGGGTGTGCTCAGTGTTTTCTGAGTTAATGATGATTAGTGAATAGGTGACGTCTAGAGATAAAACTTTAAGTCAGGTTACTGGCCGGACCAGGAAGGTGGGGGTTTCAGGCCCAGGCCAGTGGCTGGAGGCAGCTTTGTTAGGAGCAGGGAAGGGCCCTGGGACCAGCAGGGACCACGTCTGGCTTCAGGCCTTGTGCGAGGGTCTTGCAGAGGCCTGCTTGGCTTCTCCGGGGAGGGGCTGCTCCCCCTGTTACTTCCATCTCTCTGCAACCCTTGTGACATCATACAGGCACAGCCAATGTCTGCAAAGTTCTGTCTCTACCTCAGGCCCCTATACATTCTCTCTGAGCTGGCGCTCAAGCACCGTGGGACCTTGGCTGGCTTCTGGGGAGCAAGAGATCCATTTATGAATACTTGATCTCTGACTGCTGGGTGAGCTGGAGTGTGGTTTATAAATACCTTGCTATCTTTAAGGTTGGCTTTGCCAAAAGAATAGGGTGACAGAGATGAATTTCAGTCATGCAACGAACCCTCGACACTTGGAAGGTGACAGAGGGTAGATGGTGACAGACACCACTTTGTGCCGTTGAACTGTGTTGGTATCAGGCGTGGCCCAAACACCTGGAGGGGCCCCACAGGTGGGTCAGGCTTCTGGGCTCTGGTCACTGCTCTGTTTGGTTTCAAATCATGTGACTTTGGCCTTCTTAAAAAAAAATCTAAAGAGGCTGGGCATGGTGGCTCATGCCTGTAATCCCTGTACTTTGGGAGGCCGAGGTGGGTGGATTGCTTGAGTTGAGGAGTTTGAGACCAGCCTGGACAACATGGCAAGACCCCATTTCTACCAAAAATCAAAAAAATAGCCAGGCATGGTGGTGCGTGCCTGTGGTCCCAGCTACTTGGGAGGCTGACATGGGAGAATTGCTTGAGCCTGGGATGGGATTGGGGTGGAGGTTGCAATGAGCCAAGATCATGCCGCTGTACTCCAGCCTGGATGACAGAGCGAGACCCTGTCTCAAAAAAAAAAAAAAAAAAAAACCTAAACAACTAAGGCCATGGTGAAGTAAACCTATATTCAAAACAAGAGTTACAAACTAGAACTAAATGTAAATATATACCAAGAGTTGCCAGTAGTCAGGAGTCTCGTGCAGTTGACCTTGGGCTGCTCAGAGTCCCTGCTCAAGGTCACTCTAATTTTGTCCCAAATTTGAACAAACCACTTTTATTATTTCACCATAAATCTCATACTTTTGGCCAAAGGCTTCTTCGGAACTTATTGACAGTGATGACAAAGCCCCTGAAGGTTTTCTTCTTTACGAGGGAGTAACTCTTCCATCAGCACAGCCTTCCCTGCTTGTCAGAGGAAGGTCTCTCTTTCTTGTGCTTCCTAGACTTGCCTGGTCATGCCTTTTCTTATTTTAAGGCTAATCTCAAAAGAAAAAATAGTGTGAGCACCACTTGACTGCCTGAAATGTCATGACTCTATTTTAGAGAGTCATTGCCTCATCGCCTTGCCGTAACCCATGACAATGCTCCTCATTTGCGGTGATTAAGTTGAAATTTGCAGGTAAAGCTTTAGCATGTTCCTCAGACATCAGAGCTGACCCTGGGTCTGGTCTCAGCCACAGCAGAAAATGTATTTAAGAGCCCCCTTGAGCAGGCAGTGGGAGGGGTTGTAGCAATGGGCTCAGAAGCAGCTGCCACAGGCTGTCTGAGCACTGTGAGCTGCTGAGCTGGTGGCCTCAGCCGAGGTCGCGTGGCTCCTTCCTTTCTTGCCTAGACCTTGGCTATTTTATCAACAGAAACGGCAGGGATCAGTGAGCAGAGAGCTCAGCAAGCTCATGGTGCAAGAGTCGTGGAGCTGTGACCTCCACCAGGGCTGAGAACGGCCCCTTATACCGCCAGCTCTTGGCTGCCTGGAATCTCTCGGGAACCTCCACGGGGCCCTGCACAGCACAGGCCACTGTGGATACTTTTGGGATTTGTGGCTGAGGAGAGAAACTTAGGAAAGACAAATGTCACGGCCCTTTTCACGGCAGACACTGGTTGGGCCTGTGCTGTGGCCTGGAGGCCCAGCTTTAAACGGTCTCTCCTTTCTCACATTTTTTTATCTTAGGGGTGGGGAGACTTTTCACATAACAGCCTTTGAGGTTGTGGGGTGCTATGGTTTGGATGTTTGTCCCCCCAAACCTCATGGTGAAATCAGATCCCCCGTGTTGGAGGTGGCGCCCAGCGGGAGGAGTCTGGGTTATGGGGGCGGATCCCTCATGAATGGCTTGGTGCCGTTCTGGAGGTGGTGAGACGGTTCTTCCTCCGTTAGTCTGGTGAGAGCTGCTTGTTAGGAGGAGCCTGGCGTCCCTCCCACGCTTGCTCTTCTGCCCTGTGGTGGCTGCACGCCGGCTCCCCTCACTTCCTACCAGGAGTGGAAGCAGCCTGAGGCCCTCGCTGGAAGCATATGCTAGCGCCGTGCTTTCTGTACCGCCTGCAGAACCATGAGCCAAGTAAACCCCTTTTTTAAATGAATTGTCCAGCCTCAGGCATTCCTTCACAGCGACACAAATAGGCTAAGACACTGGGAGAACACAGAGAATAAATTTTGCGATATTTGGGGAGATGATGCTGCCTTTACTGTTATTATAAATAAAATTTCGGTGCCGCCAAAGAAACAGCCCTTGAATATCATTTTTTTTTTCTTCTCGGCAAGACCATTTACTGCTATAGAAGGGTGTGCCCTCACAGATGGAGCAACGGCGCACACCTGGACAAGGGAGGGGAAGGGGTTCTTATTCCTGACGCACGTGGCCCCTGCTGCTGTGTCATTCCCCTATTGGCTAGGGTTAGACCGCACAGGCTAAACTAATTCCGATTGGCTGATTTAAAGAGAGTGATGGGGTGAGTGGTTTGGTGGGAAAAATGGTTATGGCAGAGCAGGAAATCGGAATGAGTCAGGGTGGGGCAGGAAATCAGAATGAGTCAGGGTGGGGCAGGTGATCGGAATGAGTCAGGGTGGAGCAGGTGATCGGAATGAGTCAGGGTGGAGCAGGTGATCAAAAAAGGTTGCTTTATGAGGAAGTTAAGTTTAAAAGTAGAAGGCAAAGAATTGAACATACTGACATACTGATTCTTTGAAGAGAAATTTAGGACTTATATCTATCTGTTTTTTTCATAATAAAGTGAGAGGGGCTGTGGTTTCAAACAGCATAGGCCTGGGGTTGGACTCATCTGCATTCACAACCCATCCCCCTCCCTGTTCATTAGCTGAATGACATTGGGTGAGAGCCTCCGTCCCGTCTCTGAGTTCCTTAGCAATGGGTATAATAACGTGTGACTCCAAGGCTTGGAGTACGGGAGATACGGGAACAGATACGGAGCTATAGAGTTCATGCTTAGAGACATCAGTTCCCTTCCTTCTGCTCCTGGCTCGTGGTACACACGTTTTGAAAACCATGCCAGGCATCTGACCTCAATGCACGCAAGCATTTAGCTGCTGGGTCATTGGCAGAAAAGCCTCAAGCGGGGCTTCAGGGAAGGCTTTAATTAAGCTTGGCCTGTGGGGGCTGCTGCCTGGGCTGGATTTGCTGTGAAACAAGAGGAGCTTGATGTTCTAGGAGAAATGCTTGGGGCCCAGGACCATCTGCTGGAGGGAAAAGAATGAGTGTTCCCAGAGAAACAGACCAGCGCTGGGGCTGTTCCCTGGAATTCAGGTTAAGTGTCCTGGGCTTGTGAACCGGGCACAAAAGATGCTGCGAGTCTTTGCTTTGGGAAGCTGTCAAGGGTCATTGCCCCTCTCAGCCTAAACCTCTTAGCACCTCTCCGACGATTCTTTTCACTTTGGTAGTGACTGATAACTCTTCTTGGTTGTTGAGAAGTTTGGATGAAAAGCTCTAGGTGTGTATTATAGTTTCATGTTGCTGTTATTACAGGTCCTTAGTGTCTTACAGAATGCAGATTTCTGATCTCATGGTCTGTTTGGCAGACCTCCAGGTGGGCTCATTGGATCCCTCTGCTCTGGGTTTCATGAGGCTGAAATCAAAATACAGGGGGGCTGGGTTCCCCCTCAGAGGCTCTGGGAGCATCCTCTTCTGCCTTGTTGGGGTTGTGGGCAGAATCCAGCTCCTTGAGCTGGTGGGACTGAGGTCCCCTGTCCTTGCTGGCAGCAGCAGGGGCTGCCCTGACCTCCTAAGGCCTCTCTCAAGTCTCTGCCCATGAGCCCTGAACTTCAGAGCTCAGCCATGATGTGGCTTCTCTCTTTTGAAGCCCAATTCAAAGTCACACTTGAATTCTTTCTGACTTCCTTTTCTGCTCCACAGTTCTGTTTGCAGCCAGAGAAAGTCGCCTGCTTTTAAGGCCTTGTGTGATGATGCTGGGCCCACCCAGATCGTCCAGAATTACCCAGGCCCATCTTAGGGTCTGTGGCTTCGTTATGTCTGCAAATTCTGCCTTGCATATATGGTGAGAAATACATAGGTCTCAGGATTAGGGAGCATGCATTCTGGAGCACACCCTGCTCACCCAGGGTGGAAGTGTGTACTCCAAGGCTCCGCAGGCAGGTCTTTGTAATTAGCACATCCTGCTCACCACAGGGCAGAAGTGTTTACGCCAAGGCCCTGCAGGCAGGTCATTTGTAATTAGCACATTCCTAGTCACGAGTGGATGCTTTAGGAATTAGTGGCTGATGAGATATACGGACTAATTTCAAGGCGCCACCTGCAGCAGAACCTATGTTACAGCATGAAGAACCCCTGATATTCTTTTTATATATATAATTTTTATTTTACAAATGTATTGGGTATATGTGAAAGTGTGTTATGTGTATATGATGGATGGTGATCAGCCCAGGGCATTTAGGGTGTCCATTACCTGAGTACAATCCATTCTTCTAGCCTGCAGTCACCCTACTCTCAAAAGAGAATAGTTCTTGACACATAAAACTGGTATGAAATCCAAATTTCAGTGTCCATAAATAAAGTTTTGCTGGAACACAGGTGCCTTCATTCACTTATGTAACGTCTGAAGCTGCTTTGTGTTGCAGTGGTGAGGGGATATAGACCTGCAAAGTGTTTATTACTGGGGGACCTGGCAATGCTGCGACCCCCAGTGTGATGGAAGAGCACTAGCTTCGGAGTCAGAGGAAGACATGAGTTCACTTTCCATGGGGAGTATGGAAACATAGTGCCTGCACTGTAAGGTGGTTTTAGCGGCAGAAATACCATTGTACCCAGCAATCCCATTACTGGGTATATACCCAAAGAAATGTAAATCATTCTGTTACAAAGACACATGCATGCACCTGTTCACTGCAGTACTATCCATGATAGCAAAGACATAGAACCAACCTAAATGCTCATCAATGATAGACTGGATAAAGAAAACATGGTGCATATATACCATGGAATACTATGCAGCCATAAAAAATGAGATCATGTCCTTCGTAGGAACATGAATGGAGCTGGAAGCCATCATCCTCAGCAAACTAACATGGGAACAGAAAACCAAACACTGCGTGTTCTCACTTATAAGTGGGAGCTGAACAGGGAGAACACGTAGACATGTTGGGGGGAACATCACACACTGGGGCCTGTCGGAGGATGGGAGGAGGGGGGCGCATCAGTGATGAAGAATAGCTAATGGGTGCTGGGCTTAATACCTAGGTGATGGGATGATCTGTGCAGCAAACCACCATGGCACACGTTTACCTATGGAACAAACCTGCACATCCTGCACATGTACCCTGAACTTAAAAGTTGGAAAAAAAAAAGACTCTATGTCAGAAACAGTATCTGCCTGGCACACAGTAGGTCTTCAATGGTAAGTAGCCAAATAGATGGTTTTGCAGTGTCATTGAGGGTTTCCTATGTTGATGAATGGTTATTGAAAATTTCTAAGATCACTACTAAAAATTGATATTACCTCTAAGGTCATTAATAAGAAAGGATATTGAAATAATGGATCTTTTTCTATAACATGCACAAACATGCTTTGTAAAACCACACACCTGTGCTGTCTGGCAGAACTTTCTGTAATGATGGAAAATCTCTTCTGTGCTGTTCAGTATAGTAGCCATCAGCCACATGTAACTTCCTAGCATGTAAAATGTGGCTCATATGACTGAAGAACTGGATTTTGAATGTCATTAGATTTAAATTTAAATACCACGTATGGCAAGTGGTTCCCACGTCAGCGCAACCATGGAACCCTTAGACACCCACTGCCAGCACCAAACCATGTGAGCCTCGTGCCCAGCACCTCGTGGTGGGGCATCTCTCTTAGTTAAAAGTCTGTCTTTTTTGCCTAAAGACAAAGCAGTAGAAAAGGATACGAGTGGCTGCAGAGCAAACGGTGGCTGAATTTTATACCCCTGCCACCACTTTGCCACCCCTGCTGCTTCTATGAAATGGAAGCAGTTTATTCAACCAGAGGCGAATGTGCCTTTGAAACTTATCTCTATGGTGGCTCCTCTGTAGGATTTTACAAGGGTCTGTTTGTTTTGCTTTTATCTCAAGGTAACACATTTTAAACACATTTGAGTAGCAGGGTCTCAACTGCAAATGGAGCTTGGCCAAGAGAATAATAAAAACAGTTTAAGGAAATATTTCTTGGAAGCTGCTGAAAAGGTCTCTTTACAACTCCTGTTCTCTAGAGAAGCTTGCAGGCATGGGGGTCAGTGAGTGGACATCGATTTGTGGGAAGGCTAAGGACAAAGGCTATGGAGAATTTTTCACCCCAAGTTAAATTCATTTCTGCCAATTAAGGCAGATGTTTCGGGCCAGGTGTTGTGACTCATGCCTGTAATCCCAGCATTTTGGGAGGCTCAGGTGGGAGAATCACTTGAAAATAGGAGTTCAAGACCTGCCTGGGCAACATAGTGAGACCCTGTCTCTACAAAAAAAGTAAAAATATGGTTTGGTGTGGTGGTGCGCACCTGTAATCCCAGCTACTCAGAGGCTGAGGTGGGAAGATCGCTTGAGCCCAAGAGTTTGAGGCTGCAGTGAGCTATGATCGTGCCACTGCATTCCAACCTGGGCAACAAAGAAAGACTCTGTCTCCAAAAAAAAAAAAAAAAAACCAAAACCCCCCCCCAAACCAGATGTTTCCAAATGCTCGATTTCATTTGAAAACACAAACTTAGTCTTGAAAACTGTTATGATTTTTGAGGTACCACAAATGGCACCTCAAATATATATAAATATATACAAAAATATTTGTAATGAGCTTAAGGAAAGTGTGTTCACCTAGCTTGAATAACAGGTTTGATGAGTCAGCCTGCCTGTTGACCCTGGGTGGTGCCTGTCGCAGCGAGACGGATCCTGGAAAGGGCCTGTCTGCTTGATGGCATCAGCTGTAGATGGCATCGCTACACTGACTAATGTTTTCTGAAGACGAGCTTTTATTTATTTCCCAAAGAGAAACATTTCCAGAGGGAGCATTCTTTTCCCTTTTTTTTTTTTTTGAAGTACTGAGTTGAAGTGTTTTTTTTTTATTTTATTTTAAGTTCAGGGGTACATGTGCGGATGTGCATGTTTGCTACGTAGGTAAACGTGTGCCATGGTGGTTTGCTGCACAGATCAACCCATCACCTAGGTATTAATCCCCACATGCATTAGCTATTTGTCCTGATGCTCCTCCTCCCCCCACCCCCGACAGGCTGGAGTGTGTGATGTTCCCCTTCCTGCGTCCGTGTGTTCTCATCGCTCAGCTCCCACTTATGAGTGAGAACATGTGGTGTTTGGTTTTCTCTTCCTGCATTAGTTTGCTGAGGATAATGGCTTCCAGATCCACCCAGGTTCCTGCAAAGGACATGATCTCATTCCTTTTTATGGCTGCATAGTATTCCATGGTCTATATGTACCACATTTCCTTTATCCAGTCTATCATTGATGGGCATTTGGGTTGATTCCGTGTCTTTGCTATTGTGAATAGTGCTGCAATGAACATATGCGTGCATGTATCTTTATAGTAGAACTATTTATATTCCTTTGGGTATATACCCAGTAATGGGATTGCTGGGTCAAATTGAGGTGTTTTACTGTCTAAGTTGAAGGTGAGCTTCAGTGGGGTGGGGCTACACAGAGTGAAGAGTGGAGGCTGCTGGTACCTTGAGAAAGGGTGTAAATGCTTTTCTCTTGCTTTTGATCTCTTTCTCTGTTGAATTTACAGCCTCTGGTATATGCGTGTAAGATGGAATGCTCTGTGTAGGTTATTGGAGGCACACCAAAGGAAAAGATGAAAGACTGTATGCACAAAAGGCCAGCCTGCACCTCCCGTGCCCTCTGCTTCCCAGGGAAGCCGATCAATACAGACGGAGTGGGTCATGCCCCACGTTACCAGGACCCCTGGCTTCTCCCACCACAGGGGGGTGGCTGGGAGGGAACATTACATTATTGACTTAGGCAAAATGCCTGAGCGCTCTGTACCGGGGCATAGTGAGCTTGCTGGAGCTGATGGGGAAAAAGTTAAGCTGTTTCCAGAGAACCGCTGGTGTATCCAGTGTTTTGTAGTGACTTAGCGTATCACACAGTCAGCAAGCCTCTGCTGTGTGCCCGTGACTGGCCCAGCACTGCGTGATTTTGCGTGGAGCAGAGGACAGTGATGAAGGGGTGTGTGCAGGGGGAGCCCGTGGACTTGGTGAGACCCACAGGCCAAAGCCAGGCTGCTTAGTCTGTAACCCGCCCACGCTGCAGCCTCAGCATCTACACCCTTCGACCCACAGCCTCCCTGCGTGGAGTGTGCATGTAATCAGGAAAGGCAGATAATAAATATATATGCCCAGCCAGGCATGTGCTGTGACACAGCAAACAGGGCAGTGCGCAGTCAGCATCACCCAGCCTTGATGAGCACGCCGCGATGCTGCTACGAGCTCTGTGAAGACGCGATTTTAATTCCAGCCAGTCGGTAGGTTGTGTGTCTGTGTGGCGGTTTAGCACCATTTTAAATTCTGCATTGCATGGTGGGGGCGGCGGTGGTGGGTGAGCTCTGCGTCGTAATCTTTTCGGAGCTCTTCCAGCACAGTCCAGTCAAATTCTCTTTGACGACAGGCCTGTTGCACACCTGTGCTGCTCAGCAGGGAGGCCGCAGGTGCCTAGGGAACACAAAATGTGGTCAGAACAAAGGAGGAACTGGATTTTGAGTTTTATATAATTTCAAGTAACTGAAAAGTTTAAATGTGTTAAATACCCAGGTGTGGCCAGTGGCTTCCAGATTGGACAATATGGGTCCCCGCAAAGGCACCATCAGCTTCTGTGGTTCCCTGGACCATTGGCCTCCCTGCCTGCACCCACGGTCTCCCCTGCCTGGTTGTCTGTCCTTCCCTATACCACCCGGCCTGGCATCCACCCCTAAAGGGAGGTTCCTGAGCCCGCAGAGCTCACTGAGTGTGTGTCTTCAGTCCCCCGCTGCACCTCGAGGGGGCCTCTGTCACGGCATTCCCTGGGATGGTCACCACCTCGTCTGTCCCCTCCACTGCACCACGAGCCGCTGAAGAGCAAGTGCATGCTCAGCCCCGGGCATGGCGTCTGCGTATCTGGGAGCTCTGCACACGGTGCTGAATGAATGAGCACAGAACCAGGTGGAGTTTGTTTAACCAACACTCCCGTGACACTCATCGAGCTCCAGCGCTCTTCCAGGGGCTTTCCGCTATCAGCCACATTTGGATACATCGCGGTTGGCCATATGGTTCACTTTGCAGCTGCGGGCTGTGACAACTTACTTGATCTGTCAAAGACGCGTTCCTTTTCACTTGTAGCATGTGAATGATACCAAAATCACAGGTTGTTCTGACAATCGAAATGAGATAAACTGTATGAACAGCGCACGACATTCCTGTGAACTCACAGTAAATGTTAGGGGGTTCACTAGGGACACACTGGTGAACGGAACAAAACTTACTGCTGGTGTGGAGTGCACATCTAATCCGGAAAGGCACATAATAAATAAATACATTTTTTTTTGAGACTGAGTTTCACTTTTGTTGCCCAGGATGGAGTGCAAATCTAATCCGGAAAGGCACATAATAAATAAATACATTTTTTTTTGAGACTGAGTTTCACTTTTGTTGCCCAGGCTGGAGTGCAATGGCACAATCTCGGCTCGCCGCAACCTCCGCCTTCCGGGTTCAAGTGATTCTCCTGCCTCAGCCTCCCGAGTAGCTGGGATTACAGGCATGCGCCACCATGCCTGGCTAATCTTTGTATATTTAGTAGAGATGGGGTTTCTCTTTATTGGTTAGGCTGGTCTTGAACTCCCGACCTCAGGTGATCTGCCTGCCTCGGCCTCCCAAAGTGCTGGGATTACAGGTGTGAGCCACCGCATCAGGACGATAATAAATATTACAGAGAAGCAGAGACATGTATGCTCATATTATTTGGGAACAACGATGGGCCCGGGTAAGGGGTGTTGGGATGCCTGGGGGGCGTGGGGGCTGACCTGTAAATAGGAGATCAGGGCAGTGTTGCTGAGGAGGTGATTGTCAGGCAAAAGCTTGGAGGGAGGCAAGGAGCAAACACACAGCTGTGTGGGGAAGAGCATTCCTGGCAGACGGAACCACCTTTGCAAAGTTGCAGAGGCAGGACAGAAGGGAAAGGGCCCTAAGTGAGGGAGGTGCTTGTGGCCAAGGTGAGGAGAGCAGCTTTCATTCTGAGTGAACGGGGAATGACTTTTGTTTCTGAAAGCTTGCTCTGGGGCTGGGCTAAGGACGGCTTGTAGACAGGCAGGGACACATGTGTTGGGGATATTTCATTACCCAGGAGGGAGATGGTGCCGGTGTCTCTCCTCTCCCTCCCTGCCTCTGTGAGTGTGTAATATGCATAATGTGTATGACTTTTTTTTTTTTTTTTTTTTTTTGAGATGGAGTCTTGCTCTGTCACCCAGGCTGGAGTGCAGTGGTGCAATCTCAGCTCACCGCAAACTCCGCCCCCTGGGTTCAAGTGATTCTCCTGCCTCAGCGTCCCAAGTAGCTGGGATTACAGACACCTGCCACCACGCCTGGCTGATTTTTTTATTTTTAGTAGAGACGGGGTTTCTCTATATTAGCCAGGGTGGTCTCGAACTCCTGACCTCAGGCGATCTGCCCACCTCAGCCTCCCAAAGTGTTGGGATTACAGGCGTGAGCCACCGCGCCTGGCCATGTGTATGACTTTGATTGTGAAAAGTTTCAAACATACCCCAGGTGGGTAAAAATATCAGCTGGTCCCTGAATATTCCCACTGTCCAGCAGTAACAGTGGTCACCAGCACACGCCCATCTCGCTTCACCTTTGCCCTCATACACTTCCTTCCTTCTCAGACAGTTTAGAAGATAATTCCGGCCAGGCACAGTGGCTCACACATGTAATCCCAGCACTTTGGGAGGCCAAGGAGGGTGGATCACCTAAGGTCAGGAGTTTGAGGCCAGCTTGGCCAACATGGTGAAACCTCATCTCTACTAAAAATACAATAATTATGGCCAGGCGTGGTGGCTCACACCTGTAATCCCAGCACTTTGGGAGGCCGAGGTGGGTGGATCACGAAGTCAGGAGATGGAGACTATCCTGGCCAACATGGTAAAACCCCGTCTCTACTAAAAATACAAAAAAAAAAATTAGCCAGGTGTGGTGGCAGGTTCTTGTAATCTCAGCTACTCGGGAGTCTGAGGCAGGAGAATTGCTTGAACCCAGGAGGCGGAGGTTGCAGTGAGCTGAGATCATGCCGCTGCACTCCAGCCTGGGTGACAGAGCAAGACTCTGTCTCAAAAAAAACCCTCCCAAAACAAAAATTAGCCGGGCGTGGTGGCAGGCACCTGTAATCCCAGCTACTTGGGAGGCTGAGGCAGGAGAATCGCTTGAACCCGGGAGGTGGAGGTTGCAGTGAGCCGAGATTGCGCCGCTGCACTCCAGCCTGGGCGACAGAGGGAGACTCCATCTCAAAAATAAATAAATAAATAAAGATAATTCCATGTTCTGGGTCCAGTGGGCAGGTGGACAGGCTGCTGCACAGACTGGGTGCGAGGAAGGGGTCTGAAGGTGCCACCAAGGCTTTTGCTGGAGTGACCAGGAGGATGGGGCTGCTCCTCCCGGAGGTGGGAGGCTGCGATGGGGCAGGCTGAGGAAGAGCCAGAGCTGAGGCTTGGACCTGTCAGCTTTGAGATTTGATTCAGCATCCAAGGGGAGATGTTTTGAGTTGGCAGATGGAAATTCATGTCGGGAAGGTGCTATGCATTTGGGGATAATTGGAGTGTGGATGATCTTAGGAGCCATGACTCTGGTTGACATCACCAGGGGATGAGGGCGCAGGAGGAGGAGACTCCAGTGAGCCCAGAGGCTTCAGCACAAAAGAACCAGCGAATCAGGATGTCGGGAGCGCCTTCCCGCCCGCAGGTGAGACCAAATCACCCTGGAGGGGCTGTTCCCATTCGTGCTCCTGACCACAGACTATGGAAGTGCCTGTTTGCTTTAAGAAAGTGTCCGTTTCATAGACAAAATGGTATTTTAGAATTAATTATATTCCTGTAATTTCAAGGAAGAGCTGACTTCTCATATCCATGGACTGTTTGTATTCCTTCTTTTGTGAATGAACATAATTCTTAGTGAGGTGTTTTTGTGTAGTTTTTCTCTTCCACCATGAGGGGTAGAAAAAAGGGCTAGGAACAAAGACCACCTCTTGGCTTAGGGGCGGGGAGGCCCTGGGGTCAGGCCAGACTCTCCCTTCCTCCCTCACGGTCTCTTTCCATTTCTCCAAGTCTCTGCTTTCTCAACCTCAACATGAGGGTGCTGGGGAGTTGGGCTAAGTCCCGTGTTAGCACCCGCCATGGCCGCATGGCCCGGAATCTCCCTCGCTGGACCCGTCTTTGTGGCTCAGTCTCTGCTGGCTCCAGAGCGTGGCCTGGCCTGCGCGTCAGTGGACGTCTGTTCCCGCGTGGGGGTGTTCTTGTGGGCGGGTGGGCTCTGCTGTTTCCCACGTCTAGCCAGGGCCTGCCACCCAGGGTCTCAATACATGTGTTTTGAATGGCTTCAAAGACTTTTAAAAGCAAGTTATTATTTTCAAAATTAAAATAATCTCTCTCTTTTAAACAATAAAATAAAATTTTGCATTTTGTGGCGATAGGGTTTGTATAGCTACTGATATTTTATTTTTAAATACTTTAGAAGGAAGCCATGTTCTAATTCCTTCCCCGTTTCAGCGTGTTTAAGCAAAGTCTCTTTTTAGTTCAACCTCATTGAGCAGAGGGCACCTGTCAGGTACAGTTGACAGTACATCCAGTTCTGTCACTGCCTGACTTTTGAAAGTCTCAAATCTTAGCGTCAGGAGCCTAGACGGGGCCTCACTCACTCCCACAGCCCCCGAGGTTGACCGAGCTGCCCTCTCCCTTCCAGGAAGCATGGCTGATGCTCCGAAGGAGGGAAGACTGACCCGGTTTCTGGACTTCACCCAGCTGATGAACATGGCATCTGAATCCGTAGGAGGAAAAGTAAGTGGGTCTCTCATGGCCAAACAAGGGTGGAAGGCATCCGTGCTAAGGGCACAACTCACAAGTGCAGAGAACCTCATGCAAGAATCAACAAGAATCAGGCTGAAGTGTTGGCCTGCCCAAGGAAACCCGTTAGCGAGAAAGACTTCCAAAGAATTTATCTTAAATTGGTGACAATTCTCAGCAAGGACAACACTGCCTTAGGTTTTGTGTGTTTCAATAGAGGACAGACTGTGGTCCTCTGCTCTAGATAGGCAGGCGGTCCTGTAGCTCTAGTTAGATCTGAGGTCCTCTAGCTCTAGTCAGATCTGAGGTCCTCTAGCTCTAGTTAGATCTGAGGTCCTCTAGCTGGAGTTAAATCAGAGGTCCTCTGGCTCTCGTTAGATTGGAGGTCCTCTAGCTCGAGTTAAATCCGAGGTCCTCTGGCTCCAGTTAGATGGGGGGTCCCCTGGCTCCGGTTAGATCGGAGGTCCTCTGGCTCCGGTTAGATGGGAGGTCCTCTGGCTCTGGTTAGATGGGAGGTCCTCTGGCTCTGGTTAGATGGGAGGTCCTCTGGCTCTGGTTAGATGGGAGGTCCTCTGGCTCTGGTTAGATGGGAGGTCCTCTGGCTCTGGTTAGATCGGAGGTCCTCTGGCTCTGGTTAGATGGGAGGTCCCCTGGCTCTGGTTAGATAGGAGGTCCTCTGGCTCTGGTTAGATGGGAGGTCCCCTGGCTCTGGTTAGATGGGAGGTCCTCTGGCTCTGGTTAGATGGGAGGTCCTCTGGCTCCGGTTAGATGGGAGGTCCTCTGGCTCTGGTTAGATGGGAGGTCCTCTGGCTCTGGTTAGATGGGAGGTCCTCTGGCTCTGGTTAGATGGGAGGTCCTCTGGCTCTGGTTAGATGGGAGGTCCTCTGGCTCTGGTTAGATGGGAGGTCCTCTGGCTCTGGTTAGATGGGAGGTCCTTTGGTTCTGGTTAGATGGGAGGTCCCCTGGCTCTGGTTAGATGGGAGGTCCTCTGGCTCCGGTTAGATGGGAGGTCCTCTGGCTCTGGTTAGATGGGAGGTCCTCTGGCTCTGGTTAGATGGGAGGTCCCCTGGCTCTGGTTAGATGGGAGGTCCCCTGGCTCTGGTTAGATGGGAGGTCCTCTGGCTCTGGTTAGATAGGAGGTCCTCTGGCTCTGGTTAGATGGGAGGTCCTCTGGCTCTGGTTAGATGGGAGGTCCTCTGGCTCTGGTTAGATGGGAGGTCCCCTGGCTCTGGTTAGATGGGAGGTCCTCTGGCTCCGGTTAGATGGGAGGTCCTCTGGCTCTGGTTAGATGGGAGGTCCTCTGGCTCTGGTTAGATGGGAGGTCCTCTGGCTCTGGTTAGATGGGAGGTCCCCTGGCTCTGGTTAGATGGGAGGTCCTCTGGCTCCGGTTAGATGGGAGGTCCCCTGGCTCTGGTTAGATGGGAGGTCCTCTGGCTCTGGTTAGATAGGAGGTCCTCTGGCTCTGGTTAGATGGGAGGTCCTCTGGCTCTGGTTAGATGGGAGGTCCTCTGGCTCCGGTTAGATGGGAGGTCCCCTGGCTCTGGTTAGATGGGAGGTCCTCTGGCTCCGGTTAGATGGGAGGTCCTCTGGCTCTGGTTAGATGGGAGGTCCTTTGGTTCTGGTTAGATGGGAGGTCCTCTGGCTCTGGTTAGATGGGAGGTCCTCTGGCTCTGGTTAGATGGGAGGTCCTCTGGCTCTGGTTAGATGGGAGGTCCTCTGGCTCTGGTTAGATGGGAGGTCCTCTGGCTCTGGTTAGATGGGAGGTCCTTTGGTTCTGGTTAGATGGGAGGTCCTCTGGCTCTGGTTAGATGGGAGGTCCTCTGGCTCTGGTTAGATCGGAGGTCCTCTGGCTCTGGTTAGATAGGAGGTCCTCTGGCTCTGGTTAGATGGGAGGTCCCCTGGCTCTGGTTAGATAGGAGGTCCTCTGGCTCTGGTTAGATGGGAGGTCCTCTGGCTCTGGTTAGATGGGAGGTCCTCTGGCTCTGGTTAGATCGGAGGTCCTCTGGCTCTGGTTAGATGGGAGGTCCTCTGGTTCTGGTTAGATGGGAGGTCCTCTGGCTCTGGTTAGATGGGAGGTCCTCTGGCTCTGGTTAGATCGGAAGTCCTCTGGCTCTGGTTAGATGGGAGGTCCTCTGGCTCTGGTTAGATGGGAGGTCCTTTGGTTCTGGTTAGATGGGAGGTCCTCTGGCTCTGGTTAGATGGGAGGTCCTCTGGCTCTGGTTAGATGGGAGGTCCTCTGGCTCTGGTTAGATGGGAGGTCCTCTGGCTCTGGTTAGATCGGAGGTCCTCTGGCTCTGGTTAGATAGGAGGTCCTCTGGCTCTGGTTAGATCGGAAGTCCTCTGGCTCTGGTTAGATAGGAGGTCCTCTGGCTCTGGTTAGATGGGAGGTCCTTTGGTTCTGGTTAGATGGGAGGTCCTCTGGCTCTGGTTAGATGGGAGGTCCTCTGGCTCTGGTCAGATGGGAGGTCCTCTGGCTCTGGTTAGATGGGAGTTCCTCTGGCTCTGGTTAGATAGGAGGTCCTCTGGCTCTGGTTAGATCGGAAGTCCTCTGGCTCTGGTTAGATGGGAGGTCCTCTGGCTCCGGTTAGATCGGAAGTCCTCTGGCTCTGGTTAGATGGGAGGTCCTCTGGCTCCGGTTAGATGGGAGGTCCTCTGGCTCTGGTTAGATGGGAGGTCCTCTGGCTCTGGTTAGATGGGAGGTCCTCTGGCTCTGGTTAGATCGGAAGTCCTCTGGCTCTGGTTAGATGGGAGGTCCTCTGGCTCTGATTAGATAGGAGTTCCTCTGGCTCTGGTTAGATGGGAGGTCCTCTGGCTCTGGTTAGATGGGAGGTCCTCTGGCTCTGGTTAGATGGGAGGTCCTCTGGCTCTGGTTAGATGGGAGGTCCTCTGGCTCTGGTTAGATAGGAGGTCCTCTGGCTCTGGTTAGATCGGAAGTCCTCTGGCTCTGGTTAGATGGGAGGTCCTCTGGCTCCGGTTAGATCGGAAGTCCTCTGGCTCTGGTTAGATGGGAGGTCCTCTGGCTCCGGTTAGATGGGAGGTCCTCTGGCTCTGGTTAGATGGGAGGTCCTCTGGCTCTGGTTAGATGGGAGGTCCTCTGGCTCTGGTTAGATCGGAAGTCCTCTGGCTCTGGTTAGATGGGAGGTCCTCTGGCTCTGATTAGATAGGAGTTCCTCTGGCTCTGGTTAGATGGGAGGTCCTCTGGCTCTGGTTAGATGGGAGGTCCTCTGGCTCTGGTTAGATGGGAGGTCCTCTGGCTCTGGTTAGATGGGAGGTCCTCTGGCTCTGGTTAGATGGGAGGTCCTCTGGCTCCGGTTAGATGGGAGGTCCTCTGGCTCCGGTTAGATGGGAGGTCCTCTGGCTCTGGTTAGATGGGAGGTCCTCTGGCTCTGGTTAGATGGGAGGTCCTCTGGCTCTGGTTAGATAGGAGGTCCTCTGGCTCTGGTTAGATCGGAAGTCCTCTGGCTCTGGTTAGATGGGAGGTCCTCTGGCTCTGGTTAGATGGGAGGTCCTCTGGCTCTGGTTAGATGGGAAGTCCTCTGGCTCTGGTTAGATGGGAGGTCCTCTGGCTCTGGTTAGATGGGAGGTCCTCTGGCTCCGGTTAGATGGGAGGTCCTCTGGCTCCGGTTAGATGGGAGGTCCTCTGGCTCTGGTTAGATGGGAGGTCCTCTGGCTCCGGTTAGATGGGAGGTCCTCTGGCTCCGGTTAGATCGGAAGTCCTCTGGCTCTGGTTAGATGGGAGGTCCTCTGGCTCCGGTTAGATCGGAAGTCCTCTGGCTCTGGTTAGATGGGAGGTCCTCTGGCTCCGGTTAGATGGGAGGTCCTCTGGCTCTGGTTAGATGGGAGGTCCTCTGGCTCTGGTTAGATGGGAGGTCCTCTGGCTCTGGTTAGATGGGAGGTCCTCTGGCTCTGGTTAGATCGGAAGTCCTCTGGCTCTGGTTAGATGGGAGGTCCTCTGGCTCTGATTAGATAGGAGTTCCTCTGGCTCCGGTTAGATGGGAGGTCCTCTGGCTCTGGTTAGATGGGAGGTCCTCTGGCTCCGGTTAGATGGGAGGTCCTCTGGCTCTGGTTAGACGGGAGGTCCTCTGGCTCTGGTTAGATGGGAGGTCCTCTGGCTCTGGTTAGATGGGAGATCCTCTGGCTCTGGTTAGATCGGAAGTCCTCTGGCTCCGGTTAGATGGGAGGTCCTCTGGCTCCGGTTAGATGGGAGGTCCTCTGGCTCTGGTTAGACGGGAGGTCCTCTGGCTCTGGTTAGATGGGAGGTCCTCTGGCTCTGGTTAGATGGGAGGTCCTCTGGCTCTGGTTAGATGGGAGGTCCTCTGGCTCTGGTTAGATGGGAGGTCCTCTGGCTCTGGTTAGATGGGAGGTCCTCTGGCTCTGGTTAGATCGGAAGTCCTCTGGCTCTGGTTAGATGGGAGGTCCTCTGGCTCTGATTAGATAGGAGTTCCTCTGGCTCTGGTTAGATGGGAGGTCCTCTGGCTCTGGTTAGATGGGAGGTCCTCTGGCTCTGGTTAGATGGGAGGTCCTCTGGCTCTGGTTAGATGGGAGGTCCTCTGGCTCCGGTTAGATGGGAGGTCCTCTGGCTCCGGTTAGATGGGAGGTCCTCTGGCTCTGGTTAGATGGGAGGTCCTCTGGCTCTGGTTAGATGGGAGGTCCTCTGGCTCTGGTTAGACGGGAGGTCCTCTGGCTCTGGTTAGATGGGAGGTCCTCTGGCTCCGGTTAGATGGGAGGTCCTCTGGCTCCGGTTAGATGGGAGGTCCTCTGGCTCCGGTTAGATCGGAAGTCCTCTGGCTCTGGTTAGATGGGAGGTCCTCTGGCTCCGGTTAGATGGGAGGTCCTCTGGCTCCGGTTAGATGGGAGGTCCTCTGGCTCCGGTTAGATGGGAGGTCCTCTGGCTCCGGTTAGATGGGAGGTCCTCTGGCTCCGGTTAGATGGGAGGTCCTCTGGCTCTGGTTAGATGGGAGGTCCTCTGGCTCTGGTTAGATGGGAGGTCCTCTGGCTCTGGTTAGATGGGAGGTCCTCTGGCTCTGATTAGATGGGAGTTCCTCTGGCTCTGGTTAGATGGGAGGTCCTCTGGCTCTGGTTAGATGGGAGGTCCTCTGGCTCTGGTTAGATGGGAGGTCCTCTGGCTCTGGTTAGATCGGAGGTCCTCTGGCTCTGGTTAGATGGTAGGTCCTCTGGCTCTGGTTAGATGGGAGGTCCTCTGGCTCTGGTTAGATCGGAGGTCCTCTGGCTCTGGTTAGATGGGAGGTCCTCTGGTTCTGGTTAGATGGGAGGTCCTCTGGCTCTGGTTAGATGGGAGGTCCTCTGGCTCTAATTAGATAGGAGGTCCTCTGGCTCTGGTTAGATGGGAGGTCCTCTGGCTCTGGTTAGATGGGAGGTCCTCTGGCTCTGGTTAGATGGGAGGTCCTCTGGCTCTGGTTAGATAGGAGGTCCTCTGGCTCTGGTTAGATCGGAAGTCCTCTGGCTCTGGTTAGATGGGAGGTCCTCTGGCTCTGGTTAGATGGGAGGTCCTCTGGCTCTGGTTAGATGGGAGGTCCTCTGGCTCCGGTTAGATGGGAGGTCCTCTGGCTCCGGTTAGATGGGAGGTCCTCTGGCTCTGGTTAGATGGGAGGTCCTCTGGCTCCGGTTAGATGGGAGGTCCTCTGGCTCTGGTTAGATGGGAGGTCCTCTGGCTCTGGTTAGATCGGAAGTCCTCTGGCTCTGGTTAGATGGGAGGTCCTCTGGCTCTGGTTAGATGGGAGGTCCTCTGGCTCTGGTTAGATCGGAAGTCCTCTGGCTCTGGTTAGATGGGAGGTCCTCTGGCTCTGGTTAGACGGGAGGTCCTCTGGCTCTGGTTAGATGGGAGGTCCTCTGGCTCTGGTTAGATCGGAAGTCCTCTGGCTCTGGTTAGATGGGAGGTCCTCTGGCTCTGGTTAGACGGGAGGTCCTCTGGCTCTGGTTAGATGGGAGGTCCTCTGGCTCTGGTTAGATGGGAGGTCCTCTGGCTCTGGTTAGATGGGAGGTCCTCTGGCTCTGATTAGATGGGAGGTCCTCTGGCTCTGGTTAGATGGGAGGTCCTCTGGCTCCGGTTAGATGGGAGGTCCTCTGGCTCCGGTTAGATGGGAGGTCCTCTGGCTCTGGTTAGATAGGAGGTCCTCTGGTTCTGGTTAGATGGGAGGTGCTCTGGCTCTGGTTAGATGGGAGGTCCTCTGGCTCTGGTTAGATGGGTGGTCCTCTGGCTCTGGTTAGATGGGAGGTCCTCTGGCTCTGGTTAGATGGGAGGTGCTCTGGCTCTGGTTAGATGGGAGGTCCTCTGGCTCTGGTTAGATGGGAGGTCCTCTGGCTCTGGTTAGATAGGAGGTCCTCTGGCTCTGGTTAGATCGGAAGTCCTCTGGCTCTGGTTAGATGGGAGGTCCTCTGGCTCTGGTTAGATGGGAGGTCCTCTGGCTCTGGTTAGATGGGAGGTCCTCTGGCTCTGGTTAGATGGGAGGTCCTCTGGCTGTGGTTAGATAGGAGGTCCTCTGGCTCTGGTTAGATCGGAAGTCCTCTGGCTCTGGTTAGATGGGAGGTCCTCTGGCTCCGGTTAGATGGGAGGTCCTCTGGCTCTGGTTAGATGGGAGGTCCTCTGGCTCTGGTTAGATGGGAGGTCCTCTGGCTCTGGTTAGATAGGAGGTCCTCTGGCTCTGGTTAGATCGGAAGTCCTCTGGCTCTGGTTAGATGGGAGGTCCTCTGGCTCTGGTTAGATGGGAGGTCCTCTGGCTCTGGTTAGATGGGAAGTCCTCTGGCTCTGGTTAGATGGGAGGTCCTCTGGCTCTGGTTAGATGGGAGGTCCTCTGGCTCCGGTTAGATGGGAGGTCCTCTGGCTCCGGTTAGATGGGAGGTCCTCTGGCTCTGGTTAGATGGGAGGTCCTCTGGCTCCGGTTAGATGGGAGGTCCTCTGGCTCCGGTTAGATCGGAAGTCCTCTGGCTCTGGTTAGATGGGAGGTCCTCTGGCTCCGGTTAGATCGGAAGTCCTCTGGCTCTGGTTAGATGGGAGGTCCTCTGGCTCCGGTTAGATGGGAGGTCCTCTGGCTCTGGTTAGATGGGAGGTCCTCTGGCTCTGGTTAGATGGGAGGTCCTCTGGCTCTGGTTAGATGGGAGGTCCTCTGGCTCTGGTTAGATCGGAAGTCCTCTGGCTCTGGTTAGATGGGAGGTCCTCTGGCTCTGATTAGATAGGAGTTCCTCTGGCTCTGGTTAGATGGGAGGTCCTCTGGCTCTGGTTAGATGGGAGGTCCTCTGGCTCCGGTTAGATGGGAGGTCCTCTGGCTCTGGTTAGACGGGAGGTCCTCTGGCTCTGGTTAGATGGGAGGTCCTCTGGCTCTGGTTAGATGGGAGGTCCTCTGGCTCTGGTTAGATCGGAAGTCCTCTGGCTCTGGTTAGATGGGAGGTCCTCTGGCTCCGGTTAGATGGGAGGTCCTCTGGCTCTGGTTAGACGGGAGGTCCTCTGGCTCTGGTTAGATGGGAGGTCCTCTGGCTCTGGTTAGATGGGAGGTCCTCTGGCTCTGGTTAGATGGGAGGTCCTCTGGCTCTGGTTAGATGGGAGGTCCTCTGGCTCTGGTTAGATGGGAGGTCCTCTGGCTCTGGTTAGATCGGAAGTCCTCTGGCTCTGGTTAGATGGGAGGTCCTCTGGCTCTGATTAGATAGGAGTTCCTCTGGCTCTGGTTAGATGGGAGGTCCTCTGGCTTTGGTTAGATGGGAGGTCCTCTGGCTCTGGTTAGATGGGAGGTCCTCTGGCTCTGGTTAGATGGGAGGTCCTCTGGCTCTGGTTAGATGGGAGGTCCTCTGGCTCTGGTTAGATGGGAGGTCCTCTGGCTCTGGTTAGATGGGAGGTCCTCTGGCTCCGGTTAGATGGGAGGTCCTCTGGCTCTGGTTAGATGGGAGGTCCTCTGGCTCTGGTTAGATGGGAGGTCCTCTGGCTCTGGTTAGACGGGAGGTCCTCTGGCTCTGGTTAGATGGGAGGTCCTCTGGCTCTGGTTAGATGGGAGGTCCTCTGGCTCCGGTTAGATGGGAGGTCCTCTGGCTCCGGTTAGATCGGAAGTCCTCTGGCTCTGGTTAGATGGGAGGTCCTCTGGCTCTGGTTAGATGGGAGGTCCTCTGGCTCCGGTTAGATGGGAGGTCCTCTGGCTCTGGTTAGATGGGAGGTCCTCTGGCTCCGGTTAGATGGGTGGTCCTCTGGCTCCGGTTAGATGGGAGGTCCTCTGGCTCTGGTTAGATGGGAGGTCCTCTGGCTCTGGTTAGATGGGAGGTCCTCTGGCTCTGGTTAGATGGGAGGTCCTCTGGCTCTGATTAGATAGGAGTTCCTCTGGCTCTGGTTAGATGGGAGGTCCTCTGGCTCTGGTTAGATGGGAGGTCCTCTGGCTCTGGTTAGATGGGAGGTCCTCTGGCTCTGGTTAGATCGGAGGTCCTCTGGCTCTGGTTAGATGGTAGGTCCTCTGGCTCTGGTTAGATGGGAGGTCCTCTGGCTCTGGTTAGATCGGAGGTCCTCTGGCTCTGGTTAGATGGGAGGTCCTTTGGTTCTGGTTAGATGGGAGGTCCTCTGGCTCTGGTTAGATGGGAGGTCCTCTGGCTCTAATTAGATAGGAGGTCCTCTGGCTCTGGTTAGATGGGAGGTCCTCTGGCTCTGGTTAGATGGGAGGTCCTCTGGCTCTGGTTAGATGGGAGGTCCTCTGGCTCTGGTTAGATAGGAGGTCCTCTGGCTCTGGTTAGATCGGAAGTCCTCTGGCTCTGGTTAGATGGGAGGTCCTCTGGCTCTGGTTAGATGGGAGGTCCTCTGGCTCTGGTTAGATGGGAGGTCCTCTGGCTCTGGTTAGATGGGAGGTCCTCTGGCTCCGGTTAGATGGGAGGTCCTCTGGCTCCGGTTAGATGGGAGGTCCTCTGGCTCTGGTTAGATGGGAGGTCCTCTGGCTCCGGTTAGATGGGAGGTCCTCTGGCTCTGGTTAGATGGGAGGTCCTCTGGCTCTGGTTAGATCGGAAGTCCTCTGGCTCTGGTTAGATGGGAGGTCCTCTGGCTCTGGTTAGATGGGAGGTCCTCTGGCTCTGGTTAGATCGGAAGTCCTCTGGCTCTGGTTAGATGGGAGGTCCTCTGGCTCTGGTTAGACGGGAGGTCCTCTGGCTCTGGTTAGATGGGAGGTCCTCTGGCTCTGGTTAGATCGGAAGTCCTCTGGCTCTGGTTAGATGGGAGGTCCTCTGGCTCTGGTTAGACGGGAGGTCCTCTGGCTCTGGTTAGATGGGAGGTCCTCTGGCTCTGGTTAGATGGGAGGTCCTCTGGCTCTGGTTAGATGGGAGGTCCTCTGGCTCTGATTAGATGGGAGGTCCTCTGGCTCTGGTTAGATGGGAGGTCCTCTGGCTCCGGTTAGATGGGAGGTCCTCTGGCTCCGGTTAGATGGGAGGTCCTCTGGCTCTGGTTAGATAGGAGGTCCTCTGGTTCTGGTTAGATGGGAGGTGCTCTGGCTCTGGTTAGATGGGAGGTCCTCTGGCTCTGGTTAGATGGGTGGTCCTCTGGCTCTGGTTAGATGGGAGGTCCTCTGGCTCTGGTTAGATGGGAGGTGCTCTGGCTCTGGTTAGATGGGAGGTCCTCTGGCTCTGGTTAGATGGGAGGTCCTCTGGCTCTGGTTAGATAGGAGGTCCTCTGGCTCTGGTTAGATCGGAAGTCCTCTGGCTCTGGTTAGATGGGAGGTCCTCTGGCTCTGGTTAGATGGGAGGTCCTCTGGCTCTGGTTAGATGGGAGGTCCTCTGGCTCTGGTTAGATGGGAGGTGCTCTGGCTCTGGTTAGATGGGAGGTCCTCTGGCTCTGGTTAGATGGGAGGTCCTCTGGCTCTGGTTAGATAGGAGGTCCTCTGGCTCTGGTTAGATCGGAAGTCCTCTGGCTCTGGTTAGATGGGAGGTCCTCTGGCTCTGGTTAGATGGGAGGTGCTCTGGCTCTGGTTAGATGGGAGGTCCTCTGGCTCTGGTTAGATGGGAGGTCCTCTGGCTCTGGTTAGATAGGAGGTCCTCTGGCTCTGGTTAGATCGGAAGTCCTCTGGCTCTGGTTAGATGGGAGGTCCTCTGGCTCTGGTTAGATGGGAGGTCCTCTGGCTCTGGTTAGATGGGAGGTCCTCTGGCTCTGGTTAGATGGGAGGTGCTCTGGCTCTGGTTAGATGGGAGGTCCTCTGGCTCTGGTTAGATGGGAGGTCCTCTGGCTCTGGTTAGATAGGAGGTCCTCTGGCTCTGGTTAGATCGGAAGTCCTCTGGCTCTGGTTAGATGGGAGGTCCTCTGGCTCTGGTTAGATGGGAGGTCCTCTGGCTCTGATTAGATAGGAGGTCCTCTGGCTCTGGTTAGATGGGAGGTCCTCTGGCTCTGGTTAGATGGGAGGTCCTCTGGCTCCGGTTAGATGGGAGGTCCTCTGGCTCTGATTAGATAGGAGGTCCTCTGGCTCTGGTTAGATGGGAGGTCCTCTGGCTCTGGTTACATGGGAGGTCCTCTGGCTCCGGTTAGATGGGAGGTCCTCTGGCTCTGGTTAGATGGGAGGTCCTCTGGCTCTGGTTAGATGGGAGGTCCTCTGGCTCTGGTTAGACGGGAGGTCCTCTGGCTCTGGTTAGATAGGAGGTCCTCTGGCTCTGGTTAGATGGGAGGTCCTCTGGCTCTGGTTAGATAGGAGGTCCTTTGGTTCTGGTTAGATGGGAGGTCCTCTGGCTCTGGTTAGATGGGAGGTCCTCTGGCTCTGGTTAGATGGGAGGTCCTCTGGCTCTGGTTAGATAGGAGGTCCTTTGGTTCTGGTTAGATGGGAGGTCCTCTGGCTCTGGTTAGATGGGAGGTCCTCTGGCTCTGGTTAGATGGGAGGTCCTCTGGCTCTGGTTAGATAGGAGGTCCTCTGGCTCTGGTTAGATGGGAGGTCCTCTGGCTCTGGTTAGATGGGAGGTCCTCTGGCTCTGGTTAGATGGGAGGTCCTCTGGCTCTGGTTAGATGGGAGGTCCTCTGGCTCTGGTTAGATGGGAGGTCCTCTGGCTCTGGTTAGATGGGAGGTCCTCTGGCTCTGGTTAGATGGGAGGTCCTCTGGCTCTGGTCAGATGGGAGGTCCTCTGGCTCTGGTCAGATGGGAAGTCCTCTGGCTCTGGTCAGATGGGAGGTCCTCTGGCTCTGGTCAGATGGGAGGTCCTCTGGCTCTGGTTAGATGGGAAGTCCTCTGGCTCTGGTCAGATGGGAGGTCCTCTGGCTCTGGTCAGATGGGAGGTCCTCTGGCTCTGGTTAGATGGGAGGTCCTCTGGCTCTGGTTAGATGGGTGGTCCTCTGGCTCTGGTTAGATGGGAGGTCCTCTGGCTCTGGTTAGATCGGAGGTCCTCTGGCTCTAGTTAGATCCGAGGTCCTCTGGCTCTAGTGTTTAATGAGGGTCACCTGGAGAACTCATTAAACATAATGAACAGAGGCTCTTGGGTGTAGGCTGTGCTCAGAAGCAGTGTGTCTGGTACAGAAAGGGAAGACCCTGTGCCTGCCCCCAGGAAGCTACACTCTAGCAGGGAGAGAGATGTAAGTCCAGACCAGCCCTGTGACTGGCACAATGCCAGGATGCTGGGGGAGCACATGGACTCCAGCCATGGGTGGTACCCTGGGGGAATTGGGGTGGGAGAGGTGGGGACGGGCCAGCTGAGTGCTGCTGGAGGCAGCTTGCTGGAGAGCAGCTGGCGGGCAGGGATGAGGTGCAGGGTGGTTCCGGCAGAGGTGTCTGCGAGGAGAGCAAGGGAGCCCACATGCTCCAGGTGGCTCAGTGTTTCAAGAACACGCTGCGCGTTTGTGAGGAGAGTTGGGAGCACGAGTCTGGAGAGGTAGGAGAGGCCCCATGTGCCCTGCGAAGCCTTCTGCTGAGGAGCCACAGAGAGATCCGGAGCAAGGGGAATCCTGATATGTCCACCTACCTGCCATTTGAACCCTGGCACAGGTCAACCCCAGCACATTAGGTCTTCCCTCTGCTCTGCCACTCAAACAGCCGGCAGCTCTGAAATAGCTCGTGCTTCCTGCGTTTCAAACTCCTGGGCTGGAGTCAGAGCCTGGGGCAGGGTGCCCTCCAGGCTGCAGTGACCATGGAGTCCTGGGTTAGGTGGGGTGACCACAGCCTGTTTTGCTCAGGAAAATCTGATTTACCTTGTTTTCTGGATGTACAATTAGTATCATTGACCTCACTCTCAAAATGATCCTGCTTTGGTGGATGAATGACCAGGACAGCCCACCTGCAGGGTGACCTATGGCGGCCCTTGTGGGTGAACACAGAGGCGCCAACCGCATACGTAACCCAGAGCTTTTTTGGTCATTGCTCGGTTTGTAAAAGTACCACGAAACCTCTGGTTCATGAAAAACAGAAAGTTGGTTTATTTGCTTCTTGAGTGTAAGATGTTAGTGCTCTTACCTCCAGATGGTAAAGGAGAATCGGAAAAAAGGGTGGGAAGAGAAGAACAAGGAGGAGGCAGGCAATGAAATGGAAGCATTTCAAGGCATCGTGGCTTAGCTGCGGATTCTGTCGCTTCCCCTAGGTGATTTCACGTTTTCTTTTTACTTCATCTCATAATGTTTCACTAGGGAATGAAATAAAATGGTATCAGATTTATGGTTACTTTATCTTTCTTTCTTTCTTTGTCTAGATTTTATTTGCAACAGATGACTTTTTTGCTCCTGCAGAAAACCTCATAAAGGTATTGTAAATTGGCATTCTGCAATGTAAAGGGTTGATATAGAGAAATCTATGCCGCCCTGTTATTAAAATCTCCCTGTATATTTGGGATGGAGTCATGTGATGTGCACTGGCAAATTAGCATATTAGAATGTTAGAAAGACATGCAAATCAGCATGAACTCATGCCAAAACATAGCAGAGACAGGGATCTGAGCAAGTAATTTGGGACTGCATTGTTTCATGGGGAAAATTCTGAGGTCCTCAAATACTGCTCTTCTGGGTAAGGTGAATTTCATCATTTGTGTTGGGAAGAAAATGGATCTATGTCTTGAATTTTCTGGGAAATGTTTTACCTGCCTAATTATAAAAGTGCAGGACAGCTTATTAAAAAAATAGAGAAAATGCTGACGAACATAGGGAAGAAATGGCGGCCCTGCTGGCGTCCTGCTCCTCCGTCATACCCAGCGTGGAGATGCGAACTCTTGTGCGTGGAGAGACAAACACAGGTGCACATTGAGCTAATGCCCACGTACAGCATGCATGACTGGCCTCCACTGTGGGCAGCGGCCATCTGGTTACCCTGGTGAAATGGTTGGTCTCTGTCTAGGCAGGACCTGGCTGGGTCCAGAGCAAGCTGAAGTATGGCCCTGAGAAGGCACCTTACAGTGTTAACTTACCTATTCCCCAGGAGAAAGTGAAAATAAAATGAGAAAGGGCAACATGAATTAACTTTTTCTAGGTCACACAGTTACTAAATGCCAAAGCTCTTACCATTTTACCACAGGTCCGGTCTTTGAAACACTGAAATGCATGTCTACCTTCACCTAGTTGTTCCACAGATTTACATTGTTTGCACAAGTGGGCAAAAAAATAGGTAGAAAACATTCATTCTGGTATTGTTTGGAGAGGAGATAACCAACCTAAGTGTTCATTGATTGATAGGGAACTAAAGAAATTATAGCTCTTCCAGATATGGACTATTATGTGGCTACTAGAATGAGGTAGGCCTGGCACTGTGGCTCACACCTGTAATCCCAGCACTTTGGGAAGCCAAGGCAGGAGGATCACTTGAGCCTAGGAGTTTGGGACCAGCCTGGGCAACAGAGCAAGACCCCATTTCTGAAAATAAAAAAAATTATCCAGGCATGGCTATGTGTACCTGCAGTCCCCGCTACTCAGAAGGCTGAGCTGGGAGGATTGCTTGAGCCCAAGACGTCAAGGTTGCAGTGAGCCATCATCATGCCACTGCACTCCAGCCTGGGTGACAGAGTAAGACCCTGTCAAAAAAAAAAAAAAAAAGCAAGCTTTCCATTCACTGGCAACAAGAGAGATCCATGTATATTTTATGAGTGTAAAACAGAGTTTGAAGGCACACACATCAAACAGTGAGATGTGATTATCTGTGAAGAGAGAGGTGGGCTTGGAAATGGGGTGGGAGAGAGGGTAGGGCACTATTTCTTAGATTTTATACTTGAGCATATATATGTATATACACACACACACATATAAACACACACATACATATGTGTATATATAGTCACGCTATAACATCACATGAGACACATATATTTCTCCTTTTTGAAAAAAATAACATTACAGATAAATGTAAAGTTCACCTTTCACCTCCAACTTGAGTGCCAGTCCCCGCCCTCCCTTTCCACCATTCACACTGTTGTAGGATGGGAAAATACTTTAGTCTGTTGGGGCTGCTGAAACAAAATACTGCAGATGGGTGGTGGCTTAAACACAGTGATTTCTCGAAGTTCTGGGGGCTGGAAGTCTGAGACTGAGCCTGAGACAGTGGCAGCTCCAGCATCTGGTGAGGGCCCTCTTGGGATGGCCGCCTGCCGGTGATACCCTCAGGTGACAGAGAAGAGAGGGGAAACAGGCCATCTCCCGCCTCCTCCCGCATGGGCACTCATCCCATCATGGGGGCTCCACCCTTGTGACCTAATCACCTCCCAAAGTCCTCATCTCCGAATACCATCACTCTGGGGATTAGGTTTCAACATACAAATTTTGGTGGGGGACAAACATTCAGTCTGTTGCAGAGAATTCTTCTAATGTATTTTATACACTTAAATACACATATATTTGTAAATATATAAGATATTTTGTATTCTAAATTTATATACATATTTTCACAAAGCACTTAACATTCTGCACACTTTTTTTGGTGGGGGTGGGGCAGGATCTCGCTGTGATCAGGCTGTCAGGCTGGGGTGCAGTGGCGCGGTCATGGCTCACTGCAGCCTCGACTTCCTGGGCACAAGCGATCCTCCTGCCTCACTGGGACTACAGGCATACTCCACTGTGCCCAGCTAATTTTTAAATTTTTTGTAGAGATGAGGTCTCTAGCTCCTGGGCTCAAGCAGTCCTCCTGCCTTGGCCTCCCAAATGGCTGGGATTACAGGCGTGAGCCACCGTGCCCGGCCCTAAACCTGCTTTTCTCACTGCATGTTTGTGAATTCCATTGGTGCTGATGTGTGTAGACCCAGGCCACCCTCTTAGCTGCTGAATAATAACTGTCCATGTCATCGTGGTCCATTTTATGGCCCCCTTTCCTTGTTGATGCACATTTAGGTTGATGACATTTTGCACGTATTGAAAACATCCTTGTACAAGTGTGTGCACATGTGTCGGTTTATCCCTGGGACCAGTCCTTGGTTTTACTCTCTCTCTCTCTCTTTTTTTTTTTTTTTGAGACACAGTCTCACTCTGTTGCCCAGGCTGGAGTGCAGTGGCATGATCTCGGCTCACCACAACCTCCATCTCCTGGGTTCAAGTGATTCTCCTGCCTCAGCCTCCCAAGTAGCTGGGACTACAGGCACCCGCCACCACGCCCAGCTAATTTTTGTATTTTTAGTAGAGAGGGGGTTTCACCATGTTGGCCAGGCTGGTCTCGAACTCCTGACCTCAGGTGATCTGCCCTCCTTGGCCTCCCAAAGTGCTGGGATTACAGGTGTGAGCCACCGCACCTGACTAGTTTTTCTCTTTTTTTAAGGAACACATCTGTCATCACATGGCATGAGCCAGTTTTACAACAGGGCTGTTTTCCTGCCACTGGTTCAGTAGCGTGTGTCCCCAACTTCCCTGACGCCGTTCAGTATCAGTCCAATCACAACAGCAGCAGTAGCAGCAACACACCTGAAACAATCAACCTAGCCCCAAAACTAAACACCAAAAAGTTTGGGGCCTTGGAGGTCTGGGGTTTTAGTGGGAGGTGTACCTCCTTCTCTCCTTCTGGGTTCAGAGCAGAGTTTTGCAATTCCTGATGAGTAATGGAAAGGCTGGAGTGTGTGCTGTCTTTAAGATGTGATTTGATTGTAATAACATTCAAAATACCATCAACTTTCATGTATAACGCTAAACACTGGGCACTTACTATGTGCCAGGCACATTTAAGGTTGACAACAGCCGGAGGTGGTCAGTAGCGCGATGGCTGTTTGCCTTTGACAGAGGAGGAGCACTGAGGCACAGGAAGGTGGGTACCGTTGGCCACGGGTTCCCTGCCTGGGAGGCTGGGCAGGTTGGCACACCAGGGAGTCTGGCGGGATCCCTGGTTGGCGTCTCATGCATCAGCTTCCATCAGAGCATCCCCCCCGCCCTGGGCCCTGCTACCCCTAGTCCCTTCCTCTGCTCCTGCCTGGGGAGATTCCCTAAGCAGTAACGTAAGATCCTCCTTGCACGACTTGATGGAAACAGGGAAAGTATCCCCATGCTGGGCCAGCACAACGATTTCTGAGCATCCACGCTATTCGAGGGTCTTTCATGTCGGCTATTCCAGCTTCATGACACTCCTGCAAGGATGCTGTATCCTCCTCGTTCTGGAAGATGAAGAAGTGCGCTCAGCTGTCTAAGGAGGCTGTGTGGGGCATCAGAGACCACGCATTTCCTCAGGGGGTTGCAGAGTGTGCTGTGTGGGTTCACCTGGACCCTGAGCGTCCAGCCTACTCTTCCTATGACTTTGGGTGAATTCCTTATTGAATAATCTACCTGGCCTGCTTGGAAATCTGACCAGCCTCTGTCACTTTAATACCCATGTACGTTGCTGTTGGGAATTGCATTTGTGCGGCCCACAGAGTGCCTGGTGATGTGGTTGTACCTGCTGCTATCCGTGGTCAATTCTGTGTGCTGAGGCCCACAAAGAAGTCACATTTCTTTCTCTGAAGATGATAAAAGCGGAGGCATCTCTCAATCTGGAAGGGGCTAGCTGGGCATGAAGGTGGTGGCAGAGGCTCCCCTAGACCCTGGTTTGCACCGTTCCTCTGGCACTGTGGGACAGAAGTGGACTTGCTGGAGGCCAGGAGATCACATGAATGTTAATGATCACCTTGTTGTGGTCTTTGCCCTAGAGTGACAGCCCGTGCTTCAAAGAGCATGAATATACGGAGTTTGGGAAATGGATGGATGGCTGGGAGACCAGGAGGAAAAGGATTCCAGGTAATAACAACGGTTCGCTCATCGCAGTGCAGCTGACACTGCAAAGTTAAAAACGCAGGCTGTGGCAAAGCCAGTGTCCGTTTTGGGTCAGCTTTAACATGGGGCCCTGGAATGCTCTGTAATCTTGGATGTCCTTATCTGAACATCAGGCTCTAAGTCAGGAAGGGGCGGCGTGAGCCCGGGTCACTGACGTCCCACCAGGCACAAAGGGTGAGAAGCATGTTGTTGGGAAAATGAAAACCCTGGTGAGGTCTGCGGTTGGAAAAAAGAGTGGATTCTCACTGAGCAATGTGGCAGGCATTAGGCAGCGTGCATCTTCTGGGTCCTTACTACAGTCCTCTGGAGTAGGTCTCTTTATCCCCGTTTAACCGCCATGGAAACAGATTCCTGGACTCAGCCCAGGGCACACTGCTAGCAAGATAAGCTGGGGACTGGGCCAGGGTCTGTCCTCAACACTGTACCCGCTGTCTTTTACGATTTTATGCAATTTTTATTCATTGCTATTACTCAGTCTCAATCAAAATATACCTTTTGAAGTTAAAGAAAAGCAAACAAATCCAGGCATTAGGTTGATAATTGGATTTTTACTTGCCAGTATCTCAAGTATTACAGAAATATTCGATATTTCTAGTTTTCTAACTTTCTACAGTACTTGAAGCAGTATTAGTTTCTAACAAATCTGGACATTTTAAGGTGAGTTAATATCTGGCAGTAAATAACCAAGAACTCAATAGTGGCAGACTTGACTTCAAGACTCTGAAGGCTTTGGTAGATGCAGGCAGGTGTCTGACCAGTGGTGGGGCTGGAGGCTGGAGGGTGCTGTGTCAGTTCCTGAGCTTGAGAGGACAATGAACACAGTGTCTGCAGGAGAACCAGCTCTGCTTACTACCTGCTGAGCTTGGTGAGGTGCTTTCTACATCGCACACTCAGTCTAAGCTTTATGGAAGCTAATGGCATCCCTAATTTACAGTTGAGAAAATGAGATTCTCTACTGTAAGAGGTAAATAATTTGCCAAGGACAGTCATAGGAAATGATCCATTTGGAACCAGAATCAGGACTTCCTGGATCCCAGCCTGTGCATTTTCTCTTCTGGCTAGAACTGAGGATTTTCGTTGGGAAATGGTGGTCACATGTGGCCAGGTTATGAGAGATCCTACAGTCATGTTAGCTAAGAACTGCCCTGAACAGTTTTTTCTGTGATGGACGGAAGTGGCCCCTGCTGTGGGTCAGGTGCGTGTGGGGTGCACTGCCTCGCATGCAGCATCTGCTGTGTTGGCCCTAACGAGACTGCTCTCGTCCTCTGTGTTGCGCAGGTCATGACTGGTGTGTCCTCAGGCTGGGGATCCAAGGAGTCATCCGGGGCTTCGACGTGGACGTTTCTTACTTCACGGGAGATTATGCTCCTCGAGTGTCCATTCAAGCAGCAAACTTGGAAGAAGGTGCGTTAGGAACCACTGTCCCCAAAATGAGAATTATGGGTCACATGGCTCCTCTGGCCAGCCACACCCCCACAACTGCTCACTTTCCCTACCACCCAGACAGCTTCAGGGGCTTGACTAAGGCTACTTTACTGTAACGGGGCTGTAGGACCAGGACTCCTAGTAGAGCGCTCTGTGGTTTTTGATTTGTGGCTTAAGAGTGTTAACAGCCAGATATAGATTTTATCATTCCCACGGTCCTTCAGCTTCATGCAGAGGCAGGCCGTCATCCCTGGAATGTGGGTGAGCAGGTTGCTGGGTGGGCGGGAGGGAGTGGGTTGTGCCTCAGATGACCCGGGTGATGTGGACCCAGGTCTGGGACAGCTGTGGGGTGAGCAGCACCAGCCCTGCTTTGGGCTGTCCCAGTGTGTGTGATGGGGCAGCTGCTATGGCATTTTAGGCAAGGGTTCCTATCTGCATCTTGGAATGCTGGACCTATGAATCCTGCAGGCTTTATAAATGAGACATATTCTGTGAAAGGGCCATATACAAAGAGCAGACCTCAGGTGCCGAAGAAGCCAAGAAACCAAAGAAAGAGGCTGACAAATCCAGTTTGTTGGTAACGGGTATTTTATGGGGGGAACTTACGGACAGAAGCGTGGCCTTGGGCAGCAGCAAGATGGGTAAATCTCTGCACTGTTACTGCCCGGACTCAGGGCTCACATGCTGTAGGGAAAGGGTCTGTGTGCTCCAGCGGGACAACTGAAGGCAGCCTCCAGAACAGGGAAGAGGGCTGTGTGCGTCACAGCCTCTAATTTGTGCGATAACATCAAGGTTGACATGTTCTGGACTAAGGACAGTAAATCAAGTTGGAATCAGGACGTGTTCACAGGATTGAGGCTAATCAGACATTGACATGGCAGATTCGCATCCAAGATGGAGTCACTTTGTCTCCACAGACCTGTATTTTTATTCCTTTGATACCATCTGATGTTGACTTTAGCATTAAATTAAAAAAATGTACAATTATGTGTGTGTTTATACATGTACTTAGGGAAGATAAGTCAATGTGGGTTGGCAAGTTTACACTGAACATGCTATGTGCACAGCACTGCATGAGGCTCTGTGGACATGAACGGGCCCTGCTCCCTGAAGATGGCTGGGGCACCTGAACAGGAAATGATGCTACAAGAGATGCTACTCTAAAAGCGGAAATGACCAGTGACAAACGAGTAAGATTGTTTCGGCAAGCCCCTCAACTGCCCATGAGTGCTTCTATTTCTGAATTGCCCCAGTATCAATTCTAAGGATGCCACTGGGAGAGGTGGTTTTTCTGGAATTGACCTTGTAATAGTCCAACTTTGAAAACTCTAGCGATGTGATAAACTTGTTGAAGTTTGAGCTAACTTGGAGATGACATTTACTGTTTGACAAGCAAATGTAGTATCAAACATCTTGTACTATTTTTTGAAATGACTGTTAATATATTAAATATTGAGGAACTTCAACAAGTGTGTCTATTACTTTGATCATTTGATACTTCAAAATATCTTTAGTGTTATTTGCAAAGCGAGAATTACCATACAAACCACCAAGAGAGTAGATTCCCTTTGATTTTGAACCCTAATCTTAATCCTGAATGGTCATTCCAACTACAGATAAACTACCAGAAATCCCAGAAAGAGGAATCAGGACAGGAGCTGCAGCCACTCCTGAGGAGTTTGAAGCCATTGCTGAGGTACATCTCCCCCAAATGAATTGGGTCTTGTCACCAGTTATTAGGAGAGTAGGGAAACTGCTCTGCACAGCTGGCTGTGCAAGGCGATTCTTTGGGACGCCCAGCCCTGATGCTCCCCACATCATTTGCTTACCCACTGTGGCCTTGCAAACGTCTCAGTGGTTCATTCAGCCTGGGAAGAGTGAGCATCATGGCCCAAAGTCTTCTCAAAGGGTTCCACCAGCACCCATCTGCAAATGGCTGCTGGCCCCGATAAGCACACATACAGAAACTGATAGTAAGCGTTTAAACACTTTTTATACCAACTTGATGTAACTTGAAGTAACTTTTGTGTGTGGAGAATTTAATAAAAGAAACGGGGGAAAAAAATAAATAGGGCTTGTGTTTTGGTACATTCTTGTTTTTTTAATGTTTATTTAGTAATAGTTTGTATTGTTTTTTACAGAAATGTTGATTCATAACAGACAGGAAAGTAAATAACAGCAACAGTAAACAGGGCCGTTAGTTTGAGAAGTGCTAACCTAGAGAAAATGGTTGCAAGGCTCAGGCCAGCAGATTTCCCCAGAGGTCATGGAGCATGGCAGTAGCCTTGGTTTTTATTTGAATGTTCACCTCACCACACCTCAAGGTGAAGACATTTGGAGGGGTCTGAGATCTTGTCCTTCATTTGCAAGCCTCTGCCACCATCACCCACTGGCTGTTTTGATCAGTGAAAACAAAACAGGCCTTTATTCTGTTTTTTATTAAACATGGGGCTTGATATGTACTATTTTTATTAAAGTGTTTCATTAGGTATCCATCATTATTTATTTATTTATTTGTTTGTTTATTTTTTGGGATGGAGTCTCGCTCTGTCGCCCAGGCTGGAGTGCAGTGGCGCGATCTTGGCTCACTGCAAGCTCCGCCTCCCGGGTTCACGCCATTCTCCTGCCTCAGCCTCCCGAGTAGCTGGGACTACAGGTGCCCGCCACCACGCCTGGCTAATTTTTTGTATTTCTAGTACAGACGGGGTTTCACCGTGTTAGCCAGGGTGGTCTCCATCTCCTGACCTTGTGATCCGCCCGCCTCGGCCTCCCAAGGTGCTGGGATTACAGGAGTGAACCACTAGGCCCGGCATCCATCATTAATTTTTATTCCAAAGTATCTCCACCCCTTAAGTGCCACAGAGGCAATAGGATGACAGAATTTATTGTTTTCAAGAGCAATTGCTGACATTTCTATATTTATTGCTAGCTAAAATCCGACGACTGGAGTTACTTGGTTCCCATGACCGCGCTTAAGCCAGGAAACCCTGCTTCCGGCCACAACTATTTTCTTGTCAATTCCCAGCAGAGATGGACTCATATCAGACTCAACATTTTCCCAGGTAATCGTGACATGGACTTATAACCAGTTCCATGGCTTATTTTATGTTGACATGTTTATAAAATATAAAATGACTTGCTCTTTCCTTCTTGGTAATTGATCTCTCTAGCATTTCAGGATTGTAATTTCTCCTTTTTATGCTCTAGAAAATTCTTGTTTTAATCCACACATCAATAGGTGGTTATTGAAAAATTATCAAGTAAATTAGGATGTGGTGGAACTAAGTTGTACTAGGTTAGATAGATCCTAACTAGATTTCACAAGTATGTTATATTAGCAGCTGAAGTGGTATGTACAAATGACTCATTTTATTTTTTAATAGCTTTATTGTGATATAATTAACATGCAGTTCACCCATTTGAGGTGTACAATCAATGATGTATAGCATATGCATAGACACGTGCAACCATCACCATACCTTTAGAACATTTTTATCACCTCAAAAAGAAACCCCATATCCTTTAGCTATCATCCCTCATCTTCCCTATCCCAAAGCAACCACTAATTTGCTTTTTGTCTTGATAGTTTTGACTATTTTGGACATTTCATATAAGTAGGAATTATATAATATTGGTCTTTTGTGTCTGACTTCTTCCACTTAGTATAATGTTTTCAAGATTCATCCATGTTGTAACATGTATTAACACTTTCTTTCTTTTTGTGTAAGGCTAATATAGGTTGAGCATCTCAAATCTGAAAGCCCCAAAATTTGAAATGTTCCCAAATCCAAAACTTTTTGAGTGCTGACATGATGCTCAAAGGAAATGCTCACTGGAATATTTCAGATTTTGGATTTGGGACACTCTACCAGTAAGTATAATGCAAATATTTAAAAAAACTGAAATCCAAACACTTCTGGTCTCAAGCATTTCAGATAAGGGATACTCAACCACTACCACATTTTGTTTACTCATTCATTAGTTGACAGACACTTGTTTCCATCTGCTGGCTATTTTGAACAATGCTGCTGTAAACATTTGCGTACAAGATTTTGTGTGGATATATGCTTTCTTTTGTTGAGTGTATGCCTAAGATTGGACTTTCTGGGTCATATGATAACTCTGTGTTTAACTGTTTGAAGAATTACTAGGCTTTTCCAAAAGTGCTGCACTATTTTACATTCTTACCAGCCACGTAAAGGAGTGCTGATTTCTCCCTGTCTTTCCCAGCACTCTCTGTCTTACTTTATGTTTGTAGTCATCCTAGTGGATGTGAGGTGGTGTCTCACTGTGGTTTTGATGTGCATTTCCCTGATGACTAATGAGGAGGAACATCTTTTTATATGTTTATTGGCCATTTGTATGTTTTATTTGGAAAAATTTCTCTTCAGATCTCTATTCACTTGTCTTAAACAAATTTCAACAGGTTTTTGGGGGAACAGGTGGTGTTTGGTTACATGGATAAGTTCTTTAGTGGTGATTTCTGAGATTTTGGTGCACCCATCACCAGAGCAGTGTACACTGTATCCAATGTGTAGCCTTTTATCCCTCACCCCCCACCCTTCCCCCATTGTATCATTCTTATGTCTTTGCATCCTAATAGCTTAGCTCCCACTTATAACTGAGAACATATGATGTTTGGTTTTCCATTCCTGAACTACTTCATTTAGAATAATGGTCTCCAACTCCATCCAGGTTGCTGTGAATGCCATTATTTCATTCCTTTTTATGGCTGCATAGTATTCCATGGTATATGTATATCTACCATATTTTCTTTTTAAAAATATTTTCAATTATGGGCACATAGTAGGTATATATATATATTTATGGGGTACATGAAATGTTTTAACACAGGCATGCAATGAATAATAATCACATCATGGAGAATGGGGTATCCATCCCCAATCCATTGTGTATATATACCACTTTTAAAATCTATTCCTCCATTAATGGGCACTTACTTTGATTTCATATTTTGGCTGTGACATTGTAAACAGTGTCACAGTAAACTTGGAAGTGCAGATATCTCTTCAATATATTGATTTACTTTCTTTTGGATATATACACAGTAGTGAGATTGCTGGATGAATCTATTGTTGTTCTATTTTTAGTTTTTTTGAGGAGTTTTCATAGTTTTCCATAGTGAGTGTACTAATTTACATTCTCACCAATAGTGTACATGGGCTTCACTTTCTCCACATCCTCGCTAGCATCCACTATTCCCCCTGTCTTTTTAAATAAAAGTGGTATTACTCTGCTCTCACATTGCTATAAAGATACTACCTGAGACTGGGTAACTTACAAACAAAAGAGGTTTAATTAACTGACAGTTCTACATGACTGGGGAGGCCTCAGGAAACTTACAATCATGGCAGAAAGAGAAGGCGAAGCAAGGCATGTCTTACATGGCAGCAGGATCGAGAGAGAGAGACAGAGAGAGAGAGAGAGACAGAGACAGACAGACAGAGAGAGACAGAGAAAGGGGGAAGAGCCACTTTTAAACATCAGATCTCACGAGAACTCCCTATCAGAAGAACAGCATGGGGAAAACCACCCCATCATCCAATCACCTCTAAGCAGGTCCCTCCCTGGACATGTGGGGATTACAATTAGAGATGAGGTTTGAGTGGGGATACAGAACCAGACCATGTCAAAAGCCATTTCAACTGAGGTGGTATGACATTTCATTGTGGTTTTGAGTTGCATTTTTCTGATGATTAGAGATGTTGAGCATTTAAAAAATATACCTGTTGCCCATTTGTATGCCTTCTTTTGAGAAATATCTATTCAGAACTTTTGCCCATTTATAAATTATTTTTTTTGCTACTGAGTTGTTAGCTATTGAGTTGTCCTTATATATTCTTGTTATTAATCCCTTCTTAGATGGATAGTTTGCAAATATATTTTTTTCCAACTCTATGGGTTGTCACTTCAGTTTGTTATTTCCTTTGACAGCAGCCTTTTAGCTTAATGTAATCCCATTTGTCTGTTTTTCCTGTTGTTGCCTGTGCTTTTGAGGTCTTACACACAAATATTTGCCAAGACCAATGTCCTAGAGCATTTCCCCAAGGTTTTCTTCTAGAATGTTCATAGTTTTAGGTCTTAGATTTAAGTTTTTCATCCATTTTGATTTCATTTTGCATAAGGTGAGAGATAGGAGTCTAGTTTCATTCTTCGGCATGCAGTTATCTAGTTTCCCCAGCACCATTTACTGAAGAGACTGTTCCCCATTGCGTGTTCTTGGTGCCTTTATTGAGAATGAGTTGGCTGTAAATGTGTTGATTTATATCTGGGTTCTCTATTGTGTTGTCTGTTTTTATGCCATAACCATTCTGATTTGGTTATATAGCTTCATAGTACATTTTGAAGTCAGGTAGTGTGATGCCTTCAGCTTTGTTTTTTTGCTTTGGTTATTCAGGGTCTTTCATTTAAATTTTACTTTTTAAAAATATTTCTGAGAAGAATATCATTGGTATTTTAATAGGGATTGAATTGAATCTGTAAATTGCTTTGGATAGTACTGTCATTTTAACAATATTAATTCTTTCAATCTAGGAGCACGGAACATCTTTCCATTTTTTCTGTGTCCTCTTCAATATATTTCATCAGTGTTTTATAGTTTTCCTTGTATAGCTCTTTCACTTCGTAGGATAAATGGATTCCTCAGTATTTTATAGTTTTTGTAGCTATTGTATATGCGATTGCCTTCTTGTTTTATTTTGTAGATTATTCACTGTTGGTGTGTATAAATGCTACTGACTTTTGTATGTTGAATTTGTATCCTGAAAATCTACTGAATTAGTTTATCAGTTCTAATAGTTTTTGGGTGGAGTCTAGGTTTTTCTAAGTATAAGATCATATTGTCTATGAAGAAGGAGAACTTCACTTCTTTCTTTTCAATTTGGATGCCATTTATTTCTCTTGCATAATTGCTCCATCCAGGACTTCCAATATTATGTTAATAAAAGCGGTGAAAGTGGGCATCCTTGTCTTGTTCCAGATCTTAGAGAAAAGGCTTTCACTTTTTGTCCATTAAGTATGATGTTACCTGTGGGTTTGTCATATGTGTCTTTTGTTATTTTGAGGTAGTTTTTTTTCTATACCCAATTTATTGAGGGTTTTTTTTTTATCATGAAGTGATGTTAAATTTTATCAAATGCTTTCCAGCATTTATCGAAATGATCATATGGTTTTTGTTCTTGGTTCAGTTAGTGATGTATCATGTTTATTGATTCATGTATGTTGAGACATGCTTGCCTTCCTGGAATGAATTCCACTTGATCATGGTGAGTGATCTGTTTATTGTGTTGTTAAATTCAGTTTGCTGGTATTTTGTTGAGGATTTTTGCATCTATGTCCATCAGTGATATTAACCTGTAGTTTTCTTTTTTTGTTGTTGTCTTTGTCTGGTTTTGGTATCAGGGTAATACTGGCCTTGTAGAATGAGTTTGGAAGTACTCCTGCTTCAATTTTCTTGAAGAGTTTGAGTAAAATTGGTATTAGTTATTCCTTTTATGTTTGGTAGAATTCAGCAGGGAAGCCATTAGGTCCTGGAATTTTCTTTAATGGGAGACTTTTTAAATTTCAGCTTTTATCTCATAATTCATTATTGGTTTATTAAGGTTTTCTATTTCTTCATGGTTCAATCTTGGTAGATTGTATGTGTCCAGAAATGTATCCATTTCTTCTAGGTTTTCCAATTTGTTGGTATGTAGTTGTTCATAATAGTCTCTAATTGATCTTTGTAATTCTGTGGTCACATTTCCTTTTGTCTGAGTACAGTGGACTTTATTGATGGTATGTGACAGGATGTGGCTCCCTAGGCCCCTCTCTTTCCAGGGGGCCTGGCATGGAAACTGTGTCAGGGGGAGATTCTCAGTATGGTGGGAGAGTGAGTGTGGCAGGGACTCCCTAGCAGCTGAGAACCTCTCTAATCCTCTTGTGCTCTTGCTGGGGCTGGTGGTCCAGAGGCTCTTACTCTTTGGAGGCCATGTGGACCATGAGGCCTCCACTACCCTGTTGCCAAATTCATTGTCATACCAGGGAATAAGCTTGACAAAGTAGTCATTGAGGGAAATGCCAGCCCCAGCATCAAATCTGGAAGAGTGAATGTCTGTTAAAGTCAGAGGAGACAACCTGGCACTCACTATAGCCCAGGATGCCCTTGAGGGGGCCCTCCAATGCCTGCTTCACCACCTTTTTGATGGTGTCATATTTGTCAGGTTTCTCCAGATGGCAAGTCAGGTCCAAAATGACACAGAGGTGGGGATATGGAACACCATGCTAGTGAGCTTCCATTCAGCTTGGGGATGACCTTTCCAACAGCTTTGGCAGTGCAAGTAGATGCAGAGATGATGTTCTGTAGAGCCCTGTGGCCATCCTGCCAACGTTTCCAAGAAGGGGCACCCATGATCTTCGGAGTGGTAGTGATTGCATAGGCTGTAGTCATGGGTCCCTCCATAGTGCCAAAGTTGTCATGGATGACCTTGGCCAGAAGGGCTAAGCAGTAGGTGGTGTATGAGGCACTACTAAGGATCTTGAGGTTGTTTTCATACTTCTCATGATTCACACCCCACATAAACATAAGGGGCATCAGCAGAGGGGGCAGAGATGATGGCTCTTTTGGCTTACCCCTCTAAGTGAGCCCCAGCCTTCTCCATGGTAATGGAGATTCTAGTGGGCTCAACAACATAATCAGCACCGCTGTCATTTCACTCGATTTTGGGGGGGATCTTGCTCCTGGAAGATAATGATGGGATTTCCATTGATGTCAGTCTTCTCATTCTGAGCCTTGATGATACTGTGGAACTTGTCATGGGTGGAAGCCTACTGGAACATGTAGGCCAGGTAGTTGAGGTCAATGAAGGCATCATTGATGATGACAATATCCACTTTGCCAGAGCTAAAAGCAGCCTTGGTGACCAGGTGCTTAATGTGGCCAAATTTGTTTACTCTGGCCTTCATTTTCACCTTGTTGCCTCAGGAACACAGCTGGCACTGCATAAAAATATGCAGGTGTCTGTCAAATGGAAAAGAGAAGAGAGCCAGTCTCATTTTTTATGTATCCTTCTCTATTTCTGATTTTTTGGGGTCTTTTCTCTTTGTAATTAGTCTAGCTAAAGGTCCATCACTTTTGTTTCTTTTTAAAAAAACAAGTTTTTTGTTTTGTTGATCCTCTGTATTATTTTAGTCGCCATTTATTTATCCTCTGATCTTTATTTTTTTCTTCTACTAGTAATTTTGGGATTGGTTTATACTTGCTTTTCTAGTTTATTGAGATGCATTGTTATATTAATTTGAAGTCTTTCTACTTCTTTGGTATAGGTATTTATTGCTATAAACTTCCCTCTTAGTACTGCCTTTGTTGTATCCCATATATTTTTGTATGTTGTATTTCCATTTTCATTTGTTTCAAGCATTTTTAAAATTTCCTTCTTAATTACTGACCCATTTGTTGTTCAGGAGCATGTTGTTTAATTTACATGTGTTTGTGTATTTTCCAATGTGTCTCTTATTATTGATTTCTAGTTTTATTCCATTATGGTCAGAAAAGATACTTGATATGATTTCTACTTTTTTGAATTTGTTTAGACTTGCTTTATGGCCCAAGACATGGCCTATTCTAGAGAATGTTCCATGTGCTGATGAAAAGAATGCATATTCTGCAGCAGTTGGGTAAAATGTTCTGTAATGTCAGTTAGGGCCATTAGATCTAGTGTGTAGTTCAACTTCACTATTTCTTTGTTGATTTTCTGTCTGGACGATTTGTCCATTACTGAAAGTGAGGTGTTGAAGTCCCCTACTATTATTGTATTGCAGTCTATTTATCCCTTTAGATCTATTAATGTTTGCTTTATATAAGACTTGAAAGCTCTGGTGTTGGACACATAGATATTCATAATTGACCCATTTATCATTATACAGTGTCTTGTCTTTTTTTTTTTAACAGTCTTTGATTTGTAGTCTATTTTATCTGATATAAGTGTAGCTACTCCTGCTCTTTTTTGGCCTCTGGTTGCATGAGATATCTTTTTCCATCCTTTCACTGTCAGCCTATTTGTGTCTTTATAGGTCAAGTGGGTTTCTTGTAGGCAGCATATAGTTGGGCCTTGTTTCTTAGTCCATTAAGCAACAGTATACCTTTTATTTGGAACATTGAGTCCATTTACATTCAGTATTGTCATCAGTAAGTAAGAGCTTACTGTCATTTTGTTGCTTGTTTTCTGATCCCCTCCCCTTCCCTTCCCTCCCCCCTCCCCCTCCTCTTCCCCCCTCCCCTCCCCTCCCCCCTCCCCTCCCCTCCCTTTCCTTTCCTTTTCTTTCTTTCCGCCTTAGTGGTTAACTAATTTTCTCTGATAGTATGTTTTAATTGACTTTTATTTTTAGCAAATCTATTATAGGTTTTTGCACTGTGGTTACCATGAGGCTTATAAAAACGTCTTATAGATATAACAAATTATTTTAAAGAGATGTCAACTCATCTTAGATCACAAAGAAAAAAATAGAAATAAACAAAGAAAAACAAAAAAAAAAACTCTACATTTTTAACTTTATCCCTCCTCCCACATTTTGACTTCATGTTGTCTCAATTTGCATGTTTTTATATTGCCTATCTTTTAACACCTGTTAAAGATATCAACAAAAAGATTATTATTTTTGATAGATTTGTCTTTTGGACTTCATACTAGAGTTATGAGTGAATTACACACTATAATTACAGTGTTGGAGTATTCTGAGTTCATTAATGCACTTAATTTTACTAGTGGGTTTTATAAATTCAAATGTTTTCTTTTTGCACATTAGTGTTTTTTTTTTTTTTCAAATGGAAGAACTTTAGCATTTCATTTAAGACTGGTGGTGGTGAATTCTCTCAGCTCTTGTTTATCCAGGAAAGATTTTTCTCTCTCTTTCATATTTGAAAGATAGCTTTTCTAGATACAATATTCTTGGATGGCAGTATTTTTTTCTTTCAGCACTTTAAAATGTCATCCCACTTCTTTTTGGCCTGTATGGTTATCATTGAGAAGTCTGTTGTCAGATGAATTGAAGCTTCTTTATGTTATTTGCTTCTTTTCTCTTGCTGCTTTTAGGATATTTTTATCCTTGACTTTTTTTTTTTTTTTTTTCTTGAGATAGGGTCTCACTTTGTCACCCAGGCTGGAGTCCAGTGGTGCAATCACAGGTCACTGCAGCTTCAACCTCCTTTGGCTCAGATGATCCTCCCACATCAGCATCCCAAGTAGCTGGGACCACTGGTGCACACCACCATGCCTGGCTAATTTTTGTATTTGGTTTTTTTTTTTTTGTAGAAATGGGGTTTTACCATGTTGCCCAGGCTGGTCTCAAAATCCTGGGCTCAAGCAATCCACCCACCTTGACCTCCCAAAGTGCTGGAATTATAGGCATGAGCCATCATACCCAGCCTGTCCTTGACCTTTAGGATTTTTTATATGCCTTGGAGTAGTCTTATTTGGATACAATCCATTTCTTTGAGCTTTCTGTACCAGGATATTTATGTCTTTATCAAGTTTTGAAAAGTTTTCTATTATTTCTTTGAATAAGCTTTCTACCCCTTGCTCTTGCTCAACTCCCTCAACACCAATAATTCTTAGATTTGATCTTTTGAGGTAATTTTTTTATATCTTGTAAGCAATCTTTATTCCTTTTCATTTTTTTCTCCTCTGTGTATTTTTAAATAGCCCATTTGAGCTCACTGATTCTTTCCTCTGCTTGCTTCATTCTATTCTTAAGAGCCTCTAATGAATTTTTTGGTTCAGCAAATACATTTTTCCATTCAAAGTTTTCTGTTTGATTTTAAAAAATTATTGAAATCTCTTTGTTAAATTTCTCTGATAAACTTCTAAGCTGCTTTTGTGTGTTATCTTTGAGGTCACTGAGTTTCCTTAAAACTGCTATTTTGAATTATTGATCACAGAGTTCATATATCACTGTCTTATTATGATCAGTCACTGGTTCCTTGCTTTGTCCATTTGGGGATGTCATAGTTTTTTGCTGTTGTTTCTTATGGGTATACATCTATGCCTGTGCATTGAAGCATTAGTTATTTATTGCAGTCTTTTCTTTCTGGGTTGTTTCAGTTTTTGTTGAATATATTTGCTTAGATGTAGGGAGTGTCCAATATTTTAGCTTCCCTGGGCCACATTGGAAGAGGAAGAATTGTCTTGGGCCACACATAAAATGCCCTAACACTAACGATAGCTGATGAGCCAAAAAAATTTTGCAAAACAATCTCATACTGTTTTAAGAAAGTTTATGGATTTGTGTTGGGCCACATTCAAAGCCACCATGGGCTTCATAAGACCCACTGCCCATGTGTTGGACACGCTTAGCTTAGAGAATCATTATAAATTTCCTGTTGATTTTATTTCCTGCTAGGTAGCTGCCTACTTTTCAGCACTAGATGGCACCTTAAGTCCAGGATTGCTTCATTTGTAGTAAGCAATCAAATTACTGCCCATCAGAATAGGGGAGGTCCCAGGGAGCATATTCTAGTGGCGTGGGAAGGTTAGCTAGGTGTTTGTCTCTAGGGGACCTGTGGAACAAACCTCCTACAACATGGTGTTGCTGAACAGCAACTCTGATTTGGTGTTTCCTCTGGCTGAGTTACAGGGTTTGCGGGGCTGGGGATGTCTCACCCTCAGTGTGAAGCCTCCACCTTATGGATCATGAGAATGGGTCACTGTGGCCCCAATATCTCAAGGTAGGACCCTGTCCCATGAGTCAGGGCTGGGTCAAATAAAGGAGCCCCCGCCTCTCAACCACACTCACCCAGGGCTTAGCCTCAGTAACAGGCATATAGGGGCAGGATGAGAAGCCCTGATGTCCTGCCTCTCCTGGGAAGACAGCCCTGCAACCATGGGCTGCACTTGTTTGCAGTCTCCACTTTGCTGATCTGGGAGAGGGTGTGAAGGTGAGGTCTTGGTTCAAATACCGCAGACTCTCACTGTTCTTACTGAATTTTAGCAGATATTCTTGAATAGATGTTGCTGAATTTTCCGTATGCCCTTAGGACCATTTCCAGAGACCTGAAGTGTTTTCCCATCCCTCAACCCCCCTAAATTTTACCAGCTCCACTGAGGAACAGGACAGCAAAGCTCTCCTGCTGTCATGCCAGAAATGGTTCTCTGGAACCTTACTTTAGATGCAATGTTTCTCTGGTTATGATGCTTTAAAGTGAGACATGAAAATGGAAAGATCTAAACACGTTTACTAATATTAATTACTCACTGAAATAATCCATTCTAAAAACAGTGCAAGAAAATGAATGAGCAAAGCTTACAAGAGATTCAGACCTTTTCCCCACTTGTTAATTTAACATACACTATGGAATAACTACTTTGAGCTACAGACTGAGCATTGGCCATAAAATCATTTTCCTGACAATGCGTAGGGCAGAACCAACAGAGTGTATGCTTCATGAAGAAAGGGCTGTGAGTCCAGATTGTCATTTTTGTACACCTGACACTTAGCACAGCATGGGGAACACAGGAGAAGCTCCATAACTATTTGTTGTTAGATTTAATTGACAGAGTCCTTGTCCTTATGAAGTGAATAACCCAGTGGGAGACAGATAAGAAAAATAACTTTGGAAAGAGGCCGAGGTGGGCAGATCACCTGAGGTCAGGAGTTCAAGACCAGCCTGGCCAACATGGGGAAACCTTGTCTCTACTAAAAGTACAAAAATTAGCCAGGTGTGGTGGCGGGTGCCTGTAATCCCGGCTAGTTGGGAGGCTGAGGCAGCAGAATAGCCTGAACCCGGGAGGCGGAGGTTGCAGTGAGTGGAGATCGTGCCACTGCATTCCAGCCTGGGCAACCAGAGTGAGACTCTGTCTCAAAAAGAAAACAAAAGAAAAAAACCAAAAAACTGCAAAATAGTGATACATACAACAAAAGTATTTTGGTAGAGCCATAAACATTTCTATTTGACTATTTCTGATCCACCAAAATAGCAACTTTATATGTCCAACCCAATTTGCACAGGATTCACGAGTTGAGGGAGGGTCTAAAATAGTTTCTGAGTGGAAGCCCTGCTTTTCTGGGTTGAATATGAAGGGTCCCTAAGCACATAAAAGCTCTTTCCTAATTGGTCAGCATTGATGGCCTGAAGAGGAGAGATGGGCAATGCCTGCATGCAGATTTCATGTCCCAACTGTTAGTGGCATCTTTAATTGCTCCATGAGGATTCCACCTGGGATCCAGGTGTAAAGGGAAAGGAAGCTGGGGAAAACCAGACTGATGTCACAGGGACACACTGGGTGGGAATGGGTTGGTTTAAATGAGATGTACTCAGAGGATGAAGAGTCATTTCTGGGATTCCTTGGCAGCTGTGACTAAAAGCAAGTTTGGATATTAACTCTAAAGAATAATCTTATTTTTTGAAATGTGAAATTGACTTCACTTTCAACAGATGAATATCTTCTATGCCATTAAAGCCAATTATAATATTTAATGAACTAGAATGGCAGTAATATTACTCTCATAGCCCAGCTCCTGCTGAATGACTCCCTCTAGGATATTTTCTAGGGTTTTATGCCAATGAAGTTTTTGGTTTTATTTGTTGTAAATAGCAAGACTTCCATTGTTTTACCAAAAAATTTTCAGATCACTCATTTTCACTAAATTTGTAAAATAAAAACATATAGGGCATGTTTTAGTACAATATTTTGATTAAATTAATTTTCTATATTAAAAATGCTTGGTTTCCACCTTTTAGCAATTAATATTCGAAGAAACAAAACATTCGTTCTACTAGAATCAGATGCTGTGAGTTGATTTTGGTAGTTATTTGCTGCTCTGCAGACCTAATTTCAGGCTGCTGTGGTTCTCAGCAGCAATTTGATTTTGTGAATATTATCTTTTGTATTCTGAATCGCATTGCTAAGCAGGGTGGTGTTGTAAAAATAAAAACATAAGGTTCTCTTGTCTGAGTCTGTGTGGGAGTCAGCGATGCTTATTTCTAGCACAAAACGATATTTGTATGGTGAATTTCCCAAATGCTGTTTGACCTTGGAGTTGTTCATTTAATGAAAAAAACTTCAATGCCTACTATGTGCCCAGACCTCTTCTAGGTAGAGACGATACAAGAGTGGTACAGAAGTGAACAACACAGGTAACTGGTCTGGCCTACAAGGATTTCGCATTCTGGGTATTGGAGACTGATTTTAGCAGGAACTTAAAAAGATAATTTCAGGCTGTGATTAGAGCTCTGGAGTAAATAACAAAGAGATATGATAAAATGTAACCTGGGGAGTCAGGCAGTGGCTGAATGGAGGAGGGAGGAGACAACTTCAGAGCACGAGAGGGAAGACTTTTCTGAGGCCATGCCTTTGAGGTGAGGAACATAAGTAATCTTTTGGAGAGCTGGGAAAGTTGTTCTGGTACAGGGTAATATCAAGTGCAAAGGCCCTGGGGCAGTGGGCTTGTTGTATTTGAGAAACAGCAGGTGGGTGTGGCCAAAGCCTACCAAGAGATGACACTGGAGAAGACAGGAGTGTCCTGTAGTGTATGATACACAAGCAGCCATTTTCACAAACAATAACTAAGGCACCTTTCCTTTTCAGATGGTGGAATTGCACGACTTAGAGTATTCGGTACTGGACAAAAAGACTGGACTGCAACTGACCCCAAAGAACCTGCAGACCTAGTGGCCATCGCTTTTGGGGGTGTCTGTGTAGGATTTAGTAATGCTAAGTTTGGGCACCCAAACAATATAATAGGTAAGATGATATTCTTGGAGCTGGCTTATTTAGGAAGTCTGGGTACCGGCATTAAATACCCTAATATGGTCAGAGTGATTTAAAAGGAAAGGCACATCTCAAAGCACAGGAGTGGATGAGATTAATCTTCCATGTGTAGGATTTGATGCCTTTATGACATGAAATAAGTCAACATTACCAATTTTTCTACCTAATTTTGGCCTAAGTAGCTGCTTTAAAAGGAAAAGTAAAATTTAACTAACCCTATGATTGTTTGTGAATTTACTGAAACATTAACTTTAATGAAAATAACTTATGTAGCAATGCTCAGATGCATAAGATCTGTAATTTAATTACTGCAATGTATTCATCCTCATAGTTAAAATCATGCAGTTTACCATTCAACAATGTTATTTTCTGTAGGAGTTGGCGGGGCAAAGTCCATGGCGGATGGTTGGGAAACTGCAAGAAGGCTGGACCGGCCACCAATATTAGAAGTAAGAAGTTAAAAATAACTATGGTTTAAAGTTTTTCTTAAAAGTATTTTTTGGAACTTTTTCTTTTAAATAAACTTTTGCACATTTTAGAAACCTCATATGCATTGTTCTAAATGCTAATTACTATGATTTATATTTTCCAAATTTCCCACTGTTTTCATAATATCAGGGCAGAGACTCAGAAGCCCAAACATACTGGTCATTGCCAGCTACGCCAATGCATTTTTGGAACATTCCTCTGTTTCTTCAATAAAGAAACAAAAGGAGCTGCGATTTAATAATACAAAAGTTATGAATAAATGTGTTGGGAGATCTGGGGAAGAACCACTAGTTTAGTAATGTTTGATATCCGTGTATCTCAGGATTACACCACTTATGTGAACTTGTGATGGACAGGGCGCTCTAGAGTCCATGCAGCTGTTTAATTTGGCCAGTAACTAATTTGAGATAGAGAAACCAAGATGAAGTGAAACAAAAAATACAATGCCTTTCAATTTGCAAATCCCACCAAAAACTTGGTCAGAAAAGTGCCCTCCCCTTCCTAAGTTAGATTTCACGTCACCTGATGCTTTGAGATATCAATGAACAGACTCTCCGTTCTCAAAACTAAGGTTTGAACGCACATCATGTATCAGTATAGGTTTGACCAACAAAATATGTACCTTAAAAGGTCAAAACAAACTAATTAGAGGAACTATGGACTGGATTAGACGAAGATTGCTGCACGTATAACATTTTGCAGGGATCTGTAATTGACATAGAAATTTAGAAAAACTTATCTGGGACCCAATGAACTCACAAATTGGCAAGAGACATTTAAGAAATGATAGCAAAGAGGCAATTTACATGAAAGTGATTTACACATCAGGCCACAGGAAACACTCTTCTATAGTAAGAAATAAAAGAAACACGTCAACCTTTTTCACCTGTTGGTTTTCGGGACTGGTTTCTTGAATGACTCCAAGTTCGTTTACCATTTTCTTCTCTTCTGAATTCCAGAATGATGAGAATGGCATTCTCTTGGTTCCGGGTTGTGAATGGGCAGTTTTCCGATTGGCACATCCTGGAGTAATAACTCGAATTGAAATTGACACAAAATATTTTGAAGGTAAATGCAAAGCCATAAAGAAGTACCCTATAATTGGTTTATTCTAAAGACTGAGTTCTATGGAAGTGGGACTGAGGACACTGGGCTTTCGGTGTGGATTCTCCGTTTAAGCTGTGTAATTTTGAGCATGCTACTTTAACCCTTAGAACGCTGTCTGTCTGTCTGTCTGTCTATCTATCTATCATCTATCTATCTATCTATCTATCTATTATTTATTTTTTTGAGATGGAGTCTTGCTGTGTCGCCCAGGCTGGAGTGCAGTGGAGCAATCTCAGCTCACTGCAACCTCCACCTCCAGGGTCCAAGTGATTCTCCTGCCTCAGCCTCCCGAGTAGCTGGGATTACAGGCATCCTAGACAATACCCAGCTAATTTTGTATTTTTAGTAGAGATGGGTTTTTGCCATGTTGGCCAGGCTGGTCTCGAACTCCTGACCTCAGGTGATTCACCCGCTGCAGCCTCCCAAAGTGCTGGGATTACAGGCCTGAGCCACTGCGCCCGACCCTTATTTATTTATTTTTGAGATGGAGTCTTGCTTTGTCGCCCAGGTTGGAGTGCAGTGGCATGATCTTGGCTCACTGCAACCTCTGCCTCCTGGGTTCAAGCGATTCTTCCTGCCTCGGCCTCCTGAGTAGCTGGGATTGCAGGTGCCCGCCATCATGCGTGGCTAATTTTTGTATTGTTAGTAGAGACGGGGTTTCACCATGTTGACCAGGCTGGTCTTGAACTCCTGACCTCAGGTGATACGCCCGTCTTGGCCTCCCAAAGTGGTGGGATTACAGGCATGAGACACCATGCCCAGCCAACCCTTTGAACTTTAGTAACTCCTCTATAAAATTCACATTTGGGCTGGATGATCCCCAAAGTCACACAAGATTCCATGACACTGTCTGGCTCTTTACCATAGAGGCTCTGCATCCCCCTTGGAAAAAGAGCCTGTGAAAAGCACCGGGATGGGAGGCACCTTTTTACAGAGAAGGGTCCTAAGCAGATTGACCGGGGAAGGGGAGTGACCATTTCTTCCCCAGGCTTCACTTTTAAGGCAGTGGTTCACACATTTTTAAAACCGTACACCTCTATTTGTTTAAAAAATATTTGGACAAACAACCTTGATATTCTGTATTTACTTTCTTATGAAATACATATGTGTATTATTAAGACAATTCAAAAGAAGTTGCTACACTTTTACAATTGTTATGTGACATTTTATAAATACTGGATTGAGTATTCCACGTTAGCCATCTTTGAATAAATAGTGGCATTTTGTATTCATGTTTTGGGTGAGTGGTTTTTATTTTTATTTATTTATTTATTTAATTATACTTTAAGTTTTAGGGTACATGTGTACAACGTGCGGGTTTGTTACATATATATACATGTGCCATGTTGGTGTGCTGCACTGGGTGAGTGGTTTTTAAATGTCTTGGGAATTATTGTGACTTTACTCAATTACTAACCATTATATCAAATTCAAGGCCAGGCTCATCATTAACAGTAGTGCCTATAATTATTTCAAGAAGTCTTGGTAATTTTAACTTATTTTGGAAAGACGGCATTTTATCTGTTTTTTCTTTTAACTATTATTTTAGGTTCAAGGGTAAATGTGCAGGTTTGTTATATAGGTAAACTTGTGTCATGGGGTTTTGGTGTACAGATTATTTTATCACGTAGGTATCAAGTATGGTACCCAATAAGTATTTTTGCCTGATCTCTCTCCTCCCACCCTCCACCTTCAGTTATGCCCCAGTGTCCATGTGTTCCCATTATTTAGCTGCCACTTATGTAAACATATAGTATTTGGTTTTCTGTTCCTGCGTTAGTTTGCCAAGAATAATGCTCTCCAGCTGCATCCATGTTGCTGCAAAGGACATTATCTCATTCCTTTTTGTGGCTGCATAGTATTCCATGTTGTATATGTATCATATTTTCTTTAGCCAGTCTACAATTGATGGACATTTAGGTTGATTCCAGGTCTTTGCTATTGTGAACAGTGCTGCAATGAACATACATGTGCATGTCTTTATGGTAGAATGATTTATATTCCTTTGGGCATATGCCAAATAATGGGATTGCCGAGTCCAATGGTAATTCTGTTTTTAGTTCTTTGAGGAATCGCCACAACACTTTCCACAATGGCCGAACTAATTTACACGCCCACCAGCAGGGTATACATGTTCCCTTTTCTCCACAACCTTGTCAACAACTGTTATTTTTTGATTTTTTCATAACAGCCATTCTGACTGGGAGATTGTATCTCCCAGTGGTTTTGATGTGCATTTCTCTAATGATTAGTGATGTTGGCCATTTTTTCATATGCTTGTTGGCTGCATGTATGTCTTCTTTTGAAAAGCATTTGTTTATGTCCTTGGCCAACTTTTTAATGGGGTTGTTTTTTGCTTGTAAATTTGTTTAAATTCCTTATAGATTCTGGATATTAGACCTTTGAAAGAACCATAGGTTGCAAATAGTTTCTCCCATTCCATAGGTTGTCTGTTTACTCTGCTGATAGTTTATTTTGCTGTGCAGAAGCTCTTTAGTTTAATTAGATCCCATTGTCATTTTTTTTGCTTTTGTTGCAATTGTTTTTGGCATTTTCATCATGAAATCTTTGCCAGTTCCTATGTCCAGAATGGTATTTCCTAAGTTATCTTCCAGGATGTTTATAGTTTTGGGTTTTACATTTAAGCCTTTAATCGATCTTGAGTTGATTTTTGTATATGGTGTAAGGAAGGGGTCCTGTTTCAATCTTCTGCATATGGCTAGCCCATTATCCCAGCACCATTTATTGAATTGGGAGTCATTTCCCCATTGCTTGTTTTTTTAAGACTGCATTTTAGATCTGGTTATGTGGCCATGGTTTTTACTTTTCAATGTGGCTGACTGAGGGTCAGGTGAAATGGCAGTTCTGGATTTTCTTGTTCATACATACTTGCATTTTTTATGGTATCTTTAATCCACAGTTCTCTGCATGAATGGTTTAAAATAACTTACTTACTTTTGTGAGGGATGCTTTAGTTAAAACTAGATAACAAACAGTAAATCCACTTAAGCAGACACCCAAAACTGCAACAGGTCATGAATCTACCACTGTCAATCACTCAGGATACCTCTGGTACATACAATATGATGACTGTAATGGAAATGAGGGAGCATGGCAGTATCCACTTATAGCAATAATATAGTAGGTTATATCAAATAGACAAAGCTTAATATATACATACATATGTATGTATATCAGACAAATAGAAATAGCAGCTCTAATGTTCTCTACTTGCATCCTTTGTGTCCGTATGCACCTCAGGGGCATGTTCGCCCACCCTGGAGACTACCGTTTTAAGAGATGGGCCACAAAGGGGGCATGTGAGCCACAGTCTCCTCTTTTCCAGGGTTCTTGATTAGCAGCTCCTCCTCTGTTGATCCTAAAGAGCTCCAGTAGAAGTTCTCTCTTCTCAAAGAGAGTGGGACCTTTCCCTCAAGGTCCTCTAACCCCACTGAGCCCACGATTCCTACGATATTCCAAAGAGAGAAGAATCTCAGGGCCATATACTCTCACCTGAAGATGACTCAGAAATCCCCAAATACACGTGTGTGGCTGGTGCCCAGCGCTAGCTAACATAAAACTCAGTATTTCCTTTTGATTGTCATGTTAAAAAATATGTCATAGGAAAATATTTTCCAGCTTCATAATAATTTCAGATGAGCCACATAGCAGTCTGCAAGTAATTAAATCTGCAATTGAGGAAGCTTATCAAATACATTCAGATTTCAAAGTGAGAACGCTATACATGCAAATTGAAATGCGCCAGCCCCTTCACATATGGCGGACTGCTTCTGAGTCCTCTGAAAAAGAAATGTCTATTTCATGAGACAATCTGAGCCTCACAAACCGGTTTGTTCCTTCCCTCACATACTTCATACCTTTGCTTTTGCTCAGGAAGAGCAGGGACTTGTTTTTTGCTGGGTTTTTGATCTTATTAAAAAAGCATGATATCCTATACGCCAAACTGAGTGTAAATGCGGGCAGAAAATCACGCTGTGTTTTGCTCCAACAGGCAATGCTCCTGACAGCTGTAAAGTGGATGGGTGCATCCTGACAACTCAGGAAGAAGAAGCCGTGATCAAGCAAAAGTGGATTCTCCCGGCCCACAAGTGGAAACCACTGCTTCCAGTGACCAAGGTTCGTGTGGCATGTTATTAGGATCCAGCACTCAGACTGTGCTATTTCCCTAAGATTCTCTTTTGAAGGATTAGGATACGCTCCAAAGTTTCTGCTCAGTTTAATGGTAAAATGAATGAGGTTTAAAACCCCTATCTGCAAACTTTAAGAAGAAAGGCTCTATTTCTCTCCACTTTTGTATTTCCAAATTTTGTTAGAACAAAATTGTTAAGTGTTCAGAATACATACGTGGAAACATGTCTCTGCATCATGTTTAACTTTCTAGAAGGGGCGACTAGCACATTTAAAGCTCTAATGGAGTGTCCACCTGCAGGATGGACGCTCTGAGATATTCCACAAGTGTCTTCTTTGATTTAGAAAGAGGGTCAGGCTACAGGTGAGAGCTGCTCCCATGTAAAGATAGGAAATAATCTCCGGGAGAGACCAAGATGGTCTCTTCCTTCATTTTCTTATCAATTTGCTTATGTATAATCAACTATTAGAAAGAACTGATGGGCATTTAGGTTGCCCATCAATTGTTTATTGGGGCCTGCTTATTCATGTATTATTTGGGCATCCTATCCCTACTAGCAGATTTTCATGGAAAGCCCAATTGTCATCAATTAATAACTTATTTTAAAGCCCCTTCGGTTAAGTCTAAGCCAAAGGTTTGCCCGGGCCGTGGGCTCACTCGGCCACGCATGTCCTGTTAACAGGCTAGGACCTCTGCATCTGCTTGCTTTTCAGTTGTCTCCCAACCAAAGTCATCTGTTCGATAGCCTGACCCTAGAGCTCCAAGATGTCATCACTCACGCCAGGCTCACCATCGTCCCCGACGGGGGAGTGAGCCGCCTTCGGCTCTGGGGCTTCCCCAGCTCCATCTGCCTCCTGAGGCCCCGGGAGAAGCCCATGATGAAGTTCTCGGTGGGCTTCAAAGCAAACCCTTAACACACACAAAGCCCCGGTGTCGGACACACAGCAGTAATTTCCCAGTCATAGTCTTCTTTTCAAATGTTTTGAACACCTGGTGATTTAATAAAGTGGTCGTCTCACAAATTGATCTCTGTATTTAATGTTGCTATGAGGCATTTAGTAGCTTACATACTGGCTATGGCTGTGACTGGTGGTCTCTAAGGAACTACTGTTTTTGAACATTATAAGATATTAATACTCATAATATCAATATCTGTACCTTCGGTGTGGACTTCCAGTCGTAACATGTAGCCTACTGTCTAGAATCACTCAAGGGGACTGGCCTATCTTTACCCAGAGTAGGAACGATTCTTCCAAAGACCCCCTCTCCCTTTGAATCATTCTTAACCCCAATGAGGATGCGTTCTGAATGGCACACGCCTGACACCGCACACCAGCGGCTATAGCGCGGTTCCTCACCGCCTCCCAGTGGCTCTGCACAGCTCCTCCTCTGGTGGAAAAGCTCAAATTCCCCACTCTGGGCCAGGAGTCCTGGAAGACACTGGGGCTGAACCGGTCAAATTCAACCTAAGATCAAAGAAACAGAGGCTCAAAAAATGTGAAGCAGATCCCAGCACCCATCCAATGTTGATTGTCAAGATGGTCCTGGTCCCTCCCTAACCCTCCTCTCTACCGCTTCTACGGAGGAAGGCGGCGAGTGTAGGGGGAGGAGGCACGGTGGGCGTCCCGGGGCGCTCAGCACAATCATGCTAGCCTCCTCCTCCTCCTCTTTTCCTGAGCTCTGCCGCCACGCCCCTCACCTGCCCGGGCTCCCCGTTGCCCCCTCACCTGTCTCCGCCCTGTGCCGCGCATCACCTGCTTGGGCTCCCCATTGCCCCCTCACCTGTCCCCGCCCTGTGCCGCCGCCTCACCTGCCCGGGTTCCCCGTTGCCCCGTCTCCTGCCCCCGCCCCGCGCCCCTCGCCCTGGCGGCCAGGCGGTCACAATCGCCCAGGGTCGCGTCAACACGCAGCCTCCGCCCGCCTGGCAGCCCCGTCCAGTCCCCGTCCCGTCCCCGTCCTGCGCCAGCGGCTGGAGCGGACCTCCCGTCGGCGGTGCCTGGGCCTGGGCGCGGCTCTGCAGGCGTCGCTGCCCGCGCTGCCGCAGCCTCTCGGCCCCGGCGAGCGAGGAGCGGGGCGCGGCTATGGGAACTCGCGGGCCCTCCACGCTGGTGGACACCACGCCCGCCAAGACCATCGTGGTGTACCGCAACGGGGACCCGTTCTACGTGGGCAAGAAGTTCGTGCTGTCGCGGAGCCGCGCGGCCACCTTCGAGGCGCTGCTGGAGCAGCTCACGGAGCAGGTGGACGTCCCGTTCGGCGTGCGCCGCCTCTTCACGCCCACGCGTGGGCACCGGGTGCTGGGGCTGGACGCGCTGCAGGCGGGCGGCAAGTACGTGGCGGCGGGCCGCGAGCGCTTCAAGGAGCTCGAGTAAGTGCGCCCGCGCCCCCCACGCGCCCTGCGCCCCTCCCCGCCCTCTTGGGTCTGAGCGTGGTCAGGGCCGTGCTCCCCAGGTGTCCTCCCCAGGCTTCCCTCCCGGCTCGGGCGCCCATCTTTCGGGGTGGATCCAGCGCCGCCGGCGTCGGGCCGCCCCAGGCCACGTGGTTTCCTGGGGGCGAAGCCGAGGCAGCCCCGCCCCCAGGGTCCCTTCCTATGGGGCAGGGCGGGCCCTGGCCGGCAGTGATTCAGGACCGCCCCAGAGACGGCCAGGAGGGCGTGGGGGAGGGGCATGGGGCAGAAACGGGGGTGTGGAGGAGGGTGTGGGGGAGGGGTGTGGAGAGGGGCGTGGGGGAGGGGTGTGGAGAGGGGCGTGGGGGAGGGGTGTGGAGGGGGCGTGGGGGAGGGGTGTGGAGGAGGGCGTGGGGGAGGGGTGTGGAGGAGGGCATGGAGGAGGGCGTGGGGGAGGGGTGTGGAGAGGGGCGTGGGGGGAGTGGGGGGCGTGGGGGAGGGGTGTGGAGAGGGGCGTGGGGGGAGTGGGGAGCGTGGGGGAGGGGTGTGGAGAGGGGCGTGGGGGAGGGGTGTGGAGGAGGGTGTGGGGGAGGGGTGTGGAGAGGGGCGTGGGGGAGGGGTGTGGAGAGGGGCGTGGGGGAGGGGTGTGGAGGGGGCGTGGGGGAGGGGTGTGGATGAGGGCGTGGGGGAGGGGTGTGGAGGAGGGCATGGAGGAGGGCGTGGGGGAGGGGTGTGGAGAGGGGCGTGGGGGGAGTGGGAGGCGTGGGGGAGGGGTGTGGAGAGGGGCGTGGGGGGAGTGGGGAGCGTGGGGGAGGGGTGTGGAGAGGGGCGTGGGGGGGAGTGGGGGGCGTGGGGGAGGGGTGTGGAGAGGGGCTTGGGGGAGGGGTGTGGAGGAGGGCGTGGGGGAGGGGTGTGGAGGAGGGCGTGGGGGAGGGGTGTGGAGGAGGGCTTGGGGGAGGGGTGTGGAGAGGGGCGTGGGGGAGGGGTGTGGAGAGGGGCGTGGGGGAGGGGTGTGGAGGGGGCGTGGGGGGAGTGGGGGGCGTGGGGGAGGGGTGTGGAGAGGGGCGTGGGGGGCGTGGGGAGGAGTGTAGGGGAGGGGGGAGGGGCGTGGGGGGCAGGGCCTGGGAATGGGGCGGGTTGGGCAGTTCTCATTTGAAATCGCTCAGGGTGACCCCTCTCACTCTGTGTCCGTCACTTGGTCCTGCGTGCATTTTCAAGCTTGCCTTTAATTAAACTATTGCCCTCCCACGGTTTGTGTCTGTAATCCCATTATTGCAGCCTGTGTCTGCTTTCTGTGATCTCAGCTGCTTTTCTCTCCTGATCCTCTGTTTCCTTGTAGGTTTACTTATTTTTTGACTGTGAACTACTCCTTTTGTATAGCTTTGTGTGGGGACATTCTTCAGGGCTGAGATAAAAGTGAGATTCCCCAGAGAGAATTTCCATTTTCTTCTTTCAAATGCTCTCCGTTCAAAAATGCTCTGAATTAAATCAGCAGCTTGAGTTTTGTTTGTTGTTTTTTGAAAAAGTAGTAGGATTTAGTATGAGGGCTGGTGTATGGTTCCAAATTCTTAGTGGCATTTGCAAAGATGTGAATTTACCATTCAGTTGTTTCTGAAGAAAAATCCTAAGTCACAGGCATCACAGTTGCTAAGAGGTAGAATCTGGATTAGCATATTTCAGATTGAAATTTATTACTATGATAATCCTGTTATGTATGAGAATTCATGGACAAAATTATATTCCTTTATAGCCATGTGATTTGTGATTATTTTTTCCAAGCTAGTCAGATGGTGTGAATATCTAGAACTGACATCCTACCCAGGATCCAGTGTTCAGTGCTGATTTACAATTAAAGAATATGTGTCTACAAAAACTGCCTTTAAAGTCCTTTTCGATACATATATAATGAAAAGTATTTAATTTTATCCCAAGACATTTCCTTGTAAAATTGGCCTGTGTTTTACATGTTAGCAAGTGAGGAAGGAAACCTATCAAGCACCTGCCACGAAGCCTGGAGTATGCCTGGGAGATGTTACTCTTTCCCCTTGCTGTGGGGCTGGATATTTTCTAACAGACCCTGTTGTACCTCCAGTTTTGTAGAGAGAGTCTCGAGTCTCATGGTTTATTTAAAATGTTTTGGACATGTAGCAAAAATATTGAGAAAAAATTGAGATGTTTTTCTTCCCAGTGCTCTTACTGTTTATTTTACTTTTTGGGAGGAAAGAAATGTCACCCACTGCAGAGGGAGGAGAGTTGGGGTCCGTGTGGCAGACAGCCTGGGTTATTTTGCATTATCTATTATCCATGCATCTTCACTGCTGTAAAATAGATGAGCCATGTCTGCATGTGAAGTTCAACATAGAGAGCACGTGGGGTTCCTTTTCTTCAGTTTTTTTTAGGTCAATGAGTCTGAAATTGGAATTCAGACTTTGGTGAACAAAGCTCTGAAAAATGTGGCTGGATTTTCACTGGTATTAGTAAAGTAAACTAGCTCTTGGAAATTTATATTCTGTAATTGCTAAGCCATTGAGCAGTTCAATTAATTTTCACTGGAAAATAATATTCTAATTGTGTCACCAGCAAATGAGCTTTGAAGTGAAGCCTGTTGATATATTAGTGATCCGGGAGCTCCCCTCATAATAGTGGTTTCAAGATGGTGCATTAAAAAGACAAACACCAACAAATCTATCCAATATCCAGTCATTACTCAGACATTTCCTGCATTTCCTGGAAGAAAATAATTTGAGACCCAAAGGACATAATTTTTTCTTTATAAAACAAAATATTATAAGATAATAATTACTTTTCAAAACAATTACGTGTCATATAAAGCCTAGAATTAATATTTCTTTTGTGGAGAAAGCCACATTTACAACAAAATCTAAATCAGGGTGTTGTGTATGTGTGCACGCATGTGTGTGTGCGTGTGTGTGTGTGTATGTGTTTAGGGGAAGGACCCCAAAGAATTTGAATGCTTAGGAATATTACCCTGTTTACTTTAGAGCTTGTTGCTGAGACATGAGTGTGAACATGCTATTTGAATCAAACTCTCCTCGTTCTTCCTCAACCCAGCCTTTTCCTCTCATCTCCCTGGCCACCCATTTGTACCTGGGAACTAGCCGCAGATGACAGGAGAAAGAGGAAAAGTGGGTGGAGAGGAAGTTGTGATAGATGACAGGAATGTTGGCCTCAGAGCCAGAGACTGGTGGAATTTAATCCTGGCTTTGTCTACCTGAGTAACGTTCAGCAAGGGAAATAACCTCTCCAAGACTTGGTTTCCTCATCCATAAAGCAGGCTGGCTTCACATCCACTCTGCGGTACGGTTGGGAGAATGGAATGAATGCAGTAGGGTAAGGTGCCTGGCACGGATTCTCATGGGTGGTTTCTTCCCTTGCTTTGTTCTCTGGAAGTAGCCAGGAGGGAGCTTGCACCTCATGGTCCCATCACTGCTTCACAGAGCCACTTCCCGCCCACCTCAGGGCAAGCCAAGCCCACCCAGCAGGCTTCTCTATGTGCCTGAGTTAAAGACCTCAGGTCATGGGCTGTCTGAGGAACTATTTGTCCTTTCTTTCTGTTTTTGTAAGTTCTTGGGAGTGCAACATTGAAATAATAAATAGTATTTTGTGTTTTTGTAGGATCTTTTTATGCTTTTTTTCTGTGTTAAATTTTATTTTTTGGTTCCATGTAATGAAAATCAGATGTCTCATTTGGGAGATTAATGTTCATAAACAAATATGGAATTTGGGAATTTAGAACAAATTTAAAATATTTATTTGGAAAACAGGAAGACTAGACTAAGCTAGTGAAGAGTGCATACAAGGGCCTCTAAGCAAGTGGAGAGGCTCAGGCTGAACTCAGCCAGCAGCCATGTTTTGTTCAGTTCATACAATTTTCAAAGATTTGAGTTGGCTGCAACATTTTATAATTGGGAGAATTCATGTAATAATATGAACTTTTGGTCTCCCTTGGAAAAAATAGAGGATTTGATTGTTCAGAGGACTTGGTTGTAGCTGCGTGCATCTCCACTATCTGGACCTGTGAGGCCCTGTCCGCCTCAGAAGGGAAAGGATGGTCCCACCAGCCACAGCCCCCACCAGTCCCTGAGACCACCCTTGGCGAGTGTCATCATTTACTTGACCAGTTTCTGTGGGGATCTGCATCCGTGACTCTTTGTTGAACACTTAGTTATTTCTTCCCCTTCTGTTTACCAGTCTAAGTTGACCCTTCTCTGAATATTGCTAAAACTATCAAAAACGATAACAATCTCAAATACATATTTTTTTAATCAGGAAGAAACCTTAGTATCAGATATAAATTTGAAGGTATTATTTATTACCCATGAAAACATTTTATTTTTGAGGAATATGGAAGTCCCGAAAGTCCCCAACAGTAAAAAAAAATTGTGTTAGTAGGGCTCAGACACATTTTATGCTGGTGACTCTTTTCCAGTTTGCAGTTTTGGCAAAAGGAGAACAGTGCTGAATTTCTGTGAGCAGGAGGGAGCGGTGGGGGTGCGGAGGAGCTGGAGGAGAGTCTGGGTTTCTGTTCCGACCTTAGCCTGTCATGGGAACATTGATGAGCTTGCAGTTCTGGGCCTTCAGCGACCTGGTTAAAGAATGCTGTTGAATTAGATGATTTCTCAGGTTTCTCTTTAATAAAATTACGTGAGGGAAAGCAATGTCACTTAAGAGACACTTTCAAGGGGCAGTGCCAGTGGTACCCAGTGTGAAAACTGTCCTACAGCAGCATTGCTATTGTATTCTGATGTGGATTCTAACACCGAGAAAATTTTAGATCCTAGTTCCAAATTGCTGTGGGGTTGTATCTATTAAGCCGGAAAAGGACTCGTTTCTAAAGAGTCTGGAACTTTCTATGTAAATATCTTCCTTCTAATGATGTTTTCTTCTTTCTTCTTTTGCAGTTATATTCATATAGTTCCCCGAAAACCTGCAAAGATAAGGAAGTTGAAGGAAGTAAGTGTTCGCTTCTAACAACTAATAATGGAATAAATTGGCCAACTTGGTAAAAATTTAAATGTCGGCACGGAATAATTGAAGTTTCACAGAAGCAGTAAATGCCTGCAGAGATGTGTTGCTCTTGAAGCCAGAACACACTGTGCAAGCTTGTCATACTTGTCAAAGCACTGAAGTAACCAAGTGGCGGAAGGCAGTGAAGAGAGGCTAAGATGTGCAGAGGGAGATAGTCATCTCTGAGGCACACCGTGCAATTAATTCAAGTGTTCATTTTCCTTTTGTTTTGGGGGGGTTTGGAAAGACAGGTCTCAGGAAAAGTTATTTAGAGTTATGCAATGCTGAAGCTAATTATAATGCTAAATTTAAAGATTTGTCCCAAGTGCTCAACATTTTTGTACGTGATAGACATTTATTAGGTCTACAGGACAGAACATTCCATCACACCGTTCTTATCATTTGATTCTTAGTAAAAATAACCATTTAATTTGTTTAAAGAGACATGCCTTTTTTATAAGCAATAAAAACCACAGTTTTAAGCCAGGTAGCCTGTTGATATTTAGAATTTAACATAATTTTGACTTAAAAACGGACTTATTGTGTGGATTATTACACAGGTGAGTTATTTTGAGGGTATCTACTTCTCTAAGTTGTAATGTTGCTGTTCTTAAATTTCCTCACCTGTAAAAGGGAGATGATAATAGATACCTCAGAAGCTCGTTGTAAGGACTAAATGGTAAAATCTGTATAATGTGCCAGCACTAGTTAAGGGCTTCCCCTCCACATCTTACAGAAGCGGCTCTTCTCTGTGTCTTTGGAGCATCACCCAGAGCTCCATGCAGGACATGCCAGCAGCCCCAGCATTGTTCACAGGCACCAGCTTCCAGAACGTTCCGCTGCCTTCTTGGAGTCTGCCCTTGAGGGCAGTTAAAATAAGTCAAATTTATTACTTTACTCACCTTAAATTGTAACTTGCCAAGGACGAGAGGGCAAGTTTCCAACTAGAAAGCAATTCTGGCAGTCACTGAATTTCAGGGCTACCTTAATAAAGAGTGTGGAAATGATTTGTGATCATCCTGACACCTCTATACCTGTTTCCCCTCTCCCTGTGGGGCTGGGAGGGGGATTAAGCAACAATTTTGGAAATCACCCTTGAGAATATTTGTTAGAGTTTGAGTCTCGGTTCATCCTTTGCATATTTCAGTGATTTAAATAAGATATGATTTAAAAGGCAATATTTTAGGACAGGGAGGAAATTTCAGACTATCTTGTCAAAACTTCTTGTTTTCTAGTAGAGGAAGCCTTGGTCTACAGACGTGAAACGCTGAGCAGGCACACCAGGATTTCTACACCCGCGCTGGCCTTGTCCTCCTAGGGCAGGCATTAGGTTGCTGGGCACTCACTCTATGAGGCTATAGTTACCCAAAAGAGTTTAAAAATTTTTTATTTTTGAATTTCCACTTTGTTCATTTCAAAAATGTGATTATAAAAGTAGTTCTCATTGAGAGAGGTGTCAAAAATACTGTGCAGAAAATCAAAACTACGGTGAGATACCATCTCACACCAGTCAGAATGGCTATTTAAAAATTATTTTATATTTTTTTCTTCAACTTTTAAGTTCAGGAGTACATGTGCAGGATGTGCAGGTTTGTTCCATAGGTAAACATGTGCCATGGTGGTTTGTGGCACAGATCATCCCATCTCCTAGGTATTAATCCCAGCATCCTTTAGCTACTCTTCCTGATGCTCTCCCTCCCCTCATTCCTCCTCTCTGACAGGCGCCAGTGTGTGTTGTTCCCCTCCCTGTGCCCATGTGTTCTTATCATTCAGCTCCCACTTACAAGTGAGGACATGTGGTGTTTGGTTTTCTGTTCCTGCATTAGTTTGCTGAGGATAATGGCTTCCAACTCCATCCATGTCCCTGCATGAGTACATTGTGTGATGCTGAGGTTTGGGGTATAATTTATTCGGTCACCCAGGCAGTGAGCATAGTATCCAATAGTTAGTTTTTCAACCCTTGCCCCATTCCCTCTGTCCGCCATCTATTAATAGTAGTATCCAGTGACTACTGTCATCATCTTTACACCCATGAGTACCTACTGTTTAGTTCCCACTTACAGGTGAGAACATGGAGTGTTTGGTTTTCTGTTCCTGCGTTAATTCACTTAGGATAATGGCTGCAGCTGCGTCCATGTTCTTTTTTATGGCTGCATAGTATTCCACGGTGTATATGTACCACATTTTCTTTATCCAGTCCACCACTAATGGGCACAAGGTTGATTCAATGACTTTGCTATACCGAATAGTGCTGCAATGAATGTATGAGTGCATGTGTCTTTTTGGTAGAATGATTATTTTCTTTTTCGAATGGTAGTTCTAAGTTCTTTGAGAAACCTCCAACGGCCCTGCATAGTAGCTGAACTAATTACATTCCCACCAACAGTGTATAAGCATTCCCTTTTCTCCACAGTCTCACCAGCAACTTCTGTTTTTTGACTTTTTCAAAATAGCCATTCTGCTATTATTAAAAAGTCAAAAAACAACAGATGCTGGCAAGGTTGTGGAGAAAGAGAACACTTTTACACTGTTGGTGGGAGGGTAAATTAGTTCAACCATTGTGGAAGACAGCATGGTGACTGCTCAAAGACACTAGAGGCAGAAATAGCATTTGGCCCAGCAATGCCATTACTGGGTATATACCCAAGGGAATATAAATCATCCTGTCATAAAGATACATGCACATGTATGTTCACTGCAGCACTATTCACAATAGAAAAGACGTGGAACCAACCTAAATGCCCATCAATGACAGACTGGATTAAAAAAAAAGTGGTACATTTACACCATGGAATACTATGCAGCCATAAAAAAAGAATAAGACCATATTCTTTGCAGGGACATGGATGGAGTTGGAAGCCATTATCCTCAGCAAAAATAAAAATTTTTAAACTCTTGTGGGCAACTATAGCCTCATAGAGTGAGTGCCCAGCAACCTAGTGCCTGCTCTAGGAGGATGTGATTTTTAATGCCTGAAAACTATTCCACCATGTGAGTTTATCATAATTATGTAGCTCATCCTCTTTGAGCAGACGTTTGCCTTTTTGCTATTTTAAACAGTGATATAATGTAATGGACCCTTTGTGGAGACACGTTTGTTCACATTAATGATTGCTTATAGAGAAGTAGAATTAACACGCATTATTTTAACCTCTTTACTATTTACTTCTGGATTGGATTCCATAATATTTCTGAAAACTTACATTGCTTCTGACAGCGTGTAAGATGCCCAACACCACCCTCTGGGGTCGTGGGGATGGAGCAGTATCATGTCAGCGTGCGTGGCCTGGAAGTGCCTGATGCTCATGATCCTGCACCCATTTCCTTTTGTGGAAGTAGTCACCCCTAAAAAGGGTTTGCCATTATTATTGTTTGTTGTGTAAATGCTTGTCTTGGTGGGACAAGCATTTGCCTGGACACATGTCAATGGTGGAGCCAACCCTGAATGAGTTGGAACCACCACCAAGAGCTTTGGCCGACACACAATTTACTCCAAGAACTCTGCTGTGCCTGGAGGGGACTGTAAGAGTAGCTGAGATTCAGAGCTGTGTCCTGCTGCCCCACACGAGAACACAGAGCTAACCAGTCACAGGACCGAAGGCTGCCCGTCACTCCCAGTGGCATTACTACTACTTACTAAACCATAGTTTGCCTGCCTTGTGGCTTATGGGGATGCACCTATGATCCCAGAGACAGTATAATACCTAACGAACTAAAAGACTTGTTGGCCAGGTGCCATGGCTCACACCTGTAATCCCAGCACTTTGGGAGGCGAAGGTGGGAGAATTACTTGAGCCCCGGAATTCTAGACCAGCAAGACCCTATCTCTACAAAAAATAAAAATAAAAATTATCCAGGCATGGTGGCACGTGGGAAGCTGAGGCGGGAGGATCACTTGAGCCCAGGTGTTTGAGGATGCAGTGAGCTATGATTGCACAACTGCACTCCAGCCTGAGCAACAGAGTGAAATCCTGTCTCAACAAAAGAGACTTGTCTTTGCTTGTTTTCCTTGCTTATTATGTTCCAGAAATAGAAATGCTTTGGTGAGATGCCAAGTGCCAGGACTTCATGGGTTTCTTTGTGAGGCCCCCATGCTGCCAATTTTCTATGTGACCGTATTCACATAGCCAGGGCTGAGATGCCTGCACGCCACACTGTGCATTGGAGAGTCGTGTCCTTGAATGCTTCATCATCGTGTTCAATGTCCAGAAGTTTCCTCTCTTTTAACACGGAATGTTGTGTGGCTTATGTTCTCAGCATGTTTTCACACCTATAGTCTCATCTGCAAAAATGGAAAAATAGCAACCATGTGAGTGAGGCAGAGCAGGCCTTAATACCTGCCATTTAAAAGATGAATAAAGAGTTCAAGAAAGGTTAAGCACCATCTGCCGTTGGGTGGCTCGTTTGCAGTAGAGCTTGGACTAAAATCAAGCATTCTAGGAATGACTCCAGGATTTCTCCCACTCTTTTCCCAGGAAAAGACCCATGACTGCTTTTGTACAACTTGCTATTATTAAATGAATTTCTTCCATTTAGTTCAAAGAACTCATCGTAGGAATTTTTTCTGATAGATGTTCAAGCCCTTACATCACAGAAAGAGAACCCTGGTGTGCAGTGGCAGCGGAAGGCACCCCCCAGTGTCTTGAGTGAAGGTGCAAAGCAGCTCTCCCAGGGAAAACGCGGGGAGCCAGCAGGATGGGGCACAGGGTTCTCCATGATCCACGCGCGGGGAGCCAGCAGGATGGGGCACAGGGTTCTCCATGATCCACGCGCGGGGAGCCAGCAGGATGGGGCACAGGGTTCTCCATGATCCACGCGCGGGGAGCCAGCAGGATGGGGCACAGGGTTCTCCATGATCCACGCGCGGGGAGCCAGCAGGATGGGGCACAGGGTTCTCCATGATCCACGCGCGGGGAGCCAGCAGGATGGGGCACAGGGTTCTCCATGATCCACGCGCGGGGAGCCAGCAGGATGGGGCACAGGGTTCTCCATGATCCACGCGCGGGGAGCCAGCAGGATGGGGCACAGGGTTCTCCATGATCCACGCGCGGGGCTGGGGGAGCTTCCATAGGAAGAGCACCAGAATGAGGGCCTTCCCCCCTCTGCTGCTCCACCTCTTTCTAGAGTGAGTTGAGAACAGCTGCATCCCGGGTGCCCAGGGTCAGGGGAGCTGCATGTCTCGGCCCTAAAAGCTCCTGGAGACCTTGTTGGAAGTTAAGGCCATGTGCAGCCCTTCCTGCACTGGTTCCAGCTTGATAGGCCTTGGTCTGATCACACACTGGGGTTTAAGGATGTTTACAGTAGCATTTTGTTTTTAAATTACGAAATGCTGGGGACAAGCTGAATGTCCACCAGTACAGAAATGGCTAAATGATTCATGTTATGTCATCCCAGGATTAGATCTGTAGGGATTGATCTCAAATGGTATCTGTCAGAATGTGAGCAAGATTAAGTGAGATGAGCTTTGTAAATCACTTTTCCTGTGCTTTTGACATACAGCAAGAGCTCAATAAGTAGTTGGTGCTATTATTATTCATAATGCCTTTAAATTGTAGCTGATCCTATCCAAATTTGAGATCCATGATTGCCTACAATTTGAATACCAGTGTAAACTGTTTTACAAATTAAATGTGGCATAAGCTTTTGCCAAGTCCAAAAATTCAATGTCTAAATATTTTACTAAGTCATTTAGCCTCAGTTTATGATACAGTAATACAGAGCAGAAAGACCTAGCTTCTGTAAATTATTCTTTCACAGAATTTCTGTTTTGATCAAAATATATTCATGGGAAAATTGAAGAAGCTTCCCAAGAGATTTTGATTTATGTAGAAATTTACTTAAAATTAATTAGAATACCATAATATACATTTAATATTGTAATAGAAATGATTTTTAAAATACTTCAATATAATGAATTTGAAGTTGCATTTCATTAAATGGAGGGACAAGGACAATTAGATTAGGAACAAATGCTCTTGGGGTCTTGGCTTTCAATGACTGTGCCATGTTGGTTTAATGAGAAAAGTGTCCTTGGTCTTAATTCAATGGAAGGACTTCTATTATAGTACAACATTGAGATTTCTGGTTTGTAATCTCAAGTTGTAGAGATTTAGGCAGATTTGCTAGGAACAGATGAATCCCAATTCAATGTTTTTTTTCCCCCCATGAAGGATCTGTTTCAATTCTGCTCTTTCAGTGGGCCTATCCTGGACTAAACAACAAGTGTACCATTCATTTAGACCACATTTTTGTCATGGAAGAGAAGGATGTGATTTGCTGAGTTGAATTTTTTAGATCACTGAAGCCTACCAATGAATCTAACTCAAAGGATGTTTTAAAATTAATTTCTTAATATACATTTTAACAAAGTGTTTTACATGATTTCCTGCCTTACTGAAAAGCCTGGAGAATAAAATTTAACTTTGTCCAGGTGACTCAAGCTTAGGCTGCAGTACTTTGGGCTGGCTGAACCAATACTCACTTCCACTATACTTCTTAGTGATCTTGCCAATGGCGAGACCACTGTTTGCCGTTTGCTGTTGACCTGTCAGGAACACATTTGGAAGCTTCTGCTTCCATTTTTAAAAAAGTACCCTATAATTCATGCTCATTGTAGAAAAATGAGAAAATATATGTAATTTAAAAGAAAAACATATTCATAATCCTATCATTCAGAGATTAACTACTGTTTTTCCATATGCTTTTGACATGTACACATATACCTACATACATGTATATACTCCTAGCTTTATAAATGTATTTATTTAAGCAAAATGGGAGCATAATCTACATTTTTTTTCAAAACTCCTTTCTATTTAATGATGTATCATGAAATCTCTACATGTCAAGCAATATATTCCTGTAATACTTTTTAGTGGATTTAGAATGTTGCATTAAGAGATGTATAACATATGTTTTTAAAACCAGCCTTCTTTTGCTTGACATTTAGAGAACCTTTTTATATGTCCTACTAAACTGCTCTCCTGAGAGATTATACCAAGTTAAATCTGTGCCCATTGTGAGACTGGGTGTTTCCCATACCTCCCAAACACTGTGTGTTATCCTTAATTTTCCCAACACATTGCCATGCTGGTGCCATAGCTTTGTGGAAATATCATGGGCTCTGTAATTCGGACAAATTAACTTCTCTGATGCTCAGTTAATGGGTATGGCTGTATCTAAGAAATAGGGGTTAAATGTAATTATGCATGTATTCTGCTCATCACAACATCCTAAACTTTCCATCCATCCATCCATCCATCCATCCATCCATCCATCCATCCATCCATCCATCCAATTTAATCTGAATGCTTGTGTATTTGGAAGTGTTTGCTTTCCTGTGGCTGATTATGCCAGAGCAGCAACACAAAACCAAATAATATGTGTATGTGTACTAAGCCCAAAGGTTTTTTCACTAAATACTTCTTGAGCACTGGTTATGTACCAGGTACTATTTGAAGCAGTTGTACAAAAAGGAAAAACATCTCTGCCCTCAAGGAGCCTGCATTTCAGGTGGTGAGACAGATAATAAACAAAATCCATACAATATAGAGTATGTGGGGGATATGAAATGTCATGCTGGGGGCTGTTTGATTTTAGGATGACCAGGTGGTCTTCACTGAGGAGGTGACTTTTGAGTCCAGACTCAAAGAAGTGAGGGAGCTGCCTATTTAGATATCTTGGGCAAAAGCATCCTGAGAGGGAGAACCGATGGTGCAAAGGACACTGGCCTGTTGTTCAGGGAGTGACATGGACCTTGAGCAAGAGTGTTTGGGTGCCATGTTGATAGCCATGAGTTAGGAGGCTGCTGCAGTGATCCAGGCAAGGGACAGTGGGGATTTAGATCATTGTGGTGGCGTTGGTGACTATGAATTCACGCTGGGAGTCAGTGTGGGCAGAACAAAGGGAGTTCCGATGACAGGGTCCTGGAATGCTTAGAGGGTAGGGAGGTGAGAAGGAGCAGAGAGGGCTGGAGAAAGTCCAGGTGAGTGCAGGATGCTGGGTGATGAGAGACAGGGTGGGCCATCTGTGTCAAACGCTGCTGACCAGACAAGGAAGATGAAGACTGAGATGCTGACCAGACAAGGGAGATGAAGACTGACATGCTGACCAGACAAGGGAGATGAAGACTGACATGCTGAGCAGAAAAGGAAGATGAAGACTGAGATGGGACCATTGGATTTAGTAATATGGAGGTCGTGGGCAGAAAAGAATAGAAGAGAGATGGGAGATACAAACTGCTCTTTAAATGCGTTTTGCTCTAAAGGAAGGAGAGAAATGTAGAGGTAACTGGAGGGGGAAACAGAGCGAAGAGAGTTTTTCTAAGAAGTGACATCATGTACGTGATGATGGGAGTAGCCATTGCAGAGGGAAAATTGATGATGTAGGACAAAATAGGGAGAATTACTTGAGAAATGGCCTTGGGTGGGTGAGGAAGATATTATGAAGAATAATAATTGCTGTCTCTATAGGACCTGCCTATTCTGGACATTTTATGTAAATAGACTCAGACAACGTGTGACCTTTTGCATGTGGTTTCTCTTAGCATATTTTCAAGGTTCATCCATGTTGTAGTGTGTATCAGGGATTCGTTCCTTTCTAAGGCTGAATTCCATTCTATTGTATGGATCCACCATATTTTGTTTACCCATCCATCAGGTGGTGAACATTTGGGCCTTGTTGGTCATAGCCCTGCTGATAGGGGTGAGGTGGTCCTCTTTCTCAGGAAATAAAATCATTTCTTTCCTTCTCTTCTGAAGCTCTTCTCTTCTCATTTTCTATGACTGTTTTTTCTTTTATTTGTGGGACTGTTGTCATTGCCTGTCTTTTGAACACTGCTGTTTTGTAGGGTGCTCTCCAATTCATTTTCTCTTCTAGTTCAGGCCACCCCCACTCCATTCTCTCCATTACTTCCATAATCATCCATGTGCCAAAGACCCCCAGGTCTCTCTCAAAGTCAGGACCCACACCTCTAGGCCTCTGTCACTTGGGTGTCCCAAAGACATCTCAAACTCAGCATGTCCAAGTTTGAACTCATTGGCCTCTGACTCCAAACCCAATTGTTATTTTGTGTTTCCTATTCCAGAAGATGGAACTGCCCACCCAGCTCCTAAACCCAGAAACCTGGGCATTTTTCTCAACCCTTCACTCTCCCAGCAACGCCCCCAGTCCCTCCCTGCCCACCCATCCCACCTCCTGATCATCTCTCGAGTCAGCTCACCTGCTGTCATCTTGGCTGCTCCTAGCCTTGTTGAGCCTGCCAAGTTTGGTCACCTGGAAGGAGTCCCATGCCTTCCGCTGGTCTCCTTGCTTCCAACCTTGTCCCTTTCCCATGTGATCACGTCACTTCCCTTGTTCACATACATTAAGTCACTCCTCTTGGCTCCAGGGAGGTGAAGTCTGCACTAGTTACCATGACGTTTAAGGCCCTTCTTGATCTGGCCCCTGTGTTCTTCTCCAGTCTCGCCTCTCACCGCTCCTCCCTCTGTGTCTAGGATCCAGTCCTTGATGGATTTTCAGTTTCCCAAAGGCCTCTTCATGCACCTATCCTCGAGCCAGGGTTTTGTGCATGCTGTTCCTCCTGCTTGTTTAACTCAACTGACTGTTTTCTGCTTATAATTCAGGTCTCAACCTAACGGCCTCTTCCTCCAGGAGGCCTCCTTTCTCGCTAGTGAGGGTCAGGTGTTCCTCTCCCATGCTTCCATGGCACCCATGCTGGCCGCAGCAGAGCCCCTGGCACCTGGCACTGTAATTGCTTGTTGACTTGTCTGTGTCCCTCTGTGCTCCCAGCCCTCTGAGGCCAGGAGTGGTGTTGGTCTTTTCCACCACTGCATTCTAACTCAGCACAGTTCCTACCATCAGAGGTGGGTCCTCTATGAATAGGTCTTGAATAAATGAATGAAGCAGTGATTGAGTACTTACGGGAAGGCTGGTGGCTGGCAGGATCTTAGGGGCAGGTATTCTCCTCTCCTTGGTTCTTCTGTGGGTTGGCCTAGATGAGGTCTTGCTTCTGAGTGGGGCTGACCAGGCCAACCACAGGCTCCACAAACCGTCTGGCTGTCTGATTCTATGGGATGGCTTCTCTGGCTCTTAGAGTCAGCAATTTTGGAGGCATGGAGAGCATCAGTTCTCCTTATATTTTTTAGCAGGGAGTGCCTCTGTGGGTGCATGATACATAAATCAAGTGTGTGGCTGTTTCTATCAATGAGATTCACGTGGCCAGACCCCAGGTTGGTCCCAAGGAGTGAACTTCACCTGTGTTCAGCTCTGGGACATGCCTGGCTGTTGCTCTCTGAGAAAGTCCAGGGCCTTGTGGACTAGGGGGCAGCATAGGAAAGATGGGGGTCTGTTTTCATCGCCATGCAGTTAACACTGGAAATGAGCAGACCCTCACTGAGCATACACTCTGAAACAAGCTCTGTGCTGGGTGGAGGCTTTTCCTATTGTGTCCGGAGTTGGTCCTGCCAGTGGGTTTGTGGTCTCGCTGACTTCAAAAATAAAGCCACGGACCTTTGCAGTGAGTGTTACTTAAAGGTGGCACGGACCCAAAGAGTTTTATAATCCTCTTGCTAGCTACAGAGTGCTGACTGGTGCATTTTACAAGCCTCTTGCTAGCTACAGAGCACTGATTGGTGTGTTTTACAATCCTCTTGCTAGCTACAGAGCGCTGATTGGTGCATTTTACAATCCTCTTGTAAGACAGAAAAGTTCTCCAAGTCCCCACTCGACCCAGGAAGTCCAGCTGGCTTCACCTCTCACTATCTCAGTGCCTTACAAAATCCTGCAGGCTTGGTGCAGCTGTTTCCATTTTTTTTTTTTGGGACGGAGCCTTGCTCTGTCGCCCAGGCTGGAGTCCAGTGGTGCGATCTTGGCTCACTGCAAGCTCTGCCTCCAGGGTTCATGCTGTTCTCCTGCCTCAGCCTCCTGAGTAGCTGGGACTACAGGTGCCTGCCACCATGCCAGCTAATTTTTTTGTATTTTTAATAGACATGGTGTTTCACCATTTTAGCTAGGATGGTCTCAATCTTCTGACCTCATGATCTGCCTGCCTTGGCCTCCCAAAGTGCTGGGATTACAGGTGTGAGCCACTGCGCCCAGCCAGCTGTTTTCATTTTCCAGGGGCTCTTTCCTGCTGCCTCCCAAGCCTCTGGCTGTCCACATTGGGTGTAATTCTGCTTCCTCATTCTGAGCTGGAGCTGCTTTCTTTCTCTTTCCTGCCTTTTCTAGTATGCTGAAGGGTCACCGTGAAGATTAGAGTTGACGTGGGTTGGAGGCCATGATAATGGGGATGGGGCAGCCATGTCAGGCATCCCCCTACCTCTGGAGCCCATCCCACAGGGGTTTGACGGGGCTTTGCCTGATGTCTTGGAATGTTGGTGGACACTCCCTGTGTTCTAAAGTGTCAGGTGTAAAAACATGAGAGAGGCTTCAGGTGCCAAACCAGCCCCCCACATCACCCTTAAACCTTATATAAGGACTGTAAGTTAGTAAGTTTATTGAATGAAGAAACTATAGACAGTAGTGGATGCTGTGGCATTTTCGCTCTCCTCCCTGTGGGTGCCTCATGCTCCTTCAAATCAGAGGCGAGGCTCCAGAGGATAGCTCAGAGCTCTGGGATGCTGCAGGAGGGACCAGGTCGGATGCTGCAGGGTAAAGCACCTCTTGAGAGGGTGAGGGTGTGCTTGGGACGACCCAGCCCATGTGCCAGGGGTTTGGGTTTGCAGGTGAGTGTGCAGGTGGCACCTGCTTCCATCATCCTCAAAGCACCTGAAGGATGGTGGGCTCTGTGTTGCCTGTGAAGACAGCATGGGGAGGCAGCAGCTGTGGAAACTGCACTTGTCCCCTCTGGGGAGCTGGTGTGGCAAAGGTGTGTGCCTTTCCTTGGGAGGCAAATGGATGCCTTAGAAGGTGGCCAGACTTGAGTTGTTTAAGAATCATTGCCAGCCATGGTAAGGGTCTGTGGGGATGTAGCAAAAGGTTGTGGTTTGAAGCAAGAGTCAGCTGCGGAAAGTATCAGAAACATTCTGCATCAGGAACAGTCCAGCATGGAGTCTCTGTGAGGTTTTCAGAGGAACTCACTAAAGCCTGCACCCTCCCTGCCTCCCCAAAAAGCCACATTCGGACACCTGCCAAGGAAGAGGACATAGGAGGTCAGATGACAGGAGCTCCAGTTGTATTAGACACTCTCTTGTTCTGATGCCAAGATGAGGAGGAGGTCGAAGGCAGAGTAAAATACTGTGAAACAATGAAATAACCATGTACCCTTCCCACGTGCAGCTGGGTCAGGCTTGAGATAAGGGGAGAAACTCTCAATGGGATGTAGGATTAGGATTTAAATTGGACTGGGCAGGACATTCTCTATGTCTGCTGAGATGATCAGATGATTTCCCATTTTTAGTTTGTTAATATTATGAATTACATGAATTGATTTTCAAATATGGAGCCAACCTTGCATTCCTGGGGCAAACCCCACTTGATCATAGAGTATCCTTTTTATACTTGTTGAATTGTTGTCTTGGTGGAAAGGTATTTGGAAGATCTTGTCTAGAATTGGTATTGTTTCTTCCTTAAATGTTTGATAGAATTTACCAGTGGAGCTATCTGGGCCTAGCGTTGTCTTTGTGTGAAGAGTTTGAACTACAAATTCAACTCTTTAGTAAATATAGGGCTCTTCAGGTTATTTCTTCTTGAGTAAACTTTGCTAGTTTTTGTCTTTTGATTCGTTCATTTCGTTTAAGTTGTTGAATCTGTTGGCATGAAGTTGTTTATAACATTCTCTTATTCTATTAATATCTGTAGACTCTGAAGTGATGTTGCCTCTCTCATTCCTGATATTATTTGTGTCTTCTATTTTTCCTATATGTCCCTCTACAGGTTTATTAATTTTATTGAACTTCTCAAAGAGCCAGCTTTTGGCTCATTGTTTTTCTCTATCTTTTTCCCCGTTTTCTATTTCACTGCATCTGTTCTAGTTTTTATTCTTCCTATTGTGTAGGGAGGCGTGCGTCTCTTTGGGGAACCCTGCAGCACCTGCTGCAGGGTTATTCAGCAGAGCCTTCTCTGTGAATTCATCCTGCATGGTGCTGAATATATGAGAGTTGATCAAAACAATTTGCTTCATATGAGATCCTCCTGTAGTGAAGTCCTTTCCTGATGCTAGATTCTCGCAGGCTTTTAGTTGGATATTTTGCGTGGAAGGGGCCATGGAGGGTATGTTCATGGAGGGTAGTTGGAGCAGCATTGGAGAGAAGGAGAGAACAGGAACTTTGGAGCCCAAGACAAAACAACAAAGCCACAATAATTGCTGTTTGATATGATTTTGCTATGTCCCCACCCAAATCTTATCTTGTAACTTCCACAGTTCCCATGTGCCGTGGGAAGAACTCCCACAATTGAATTGTAACTCTTAAAATTCCTATGTGTCGTGAGAGGAACCCAGTGGGAGGGATTGAATTATGGGGGCAGGTCTTTCCTGTGCTGTTCTCGTGATAGTGAATGAGTTCATGAGATCTGATGGTTTTAAAAAAATGGGAGTTGCCCTGCACAAGCTCTCTTTGCCTGTTGCCATCTACATAAGATGTGACTTGCTCCTCTTTTGCATTCCTCCATGATTGTGAGGCCTCCCCAGCCATGGGGAACTATAAGTCCAATTAAACCTCTTTCTTTTGTAAATTGCCCAGTCTCTGGTATGTCTTTATCAGCAGCGTGAAAACAAACTAATACACTGTTATCAACTGAATCCTCATTACAGTCATTTGCTAAGCACTTGACAATGCGTTATCTCATTTCGTGTTACTCACTTTGGAGGCAACAACTTTATGAGGTGTGCACTACTGCTATTAGCATTGCATGCAGGAGGCAGCTGAGGCTCAGGGAGGTTATACAACTTGATCAAGGCCACACAGCTAGTAAGTGGCAGAGCCAGTACTGGGATCCTGGATGATCCAAAGCACAGGCTCCTGAGTACTAAGCTACATGGGTATGGATTTCAGGACTCATTTTGCTAAAAAGTAAAATAAAATGTTTTTTGATGGCTTATCATGGCCAGGACACTTAATAGGTTTATGTTGTTGGGAAGATGATATAACCTCTCTGATTCTTTGTTACCTAGATATTTTGCCTGGTTATGTTGAGGGTTAGGTATGAGTGCAGGTAAAGAGTCTACTGCAATGCTTGATCCATGGTGTGTATTCAATAACCTGTAGTTGCTCCTTGGGGGAGATACACCTGTGGTCATCTCGAGTCTTCCGTCTTTGATTTAGATTTGGTTGAATTGCCTTGGTTGAAGAGGTCTAAAGCTCATGGCGTCCTTCAGCCTCTCAGGACCGATGACTGGTGTGAGTCTTTGGCTCTGACAAATGTGAATGAGGCTGTCATCACCATCAGATACATATGCTTGACATTGTTCAGGAGATTATTTTATGAAGTACAGAGAAAAAAAATCCAGAATCACATTACTTGATTGCTGGAGTTATTTAATTAGGCAGGTGATAGCAGGGTTAATGAATCATTAACACCTCAAAAGAGCAATTAGCTCATTGTTTCCATAATTTTATGCAATGAAGCAGAAAGCTGGTACTTAGGGTGGCTGTATTTTAATAGAATTTTGCAGAGGATAATTTCTGTTGTTTTGTTTTCAAACTAGGCCTGTAAATTCATGTTCATTGTTGGTACCCATGGCATTAGTTTCGTTACCATGAGTATGCAGGTGTATATAATTTTATATATAGTATGATAATAGGGTAGAATGGATGCAGGTGTGCATTTCCACCTTCTTCCATGGCCTCTCTTTTCCTGGAATCCTTTTCAGAGCATCAGAGCTGTTTTTCCCTAGTCATGGTAGCATTCACTCATCCATTATTCGTTTGTCTTCATGAAATAGTTATTGAATTCCTGTTAGGGGTCACTCATCGTTCAGGCACTGAAGGTACTTGGTTGAACACGACAACCAGGGTCCCTGCTCTCAGAAGCTTCCATTCTACAAAGGACGATGGAAGCAAATACACAAACAAGAAAGCAGAGGCAGGATGAAGTGCTTGGATGAAAGTAACTGCAGGTGTGTGACTGGGCAGGGAGGGCTTCTGTGAGGAGCTGACGTCGAAGTGACTTCTTAAAGTAAGAGGGGCAAACCAGACAAAGATCCGTGAATATGTTCCAGGCTCAGGTCCTGTGTAGGAATGGGCTGATGTTTCAGGAACTGCAAGAATGCAAGCATGGCCAGAGAGCAGGGAGGCTGGGAGGGGTGCAGAGACATGGCAGAGAGGCAGCCAGTGCCAGCTTGCATGGCCCGAGGCTCAGTGTGAGGGGTAGGTAGAGTAAGGGCGGGCCTCACTGAGGGACATCACACTGCCTTCTGACTTGTGTTTACAAAGGCTACTTTGCTTGCCCTGAGGGAAGGATTGTCTCGGGGCAGGGGAGAGATGGTGGAGGCAGCGAGGAGTGAAGGGTCCGTGGTGTGGCTTTGAAGTGGAGCTGACGGATGCGCAGTTGGCATAAAGGATGAGAAGACTCAAGAACACCTCCCAGATTTTGTAGTTGAAGAAATGGGGCCGGGGTGGCACCATTTTCTGAGATGGGGAAGCCTGGGTTGATCCACTGGCTGTGGATAAAATCAGCAATTCTATTTGAGCCATAACAAGATAGAGGTGCCTGAACAGCTCCCCTTCCCCCTTCTCTGTCTCTCTGTGTGTTTCTGTGTGTTTGTGTGTGTGTGTGTGTGTGGCACTCTCATTTATTGAATTGAATATTTATTACTGTGTTATAGGTATTGCATTGTGCCTTTTATAAAATGTTCTCATTGTTATCTCAATATTATTCTCATAAGAACTCTGTAACACACGATGATCCCCATTCTAAAAATTAATCAGCTGCTGCTCAGAGAAGTGTAGCTGCTTCTCCAAACCACATGGACGGTAAGACGTAGAGCTGGGATTTGAATTCAGATTTGACCAATTCCAAAGCCTGGGGTCTTCCCATCTGCCAGGCTGCTTCTGAGATTCACTGTGTTCTCGCTGCCTCTCGGGCAGCTCTCTATTCTGACGAAAGGCATTGTAGGATCCCAGGGAGGTGCCAGAGTGGCCTCTCTGCAGTGACTGTGGCTGTCTTGGTTCCTCTCACCCTTCTTCCAAAGCCCCCATGAGACACACCTCCCTGGTCTCCTTCGGGGACAGAAGACCCAGAGTAACTCCTGTCCCCTCTCCTCTTTTAAAACACAGTTCTGTTAATGAGGTGTGCAGCTCATTCTCACTGTGCATCTGGGGTGCATGGCTTGGGTGCTGTTCTTGGCCACGGCACTTTCATAGATGACATTTACTCAATTTGGGGTGATGTAGTCGAGCTCCTGTAACATTAATAGGTTAAGTGGTTTGTCTCGTGGTTTTGTGTGTGTTGTGAAACCTGGCTGGGGTCTGGGCGTCAAGAAGCAGGGCCCAGGAGGACCCTTCCTGCTGGGCCAGGCATGAAGAGTTATTACCACTGTGTCTGACTTGGGGAGCAGAGCCCCCCAGTTGTTGGCCTGACATTGGTGTGGGCAAGTGGGTAGGCAGCAGACCCCTGGCAGAGGTGAGGTTCAAGAGCTGAGTCCCAGGGCAGAGCTAGGAAGTGAGGGAGGGACACGTTTATCCGACCTGAACTCCTTGTTGGCAGTGGACTCAGATGCTGAGCTGCTGGAACCTCTTCTGTGCTAAGTTGGGTCTGGGTTGGGAAGGGAGAGGGGGCTGCAGCTTGGAGGGGAGGGTGTGGATTAGCAGCGTTAGGTGTGGAAGGAGGCCCTATTGACAGGTTCAGGCCCCCGACCTTCTGGGGGATGGGGTGCAGGTAGGGCCCGCACCATGGTGTCTATGCTGGCAGTTTCCTGGGTGGGTGTGAAGTAGGCAGTAGGAAGGACACCGAATGAATTTGGCTTAGTGACGGCGGGGGGGATGATCGATTCTGATGTCAGCTTACAGGTGGCTTCCCAGCGCTGGGCCTTGGAAGGGCAGTGGACATGTGCCCTGGAGGTGGAGAGGCTGTGGGGGCTCTAGCAGAGACCCTTGTTGTGCAGCAGAGGCCCCGGGAAGCACATGGACTGGCTGGGGGCCAGGGTGGTGAAGGAGCATAACATGGAGGGTGTAGGGTGCAGAGAGTGATGAGGCTGCCAGGTGGATCCCAGAGGAAGACAAGCAGAGAGGGAGGAGGCTGCCCGGTGGATCCTGGAGGGAGACCGCCAGAGTGACGAGGGTGGCCAGGTGGATCCCGGAGGGAGATGAGCAGAGAGTGAGGAGGCTGCCAGGTGGATCCCAGAGGGAGATGAGCAAAGAGTGATGAGGCTGGCCAGGTGGATCCCGGAGAGAGACTGCCAGAGAGTGATGAGGGTGGCCAGGTGGATCCCGGAGGGAGATGAGCAGAGAGTGATAAGGCTGCTCGGTGGATCCCAGAGGGAGATGAGCAGAGAGAGATGAGGCTGCCAGGTGGATCCTGGAGGGAGACAAGCAGAGAGTGACAAGGCTGCTGGGTGGATCTGGGAGGGAGACTGCACCCAGTGGTGTTGTCGGGAAGACGATGGTGTCCGTGGGAGGTGACAGAGCGGGACCCTGGCGAGGATCCCTTGAGTGGATGTCACCATCGTCCAAGTGAGAGATGTGGGGGGGTGGGGGTGTGTGAACCAGGTCGTGGGACTGTAGTGGAGGTGTGTGCAGTGGCAGACAGGGTCCCAATCCAGGGGAAACCAGGGGTGGGAGGTGTGAAGGGACCCCAAGCTTCTTATCCTGGTGGGCTGGGGATATAGAGATGGAACGCGGACAGGGGAGCAGCTCTTCAGAGGAAGGCCAGGCCTGAGGTGCTGGGATGTCCTCGGTGAGCCTCAGCCTTGTGGGTGGGACCAGGACCCTGTCACTCAGCACAGGGTTGGGGGTTAACATCCCTTCCCAATCAGAGCTCCCCCCATTTGTTTTTCTGCACATTCTTAAACAGTAGGGCCATGAGGATGACAGGATTTGCTTACCTGGGACAGGTCTCAGTAGTTCTTTTCCCCCTTTGTGTCTTATCTGCAGTGGACCTGAGACTGAAGCTGTCACCAGGCCATAGTGGTTGGCCCGGCCTCTCAGGCTGCATTCACAGCAAACAGGAGAGAAGGCGGAGGGGCTCCCGCCTCCTGGCCAGGACATTCTGGTTGGAGTGTTGTAATGAAATCAGAAGTGACATGTCCATTCTTGGGGCCCCATAACTTGGCCAGCAAAGCTCCTCGGCATAGTAGGCCATTGACGCATGCTTCTTGGGGACCATGGAGAGCCTCCCTAGCATGGACGCACAGCCTTTGGTGCCACCTTTGCCCGTCAGCCCAGCCCCCGCACCCTGCACTTCCCTCCATGTGCAGTGCAGAGTCCTCAGCCCCAGACCACCTCACGCTGCACTTGCTGGCATCTTCTCCTCCCCCAGCACCTGGTCTGCCTTTCTCTGTATCCCTCCTGGACCCGCCCCTGGGTGTTCTATTGACAAAGGGATTCCCCCCCTTTCTTATGTTTTAGGGCAGTGCCGTGCACACTGTTGAGTTTGATGAGTGTTGGCTAATTTGAACTGAATTCCCAGGTGTGTTTTTTCCTTTTTCAGATCAAACCGGTGGTGCATTGTGATATAAATGTGCCTTCCAAGTGGCAAACATATCATCGTATATCTCGACATATAAAGTGAGTACAATATTATGGGTGAAAAAATCAAACTGTGCCATAACTCCCTAAAAACAATACTTTCTATCCTGACAAATGCCCCTCAGCCCCCTTTCTGTCCCTCCTCCCCTCCCCTCCCCCCCCCCCCCCCGCTCTCTTGTGCTCTCACTCCCTGACAGGTGATTTCTTTTTCCTAGACCACCTTCTCTCTGATTCAGCTGTTCATGTGCTACCTTTTCTTTCTCCTCTTGAACCCTGATTTTGGAAAAGAAAAGCAATCCAATCACTATGCCGTTGTTTGCAGAACAGTTCACCTGGGGATATGAAGATAAGAGCATCATACACACAGCTTAGTTTTAGGCTCTGAAGCTTTGTTTTGATTTTTTTTAATGTAGCAGTTGCAGCTGCAGCATGTTGAAGGGAAATTTAAAAGCTGTTTCCCCCGCCCCTTGACCTCTTGCTACCAAAAGGCCCTCGTGGGCTACAGCACATCCAAGTCAGGTGTTGCTACAGGAACGGAGTGCGTTAGAGCCTCATTGGCCGCTGCCCTGGGATGCCGCTGGCAGTGCCAGGCACCGAGGTGCTCAGTGGGAGGCACTGGGGATAGTTGTGAGCACTGTGTGCATCCACCTGCATTATGTTTTTGGGGTTGGGAAAAGACACACACTTGACTTGAACGAAACGTTGGTTTACATCCCAGCTTTTCATCTTATCAGCTTGGGACCTGTGCCTGCTGCTTCGCTCTGAGGCTGAGGATGTCTCCCATTGTGGAAAACAGGGCTGAGAATATCTGCAGCACACTGTGGTGAGGGTTAGCTTCAGGAATGTTTGCAGCCAGCCCCCCAGGGCTTGTCACAGCGTAGCAGTTCTCTGAATGGCAGCTCTTCCCCCTGTCCTTTTATTGGGATGTTTTAGCATTTCAGTGATTAAAAGCCCTGACATGGATATCTTTCCATTTTACCATGTTCTAGTCTAAATGGAAGGAATTTTAGCGAGTTTCCAGAGAATGCTGAGCTCTTCATGTGGGGGTCCCAGCCTTGTGTGAGCCAGTCACCTCTACCATGTCCTCTCTCAGTCCCGAGAGGCAAGGGCTTGGAGGCTCATGAGGCTGGAAACTGCCTGATTCACCCGACAGATCCTCAGGCTGGGAACGAGAAAGATGAAGGAAATGTGGCCGTGAATTCGCCAAACTTGGCCCCTTGCGCTTTTCCTGAAAATCTCAGTGACCATTTCTTTAAAATACTTTAAGCTTCCGCAAGGGGGCCACCTAAATACAGAGATCTTTCCACACCACTTTTCATGTACCTAAGAGCTGTTTTGAAATAATAAGACACAGTATTTCTGAATTTTGTTAGTGATGTCTTTCCCGCAGAACATACAGCAACCTCAGGGAACGTCGTTGGTTTGTGGGTCCTTCTTGACAAAAACGCCATCCTTAAAGCCACATTTTATGTACGTGACCCAGGCCATCAATGATCCTCACTCATTGGACAGACATGATTATTTTTTTCAATGAGAAACCAACACAGTCTTGCAGCATTTGCCCATCCTTTGTCTTGGTGTGTTGGAATTTCCACTAGGTGGACCCAAATATCCATGTGAGTGCAGAGTCCTTCCTACCACAAAAAAACCTGATCGTGTTCCTCGGAGTCCTTGTCACTATAAAAACACATAAACAATAGTTAATGATGGCTTTCAGAGGCTTAGATGCTCAGGAGAGAAAGGCGGGGTGTGACCCTTTCTGGTGAAGAGGAGATTTGGCGAGGGAGTGAATGGCTTGTTGAGCTGTGTTCTGCAGCAGCCAGATGCTGGAGAGAGAGCCCGGGGCTCCCCTGATGGGGATTGAGCTGGTGGTGAGTGCATGGGTTGGAAGTCACTGATTTGGAGGTTGAGGCTCAGATTGAAGCCCTGGTTCTGGCACTGACTGAGCCGTGTGGCCTGAGGTCACTTCTCTTGCCCAGTGTTCTCTCTGATGTCCCTTGTCACTTAGGAAGGGATTCACTCACTCATTCCACTTATACTGGCATGGAAAACACCGTGAGTCAGTGAATGAGCCTTGGGAGAAAAAGCGTTTAAAAGATCTTTTGTCGTTTATTTAGAAGTGAGCTGGCAAAAGTTGTCTGGGCCCTGGAGTGGTTTTACTTGGGGACTCCCTGCCCTTTACAGGGAGCCTGAGACCAGAGGGAGAGGGGGAAGAGAAGAGCCCACCCCAGGGCTCCTCTGTGGGGAGGAGGCACGTTCGTGCCAGGCAGAACTGGAGAAGAAGGGGCCATTGGTCCTGGCCCTCATTGCAACACTGATGTCAAAGATGGACACAGCTGGACATTAGTGAAAGCGGCAAAAACAGATTTTATTTAGTAACTACTGATAGTTGGGGAAAGAGCTGAGTTCCACTCTGATTTGTGTGGAAGTGATTTGGGCATTTTAAAGGGGGAATGAGAGATGGGAGCAAGTGGGGCCTCAGGAGAATCAGAGAAGTGGAAAAGTACAAAGAGTTGGTCAGTGAAGGTGGCCAGGTAGCTGGTCTGCAAGCTGGCAGTTCTGGAAGTTAGGATTCTGTCCTCTGCCAGAGACTGGGAGACAGGCCCTGTCCTGCCTGATGCTTGCAGTTCAAGGGAAGGATCTTAGGTGTGGGAAACGTGTCTGCATTGCAAGAGATGCATATTTGTCAATGCTCTAAGAAAGAGAGGTCAGGGGCCTATCTCAGGTGTTGGCTGGGATGAACAGTAAATGTTCCTGGCAGCCCTGGGTTTTCTCAGGTGGGTGTTTAGTGGCAGGGCTAGGGTCATCCTATGGCTGTGGCTTGATGCTGCTGGACACATGTTAGAGTTTGGTTGTATCTCAGCGCAGGAGTTGGGACAGAGTTGTCATAGGCCAGAGTTCTGCGAAACTCAGTCCCTCTTCTTGTTCATGAAGACAAGCAGATCTATTCCTTGTAGAACAACCACCACCTGTCATAAGGGGGACTTGAGGAGAAGGGTCCAGCCGTTGCTTCCAGCTGCTGTGCATTCAGGAGGAGCTGAGAGACAGCTGAGGAGCACAACCCTCCCACGAGGGTGGTATGCATCAGGAGATGAAAGCGTGACCATCGGGATGGATACAAAGAAGCCAGAGGCCAGGCACAGTGGCTCAAGCCTGTAATCATGGCACTTTGGGAGACTGAGGCAGAAGGATCACTGGAGCCCAGGAGTTTGAGATAATCCTGGGCAACATAATGAGACCCCATCTCTTAAAAAAAAAATAAAGAAACGGAGTCCCTTAAGGAGCTCCCTAAACCATCCAGTAAGTGGAGGAAATTATTTAAAGGGAGATGCAAGTCAGTGCTTTTCTGGACGGTGTAAGCTGTGTTAGCTATTGTGTCCGATTGCCACTGCTACTACTTGAGACTGTCACTGCTGCAGTTACTACTGTTACTGCTTGAGACCATGATTACGACAGAACAAAGGGATGAATGTAGAAATAATAACAAAAAACAAAAGGAACTGTTTTAAGGAAAGGACCAGGGGAAGAATAAGAGAGCCCCCTGCTTCTAGTGAGCAAAGGCAGCCCCCCACTGAGCTTCCACAGCCTTTCCTATTTATTGGGTAGAATGAGCAGGGAGAAGGAGATAACGACTGGTCAGCTGCTTAATTGATCACAGGTTCATATTATTACTGGCAGGCTTCAATTATGCCTAATCACAAGCAACACTTGCGCCTGGGTCATGACTGCCCTCAGCAGTCCTTCTGGGTGGCGTATGCAGTTTGTCAGTTTGCCAACATTCTGCATTTATGAGAAAGTTTGCTGCTTACTCATATAGCCTCCAGTGGTATACTGAGTTGATCATGGCCCTCACTCTTTTGGCCTCCAACAAGCTATGTCTTGGGTGTGAGCCTTTGCTGTGACTGTCTCTTGACAAATTTCCTCTCGAGTGTCGTCTACAAACAGGTGGCACTGAGGACTGACTCATGCACGAACACCTCCCTGGTTTCCAGTCAGCAGTCTGAGGCTAGTCCATTTTGTGGAGTCATTTACGAAGTTCTGACACTTCTGGAGTTAATGATGCAGCAGCTTGTCCTAAGTGGGAGACAGAATCTTCCAGTTCTTGGGGGGCTAGCTTTGCTGATCCCCTTTGTAACCTTATAGTGTATCCATCACCATAGGCGAGGGTGCAGTGGGAGGGACAGACCACCCTACCAGGTTGGCTCCAGGCAGCAGGTCCTTCCAGAGCCCACTTAAGACGGCTTCCCATCCACGAGTGCTTGGTCCACAAGTCTCAGGACCAGCAGCTGGGGCAGCACTCACGTTTCTGAGTCTCCTTTGCGAAGTTTGTCACATTTAGCCATTTGAAGGTCAGCACTGGCCACGTGACAGGAGCCCATCCACTGGCTGGAAGCATTTTCTATGTCTTATGGCCACACACACAATAATGACCCTTCTGAGCATAATTGGGTTGGTCATTGCCTGTACTGGTTGTGACAGAGGCTTGAAGGGCTAACCGGGAGTAGATCCCAAAGGGAGAAATGTAACATTAACCATCATCTTCTCACTGATTGGGCCTTTTAGTCCTGTTTAACCAGCAATTCCCTTTGTCTGATCTCTTTGCCAAATAATTTCCTGTGATGCTGACATCATGGGGTGTTGAAGGAAGATGATGTCTAAAGGGAGTTTGGCCCTTACGCTGAGCTCTGGTTTCATGAGAACAGAATGTGTCTTGCTACAGGGACATGGAGGATTCCCTGTGTCCCACAGACAGCTATGTCTATTAGACTGATTTCCTGTGAACTGTCGTGTTCTTGAGCTCACAAGGCCATGTCGTAGTCCCAGTCTTGGGGGCCTTGAAGTTACAGTTTGGTGCCACTTCAGAAGGGGACTGCTCTGGTTGTGTGTATGGGATGTTTCCTGTCAGGACCATATGTATGAGTATGATGAGGCCATTATGAAGGGGGTCCCAGTTTCAGGACTGAGTACGGTAGGGGGCGGTGAGTGCAAACCCAGGAATTCACCTGTTGGTCTCATCTGCTGCTTGGTGAGCCAAGAGAAGGAGAGAGTGATGACCGCACTAGGGAAGCGCAGGCAGATCGAGATGGAGGGAACCAGGGAGGGCCCAGTGGAAGGCTGGATGTGGTTCGGGGGACTGAGGAGTAGTTGATGCAATTGGGAGGAAGATACAGGAATTGTGGGAGAAGATTTAGTCTGTTAGGGAGTATGAAAAGGCAGGAGAATCTATGGGCTCTTGTTCCATGATCTTGGAGAGAAGCCAACCGTGTCATGGCATCACCCGCTTTGTTCCACAGTTGTTGGGACAGTCGTCTGCCTCTGGCTGTCATCTGCTGCCTGAGGCTGTCAATAGAACTGTGGTTTGAGATCTCTGGTTGGAGTGCTTTCCAGTCGGAATCATATCTATGTATATATGATATAATATATATATATTTAGCCATGAGACATGGACAAAGGTTGAACACCTTGTAATTTGACAGCAATGAACAAAACAGCACAAGGCCTTTCTTGTGTGGGGTTCAAGGTTAGTTTCCTGACGGTGGTATTTCCAAAATACCAGATCTCATACTTTCAAACTGTGTAAAGGCTGATCAAGGAGTTTGAGGGGAAAGGTGGCCTTAGTTTGTTGATTGTAGGACTGTGTGTATTTAATTAACTCCTGACAGTGTCTGAGATGTCACACTGTGTTAAATTGGAATCTCTTGTTAGCCAGGAGGTGTAGGGCATTCTCGTGGTCTTCCTGTAGTGGTTTCAAAGGGGGACCATTTCTGAGGAGGATGGGGTGAGGATATGGGAGTCATAAGAAGGACGGATAACACCCATGGCCATAGACAACCCAGTTCTTCAGACAGCTTAGCCAGATTGGACTTTGGACATGTGGGCTCTTCCTGAGGTGCCTGATGACTGAGGGTGTAATGGCAATGGAGTCTTCGACTAATATGTTGTATTTATAATTGCTTGTGTAATTTTGCTAGTGAAATGTGATCTTTCATTAGAAATTATAGAGGGGATACCCCAAGTGGGATAGATTACTTCCAGGAAAATGTTGGCAACTGATGTCGTGGAGGCATTTTGGCAGTGGAAAAACCTCTAACTATGTAGAAAACATGCAGATCAGTGTGGGGACATACTGGGGACATATTGGCTGCTGGGCCTCTGGTAATTGGATAAAGTGTATTTGTCAGTGAAGGAAGGGTCCAGGGTAAGCTGTTCTCCTTCCTCAGTCCGTGTTTAGAATTTTCCCAGGGGTATGTTTCTGGCAGATGAAGTGAGGGGCAGCTGCTTGGTCCAGATAAAAGCTAAAGTGTTCAAGCCATTGTTTGTCCAGTATGTCCTGCATTTGTACCTTTCTGGGATGAGTCAGGTGTAAACCACATACAGTGACTCTGGTGACAGACTTGGGTGGGCCATGTGGCTCTCTTGCGTTATTTCCTTGGGAGGCATCTTGAAGAAGTTGTTTCCTTCAAGGGAGGTGTCTGTTTGGGTTGTTATAACAAAATACGTGAGACTGGGTAATTTATAAACAACAGAAATTTTTTGCCCACAGTTCTGGAGGCTGGGAAGTCCGAGATTGAGGTGCTAGCAGGTTTGGTGTCTGGCGAGGGGTGCTCCCTGCTGCACAGATGTGCCTTCTTGCTGTGTCCTCACATGATGGACGGGGCAGACAAGCTCCCTGAGGCCTCTTTTATAAGGACACTAATCCCACTCGTGAACCTAAGCCCCCTCATGATCGAATCACCTTTTAAAGGCCTCACCTCTTAATGCTTTTACACTGGGGATTTGGTTTCAACATGAACTGGGGGGTGAAGGGACACAGAATTCAGACCGTAGCAGAGGTTGAATCATCCCACCAGGGTTCCCGGACCTTGAAGTGCGAGCCAGGGCTGTGGCCCCAAGGCCTGGAAACCACGTGGGTTCCTCAAGCGGTGGGGGAAGAGGCTTCTAGTTTGGCATATTTATTAACCCACTTATTTTCCCAAGTGTCATCTGATTTCTTTATGCCGTATCCCTCAGTTTTAATAAGAGCAGTTTGCTGGGGTAATAACAGTGCCTCCAGAAGTTCTGCTATTTGACTGGGGTACCGGCTGCTGTCGTAAATCCCCCGTTTCCGTGGCACACCAACATCACGTACTGCCCCAAAGGCATGGCGGCCGTCAGCGTGGATGTTTCACCTTCATTTCTTCTGTCTTCATGCAAGCCCGAGTAAATGATTCATTCAGCCACCTGGGCTGATGTAACACATGGCAGGGCTAGATAGCCAAGAGGTTTGTGCTGATTAGTGATGGCATATCCAGCCTGGAAGGGCCCACCCTCCCTCCAGAGATAGGAGCCATCGACATAAAGAGCGAGATCTACTTAGGGCAGAGGGGTTTCTGATGAATCTAATCTAGGATGAGACAATCATCGATGTTGGTGACACGGGTGTCACTAACATCCACTAACTAACCACGGGTAAAGGAAGCAAGTGGAGGGGTTAAGGCTTTGATGGTGTAGTATGGTTATGTGAGGGGGAAAGCAGTAGATTTCATAAGAGGGAAGTTTAGCCACAGAGAAATGCTGTGTTCTTATTAAGCAGTGGGGTCTGTAGGGTCTGAACGGGATGAGGAATGTGTGTGTCTAATAGGCGACCCAGTTGCAAGTGAGACAGGCAGCCTGGACAAGACTGGTGGTTGCAGCCCTGGCTCACAGGCAGGAGACATGCCTCAACTCCTGAGCTCGGTGAAGCTCTCGCAATCCACGTTTTTATGTTTTGGGGAGAAGACTCCAAGACATGATCCTCTCCTTCATGCACAAGGAAGGACAAAGGCAGGGAGTAATTGGGAAGTTCAAGGTGGGGGTGAAAGTACAGAGCCCTTCAGGTTCTCGAAAGTGTCTTTAGATAGGGGGTTCCTTACTCCCGGGTCCAGGGATGACTCCCTTATCGTGGCCTAAAGAGAGGAGGCAATTGGAGAGAAATTAGGCATCCACATCCTGCCGCATCCCACAAGACCCCCACTTTCTCGCTCCCAATTGTTCGTTTGCTTCCAGGAAAGGAAAATGTTGAAGACTAGAAACTTGGTCTGTAGAGATTGTTTTTTTCTGTGACCAAGATATCATAGCCCAGATACCAGACACACAGGATAACTGAACTTTGTGTCTAGCCACTCCATGGTCCTTTTTGCTAACGCCCTAAGGAGGCATTCAGCGTGCAGAAGGGAGCTGTTGTAACTCTCTTTTTTTTATTTTTATTTTTTAATTTTTTAATTTTTTTTTTATTATTATTATACTTTAAGTTTTAGGGTACCCGTGCACAATGTGCAGGTTTGTTACATATGTATACATGTGCCATGTTGGTGTGCTGCACCCATTAACTCGTCATTTAGCATTAGGTGTATCTCCTAAAGCTGTCCCTCCCCTGCCCCCCACCCCACAACAGTTCCTGGTGTGTGATGTTCCCCTTCCTGTGTCCATGGGTTCTCATTGTTCAGTTCCCACCTGAGTAACTTTCAGAACATAGGAGGAGGTCATCCACAAGTTGGATTACAGTTGAGTTTCCTGGGAATTTTACCCGCATCAGATTTGCACTTAGGGTGTGTGAGAAGTAGGTAGGGGCCTCAGTAAATCCTTGAGGCATAACGGTCCAGGAATATGGTTCATTTTCCCAGGTGAAGGTGACAAGCCTGGGGAATTTTCATGGTAGGGAATTCTAAAAAAGGCAGTGCACACATTGATGATGACTGTGAAATACTGTGTGTTAAAAGTGATCACCGCCAGGATAGTGTTAGCATTAGGCACCAAGGAAAGCCTGGGTTTGACCACTTTTTTTTAATAGATCTCAGATCTTGGACCAGCTGATATATTTTTTTTCCATTTGGCTTTTTAGTGGCTGGAATGCGAGTGTTGCATGGATTGGAAATATAGGGCAGTACCTTTCAAGTCCCTCTGGATTTAAATGATTTTTTGCAAATCTTGTGGAGGGGCATGCAAGGATCTATTTCTATCTTATAGGATTCTGCATCCCAAATACATCTAATATCCATGGAGTTTCTTACCCACAAAGGTGGAGGAATCCTGCCTAACAGCTGATTGAAGTCTTTGGTTAAATGAGTGCCAGGTGGAGGGAAGCAGAAGAACTTAAGCAAGTCGGACACCATGTCGGGGAACATAGATGAGAGGGAAGGAGTCCCTGGGGACACAGTGGATTCTAATACCCCAGTCCAGGAGAAGATCCCTTCCTAGCAGATTTACAGGGTGGTAGGACTGAGAAGGAAGTTGTGCTGCTTTAAGGGGTCCCACAGAAATGTTCTGAGGTTGAGAAAGAGGCAAGTCGTGAGGCACAGGATCAAAACCCACCCCTGGTGAAGGTGGGTGACTCGGAGGAACGGAGCAGGAGATGAGGAGGTCCTAGGGGTAGGATGCGTTGCCCCAGACCAGTGAGAAGCGTGGTGGAGTCCCCTTCAGGTTGCAGGGTGACTTCTCCTGTTGAGTTTAGCGGCAGTTAAGAGCATTGGACGTTTGCTTTCTGCAGGGCAGGCAGTGATTTTGTGATGAGCAGAGGGGTAGGATTCTTCCCTCCTCTGGAGGGCTGAGCTGTTTCTCCCCATGAGCCAGCAAATGTCCAGATCCACAAGAGCCCATGGTTTCTGAGCTTGCTGTGGGTCAAATGTTTCAGGTTTTTTCCTGATGATTTCAATTTCAGTGCATTGTACATTGTGTATTTTCCAAATGGACGGGGTTGTTACATGCCAAGAATTCTGCAGTTCTCAATGAGAAAGTTTAGGATTAGAGTGAACGGTTACTTAAATCACTCCAGTTTTCTTTCAGGTTGTCTCAAAATCTTAGTTTAGAAAAACACAATAATAACTGTTATGACACCTTAGTTTTAAAGAATAATGCCTCTTTATTACCCTTTTCAAATCAAAATGCCTGTAACCTCCTTTTGCCTTCATTATAAGCCTATGCAGCAGATAAGGCAGGCAGTCATATTCCACTTTTGGAAATGGAAGATTGAGGCCAAAAGAGAGTAAGACCCTTCATCTGTTCCTTTGATCCCTAATGGCTCCATCCAATCCATGTACCCCCCTGCCACTGCCCATCCAGAATTGACTGAGTACCCCCAGGTGCCAGGCCCTGGGGAGACCGAGAGATTCAGATGCAGGCTTGTCCTCAGAGAGCTCACAGTTCAGTGGGGGAATGAGAGGTCCAGAGATAGAGCTATTTAGTTCTAGAATCAGCCCCGAAGACCATGGCTTCTGAGTTCAAATGTGGAGAACTTTTCAGTTCAACTCAGCTTGGAACTTGACCTGGTTCTTGGGAGCAAGCATTAGGCGACCTTCACCCCAGGATGAGGGGAGGGCACAGGCGGCCAGCCCAGGATGTCACGATATGCTCATGGCCCGTTTACTACCCAACTGCAGTGGGTCATGGCTATTTGAAGATAGCGTGGCAATGGAAACAAAAACGACCCTGGCTTTCTTCCCACCTACCATCGTCAATGTATTTTGGAGAGAAATAGCACATTTCTGATGCCTTCTACCTTGCTTTTCAACAGAGAAGACAAAAGTGGGTAGAGGGAGGTGGATGCAGGGGAAGGTCTGGGTGGTTGGTTCTCCATGTGGCCTCCATGTGGCCTGGGGAAACCCCTTACCCTCTCAGAGGTCCAGATTCTTCCTCTGTGTCACGGGGGAGCAGGACTCGCTTTACTGATTTGCTGGAAAGGTTAGAGACGACTCTCTAAAGTGTTCATGGCTAGTGCTGAGGAAATGGCAGCTGTCATCGCCAACCCACCTGACCAAAACCCATTCCTGGACCTATATGCTACTTCCCATTTTAAACAATCTGAAATATTTTCTATTTAAAATGTTTAAAATGTTTTATTTTCCCCCTATTTACTACTAAAAATTAAGTAGAAACACAGGAAGAGGTGCATTGACAAAGTAGTTTTATGCCTTTTGAACTCTCTTCAGAGTTTTTATTTAAATAAACCATCTCATTTAACAGAGTGACTCATGCCAATGGTAAATATATATTTTTAAGAGATATACATTTAAAGTAAGTCTCCCAAATTAAAAATTAAAAAAATTAATTTCAGCCTGTCAATACTGCTAATTTGTTAGAAAAATAAGTCAATAAGAAGTAAAATCTACATTTGAACTGATGAAATTTGGTAAATTTGGTAAGAAATAAATAATTCAGTGTACCATTGACAGTTCACATCAATGTGTTTCACATTAACGGCAGATTGGATAAATGCCTGATTTTTGAATATTCATTTTGAGGAATGAGATTGAAATAAAGTAAAAAAGGAATTAATGTTTGTTTTTACTCCCTTGTCAAAGGGTTTGATTTATATTACATATAATTGTATGTGCAACTTCTCTATCAGATTGCAAGTTTTTGTTGGCAGAGAGTTGAGGAGAATTCAAAGTGTGAAGAAAGAGGAGAGATAGTGAAATTAAATTGAGATGAACTATATGATGAGATATATTCAGCATCCCACTCCAAGGGCAATAAATTTTTTCTGCTGGTCTATCTGAAACAACAACAACAACAACAACAACAACAACAACAACAACAACAAAAAGCCTCCCAGCTTATATCACTAGTTCTCTAGTGATTCCCCCAGAGGGAGCCAGCGTCGCAGTTTCTGGTCTCTTCCTAGGATGGGCCATGTGTGGTCAGGCGTTTATAGGTATATGTGTACTGCATGCACTGTTGTGTACCTTCATTTTTCTTGTAACCACCCAATTTATCTTGTATATGGTTTTTTATCAGCATATATAAATTGTGCTTTCAAAAATGAGTACCAGGCATTCAAAAATTCACATGTACCAGTGTTTATTTACCAGTGATGGGATTTGATGTGTGCCCATCCACAACCTATCACAGACTTCCAGGGAAACTGTTTTTGGGTATTTTAGATGGAGTTGTTCATTCAGCTACCTGGAAGATGGATCATCGGACCCTGAACAACACGGACCCCAAACCTGGCATGGTGATATTGGTCTAAGTTCGTTCTTCCGCTCAACCAGCAAATTTCAGAGATGTGTGAAGTCCATTTCTCCCTCTGAACTTGCCATTTCCTAGTTTATAAATCAGAGATTATTGTTTCTTCTCTTTTATCTTAAAAATTCAAAAAAATTTACAGATTTTTCTATTTACAGGCTTATAAAAATGTGGAAATCTAGAAAAGCATAAAGAATAAAATAAAATAAAAATCTCCAGTTATCCCATCCCTCAGATATAGAAGTGCTGGGAAGAGTGTGGTCCCTTTAAATGATACAGAAGGGGGAAGGGAACTGCTGGGGAGAGGAGGGCATGGTCCCTGGCTAGGGCGCCACCCAACGGACCTGCGTGAGGACAGGCATTTTTGTTTCCCTGCCCAAATGTTGCATTTCCCAAGACCACCCTGGCCTGCCACGCCCCCATCCTGTGCCTATAAAAGCTTGAGACCCTGGCAAGGCAGAGACAGAAATGGCTGGACGTCGGGAGGAGCACATCGGCGGAGGAGCACACAAGTGGGTGGACGTTAAGAGGAACGCACCAACAGGCACCGGCACACCGGCAGGCCGCCGACCGGCAGAACGACACAGAGTTTGGCTGGGGCAGTTGGAGGAGCGCTGGGGTTCCGAGAGGCCTGACTCCAGGGGAAAACCGTCTCCCTTCTGGCTCCCCCATCTGCTGAGAGCTACTTCCACTCAATAAAACCTTGCACTCATTCTCCAAGCCCACATGTGATCCAGTTGTTCTGGTACACCAAGGCCAGAACCCGGGATACAAAGCCCTTTGTTCTTGCAACAAGCCAGGGGTCTAATTGAGCTGATTAACACAAGCCACCTATACAGACGGCTAAACTCAAAGAGCAGCCTGTAACACAGGCCCACTGGGGCTTCAGGAGCTGGAAACATTTACCCCTAGATACTGCCATGGGGTCGGAGCCCCACAGCCTGCCCGTCTGTATGCCCCCTAGAGTTTTGAGCAGTGGGGCACTGAAGAAGCGAGCCACGCCCCCATTGCACGCTCTGCGAGGGGGACAAGGGAACTTTTCCTGTTCAGAACCACTATTAACCCTAAGGCACCTTCACTCCTAGTGTTCTTTCTGTAGCCCACTGTTGTGGTTTTTGTCTACAACATTAATTATATCTGACCGTTTTTCGCCTGTAGATATAAATTCTGCATACACAATTTTTAACAGCTGTATAATTTATGGTGTGGCTGTGGCATAATTTATTTAACCAGTCATCCATACTTAGACATTTTGTATTTTTGACTTCATACATAATTCTATGAGAAATATCTTCACCTCTAAATCTTTGTCCACTTTTCTGTCGGGTGGATTTCATGGTGTGGGATGACTGGGTTAGTGGTTATTGATCCTTTATATTACATTGATCTATTTTGCCAAAGTGTCCTTCAAGAAGACTGTGCTGATTTTCAGCTACATCAGCAGTGGGTTGGTGTGCCTGTTTCTCAATACTCGGGATAAGATTATAAATTAAATTTCTTTAAAATTGAGACAAAATATAACAAGACCTTGTTTAAACATTTATTACTTTTATTCCTATTAGTAATCTATATTTAGAAAAACTTGCAGCCTAAACCAATTAGGAAAACCAATAGTTGAAAACATTGTAGCAAATCTTTATTGTAATTGTAATAGCACATGGATAAACTCTGATATAACTTGCATGGAACATTTCTTTTTATGACTTCTTGTGGGCAGCATCTTAAATATGGAAGAAGTTGGACTCTGGGTTGGTTGGAAGCCTCTTTTGCCACAAAACCTTAACAGAGAAAATGGACTCTCTTTATGGTGACAAACATATTAAATGAAGATTTATATTTACTCTAAAGAGAGATATTTCTCAAATTCTAAGTTATTTGCATTTAAGGAAGAAGACAAAAACTGGCAGTAATAGTAAATTATAATGTAAAAAAATTAACCAGAATTGCAAAGTTGAGCTTATATATTGTTAAAGGATATCAATGATATCATTTATTATTTTTAGACTCGATACACCTTGTATTTTACATTATTTTAATGTGAATTACAAGAGTTTGAAACTATTGCATGTGTCTTTGATTATGGCATAGTCTCATGAACACTACTAACTTTGTGTTGGGTTTTGAAAATCTTCTAAGCACTTCCTCTCCCTCAACACGTAGAAACTAAACTAACACCCCTAAGATTATATTGAAGTTGCCTTAAAACTCAGGAGTGAAATAAGTGGTTTCTATTAACTTTTCAAAGGAATGCATGTTATTTTCTTTGGGAGATGATCTCGGCTCCAGAGAAAGGGAAAACAGCTACATTATTTAAGGCAAAATTATCTGCCTGTTTTCCAAATGGACACAATTTTCTTTCATTTTACCCATTAGAGTAGTGGGAGACATGTTTTATAAAAAGTGAGTTATGTTCTATTAATCTGGGCATTTTAGATTTTATAAAATACCCAGATTTTTATCAAGCTGCCCAGAATGTCACAACTGTGGGGTTGGAGCCCCAGAGCCTGCCCGTCTGTATGCCTCCCCTAGAGGTTTGAGCAGTGAGGCACTGAAAAAGCAAGCCACACCCCCATCTCATGCTCTGTGAGGGAGACAAGAGAACTTTTCCTGTTTCGCAACCACTATTAACCCTAAGGCACCTTCACTCCTAGTGCTCTTTCTGTAGCCCACTGTTGTGGTTTTCGTCTACAACAAAACCCCTCCCCCCCCACACACACATAGGTATACACACATGCGCGCGTCTGTCACCAGGCTCTGTGACATTCCGTATAGCTTGATAAGGTCCCCGATAAGACCTAGTATGCAGTATTAGAGGCTGCTTAGTGCATCTCATTGTTTTTACAGTTCTGTAATTGTATATATATTGAATTTTCAATGTTTCCCCCTCAAACTTAAGGTATTAATGGATTTTCTTTTTATTCTTACAGTGTTTTTACAAATGGAAGATTATTTATTCCACCTGCAAAAATCATTATACCCAAATTTAGTCTGTCCGATTGGGACATCGTGCTGGCCACGATCGGAGAAAAAGTCTTCCCTCTAGGAGGCGTTCGGAAGTAAGGAGACTCTCGCCTTTAGGACAGCCAGGGGGCGGCAGCTTGTGTTTATTCTTTTCTATGAGAGTTTTCTGCCTGGACCAGCAAGGTCTAAAATGATTCACCATAAACTCTTAATTTTAATTCTTCAAGCAGATAGTATTTTCTCAGTCTTGGTATTATACTTACTTTTAACCGGCCTCATTCATTTATTCATTCAACAAACCATTGAGCATCTACCATGTGCTAGGGGTGGAGAATACAGCATTGCAAAAAAGAGTCTTGCTCCCTGAAACCCCTATTGAGTGGGCCAACCGTTCAAGTTGCTAGAATGCTGCAGTTGGTATAATGAGGCCTCTCAGTTGGACTGGAGGAGCCAGGCCTGTGGGAGCTGGTGTTTGGATTGAGTCTTGGCAGAGATGGGGGAAATGAATGCCATGGGACAGAAGAGCATGTGGGAGGGAGGTAGTGTGTGTAATGGCCTCTAGCATATGCCTGGGGGTCTGACGTGGAGCAAATCTCCTCTCCGCCATCCGTGTCTCGGTTACCTTGGGCACATTCCTAACTCCTCAATGCATGTTTTGTCATCTGGAAAACTGGAAATGATAATAATACCTACTTCCAAGGGTCCTCATATGTGTAAAGTGCTTAGCAAAACACTTGATGCATAGTAGGCGTGAAATGGGTTTGTGATTATGATTGTGACAGTGGATGAGGCACAAACAAGCAGAGTGTGTTGAGGGAGCACGACACTGTCATCATAGGAAATTCAGCCCTATTGTGAGGGAAGTGGCCAGCCCCAAGGCCAGAACTTAGGTTCCACAAATACTTTACAGACCAGGCAAGGGGCTTGCTGTCTTGCAGCCAGTGGGTCCCATTTGCATGAATGAAAGCTCACAGTGGTGCTAGTCATGACGATGGACTGAAGGTGGCAGGTGAGGGAGGGGCTCCGGGCCTGGTGGCTGTGAAGATAATCTGGGTTGGCCTTCAGCTTTAACCACATGCACAGGCTGAAATGGAAGGGATGGGAAAAATATCCCATGCAAGTGGAAACCAAAAGAGAACAGGGGCAGCTGGACTTACATCAGACCAAATTGACTTCACGTGAAAAACTGCAGCAAGAGATAAAGAAGGTCACCACATTAGGTTAAAAGGGTCAGCCCATCAAGAATATACAACAATTATCAATATATATATGCAACTGTCACTGGAGCACCTAAATATATAATATGTAAGTATTACCAGAACTGAAGGGAGAAGTAGACAGCAATACAATAATAGGAGGTGACTTCAGTACCCCACTTTCAACAATGAATACATCATCCAGACAGAAAGTCAATAAGGAAACCGTGGGCTTGAATAACAATATAAACCCAATGGACTTAACAGACTGCAGAACATTCTGTCCACCAGCAGCAGAATACACATTTTTCTCAGGTGTACACAGCATTCCCCAGGATAAATCATATTAGGCCACAAATCAAGTCTTAGCAAATGTAAGACTAAAATCATATCAAGTGTTTTTTCTGACCATAATGATACAAAACTAGAAATCAGTAATAGGAAAATTGGAAAATTCACAAATATTTGGAAATTTAACAGTGCATTCCTGAACAACCATTGGGTTAAGGAAGAAATCAAAAGGGAAATAAAAAAATATCTTGAGAGCAACAAAAATGGAAATAAATACTAGAATTTATGGGATTCAGCAAAACCAGTTCTAAGAGTGAATTTTATAAAGAAAAATGCCTATATTGGCCGGGTGCGGTGGCTCATGCCTGTAATCCCAGCACTTTGGGAGACCGAGGCCGGCGGATCACCTGAAGTCAGGAGTTCAAGACCAGCCTGGCCAACATGGTGAAACCCCATCTCTACTAAAAATGTAAAAAATTAGCCAGGCGTGGTGGCGGGAACCTGTAATCCCAGCTACTTGGGAGGCTGAGGCAGGAGAATCACTTGAATCTGGGAGGTGGAGGTTGCAGTGAGCTGAGATCGTGCCACTGCAATCCAGTCTGGGCAACAAGAGCAAAACTCTGTCTCAAAAAAAAAAAAAAAAAAGATCTCAAACAACCTAACTTTACACCTCACTTTTATTAACAGAATAAAAGACAGAAATTACATGATCATCTACATAGATACAGAAAAGACACTGGACAAAATTCAACATCCTGTCATGATCAAAGCTCTTAGCCAATTAGTATACAAAGAATGTATCTCAACATAATAAAAGCTAAATACGAGAAGCCCACAGCTAATATCATACTCAATGGTAAAATGATGAAAGCTTTTCCTCTAAGATTAGAAACAAGACAAAGGTGCCCCACTTGTACCACTTACATTCAGCATAAGGCTGGAAGTCCTAGCAAGAGGAATCAGACAAGAAAAAGAAACAAAAGGCATCCACATTGGAAAGGAAGAAGTCAAATAATCTGGTTGCAGATGATATGATTTTATATATAGAAAACCCGAGACTGTACCAAAAAACTGTTAGAATAAAAGAATTCAGTAAAGTTGCAGATTACAAAACCAACATACAGAAATCACTCGTGTTTCCACATAATCCCAACAAGCTATCTGGAAAAGAAATTAGAGAACAATTCCATTTACCAAAGCACCAAAAAGAGTAAAATACTTAGGAATAAATTTAACCAAGCAAGTGAGAGCTCTGTACACTCAAAACTATAAAACATTGATGAAAGAACTTGAAAAAGATACAAATAAATGGAAAGATATTCATGTTCATGGATTGGAAGAGTTACTATTCCTCCCATATCATACCGGAGCAACCGCACCAATGAGAGTTCTTTTCTGAGGTGGGGAGTCCTGTAGAGGAACAGGTTTGGGTGTTGATAAGAAGTTGAAGAATCAACTAAGATGTGCCTGTGGGACCCCCAGGCCTGGGCTGCAGACGGAGCTGGAAGCTAGAGTTTAAGACTGGGGATGTGTGAACTCAGTAGCCAGTGGAGCTGTCTGTGTGGATGAGACCCCCCGGGAGCTGGCCTGGAGAAGGTGGGCAGCTTGGGTGCCTGCGGGGTCTTCCATCAACTGCTTGTCACCTTGTGAGAATGTGGGGCCGTTGTGGTCAGATTTTTCACAAGGAGGCAGAAACGTCAGGCCATTTAAAACAAAGACAAGAATCCTCTCCTAATCAGTTCTTTTTATGCCTCTATTCTACCCACAGGCAAGGTTTTGGGTATCCTATAAGGGCAGCTCTGTTTTCCTCGGCATCTCTCCAGCCTCAAGTTCGTGCCCTCGCGGTCCTGATGCTGGACCGGGTTTCCACCTCTATGTGGCCCTGCCCGTTGGTGCCTCATCTGATCACGTGGCACTTGATCCTGCCTTTGTCCCGGATGCAGTTTTTTGAATTCTTTTTGCCTCGTGTTCTGTGGCCATGGACTCATGGCCCTCTGCCTGTTCCCAGTCCTGGATCCACAAGCCAGCTGGGGATGGAGTTCTTGGGGGTAGAGTTTGGAGTGGGAGAAAAAGGGAAGCCACAGAGGGGTGTGCAGAAGAGCTGCAGACTCTGGAGTGGAGGCAGCAGCCCGGGAAGGCACAGCCTGGAAGCCTGGGCCAGATCAGCTTCTAGTGAACACCACGGCCGAGGCCAGGGAGACGAGATCTAGAACCCGTGCTGTCTGACTGCACTTAGCAGGTGGCCACCGGCACTTTGAGATGGAAGCCTGGTCCTGTGGGCGGGCTGGAGTGGAGGGTGAGAAAGCAGAGATGGGAGTGTAGGGGGCACATGGCTGTGAAATGGGGAGACAGGGGTGATGCGGGATTACGGCTCGAGGGGCTCAGGGCAAAGACATGGTCACCACTGAACACGAGGGGCCTGAGCACACCTCTCTCCTGAGGATGAAGGTGGAGGAAGGAGTGGGGCATAGGAGCCAGACCCTGAGGAGGTGGAAGAGGGTGTGACCTGGAGGATGGGTAGATACGTAAGCCATGCAAGGTGGGGGAGCCACCCTTCCTGCAAGGCAGGGGTGGAAGTGAGGATGGGTGCAGGTACAGAAAGCTTTAAGGTAGGAGAGAGGGAAGGTGGCAAATTATGCCTAATGGACATAAACGGAGAAGGCTGTGTCTTGCGAATGGACAGAAGGAGAATGGGGACAGTGGGAGGGACATGGAATGGGAGGATTGCCGAGCAGGGTTGAGAGCCCTGCTGGACTGCACGCTGAAGATTTGTAGTGGAAGCAGCCTGCAGTTGCATGTGTTCTCGGGCACTCAGCAGCTGGGGATGAGAGAGGAGAAGGCAGATGGGCAGTTGGTCCATGAGGTGAGGGCAGAGAGGGACAGGCAGGGGTGGAGGCTCATGGCACAGCAGGCGGAGCCATTGCTGGTGTGGACATGAAGCCACAGTCAGTTGGGTGGCATCAGGCCCAGCGTCCGGCTGTTGGTGCAGATTAGAGGAAGGTGAAGTGGGAAAGCGGGAGACTGGGAGGCCAAGAGGCTGCAGAGGCAAGGTCGAGACATCCACCTGGGGACGCTTCTGGGCACTAATGAGGTGTGAAGGACTGCCCTGGGAGGGGCTGAGAAGGCGCAGGGGAGATGAAGATCTTTCAGGCTGAGAAGTGGGAAAACACCGTGCAGCAAGGAGAGTTAGGAGGAGGCCGCCATGGGCAGTGATGGTCCCCTGATGGTAGACGCTGTGGTGGAAGAGCAGAAACAGTTAATCCTGCCTTATGCTTTTGTCGGTTAACTCTCCCTTGGGGGTAGATTAAAAACATCCAAGAGTGATTTACAGTCAACAGTTGTGATACCAACGATGAAAACTGATGTCCACTTTTGAGTAGGATGTAAACTGTCGAGCCGTTTAGAGCAGTGGAGCCATGAGTAACCTCATGGCAGTGGCGACGAGCAGGTGGAAGTTAGATGCTTGTGCACAAGTCTGTACCGAGAATACCTCCATGCTCCCAGAATGCAGCTATAAATATTAGTGTATTATTCTCAAAGAAATAAAGCTGTGTGCAGTAGATAGACCTGTGTCTACTTCTGGGAGAAGCTAGAAATGATAGTGGAAGAAATCTATTATTTATTTACTTATTTATTTTTAGACTTGCTCTGTTGCCTGGGCTGGAGTGCAATGGCGCAATCTCGGCTCACTGCAACCTCCACCTCCCAGGTTCAAGTGATTTTCATGCCTCAGCCTCTGGAGTACCTAGGATTACAGACGCCCGCCACCATGCCTGGCTAATTTTTGTGCTTTTAGTAGAGATGAGTTTTTGCCACGTTGGCCAGGCTGCTCTTGAACTCCTGACCTCAGGTGATCTGCCCACCTTGGCCTCCCAAAGTTCTGAGATTATGGGCATGAGCCACTGCACCCAGCCTTGGAATAAATCTTAAGTATCACATGTAGAATGATAGTAGTGAAAGTCGGAGAGAAAATTCTTGTATGGTAGAAGTAAGGAAGGGAACAGAATATTTGAAGGGTAAAAAAGACATTAGATCAATAAACTAATTTATTTTTTTCCTGGACTTAAATTAGTTTTTTATGGTTGGGTTTAGAAAAAGTGCAGAGCTTAGAAATAAAAGAAATGCTTAGAAAGTACAAATACTGAGCTTGAAGGAGTGAAGCAATATGCACATGAACAGAATTAAAAAAATCAATGTGTGTGTTACTTTTGAATGGGAACTACAGCTACTGTTTCTCATGCATTTGAGACGTTATTTATATTTCTCTGTATTTATCATTCTTTAGATAATGCTAATATGATTCAGCTGAGATTTCCATCACACCTTTTCCTTGTGTGGGTTAGAAACTAAGCCAGTTCTTTTTTTAGGAGACTCTGTTGCCTAGGCTCAGTGCAGTGGCACAATCACAGCTCACTGAGCCTTGACCTCCTGGGCTCAGAGGATCCTCCCACCTCAGCCTCCTCAGTAGTTGGGACTACAGGTGTGAGCCACCACTCATGACTAATTTTTATTTTTTTTTTGGTAGAGATGAGGTCTTGCCATGTTGCCCAGGCTAATTATTCTTCGTGGTATTAAAATTACTTGATTTATTGGATAGTTTGAACTTTTGGCATAATGTATCCAAATAGCTCAGAGAAATACTTAAGTGAAATTCTGTAGGTCTCTGTGCGAGACAATTGCTGATCTCGGTTGGGAAAAGGTGCTCGTAGAGGCTGTTGGCTGAGTGCCAGGGAGGCAGCCATGAGCAGAGCAGTCTTGGTCCTCAGCCCCACTGCAGCCCAGCAGAGAGGAAACACGTCATGTGAGCAGCTGCGGTGAGGGCAGCATGTTCTTGAGAGGGAGCACACCGCCGGGGGAGCCCAGACTAAGAGACCTTCCAGAAGAGATGAGTGCTGTAAGAACTGAAGGACCTGGAGGAGCCGGGGCAGGAGGGCACCATCTCACATCAGCACCCTGTGGGCCTCTTGTGCCTCACCTAGGCCAGGCCCTGGCCAGGGAAAGTGGGAGTGGATGGGGACGAGCACGACCCACTCTAAGAAAGGAATGATGTTTAGTATGGAGCGGGGGACATGGAGGATGAAAGAGGGCAAGTTGCCTGAGGTCGACAATTCTGAACATTTTTTCCATGCCGCCTGCTGGAAGGAAAAGGGGATGAGCTATGCTTGTGAATTTCTCTGAGGCTAAAGTGGAATGATCTCCACTCTCCGTTTTCAATTTCCCACTGTCCGTTGAGTATATACTCTGCACCGTACACTATTCTAGGAGCCGGGAGGTGATAAACAATCAAAACATCTGGAAGAACATGCTGCTTGACACTCAGGATCGCACAGCCTTGCTGGGAGACAGATCCTCTAAGGGAAACAGTTACACTGCAATCAGAGGCAGTGCTGGGGCCGGGCCAGTGAGACAGGAGGACCTTGAGCTCTGGGGGAGTTCTCAGAGCAGAAGGCGTTGAGAGGAGTTGAAGAAGAAGGCTTCATAGAGGTGGCGGATCTGTCCTGGGTTCTAAAGAAATGGGTCGTGGAAGTAAGGGAGGTGTTCTGGGGTGGGGGGACTGTGTGGACAATGGCCCGGCCCTGGGAGCGAGGAGGTGTGAGAGGGCCCTGAGGGAAGCAGGGCCTGGCTGTAGTGAAACTTTCTGGAAAATGCTGGGAGATAGGTGTGGATACCCAGGGCTGCAGCGGTTACAGATGGCCCTAGTGGCTACATGCAGAGTTTGATGATGTTTTAAGAGCTAATGATGAATGCCAGGGCGGGACACACAGGCACACAGCACACAGCACACACATGTGTGTTCCCGTGGCCCACACCTGTGAACTGGCCCCGGCCCCTCTGAGGCAGGAGCTTCCCACCTCGGTTTCTGTGCAGGGCTCAGTGTCAGTCATGCTGCCCTGCATCGTGGGCACAACTGTGCCTTATCCACTAGCGGGTGTTTGGAACATCAGCATCCGTGATTTAGGTGACACTCATTCTGGAGAGACCATGGTGACCCATGAACTTGAGTTTGCCCATCTTGACTACCCTGATTAGGAAAGAGAGAAGCCCCCACCCCAAAGGCAGTGAAAGGTCTGAGGGAGGCAAAGTGGGCCATTGTCATGGAGCAGCCTGGCCACCACCGTTAGTGGCAGCTACTTGCCCCAGTGGATGTCACTTCTGGCTCAGCACAGCGTGTCCTGTGCGTCTTGCCTGGCCCAGGGAGTAGCCCAATCGCAGCATAGGTGCAAGGTGCAGGGCACACACTGGACACGTTGGGTGTGGCCTGACCTCGCCCATCTCGCAGTAGAAGTGATATCTTTGGCTTCATAACATACTGAACCTTTCTTTATTCGTTGATCAATCCAACAAATATTTATTGAGAGCTTGAGGGGTTTCCATCTAAGCCCTGAGGGGATGGGGTGAGTATGGTCCTCACAGGGCAGACGCTGTCTAGTGGAGAGACAACAGAGGCATGCTCAGGAGCAGACCCCTGATAAATGCCATGCCAGGGGTGGCACAGAGGAATGAAGCAGGGCAGGGCTTGCGGTGAGTCACTGGGCTGGTCAGGGCGGGCTTCTCTGAGAAGGCGACATTTGAGAACACATCTGAATGGCACAGAGAAGTAAAACACATCATGATCTGGGTGGAGATTGTCCCCATCAGAGGGACCCTCAGGCACACAGGCTTTGTGGTGGGAAGCCACCGGTGGCAGGGAAGTGCCTGGTGAGGGAGGGCAGGAGCTGCTGAGCCTGGGAGTGAAGGCTGCTTGTAGCCCTCACTGAGAGGTTTGGGTAGTGAGTGTGGTGGGAATCCATTGGCGGATTCTGAGCATGGAGTGTCACCACCTGACTCCGGGGTGGGATAGGAGACTTGTTTGGAGGCTCCTACAGGTGATCTGGGGGAGACCACAGTGGCTGGGGCGAAGGCAGGCAGGTTTTGGCTGCATTACTGTATGCAGTGGGGCTTGCTGATCAACCTCATGTAGGAATGAGTGAGCGAGAGATGGGGGTGGGGTGGGGGTGGGGAGTGTGTGGTGGGGGAGGTGATGCAGGAGGGGAGAGGAGGGAGAAAGAGAGGAAGACTCCCAGCCTTCTGATCAGAGCAGCTGGGTGACTGTTGGTACCATTCCTGAGAAGGGGGAAGTGGGAGGAGGAACAGGTTTTGGGGGAGTTAAGAATTAATTTTTGGACGCGTCCAGTTGGTGAGGCATGTTGGACATCAGAGTGGGATGCGCCAGGCTGGATATGTGAGTGTGAAGTCAGGGAAGAGGTCAGGCTGGAGAAACAGACACACAATCTGAGTGTTGTGGATGGTGTTGATGGTTGAGGTGCTGGGTGGGATGGAGTTGGTGTTGGAGGAGGCACCTGAAGACTGACTTCTGGGCTCAGCTTCCTGATAAATAGCCCATCAACCTTGGACTATGGTTATTTGTGGACTTGTCATCTCTCCTCTAGTATATTTTAAGCTCCTTAAAGTTTGGGACCCTGTCTGATAAATCTCTGCTTTTTAGTCCCTTAATGGGGGGAAACTGGCTGAACTAACAGCTGAGATCCGTGAGCTTGGAGTCCAGGGTTCAGGGTACCCCGTGAGACCCTGCATCCAGAGATTTTGAAGCCTTAGCTGAAAATCACATCTATCTTTTAATCACCACATGGTCTTGAAAAGGAAGCTCATTAAACATAAATATTTTAAAATTCTTGTAAGATAGACTGTACCTTTATTTTGGGAAAACAGCCAAATTGGCTGCTTATTGGTAAAGGATTTAGTTTAATTTAGAGATATTTACATTTTCTACTATATCCCCAATCTTTAAGGTTCATTAAAAATCATTTAATAATTGACATTTTGGTAATGTTTTCCAATTTATAAAACAATTTTGCAAATGGCCGTTTCATTTAGTGCTCACATTTTCTGATATAGGTAATAGTAGAAATACCTAGTGTTTAGCGTGTTGTGATGCAAAACACTTTGATTTATGTGCATGATCTCATTTGATATCCATATTCTGGCTATTCATTTCCATGAGACTCACACTTCAGTAAAAGCCGCCGTTCTCCGTATGTGATGTCCCGGCTCACATTTCTATGTCTGTGTGAGTGTAATCTGAACATCACATACAGGCTCACATCTTCACGTGGATGCATGCATCACGTTCTGTCTGGAACTTCCTTCCTGTCTTATCCCACCGAGGAATTTCTACTTCCCTTCACCCTGTGAGTAGACTTTGTACCTCTCTTAGAAGAAAATGAGGCCGAGATGAGTTTAGGGAAGAGTCTGAGGGGAATGTGCCTGAACCGTTTGTTCCTCCAGCATGTGGGCGGCCAGGTGTCCTGTTGGCCCCATAGGGTTTAAACCACAGTTTGGTGGCCATGGGTCTGTCTCCACTCAGTGGGCATCTCCCAAGTCCTGCGCTGAGCTATCCAGAGTCCTGTTCTTTGGTATCTATAGTTCCATCCCTGAATGAAAAGTACACAACTTCCTAGAAGCAAACAAATGAACACAAAAACAGCCAGTTTCATTCCTGCAAGACCCCTGCTGCTGGAAGGAAAACCCGAAATGCCTTTGGTTTATGCAGAGACATTCCAGTTGAGTTTTTTCAGGTTCATTTTTTACGGTTACCCAGCTGCTGACAGCTCATTTTCCCCTCTACCCACCTCCACTCAAGCCATCAGCCCCACTCCTTGCCTTCCTCTGCCTGTTCCCGGCTCCATCATTCTGCTCGGCACCCAGAATCCCCGGATCCACGCTGGACACTGCACACACCTTCTCCCTCATCTGCCAGTCAGCAAGCCTTGGAGATTCTGAGCTGATTGATTTCCATGTCTTCCCCCTCCCCAGCCAAGAACATAAGCACAATTTTCTGTCCCTTGGTCTCCCCTCAACAGCCCCTATCGCATGGCTATGATCGAGAATTGAATTTTGGGTTATGATGAATATGTTTTCTTTGATCTTAGCTTTTTTAAAAAAGACAACACAAATTGGTCCTTGTATTTGGTCACCTTTACTTCACGTCATTCTCATAGCAACTCCTGGATTCGCTGTTCCTTTTATTTAACCACGTCCTCTAAAAATGTTCTTGGCGTGGGTGTCTGTGTGGCGAATCTCCTGAGGCCTTGTAAGCCTGAGGACACTTTAATCTCGTCCTTTCTGTTTATGTGAGGGTCTGGCTGGCTTTAATGTTCTTTCCTTCTAGATTTTGAAAATATCAGCGTCTTTCCTGTCTGTGTTGCTGCTGAAAGGCCCCAGTTGGTCCTGTCCTGCCGGGTGGTATGACCAGGTCTTTCTCCCCAGTGCCTTTAGGATGCTGTCTGTGACCTTGGGTGTCGCACTCAGATGTCTGCCGGCGAGTTTTCCTGCAGTTTCTGTTCTTTGGCATCCATGGACTCTTTTACCTGTGGCTTGTCCTCTTTCCTCAATTCCAGGAAATTAATTTTCATGATTTCTGTACATATTTCCTCCTTCCACTCTTGCTGTAACTTCCTTTTGAAATTCTTTTCACCGGTGTCGGCACATCTGCTCACCCTCATCTCTCAGCTCGTCTTCTGCAGATCCTGCTTCTTTCTTCCTCCCTGCTTTCCTCTAAGGGCGTTCCTCAGTTTTACCTCCAAACAGCAGCTTGCACCTGCTCCATGTCCATTCTACGACTCACCCCTATTGTGATCTTTCTTTCCACGACTTGAGTTTCACATCAGTATTTCTACTTGCTTCTGTTTTATGGTTTCATATTCTTGTTTCATACCGGCAATATCTGCCATCTCTTTGATGGCATTTTTCATATTTGTGTGTGAATTCTTGGTCTGTCTGTTCCCACCCTTCAAAGCCTTGCTGTTTGGCCCCTGGGAGCAGTTGCTTTGGGGGTGCCCTCTCCTTAGGACCATCGTCAGTCCCCCACTTCCCTAGTGAGGCTTCTGCATGTTCCTGATTTACTCCTGGGGATTCTGGCACTGGCTGTCCAAGTCCACCAAAGGGGACTGACTGTCCCCAGGCCCCAGCGGGAGGAGAACAGAATTCCAAGCATTGGGTTTCCCATGGAAGCCTCTGCTCCAGGTGGGCCCACCAGCTCCCCAGGTGCAGCTCCGCCATGCCTCTCCCAGGTTCCTGTCTTGATGCCTCCAGGGTCGGTCTCAGGCAGCAGCTCTCGGGATGGGACCCAGGAGAAGCAGCAGCTTGTCAGCCAGGAGCTTGTTAGAAATGCCACACACAGGCCTTATCCAGGCCTCCTGAGCTGGGAGCTCTGCAGTGGGGCCCAGAACTCTGAAGCTGACCCTCTGGGCAGCTCTGACGCCCAGCTCTGCGGAGGGATAGGTTCTATAGATTCCTCCTTTCCATGCCCGCTGCATTTCTTCTCTTCTTCTGCTCCTGCACTTCCTGCCCTAATTCATTCCTTCCTCTCAGGCTCTTGCAGAAGCTCTGAGCCTCCTCCCACAGGGGCAATTCTTCCTCAGTCACATCCTGGCCACAGCTGCCCGCTCACTAGTGCTAAAACATAGCCCTTATCCTCTCTTCCTTGGAAATCTTCATTCCAATGAAATTAATGATAAATGCTCCTCCCCGGAATTCAAGGCCCTTTGGAAACTGCCCCTGTCCTGCACAGTCACAGCTGTGCCTGCACCTCACCCTCAGTGACTGTCAGTTCCCCTCCTCGCCCTGGGTTCTGGCCTTTTTACAGCACCGTACATGATGAAATCCCACCTACCCTGCCGACCCTGTTGCAAGTTCCTCCAGCTCTGTGAAGCCTGCAGCTGGGTTCAGCCTTTCTCCTCTTGGGACCCCAGCTCTTTGCACTTCTCTTGTCATATTTAGCTTTGTAGGCTTTTGTGTGCTTCCTGACTTTGGGGAGGCAGAGACTTTCTTTTGCTTATTTTTATCTAATGCATTGCCTACCTCATTGTCTTATGCATATAGAGGCTCAGCATTGAGTTAATTGCATCATTTCTTAAATAAACTAGTGAAGGAGTACCTGCTGAAAAGGATTACTGAGTAAAAAGTAGACTAATATTAGTCTTTTGGTGCTTATAAAAATGCATATTATTTGCTAATAAATCCTGGTTTGTTTTCCAAGTATTGTTATAACAATGTGGGCCAATTTGTATTAATTTTAGCTGTTATTAGTTAAAATTAATTGAACACTAACCAAGAGTGTAACATGGTTCTCAAGAGCCTATGAGCAATTGTATATAATTAAAAATACACTTTAATTAAAAAATCTAAAAGTGGAAAGCAAGTGTAATCCTGGAAGAGCAGCTCCCATCGGGTTTAATTGGCCCGTTTGGATAACACATGCTTACGATGAGCACTGTTTCTCCAGCGGTCCATGCACTAGTCATGTCATAGTGTATGCACAAATACCCCAAGCCCTATGCTACTGGTCCTCAAGTCTCTATCTCATTTCTTCTTTCTGTTTTTACAGATTATTTACAATGAATGGGCATCTTTTGGGTGACTCAAAGGATTTGCAAGACAATCACTTTTATGTTGCTGTGGGACTGGAGACCTTCAAACATTTTCCTTACTGGAAGTCTCCAAGGGTGCCCAGTGAGGTCCAACAGTGAGCATGCTTTGTACCTTTCTTTCCTGAGTTTTGGAAAAAAATTAGCCTTTTCCCCAGTATCTCTCCCAAATAGGTCCAGTTCAGCTATTGGTTATTTTTCAGTAGTGAAATGTAATATTCTTATTTAATGTATGATACAATTTTAGATTTTAAAAATGAGGCGTGGGGGAATTGCTTTTGTATGATGTATTCACAAGGACAGCAAGATCTACACAGAGTCCACTGCTTTTCTCTGGGATACCAGGAGTCTTAGAGATCAGGAGTTGAAATGTGCAACAGCTTCAGAGCTGATTCTAGGCACAGTTATGCCTGCCTGTGATGCACCCAGCATGATGCTTTGTTTTCTTAATTTGGCATGCTTCCCCATATCTAAAATACAGAATTTGTGCTTGGTGTCAGTCTCTCCTGGTGAAAAAAGCCATGATTTTTGTAGTAATCTGGGCATGGCTATGCGGGTGCCACACTGTGTGTGTGTTTATGGACATGAAGCAGTGACCAGGAGGGAGGTGAAGGGTGCTGAGATGGGTGGTTCCGAAGCCCATCTGTGGGATTCTTCATCCTCAATTGTTTAGCCCTGACGGGTGTGTTTGAAATGCATTTCGTGTAGGACATGACTTGAGGGCTTACTAGGAACTTTCCTGGAGCTAGTTCTTTGTCAAGTTTTCAATGATCATTATCTCGAGCAAAGAAAAAGAGCTGCCATTTTTCATCTTATGGTGGAGCAGGACGGATGGTTTGAACACCATGCAGGTGGCCAGCCTTCCTCTATCCTTTAGGTTTTGTGGTACCAGATGTGACAGTAAGGCAGCACATCAGCACGAGTGCTTGAACCTCCACTGAGGGCACAGCGTCTGGGATGGCCTCCTCCTATTCTGGTTCACGTGCTGCTAGGGTTTGCACCTCAAGAAAGAGAAAGGCTCCCTTTGTCCTGTCTGCCAAGGACGACCCCACAGCAGTTTGATATCCGGGCAGATGGTTAGGTTAGAGTCCCACCTGTATGCCTGGCACACATGGATATTTCTTGATTTTATTGACTTAATTTGTGCTAATAGTCCTAATAGCACAGTGAGGAGGAACACTGTGGGGCTGTGGAGTTGAGTCGTTCTTTCTATCTGCCCCCTACGTGTTTCCCACCTCTCAGTGTGTTTTGCTTTTTGCCATTATCTGTTCATTGGGAAGCCCTGACCGGGTCTGACTGGCTTAAATATCTTTTCCCCTTGCCGAAGTTGTTGAGCTTAGGGTCAACAGGAGGCCACATGCAATCACTCAGAGACTGAAGTTCATGCAGCTTACACAGAATAGACCAAGGAGGTGCTCTGAATTTGCAGAGAATCCTGGGATAGAAGCATTTCCAAATTTGAGAGGCAGCTATTGGAGAAAGCCTCACTAAAGAGGAATTAGAAATGGGATGCCTGCACTTGCAAAGGCAGCAGGTGGACAGGGGCTCTTTACTGTGGTAGAAGGAGGATGGGCTATCTGATCTGCAGGAAGGAAATTGAACAGATTCCTGGGGCGTTTTCTGCTCCCAAAGCTGGGAAATCATTGTTGCCACGAGCCGTGTCCTCTGTGGACAGCTTGCTCCTCCTCGTGGTCACTTCCCTCCTAAAGACAAGGCTGCAGTCTGCATTTTATAGAGATAACTTAGGGCCGGGCTTTACATTTCAAATTGAACATCTTTTGTCTTGCAGAAGGTATGCGAATGTTGAAAAAAACTCACAGAGAAAGAAAAAAGTAAGTAACTTTTTAAAACAAGTAAGTAACTTGTTTCTGATTCTGGCGTCTTCTGGCATTAACAAGGGCACAGCGCAGGGTGACGGCCCGAGCTGTAAACAGAGCATCAGTGCCAGGGCCTGGGCCAGCATCAGTGCCAGGCTTATAAGGAAAAATCAGGTGCACTTCTGAGAATGGTGTGAATAGGAGAGGAAGTTTATGTTTGGAACACAGAGTCCAGAGCTAAGAGGCACACATAGGTATTTATAATGCAACCCAGTAGGTGTGAAGACAAAAATATATTTGGACTTTTACGGGACAGGGAGGAGAGTAACTGACTCAAGCTTGGCATGAGTGGCAGTGGGCTCTGGCGGGGGGTGGGAGGAGGACATTCCAGGCAGATGTGACAGTAAGGCAGCAGTGGGAGAAGCAGCTCACTGCATGCACATGTGCGTGTGTGTGAATACATATGTGTGTGTATGTACTGGTGCATGTGTGTGTATAAATACATGTGTGTGGAGGCATGTGTGTGTATGTATGGATGCATGTGTATGTATGGATGCATGTGTGTGTATGGATGCATATGTGTGCGTGGGTGCATATGATGTGTACATGATGTGTATATGATGTGCATATGATGGGTACACATGTGTGTACATGGATGCATGTGTATGTGTGGCTGCATGTGTGTGCATATGAATACATGTTTATATACGCACACATGCATGTATAGATGCATATGTGTATATGCATGTGTGTATGGGTGCATGTGTATGTATGAATGCACATATGTATGTATTTAAATACATGCGTGTATGGAGGCATGCATGTGTATGTATGAATGCATGTGTGTGTATGGAGACATATGTGTGCATGTGTACACAGGAGTACACATGTGTATGAATGCACATGCATGTGCATATGTATAAATGTGTAGGGATGTATGTGTGTGCATATGACTATGTGTGTGTACATATGGATGTATATGTGTGTATGCATGTGTGTATGGATGCATATGTGTGTGCCTATGCCTACATATGTGTGTGTACATATGGATGCATATGTGTGTGGATGTGTGTATGGATGCATATATGTTGTATGGATATGTTGCCTGCATATGTTGTATGGATGTGTGTATGGATGCATATGTGTTGGTGTATAAATACATATGTATGTTTGGAGGTGTGTATATGGATACATATGTGTGCATGTGTGCATGAGTACATATGTGTATGTATGGATGCATGTGTATATGGATGCATATGTGTGCATGTGTGCATATGAATACATGTGTATGTATGTATTCACATGCATATGTGTGTATGGATGGATACACATGTGTATAGAGGCATATGTTTTTGTGGATGCATACATGGGTATTCATATGGAAACATTTGTGTGTGTAGATGCACGTGTGTGTATGGATGCATGTGTGTGTGGATGCCTGTGTACCTATGTGTATGGATGCATATGTGTGTGTGTGTGTGTGCGCTGATCACACAGTTTGAAGTTGCAGCATAAAGCATGAGGAATAATGACAAGGAGGTATCAGGATCCAGGACCAGGAAGATTTGCAGAAGCTGGGTCCTAGAGGGGCTTACCAGTCCTTGTAACTGTTTACGTGATCCTCCTATATCCCTGATCATCCTACAAATACTGCCTTTTAGTGGTTCTATTGACATTAATATTTATTTGACAAAGCTATTGAACACGTACTCTTTCCAGTGCCTGTCTGCCTGGCTCACTGGCTCAAGTCCCCTTCCTACTGTGACATACTGGCTTTGAGGGTCGGCATTGTCCTGGTCTTTTCTTTCCCAGTAACTAACCGGTAGCCCTGGGCTTTGCTTTTCTGCTGTTGCAGCTCAGATTTCATGATTGCCATTTTAATCACTCCCTGCAAATAGCTTTGACTTTCTCACCTGCGAGCCATTGTGTGCACCTGGCAAGTGTTCAGCCCTGGGTGAGCCCAGCCTGCACTTCCTCTGCACTTGCACTAATGCAGCGTGGTGTTGTTGGAAATAACGACACTGCTGACCCGAGTCTTCATGCCGAGTTCACGGCCACGGTCCTTATCCAACTTCATTCACTGATTAAGCCTGATGTTTTAAAAAATGTTTTTCTGAATATGTTTTGCCAGGTTTTATTGGAGATTTCTGCATGTCTGCTCATGAGTGAGCTTAGCCTGTCTGACTTCTTTCTCATGTTGTCCTTCTCTGGCTTTTGTTGCCAAGGCTTTTCTTCTGAATTGACTCTTATTATTTTTTGTAGCTTCTTGAGTTGAGTGATCGCCTTATTTATTTTAGATTTTCTTTCTCTAAGAAACACATTTTCGTATTAGGTGTTTGTTGAATGGATGAATGATGGTCACTGAGATTACAAAAATGATATGCCTTACTCCATCGTTCCTTATATAAAGGTCTGCATCTGTAAAGATGTATTATCTTAAAACTCAGTATTAATTTTTTTGGCCTCATTTTGAAGAGAGGGTGAGTTTCTAAGAATGAAAAGAATTCCACACACAGGGCTTCTCTGAGGCTGGAATTTATGATGATTTGCAGCAACTTAGCCATTTATGATAAATGTGTTTGTTTCTTTACTTGCTTGCCCCAGGTTTTCCATTTCTAACTTGTTAAACCTTTTATCTATTTTCTATGTGAATTGCCACAACATCTTTTTGGAAAAGAAGGTACAAAATTAAAAAAAAAAATACAGGCGTGCTCTTCATGAAGATACTGCCTTGCGGAATATGGGGGGCTGTTGGGACCCTTGGTGGTGTGTACATTCTAATAACATCGGCCAACCAAAGTATCGGCTTTCTTTAAAATCGGATGCTGGATTTTCTTTTAAATTTGCAAGCTTAAAAAAAAGTACCTAGAATACAAAACAGAAAGTCTTTCTTGACCCTTCAATGAACATATCACAAACATGACCTAGAACTTGTGACCCACAGGATATCAGGCCTGAACGGGGCACTCATTGATTCGTCTGGTAGTCCATGAGGCCGTGGTGAGGTGTTGGCAGCATGCTAAGCACACTCCGCTAGCACGAGAGACACAAAGATGAGTGGAGTGTAAGTTTCCACGCCTGGAGAAGGCAGAGTGTTGATAAGCATGGGAGTAACCCTAGCAGACCTCACCCAGCCCTCCTGCTCAGTAAATTAAATCCCAGTAATTAAATCACCCCAGATGCCACCAGCACCAACCTCCCCATCTCCACAGTTCCAACAGATCATTGATGCCTCTCCTATAAGCTGTTTAACTTCCACATCTGCCTATGTCTCCCCATCAACACTGCCCAGTGGAGTCAGGAAGAAACACCTGATACCTATGGGGGAAAGCACTGTGAGAGTGGGCACGTAGGGGTCAGGGGAGCTCGGCTCCCCAGGAAGATGTTTTTATTTGCAGGGATCCAGATTTAAGCAAGGGAGTACAATGGACTATATTTACTTGATACTCATTACTACTGATGGAATAAATTGTATGGACTGAAAAGGGAGCAAAATAGACAGAGAAGGGCTGGTCCTGAAAAACTGTGACATTCCCAGTGAGGTGACAGGTGGAGCAGAACAGTGGGACTTGAGAGATGCTGTATATCATTGATTCTATGGAGGGCATGTTCCCACATCCCGACATCCCTGGAACAGGTGCATCTGACGTTGACAGCGTCTCAGGACTCCTGTGGGAAGCCATGTTGTAGGTGCTGGTTGCTCATGGATAAACTTGGCTGTAGCTGCTCATTTGACTGTGTCTTCAATTGAATTGTGTGTGGGGTTGATTCTGTACATGTTGAGCTTAACTGCTGTGTAAAATATCCTCAAAATGATTTTTCTATGAGAATTGAAACAAAAAGTTATTGTATACACGGAAAGGCCTAAAAGTAGAACATCACGATGCAAATTTGCTATCAATTGAGTATATTCTTCTTCAATTCCATCTATTCTTGCAGAGTGACAGCCAGCTCTTGTGTAGGACCTGAGACAGGGAGGTCGACACACAAAGTTGCAGCTGCCAGTGTCAGTGATCTGCATGGTATAACAAGCCACCCCCAAACCCAGGTGCTTCAGACAACAAGGGTTTATGATTTCTCTAAGTCCGGTGGGTTGGCTCCACAGGTCTTGGGCTGGTTTCACCTTGGTTGCTTATGAGGCTGTGTTCAGCGGCAGGTTCGCTGGATTGGGATGTCCAAGCTGGCCTCACTAACACATCTGGCCACTAGTGCTGGTTGTTGAGCATTTTGGTTCACTTCCATGTGGCCTCTCATCTTCCAGCAGGATGTCACAAACTAGCCTAGATTTCAGGAGGTGGAGAAATAGGCTCTCCCTCAACAGAGGAGCACAGAAGAGCCGATTCACTTTGCAAACCTGTGTGCAGCCTGAGAGGGGAGGGCTGTGTGGCCAGCAAGCAACCAACCACACTCGCATGCATTTTGTTCCTGAGAGTGGTGCAAAAGGATTGCCTTCGACTCTGCAGGGCAGAAGCACCAGCACCAAAATGTGCAGTTCAGGTACCAATGGCTCAGGGGCAATTCAGAGATGAGGGCGGGGCATCCTTCCCACGCTGCATGCAGAAGCACTGATGCCTTTGACTCAGAGTCAAAAAGTGGCTCAGAAGAGTCAGACTCTGGATGTAAAATCTTGGAGGGTATTCAGGTGATTTGTTTCTGTTATTTTCTCATTTTTCTTTATGTACAAGCATGCTATGTCATAAAAATGGGTGTCTAAATGGTTCTAGAACGGCTTCTTCAGTAAGTAGAAAATAGAACTTCTAGGAAATTAAAGCATGCTGACATACTTTAAATGGCACTTCCTTTCTTTCTTAGTGGTATATAAAATAGCTACGTGTTTGCAGTATGATTCATGGAATCTTGATTCAAAGAAGTGAGGTGGAGAATAACAGAGAGTAATGTAGCACCTCGAGATGACTGTGGAGGACGTGGGAGAAGTCAAGACCGACCTCAGGATTCCAGGGATGGCGGGAGGGTGGTGCATTCAGGAGCCAGGATCAGGTCTGCAGGAGGAGGAAGCAGGACTTTGGGTTGCACATTTGTGTGAGAAGTTGCTTTGCTCTAGACGAGCACATTTATTACATGAGAGTGAAGGGAGGCATGAGAGATAATATCCATGCATAAAAGTATTTTCGATGTCAAGTCAAATTCCTTGCATGTCCAGCAGAGGATACATCTGCTTCCATGTTTGTCTGGGATTATCATTGTGGATTCTCTGTGGAATAGAAGGATGGGGCTCCTTTGCATCTAACAGATGTCTGTGAAGTAGGTGACATCTCATCTATGTGTGACGACGTTTTTCCTTGGTAAACTAAGTGCTGCCATCAAGGCAAAGCTGTAGTGTTTTAAGAGCAGGCATCTGGCCTCTGACCTCTGCACTTGGAATCCCAGCTGTACTTAACATTCGAGTGGCTTGACTGGACCTCCCTTCTGTGGGTCTCAGGGAATGCTGACTCCCGCCTCTCTTCCCTCTTATTTTACTCTTCCTGGATCTCTGTCATCAGACTTCCTTCCAAGGCCATGAAGTTCTAATTTAAGCTGTTGGAGCTGCACTGTCCAGAATGTTTGAAAGATGTGAGAGCACAGCTCTTCGCCTCTTAGTTCTCAGCTTCCATTTTGAATAGAAGAAAATATATTTTTCTTAATTCAGCAAAAGAACTTGCATTTGCACTGTTAAAAATGCCCATTTCCCCACCATTTGACCCAGCAATCCCATTACTGGGTATATACCCAAAGGATTATAAATCATTCTGCTATAAAGACACATGCACCCATATGTTTATTGCAGCACTATTTACAATAGCAAAGACTTGGAACCAACCCAAATGCCCTTCAATGATAGACTGGATAAAGAAAATGTGGCACATATACACCATGGAATACTATGCAGCCATAAAAAAGAATGAGTTTATGTTCTTTGCAGGGAAGTGAATGAAGCTGGAAACCACCATTCTCAGCAAAGTAACACAGGAACAGAAAACCAAACACCACATGTTCTCACTCATACATGGGAGTTGAACAATGAGAACATATCGACACAGGGAGGGGCACATCACACACTGGGGCCTGTTAGAGGGTGAGGGGAAAGGGAAGGGAGAGCATTAGGACAAATACCTAATGCATGCGGGGCTTAAAACCTAGATGATGGGTTGATAGGTGCAGCAAACCACCATGGCACATGTATACCCATGTAACAAACCTGCACGTTCTGCACATGTATCCCAGAACTTAAAATTAAAAAAAAAAAGCCCATTTCCCAAGGAAATGGAAAAAAAAATCATGAATGCAGTTTAGTTATTAGCACATCTGAAATATACTTTGAAAATAGCCTGCATTATTCTACTGGTTCACTTCACTTATTGCTTGATTCAAATATTTGAGCATTGGAAAATATGCCATTATGAGTCTGCCAGTATCCTGTCTGGCACAATTAACTGGAACTTTTAGTCCAATGAAAGTAATTGAATGAAGCTACTCTCATTATATAGCATTCAGTTTTACAGGAACTGCATTTACTGTGATTTTAACAGCTATTGCCTTCCAAAGAAGAAATGCTAATTTAATACATGTTTAAAATTGCATTCACATATTAAAATGAATGTTTTATGGTGCAGGCTTCTGTGAAAAATCAGTAAATAGTTAATAAGCATTGTATTTATATCACATCTGCAATCAGAACATTAATATGAAATTCTTCTGGGCATAGAGCACAAGTGTTCGTAGTGAACGTTAATGAAAAGGAGATAATGCCTATAAATTAAGGAGGTGCGTGTGTGTGTGCGTGAAAACAGTTGTAGAGGCATGTGCATACCAGACTGAGACCCACACTTTAATAACCTGTTCTGAACAGTAAATTTCACTGTGAAATGAGTGCTTTGGAATTGACATTTGCTGGCTCATCATGTCAAGGCTGGAGCAATATATCATAACAATCAAGGCTGCAATTGTCATCTTTTAGCAGCCTGAGGATGCAACAGCCAGGTTCAATGTTAGCAAATCTTCCACTTTAATAAATGTTCAAAGCAGGCCTGGTTCATTGGTAGAAGACCTTGACCCACTTGGGATGGAAATGGGACATTCGCATGGGAACTTTTTGCTGTCAGCATTTGTCATTCCTTACCTGAGGATGGACTGACTCTGAAATAGGTTGTTACTGTCCTTCAATTAGACAAACTGGCTCATCCCAAGTTACCCTGGGAGGCTGCCTGAGCTAGACAATCTCTTATAATAGCATTAAAATATAGCTGGATTAATTGAAATAGGCTCTGGAGAAAAATAATAGTCTTTAAAGCACTGCAGAGAAATAAAACCAACATACCTCAGGTTCATTTTCTGAAAACATTTTCAATAGGGAGAAAGATGAATGAAATTGAGAAGCGGTACCTGTCCCCTTTGTAAATATAGCTCACATTGATTTTGGAGGGCTTGAGACTTGAGACGGAGAGAAATGTGGGTGTAAGACGTGAGGTTCATGCATGCTTCCTTGTGAAAGCCATGGATTCCTGCTTGATCCATGATCCATGTTTTCTTGCTTGATCCTTTTTTTTTTTTTTTTTTTTTTTAACCAAGTGCTGCTGTAGATCCATGTTGTTCTGACAAAAGCCACCTGGAGTGCCATGCATTTTGTCCTGCTCCTGTCCTTGGAAACTTGCAGGCTGGAAGGAGAAATGGCTGTGTAAGTGGAAAACCACAAGGCATGTGGCCGTGGAACTATTCCTAACGTGGTGTAGTGTGCAGAGGGGGTATTGGGGGAAGGAAGCTGTGTGTATTCATTCATTCTTACACTGCTATAAAGAAATATAGGAGACTGGGGAATTTATAAAGAAAAGAGATTTAATTGGCTCACGGTTCTGCAGGAAGCATGGGAATAGCATCTGCTTAGCTTCTGGGGAGGCCTCAGGGAGCTTCCAATCATGGCAGAAGGTGAAGGGAAGTAGGCGTCTCACATGGCAAACACAGGAGCAAGAGAGAGAGTCGGGGGGAGCAGGGGAGGTACCACACACTTAACCTGATCTCGTGGGAACTCACTCACTGCTGTGAGGACACATCAAGCTATCAGAGGTCCACCCCCATGACCCAAACCCCTCCCACCAGGCCCCACCTCCAAGGATGGAGATCACAATTTAACATCAGATTTAGGCGGGGGACAAACATCCAAACTATATCAGTGTGGGAACAAGACGACCTTTGAGTTGAGTCTTGGAGGATGTGTAGGAGAGTTCTCCAGGTGGCTGAGAGGAGGCAGCTGTTTTGGAGAGAGTAGGGCTTTAGGGGAACTGACAAGCTGGGGAACAGCAAGCGTGTGTGAGGCTGCCTGGGAAGAGGATGGGGAGGCAGGCTGGGCCTGGGTGAAGGGCTGAGTGTTGGGGGAGGGTGGCAAGAGTTTGGACTTTATCCTGAGGGGACATGGACCTTGAGTGCTTGGGTTATGTCTGTACACTGCCCACCGATTCTCCTGAGACAGCCCCTCCACACCCCTCCCCTGGACCACCATTGATGCCCAACCGCTGCCAGTGTGTCCGGAGTCAAGTCTTACCTGTTCCACTCACTCACAGAGGTTCGTTCTGGCATTTGGATGAGCACTGGCCGACTGCCAGCCTGGCTCTGAGATCCCTCCCTGTCTGAAGTGTTGTGGTCCCCAGCACAGCCCCAGGAGGCAGGCACCATCTCCATTCTATCGCACCTCAGAGAGACCTGAGACCACACAGCTGACGTGGCGGGCCCGTGACCCAGCGCTGGTAAGCGCGGCTCGGGATGTCACCCAGCTCAGGAGATCCCACTGCCAGCCAGGCTCCTAGAATGGTCATGGATTTTTCTAAAATGGAAATTTAATTATCGCGGTAACTGAAGGTTCCTTGCCCTCGACCCTGGCTCATACCCAGGCTTTCGTATCCTTGTTCAGCTCTGTGTCACCAATGCAAGAGCACCCGCCAAGGTGGCCCTAGTCCCACCATGCTGCACGGGGTCTCTAGTCTCACAGCCTTTACTCTTACCTGCTCTCTTCTCTCCCTGGAATATATGTCCTACTGTTGACTGTTCCCATTGTCTGACTGTAAGCACCATTTTCTCTGTAAAGCCATTTTTGGGCTTATTCCAGCATCCTTCACAGCCCACCATTTAGAATGGACTCTGCTCTTTTGGGCTGGACACAAAACCAAGTGAGGCACTTGCGCTTGGTGCTACCCGTGCGTTTCTCTCTGCTGCGCTCGCCGGGGTAGAACTGTGCTCTTTAGTCATGTATTTTCCAGCTGGATACCTTGTAGACACTCAGTAGGCGATTACTGAGGGAATGAATGAATTCACCCACCAGAGCTGCTCAGTGACTGTTGAGGATGCTACTGCTCAGATATAGAAAACTGGAATAAAATTTGAATCCTGCTTTATTGCAACCTTTGCAGATGTTTAGTCTATTAGCATGGTAGTTAACATGAGCAGACTAAATTAGAATTGTAATGTAACCAGAGGAGGCATCGACTTCATCATTTCTCATCGCTTACCTCTATTATATGCAACTAGAAAGATGTAGTCTCTGCTCTCCTCTGACCCAAGTTTTGTGAACTGCTTTGAGACTCCACATTTAAAAGACAGTTTAAACTAAGCAAAATTAAGAAAAGTAAGTGCAATACTAGGATTGGGTATGATTCAATTTGTAAGGTTTGGGGGTTAGTGTTTGGGGGTTAGATTACGTTTTCCCTTTTCCATGGAATTAACATTTTGTTGCTTTCTTTTAGTCAGTTTTCCAACTCATGTTGTAATTTGCGCTGTTTAAGAAGTCAAGATCTTCCACTTAAATGAAGTTCATCAACAAGCTCTATTCTGAAGGTTGACTAGGACAGACTCAGACTTGGACCACAGTTTAGGGCAGGGAAGTTTGGGAGGAAAGAGCATATTTGTATGTCCTGCAGATGGCATTAGCTGGAAAGGACAGGGGCACTGCTTTGTGGGGAAGGTGTGCCATGATTGTGAGGCCTCCCCAGCCATGTGGAACTGTGAGTCCATTGTACCTCTTTTTCTTCATAAATTACCCAGTCTCAGGTATTTCTTCATAGCAGTATGAAAATGGACTAATACATAGCCAACTCTAGATCTTTCTATAAAGCAATGCAAGACAGGCCTACATTCTTCAAAGATGCCAAGGTCATGAAAGACAGTCTGAGGAGCTGTTCCGGGTGAGAGGAGACTCAGGAGGTCTGACATCTAAATGTGATGTGAATCCTGAACAGATCTTTTCTTGAGTGGAAAATGCTATAAAGCACATTTTTGTGACAATTACAAAATTGGAATATGGATGGTAGAATAGATGAAAATACTATATCAGATGAATATCCTGAATTTGGCAATTGTCTCTGATTATGTAAGAGATGATGTTTCTGTTGTGAGGAAACACACTCTGAAGTATTAAATAGATCCCACGCCTTCAGTATTAAGTACTAAAGTACTAAGAGGCAAAGGTGCATGATGTAAGAAACCTCCCCAATAGTTCAGATAAAATATGTACTTAATATAGATATTGGCCTGCAGAATCTGTGTCTATCAATGCCCTGCATTTTCTTGTCTGAAGAAATGTCAGATTTTCAACTCTTCTTTCCCTACTGTCTTTCCATCCTCCTGCTCAGTTCATTAAATCAGCAGAGATTTACTGAGCAACTATTATGCTTGCTGAATTGAACACACGCACATATTGAGAGCTGACTCTTTGTTTAGCACGGTGGTTAGTTATGTCAGGGTGTCATAGGAACACATCAAAGAGACCGTTGAGTTGAGGCTTGAGCTGGGGTTTGGAGGATGAGCCGTCATAAGAAGAAGCTGAGGAAGGGAATTCCACGTGGAAGGGAGCTGTAGCAGCACAGGTATGGTGCAGGGAAGGATGGCTTGGACTAGGAAGGCAGGTGGGTCTTGGAGCATGAATACCACTGTGCTAGGTTAAGGAGTTTGGATGTCTTCCCAAGGCTGTGGCTACCTCCTTAAGGGTTTGAACGGTGGGAAGTGATAAGGTGTGCTGGCATTATTCACCTGTTCAGTTAACAAATATTTACTGAGCATCTGCTATGTGCCAGGCATGGTTCTAGGCTCTGGGAATTCATTAATGGAGAAACAAACCAACATCCTTGCCCTTGGGTGGCTTCTAACCTTCTGCTGACGAAAGAAAAACACAACAAACATCATCAATAAATTGTCTATGGATTACATATGCTGCTGTGGGTAAAGTGTGAAGGGCAAGGGAAGGGACAGGGCACCCCTCTTGGGAATGACAGGGCAGAGGGACGATTTGAGCCAAGACTTGACAGGAGGGTGCATCTGTGCTGCTCCCGATTTCACAGAAATAAGGTATTTGCAAAAACTCACATTTCCTGCGTGTGCTTGGGTAAGGTATGAGATGAGAAATAAATTGGTGTAATGACATGGTGCCTCCTGTTTGCCCAGCCATCCTGCTGCATCCAAAGTTACTTTTGTTTTGGGCGACTTTCCACGTCAGGGTGGAGGCTCTGCGTTTGTATCTCATTGCAGTGCCCGGGGTGGTGGGGGCTGGGTCACACCGTGGGTGGTTCTCATTTGCTGTGTATTCTGTGTCACAACTGCTTCTGTGCCCTCGTTACGAGGGTGGGTCGTGCATGCTTGTCATTGTCCTTTGAGTACTATTCCAGAGATAATAGGACACCACACACACACACACATACACATACACACACACACGCACACACACACACACACACACACACACGGTGTCTTTATCTTAGAGGCCAAAGTTATGGAAAATGTGTCTCAACAACCAGAGTTCAGTGATGCTGAAAAGAATCAACTAGACTTTCAGAATCCCAACCCCCACCCAAAATACAAGCACCATATACCATTTTCTGTTTCCATGACCAGTTCTGCTAAGATCTCATTTCTTCTCCTTAAGAACATGATTTCAGCTCGTAGGAAAACTCCTTAAAATAGGTAGAAACATTTTGTGTGGTCGCATGTATAAGGTTGGAGGGCTATTTTCATACCTTAATTTCCACAAAGATTGAAAACCTGGCAGTTTGCATCATATGCAATATATTAATGGCACAAGGCAGGTGTTTTTAGTTTGACATTTCTTAAGTGACATAGAGAGCTCGGGAGAAATACCTATTTATATACTTCAGCCTGCATTCACTTCCAAATACTTGAGAAAAGATCAAAAAAAGAAAACCTAAAAAAGACATTTTGTATTATAAAGATAGTTTATGGGATAGAACTGTAATGGTGCTAAGGGAATTACAGGCAGTCCTGACTTAGTTCGACTTAGGATTTTTGACTGTATGATGGTGCCAAAGCTTCACACATTCAGTAGAAAGCCGTGGGATACTCTCGGAATGCTGGGCAGTGACGGCCACAGCTCCCTGTCAGCCACGTGCCCTCTGCAGTGGACGGCGGTGCCAGAAGACTTTTCCCGCCTCCAGGCCAACGTAAGTGTTGCGAGCATGTTTAAGGTACGGCTGCGCCATGATGTTCAGTAGGCTAGGTGTGTTAAATGCATTTTCGACTTTAGATACTTTCACCTTCGGACATGTTCATCAGGATGTGACCACGTCCTAATTTGAGGAGCAGGTATCTGCATGTCATCTTACTTTGTGTTCTAGTTGTGCTTTGTTATTGTTTACAGATTAAAAAACATGTGAGTTCTCCCTTATTGCAACCCCAAAGTAAACCGCCACATGGCTGATTTTCATCACAGATATTCTCATCCTGCTCAGAGGTTCCAGCAGGAACGGCTTTGTGATGCTTGCTGAACAGCAGTTTTTATTCAGCTTTAAAGAGTGTCTCCAAAAAACCAGAGGCGCCTCCTTTGACTTGCTTGTTCCTCTAAAGCGAGCCCTTATTTTGTCAGGTTTTAGGAAGGCCACCTACAGTTAGGAAGTGGACTAACCTTCTCTGCCTGCCAAGGCACTGGGAGGGAGGGAGAGAATTATTTTTGCTGCTTTTCAGAGGGGAATGCAAGTAATAGAGCAGAAGAGGCTGCATTTGAAGTGAGGCTTCTTGGAGGTGCCTGAGTTTCCTCCTACGGTTTCTCTGAGGAGCTTGTGTCTTCCTGACCACCCCCAGAGAACCTGATCGGACTCCTTGTATCCCACTGTTCCTAATGCACTTTCTCTTCTTCATTTGTCCTGTAGGTGGACTCCAAAGGAAAAGAACCTTGTAAATATGATGGCATACCCCCTAAAACACAGGATTCTGTTTATTATGCCAAAGAAGAAAAGAAGAAAACATTGGCAGAACCTTTAGTCCAAAGGGGTACAGGTGACGTGCAGTTTCATTCTGCTGTAGGCAGTTCGAAATTTTACCAGGCTAAGAACATGGGATTTTTTTTTTTCAGAGAAATTTTATACTCCAGAAATATTGTTTGACTTGTAACTATCTGCTTTATTAATAAAAGGTTCAGCTTGTAGATAGTTCAGTAGTTGGCAGAGCAGAAAAAAAAATTTCACTGCTGAAAGCAATGGGATTCTCTAATTAGGGGGCCTCCAAGATAAATACATATTTAAAATCAGCTTACACCAGGACTGAGTATCTTCTTTTCTAAAGACTGATGACATAGAAAACAACAAATAAATCTATCTTTTGGGAGAAACATGAACATAAAAGCCACCGAGATTGTTTAGGTGTATTTTTTGAGTATAAGAGACATTTAAAAGATGGATCTTCAGAGCTGGTTTTAAAATGAGATAATTTAGAAAGTGCTCTGACATCTATTTTTACCACTCTGCTACTATTACTAACTCTCACTGAGCTCTTACTGGGTGCCCAGCTCTGAGTGAGGCACATTCATGTCCCGTCTCATGTATGGATACTTAGTGAGAGACTGTGAGTGGTGTGGCTGGTTATGGAGGAGAAAGCAAGGTGGTGGGAGAGGCTTTCCTGCACTTCTCTGCAGCAGCTGAACATTTTTGGAAGTCATTTTTCCTAAACACCCTTCCTCCCCTCTTGGCTTCTTCTTTTCTTTTATTTTGAGATGATGCCTCACTCTGTCACCCAGGCTGGAGTGCAGTGGTGTGATCTCAGCTCACTGCAACCTCTGCCTCCCAAGTTCAAGTGATTTTTGTGCCTTAGCCTCCCACGTAGCTGGGACTACAGGCACCTCCCACCACATCTGGCTAATTTTTGTATTTTTAGTAGAGACAGGGTTTCTCCATGGTGCCCAGGCTGGTCTTGAACTCTTGACCTCAAATGATCCAACTGCCTTGGCCTCCCAAAGTGTTGGGATTACAGGCGTGAGCCACTGCACCTGGCTGAAGCTGCATTTTCTTAAAATTTATTCTATTACTTTGCTGTCCAGTGGGGTTACTTTGCATGTTTTTATTTCTAACGGAATTAACTGGACAGAGGCTTGGTGGTCACAGGCCTTCCCTGTGCTTCATCTCGTGGACTGACTACCGTGGTGGGCACAGCAATTGCATGACTTTCAGGGTCCAGGACCTTCATGAAGACAGAGACAAAAGCAGATGGGGCTAAAATCGAGGCCACCACGCTGAGCACCTTGGCAGATGCAAACAGGAAGGGCGAGAGGGAAACGGGGTGAGGTGGACGGGGTTTGGGACTGCAGACCAGGTGGCCTGCCCGAAGCTCCAGGATGCCCAGCTTCGTAACTTGGGTTTGCGTCAGGAAATATGCAGTGGACTCCAGCTTCTCCATGGGTTTCAAAAGTTTGTCTGTGTGATTTTCTCCCAGAAGGTGACGTGTATAAAGCACCGACTCCTAGCAAGGAAACCCAAGGGGCGTTGGACGTCAAAGAGGAGCACAACGTGCAGCTGGAGGTGCCTGTGGACCAGGTGGGTGTCCGGGGTCCGATGTCCATGCCGTCTTCACTCCATTCCATCAGCTCCTGCCCGCCTCAGCGTCATCCTTCACCCTCTCCCTGCAAATTCTCTCTGGACTCTAGAATGTTCTGTGTTCCTCCTAGTTAGAGACTGCTCATCTCAGATCCTGTGTCAAGCATTTTCCTGTCTTCCCACCCCCCCCCCACAGCTTCTGCTGGAGAGATGCCTTTTAACACTTCACTGTGTGTGACTGCAAATTTGGCTTCATCATTATTTGATGATTGTGTCTGTCCCCTCACTAAGCTACTGGCTCCATAAGGAAAGGGGCTGGCTGCCTCGCTCACTGTTGGGCCCTGTACCTCACAGAATTCCCGGCATGGAGGAGGCCTTAGTAGTTTTTTTGTGGAATGATGACTGAATAATGGAGTAAACAGTGTGATCAGATGGCATGATAATGAAACCTTGAGCCTCTGTTTCCTTATCCATAGATGGGGATGCTGCCTCTGTGCAGGTCTGTGTGTGGCCTGAGTGTGTGGCCAGCACTGGTGCATGGTGGATGCTGGGACACTGTTCCCTCCTCCTGGCCTCAGGGAGGAGTGGGGAGCAGGGTTCTGAGAAGGGGCGGGGTCAGGCCAGGGTTCCAGCCCAGCTGCGCACCTGAGTGAGTCTCCAGCACTTGGGCAAATGGCAGATTGTGCTCAGTGATCTCCTAAAATGCATGCTTTGTCTTCACTACCCACCTGAAGGCAAAACAAGTACATTTCCAATTCTTAGTTTTTGAGCAAAGAATGTATATTCTCTAAAAGGTCAATATTAGCATTAGAGTTCCATTTTTATTCCTCTAAAATAGATGAGGTTCCACCCCTGCTCCTGTAACTATAAACCACCAAATCCTGGTATCCAGCAAACTTTTCCACTCCTTTCTCTGAATGGATCACTCTTAACTTTGGCACTTTGTTTTTTAACTTCTGCTGTATTTCTTATTTTCTGTGACACATTTGAAAAATATCACAGACTGCATCTCAATATTCTAGCTTTCCACTTCCTTTTTTTTGGCATTTTGAGCACCTTTCCTATGAGTCCTGTCATATTTTCTAAATTTCTAGTAATATTATTTTCTCTTTTCCTTGACATGTCAAAAGTGACTAAAAGATTTCATTTTCTTCGCAAATCCAAACTAACAGTTAAAATATTTTGTATTGCCCACTTAAGAATTTTCTAGTGATAAGGAAACTAGGACATTTTAGGCTGTTACTTGTATGCCAAATATACCGTTGTCACTAGGATGTTACTGTGGCTTTCTGGGTTGTAGACTGAGTGTCCAACACAACTTTTCAACACAGGCAGAATCCTCATATGACAAACACTGTTGTCATAACTTTGCATATAATAAGCATATTCATAAGTTTTGGTTGGCGGTGATTCTGATTTCCATCGTCTTTGAGGCAGTGGAGTGAATTCGGTTATCCCGCACTAATGTGAGGTGAGAGGAGGGAAGAGGGCCAGTAGGTCCCTGGGATGCTCCACCCACCAGCCATGGAGGAGGAGGGGCTTCCAGAAAGCGTTTTCTGTGCAGCAGTTTTCCACACCAGGTAGGGCGAAGTCTCAGTGAATGTAACTTTCTCACTGTCAAGCGACAATATTAACACAAGTCCTGTGGCTTTGAGTGACACAGAAACAGACTCTCAGCCATTGTCTGTGGATAGGAAGACCCCCTGAGGGTGAGCTAGGTCATCCGTCCTCCCTCTGCATCCTCCGTGCATGGTGAGAGCAGAAAGAGCGGCTGTCAGCTGGGATGCTGGGGACAGCTGAGTGCCGGGAGGACCCTTCCTGCACAGCACACCCGGGGAGGACGTTGCCTCACCTTGTCTCCCACTGGCTGGGTCCTGACATGCAGCAGGTGTTTCACAAAAGCTTATGAAATCTTCCAGAAGTGGATACAAGAAAATCCCATGCACTTGATCAACAGAGGCAAGGCATGAAGCTCAGGCCGTGTAGACAGAGTGGTGTTGCCCAAATCGCGTTCTGCATCTTTGAAAATGCACACGTGGGAGGCGCCACTCTCATATCTCTCCTTGGGGGAATCACGGTGCACATGAGTGTATTGTTTCAGAGAAGTCCTAGAGTTAAAATTATGTATAAGCTTTTGGTTAATTCTGTTTATTTCCCCACGAACCTTTTCTTGCTAGGACTCTTCATGACACACAGTTGAGGCCTTGCCTGTGTGCAGTTGTCCAAGGACCTCCTTCTTTCCTATGGAGCAGGAACATAGGATGTGGTTTGTGCAGACCCTCTGTTCCTGGGACAGTCATGGACCGGGTGGGTGGCTGCATCCGAGTGGGCCAAGCCTGGAGAACTTGCGCGAGGGTGGCTGGCTGCCCGGCCCCACTCTGCACCTGTGCTGCCTGCTGCGCAGGCTCTTGGCTCTGCGTCAGGGTGACTGGCATCCCCATGGACACAGGGAAGGTGCATATATCCGTGTCGTGAGAACTTTCCAGGCCATTAGTGAAGGACGGTTTGGCCCTAATATTATGCCTTCATGGTGCTGACTTCTTTAGTAATCTGGAATACTGTCTCCTGTTTTTGAGTAATTGATTTTAACTTTGTGGGTTAGCCTGAGCATCTCACATGCTGTTTCTCATTGTGTCTGCAGTATTACGCTTCCTCCAGTGTAGTGGCACCATAAAGGTAAAATATTACAAAATATAACATCCCGACTAGTCAATGTATGAATTTGGAGTCAAGCCTTCTCGGTTGAAGAAGGGAACCTCATGAATGCAGAGTCCTCCAAATCCCAGGCCATTGCTTCGTGGTCAGTGACACTCACAGCACAGCATCCGAGCATCCCTGGAGGATGTCCAATGTGGAAGGACGCTTCGATTTTCCTGTGACACCTTCAATATCTGTTACTAAATTCCCATTGTCACGTTTGGAGAAATGAAGGATGTGGCCCGTCCTTGGCCCCTGTGGAGGGGCCTCATATGATCTTTACGATTTGTGATGATAAATAAGACTTTGACTCCGCAGCCCCCTTTCCTGTCACCTTTCCTTTATTCCAGTGTCTAGGAGCTTCTCTCAGTACTTGTTAGTCAGTTCTGGGACATCTCATAGCTGTGCAGGGGAGGACAAAATGGAACATGGCCTCACTGAATGTGGGCAGGGAGGGTCGGAGGCTCAGCTGGGAAGTCAGGTCGTTGGGGGCGCTGGGTGTTGGTCTTCCTGACAGTGCCAGATGAGTGTTCATTGTGCATTTTGACCTGTACTTGGATTTCTAGAATGTTCTCACTTTTCTTGTTCAGCCTTTAATTGTTTTCTTATTAATTTACTCACAAAACAACACATACTTTTAATCATACAAGTCACTTTTCTGCCCTCCAGCTTCTGTCACCTGGGTCTCTATCAACGGACACAGGGCTTTCTGCAGAGCCCCTGGCTTATGGGCCGGTGTTGGGAAGTTCACACTGGCGTCTCAAGGCTCCTGGCTGTTTTGAAAGCTCATTCTTGTAGCACAAACTTGACACGGAGACCCTCACAGAGTTCTGTGGGTGCTCATCTGTGGCTCATGAGAGAATCAAGATTGGGGTTCTGCATTAGGGAAGCGGTAACCTGAGTTAATCCAGTGATCTCAGTTACCTGGGTCATCAAAGTGGGAAGCTTCAGAGTCACTGAAACTCATTTGTCCTGAACTAAGTGGTTGTGAATAGGACGGAAGGCTTAGCTTGTGGGAACTGCAATGGGAGCAAGAGGGACAGGGTTTCGGGGTGGAAGCTGTGGGGCGTGGCCGGCTGTCAGAGAGAAGGCGATTCACTGGTGGTTGTGGCGTGAATTATCGCCAGTCTTTAACGACCCCCTGTTTTTTTTCCCTCCTAGGCTGCATTCCCTCCTTTCTTGAGTTTTTATTTTTAAGAAATTATAATTTATTTTCAAAGTTTTTTAAATCTTTGGTTATAATAGCAGATAATGTATCCCCTTGGCATCCACCCCTCCCCCACCATCTCCATCAGCAGAGGGAATCTGTAGATGCGCGGGGGTGCGTGGCCTGTGTGCCTGCTGCCCGATAAGCTTTCATTCTCAGAGAGCAGTGAATTTTTACACTAAAGTCTCGAATCATTTTGCCCCAATGTTAAGGAACAATTTTCTTACAATCTGTGCAAAAAAAGGCACCCAGATGTTAAAACATTAATGTTGAAATTCTGATTTAAGTACTACATTTTTACAAAAGCAAGGTCTTCTTCCAGTGATACAATTATATTTAGTTTTGTAACTACTTTAAGAAGGTGGGCAAATGTGTACAATTGGAAACCCTGCCAGGTCCAGGACACTCACCTGTGATTCCTTTCTTGGGGAAATAGTCTAGAATTTACTCTGAACATGGCCAATTCCATTTTAGTAGAGCAGGCTGCTTCATCCTTCCCCAGGTGGTAAGTAGCCTGTGCAAACCCCAGGTCTTCAGCTGATGCGTGAGAAGCATGGTTTGACTGAAATCACAAAGGATTGGGTCCATTTCTACTCTTCTAAAATCCGGTTATTTTTAGAGAGTCTCAAAGAGTCAGTGCAAAAGGAGAGTATCTTTCCTTGGATTCTCAAATAGCAACTAGGGCAGTGCCCCCTGCACTGCGCCTCCAAGGGGTGTAATGCATTTCCCTCCAGAGAAAGAGATAAGAATAAGTCACCAACCAAAGAGAAACCAAAATAATTGGGACTAATTAGGAGAAGGTCAATCTAAACTTGGGTAATCTGTGAATTGTTTAATTGGAAAAAACCTAATGAAGCTTTAGGCTTTGGCACTTTTATCTGTGTAGAGTAACTCAGACGGAGGCCACCCAGATCCTTGGGGTGTTGGCTTTAATGAATAAATTAAAAGTATAATTAGCTACTATATCTGTAAGGATGTTTTGGCTGTAAGGAACGGGAAACTTCAAGAGAAGTGGTTTAAACAATCAGGAACGTTTATCAGGCCACCTAACAGAAGGACTTGAGCCTTCCGTGTGGGAGAGGCTCTGGGGTTGGCCCCCTCGAGCCTCGGGGAGTGGCTGGGCACCCCATTCTTCCACTGCCTCCCTCCAAGCCTTCACCTTTGGCCTTGGGCTTGTCTCCTCATGATCTCAAGGTGGCAGTCTCTGCTGTGGCTGGCACACTGAGACATGGGATGCTGGGGAGAGTAGAGAGACTGCACCATTTAAACGGTGAGGAGAGGCTTTCCCAGGGACCCCTGTGAAAGCTGCCGCGTGTCTATGCCTCTCTTGTCCCTAGCCAGGGAGAGGCGATTGACCTCAGGTGGTTTAGCGGAATCAGCCTTTACTTCTCGTGTCTGGAAAGGGATTCAGGCTCCCCTGAAATGTATGAATAGTATTTGAAAAAAGTTTGAATTTTTGATTTTTTTTTTTTTGAGATGGAGTTTTGCTCTTGTTGCCCAGGGTGGAGTACAGTGGCACAATCTTAGCTCACTGCAACCTCCGCCTCCCAGTTCAAGCGATTCTCCTGCCTCAGCCTCCCAAGTAGCTGGAATTACAGGCATGCACCACCATGCCTGACTAATTGTTTGTATTTAGTAGAGACGGTGTTTCACCATGTTAGTCAGGCTGGTTTTGAACTCTGGACCTCAGGTGATTCACCTGCCTCAGCCTCCCAAAGTGCTGGGATTACAGGCATGAGCCAGTGCGCCTGGCTGGATGTTTTTTTTTTTTTTTTTTGGTGAGGAACAACGTAGGGAGTGGCTCTGAGCTAGGCAGCTGTGGCTCTGAGCTAGGCAGCTGCGGCTGTGGGCTAGGCAGCTGTGGCTGTGAGCTAGGCAGCTGTGGCTCTGAGCTAGGCAGCTGTGGCTGTGGGCTAGGCAGCTGTGGCTGTGAGCTAGGCAGCTGTGGCTGTGGGCTAGGCAGCTGTCAGGGTACAGGATGTTTAATCTGTGCCATCTGCCCCTTCTTCATCATAGAAGGAGAGGTCCGTCCTCTTCTACCCATATATCCCCTCCTCCCAGATGCTGGATCCTCTCCCACTCAGAACCTCTCAGGACTGTGTGTCATCAACTGCTTAATAATTTTCTCTCTTTCCTTGGTGTCTTTAGCTTCTCCCATGCCCGAGTCCTTCTGGCTGGCATATGAGCACACTGAAATCACTGTTGTTATGAGTAAAAACAACTCTTTCTTGGTCTCAGTCCTCTTTGAGCGTGTCTGTCTCCCCTCATGCGAGCTGGTCTGCAGGGAGTGGTGTCTCCTCACTTTCTCCATCTTCTCCCCTCTTCTTTATCTCTTCAGGCTTCTGCCCATAGTGGCAAAAAACAGCTCTTCCGCTCTGTGCCACCAAACCCAACACATTCCCCAGTTCTTGTCACACGGGACCTTCACCACCCATGGCGCTCCCGGCCACTCGCTTTTCCTTGCAATGCTCTCTTCCTTTGGCAAGAGAATCTCGTCAAACGAGACTCCTGACTTCCCTTTTGCCTCTGGCCGCTCGTTGTCCTTCTCTTAGGCTTCTGATCATCTCACTGGCCATCAGATGCTGGCGTTCAGCAAGGATGAGGGGTAGGGCATCTTCTCCTCTCACTCTGGATGTCCTCTGTGTGTGATATAAAATTCTGTATCACCCCAGTGTCAGTGTGTGTGTCCTCCAGGAACATATGCACATCTGCTGAATTAACACCTCCTGGAGGTGTTAATTCAGAGTCCTAAGACTCTGAAGCTCAGCAGAGTGAGAACGCAACTCGCGGTCTCCTTCCCCTGTCCTCAAACCTTCTTCTGTGCATGAATGACACCCAGATCCATTAAGACAAAAGAGAAACTGAAGAGGTATTCCTGAGAGTGACCTCTTCAACCCTTCTGTATCCAGATCATCTTGGACTCTGTAGTTTTACCTCCTAAATGTGTCTGGAATCTCTGCCCCCCTCTCTGCCTGTGTTACCATCTCTCTGGTCCCACTTAGCATCCTCTTTTGGTTAGATTGCTGCTGTCACTCCTGCTTTTCATGCACTAACCCCCAGCAACTCTGAAGCTCAGTGCTTCTTCCTGCAACAGGGCTGTGCACACGCTGCTCCATGCGCCAGGCCTGTTTTCCCATCTGTTTTTATGTATTAACATTGTTTCATCCTTCAGATTTTACATTAGTAATCAATTACCAGAGGATGTCTTTGTTGCTTTCCCATATATGTTAAATACTATTACATTCTCTTTCTGTTCCATGTACCTCTCCTTGTAGCACCTGTCACAGTTGTTTCGTTTGTGTGACTATTTAATTAATATCTATCTTCCCTATAAGACTCTCGACTTCTTGATGGCCTTGTTTGTTTGTACTCACAGTCACTTGTGTCTTCTGGCATTGTGGTATTCAGCATGGTGGGTGTCCTCTATATACTTACTGAATAAATGAATGAATCAGTGATTGATATCACATCGACTATTCTTTAAAATAACATGTTTTTGATTGACATTATGTTGATTATTCTTTAAAACAATGTGTTTTTACAAAGCTTATTTTTTTACGTGGTTTGAGCACTCCCCATAGAGTTTTATTCATTGCGACTGCTTTTCTACATAAGCTATAGGAAGATAATGCTCATACAGCCTTGGTCTGAGTTTTCAGAAGGTCTGAGGTCTGGGATGATGGGGTCTGCCATACTGAAGACATACCTACACGTCTGCCTCGCCACGGAACACTGTTCTTGCACATTCAAGGTCAGCTGGCAGGAGCTGTTGGGTCTTTATGGCTCATTACTAATGGCAGTTCTTTTTCTCTGGTCACACAGTGAGAATTCACTTCTCTACCCACTGTGACTCAGGGTGGCCATGCCACCTGCCTTCCCTGATGACAGGTGAGTGGTTCCAGGAAGGTGCATGAAGAGCCAGTGTGTGATTTCCCACACCGCATCTTCTCTTCCTTTGCAGTCAGGAAACAGGAGGCGCCGGGGCCTCCATCAGTGGGTTACCTGAGTGGCTGTGTGGACGGGACACCCCCTGGCCAGCTGGACGCATGTGCAGCACCCACACTGCATCTTCTCTTCCTTTGCAGTCAGGAAACAGGAGGTGCCGGGGCCTCCATCAGTGGGTTTCCTGAGTGGCTGTGTGGACGGGACTCCTCCCGGCCAGCTGCCACGCATGTGCAGCACGCATACTTGGTTGGCTTGTTATTGCAGCCTCATCAGCCTGTCCTGACTGCTACAGAAATATAAAGGAAGTTGGTCCTGGAGAGTCTTTTCTTTGGTCACAGAACCACATGCTTCTCCCCAAGAGCAGGGAGAGGCTCCAGGACACAGATTAGGACAGATCCTTGTCTTCTGCCAGTGTGCCATGAAAACTAGGAAATAACCATGGAGAGTGAGAACCCACTGCTATGTGAGGAGTGAGGCCAGGCAGGCTGTGGAGGGCGTCTGCTGACCAGGGAGCAGAAGGCCCTGGGTGGGGTCCTCACGGTGTCCCAAGAATTACAAAAGCACCTGCTGACCAGAGGTCTCTGGAGCGCCCACGCCACTCCTTAGGAGAAAGAGGTTTCTCCAGCAATTTTACCAAGCAGGTTGACATTTTCTTGGTGGAGCCAAACACAAAAATGCAGAGTGGATGCCATTCTGTATCTGGAGAAACTGCAGTGACTTCCCCAGCTCTACCCATAGAAGTGGTCTAGAAGGTCGCACTATTTCACGTGCTCTCTGATTTTTTTAAAGGAGGTCCACATAAGTAGTTGATAAAATGCGGTGTATTTTCTCCCCAGAGACAAGCTGAGATAGTTAAAGAAGATGAAGAGATACATGAGAACACCCCTGATTTTGAGGGCAACAAGGTGAGTTCATTTTATTTTGTGTTTAATGGCTTGGATCTAAGGCACTTTGAACGGAGCCACGTTTGGTGGTGAAAGGATCTGAGATCACAAGTCGGTTCCAAAACACAAGCCAGCACGGAATCGGAAGCGAGTGCATTTCGCAGGCAGCCATGGACACGATCGGGTTTCCTGTGCCAGTCAATTACATGAGTCATTTTAATCACATCTACACTCGTCCTAATTACTTTCTGCCCTACTTCCAGTCACAAACCTAAAAACTTTTCCCCCAGCAAGTTTCAAGATGTACTTTTAGCTGGGAACGTCCAGGGAGGTGAAGGAAGGCAGCAGGTGTGCAGGTGGCTGTGTGGAGTGGACACCTGGGGTGCTGACTGGCGTAGTTTGTGGTGTGGTGTCAGTAGCTGGTCCCGCCGGGGAGCACGAGGGTGAGGGCGCGTGGTGCCTGTGTGCAGATGGCAGTGGAAGCCAGCGCAGGACGCTTGGCAGTGTGGGTTCTTGCTCGGTCTTCTTCCTATCTGGATGTCCTGGAAACTTCCTCCATGCAGGGAGCGTGTGTCTGTGGTCCTCTATGAGATTATGCAACTTATCGTCCACATAAAATGTGTGTATCTGGAAAACAGAATTTACTTTAAATGTATCATTTTTAGCTAAGAAGTGGACTTTGATGACTTTGTTTTCAGAATTCTGTCTGTGGATCTTTATTTTTGTTTCAAGGTAGTCTCTTGTTTTTAAAAGTTTGGCGGCAGTCAGGAAGCTGTGTAAATTGATCATCACACAGGAGGCTGTGTAATGAGCTCCCGGATTCATTAAGTCTGGGAGTTGCAGTCTGATTTATCCTCCAGAGCTGTAAACAGGCGGGGACACTCGCAGCCTTGCCAGGAGTCACTTTTTTTGCTCTTAAACTTGCCCTGCAGCTTCCTGGCTGCCACCTTGAAGAAAGGGGAGGAGTGACCCCTAGGGAGCTTGTGCCAGGGTGCTGGAGCCACGCAGGTCACCCCCGGCGCTTGACACAACTTGGAACAGGTGTTTGTTGGAAGGGATATGGGTCCTCAGGAAGTTAGTTCAGGTTTTTTAGAAAACACCAAAGCAGCTTCTGATCTAAAACAGGCAGTCAAACAGAATACACTTGTAAAACAGCTCATTCTTCTTTATATTCCTGGATAATTGTGGAAAGGTATCCTGTCTTTATCTGGATGAGTAGGGAAGACTGTCAGACGAAGAGCAAAGACAGTTTTTTATTTCTTTGGCACCCTCCGTCGAGGGTAAGAGTGTGTTCTGAGAGCAGGAGTGAGAGTGCAGACATTTGTCTTAGAGCATTAGGCTAAGAGGGGCAAACAAGCCACTGGCTTACCTTGCTTACCCTCAAGGAGAGGGTGCTATTATGTGAATGGCATATTTCAATAGCGATATAATCCAGGCCTTCTGACTGCAGTGAGTTTGTGCTGTCTCCTGAATCCCTTGTGCACACTGGTAGTTGAATTTGTCATCTGTGCTTAACTGATTTGTTACGGAAATCTACTCAGGCTGCTGGGGGGATCCATGCGTATTAGTGACTTGATAACAGCCAGTAGCAGATTTAATTTCTTAGAGTGAATCAAAATGTCTTTCTTAATGTAAGCACTATCACTGGAATTCAATGGCAAACCCAAGCACCTAGTCCCCAGGTATCCGGGCCAAGGATCTAAAAGGTGATAGGGACAGCCATACCTTGGTTCTCTTGCCTGAACATTAATGACGGGAGACAGGACAGGGAGGGCTGGGGAGCAAACGAAGGCATCCCGAGCTTCACCGTGCACCAGGCACTGCGCAGCCATTCCCACATACCCAGCCCTGTCTCCACTGCACAGTCGATCTTTAAGGAAGGCAGAATAAACAAGATTAAAAACAATGAGATGGGGAGTTTAGGTAGCTTGTCGGCGTCACGCAGGAGGTGATGGGGCTTGGATTTGAAGCTCGTTTTGAGCGATTCCAAAGGCTGTGTTTTCTTCTTCCAGTGAACCATGCTGGTTATTTATATATAACTTCCCGGAAGAGGTATTTCCTGTATCAGCCTTCACACTGTGTCCCTCGTAGATACCGTTGCTTCGCTGGCGTCACCTACTGCTTCAGGGGGTGCCGGGTGGCTCAAGTGTTTCAGTTCTAACAGCTCAGTCTTTGCTTCTAACATGACTGAAACAAAACTTTGTTGATGTGAAGCAACCCATGGGGTTGAAGGTAATTGGCCCTAAAATTTGGCCCACGTTTTTGAGGGCTCAAAAAGAGCAAGCGTTTTATATGCATTATACTAGCTGTAATAACAATTAAAAAGAAGCAGGACTCAATTAGCCCTTCCTGGCCAATAGGCCACGGTGAGCTAACCCTGCTCTCAATGAACTATAGTTCACTTGGCATTTCATTTATACATTCATTTGACAAATTAATCATATGACATTTATTTGATATTGATGATATTAAAAATTTTAGGCATATGATTGCCGGCTTGACCTCCTCAAAGACCGGGATTGTGTCCTGTCAACTTATGTATCATTCAGTGTCTTATATACAGTAGGTGTTTAATAAATATCTGCAGATTTGCTTTCAGTTGCCTATGATGAAGTTACTTAAATATGTAATCCTGGAGTAAAATGCTAATTACCTTGCAAAGTTGTAAGAAGACATATTATAAACTTTATTTATAAATATGTATTGTTCAGGCACAGTGGCTCATGCCTGTAATCCTGGCAATTTGGGCGGCTAATGCAGGAGGATTGCTTGAAGCCAGGAGTTTGAGAACAGCCTGAGAAACATAGTGAGACCCTGTTTCTACAAAAAATTAGTGAAATAAAAAAAGGTAGCCAGGTGCAGTGGTGTGCACCTGTAGTCCCAGCTCCCTGGGAGGCTGAGGTGAGAGGATTGCTTGGGCCCAGGAGGTTGAGGCTGCAGTGAGTTACAATTGTGCCACTCCAGCCTGGGTGACAGAGAGAGACTCTGTCTGGAAAGAAAAACAACAACAATTACTACTATATATAGAAAAGATTTCTGATGCTTGATCACAAACGTTATTTTTGTGGTAGAATACAAATGATTTTTGTGGTAACATATAAATACAATTTGCCATTTAACCATTTTCAACGTGCAGTTCAGCGGCATTAATCACGTTCTCCGTGTTGCACAGTCACGGCCATGGTCTGGTTCCAGCACCTTTTCATCCCCTCACACCGAAACTCTGTGCCAGCTCCCTGTCCTGCGCTAACTCCCCGTTCCTTGCTTTGCCTAGCCCCAACTGTGTTGTCATTTGAAGCACTTAAAACAATCCCGGCCTGAAGGAGCTGTTCAGATGCAAGTATTATGATGGGATCTTCCTCACGCCACAGCTCAGGGTGCATTCATTTTATAATTATGTATGTCAATAGCATAGAAGTGGGAGCAATCAAAATCAAAAGCAAAAATAGAACTGTGTTTTTGGATGACACTTCCTCATCCTCAGAATATTTTAAACATGTTAATTATACAATCACTACAATTCTGACAATATTGGGCACTGTAATAACATTTTTCATCCTTAAAGATGGAATGTTATTAACATTGGAACACTGGAATTTTCTTCAGTTCTTTTTTTTTTTTCCGAGACGGAGTCTTGCTCTGTCGCCCAGGCTGGAGTGCAGTGGTGCTATCTCGGCTCACTGCAAGCTCCGCCTCCTGGGTTCACGCCATTCTCCTGCCTCAGCCTCCCGAGTAGCTGGGACTACAGGCACCTGCCACCACACCTGGCCAATTTTTTGTGTTTTTAGTAGAGACGGGGTTTCACCGTGATAGCCAGGTTGGTCTCAATCTCCTGACCTCACGATCCACCCACCTTAGCCTCCCAAAGTGCTGGGATTACAGGCGTGAGCCACCGCACCTGGCCTTCTCCAGTTCTTAGTGCTTGATTTGTTTGGACTCATTGGTTTTAAAACATCTTATGTGCAAGCAGCACTTTTTAATTTACGCTACCTGCAAAGTTTGTAAAGCAATGCGTAATGGTTTTGAAAAGGTTCAATCCCTTTCCAAAGCAAGATGGAAAGTATGAATGGCAATGCCAAAAAATGTATCCACAGGCCACGTGCTCAGGGCTCTCTCCAAGGATGACACGAGCTTCCTATCCTTGGAAGTATCTCCGTGCGGTCTGTAGCCAGCTCTGGAGGGATGCTTTAGAGAAGGGTTATGCATAGGAGTGGTCGGGTATTGTGTGACTCAGGTTTTTCTCTGATTCTCAATTATCGACCTTTCAAATAGTATTTAGGTGTTTCATACTTTTGAAAAAGCTGTAAAAAAATTTCATGGGTAATTTTGTGTATTCAATAAAGAGAGAGAGGGACAGGAAGAGGGAGTGGGAGATGGACTCTGATTTGGGGTTATGATTTTCTCTTCCTCCAAGAGCATCCTGTGCATGTTCTGGCCTCTCCGGAGCTGTGCCTGATGCCTGCTGCACCTCTGCCTTTCCAGCTCTCACCCACTTCCAGGGCTCACTGCAGAGCCAGCCTCGTCCTTACGGCTCTCTGGATCCTTCTTCCCCAGGGAGCATCTCTTCCTCCACTAACCTCCACTAGTATTTTGTTTGTCCTTCCTACGCCGTCCAAAGCACAGTTTGGCTTTAATTAGAGCTGTTTGTGTACGTCTACTGTCTCTTCTGAGTGACTTACATTTCCTGAAGGAAGAGTCTCAACTTAATTCATTTTGGTGTCATCGTTAGTGCCTTTCATATCACCTTGCACACAGGAGTAACTGATCTTGAGCTTGATAGAGACTCTGGAAGATATTAGGTGACCAGTGTGTGGCAGTGGAGGTAGCGTGGGGCATCGCAAGGCCTCTGGCCTGAGGCCAGAGTGTGGCCAAGCAGGAGCTGAGCGTGGCCCCAGTAGAGGGGACTAAAGATGAAGGTGGATATTCAGTGAGTCTCAAAAGGCTATATCAGAAGAAGTAATTATCTCCAAAGCCTTAGTGTTTATCTACATGAAAATCAAACTTTTCTCTTTGGAAAATTTCATAAAGTTAAAAGCTAAACAAAATAAGGAAGAAAATATTTGCAATACAAATCAAATTTTCTTGATTTACACAAGTCTCATAAATCATTAACACAAAGCCCAATAAAAAGAAAGGCAAATAAGACAAACAGGAAATTCACAAAGAAGAATACAAATTTCCAAAAGACATAAGGAAATATGTCCATATCATTCCTAATTAAAGAAATGCAAATAATAAAAATGAGGTTTTTTTGTTGTTAAATCAGATTGACAATGTCCAGTGCTTAATAAATCCAGATTAGGGATTTGTTTTACAACATTCCTCTTGCAGATAATTGAATGCTATATTTTTATGTTAATATGGATGCAGAAAAGTAGCAATACTTCTTATTAGGGTCATGTATAAATCAATGCAGCCCTTTGGAAAAGAGTTTTTGCTCTTTCTATTAAAATTAAATCTGCACTTTTTTTAAACCATTATCATAGCTAGGAATATCTTCTGCACCTTTTTAAACCATTATTATGATAGCCAGGAATATTTTACAAATATATTAATTAACAACTATTAATATTTGTTATATTAAGATTCAATAAAGAGAGAGAGGGACAGGAAGAGAGAGAGGGAGATTGACTCTGATTTTGGGGTGATGATTTTCTCTTCCTCCAAGAGCATCCTATGCATGTTATATTAATATAACAAATATTAATATATTACAATATATTAATGACTATTAATAGAAACAAATGCAATGTTCATCCACAGGGTTGGTTGATTAACTTATGTTTTACCAATAGAATGGAATACAATACAGCTGTGAAAATAATTAGATAGACTCATATAACAGAAGGATGGGAGCTCCAAGATGTTATATTAAGTGAAAAAAAATCAAAGTGCAACAGAGAATACAGGTATGACATGCGCCTTTTGCATAAGAATGATCAAAAAGATGTACATAAAAACAAAGAATTTAGAATGGGAAACTAAATGGAAGGAAGTAGGAGGAACAGAGCAGTGAGTCGGTAGTGAGGATGAGGCTTGAGGCTTTACACCAAGCTCCTGAATGATGTTTATGAGAAAGAATTTGACCTCCCTGAGAAGCTGAGTAGAGGTGGGGGAGATTAAGGATTTATTTTACAACATCCTTCTTGCGATAGTTGATTCCTATATTTATTTTTTCATACTAGGATAAAGAAGATGCAAGGCTTTGTGAAGACGTTGAAAGAAAGGTTTGTATCAACAACAAATGCTGTAGTTTTGCGTTTTCTATTCTGAAGACAGACCTAACAAGAGAATCCACGGATCCCCAAATCTTCTCAGGTGCTTTTTAGGAATGTAACTTTTATGCCTCTGTCATACACCGTAGCTCTGTTTTCCAGAGTTAGAAAACAAACCTGGAGGAAAAGAAGCATAATCACGGCCTTTCACATGGGTGGATGGATCCTCAGGAAAGGCAAATAAGAACCAGGAGTAAAAAGCTCCCTAGGGCAGCGTGTGGCTGGCGTCTGAAGGTGCAGCTTTTATGATTGCCTGGAAAACCTGGAAAACACGTTTGAATTATCTGGCAGCTACACCTGTAGTCACTCACTTAGGTTTTCCAGGCAGTCATAAAAGCTGCACCTTCAGACGCCAGCCATGAAGCTAAGGATGGATGTGCTTGCCTGGCGAGAGCAAGGGAGTGGGGGGCTCACAGCCCTTGGGAAAGCGGATGTGTAGCTGGGCCGGGAACCCCACCTGGCAGCGGAAGGTGCTTCCCCCTAGAAGCGCTGCTCTCCCTGCTGTCAGCAATAGCTCTGTCCTCAGCAGGACTGAGTTCTCATCCTGAGTTGGTAGATGACTAAGTGATGACAGTGATTTTTGTCTGAATGTGTCAAGTTTCATTTATTTAGTCTTTAGTTTTCCTAGACACCTCAGCACTCCGCAAAGGACGTGAGCCCTGAGTGATGACACTTGGGGAGGTTAACCTAACTGAAGCCAGTGTCTGCACACCTTGAGGACTTGAATCAGCTCTGCCTGGCCTTGGCTGCTCCAGTACCTGCCGGATGTGTGGCTTCGGGAACACTCCTTAAAACCTGATTGCCTCAGTTTCCTCCTCTATTCAAAGTTTGTCTGTCCAATTGTTTATAACAAAATCAACCTCCAGGAGAGAATATGTGTAAAGTCTGCTTAGCGTTACTACTTTTATTCTTATTGTTAAAAATAGCTGACTTGCACAAATATTCCTGACCATATTATGGGGGAGGGGAACACGTGTGAGCTGCGTATTGCATATGCACAGAGCCTCTGGTGTGGATGTGTCCCACCGAGCACTGAGCCTCCCATGCAGATGTGTCCCGCCTGTGCACAGGGCCTCTCGTGTGGGTGTGTCCCGCCTGTGCACGGAGCCTCTCGTGTGGGTGTGTCCCGCCTGTGCATGGAGCCTCTGGTGTGGGTGTCCCGCCTGTGCATGGAGCCTCTCGTGTGGGTGTGTCCCGCCTGTGCAGGGAACCTCTTATGTGGATGTTTCCCACCCCCGCCCTCCACGTGCAGTGAACCTCTCCTGCAGATGTGTCCTGCCTGTGCACGGAGCCTCTGGTGTGCGTGTGTCCGGCCTGTGCACGGAGCCTCTGGTGCGGGTGTGTCCTGCCTGTGCACAGGGCCTCTCGTGTGGGTGTGTCCTGCCTGTGCACGGAGCCTCTCGTGTGGGTGTGTCCCGCCTGTGCACAGAGCCTCTGGTGCGGGTGTGTCCCGCCTGTGCACGGAGCCTCTCGTGTGGATGTGCAGGCAGCCTTGTGGCTGGAGGAGCGCTAAATTCCTGTTTTAGCTTTTCCACTAACTTGCTAGGTGTCCTTTGTTAAGTAACTCGATTGAATCAATCAACAAGCATTTTACATGTTTATAGGTTTACTTACTTTTCAAGAATCAATGAGGCAATGGATTGGAAAGTTCCTGAAAAGTATAACATATCTATGTTTAAAATGGTGTTTATATTATTTGTTCTTGAGTTAGATAATGAAAGTTTTTGTTCCTCAGCTTGAAATTAGACACTTGGTTTTCCCCACTCTTAACTCCCTTGTTGAAATCAGTGTAATCCATTTGTTATGTGGCATTCCATCCTCTGGAACTCTCTGCAGCCAACCTAAGTGCACGTGACTGGGAAAACTAATGTGTATTCATAGTGATGTCCCTGAAGGAAAATAATATCTGGTTTGAATGTCAAGTAATTCTTTGGAGCATTTATCACTTGTTTGGCACACAGGTTACTCTTTTAAAGGGAATATTTTACCAAACATAATGGAATGAAAAGAATGCAAATTGGGCCGCATGCAAACTGTGCGCAAATAGTTTCATTTCTCTGACCCTCGGTTTCCTTATCTGTGAAAATGAGATAATTTCCAACTTGTGAAATGAGTGTAAAGATTAGAAGTATTTAAAAGTGACTTTTCCTTACTCAGTGGTCGGGGATAAACGCTGTCTACTGTTGTTACTGTTATTCTCTAATATAATCATGACTCCAATGGAGGTCTAAAGTCTTTGAAAGAAGGAATGAGATTTTACTCACATTTGCCCTTTTCTCAGCATCGGGCATGCACAATGCCTTACTTACAGTCAACATTAACTGTATTTTTAAATGAAATTTTCTCCTTTGATACCTCACACTAGTTTTAAAATTAAGAATACTTTGTTAAACTATAAACAATTTATGTTGGTTGTAGACTTATTAGAAAATGCAGATAAGAAAAAAATGAGAAAGTGAAAACCCTGAATTCCTCTGCTCAGAGTCTGTTCTCACTTTTGTGCATGTTCTTCAGGACTGTTTTCCATTTTAAATTTACTTTTTGTGTAGAGTATTAAGAAGGTTGAAACTTGTCAAATAATAGAAAATTCTATCTTAAGAAATACTATGAATCAGTATTGAGGATATTTTCAACATCTTAGGTTTTTTTCTCAGTATACTTCAGAATATTGGTTTTATTTATTTGAAATAGATTTAAACGTTTTTGAGCAGAGCTGCCATTCACTTTAAAAACAGCAACAACAAAACAACAGGCATCATGTACTTACAAGGAATTTTTCCAGATCTATGTTGCAAGTGTTGCTTCCTGGATGTCATCTGCTCTGAATATTTGATCTCAAATCAGAATTTAAAAAGCAAGTTTTATTTTTTCTTCTGAACAAATATTCAATTTGATTTCTCACTGGCTATTTTTTTTAACGATAGTGACAAATAGATTTAAGAGAAGAAAAGTAAACAGATTGAATAATTATCCACTAACAGATTTTAAAACGTAAACTACAATCTTAAATCATGAATCTAAATGTTGAACTATCCTACTTCCATCCTGTATTGGACAGATAGTAACTTTCTGAAATATAACACCCACAAAGAGCATTCAGAATACACCGGGTGTGTAGTTTGCTGTTTTCATTTTGTGTTTTTGCACCATAGATTATAATATGAACATATCGGTCACTTCCGACAGCCAAGCAGCACGACAGGATGCCATAGTGACAAGTTCCAGGTGCAACGTGTATAAGAAGATATTGTGACATTTTTTCCCCCAAAGGCTTCAGAAATCAAGTATAATTTTGATCAACAATAAATGTGCTATTAGTTAAAAAAAAAAAGTACCTAACATAAGATTTTTAGTATTTGTAGTCATCGATTTGTGACATGGTCTATCTGGGTGCACTTTGTAAGTTTCAGGACAATGTTATGCATGATCGTATCAAAGCAAAGTCCTTTCAAATGCATGTTGGAGGCAACATTCACAGCCTGTTAACATCCTTTGTTAAACGTTTTTCTTCCTTTCTTCCGTTTCCCTTTCTTCCTTCCTTCCCTCCCTTCCTTCCCTCCCTTCCTCCCTTCCTCCCTCCCTCCCTTCCTCCCTTCCTCCCTCCCTTCCTCCCTTCCTCCCTTCCTCCCTCCCTTCCTCCCTTCCTTCCCTCCCTTCCTCCCTTCCTCCCTCCCTTCCTCCCTTCCTCCCTCCCTTCCTCCCTTCCTCCCTTCCTTCCCTCCCTTCCTCCCTTCCTCCCTTCCTTCCTCCCTTCCTCCCTTCCTCCCTTCCTTCCTCCCTTCCTCCCTTCCTCCCTTCCTCCCTCCCTTCCTCCCTTCCTTCCCTCCCTTCCTCCCTTCCTCCCTCCCTTCCTCCCTTCCTCCCTCCCTTCCTCCCTTCCTCCCTTCCTCCCTCCCTCCCTCCCTCCCTTCCTCCCTTCCTTCCTCCCTTCCTTCCTCCCTTCCTCCCTTCCTTCCCTCCCTTCCTCCCTTCCTCCCTCCCTTCCTCCCTTCCTTCCCTCCCTTCCTCCCTTCCTCCCTCCCTTCCTCCCTTCCTTCCCTCCCTTCCTCCCTTCCTCCCTTCCTTCCTCCCTTCCTCCCTTCCTCCCTTCCTCCCTTCCTCCCTCCCTTCCTCCCTTCCTTCCCTCCCTTCCTCCCTTCCTTCCTCCCTTCCTCCCTTCCTCCCTTCCTCCCTCCCTTCCTCCCTTCCTTCCCTCCCTTCCTCCCTTCCTCCCTCCCTTCCTCCCTTCCTTCCCTCCCTTCCTCCCTTCCTCCCTCCCTTCCTCCCTTCCTCCCTCCCTCCCTCCCTTCCTTCCCTCCCTTCCTCCCTTCCTCCCTCCCTTCCTCCCTTCCTTCCTCCCTTCCTCCCTTCCTCCCTTCCTTCCTCCCTCCCTTCCTCCCTTCCTTCCTCCCTTCCTCCCTTCCTTCCTCCCTCCCTTCCTCCCTTCCTCCCTTCCTCCCTTCCTCCCTTCCTCCCTCCCTTCCTCCCTTCCTTCCTCCCTTCCTCCCTTCCTCCCTTCCTGCCTTCCCTCCCTCCCCCAAACCCTCCCTCTCTCCCCCCAACACTCCCTCTCTCTCTCTCTCTTTTTCTGAGACAGGGTCTCCCTCTGTCACCTGCAAGCTCCGCCTCCCACGTTCAAAAGATCTCATGCTTCAGCTAACTGAGTAGCTGGGATTACAGGCATGGCACGCGTGCCACCATACCCAGCTAATTTTTTTTTTTTTTGTATTTTTAGTAGAGAAGGGTTTCACCATGTTGTCCAGGCTGATCTTGAACTCCTGACCTCAAGTGATCCACCCACCTCAGCCTCCCAAAGTGCTGGGATTACAGACGTGAGCCACTCTGCCTGGCCAAATGTTTTCAATGTGATAGAAAAATAGTGGGTTTTGTCTGCCTTTGAAACATTTATATTTTAGCCCATTGGAGAAACAAGAGTGAAAAACTGCCAAGCACCACACAAAACTCCACGTGGAATCCAGAGGCCTTTTTCCTGCCCTATTTCCAGACTTCCTTTGAACTGAGGACTGGCTCCTGTGCTTCTCTTGAAGAAATGCCTTACAGTAAATAGTACCAATTGTCATCATTGCTCAACTTTATACTGTATTTATTTATATTTATGACTTGATCTTTCACTCTTTTTCTAATGCCATGCCTCTAATTGTTCTGTGAGTCACCTGTCTCAAGAAACAATTACTCATTCTGGTCATCTGTTAATGCTCTCATCCTTCAGGAAGCATGCTATTATAATCATGTCATTTTCAAATACTTTGCCTTTTTCCAATTATCCCCCAAGTTATTTTGTGTTTGCATTCAACTTTTCAACAACTCTCCATTGGATGGTTAATTTTTTCCTACTAAATGCTCCCTTTATGTGTGGAGCACATCTGCTTATATGTCTCCTTCTTTCCTGTCCGGGGGTACTGATTGCTCAGAATTTCTTAACTAACTAAGCCTGGGCATTCTAGGGTTAAAGAAAGAGAGATTTGATCCTCTTGTGGCTTTTAGGCTTTGGTGTTTCATGTTTTTGAAAACTAGGAAATGTTTGACTTTGGGTGGAATCATAATGACAAGAACATAAGAAAATAGAACATAGTGGGTAACTTCATAACAGTGGTTATAGAACAGGAATTATCTATGATTGATTAATGTTGTGTGCTGTTGCATGCTTATTTTCTTACAACAAAAAAAGAGTCATGTCTATTTTGCTTTTTAGTCTTCTTGTCTTTATGACTGTACCTCAAATCATAGTGTGCTTACAAATTCATTGAGGATTGAAATCCACCAGACTGACGAAGGGTCTTGAAGGAGATAGGTCTTCCCAAGGAGGCTCTCGTGCTTCAGGTGCTCTACAGAAGCTGAGAAACTGTGCGCCTTCTGCCAGTGTTTACCCAGAATGCCCCAGATGAGAGCAGGTGAAAAAAGTGAGTAGTTGATGTGCTACTAGCTATTAGACAAGTGATAAAACAGTGCAGCCTCTTTAAATGATCAAAGTGGTGGTTTATATCAATTGACATAAATAATATTTAAGTGATTTGACATGCTTAAGACATGCTAAGCTCAGAACGTCAGCCATTTTCCATCGCCTGCAGCTACTGATGAAAACACCATTTCAGCATCTTACTGAAGTGAAATGCATCCACAGATCCATAACAATCATTTCCTCTCCTTGTGTGCTTTCTCAGTCAATCAGTGGAGGGTTTTCATTTAATTAACATTGCCAGAAATGCCAATAAAACCAGGATCCAGCATTATCTCTGACTCAGGATTTTTGCAACAAAATGACAATGGCATTGATTCATTAATTGATTTTTAAAATTAATCGCCTGCCCAGTATCTTTACTGTTTTTTCTCTTTATTATGTTGATACTACTCCATCACCACAGCTAAGTCTTTTATTGCTTCTCTAAGAGACAAGGTCAATAGCGATCAACATTGGAGTCTCAAAAGTGAAGTGTAAGGTCATTAGTAATGCTAAGTGGTGTCGTGGTGAAATATTAAGCAATGAAACTTTTAGAAAATTATGTGGTTCTAGGCCGGGCGCGGTGGCTCATGCCTGTAATCCTAGCACTTTGGGAGGCCAAGGAGGACAGATCACGAGGTCAGGAGATCGAGACCATCCTGGCTAACACGGCGAAACCCCGTCTCTACTAAAAATATAAAAAAATGAGCCAGGTGTGGTGGTGGGCACCTGTAGTCCCAGCTACTCGGGAGGCTGAGGCAGGAGAATGGCGTGAACCCGTGGGGCAGAGCTTGCAGGAGCCGAGATCGCACCACTGCACTCCAGCCTGGGCCACAGAGTGAGACTCTGTCTCAAAAAAAAAGAAAATTTTGTGGTTCTAGAAGTAGAAAGCTTGTATCCCTCTATACATAGGAGATTCATTTGGACTCAAATAATAGGAGAAAGATTTTCACTTAAAAACAGAAAAGATTCTCTGGGCAGTGCTCTTCATGAATAAAACACAGGGTATTGCATTGGCATTTTATAAGAGGCAGTCACGGATGAACCAATCGCCTTTTCGTGTGGTGGGCTCCACTCTTCATTAATCAAACACAAGGTATTGCATTGGCGTTTTATAAGAGACAGTCATGGATGGACCAATCGCCTTTTCGTGTGGTGGGCTCCATGGAAGCAGTTTTGTTGTATTCACGACAATTTTAGAAATCACAACTAGCGTCCTGAAGAAGGAAATGAAATGGTTCCAGTCTAGCCTGGAGAAGTAGCAAGTGAACAAAGATCAGCGGATGCAGGTCAGTTTTCACCGCCTTGCCTTCCATCTTGGAAGCTTCCCTACTTTCCTCCTGGTTGCTAGGCTGAGGACTCAAATTCTCATCCTCTTTCCCTCTCCCCAGTGGACTCGGATTTGCTTCCCAGCTCCCCCGGGGGCCTGATGACCCTCACACCTCTCCAGCACTGTGTTGTTTGCAGTGGCCTGGGTGCCATGCCAAGGCTGGGCCAGCACTCTTCCTCCCCTCCCGCTGGCAGAATGTCTTCTCCTCTAAGCCACCCTGTGGGCAGAGTGCAGGATCCAGGCAGTACTCTCATGACACACCGCCACAGGGCATTCTGTGTCCCTCTGGTATATTCAAACTTATTTTTGACCTTGACAGTGAAAAGGAAAGGAGATGAGATGAAGCTGGGTGTTCAGGGAGCACCCAATTCCTCAGTAGCCTTTGGCCATTCATTTATTAGTTCATTTTTTTAAATTCACCAGTTATCCACAATATTATCTGTTACAGAAAATTGGTTTTAAGCAGATAGACAAAATTCTTACTTTGGGACATCTGCTATGACATAGACAAAGAACAGTGATGGGATTTTGCTGTGAGCAAACTCTTAATTAAAAGAGTCAGTGTAGGTATCTCCCGTGGGGTTAGAGGACATTAAAGTAGTTCATAGAACTTGATGCCTGCCTTGTAACGCCTAAGCAGCAGGAATGGGCCCTGGAGAAAACAGAAACAGTGCCTGCTAGTTCAGCCGGATGGTCTTCTCTGAGCTGTGCATCCAGCCCCTGGTGTCTGGGGCTTCAGATTCCATTTCTGTTCTCCACGAGTGGCCCCTTGTCCTACTTCTGTTGGCCTCAGGTTGGCAGGTGTTTATTAAAATATGACCACATAATGCACAAGCCATTGTAGTCACAAAAGGAAAGTATTTTATTTGTATTTACTTGGTTTTCCCCATGAGTTACAGAGATGCTCTCTGTAACTTTTAAAATATATGAATTATTTCAAATTATAATTATATATATAGTCAATTTACGATGTTTCTGCAAGGTACCAGACAAGCTGGAGTTTAGGTTGTGGTAACATAGACCTGGTTGTAAATATAAATTTTGGACACAAAAAGTAACATTTCAAATTTTCATTTCTGGGAAGGCTTAATGAGAAATCCTTATCGGCTGCCTACACCACACTCTGTGAGGGTACTTTTAGGGGAATTTATTACTTGGTTACCCTAAATTGACAGCCATATTTTGGAGAAAAATGTGTCTTCTCCGATGAGTAATTTAAGGAAAGAAAATCAAACGTGAAGAGGAAAGGGACTTGAAAGTCCACAGGCACTTTGAATTGACAAATGAGATTGTTCAGGGGCCTTTTTTCTTCATATCTTCAGGGAACCTGGCAGCTTTTCCCCAAGACAAAGCCAATGTGAGAAGCAGCTGGGAGTTTTAACTCAGAACTGAGATTCACCGTTCAGAGTACATGGAGATTCCATCCATAAGGTCGTATAATTTCCGTTCAAGGCAAGGCATTTGTTTCTCGTTTGTTCATCTTCAGGATTTGTCTTTATTGATCTTTGAAGGAGGGGTATCCACGGCGTTGCAAAAAAGAGGTCCATAAATACAAACTCGCATTTGCTGTTTGTAAATAGAATGAAAAGAAAAAGACAGGCCTTAAAAAAAGTTGTAGTATACCCAAACGCAAATTTACACCTTGATTTACACTTAAGAATACATTTCACAAATTGGTAAATATTGTAGGCACAGATTGCATATGAACTTGACAAGCCGTCTGTATACTTGGGATGGACGAAAATGCTCCTAAACATCCTTCAGTGCCGCCTTCTGCATCTGAAGCCTGTGCAGCATTCTTGCCACATGACTTTGTCACTGCTGTCCAAATGTGTGTCACATACTCTGTGCACCTGCAGCTGACAAATGCGCCTGTGCCAGATGGCCTGGCTCCCTGTCCTGCCGTCCATCAGCAGAATGGACTGAGTCTGTGGGATCTTATAATTCTGAGCCAGAAACACCACTGGAAATTATTCCTCTCCAGTGCTTTTGTATGAATGGAGGGGAAATGGAAGTGTCTCTTTGCTAATATCAATACTGTAATTTAAAAATGTTCAGTCATTTCTCTGTTACAATAGAAATGTTTTAAATGAATTCCAAATAGCAGGCATCCAGTGTCTATCAGGCACGCCACACTCTATGCCAGGTTCAGACACAGATGCAGCAAGGTGTAGACCAGGTCACTGCGTCTAGGCTGCTGTGCTCCTCAGAGACAAGAGGCCGTGCAGAAAGGTGGTGGGTGTGGGGGCAGAGGCCAGGTCATGGGCAAGGGGGCTTGAAGCATGTTTTTAATGCAGTCTTTCTATTTTTGCTTGTGATGTATAAAAATCTCACATAAATATGTACTTGAAAAAGAGAGGAATATTTGAATAGACTTTGTTGATAATTGTGGATATTCTTTGGTACTACACCAAAACTTGACAAGTGATAGTTTCTTAAAGGTTAGTTACAATGTGGAATCAGAACCCATATCAATGAACTTTTTATTCCCTGCTACATTAAAATCTATTGTTATATTCTGCACTTTGAATGCATTTTTACCCATGCAGCATTTTACAACATGATGCATTGGTCATTTGGAAAATATTGGTTCATTGAGTTATGCAAATGTTCAATGAGTTATGCAAATGTATGACACATTTAATTATACAATACTTAAAAAATCACATGCATTAATATTTTCATCAACATCTTTAGAAAAGACTTTTAGTATTGTGACACTGTCAAACACATGTGCATGTTTTGCAAATTTGAAGTTTTTTATTATTATTTTTAAATTTATTTATTATTATTATACTTTAAGTTTTAGGGTACATGTGCACAATGTGCAGGTTAGTTACATATGTATACATGTGCCATGCTGGTGCGCTGCACCCATTAACTCGTCATCTAGCATTAGGTATATCTCCCAATGCTATCCCTCCCTGCTCCCCCCACCCCACAACAGTCCCCAGAGTATGATGTTCCCCTTCCTGTGTCCATGTGTTCTCATTGCTCAATTCCCACCTATGAGTGAGAATATGCGGTGTTTGGTTTTTTGTTCTTGCGATAGTTTACTGAGAATGATGATTTCCAATTTCATCCATGTCCCTACAAAGGACATGAACTCATCCTTTTTTATGGCTGCATAGTATTGCATGGTGTATATGTGCCACACTTTCTTAATCCAGTCTGTCACTTTGGACATTTGGGTTGGTTCCAAGTCTTTGCTATTGTGAATAATGCCGCAATAAACATACATGTGCATGTGTCTTTATAGCAGCATGATTTATAGTCCTTTGGGTATATACCCAGTAATGGGATGGCTGGGTCAAATGGTATTTCTAGTTCTAGATCCCTGAGGAATCGCCACACTGACTTCCACAATGGTTGAACTAGTTTACAGTCCCACCAACAGTGTAAAAGTGTTCCTATTTCTCCACATCCTGTCCAGCACCTGTTGTTTCCTGACTTTTTAATGATTGCCATTCTAACTGGTGTGAGATGGTATCTCATTATGGTTTTGATTTGCATTTCTCTGATGGCCAGTGATGGTGAGCATTTTTTCATGTGTTTTTTGGCTGCATAAATGTCTTCTTTTGAGAAGTGTCTGTTCATGTCCTTTGCCCACTTTTTGATGGGGTTGTTTGTTTTTTTCTTGTAAATTTGTTTTGAGTTCATTGTAGATTCTGGATATTAGCCCTTTGTCAGATGAGGAGGTTGCGAAAATTTTCTCCCATTCTGTAGGTTGCCTGTTCACTCTGATGATAGTTTCTTTTGCTGTGCAGAAGCTCTTTAGTTTAATTAGATCCCATTTGTCAATTTTGTCTTTTGTTGCCATTGCTTTTGGTGTTTTAGACATGAAGTCCTTGCCCATGCCTATGTCCTGAATGGTAATGCCTAGGTTTTCTTCTAGGGTTTTTATGGTTTTAGGTCTAACGTTTAAGTCTTTAATCCATCTTGAATTGATTTTCGTATAAGGTGTAAGGAAGGGATCCAGTTTCAGCTTTCTACATATGGCTAGCCAGTTTTCCCAGCACCATTTATTAAATAGGGAATCCTTTCCCCATTGCTTGTTTTTCTCAGGTTTGTCAAAGATCAGATAGTTGTAGATATGCGGCGTTATTTCTGAGGGCTCTATACTGTTCCATTGATCTATATCTCTGTTTTGGTACCAGTACCATGCTGTTTTGGTTACCGTAGCCTTGTAGTATAGTTTGAAGTCAGGTAGTGTGATGCCTCCAGCTTTGTTCTTTTGGCTTAGGATTGACTTGGCGATGCGGGCTCTTTTTTGGTTCCATATGAACTTTAAAGTAGTTTTTTCCAATTCTGTGAAGAAAGTCATTGGTAGCTTGATGGGGATGGCATTGAATCTGTAAATTACCTTGGGCAGTATGGCCATTTTCACGGTATTGATTCTTCCTACCCATGAGCATGGGATGTTCTTCCATTTGTTTGTATCCTCTTTTATTTCTTTGAGCAGTGGTTTATAGTTCTCCTTGAAGAGGTCCTTCACATCCCTTGTAAGTTGGATTCCTAGGTGTTTTATTCTCTTTGAAGCAATTGTGAATGGGAGTTCACTCATGATTTGGCTCTCTGTCTGTTGTTGGTGTATAAGAGTGCTTGTGATTTTTGTACATTGATTTTGTATCCTGAGACTTTGCTGAAGTTGCTTATCAGCTTAAGGAGATTTTGGGCTGAGACAATGGGGTTTTCTAGATATAAAATCATGTCATCTGCAAACAGGGACAATTTGACTTCCTCTTTTCCTAATTGAATACCCTTTATTTCCTTCTCCTGCCTGATTGCCCTGGCCAGAACTTCCAACACTATGTTGAATAGGAGTGGTGAGAGAGGGCATCCCTGTCTTGTGCCAGTTTTCAAAGGGAATGCTTCCAGTTTTTGCCCATTCAGTATGATACTGGCTGTGGGTTTGTCATAGATAGCTCTTATTATTTTGAGATACGTCCCATCAATACCTAATTTCTTGAGAGTTTTTAGCATGAAGAGTTGTTGAATTTTGTCAAAGGCCTTTTCTGCATCTATTGAGATAATCATGTGGTTTTTGTCTTTGGTTCTGTTTATATGCTGGATTACATTTATTGATTTGCATATATTGAACCAGCCTTGCATCCCAGGGATGAAGCCCACTTGATCATGGTGGATAAGCTTTTTGATGTGCTGCTGGATTCGTTTTGCCAGTACTTTATTGAAGATTTTTGCATCAATGTTCATCAAGGATATTGGTCTAAAATTCTCTTTTTTGGTTGTGTCTCTGCCCGGCTTTGGTATCAGGATGATGCTGGCTTCATAAAATGAGTTACGGAGGATTCCCTCTTTTTCTATTGATTGAAATAGTTTCAGAAGGAATGGTACCAGTTCCTCCTTGTACCTCTGGTAGAATTCGGCTGTGAATCCGTCTGGTCCTGGACTCTTTTTGGTTGGTAAGCTATTGATTATTGCCACAATTTCAGCTTCTGTTATTGGTCTATTCAGAGATTCAACTTCTTCCTGGTTTAGTCTTGGGAGAGTGTATGTGTCGAGGAATTTATCCATTTCTTCTAGATTTTCTAGTTTATTTGCGTAGAGTTGTTTGTAGTATTCTCTGATGGTAGTTTGTATTTCTGTAGGATTGGTGGTGATATCCCCTTTATCATTTTTTATTGCGTCTATTTGATTCTTCTCTCTCTTTTTCTTTATTAGTCTTGCTAGTGGTCTATCAATTTTGTTGATCCTTTCAAAAAACCAGCTCCTGGATTCGTTAATTTTTTGAAGGGTTTTTTGTGTCTCTATTTCCTTCAGTTCTGCTCTGATTTTAGTTATTTCTTGCCTTCTGCTAGCTTTTGAATGTGTTTGCTCTTTCTTTTCTAGTTCTTTTAATTGTGATGTTAGGGTGTCAATTTTGGATCTTTCCTGCTTTCTCTTGTGGGCATTTAGTGCTATAAATTTCCCTCTACACACTGCTTTGAATGCGTCCCAGAGATTCTGGTATGTTGTGTCTTTGTTCTCGTTGGTTTCAAAGAACATCTTTATTTCTGCCTTCATTTCGTTATGTACCCAGTAGTCATTCAGGAGCAGGTTGTTCAGTTTCCATGTAGTTGAGTGGTTTTGAGTGAGATTCTTAATCCTGAGTTTTAGTTTGATTGCACTGTGGTCTGAGAGATAATTTGTTATAATTTCTGTTCTTTTACATTTGCTGAGGAGAGCTTTACTTCCAAGTATGTGGTCAATTTTGAAATAGGTGTGGTGCGGTGCTGAAAACAATGTATATTCTGTTGATTTGGGGTGGAGAGTTCTGTAGATGTCTATTAGGTCCGCTCAGTCCAGAGCTGATTTCAATTCCTGGGTATCCTTGTTGACTTTCTGTCTCATTGATCTGTCTAATGTTGACAGTGGGGTGTTAAAGTCTCCCATTATTAATGTATGGGAGTCTAAGTCTCTTTGTAGGTCACTCAGGACTTGCTTTATGAATCTTGGTGCTCCTGTATTAGGTGCATATATATTTAGGATAGTTAGCTCTTCTTGTTGAATTGATCCCTTTACCATTAAGTAATGGCCTTCTTTGTCTCTTTTGATCTTTGTTGGTTTAAAGTCTGTTTTATCAGAGACTAGGATTGCAACCCCTGCCTTTTTTCATTTTCCATTTGCTTGGTAGATCTTCCTCCATCCTTTTGTTTTGAGCCTATGTGTGTCTCTGCACGTGAGATGGGTTTCCTGAATACAGCACACTGATGGGTCTTGACTCTTTATCCAATTTTCCAGTCTGTGTCTTTTAATTGGAGCATTTAGTCCATTTACATTTAAAGTTAATATTGTTATGTGTGAATTTGATCCTGTCATGATGATGTTAGCTGGTGATTTTGCTCGTTAGTTGATGCAGTTTCTTCCTAGTCTCGATGGTCTTTACATTTTGGCATGATTTTGCAGCGGCTGGTACCGGTTGTTCCTTTCCATGTTTAGCGCTTCCTTCAGGAGCTCTTTTAGGGCAGGCCTGGTGGTGACAAAATCTCTCAGCATTTGCTTGTCTGTAAAGTATTTTATTTCTCCTTCACTTATGAAGCTTAGTTTGGCTGGATACGAAATTCTGGGTTGAAAATTCTTTTCTTTAAGAATGTTGAATATTGGCCCCCACTCTCTTCTGGCTTGTAGAGTTTCTGCCAAGAGATCTGCTGTTAGTCTGATGGGCTTCCTTTTGAGGGTAACCCGACCTTTCTCTCTGGCTGTGCTTAACATTTTTCCTTCATTTCAACTTTGGTGAATCTGACAATTATGTGTCTTGGAGTTGCTCTTCTTGAGGAGTATCTTTGTGGCGTTCTCTGTATTTCCTGAATCTGAACGTTGGCCTGCCTTGCTAGATTGGGGAAGTTCTCCTGGATAATATCCTGCAGAGTGTTTTCCAACTTGGTTCCATTCTCCCCGTCACTTTCAGGCACACCAATCAGATGTAGATTTGGTCTTTTCACATAGTCGCATATTTCTTGGAGGCTTTGCTCGTTTCTTTTTATTCTTTTTTCTCTAAACTTCCCTTCTCGCTTCATTTCATTCATTTCATCTTCCATTGCTTATACCCTTTCTTCCAGTTGATCGCATCGGCTCCTGAGGCTTCTGCATTCTTCACATAGTTCTCGAGCCTTGTTTTTCAGCTCCATCAGCTCCTTTAAGCACTTCTCTGTATTGGTTATTCTAGTTATACATTCTTCTAAATTTTTTTCAAAGTTTTCAACTTCTTTGCCTTTGGTTTGAATATCCTCCCGTAGCTCAGAGTAATTTGATCGTCTGAAGCCTTCTCTCAGCTCGTCAAAGTCGTTCTCCGTCCAGCTTTGTTCTGTTGCTGGTGAGGAACTGCGTTCCTTTGGAGGAGGAGAGGTGCTCTGCTTTTTAGAGTTTCCAGTTTTTCTGCTCTGTTTTTTCCCCATCTTTGTGGTTTTATTTACTTTTGTCTTTGATGATGGTGATGTACAGATGGGTTTTTGGTGTGGATGTCCTTTCTGTTTGTTAGTTTTCCTTCTAACAGACAGGACCCTCAGCTGCAGGTCTGTTGGAGTACCTGGCCATGTGAGGTGTCAGTCTGCCCCTGCTGGGGGGTGCCTCCCAGTTAGGCTGCTCGGGGGTCAGGGGTCAGGGACCCACTTGAGGAGGCAGTCTGCCCGTCCTCAGATCTCCAGCTGTGTGCTGGGAGAACCACTGCTCTCTTCAAAGCTGTCAGACAGGGACATTTAAGTCTGCAGAGGTTACTGCTGTCTTTTTGTTTGTCTGTGCCCTGCCCCCAGAGGTGGAGCCTGCAGAGGCAGGCAGGCCTCCTTGAGCTGTGGTGGGCTCCACACAGTTAGAGCTTCCCAGCTGCTTTGTTTACCTAAGCAATCCTGGGCAATGGCGGGTGCCCCTCCCCCAGCCTTGCTGCCGCCTTGCAGTTTGATCTCAGACTGCTGTGCTAGCAATCAGCGAGACTCCGTGGGCGTAGGACCCTCCAAGCCAGGTGCCGGATATAATCTCCTGGTGCCGCCGTTTTTTAAGGCCCTCGGAAAAGCGCAGTATTCGGGTGGAAGTGACTCGATTTTCCAGGTGCCGTCTGTCACCACTTTCTCTGACTAGGAAAGGGAACTCCCTGACCCCTGGCACTTCCCGAGTGAGGCAATGCTCCGCCCTGCTTCAGCTCTCACACGGTGCGCGCACCCACTGACCTGCGCCCACTGTCTGGCACTCCCTAGTGAGATGAACCCGGTACCTCAGATGGAAATGCAGAAATCACCCGTCTTCTGCGTCACTCACTCTGGGAGCTGTAGACCAGAGCTGTTCCTATTCGGCCATCTTGACTCCTCGCTCTGCAAATTTGAAGTTTTTTGAATGCTCAAATTTTATTGTTCAACCCAAACACTATCAGTTGTTTTTATAGACATAATAGCCTCATTTTGGGAGAATGCCTGCCAGCCCCCCAAGAATTAGCAACTATAGTTTGTAGGTTACTTACTCTTTCAAGTAAAGTAGTTCCATGAAACAAGTGTCTAGTTCAGCTTGCAATGTGCACAATCACATAAGTGCTTTTTCTTGAGATAATCGTGTGGCTTCAATGCACACCAGAAGTGCTTCATGAGTTCTTCTCATTTCCTTACACAGGATATTACAAAGGTCATGTGCTCAAGGTCAGTGTTTAATAACATTCATAGTTTTCATTCCTTCATGAAGGACATTTTAAGTGACATTGGCATTTTCTCAAACACTGCAAGTGTGTTGAAGTGAGTGATTTGGTGGCAGTGAGTACGGCTGGGAGCAGTGGCTTTGATTAGTCCTCAGGCACCCATAGCTTTACCTGCCATTGTTTTTGTAGTGTCAATGCAAATGCCACACAGGGAAGGAGGCCAATGACTCTTAGTACTATGATGAGCATAGTTTTGACCTCACTGACCCCTGGAAGGAGAGGCAAATGACTCTTAGTACTACAATGAGCATAGTTTCAACTTCACTGATCCCTGGGAGGTTCTATAGACCCCCAGGAATCCACAACCACCTTTTGGGAAGTTGTGCATGAGATGAGGATGGTGGTGATAGCATTTACATTCACAGAACGAAAACAGTCACTTTCAACAACAGTATCGCATCCCAGCAGGACTCACTGAAGGAGGAGTTCCTCAAGCTCTTGCTAATATCCTTGAGTACCAGGTTGTGGACAGAGGTATTGCAGAGCAGGGCGAGAGCAGGTCTGTGCCGCTTCCTGGCTCTGTGACCTATGTACGTAACCTGTCCCAGGCCGTGGCTTTCTCATTCTTCTGCAAGGGTGACAGCACCCTGAAGGGCTGCTGGGAGGGGTGCATAAGATGAATCCATGGTGAGTGCTGGGCACAAAGGAAGAACTCAGTCATCATTAGCTGTTGTCATTGTTTGAGAAATTACAAGAGAAAATATTAGAAGTAGAACACATTTCTTAATGTTTATGAATCAGAAATTAAGAAGAAAAAGTCTCTAAAACTGTAACACATCAGTAGAAAAATGACAGTTGTATTTATATGTTTAGGACAAAAGGGATCAAATCCCTGTGGAAAGCTGTGTCCACTTAGCATCAGAGTCTTGGCCTGGGTGGCCCCTGGCCCGGAGCCCAGCACAGAGCCGGAGCTTGTGGGCTCCCTGTTAACTGCTCCTTGGCTTCTGTACTGGGAGCTCACAGACTCCTCCGAGGCTGAACTGCCTGCCTTTCCCTGCAGCATGCGTGCTGACCCAGCTCTGCTCAGTGCGTCTCCTTTTCTGATCACAGTTCTCCAGATACCCTCTGCCTCCCTCAGGACTCCTGGGCTCCCAGCCCTGGGCTGACGGGACACTACTGGGGGTAGCCCACTTTGAGGTTCAGCTGTCCTTGTTGACCCTTCCTGGAAGGGGAGGCAGGAACTCTTGGGCTTCAGCTGAGCTTTTCCTTCCTCAGTGTCCCGTCAATGTCATGTTCCTAAGTTCTTGATGGAAATGCTATGTGAGATCAACTCAGAAGAACTCCCCTAGGAAAGATGTCATTTGTTTTTCCTGTGTGGAGATGAAGTGAGTGTGGTTTGTCGTTCATGGAAAGTTATGCTTAGTCCCCAAGCCCTTGATGCTGTTCAAGGCAATTCTCCAAATAAACTGCTGCCATGTCATCCCTTTCTTCTATCTTTAGCCAATCCCGGTGTTGCTGTAAGTAAATAAAAGCTGTCCTTCAACGCCTTCTGGCAATTTTTCTGAACTCTGGGGTGAAAGTCAGATACTGCAAACAGTGTAGGTTTGACTGTTTCAGCCTTGGAAAGATGTTGAGATGGCCTCTTGCTCAGCATTCCAGGTGTGGTTAACCTTTAAGTTAGATGGCTTCTTTCAGCCCCGGAGGTAAACAAGTTCCCCTTTGTTTTGTCTATAGCAAAACACTTGGGGACACTGAGTATAGGCTGCTATAGCAGAATACCATAGAGTTGGAGGCTTAAAAACAACAGAAATATATTCCCTCCAGTTTGGGAGGCTGGGAAGTGTAAGGTCAGGGTGCTGGCAGGCTCGGTCTGAGGAGGGCTTGTTTCCTGGTTAATAGATGATGGCTTCTTCCTATGTCCTCATGTGGTGGAAGGGGCAAATCAGCTCTCTGGGGTCTCTTCTAGAAGGGGCTGATCACCTTCCAAAGGCCCAGCCTCCTAATATCACTTGAGGGGTTAGGATTTCAACACATAAATTTTGGGAGAAGACGAACTGTTAGATCCTTCTTTCCTAAATGACCCATCTCCATTTTCCTCTCAAAAGTCTTCATTCCTCAACTCTCAAGGGTCCCTGGGCCTCTGTCTATCCTGCCTTGTTAGTGTCATGAGTCTTCCCTACTCTCTCAGGACTTTGGTTCTACTCACCAGTCAGCAGAGGCATCATCCACTTTGAAAAGCTGTTCCTGGCCTTTCCAGCATATGTACCTACCATCTTGTTTCCCCACCTATATTCATGTATTGACCTAAAATAGTTATTGTCATTTGCTTTGTGACTAGTTCCATGTGAAGATGTCTTTCAGTTGCTTTTCCATGCCAATAATTGATATATAATAATTTTACTTTCTCCCTATTTTCTCATCGGCCCTTGAGATGTGGCTCTACCCCTGATATTCTCGTGTTGCCTTTCTTTCTCGTAATCTTTCACCTTTAATGGTTGAATTCAGTGATGATTTCATTATCTACTCTATCCTTGTAACCTCTGGGTTTTTTTGTTTGTTTGTTTTTGTATACTGCTTGTCCATCTGTTGGACTCAAACTCCTCCATTCCTCAGTGTGACACGCCCTTGTTCACATCTCAGTGCTGGCTTCTCCATCTTGGCTCCAGTCCCAAGCACAGACCTTGCGTCCTGTCTTCGTGGGTTCTCCTCCTCACTGCTTCACTTTGTGGGTGGGTTTACCCTGAAGACTCTGAAAATAATCTCAGTTGTCTTGTTTGTCCCACTTCTGTTTCCAAATGCTATTTCAGTCCCTTTTCAGTGAAACCTCTGCTAACTTTGATTTTTGCTTCTGCAGCATGCAGTCTGACCTTAGGTCTTTATGTGCCTCTGCATTTCCATTTCAAGATGCTGCTTCATCTCAAGTCCAGTGTCCTAAGCCAGCAGACACCTTCGTCCTCTTCTCCATCAATCACGCCTTTGTTCTCTCAGCTGCTCAGGCCCTCGAGGCCTGAGCCTGGTATTCACTGCCTCCCTTCACTGCACACCTGTTTCCAGCCAGCCATTCTGCAGGTTCCTTCCAGTGCACCAAGTCCTCCCTCTCCCTTCTCATGGCCTCAGCACTGGCTGGTGCAGGTCAGCCCCTGGCTTCGCACTCTTCTGACTTCATGTACCCTTGCATGCAGGTGACTCTTCCGTGTTTTCCCCTTTAATTATGTCACTGCTCTGTTTGAAACCTGTATTGTCCCCACCTAAGTCTGATGTGTTCTGTGAAACTATCCCGACCACTCCAAACTTTGGTAGCTTCTGAAATCCTGAAAAACTTAGTCTGTATTAACATAATTGGAGGTATGTGTTTAAAATTCATTCATTATTCCCTCAGTATGGCTGCAAGTTCTCTGAATGCAGAGACCACACCTTATATTTCCCTGGTAGCCAGTGACGCTGACCTGCAGAGCCCTGGTCATAGAGTAGGTGCTCAAAAGGTAATTGGTGATTGGCTGATATTTGACATTTGCAGGAAATTTAAAACCAGGATCTGGATCTCTTTAGTTTTCAGCCTCTGCAATGGAAATTTTCCTCTATTTTTAGAAAAGAGCTCTATTTTCCTTTGTTCTTCCTTTGTGCCTAATGTATTGAAGAACTATTCTGCCTCATGCCTTGCCCATTATTTCATTTCCTGCTTTTAATTTCCTAGTTTCTGATTCTGAAGAGCTCCACTTTAAAGATGACAGTCAATTCATAAAGGAAGGACCTAGTAGTCCTCCTCCTCAAATGTTTTTAGAAACATTTTATTGTCATGCTTACACTTGATTTTTCTAATTATTACATTATCATCAATATTTACTGAAGTCTTATCTTCTGATAAATGATTTTGATAATCAAAAGTAAGCATTTTGATTTAAAAAGATCTCATTTCCTTTATCCTATAGAAAAGGAAATGATTTCTCTGTTGAATGCATGCATGATGCATAAGGAAGAGTGATTAGTTGTTATAACAGACATGGTCTTCACATAATTTCAGAGTACTTCTACCTGTGCTGCACTCGTAACAAAGGAAGTCTTTACAGTGAACACTTTACTGTGACCAGCTCTTACCCCCATTCTGGCCTCCTAAACCATGGTAATGCGGATTGAGGAAAAGTGCACCTTCTATTGAATTATTGGTGCCATTTCCTTTCTAGGTCTATTTTGTCAAGACTAGATTTTTACTTATACCTTAGAAATATAAACTAAAGTAGGAGATGAATGTGAACACTGACGTATGTAGCATTACCTTCTGTTTTCCCTTTATTGATAACCTGGATAACTGAAAATCAAGAAAATTGCCAAATATCCTCACCTAATTGAAATGTTGCCTTCCCTCAGCTACAAGAATCATGTGCAGGGCCAATGACAACTGACACTTTTTACTCCCTCTGTCCAGTCTCTAGAAGGCAGTGTGGTCAAGAGAAAGTGGAAGTTGCAGACAGTTAATTCAGAAACTGCATGAAAGGTCCAAGTAATTTAGGGCGAACCATGGAGAGAGGTGCTATTCGAATCCGGCAGCAGCTCCCGGCTGGCACTCGGGGAAACCTGCCAGGTTGATGAGTCCGACCCCTGGTGGTGGAGAAAGGCTCAGAGTGTGATTGACAATGGATAGGATTGACAGCGGATAGGAGGAAACACCCAGCAACTTCATTCTCTCATCACCATACTGAGTCGTGTGTGTGACTGAGGTGGATGTTTCTGGAGAATCTATTTCTTCAGTGGTAAATGGAGCAAAGTCTACAGAGGGGCTTTATTCGTGCTGCCTTGCATCAGCTGCAGTGACCCTTGAAAAAACAGCAACAAATAATGTGTCACCTCGTGCCTGTATTTCCAGTCTAGTGCTTCTGTGAAATGTTTCACAGCGTATTTTATGACATTTTAAAAGAAGTAATTAGGTTTTCGCAAATACGTTTTTAGTGTTTAATTTTAGAGGTGGTGATTAGGACTTACGAATTGTTTACCACATGCTTCGGATGATGCTGCATGCCAAATTGAATGGTTTTAGTGAGAACAGTGTGATAAAATGCAAATGCAGCAATGCTTCACTTGTCTCATTTTTAAGCAACGATGTTTTGCAAAAGTGAAATTTTCACATATCTGATGTCCCTGTGATTAATCTACAATTACTTCATTTTTATTTTTTGAGACAGGGTCTTGCTCTGTCAACCAGGCTAGAGTGCGGGTTGTACTGCACCCTCAGACTCCCCAGTAGCTGGTACTACCAGCATGTGACACCATGCCTGGAGAATTTTTTGTTGTTTTGTTTTGTAGGGATTAGGTCTTGCTGCATTGCCCAGGCTGGTCTTGAACTCCTGGGCTCAAGTGATCCTCCTGCCTTGGCCTCCCAAAGTGCTGGGTTTACAAGTGTGAGCCACCATGCCTGGCCTTCGGTTCATTTGTAAAGTCCTGTTTCCTGATGAATCGGTCATGATTTTGCACTTCATGACTCCCTTTGCTGCATTGTTTGATGCTTTCAAGGACGGCTGGCATCTGGGGTTTTGTCTTGTTCTAAACGGCTCCAGCGTGCTGTGCTTTCTGCAGTGTTTTGGTCTCTCCTCTCCCTGGAATCCCCACGGTTGCTACTGGTGTGCTTCTATCAGCTTCCCTCACCCGTTTCTGACACGTGACTTCTGTTCTGCAGCAGAGAGGGAAACAGAGCGAAGCTCGCCTGTGTTCTGTGAGTGCCCGCGTTGTATGAGAGCCTGCAATGTGTGAGTAGAGACCCATCTCTTGAAATCCTCATTGACAAAGTGCATGAGCTTCAACACGTGGGCTTGTGATGTATCTTTGAGTGTCTTTTTTTTTTTTTTGAGATGGAGTCTCTCACCGTCACCCAGGCTGGAGTGCAATGGCGTGATCTCAGCTCACTGCAACCTCCGCCTCCTGGGTTCAAGCGATTCTCCTGCCTCAGCATCCTGAGTAGCTGGGATTACAGGCACGCACCACCATGCCTGGCTAATTTTTTTTTTTTTTGTATTTTTGGTAGAGACGGGGTTTCACCATATTGGTCAGGCTAGTCTCCAACTCCTGACCTTGTGATCTGCCCACCTTGGCCCGGCAAAGTGCTGGGATTATAGACCTGAGCCACTGCGCCTGGCCCATCTTTGAGTTTCTTTGTTGCTTGTGACTGCTTTCTGGGTAGGTGATGCTTCCAGGCATTGTGGTTTTCAGTTGGGTGAGGTGTTGCTACAGAGTCCTTGGTGAATTCCTGGACTGCGTTCTGAAGATGACTGGAGTTGGGGTGGTCTTGCATAGGCTCTGCTTGCCCCAGCCAGCACCTTGGTTGTCCAGCTCCAGAGTGTATTATCTTGGGACCTTTTTTCTTCAGAAAGCTATTTTTTTTTTTTTTAACAGCATGAGGATATAATTTACATCTGCTTGAACTTGAGGGGTTTTGGCAAATGTATACAAATATGTAATTGTGGTTAAGGAGAGCCGGGATCTTCCCTATCAAATTGGGCATCTCAGCCTTTCTGCGCTTTCTCACTTCCAAATTTTCCCCCTTACCTTTCTAGATGCTCAGCTGCTTACACAGTCATCTGCCGCCTTGAGCAGAAAGGCTGTGGTTTTTGGCAGCTGCAGCAGGGGTGGGCGAAGTGTGCCCAGGCAGGGGGCTGGAGGTGCATAGCTCTGTAAAGTCTGTAAACAGTCGACTCTTCCTGTGTTGCTGTGTTGTTCTCTTCTGTTGGGAGTTTTCAAGGGCCTTCATGGGTGCTTTCAATACTTGTAATAATTTTATTCAGTTTTATGATTCTCATATGCAGGAGAATCACCCAGACCACCACTTCATGCCACCCTTTCCTTCTTGGGTCATTTTATCTTCTTTTTAAAAATTGAGCTATAATTTATACACAGTAGAATGCATCCTTCTCGGTGTCCAGTTCCAGGAGTTTTGGGAACACACAGTCATATAACTACCAGCATAGTCAAGGTATGGAACAGCCACCATCCCCCAAATTCTCTTGGGCCCCTCTGTGGTCACCTCTCTATTCCCATGCCACCCCCATGCCCTGGCAGCCATTGGTCTGTTTTCTGTCCCCTGGTTTTACCCTTTTCAGAATGTCATAGGCTGGAATTATGGAGCATACGCGCCTCTGTCACTCACTGTGGTTCGTGGGAGGTTCACCCATCTGTGTGCACAACAGCTCATTCCTGTCAATTGCCTAGTAGTGCTCCATTTTACAGTTGTACCAGAACTAGTTTATTCATTCCCCGTTGAAGGACATTTGGGTCCAACTTTTGAATATTTTAAAAACAGCTGCTATCCATTGATGTAAAGGTTGTGTAATACCTAAGAGTGGGATCGCTGAGTCATGCAGTGAATGCATTTTTCACTGTCTAAGAAGCTGGCAAACTTTTGCTAAGCAGCTGTATATATAGTTTTGCAACTGTACAGTGGATGGAAGTGAATGGAAGTTTCAGGTGATCTGCAGCTTCACCAGCAGCTTTATCAATTAAAAACATTTTTATTTAGTAATTTGTCTTGGAGTTGTATTTCATTTGTGATTTTACTTTGCATTTCCTTAATAACTAATGACATTGCACATCTTTTCATATGCTTATTTGCCATTCACATATCATCTTTGGGGACCTGTTTGTTTAATGGATTGTTTCCATTTTGTCGCGTTTTGAGAGTTCTGTTTGAAAATTCTTTTTTTTTTGAGATTGGGTCTCTCTCTGTTACCAGGCTGGAGTGCAGTGGCGTGATCTTGGCTCACTGCAACCTCTGCCTCCCAGGTTGAAGCAATTCTCCTGCCTCAGCCTTCTGAGTAGCTGGGATTACAAGGGCACACCACTACACCCAGCTAATTTTTGTATTTTTGGTAGAGACGGGGTTTCACCATGTTGGCCAGGATGGTCTCGATCTCCTGACCTGGTGATCTGCCTGCCTTGGCCTCCCAAAGGAAAATTATTTGTCAGATGTTTTGCAAATGTTTTTTGCCAGTATGTGGCTTGTCTTCTCATTCTCTTAACATTGTATTTGAAGAGCAGAAGCTTTTAATTTTGAAGTCCAATTTATCAATCTTTTCTCTCATGGATTGTGCCTTTTGTGTCCTTTCTAAAATTTCTATGCCTAACCCAAAGTCTCAAAGATTTTCTACTGTTTTATTTTGGAAGTTTGGTTTTATGTTTTACATTTATGTCCAGGACCCATTTTGAGTTAATTTTTATAGGTAGTGCAGTGTAGGAACGAGGATTTTTTTTTTAATTTTGCATATGAATTTCTGATTGTTCTTGTACCTTCTGTTGAAAAGAACTACACTTTCTGCTTTAAAGTTACTTGCATTTTTTATAACCAGCTAACCGTATTTGTGTTGGTTTGTTTCTGGACTCTATGTTTATCCCATTGATCTATGTGTTTTTCCTTTCACCAATATGAAGCTTTCTTGATTACTGCAGTTTTGAAATCAGGTTATGTGAACCTCCAATTTTATTCTTCCTTTTCAACATTGTTTTGAGCTATTTCAGATCTTTTGCCTTTACAAATAAGTCAGCGTTAGATGTGACTTGTCAATTTCTGTAGCAATCCTGCTAGTATTGATTGGGATTCCATTGATCTATAGATCAATTCAGGGAGAATCTACATTCTAATGATATTGGGTATAAAATACCATGAACATGGTCTATCTCTCTATTTATTCATGTCTATTTTTGAAATGAGTGTTTTGTAGCGTTTAGTATCCTGACCTTTTTTAAATCAGATTTATGCATAAATATTTTGGTTTTGTAGCTATTGTACATGGCACTTAAAATTTACATTTCCTATTGTTTATTGCAAACATATAGAAAAACTATTGACTTTTTTATATTGACCTGAATCCTGAAATCTTGATGAGATAAGCTCATTGATGAGTTCTGGTCACTTTTTAAAATAAATTTCTTCTAGAAAAAAATGGGATACATGTGCAGAACATGCAGGTTTGTTACACAGGTATACATGTGCCATGGTGGTCTGCTGCACCTATTGACTTGTTCTCTAAGCTCCCTCCCCTTACCCCCAACCCCCAACAGGCCCTGATGTGTGTTGTTCCCCTCTCTGTTGTCCGTGTGTTCTCATTGTTCAACTCCCACTTATGAGTGAGAACATGTGGTGTTTTGTTTTCTGTTCCTGTGTTAGTTTGCTGAGGATGATGGCTTCCAGCTTCATCTGTGTCCCTGCAAAGGACATGATCTCATTCCTTTTTATGGCTGCATAGTATTCCTTGGTGGATATGTACCACATTTTCTTTATCCAGCTTATCATTGATGGGCATTTGGGTTTGTTCCAAGTCTTTGCTATTGTAAATAGTGCTGCAATAAACATACGTGTGCATGTTTCTTTATAGTAGAATGACTTATATTCCTTTGGGTGTATACCCAATAATGGGATTGCTGGGTCAAATTATATTTTTGGTTCTAGATCCTTGAGGAATCGCCATACCGTCTTCCACAATGGTTGAGCTAATTTACATTCCCACCAACAGTGTAAAAGCATTCTGATTTCTCCACAGCCTCGCCAGCATCCCTTGTTTCCTGACCTTTTAATAATTGCCATTCGGACTGGTGTGAGAGAGTATCTCATTGTGGTTTTGATTTGCATTTCTCTGATGATCAGCGATGTTGAACTTTTTTCATATATTTATTAGCCACATAAATGTCTTTCAAGAAGTGTCTGTTCATATCTTTTACCACTTTTTGATGGGGTTGTTTTTTTCTTGTAAATTTGTTTAAGTCCTTGTAAATTCTGGATATTAGACCTTTGTCAGATGGGAAGATTGCAAAAATTTTCTCCCATTCTGTAGGTTGCCTGTGCACTCTGATGAGTATTTCTTTTGCTGTGCAGAAACTCTTCTAATTAGACCTCATTTGTCAATTTTGGCTTTTGTTTCAATTGCTTTTGGTGTTTTAGTCATGAAGTCTTTGCCCATGCCTGTGTCCTGAATGGTATTACCTAGGTTTTCTTCTAGGGTTTTTATGGTTTGGGTTTTACATTTAAGTCTTTAATCCATCTTGAGTTAATTTTTGTATAAGGTATAAGGAAGGGGTCCAGTTTCAGTTTTCTGCATATGGCTAGCCAGTTTTCCTACCACCATTTGCTGAACAGGAGATCCTTTCCCCATTGCTTGTTTTTGTTGGGTTTGTTGAAGATCAGATGGTTGTAGACATGTGATGTTATTTCTGAGGTCTCTGTTCTGCTCCATTGGTCTATATGTCTGTTTTGGTACCAGTACCACACTGTTTTGGTTACTGTAGCCTTGTAGTATAGTTTGAAGTCAGGTAGTGTGATGCCTCCAGCTTTGTTCTTTTTGCCTAGGATTATCTTGGCTATGCAGAGTTTTCTTCAATTTCATATGAAACTTAAAATAGTTTTTTCTAATTCTGTGAAGAATGTCAATGTTAGTTTGATGAGAAGGGCATTGAATCTATAAATTACTTTGGGCAGTATGGCCATTTTCACGATATTGATTCTTCCTGTCCATGAGAATGGAATGTTTTTCCATTTGCTTGCATCCTCTCTTATTTCCTTGAGCAGTGGTTTGTAGTTCTCCTTGAAGAGGTCCTTCACGTCCCTTGTAAATTGTATTCCTAGGCATTTTATTCTCTTTGTAGCGATTGTGAATGGGAGTTCATTTATGGTTTGGCTGTCTGCTTGTGTATTGTTGGTGTAAAGAATCCTTGTGATTTTTGCACATTTATTTTGTATCCTGAGACTTTGCTGAAGTTGCTTATCAGTTTATGGAGTTTTTGGGCTGAGATGATGGGGTTTTCTAAATATACAGTCATGTCATCTGCAAACAGACACAATTTGACTTCCTCTTTTCCTATTTGAACACACTTTCTTTCTTTCTCTTGCCTGATTGCCCTGGCCAGAACTTCCAATACTATGTTGAATAGAAGTGGTGAGAGAGGGCACCCTTGGCTTGTACCGGTTTTCAAAGGAAATGCTTCCAGCTTTTGCCCATTCAATATGATATTGGCTGTGGGTTTGTCATAAATAGCTCTTATTATTTTGAGATGTGCTCCATCAAAACCTTGTTTATTGAGAGTTTTTAACATGGAGAGATGTTGAATTTTATCAAAGGCCTTTTATGCATCTATTGAGATAATCACATGGTTTTTATATTTGGTTCTGTTTATGCGATGGATTATGTTTATCCATTTGTGTATGTTGAACCAGCCTTGCATCCCAGGGATGAAGCTGACTTCATTGTGGTGGATAAGCTTTTTAACGTGCTGCTGGATTTGGCTTGGCAGTATTTTATTGAGGATTTTCGCATTGATGTTAATCACGGGTATTGGCCTGAAGTTTTCTTTTTTTGTTGTGTCTCTTCCTGGTTTTGGTATCGGAATGATGCTGGCTTCATAAAATGAGTGATGGACTCCCTCATTTTCAATTGTTTGGAATAGTTTCAGAAAGAATGGTACCAGCTCCTCTTTGTATTTCTGGTTGAATTCAGCTGTAAATCCATATGGTCCTGGGCTTTTTTTTTTTTTGGTTGGTAGGCTATTAATTACTGCCTCAATTTCAGAACTTGTTATTGGTCTATTCAGGGATTCAACTTCTTCCTTGGTTAGTCTTCAGAGCATGTATGTGTCTAGGAATTTATCAATTTCTTCCATGTTTTCTAGTTTGTTTGCATAGAGGTGTTTATAGTATTCTCTGATGCTAGTTTGTATTTCGGTGGGGTCAGTGGTGATATCCCCTTTATCATTTTTTATTGTGTCTATTTGATTCTCTTCTCTTGTCTTCTTTATTAGTGTAGATAATATTCTATCCTTTTGTTAAGTTTTTCAAAAAACCGGCTTCTGGATTCATTGATTTTTTGGAGAGTTTTTTGTGTCTATATCTCCTTCAATTCTTCTCTGGTCTTAGTTATTTCTTGTCTTCTGCCACCTTTTGGATTAGTTTGTTCTTGCCTCTCTAGCTCTTTTAACTGTGATGTTAGGGTATCGATGAGTTATTTCAGGCTTTCTGATGTGAGCATTTAGTGCTATAAATTTCCCTCTTAACACTGCTGTAGCTGTGTCCCAGAGATTCTGGTACATTTCCTCTTTGTTCTCATTGGTTTCAAAGAACTTCTTGATTTCTGTCTCAATTTCATTATTTGCCCAGGAGTCATTCAGGAGCAGGTTGTTCAATTTCCATGTATTTGTGTGCTTTTGAGTGAGTTTCTTAATTCTGAGTTCTCATTTGATTGCACTGTAGTCTGAGAGACTGTTATGATTTCAGTTCTTTTGCATTTGCTGAGTGTTTTACTTCCAATTATGTGGTCGATTTTAGAATAAGTGCTATGTGGCACTGAGAAGAACATATATATATATATATATTTTTTTTTTTTTCTGTTTTTGAGATGGAATCTTGCTCTGTCGCCCAGGCTGGAGTGCAGTGGCATGATCTCAGCTCACTGCAACCTCCACCTCTCGGGTTCAAGCGATTCCCTTTCCTCAGCCTCCCAGGTAGCTGGGATTACAGGCATGTGCCACCATGCCTGGCTAATTTTTTGTATTTTAATAGAGATGGAGTTTCACCATGTTGGCCAAGATGGTCTTGATCTGACCTCGTGATCTGCCTGCCTCAGCCTCCCAAAGCGCTGGGATTACAGGCGTCAGCCACCAGGCCTGGCCAAAGAATGTATATTCTGTTGATTTGGGGTAGAGTGTTCTGTAGACATCTGATAGGTCCACTTGATCCAGAGTTGAGTTCAAGTCCTGAATATCCTTGTTAATTTTCTGTCTCGTTGATCTGTTTAATACTGACAATGGGGTGTTAAAGTCTCCCATTATTATTTTGTGGGAGTCTAAGTCTCTTTGTAGGCCTCTAAGAACTTGGTTCATGAATCTTGGTGCTCCTCTATTGGGTGCATATATATTCAGAATAGTTAGCTCTTCTTGTTGAATTTTTTTACCATTATGTAATGCCTCTCTTTTGTGACCTTTGCTGGTTAAAGTCTGTTTTATCAGAGACTAGGATTGCAACCCCTGCTTTTTTTTTTTGCTTCCCATTTGCTTGGTAAATTTTCCTCCATCCCTTTATTTTGAGCCTATGTGTGTCTTTGCACATGAGATAGGTCTCCTTAATACCACATGCTGATGAGTCTTGACTCTTTATCCAATTTGCCAGTCTGTGTCTTTTAATTAGGGCATTAGGCCATTTATATTTAAGGTTATTATTGTTATGTGTGAATTTGATCCTCTCATCATGATGCTAGCTGGTTATTTTGCAGAGTTGTTTATGTGGTTGCTTCACAGTGCCACTGGTCTGTGTACTTCTGTGTGTTTTTATAGTGGCTGGTAATGTTTTTTCCTTTCCATATTTAGTGATTCCTTCAGGATATTCTCCTGGATAACATCCTGAAGTGTGTTTTCCAGCTTTTCCATTTTCCCCACCTCCTTTTGGTACTCCAGTCAATTGTAGGTTCAGTATTTTGATGATGTCCCATATTTCTTGGAGGCTTTGTTCATCCCTTTTCATTCTTTTTTCTCTAGTCTTGTCTGCATTCCTTATTTTAGCAAGGTGGTCTTCAAACCCTGATATCCTTTCTTCCACTTGGTCAGTTTGGCTATTGATACTTGTGTATGCTTCCCAAAGTTCTTGTGCTGTGTTTTTCAGCTCCATCCTGTTGTTTATGTTCCTCTCTAAACTGGTTATTTTAGTTAGCAATTCCTCTAACCTGTTATCAAAGTTCTTAGCTTCTTTGCATTGGGTTAGAACATGCTCAGTGTAGTTTTTTATTACCCATCTTCTAAAGCCTACTTCTGTCAATTCGTCCATCTGATCGTCCTCCTGTCCCCCAGTTCTGTGCCCTTGATGGAGAGACGTTGTGATCATTTGGAGGAAAGAGGCACTCTGGCCTTTTGGGTTTTCAGCATTTTTATGTTGATTCTTTCTCAGAACTACCAGAAGGAAATGCTAAGTCTGCTGGTCTGCAGAGACTGTGGCCACCCCTCCCATTGGGGGATCTGGCTTTTGTCCCTGAGCCTCTGACTGGAGTTACTGGAGTTCCTACAGGGAAGCCCTGCCCAATGAGGAAGGATGGGTCAGGTCAGGCCTAAAGAGGCACTCCGGCCACAGACTGGCACAGCCAGTGTGTTGGGCTGTGGGGGACATGTCTTGGGACCAAGCATCCAGCTTCCCTGGCTCCATCAGGGGAAAAGCACAGCCTGGGGCTATAGAGATGGATACCCTTCTCCCACCCAGGGAGCATAGCGTGTTAGGCAGTGGCGAGTCCCAGTGCTGGCTGCTGCCCCTACCCGAAGGAGCTCAAATGGCTTAGACAGCAGGCAGCTGCAGCTGGTGCTGGTTGCCCCTCCTCCTGGGAGTTCAGTAGGCTTAAGCAGATTCCAGCTGAGAGGCTGTTAAGAGTACATGCATCTGCACATTCTAGGATTGGTACGCTAGGTCCCAGTGGCATGGGTTCACAAGTGGGATCTTCTGATCTGAGGGTTGCACAGTTCCATGGAAAAAGCACAGTTTCCCCAGCTGGGTAGCACGCTCACTCACTGCCTCCCTTTGCTGGTGGGGAGGGGGCTCCCCTGCCCTGTGTGGCTCTCAGGTGAGCCGCTGCACTGCATTGTTCTTCCTTCTCTCCTTCTTCCTCTTCCCTCCAGCTCTTAGTCAGTTCTGATGAGAGAACCTGGATATCTTGGCTGCTGATGAAGGATTCACATGCTTATTATGGTTTTCTTCAATGGGAGCCTCCGAATGCTGCGGCTTCTAGTTGGCCATCTTGACCCCGCCCCTTCTGCTGACTTTTTGCAAATTCTTTGGGATTTTCTACTTAGACAACTGTGTTGTTGTCACACGTATCCATGTGAAGAGACCACCAAACAGGCTTTGTGTGAGCAACAAGGCTGTTTATTTCACCTGGGTGCAGGCGGGCTGAGTCCGAAGAGTCAGTGAAGGGAGATAGAGATGGGGCCGTTTTATAGGATTTGGGTAGGTAGTGGAAAATTACAATCAAAGGGAGTTGTTCTCTGGCAGGGGCAGGGGTCACAAGGTGCTCAGTGGGGGAGCTTCTGAGCCAAGAGAAGGAATTTCACAAGGTAATGTCATCAGTTAAGGCAGGAACAGGCCATTTTCACTTCTTCTGTGATTCTTCAGTTACTTCAGGCCATCTGGATGTATACATGCAGGTCACAGGGGATATGATGGCTTAGCTTGGGCTCAGAGACCTGACAGTTGTCTGTAAATCAAGACCATATTATGTTTTTTTTTCCTATGTGGATGCTTTACTGAACTGGCTATGATCTCCTGTGAGATGCTGAGTAGGAGTGGTGATGTCAGAAATGTTTGACTTCCTCCTGATCATAAGGGGAAAACATTCAGACTTTGTATGCATAGATTAATATACATTTTTTGTAGATGCCATTTATTAGCTTGAGAAAGTTGCTCTGTATCCTGGTTTGCTGAGAGTTTTACCATGAATGGATGTTGAATTTTGTAAAATGGCTTTTCTGCGTCTATTAAGATAACATGTGGTTTTCTTTTCCAGTGTGTTGCTTGAGATACCAGATTATTACATTGATTGATTTTTCAAATGTTGAGCCAGACTTGCATTCCTGGGGTAAACCCCACTTGTTCATGAATCAGCTGTTTATCCAAGGAGGCCTGGTTCCTTTAATTGAAGAAAGGTATTTAGAAATCAAATCTCCTTTATTTTTATAATTTTATATAACTCTGTAATTCACATGCCATCAAAATGACCCTTTAGAAGTATAATTAAATGCTTTATATTATGTTCACAGAGTTGGATGGTCATTACCACTCTCTAATTTCAGAATATTTTTATCACCCTAAAGGGAAACTGTGTACCCATTAACAGTCACTCCTTATTCCCTACCCCTAGTCTACTAATCAACTTTCAGTATCTGTGGATTTGCCTATTATTAGTGTTCCATACAAATTGAATCAAATAATGTGTCCCTTTATGTTTGTCTTCTCTTACTCAGCATAATGTTTTCAAGGTTATTCCATGTTGTAGCATGTATCAGTACTTTATTCTTTTAATGGCTGAATAGTATTCCATTATGTGTTAATTCTTTAAATGTTAGGTAGAATTCACAAGTGAAGCCATTTGTGCTTAGCTTTTTCTGTTTTCATGGGAAGTTTTTTGATTACTAATTCAGTCTCTTTACTTGTTATAGTTTTATTTATACTTTATGTTTCTTCTTGAGTTACTTTCAGTAGTTTGTGTCTTTCTAAGAATTTATAAATTTTGTGTAGGTTATTTAACTCATTGGCAAACAATTATTTATAGTAGTCTCTTATAATCACCTTATTTCTGTGAAGTCAATAGTGTTATTCCCTGTACATTTCTGATTTTATCAATTTTAGTGTTCTCTTTTTTTCTTGATCAGTCTAGCTAAAAGTTTGTCAATTTTGCTGATTTTTTTTTCCAAAAATCTAGCTTTTGGTTTCACTGAATTTTCTCTAGTTTTAAAATTTTCTATTTTACTTTTTCCACTCTAATCTTTATTATTTTTTCCTTCTGCTTGCCTTGAGTTTTGTTTGCTCTTTCATTTTTGTATAGCTTCTTAAGGTGGAAGTTTCAGTAACTGATTTGAGCTCTTTCTTCCTTTTTAATATGGCATTTAAAGCTATACATTTCTAATATCGTTTGGCTGTGTCCCCACCCAAATCTCATCTTGTATTCTCATGTGTTGTAGGAGGGACCTGGTGGGAGGTAATTGAATCATAAGGGGCGGGTCTTTCCCATGCTGATCTTGTGATAGTGAGTAAGTCTCATGAGATCTGATGGTTTTATAAGTGGGAGTTTCCCTGCACACACTCTCTTGCCTGCTGCCATCCATGTAAGGTGTGACTTGTTCCTCCTTGCCTTCCACCATGATTGTGAGGCTTACCCAGGCACATGGAACTGTAAGTCTATTAAACTTCTTTCTTTTGTAAATCTCCCAGTCTTGGGTATGTCTTTATCAGCAGCATGAAAACAGACTAATACAATTTCCCTCTAAGCACTGCTCTAGTTGTATCCTGTAAATTTTATTGTGTTTTAGTTTTCATTCATCTCAAAGTATTTTCTAATTTTTCTGTGGTTTCCTCTCGGATCTATTTTTTTTTCATTTAAGAGCATGTTTTTAGATTTTCACATATTTGTAAGTTTTCCAATTTCCTTCTATTATTGATTTCTAACATCATTCCGTTGTGTTCAGAGAACATGTAATTTCAAGCCTTTTACCTTTATTGAGACTTGTTTTATGGCCTAATATTTGGTTTATCCTGAGTAATGTTCTGTATGCACTTGAGAAGAATACACATTCTGCTGTTGTTGGGTAGAGTAGAGTGTCTTATGTCTTGTTGGTTTATGTTGTTCATGTTTTTAATTTCTTTGTTTATCTTCTACCCAGTTGTTGAAAGTAAAGTATTGAATTCTCCAACTGTTAATGTTGAATTATCTATTTCTTTTCTCAACTCAGTTTTTGCTCCATGTATTTTGGGACTCTGATGTTAGGCTTCTTCATTTATAAAGGATATTTTCATGGATATAGAATTCTGTGTTGATAGTTTTTTTTCTTCCATATCTTTATCAATGTCATTCCCATTGACTTCTGATTTCCATTGTTTCAAGTGAGAATTTTCATCTTTTTGAATTTTTTTGAATTTTCATCAAATTCAACTGTAATTTTCATCTTTGTTTTTCTTTATATTATGTGTCTGCAGTTACTGCATGGTGTTCACCTTTTCTACTAGAGCAGGATTTGGCAAACCTTTCCAGGAAGGGAGATGGTAAGTATTTTAGGCTGTGTGCCATGTGGTCTTTGTTGCAACTCATCAGCTGTGCTGCTGTGGTGAGGAAACAGTCATAGACAATAAGTAAACACATGGGCATGGCATGTTCCAGTGAAATATTTACAGAATCAGACAGAAGCCTGGATTCAGTCCATGGACTGTAGCTTGCTCACTCCCAGTCTGAAGTTGCAAATGTATTTATTAGAGTTATTTAGAATTCCCTATTTGATAGTTCCAGGATGTGGATCATATCTGTATCTGGTCCCATTGATTGTTGTATGATTTGGTGGTGAGTTATTTTTTCTCTTTTTCATGTGTTTGAAAACTTTTGGTTAAAAGCTTGATATCATATATAGCAGGGATTGGCAAACTTCTCTGCAAAGTGCCAGAGAGGGAGTATTTTAGACTTCACAGGCTATACCAACTCTATTGCAACTACTCAACTCTGTTTTATTGCAGACATAGACAAATCTTGAATGAAAAGGCTTGACTGTGTCCCAGTAAACCCTTACGTATGAAAACAGATGGTGGGCTGGATTTGATACACAGGCTGTAGAGACTGAGGTAAACAGTCTATATGCCATGCAATGTGCATACCTCCTTTTCTGCTAGGCCTTTTTGCGGGGGCTTGAATCATCCTAGAGAGGAGTTTAGTTGAGGTTTGTTGTTATGGCTACCTTCAGTGCACCACTGGCTTCAACTTCATTACTTTCTGCTTAGGGTTGGGGCTGGTTTCCTTCAACAGGTTTTCTCACTGCTCCTGTCCCACCTTCAGCTCTAGGTTTCTCTTCCCCCCTACCCCAGAGCAGTCTTGCTCCGTGCTCTTGCCCCTTCCCTAGCTGTAGATTTCTGATACTTGTCACTGGATGCCTGTTGCCTGCTGAGGTTTCTCTTTTTTTCTGTTTCAGCCTCATGTTTAGGCAGGATTTCTGTACCTGGGTCTTGGAAGTGGGGATTTCTCAGTGGTCCTGCCTCTTCTCTGGCAGTAGAGAACCTATCAAAATCTGGACCCAGAACGATTTCTTGCCCCTTTCCCAGAAGTGGAGGGTTTTATTCTGTTCCCTTCTCTAGCCACAGTGGGTCTTCATCAGTTCCCTGGCAGTGACCGGTTTTGCTGTCTTCCTCTCAGAAGCTAAAGCCTTGTCCCCTAGTGGGAGGGTTTAGGGAGGGCCCTGAGGTTTCCTGCAGCAGTGGGCTCCTTTCCAGCCCTGCATCATGGGGGACACTTTCCCTTACCTGCTGCCCTAGCCCCTCATCTCTTTTGTGAGCAATCGGTGAAGTCTGCAGAAAATACCCTGGGAGTCAGTACAAGCTCTCCTGTACCTGCAGCTTCTGCAGTCACCTATATGCACCAAAACTCTTAGCAGAAATCTTCTTAGGCCTTTCTTTGGCACAGTCTTGTCTTTCTCTTAGGCCCTGCCCTAGGGAAGCCAGGCTCGAATCCTGTGCCTTCTAGGAGGAATTTATCTTTCTTTAGATTTCAGGCTAATTGGTTGCCTTGTGACCTGAACTCTCTGATGGGTTCAAGAGAGTTATAATTTTGTAGATTATCTGGCTTTTTCTTATTGGTAAGGCAGGAGCTTGTCATTACAGTAGTTTTCTTTCCAAGTTAAAGCTGGGTCATTTTTGATATGGAAAATGTTTAGGGAGACAGGATGGCAGTGGAGAGCTTGCAGTGACCCATGGGGATTAGTATGAAACGGGTCTGTAGCTCCTGGTCTCCAGTGTGGTCATGGCACTGCCCTGATTTGAGTTCAACAACCTGGGCTGGAGGCTGAAGGTTGACTAGCAGAGCTTATCTAGACAGTGGGGATCCTGGGGGCTTCATATATCTTGGTCTGGACTTCCAGGGCAGAATGAAGCTGATCACTGCTGTAGCCAGGAGAGGTGGGTGGCCTGCTAGGGTTAGCCTGGCTCTCATGTCTTGGCAAATCATCTTTGAGTGCATTCACATCTTCAGTGGACTAACCTTTGCTATAAATCTCGTGCCTCAGGATCCAGCAGTAGCTGAGCCTTCGTGTGCTGAGGACTCTTGTTTATTGTTCAGAGAAAAGAGTTTCAGCTGCTAACACTGATGGTTTCTGTTTCAGGAAAACAATTCACGAGTGTCTTTTAAGAAAAAGTTGCCCTTAAGACACACCACAAAGAAAAAAGGTATGTCAAAGAAATAGAAATTTATATATTCTGTAATAACCCAGCCATAGATGAAAATACTTGTAAGATCCTCTTGTAAACAGCTGGCATAATGTAGGCTAAATATAGTTTAAAATATGCAGAGAACACTCAGTAGGGAAAAGATCTTCCTTTCCGTCCACCACCTCCTCCTTGCTCCCCATTAAAAACCCCATAATAATATCACCAGTTTACAAATTTTTAAAGTTTTTCATGGCTCTTTATTTGTTACCATAATTCTTTTTCCAATTATAGTTTTAAAATCAGTTTATAAAGAGTTTTCATGTATATGACTTTCTGGTGTAACATATTAGCCATAAAGAGAAGAAAAATGATATATCACAGTATTAATTGATATAATGCTTGGGAAAGTGCTTTGCAAATTGTAAAAATCTTTTGTAGGTATTAGCTTTTTTAAAAAAATTATGTATGTCAGATATTTTATAAATGAGGAAACTGAGGCATAGAGAAGGGGGTACCCTGCCCCACAAGGTCACAGGTCATTTCCCACATTGCTGATCTTGAAGCGTGCTAGCTGGCACTCGCTGACAGGCTGCATCTTCTGAGGTTCGAAGGTCCCCTCTCTGTGGGTAGGAATGGAAAGCCCAACAGCTCCTTCCACAGCTTTGCGTGGTGTTTAAGATCTTTATCTCCTTGCATGTGATTTAGTCCCCCAAATAAAGCACCTGCAGCCCCCATTAAAAAGTATGGTAATTAAGATCCTATGAGATAATATGTCCTATGAGATTACCTGATAGTAAGGATTACCTAATGCCATGTGCATTGCATCTCTGTGGCCTTCCTCCCTCCTTCCCTCCCTCCCCTGCCTCCCTCCCTTCCCTGCCTCCCTCCCTCTCTCCTTCCCTTCCTCCCTCCAATTGTTTATTAAGTGGACCTGTGTGTGAGGACCTGAATGTTGTACCTCTTGAAGACAAATATAGAAGGAGTCTTGACCAAAGGAGAGGTTGAAAGGAGCTCTGCTAGCTCACGGGGAGGCAGACAAGCCACACCCCAGCCCATCACCCATCACAGTGGTTGACATCTCTTAGAATTCAGACTTGGTTAAAATCAGATTAAATTAACCCTGAGGGGAGGCTGGAAGGGGAAGAGATCTGCTCAGAGCTGCCTGAAGGCTACATATGGAGTAGAGGACATCTGGGCCTCGTTGGACACCAAAAGGCAAAGCCACGTGGAAGGGGAGGCAGCAGGGGCAGGGATGGGGGTGGCGGTCCACTTGGTGTGTTGGAAGCAGCAGCCTGGGACCGGGGAGACAGGAACACAAGAGGGTCAGGTGGTTCTCAGGTCCCAAGCTGGAGTGAGAGCTCTCTGGGTGGTGATCTTCATGCTGTTCTCTTCTGTGGACTGGGAGAAAAAGGTGGAGTAACCCTGGCTCACTTGGGACCCATCATACATTATGCTAATTGGGGTTTCAGCTTCAAAATTTCATTATAATTGTTGATGTTCCTTCAATCGACATCTTTCAACAATTTGTTTTGAATGTTGGGGAAATATACTTTCCATTGAATCCTGGGGAATGTTTACCTTCTGATTTTCTCCTCTTGCTGGTAACTTAAGAGAAAAGACATCATTCAGTGTGATAAATGCCAACTAGATTATCAGAGAAGCTTTTTCTGCTTTCAAGAAGTGGTTCCCCTAGATATTAAAATATAAAGATGCTATTTTCACCACATTGGAGCAGAAGTGCATTTGGGCCCCAGATCGCCACCTAGTGACCAGAAAAGAACCCATTGGGCATAACCAATAAGTCTGATGGAAGTGTCCATCCAGTTTTAGAATGTGGGTCTCTTCTCTTTTTGTTACTTGATTTTTAACTGAAGGATGCTCTTCAGGTGACAATTTGCCCCAGAAAAAAATATCAGTGGGCAAACTGTACCTCTTTTCCCCTTTCAGCCCTTCCTCTGCCCTTTCAAGTCAAAGTTCTGAGTACTTTCAAAAATCACATGAAAGTCTGCAGACTGTTATTGAGCCTTCAGTTTATAAAACATACATGGAACCATCTGCCATAATAATTTAAAAATATGTGTGGATTATAAACTGCCTTTGTAGACATTTCCTTTTGATTTTTATTTTCACGGTAACAACCTTGCCAGATGGTTATTCTCAATAGAGTGATTACCTGTCTTGTGCTTGGTGACAAAGGTGACAATAGAAACAGCAGAAATTGAAGCAGATTGCCTCCTCTTCCTACCTACACTCCATGGCCAGGAAAGTGGTGTGCTGGGTGCAGGGCGGGTGCCGCTCACCCGGGGCTGCCCTCTCTCTGTGGGCTTGCCTCATCATGTCAGCTCTGGGCAGCCTGGGGAGGTGACAGTGAGTTATTTTATAAGCTCACTAGTTTGTTTCCAAGTGCCCAGCAACCCTTTGGGCTCTACCCAACAGCATCATAGTCCAATTACAGCCTTCAAAGTCTCTGAGCCGTTTCTCACTATGCTGCATTACACAAGGCCGTTGAAGTTAATCAGCCAGTCTGAGGCCACCGGAAATTGTGGCCCAGCAGGCAGATTTATTTGGGAGGAGGGAATGAGCCCATTTCACACTTCACTTAAAACATGTTACCTTTCCTGCTGAATGCTTATGGCTGTTAGTGGCCATCAATCCTACCAAATTCTGTAGAATCAGGTGCTTCAAAGTCCTGGAATTCTTGCCACTTGCAACACCTTGTTTCCGAAACATTGCAGTGCCTTCTGATATTTTGTGAGTTTGCAAGTTTCATTTTTCTGGGAGAAGAAGGCAATGTTAAGTCCTTGAAGTTTAATTCAAGGCAGTAGTAAGTTTTTCTTTTACTCACTGGAAATCATTTTTGGCTATTTTATTGAAGTTATTTTCGTTTGTTTTTGAGAATTAGGAAGCGGAGGGGTATTCAAAAAGAGAGGACAAAAGAAACCAAAAAATACCAATTATTTTCACTATCATTTCTCAGTCTGCTTTCCTTTGCTTCGAAGTGTTCACACTTCCAGTGGCCCCGGCACAGGAACACACGGTCACGCTGCACAGGGCCTGTGATGCTGGCTTTAGAAACCTCCTTCTTTTGCAGTGTGTGTGCAACGCAACCGCTTCACCGCTTCTTCTCAGTTTCTTTGTGTGCTGTGAGCCTGAGAATCCGGATGCATAGCATTTTCAGGCTGGATTCTCATTCCGTAAGGCTTCATTAGATGTCTTTTTCTTTTTTTTTGCATTGATTTTAGTCAATCTGGCAACTAAGGAATGGTTAAAAATGAATTTTTAACTTTTTTGTGATCATAAATTAGCTTGGCTCTGTGATGAACTGTTATTGATTGTCATTCAAAAAGCTACTGGCAGTTGGTGACAGAGTTTAGCAGGCAGGGCGGGCCCTCGTGGAGAGTGGAGCACACAGTTGCCTGCCCGACCTGCCTTTTTGATCACATGTTCCCACTTCAAAAGCACATCCTGGTCGTGCTGCGCGGTTCCTATAATCTTTTCCTGTCTATTTTGACAGCCTCTTTTGACTTGTGATAACAGCCTGCTCCAAGCAAAATTAATCACAATGGTTTATTTTTTAATTCTTTCTTAATATCTTTGGGTAAAGCTACAGAGATTTACTCCCCTGAACCAGGCTTCTGCTCATTTTCCCTGCTGTTTTTATGATTTTCGTTAAGACCACCCCAAGCAGAGTAGAAAATCTCTGGGTTTCGGGGCCTTCGGTTCTCTCTCACCCCTCACAGAATCCTTTCGTCCCTGCTTTTCCTCTTCCTATTAGGTGGCTGGTGGATAAAACCTCTGCTTTTGATGACTGTTATCAGTTATTGACACATAATGTGAAATTAAGTCAGTGTCAGCTTCTGAAGCTTGCCGCTCTAAGTCTTAGCTTCTGTTGTGGAATGGAAGTGGCCGCCCTCTGTGAAGAAGCCGTCAGGGCATCTGAATGTTAGTGCCATATAGGCTGTGAGGGCAGCCCTGGGCTGTAGATAAGGATGTTGGCCGTGCAGAAAATGATTTCACTGAATATGCATCTTATTTTACCCAAGGATAAGGAGAGCTGACAGAAAACCCAATGGTTAATGTTTGCTTGGTGGTTCAGGCCCTGATGTTTGTGCTTACATATCAATCAGCTTACCTAAATGCATCTCTGCAGTTTCCCAAATATTTGGTAGGTGACAACTTAGCCACTTGGTATTTCTTGTGTTCCTGGAAATAATGAGTGCTTTTATTGGAGGTTTTTTTTTTTGTTCATCCATTAGTGATGTTCTGTGATCTTTTGCTTAGGTGTAAAATGATGCCTAGGACTGCAGTGTGGTGCAGAGGAGAGCAAGCACTGGGCCTGCATCCACAAGACCTGCCAGTAGCCCTGGACCTGCTGTCGAGGGGCTGTATCCACTCAGGCCCATTGCAGGGGCCCCATGTCCTCATTGGTAAGATGAGGCCAAGGAATTAGATGCTCCTTCTTGGTTCCAGCTCTTGGGAAATTTGTGAACTCCACACCGGTTCAGCCCTTCCTCTTGTCTTCTTGAGCCTGATGGGCAGGAGCAGGAAGCTGCACCCTGTAGTTGCGACCCCACTCCATGTGGCTGGGCAGGTTAAAGGGGAGCCATGGGACCAGAGGCTTAGTGGTCCATTTGGGCTCTGTGGTGGGATTGACCTTGACTCACGGGGGGTGGTTGTTTGAACTCTGAATCCAGACTCTTCGCCTTCAGACAGAACAAGATCCAAACAATTCTAAAAGAATGTTCACTACATTTTTCTTTGCCTCAGATACTTTGCTTACTACTAAATGTAACTCTTTTCTGAGAATCTCAAATTTCTATTTCTTTCTTTGTTGGCCGAACTCACTCACTTCCTGTATGGCATTTGATTTAAACACAGCCTTTCTTCAGTCTCTTGGGGTGGATAATTTCAGCCTGATAAAATGATCTTTTGAGTTTTGTAAAATTGTTTCTGAGCAATTCCAAGTAGGATTTACTTGGTGACTTTCCTCAGTAGTGATCAAAGATCGTGTGCTTTGGACATATGACTGCACCGAGAAGGAACATTTCCTTTGCCTTCCTGGCAGCCGTAAAAACGTGGGGTGGTTTTCTCCTATTTGTAGACAGCCCTCTTCCAAATGATCCTAAAGAAGTTGTCATTGGATGCGTTAAAATTGCCAAGAGGATTTTAACATGGACTTACAGCTGTGCATCGCTCAATGATGGGGTGTGTTCTGAGAAATGCTCTTTTAGATGATTCTGCCCTTGTGCAAACGTCAGAGAGTGACATGCACAAACCTCGATGGCACAGCCTACTGCACACCTCGGCTATGTGGTGTAGCCTATTGCCTAGACTGCAAACCTGTACAGTAAATGACCGTACTGAATAACATCGGCAACTGTAACGCAGTGGTATTTGTGCATCTGAACATATCTAATCATAGAAAAGATACCATCAAATATGGTATTATAATTTTAAGGAACCACCATTGGACATGTGGCCTTTTGTTGATGGAAACATCATTATGCTGCATATGACAGTGTTTAAAAAATCATTTAAAAATGCTTGAAAATGGAAAGAGGAGAAGCAAAATGTTAATCAGAGGAACTCAGCACCCAAACAAACTTGCCTAATTGAATTCAGCCATGTGTGTGGTGGAACGTGTAGAAGTCAGAGTCCTCGGATCAAACACCAGCCCTTCCTGCTTGACATCTGTGATGTCTAAGGCAGAGCATTCCGCCTCTCTGAATGTTATTTCCCTCATCTACAAAAGGAACTGCACATGGCAGTGTTGTGATGTTGAATGAGAAAAGGGATCTAAAGGCTGAAAATGAAAACCATGCGCGAATGGAAGGTAGCCCTGCCTTCTTCACTTTCCTGTTTTGGACTTTCCTTGAGTTCCCTATGTCGGTTCTGTTGCGTCATGTGCAGGAATCAGTGTCTCCTGGCATGGCGAGGGGCTCTTTCTACTTGTGTATCTTCATCTGGGTCCTAATGTAATTTCCAGTCCCCTCTGCACATCTGATTTCGATTGTGCCTCTCTTTGACGTTGGATGGTTACTGTATGTCAAACAATATCGAAATCGAAACATCTGCCAACACTAAATGGCTTCAGAAAGTATTCTTGTCTGTTTTCACCATACATTTGTGTTGAATTTCCCAGCAAATTTCATAGGAAAAATCACCTATAGCACAAGTTTTCATTCCATTCAAAAGTAGACTCCAATATGTTTTTGTCAGTGTGAATAAAGGAATAATAAATAGCTTATCACCTGATTGAAATTCAGACTAAGAAAGAACCATCAAGATCCTGTAGCCAATCTACCCGTCTCCTTTGCACTTTCTCTTCAGATAGGTGGTCCCGCTGCTTCATTCTTCCTTGAAGCAACCTTTGTGTTTGTAGGAGAGTGTTGGGTGCTCTGAGATTGTTGATAACATAGAACTAAAGCCGCTCGAGGCCATACACAGTGAAGCTGGCTGCTCTGCCACTCTTCCTATCAAAGCTTCGTTTCCATTAGGGCAGATCCATCTTGTATTTGAAGAGAGCTTTTATGTTCCGCTTGAGTCTTCTCTTCTCCAAACCAAGTCAAACACCCGAGTCCCTCCAATATTAGGCATATGGCCTGATTTGTAGTCATTTTCTTCACATTTATTTAAATGCCTCTGATGGTGTGGCCCCAGCACTGAGCGCAGGGCTCAAGGTGAGAGTGAGCCATGCAGTTTCTCTCCCCCAATGTCTAGTGTATACCTCCCTATACTGCACTTCCCCAGGGGACGTTGGAGATGGCAGGAGTGCTTTTATTAATTTCCAATGGCTACTGTGGCAAATTACCATGAATTTAGTGGCTTAAAACAGCACAAGGTTATGATTTACAGTTCTGTAGGTCAGAAATTCAACACGGGTCTCATTGGGCTAAAGCCAAGTTGCTGGCTTGGCTGCATTCCTTTCTGGAGGCTCTGGGGAGAATCTGTTTCTTTGCCTTTTCCAGCCTCTGTAGGCCATCCACATCCTTTGGCTTGTGGGCCCTTCCTCTGTCTTCAAAGGCAGTAACCCTGCATCCCTCTGAGCATTCTTTTGCCATCACGTTGCCCTCTGGCTCTTCTCTTCTGTCTTCCTTGTCCACTTTTAAGGATCCTTGTGGTTATGTTGGGCACTCTGGATGATCCAGTATACTCGCCCTCTTTATTAGCAGCCTTAATTTCACTGCAACCTGATTCCCCTTTGCCATGCACCCTAACATAGTCACAGGTTCTGGGCTTAGGATGTCATCATCTTTGGGGGCCGTTATTCTGCCTACCTTACCCACTGAGTCTTATATGTGCTAAGCTTCTGTATCTTGTAGTCACATAAATTGAGGTTTTGGACACAAGTAGGTCTTTCATTTGCGTCTGACACATTTTGTCCTACACGTTTTGTGTGCTGTGTGCCATATACCATTTCCATTGCCATTGTGTCAGCCTTTCAGGGCTCAGAGCTTGTCTTTCAAAATATTGGCTCACCTTTTAAGCCTCATTTTATGAGCATGTCTACCATAAGGTCCTTTGGAAGTGTACCCAAACTGAGACTATGTATTGATTATCAGCTCAATTTAGAAATGTTACTGCAGCCAAAAGATGAACATAAAGCTTATCCAGCCATGTAGGAGGTCTAGCTTACTTAAATACTTCTTTATCATTAGGACTAATGAAAATAAATGAAATGTATATTGAAGGTTTTAATAAAAAGAAACATAGTAAGTTGCAGAAGAGAACTGAGGTTAGATGTTCAGAAGCCCTTTCCTATCATAAGGCATCATTGCTTGGCTGTAGTCCATTAGCTTTAAGGAGTAGAGATAAGTAGCAGTCTTCTCTATCTTTTCAGGGTTTGCTCCTATGTGACAACACTGATTTTGAGTACAGAATGTTTGAAAGAGTCTGATCTCTCTTTATTTTCTATTTGTTTTTAAAATAGTCTTTATGTTTCGGAGCAGTTTTAGTTTTATAGCAAAATTGAGCAAAAAGTACAGAGATTTCCTGTTTACTCCCCCTCCTGCCCCCCCACCTCCATCCCTGGCCCAAGCCTCCTCTGCTGTCAGCATCTCCTACCAGAGTGGTACATTTGTTACAACTGATGAACCAACACTGACCCCTCACATCATCATCACCTGAGTCCGCAGTTCACATTAGGGCTCTCTCCTGGTGTTCCACATTCTACAAGTTTGGACAAATGTATAATGACATGCATTCCCCATTATAGTGTCGTGCAGAGTAGCTTCACTCTCCTAAAAATCCCGTGTCCCCCCATCCACTCCCTTGTACCCTACAAACCTGTTGTAATCACTTTACAATGGCTCTCTTTACTACCTCCATGGTTTTGCCGGTTCCAGAATGTCATAGAGTTGGAATCATACAGTGTGTACCTTTCAGACTGTAAACGCTTAGCTGGGACTTCCTCCAGACATCTTTCTGCTCCACATGTCTTTATTGTCTTTGCCTGCTCAGGGTCTGTGGGAGGAAATGCAGAGATCACCTGGGAGGTCACGTGCATTGCACATGAGGGAACTGAGGTTGGCATCATTGTGAGCTCACTCAGTTTTCCATGAAGATCTGTAACTTAACCTAGTATTTAAGATTCCCATTCCAGTGCTCTGTCAACATGTCAAAGGGCTATTAAGCAAGTGACTAGTTGGCAGAGATGGGGGAGGGAGCAATCTATAAATTGGTGAATAACTTGGGCAGAATGAAAAGAGTCTGGCCCTGGGGAACATCAAATGTCCATCAAGTGGGATGGAGTGAGGATGGCTGAGGAAGGGAGGGAGCATCACATATTATGTGCTGGGAACAGTGCTGAGCATCGTATTCATATTCTTTCTTTTTATCCTCATGTGAGGATTGCTGTTGAAATGGTAGGTATTAGTTTTCTAAATTTGAACTAAGAGAGACTCAGAGAGGTAAATTACTTTCCCATGGCCACATAACTAGAAAGTAGGTTTTAAATTCAGATTTGTCTTGCTCCAAAGCTTCCATTATTCCCATAAATACACGAGTTTGCCTTCCCAGAGGCAATGGAAGTGCTTCTCCACTTGCCATGTAATCCATCTGTGACACCAGCCACTCTAAGGCTCACACAGGCATGATTTGGGTTGAATTTTTAAAATCTTTCTAAGAAATGCGGGGCGTTCCCTTACTTTTAAGAATGTGTGAAGAGGACAGCCAAGCCCACTCGTGGTGTTCTTGAGTCTCTTTCTCTTTTTTGAATTATTAAAGCAACTTTTATTTATTGCTAAGGAGATTTGAGGTGGTTTGCAATAAAAATAGAGATAAAAGAACATGGAAATCCTTTAAAAGAAGAATACAAATATAAACAGCAAGCAATAAATTCGAAAGTCAGAGAGAGGGAAAATCAGGGCATTTGTGTGAAATAAATGACATCAGGCGACATCCTGGAGGAAGTGTTCAGATGGGAGCATGACTCTCACTTCCCGTGGAAATCTCTAGTTCCCTGCGGCATTTCTGTTCCGTATCTGTCTCTAGGTTTAACCATTTTTGAATATTTGAGTTTCTACTTGGTGAAAAGAAGTAACAGTGAACTAGATGTCTGAAACCATCGAGGTTTTAGTCCCACTAAGATTAATACACAGTGAAACTGTGCAGGTCATTGATGTGAGGCCTTGAGTCTCATTTTTTATATTAAAATAAAAGGTAAGGACAAGATCCTTTTTTTTTTCGAGACAGCATCTGACTCTGTCACCCAGGCTGGAGTGCAGTGGCACCATCATTGCTCATTGCAGCATCAAACTCCTGGGCTCAAGTGATCCTCCTACCTTAGCCTCCTAAGCAGCTGGGACTACAGGTGCACACCACCATGGCTGGCTAATTTTTGTTATTTTTGTAGAGACAGGGTCTTGCTATGTTGCCCAGGCTGATCTCGAACTCCTGGCGTCACATGATCCTTTTACCTTGACCTCCCAAAGTGCTGGGGTTACAGGAATAAGCCACTGTGGCCAGCCAAAATCATTGATTTTTAGTATTTGAAAGAAACCATCAGAAAACATTATGGTAGGGAAATCTAACCAGCGCCACCCACCTGTGGTCAAGGATAATTTCACCAGTGATGAATTAATGTAGATGTAATATAACTCTTGGTATGATGCAGGCACTTTATCTCTGTGGAACTGTCCCCCTCCAGTCATAATTCCAGTCTGTTTATGACACGATATCAGCTATACCCAAATTGAAGGACATTTTACAAAATACCCAACCAGTACTCCTTGAAAATATCAAGGCCATGAAAAATAAGGGAAGACTGAGAAGCTGTCACAGTTTGGAGGTAACTAGGAGACATAGTAACCAAATGCAGCATGCTGTCCTGGACTGGATCCTGGGGCAGCAAACACACGTTATTTCGGGGGAAATCCAAATAAAGTCTGTTAAATAGTATTAACAGTTAAATAGTATCACACAAATGCTAATTTTGGTTTTGATAAAGTACCATGATTTTGTAAGGTGTTAGCATCAGGGGAAGCTGCTTAAAGAGTACACTGGTCGGCGGGGCGCAGTGGCTCACGCCTGTAATCCCAGCACTTTCGGAGGCCGAGGTGGGTGGACCACAAGGTCAGGAGATCGAGACCATCCTGGCTAACAGGGTGAAACCCTGTCTTGACTAAAAATACACAAAATTAGCTGGGCTTGATGGCGGGCGCTTGTAGTCCCAGCTACTCAGGAGGCTGAGGCAGGAGAATGGCATGAACCTGGGAGGCGGAGCTTGCAGTGAGCCGAGATCGAGCCACTGCACTCCAGCCCGGGCGACAGAGTGAGACTCCGTCTCAAAAAAAAAAAAAAAGAGTACACTAGTCTTCTCTGTACTATCTTTGCAACTATCTTGTAATACTGTACTATCTTATAAATCTAAAATTATTTCAAAATAAAATGTTAAAAGAAGCACCAGAACTCCTTTTTCCCCAAGTGGAATATAATTAAGGACCTGCCGTCTACAGAGCAGAGGAAAAAGGAATTGTTTGGTTGGAATCTTTCAGCCTTCCTTTCCGTCTCTTTGGGGCCCTCCTGCTGGACCCCTGAGACGCCTCTGAGGAACATGAGGGCACCATGGAGCACAGTAGGAACACAAGTACACTGGCCAATCTCTTAAGGGCCTCTTCAGGTGAAAACGGTATTCGGAGTTTTGCTAAATCTGCTAAGGAGTGGCGTTAGAGCAATCAGAGAACTCAGTCAATCGAGTTGAATTTTGCTGATCAGGCAAAGTGAGAGCTGAGAACCGGCTTGTATTTGGCCAAATGGAAGTCATTCATAGCCTAACAACAGATGTTTCCTGTAGAAAGATGAGCATGAGCCTGATAGGAGCTGATCCAAAGAATGGAAGTAGTGGGAATGGAGACGCCAGGCACAGGGGACACTCGGAGGGAACTTGGCCGTAGGGGAGCACACACTGGGGCAGTGGCTATAGGTGCACATGGTCAAGGCTAGGTTCTTTCTGGGGGTGGGGGGCACATGGCGAAGGCTGGGTTCTTTTAGGAGGGGGCCCATGGTGAAGGCTGGGTTCTTTTTGAGGAGTCGTGGCTATTACAGCACGTCTGTTCTCATCTAAAGGGGAAGAAACTGAGGATACAGTATCAAGAGAGGCGATAACTGCTGGGTGGACCTGCCTCAGCCGGCCAGCCGTGTGGAGTCCGTGCGTGGTGGGAGGGTTGGTCCTATGCAGGAACAGGACAGCCCCTCCGGAGTAGCACAGGAGAGGGCAGAGGATGCGGACACAGATCCCGGGAGGTGAGGAAGTGTGGGGTAGGGCCTGTGGACGTCTTTTCTGAGTGCTTTTATTTTCATACACAGAGGCAGGGCCATGAACTATGAGTGTGGAGTGGGGAGGTGGAGCTTTAAAGAAAAAGGAAACAAGAAATAGTTACTTGGAAGAGTGAGCTACTGAAAGAACTGGAGAAATAACCTGGGGTTATGTCGTGGCACTAAGGAGCCCTTGAAGGTGGTGATCGCGAGTGGAAGGCGTGTCCGGGGCAGGCAGTGGCTCCAGAGTTGGTAAAAGAGGATGTGGACAAGTCAGGGGTGGGAGGGTGAAATGGTGGCAGGGCTGGTGGCATAGAGGTGCTGATGAGGTAGGAGAATTGGAGCGGGCCATTAGAGGGAGAGGGCTGTAAAGACGGGAGGGTGGAATGAGGTGGGTCAGAATTCCTGGTAATCACAGGGTCTAGGGTGTGGTCTGTGGTAAGGAGCAGGATCATCAGATATGATGAGGCCAAGGCACTGAGAAACCACAATTAGAAGGTTTGTATTGAGTAACTGTTGTGGTCCCCAAGGATCATGACACAGAGAGAGAGAGAGAGAGAGAGAGACACCAAACGCCAAAGGCTGACATGGGCTAAGAGTAGGAGGTGTGGCCTGGAGCTCAGTAGAAAACTACTCAGAAGAAAGGGGGATGGATGGTACAATCTGATGACAGGAACTTCAAAGAGGCTGAAGCGTTTTAGGGAGGAGGATGGGGTAAAGATCTGGAGACAGTGGTGGGTGCAAGAAGGGCCCCTACCCACTTCCGTGGCTGGTGGTTCAAGCGTGTGGAAGAGCAAGACATCATTTGAGAGGGTACTGTGGGGCTGTGTCCTCAGGAGAGTCACACTCTGACGTATGTCTTAGAAGTCTGAAAAACATGTATGCCTTTTGAACCAGCTATCCACTTCTAGAAGTTTGTCCCAAGGCTACAAAATTAGAACTAAGTTCTTATTCCCTATTGCTAGACTTATTTAGGTTGCAACTTATATCAAATGGTGGGTTTATGATTTATATTTATTTTTGTTTTTTGGTTTTGCTCTGTTTTTCAGATTTTCTATGATGAGCATGTTTGAATACAGAAAATAAAATTATTTTTATATTTTAAGAATAAAAAAACTATAGTGGTTGCAAGAGAGATTATTAGGTTAACCTGTTAATCTAGGGCCACAGGGGGACAGGAAAGCCTTCAAGCCACCATCAGAGATTTTGTGAATTCAAACTACTTTTTGATGTAACTTGCAGTTCCCTGTAAGGACTTGGTAAGGTCTTTGCTGATTTATTTAAAAACGTTCTAGCCCACAGAGAAATCAGTTGCCTAGGTAATAGTTACCAAATACAGAAATTAAATGCTATCTATCTCCGGGTTTCTAACTTTTCACAAACTAATTATACCTTCAACCAAAACATTGGATTTATTTTCACAAATTTGAGCCTGACATCTTAATTCATAACTAGCAGCTGCTGGGGCTTCTGGCAGCTACAAAAATAAATGAAAATAAAAACTAGGTTTTAAACCGAGTATTGAATACGGTACTTACATAATATTCAATCACATAATACCTTAAAATGTACAATTGAGGAAATTCTTTGTGGAGAAAGGCAGTGGTTTTTCTGACCTCATCCAGCTGTTATCGTAAGTCTGGTTCTTGGTGGCCTCTGACCTCACACGATTGTAATCAAAACCAGCCTGCTCTTGAAACTCTTCATTCCTGTTCGTTTTTCCCTCTGCTCCAATTTTCAGATTTCCCCAGCTGCTGCTGTTGGCAGTTTAATCTCTCCAACCAGCTCTTCTGACGGCTTCTCGAATTCCTCCTTCCCCGGCTGTCAGCTCCCGCATCTGCTCCCACACGTCTTTTTCATCTCACTCGCCAAAATGTCAGGGCTGCAGAACAGCCTCAGTCTCATTATTTGGCTACTGAGTTCAGTTAACTGAAGTGCTTATTAGCAAAAGATTTCTATGTTAATTATGCCGATAGAAACTTTGACACACAGATACACTTATGGGCATATATCTAGACTAGAACAAATCTTTTCCTGCTAAGTTGCTGAATTGGCAGAGAAGCCCGTGGACTTCGCAGTACCTGAAATCAAGGCAGAATTGTCGGAGAAGATGTTCAATGGGGCAGATCTGTGGAAAAGTTTTATTGCATTTATTTATATTATATTCGTGCGGATTTGTGTGTTTTATCTTGCGAGTGTTGATGTAAGTGTACATTTTTAGTTTTGGTATTTTTCATTTTAGACTGAGTATTCTACTTTTACTGCTATTTACTATCGAGATTTTACAAAGCAGCTGCTGTGTAAGCCGAGCTGGTTTGCATTTGCTGGTTGTTTGCAGAGAACACCCAGCACCTGCATTTTACTGGTCACCTGGAAAGACCCTGTCACCTCCTAAATCTCATATAGAGCAGAGGAAATGCCACTGCATGCAGCTCGCTGCCCGCTGTGAACTCCTATGAGGAAGAAGGGAAAGAAAACGTAGTTCAAGTAAAATATGCTTTTCGGCGGGGGTTGGGGGAAGAAAAATAAGATCAAGATTCTGCCAGTGCCCTGTCATTTCAGAAGGTACAATTTGCATAATGTTGGCATGGCTTTCTGTGTAATAAAAGCATAGTTGTATTTTTTACTGAAATCGGCCCTAAATGCTCTCTAAACTAGTCAAAATGGTTACTTTCCAGTAATTCTTTTATCCATACATCTTACATTAAAATACCATGGTTTTACACATTTTGGTCAGCTTACTAATGTCTGGATTTTTGTTTGTTTCTTTGTTTCTGGTATCTCTCAAGGACCTCAGCAAGAGTAAAAAAGTGGTTCTGTTTCCTGGTAAGAGAACCTATGACCAGTGCTCACTCACGGACACCTCTGTGTGATGTAGGGCACGGTGCGGGTGGCCGCTCTGCGAGTTTCGCAGTGAGTGTCCGCCGCGAGGCCCCGTGATTCACTACCTAGTAGGGGGTGTCACCAAGCTTCCCACTGACAGGCAGCCTTCCCCACGTGCTCATGTGGACTTTGAGTAAACCATGCTCTCATGACTATGCATGGAGCCCTCTAAACCGTCTTGCATATGGCAGGTTCCAGGTCAGCTGACAAATGAAGATTTTTGGCGTACCGTACGGTGGCACAATCTGTCAGTCAACGATGCGGTTTTGGCAGATTTTCCATTGTTCAATTATTTTAATCTTTCACTGCATTTATTCTTATAATATTTTGTAAAGAAAAGCTCGTGAAACTTGTGATAAGAAGTACGAGTTTCAGACGGGAGGCTTTAGACACACATGAGTATCCTTAGGGGAGACATTTTCAGCCACACTCAGGTGCCTGGTGGGTTGCAGGTTGAGTTCTGAAAGAAAACCAACAGAGCACACAGACGCACTGCAAGGAACGTCTCGTAGATGATTGCATTTAAAAGGCAAGGTGAACACAGAAGTTTTTGAAAATGCATTTTACACAGCACAAATATTATTTTATATTAATATTTTATATCATTTTATATTACATAATATATAAATATTCATATACATACATTTTAATATCTTAAATCTATTTTTAATTCTGCACATTCTAATTTTATGTGATTTTGGGAGTGCTTATGTGTGGGACTAGCAGACTGCTGGTTCATTCATTATTTATTTTTTATTCTTTTATTTATCAAACGTTTTCTGAGTTTCTTTCATGTGCCAGGCTGAGCTGGGCACTTCAGAAACAAAGATGAGTAAACGCAATCCCTGCCCTCTAGTCGGGGAGACAGACTTGATGCAGAGAATCATGCCCAGGTGCAGGAGGGTGCTAAGTTAGCACGCGGCGTGAGCAGCCGGGCAGGTCTTCCTGTGGGATTAGCAGAGGGTCACTTCGCCCTCAGAGCACTCAACCCCTGCCTTTTGCTTGGCACATAGTCATACATCACTGTGTGACAGTCTTTATATTTTCTTCTATAACCCCCGCTTTTTTTTTCTGTTTAAGCTTTTATGTGATGATGAGTATCATATCATGTATGTGTCCATTTTTTCCATTCAAAATGTGCTTTCATTGTCATGTCATCTTAATCCTACAGTTCCTAAAGATCCATATTTTTACCCCTATTTTCAAAGAGAGTTTGAAACCCAGAAGGGAAGGTGCCTTGTTCAAGATGAATCTGCAAGTGGACGGAGGCAGCAGGACTCATGTGCTATTAATCATTTTTTAAAAATAGACAATATGGAACTGCTGACCTTGGGCCAAGTGCTGTCCGGAATGTGGAGGGAATCCATTGGAATGAGACTCAGTTTTGTTTTTCTCGAGAAGCTCATGTGTATTGGGGTTTGGGCACAGATCTATGGACAAGAAAGTCTCATAAGAGAGATAAGTGTTAAAATAGAGGTGTGTACTGGATGCCCTGGAAATATACCACAGAGAGAACGATTGACTGTCTCGGCCTGGGAGGGAGGCTGCGGTGATTTATAGAACGTGTTATAAAGGAGAGGACTGCGAAAATGAATTGGGAAGGGCTTGTAGGAATTTGCCAACTTGACAGGGTGAGGAAGGGGGTGGTGGGCAGAGGGGTCAGCTTAGTCAAGTGCATGGAAGAGTGAGGGTGCATTGGGGGAGTGCAACTAGTTTGGGGCAGTTGGAGCAAAAAGTGAATGTGCCTGAGGAAGGAATAGTATGTGAGGAAGATGGAGATACAGACAAGGTTCAGCTTTTAAGGTCCATCAGTGAGAAGAGGCAAGGCTAATTTGCAGTAAAAAAAAAAAATCAATTCCAAATCTCAGTGGCTTTACACAATAAATCCTTATTTCTTGATCACAGCAGCCTACTGTGGATTGGAGGCTTTCCTGGGTGGCTCTCCTCCACACGGTGACTCAGGGATCCTTGATTTTGTCATGCTGCTGTCCTCAACACATGGTCTCTGAGTTTGCAACAGGAGGAGAAGGAAAGACACAGGAAGCCACATTAGATACCCAGCCATCTCAGCCCAGAAGGGACACATCACATTTCACATTCCTTTGGTCTGAACTAGCTGCCTGGCCCCGTTTAGCTGTTCTCTGTCTGGTAACACAGTCTCGGGCAGCTCCACATCTTTGGTGGTCACCTGGCCATTGTCGCCATGCCCTCATCTGTCAACGTAAGGATTTTGGTCTTTATCCTGTAGGTAATGCTAAAGCAGGGAGATGATGTGATCAAATTTATGTTTCTAAGAAGTGGCTGTGATAGCAGGGGGAGAAGGGAAAGGGATGAGAGTATTATGTGTGTGCATCGTATTCTCTCTTTCAGGTGTGGAGTCCTGGACCCAGGCAGGGGTGGGACCCAGGGACCCAGACAGGAAGTGACAGATTCCTGGGAGTGGACAAAATGGACCGCACTGGGCCACAAAGTGGATATGGGTGGCGAGAATGAAATTGGAGTTGAGGTTTCTGGTTTGGGTCTACGCGTTACTTCTGAAAACAAGGGGATGAGCAGGTTTTGGGGAAGGCAGTGTGTGAATGTGCCGAGTTCTCCACGTCAGCTGAGCGACCTGGCCCCTCTCAGGCTCTGCAAGGCTTCTCGCTGAAGACCTCTTTTCAAGTGTTATTTCAAATGGTTTTGTTTTCAGTTTTCAGGAGCATCTTTTTAATTTCCTCTGCCAAATGGCATTCATCCCCATAGGAAAGGTAATGTTAGCATCGGGAGATGTAGTTTGGCCGGTGAAAGGTTGATTGCTATGGGGTATTCTTCCTGAGCTCCAAAAGTTGGTTCTCATGTGTTGGGGTCTACTGTGAAGGGCATGGCCTCTGGATTCTCCTACACTCTGATTTCTTTCTTTTTCATTTTACTAAAAATGCCTTTTCTGTTTCACTGACTCAGAAAGAGCAAGAATCTTCCCTGTGACTTTTCAATTTTTAAATGACTAATGGAATGTGTCTGTGTAATTAGCATTTGGTAACACACCTTTGATTCTAGCTTCTCTGATGGTATCTCATCATATTTTATGCTTGTTTGAGATAATGCATGCAAAAGCACATTGCACATGTAATACCCTATGTGAAAAGTATTTTTGTTAGTATTATCACTGTCACTACTAAGTCAATGATATAGCAGCAATCTTTGTCTTTTTATGATTTATTTCAGTTCATTTAGGTGGCTACTAGATTTATTGGTGATTTTGTTTTATCTTATTTACTGAAAACAAGAAAAAGAATCATATGACATTCTAGAGGAAGAAAATACACCTGTACTACTAGAAACCCCAGTAGAAATAGAAGCCCACAGAGAACCACCGATGGGACAATCACAAGAAAAATCGTCACTAAGACAAGAAGAACAAACACCTGAGGAACAAGAGTCCTCTGAGCAGCCATGCCTGGGACAGCCACACCGAAAGCAGCCACTTGAGATGCCAGAGCCCCCACACAGCCATGCCTGGGACGGGACTGGAACTCATGTTTTTCTTTCCCTCCTTCCTTCCTTTCTCCCTCCCTCCTCATCCTCTTCTCCCTCCTCATCCTCCTACTTCTTCTTCGTCATCTTCTTCCTTCTTCTTTCTTCCCCACCCCCGTCCTCCTGTTCTTCCCTCTTCTTCTCTCCTCCCCACTCTCCCTCCCCCGCTCCCTTCTCCTCCTCCTTTTCATCCTCCTCCTCCTTTTTCTTGTGACAGGGTCTCACTCTGTCGCTCAGGCTGGAGTGCAGTGCCACAATGACAGTCTCAAGCATCCTCCCACCTCAGCCTCCCGTGTAGCTGAGACTACAGGCATGAGCCACCACGTCTGGCTACTTTTATTTTTTTTGGAGAGAGAGGGAGTCTTACTATGTTGCCCAGGCTTCTCCTTTTATAAAATTTGATTTCAGGTCTATTATAGTACTCTATCTTCCTTAGTATAGAATTGTTGTATGAATCAAATGGAATTAAACACTCTGAACATTTTACTAGAGGTAAAGGAGATTCATTTTACTTAATGGATACATAATTTAAAAAATTTAAAATGTTGCCTCTAGATGATGTTCACATTTTGGGGCTTAGTTTTAGAGTGGTCTTGGTACTAGGAGGATGGCTTAAATAGCTCTTCAAGAGACTTATTCAGCACCACGTTTGAACCAAACGGTCCAGATTCAAACATTGCTATAGACTCAGCACATTCAAGGCTGGTTGGTCAGGATGGGGGCTGTGGAGTGAGAAGGGGGAGAAGTTGAAGGAAGGGGCAGAGGAATGTGAAGCATTGTTTTAGATGAACTGAAATGGAGTGGCCACCAGCACTGCACAAAAGCTAACTTTGAAATCAGTGTTCCAGGTTTCCTGCAGCGGTTCTGCACGGCGGCATATTGCCGTTGGGTGTGCCGAGAGGACCTGTGTGTGCTGCAGGTCCCAGGTCCCACCCCACCCCTCCCAGGAACAACGCCCAGAATCCAGAATCCAACAGAAATGCAAGCTCCTGAGAGAACCAGAAACAAACTGTGGCCAGATCACAGCTTGAAGATGTTTTCTGTTAACCTGCTTTTCTATGTCTTCCAGATGGCCCGGGAGTAGAAACCTGTAGATTAACAAAACCACCTTTATTATTACCTGAAGTCCACTTTTCTTCAACCATGGGGCTTCCATGTCACATATGGACATTTTAACAGCAAGAAAATCACATGTGGGGTGAAACTAAAGCCCCACACAGTGGTGTCTTCTCGAAAGCCAAAGACGAGGTTTCATAATTGAGCTCCATGTTCTTCTTATTCCCTTTCTCGGTGATATTTCTTTTTAGTAAACATTTTAAAGAATGAAACGTGGTTCTTTATCATTAAGCCCCCAAAAGATCATTCAGAAAATGAGAAGAATTTGAAAAAACGTGTGTATATTTTCCCCTCATGATATTTTTTTCCTGGAATGTGTATGGGAAGGTATCTCATTTATATGTAACTTGGAGGTTGTCACAAAAGCAGGTACTGATAACCTTTGCTATGTAAAGTTCAAAGTATAAAAATGTTTTACCTTCTGAATAACTAGTTCAAAGTGAAAAGGAAAAAAATCCAGGGTTCGCTGGTGACATGGTTTGGCTGTATGTCCTCACTCAAATCTCATGTCGAATTGTAATCCCCATGTGTTGGAGGTGGGGGCCGGTGGGAGGCGATTGAATCATGGGGGTGGTCTTCCCCCTTGCTGTTCTCGTGATAGTGAATGAGTGCTCCCGAGATCCAGTTGTTTAAAAGTGTGTAGCACTTCCCCCTTCACTCTCTCTCTCCTGCTCTGCCATGTGAAAAAGATTCTTGCTTCCCCTTCGCCCTTCTGCTATGATTGTAAGTTTCCTGAGGCCTCCCAAGCCATGACTCCTATACAGCTTGCAGAACTGTGAGCCAATTAAACCTCTTTTCTTCATAAATTACCCAGTCTCAGGTAGTTCATTATAGCAGTGTGAGAACAGACTAATACAGCTGGGAAAAGGATTTTATTAACTTATTTACTTATTTTTATGAAGGCAAAAAATAGTACCCATGTGGCTTCATTAGATTATGTGTGTGTGTGTGCGTGTGTGTGTGTGTGTATGTACACATGGCCTAATATATATATATATCCCTCCCAGGGACACACACACATATATAATCTACCAGTCTGGGGAGATTTAACAGTCTTTAGCAAAGATTTTCATTTCAGCAAATTATGTGTGCTTTCAATTTGCTGTTTGTCTTAGGAATTTGAAGATTGTTTTGCTGAGACACACATATAGCTTTTAGCTCTCTATTTTGTTTGTGTTCTAGTCATATTGAAAGATGGTGTAGATTGTTTACCTTTATGTTTTGGTAAAAATTTATGTGCTATCAACAAGTTTAAACGTTCACAATAGAAACTTAAATGTCTTCATCTCCAAGGCACTGAACATTGTCATATTAAAAGCTTAAATATATTTACTGTTATATTTATTGTTACAATAGTTTTAACTATTGGCGGCAGGATCAATAGTTTCAACTTATATTTTTGCTGATGCTTCAAAGTGTTTTAAAAGTTGGTCTGCCTTACAATTTATTTTTATTTAACTCCAAGTGTTAACTCTAGCTTGTACTGAAACTTATATGGACTTTTGAAAATAGCCAGATTTTATGTATTGTGTGGACCCATTTCCAAAATCTTTAAAGACTTTCAATAGCTTACAACCTGTGTTCATATATTCTAAATCCAACTAGTCTTTTATAAAAAGTTGAATGGGAGCTTTTTTCTCCCGTAAAGTAATTTTATTTGTTGGGATTGTTCAGGATTGCTGTGTTAATTCCCAAAACCTCCATCAGTAATGCTGCAGCCCCGACACAAGTTGGAATTTCTTCTTTAAGCACACCGAAGTGGCTTAAGATCTCAAGCACTTGAAAATGCTGGAAGGCTTTTAGGAATGTTTCTGTAACTTTAAAATGTATCAATCCCCTTTTGTTTCTCTTTTAATAGGATAGTTAAAATTGGCGCATGTTTGTGGGAAAGAGATTGTTAAAATGGGAAAGTCCTTTTGTCTTCTAAAAGCCAGCCTGTGGAGCAGGTTTGAATGCTGTTGCATGTATTCCTGCTCTGGTCAGCCTACCACGTGCTCACTAACAAAAACTTGCAGAGAATTAACTTTCTTTTGAGTTGCAAAAACACTAAGAACCATGGACACAATATTTCTCCCCAGTGCAGCTCATTTGCTGTTTTCTTCAATTTAATGAACGTCTCTACATAGTGCCTGTATCTGAAAGCACTGCTGTGTCACTTTACTGATTTCATCAAAATCATACAGATTCCACTCTGCACCGAGGAGTTGGTGGGTAAGAAACCAACTTGCACCTTTGGGTTTATACTTGAGCCTGCATTTGCAATAGTTAGCACATTTTATGAGTCATTTTCTTTTTCATCAACCTTTTATTTTTCATGGAAAGGCAGTTTAAAATATGGGAAGTCTTACTACCACATTAGCCTCTTACAAGATGACCACTGGAAAGATTTCCCACAGAAAGTGAGGCTGCAGAGTGCCTGGTTTTCCAACACGATTATGTCTGGAATCTGTTACCTTCCTCCTTTCAGTTGCCTGATATGTTTGCTAGGTGCTTTCAATTCAATTATTATCAGATAATTATTTCAATCAGATATTATTTCAATTCAATTATCAACATATAATTTTCAATTATCTGTTAATTGAGTGAATAGAAATGGAATAAGATGTAAAGCTATGTTGGTAAAAATTAAACTTTTAACTAATTATTTCATAAATTATTTCAATATTTTAGTGCCCACCAGCAGGCCATGTATGAAAAATGTAATTGTATTTTAAGAATTAACTTGATGGCTAAATTAGAGAAGGTTGGTGAAAGTCACAAATAAACTTTTTTCTTGTAATTTTGTATTCAGAACAATGAATGGTTTATTTTTACTGGTTGTTCACTTTTTGAAACTATAATTTGAATCAATGATCTGATTGATGTGTGCCTCTGCAGTGCCCCTTGGAGTATTCTGTTTGTCCCTCAAAAGAAGAAAATGATGAACAAGACGTATAATAGCTCTGTGTTCACAGAATTCATATTCTAGAAGGAGAGAGAAAAGGTAGGTGGGTCTTAGGAACAGTGCAGTCCAGTTCCCTCTTGGCTTAGTTCTCAATGGGATTAAATAATCAGTCTCACTCTAGTTTATCAGAAAAGGGAGACTCCTCCCTGGAGGAAGATATCATTGTCTTAAATACAATGCCTTGCATTCAATAAAAGATTATTAGGTATGATGAGACACAGGAATACATAACTAAAAATCAAGAGACTAAACAGACAAGAGAAACACAGGTGAGGCAGCAATCACACAGGTGTACAGATGTTAGCAAAAAGATTTTAAAATGACAATAATATGTTCAGGAAGATAGAAGACTTTCACTGAAGAAGGAGGATCTGCAAAAAAGGATCAAGAAGAAATTTTAGGACAGACACATATGATATCTGAAGATAATTATAAATGGAGGTGACAACATGCCAAACACAGAAGAAAACAAGATTAGTAAACTGGTGAACAATCAATAGAAAATATCCAAACTGACCACAGAAAGAGAAAAGAAAAACAGAAAACACCCAAGTGAATATAAGGTATGTGTGGACATCGTGAAAAGACTTAATATAGATAAAATTGGAGCCCCAGAAGGAGAGAAGAGAGAAAATGTGGCAGAAGAACAAATAAAACTTTGGGAGAAATTATCCTATGAATGTAGCAGGGAGATGGGGCAGCAGCTGGACCAAGATATGGGATCTCAGGATAGGGTTTTCAATTTCCCTTTGCTTCCTCTTTCATCTTCTTTCTGTCTTCTCTCAATGATTGATACTAGAACATGTTGTAGGCAATTATTAGAATGATATGCCACAGAGTGAGATTTTCTATTCTTAAGAAAGCCACAGGGACAGGATATAAGAAAATGTGGAGGGAGGGCTGTATGGACACTTGGTACTACTGCTGTTTGAACAGGACAGAATGAGATCTTGATACTGATGCAGGCACAATCATAGGTTAGATGGTGGTAGTCTCTCTGGTTGCTTTCACATTTTCAAATGAAGCATACAGTCATGTCAGCAACTGAGAGTGAGAGAGGATGTAACAAATTTTAAGAGCAAATGGCATGCAATAAAAGGTTAAGTAAACTTATAAGAAAAATGGACAATGATGAGTGCCAATTTAAAAGTTATAGCTTGAGATTTTGTTACTGGAAAGTGATCCTGATCCAGACCCCAACAGAGAGTTTTTGGATCTTGCACAAGAAAGAATTCAGGACCAGTCCACAGTGCAAAGTGAAAGTAAGTTTACTAAGAAAGTAAAGGAATAAAAGAATGGCTACTCATAGCCCTTGGGGCTGCTGATTGCCCATTTTTATTGTTATTTCTTGATTATATGCTATTAACAAGGGGTGGATTATTCATGCCTCCCCCTTTTAGACCATATAGGCTAACTTCTTGATGTTGCCATGGCATTTGTAAACTATCATGGTGCTGGTGGGAGTGTAGCAATGAGGACGATCAGAGGTCACTCTCATTGCCATCTTGGTTTTGGTGGGTTTTGGCCAGCTTCTTTACTGAAACCTGTTTTATCAACAAGGTCTTTGTGACCTATATCTTGTGCCAACCTCTGATCTCATCCTGTAACTTAGAATGCCTAACCATCTGGGAATGCAGCCCAGTAGGTCTCAGCCTCATTTTACTCAACCCCTATTCAAGATGGAGTTGCTCTTGTTTGAATGCCTCTGACAATTTGAAAAGAAAAAATGGAAGGGAAAATAAGGATGATAAATTCATCAAGTTGGAAACTGAGAGAGCATTCTTTGAGACAAAGTTGGCAATCTTAGAGGACAGCTTAGGGAGGCATGAAAGAGAGTATGTGATATTTTCAGATTTCAGGAAATATTTTAATAATGAAGGCTAGGGTTGATAGTTATAAAATTGCTTTTAAAATATAAGACTAGGAGAAAGATTGTAAGTTGCTATTATATCAGGAAAAATGATGGGGCCTAATGAAGTACAACATGAAGAGAAAGAAAGTTTAAGGGGATAATATGGATTATTTCTTTAAAGGGGTTCTTGAGTGAAGAGCCTCTGGGAGGACACTCCTTGAAGCCACTGGCATGGAGTCAGTAGTAAGTACTGTTGGACATCATCTTTTAAAGACTTAGGATTATATCAAGTTAGATTTGAGAGGACCGAGACACTAAGAATAGAATACTTCAAGTATTATTCCATGAACTGAAGATGATACAATATTTTAGGCAGGGCATCAGATTTAGCATTTGCCCTTGGAAAATATGCATGGATAGTTTATAGACTTAGGGTTCTAAGGAAAAGTACAGACAGCAAGAGAGCTACTGAAAGAGAGGCAGGCAGGATAATGATAGATTAAGTCTCACCTGGGGTAAAGGGAGGCTTGGTGAGCCAATATTTCCTGGTGGAATTACACAACATCAGAGTTGAGAAGGCACAAAGTGTGTTTGAATAATAGATGCCTTGGCAGGATCAAAACTCATCAATTTTACATGTCTTACTGTGGGAGATCTCATAAGGCAAAAACTATAGAAGAATGTCAAAAAACAAATATCTGTGTCAGAAAAAAAAGGGAACCAAAGAAGGCACCCTGATCTGACAGTGTCAGAACCTACTTGGAGCACACAAGAGAAAGTGAGAAAGTAAGTAAGTAAAGAGGGGTATTTGAAATGTTTGCTGAGCCTTCCAAGCTGAGCAGCAGAAACCAGAAAGAAAAGAAACAACAGAAACATATTTCCCTTTTACAGAAAAAAGTATGGGAAAAGAAACTATTTTTGCTACCATAAAAGTGGCAGAGGAAGGCTGGGAAAAATCAAAAGCCTTCTTCCAAAGTTCTGGGAGGAGCATATGTTGTCCAAGGATTGCTGTTTGGGAGTTCTTTTTTTTTTCACATATTTCTTATTTTCATGCTCATGGTGACTGTTTTTGTGATTGCTGTCCCAGTGGTGATTCTCTTTGCGCTTCTGGTTTTACTATAGTGTTTAGTAATGGGTGTGAATCTTAGTGAGATTCCCTTGTTTGTGAGGAGTTACTTCCTTCTTGTTGTTTTTGAGATTCTCACTTTGTGTTTTGATAGTTTGATGATGATGTGTCTGGGTACAGATCCCTTTGAGTTGTTTATTCTACTTAGAGTTTGTTGAGCTTAGTATTAAGCTAATGATTGAACAGAGATTTCCTGAAATGTTTTGATTCAATGTCTCTAGTCTATTCTGAGGGGGTTCCATATGTGTGTTGGGGCACACCTTCAATATTCCAGCAGTGAGTTTACAACTCTGCCTTAGCCTTCACTTCCTGCTTGTGCAGAGCCTCAAGGTCAGCTAGAGGTGAGGGTTTAGGGCCTTCTCAGGTCTTTCCTGGGCATGCATACAGCTATGCACATGTACATGGCCATCTCGATTCTCAAAGATATGTCAGAATTTTGCAAAGCCCCCTGTAAACACCTTACTTCCTTGTTTTTCCTTAGTACTAAAAAGTTTTTTTGGTCAGACTCTTATTAGCTCCAACTGGTATTATCTTGTCAGGTAGCTGTGATGTTTAAACAATTGCCACTAATTGTTTTTGACAAATGTCCCAGGGATAGGGCCATTCATACAGAGAGAACTCTGAGGTCAAATAAAAACAAGCCCTGAGAGTGGAGCTTTCATAACACTGCCAGACAGGTCAAATAGTGACAGTTTTCTGAGTGTGAGTGCTTGGGGAGCTCCAAACCCACTCTTCTTTCCCCAGGGGGTGCCGAGCTTCAGTTTTCACAGCTACTGTATTTATAAGGCTACCAGTTTTCAAGGCTACCCTTGAGCTGGAGAGAGAGAGATTGGAACAGGCAAGTTAAAATGTCACAGAACTTGCTGTTATTACTGACATTCAGTTATTTTTCTCAAGTAAATTCTCCTTGGATAGCTGTAACCTTTTGATTAACTTCTAGAGTTCCAAAAAAGGTGATTTGGGCCCTTTTATCTGGTATTCTCCTTACTTTTATGCAGGAGTGGGCTTTGGGTGATCATTACTCTGCTGTTTCAGAAGTGCTTCCCCATGAAATTACATGACAAATGGTGGGAATGCAGGTTTCCTTGGTGATGTACCTGCCACATATTTTTAATTCTGTTCTCTCTTGGTTCATAGAAGTACAAGAAGTAGATTGGCAGGTCGGCTGCCCAGACAGCAATTTCACTGGGGATGCCACATCAGGTACTCGCTCCCACAGACCCACAACCTCTGTGACTGATATACATGACAGCCTCCTTCCCCTGACATTGGGTAGGTATTTTCTCCCCCTGCTTATGGGAAAGAGGGAAGGGAAAGTTGAAGCACTCTCCACCGAGCCAGTGATTAGGATGACTATATAACTTATCACTGGAGCCAGGATACTTTTGATAGTGAGAAGGGGATACTGAAAATAATTTATGTATGTGTGTGAAAAGTGAGAGAGAGAAAAGGAGAGAGGGAAGGGGGACAGGGAAAGAGATTTCTTGACCACCAAATCAATTTTATAACATTGGTGCCTCTGAAGATAGTTTTTTTTAAAACTACAAGTTTTTATTTATTTATTTATTGACTAAGTCTCATTCTGTTGCAAAGGCTGAAATGCAGTGGCATGATCTCAGCTCTCTGTAACCTCCACCTCCCGAATTCAAGCGATTCTCCTGCCTCAGCCTCCCCAGTAGCTGGGATTACAGGTGTGCACCACCATGCCTGGCTAATTTTTGTATTTTTAGTAGGGACGGGGTTTCACCATGCTGGCCAGGCTGGTCTCGAACTCCTGACCTCAGGTGATCCACCTGCCTCGGCCTCCCAAAGTGCTGGGATTACAGGAGGGGGCCAGTGTGACTGGCCAAAACAAGTTTTTATATAAAGTAAGTACAAAATATCTATGTTCATTAAGGCAAAACAAATAGACGTTTTAAATATGGGTTATCTAAATTTTAAAAAAGCAAAATAGCTATTCTGTATACATACTCGTGTTTATTATATTCTTAAAATTATCTTTATTTAACACTGCATCTCTGGTATTCTTCCCAAAGACATATGCTTTAATATAGTCTAATTATTTTTAATTTTTTATGAAATTTCCTGAAATCGTCTTCAAAGTAGGATTTTGTGATGAGTAAATTTGAAAATGTTTCACGTCTCCCATGGACTCTCCTCTCTATGCTCTACTATTAGATTTTTAATTTGAGGAAGTACTGTCTCTGGAAGTGCCGAGGGGCCTGGTAAGCTCAGAGCAAATTTTGCTAAATGTATGAAACTCTCAATACTATTTTAAAAATATTGAAATTGTAAATATTTTAGGCAAATATTTTTGTAGATACTGTCTTTGCGTATCCATTTAAGATGTCATTTATTGACAAATGTTTTTACAAGACAAAATTAAAGAAGTTGTTTCTATTGATATTCTTTTAATTTTCTATTAAATTTATATGCTGCAAAATCATAGAGCCTCTTAGTTTTATCCGATTGTGGCACAAAACGTGAACTTATCCGATTAAAAATAGGTGCTCTATCAGAAAATTCTACAAGTTGAAATATTTCCAGGCAAGTTTATAGAAGTTCAAAATCCACTTGTGCTCTCCTCATTCTATGGATATGTTGAATGCCTCACTTGCTTTTGAAAGAACAAATTTCAATGAACTCCTATTTTCAAACTTTCTTTCCTATAATTACAAATTACCAAAACTCCAACAGTTGGAGGTTTTGTTTAATTGTTTAATAATTTGATCAAAACCTAACTGATTTTGAACAAAATGCAACCAAAATTTGGAAAACTTTAAAAAAATTTAATCCGTTGTAAAACCCTTATTTTGATTTACAGTGTTTCTTCAAAGTGCAAACATTTTTACAATGGGACAGACAACAGGAAGCCAAGAGAGAAAAGAGCCTATTGTCATGCTGAAGTTGTTTTTTGTTTAAAAATTACCAAAACATTTTGTAGTTCATGTGCTCTTTGCTACATAAAAAATATCAGTTTTGACAATGACAGTTTCTATTCTGGCTGTTAGAAAAATACATGCATATCACAACCAACTCCAAGTATGTTTCTTTTCCGTAGGTTTTTTAATTTGGTAAAAATATTATTAAACCACAGCACAGGGCTCCACTTAAATGTGGCTTCCTAAGATCCCTACAAAAACATACAGTTTGGTCTTCACTGAATTTACCGTATGTCTTAACTGAACTTACTATATCATTCACAGTCATATCAGGTGCTTACATCTTCAACTGAACCAAGTTCTAAAAACATTCATTTTATTCCGTGAGTTGAATGAAAAATAAACCGCTATTGGAATTAAGTTGATTTTCTGTTTGAAGTGTGTAGCGACACTGATCCAAAACTGGCACAGCTCAACTCTTTCCATATTCTTCTTCTGGAGCTGGGGCACCAGCAGCTGTGGCTTCACATTCTGAATTTGTGCAGGAAAGCTCAGAAGGAGCAAAGTTAACTTAGAAAAACCATCGTTTGATGGTTGAGATGCAAAGGGAGAAGATGTCATAATGTGGCCAGTTTCCATGGGGTATCAAGCGCCCCTGCAGGGTGGAGCTTTAGGGCTGGGACACCTCATGGCTCCCTGGACAGCCTACACAGGCTACTGTCTTTGGGCTACTATCTCACCTTTGCTCCGTGGGCTGGGTCTGGAGCAGAGGCTTCTAAGCACAGCATCCGGCCAACGAGGCCAGCACCACAGGCAGGCACTTGGCTGGGCCTTCCAGACTATGGGGGCAGTAACGATGCCCCGTGTGTGTGTTATGCAGACTTCCCACTTTGGCAGGAACACGAGCAATTCCAAGCCCCATGTGTGCTTTGAGAACCCACCTGCCCACTTCTTCATGGTGGCTGGCCTTTCCTGGGCGTGGTTATCTCTTGTGGATGTGCAGATCCACAAACAGCTCTGCAGAGCCTGCTCCTGAGACAACTGCCTCCTCCCTGCTATTCTGCCCTGAAAATTTCTGCTCCCATCACCTCCCTGACCCTCTGTCTTCTGCCTTTGCTGCTCACCAAGATGTCTGGGGTCTGTTTGGGTGTTCCCTCCCTGCCCTTTGGCCTGGAACCTCCTCCAGGTGGCCGATGGGCAATCCTCGGTTCTCTTTTTGTTTCCTTCGCTTAGGGAGTGTGGTCCTGCAAAGCCAACTGTCTGAAAATCTTATATTTTTGTCTGGTTTTCTAGTTATTTAAGCAAAGAGATTAAATCCAGTCCCTGTGACTCCATCTTTCCCTGAAACGGATGTCTTAGGTTTTGCCTTTTGATACGTAGTTTTAAAGAGCTTGATTTCTTGGCAAGATATCTCTGCCCAAAAGATAGAACATTCTCTTATCTTTTTGCCCTTTTGATAAGGGGATTTGGAGGATAATAGATAAGTAGAGTAAGAAATACTTGAGAAGTAGGTGGAGAGATTTTGCCAAGTAAAGATAAACAATTATAGAATATGTAATTATTTTTCTTCCTGGGGTGATTTGAGTCAGTTTTTTTTTCTTCCCTGAGAAACTGAGATGAAGGCATCAGAGGGGAGGATGCCTCTCCCCAGTTAATCCACCCTCGCTGGAACCTGTCCAGCCACTCTGCAGAGGCGCAGCATGAGTGGGCACGAATGCAGTCGAATTCAGGGCAATCACTCTGCAGCAGACACGTGGGACACAGAGCCCTGGGTAGAGATTTATCTCTTCACTGAGCTCTGTTCACACCAGAGTGCACACACCTGCACACACACCTGTATGCACACCTGTACACAATGTAAACCCTTGGCATGTGAGTCTTTATGAAAAGGCATCATGCATCCTCATTAAACATAATTGCCTTGACTCAGGATGAATACTAAAAAGACAAATTAATGTTTTATGGCGTGTTTCAGGGCTTTGGTCTGCTGTTTTTCAGCTGGTCTTTTTCTGGCTCTGCCCTGCCAGCTAGTTCTTCTCATCACCTGCATGATGCTTGTCTAGATAGTCCCTCTGCCTGGCTGTAATTAGCTACTTTCAAGTCAATATGGAATAGAGACAAGATAACAAAATTTGTTATATGGATCTGCAAATCAAGAGTGCTGAAGACCAGGGTAAATGCAGAGACTGGGTGGTGCAAGCAGGGGAAGTTCTCATTTGTGTAAAACATAGATTTTGTGTCCACTGTTGCAGCTGCTGTGGGGCGTGCCTGGTGCATCTTGGATGAATCGTAGTAGAGGAGGAAGTTGTATGTCTTCTGTATGTGTGAAATAGGCAGCTGGCTTTATTTGGTTTCCTGGCCATTTCCTGCTGCCTTTCTGGGGCCGTCCATAGGTGTGTCGTGTCTTTTCATGACATACCAGTAATGGCTGAATAGATTCAGAAATGGTTGGGCACAAGTTGTATTTGGAGATGTCAAATACCAGTTGTATTTGGAGATGGTAAATTTATCACTAAGATGATGGTTGACTTTAAGTGGTCTCTGTGCTTATCATTCAAAAGGTGTATCTAGAAAAATTAACACCTGGTGACTCTGCTAAACAATTGAGAAGAAAGTGCAGAGGAAGCCCAGCTGTAAGTGCACATCATGGATTTATCTCATCCCTTGTTTGCCCCATAATAAGCGTTTCCCATTTTAAATGCTTGCATAAAATACTTAACAAAAAATATGAGGCTGGAATAGGAACTTGGGGGTTGAGAATTGTCTGCCCAGATAACTTTTAAAAGCAATTTTAGATATGGTTTGACTCTGGCATCATTTTCCAGTAATATCATGTCTGGAATTTATTCCTTCCAGTGGGTTCTTGGTCTTGCTGACTTCAAGAATGAAGCCGAGTACCCTCGTGGTGAGTGTAACAGTTCTTAAAGATGGTGTGTCTGGAGTTTGTTCCTTCAGATGTTCAGATGTGTCTGGAGTTTCTTCCTTCCGGTGGGTTCGTGGTCTCGCTGACTTCAGGAGTGAAGCCGTGGACCTTCGCACTGAGCTTTACAACTCTTAAAGGTGGTGCTGACGGAGTTGTCTCCCAGTGGGTTTGTAGTCTCACTGACTTCAGGAATGAAGCTGCAGACGCTGCTGGTATGTGGACCCAAAGAGTGAGCAGCAGCAAGATTTATTGTGAAGAGGGAAAGAACTAACCTTCCACCCCCTGGACAGGGACCCAAGACAGTTGTGCTGCTGGCTCCCCCATGGCCAGCTTTTATTCCCTTATTTTGCCCCACCCACATCCTGCTGTGGTCCATTTTACAGAGTGCCAGTTGGTCCATTTTACAGAGTGCTGATTGGTCCATTTTACAGAGTGCTGATTGGTGTGATTTTACAGAGTGCTGATTGGTGCATTTACAATCCTTTAGCTAGACACAGAGCACTGATTGGTGCATTTACAATCCTCTAGCTAGACAGAAAAGTTCTCCAAGTCCCCACCTGACCCAGAAACCAGCTGGCTTCACCTGTCACTATTGACACACATTAACTTAAAAGTTTCTGCCTCATATTTTTAGGTGGGAAAACAAGTTTACATACTGATTAAGCTGATCCCTGCTCTGAAAATTGAGAAAAAAAGGACATATAGGAAATACTCAAAATTTTAGAAAATTGACAATTTTTTTTCTTATTTCTCATGGTGACATATTTTGACCTATTTCTGATGTTCTGCATAGTAGGCAAATTCCTGATGGCTGTGTATATTAGTCTGTTCTCACGCTGCCAATAAAGACATACCCGAGACTGGTTAATTTATAAAGAAAAAGAGGTTTAATGCACTGACAGTTCCACATGGCTGGGGAGGCCTCACAATCATGGCAGAAGACAAAGGAGGAAAGAGGCATGTCTTACATGGCGGCAGGCAAGAGAGGGCTTGTGCAGGGGAATTCGCATTTATACAACCATCATATCTCATGAGACTTACTCACTACCACAAGAACAGTACAGGAAAGACCTGCCCCCATGATTCAGTTACCTCCCACCGGTTCCCTCCCACGACACGTGGGAATTATGGGAGCTACAGTTCAAGATGAGATTTGGGTGGGGACACAGCCAAACCATATCACTGTGGTAGAAAGGCCAGGGAACTCCAGCTCTGCCCCAGATCTGCAGAGGAGCTCCCTGTAAGGCACAGCTCCTGGATGTCATGACATCTCCCTTAAACATTTTTTAAAATTAAACCAATGAAAACATAGAATTTCTCACAAAATGCTTATTTTTGGTATGTTTTCACTTTTTCATATCTTTAAACCTCAAAAAATAGTTTATACTTTTAATGATAATATTAAAGTTTCAATACAGAGGTTGGGGTTGGTGGAAGACATGAGTCAATGAAAGCATGGAAAACTGACTTTGTATTTATCCTATCAACAACCTAGTTTGTTAACCAAAAGTCACTGAGGCTACTCATTGTCCTTTTACAAACTTCCCTGTGATAATTCCTTTTATATATTTTTTAAATGAGTTCTGAAGTTATTTCAAAATAGTTATATCATTGCTTCACTCCTTTCCATATGTTTCTACCCACCAAAAATATTCTGGCAAAAAACAAAAAGTAAGTGTTTAACAACCAGCTTTTGGGGGTGGGGTGGGAGCCCTGCTAAAACATTTGTCTGCCTCCGTGGTTTAAACATCTCACCCACGTGGACACCCAGCTACCAAGGTGACATCACTGACCACACTGTTGGGAAGAGCTGTGTGCAATTGGCTCTGAGGTCCCATAGAGCAGGCTCCAGCTCATCACTGCATAGATGAAAAATACGGCTTCTTGTATTTATTTCCCCAAAGGTCCATGTATTTCAAGATACAGTTTTTAAATATCTTGAATATGGGGCAAACTCAACATTTCGGATTAAAGGCTGTGTATCTTGAAACAGTTGATCTCAAACTATCTTTTTACTGTGAGTACTCATATTTCTATGGTAAAGAGAGATCTTATACAAAATAATGAAGAGTCCTACAGATTGTAGACAGTCAAGACTTTAGAGTTCTCGTTCATATTTTACCACAATTAGCTTAGCAGTCAATGAGAAATAGTAATCAGATGTCTAAACTGTTTCTGGTCTCATCTGTGTATATTGAAATTTAAAAAAATGACATAATATCTACATATCATAATTAATCTTTTACTATGTTTTCTAGGATCCTGATGAGTTTATAGGAGAATTGTTAATTCGAGAAATAATTTTCTAAGACTTGCTATATTTTGGATGCAGAAAAAAATAAGTATTTTGTATGCATCATATATAAGTGGGTAAGGTTGTCTAGGAGTTTGTTTTTAATGAATGAAATATGCACATATAAGCTGTAATTTTTACATGATTACCTAGAAGCTTAGCTATGATTTCCTTTTCTTTGACATCTACAATACTGCATTTTTATTGAGTGAACACTCTGCTCTCAGCATCCGATGAGGTGCTATGAATACGTTGGTTTGTATAAGACACAGATTTGATGAGCAGGAATTTGTGGAACATAAGACAGTGGAAAAAAATTTGGTTCTTGTAGCATTGTGGTGGATATCAGTTGTCGTATTAGGGTTTTTCAGAGAAATAAAACACATATATAAATATATATACACATATACACACACATACATATGAATATAAATGTATATACAAACATACGTATATATATATATAGGTTGCATATATATAGGTTTATATATATGCATGTCTCTCTCTCTCTCTCTCTCTATATATATATACACACACACACATAAAAGAGTGGAAAAAATTTGGTTCTTGTAGCATTGTGGTGGATACCAGTTGTCGTATTAGGGTTTTTCAGAGAAATAAAACACATATATAAATATATATACACATATACACACACATACATATGAATATAAATGTATATATAAACATACGTATATATATAGGTTGCATATATATAGGTTTATATATATGCATCTCTCTCTCTCTCTCTCTATATATATATACACACACACACATAAGAGAGTGGAAAAAATTTGGTTCTTGTAGCATTGTGGTGGATACCAGTTGTCGTATTAGGGTTTTTCAGAGAAATAAAACATATATATAAATATATATACAAACACACATATACACATGTATATATGAATATAAGTGTATATACATAAACATACGTATATATAGGTTGCATATATATAGGTTTATATATATGCAACCTATATAGGTTTATATAGGAATATATATAGATACAGTACTTGGCATGTATCTCTCTCTCTCTCTATATATATATAGATGTGTATATATATAGAGGTGTGTATATCTATAGATATGTATAGATATAGATATCTATATATGAGCTTTATTAGGGGGATTGGCTCACAGGATTACAGAGGCTGAGAAGTCCCACGATAGGCCTTCTGCCAGCTGGAGAACCAGGGAAGCTGGTAGTGTCGCTCAGTCCAAGTCTGAAGGCCTTGGAACCAGGAGAATCTATGGTGTAATCTCAGTCCAAGGTTGAAGACCTGAGGAGGCCACTGGTGTCAGTTCCTGAGTTCAAATGCTGAAGAGCGTGGAGTTCTGATGTCCAAGGGCAGGAGAAGAAGAGTGTCTCAGCTCCAAAAGTGAGAGAAGTGAGCACATTCTCTTTCCTCTGCCTTTTTTTCTATGTGGGCCTCAGTTGACTGCATGGTGCCCTCCCATACTGGGTGAAGGGGATCTTCCTCACCTAGTCCATTCAGACTCATGCACTAATATCCACTGGACACACCTTCACAGACACATCCAGAAATAATGCTTTGCTGCAGGGGTCCTCATCCCTCCGGCCACAGAGTGGTACTGGTCCCTGGCCAGGTAGGAACTGGGAACTGGTCCATGGCCAGTTAGACACAGTAGCAGGTGAGCAGCAGGCAAGTGGGCATTCCCCTCTGAGCTCTGCTGCCTGTCACATCGGCAGCAGCATTCGATTCTCATAGGAGCACGAATCCTGTTGTGAACTGCGCATGTGAGGGGTCTGGGTTGCATGCTCCGTATGAGAATTTAACGAATGCCTGACCATCTGAGTTGGAACAGTTTAATCCCGAAACTAACTCCCCAGTTGGTCCATGGAAAAATTATCTTCCACACACTGGTGCCTTGTGCCAAAACTGTTGGGGACCACGGCTTCACCAGCTATCTGGGTATCCCTTAATCCAGTCAAGTTGACACCTAAACTTAACCATGACAGTTGTCAATTCCGTTCAGTGAATTTGCTTTCATAGTGAATGTAAATTCCTTACAGTACTTGGCATGTATCAGTGCCTCAAAAAAAATGTCAGGTTATAATCTAAGAAAATAATCTGCTTGGGCAAGTAAGACATTATTCATGGGTAGCATAACTACAGAGCAACCTACCTCTGAGGGGTACAGAGAACACGTGCCACAGGATTGAGAGAAGTCTCCCATATGCATGGGCAGTTGGGAAGGTGTCATCAAGGAGGCAGCCTTGGGCTGAGAGTTGAAATGGGTGGAGTGGGCGGGAATAGCCATTGCAGATGAGCGTGGCTGTGCAATGCCTGGGCAGGAGGCCCTGGGGAAGGCCAATCTACTGGAGTAGAAAATTTGGGTAGAGAATGTCAAGAAGTAAGGAAGGAAAAGTAGGTTCTGGAGAAACTGGACATTGTTGCTTATCAGTCTGAGGAATTTGAACTAGAGACAATGGGGATATATAGAAACCTTCTGAGTTTGGGATTTCTATGATCAAAAACCGTCTTTAAGGAAGAAAAATCTGATGACAGTGTGCAGATTTTATCCATGTTCATCCAGAAAACAGCCTCTGCTGCAATTTATGACAGGCCTGCCATCAGCATTGCAGGGCCTGGGATAGGGGTGCAGATGGAGACTCACACGCGATATATTTTTTAATATTTAAAAGTTATAAACCAACCCATTAATGACTACAACAAAAATTCTTAACATTTGTCCATAATCATATTTGTTCATAAAAACCAAATAAAAATATATGTAAAAGTATATGTTTTATGACTGAAGTTGGAAATGTGAAATCATTCAAATTGTGGATTTGATTAGAATAATTTTCTTGCTCATATTTACTGTTTTGATCAATAGCTAAATTTTCACAAAATAAACTTGTAATGCCCTGTTCTCAAATTTTGTGTGGGTCATGCTTGACAAAAGTCTGTTCATATTTACTATTTTCAGTTTTAAATAATCTAAACAGGCTGCTGTCTGCATATTTTCTGTTACTATTTCCATTTTTTCTTTAAGCTGCATTTTTATAATTTCTATTTCTAGCAAAATACCAACTTTCATGCATTCTTCAGATGTGAAGCCCTTTGCAGGGAAAGCTTGCCAACCCATCCCTAATCTAAAGGATTAGAAAGGAAAATGTAGTTACATTCATAATAGGACATTTGAACATTTCACCAATAAAATATAAATTTAGATAAATTAAGGTTAAAAAATTAAGGTTATTTTTCATATTTTTCAATAGTACTATTTTTCTTTTAAAATAATTAAAATTATTAAAATTAAAAGGCAAAATTTAATGAGTATTCAAAAATCAAAATTATTCCAATAAAGTAAAATTTAAAATTTCATTTTTACAAAATTTAATTAAATAGCTTTATAAAAATGAATGCATTTCCTAATGCTAGTGTTTAATGTGTATCTAGTTTTGCTTATAAAAGATCATTATCATACTTGATGAATGCTACACCTAGAATCCGTGTTATAATTCCCTCATGGTGAATTTAGAACTACATGGACAGATTGAAGTGTCATACGAATTGCTTATATTACAGTATATTACAGAATTGCCCTCAGCCCCCATGCACAGCCGTTGCTAATGCAGTGCTAATTAATAACCTGAACAAGCCTCAGCAGGAGCTCAGCTTCAGGCTCTCCAAGGGAGTGTGTGGCAGGTGAGCGGCCTGAACCCCGTGCAGCTCGGGTCCTGGCTCCAGTCTCTGACGCGGCAGGTGCAGAGCTCGCACCTTCAGGGCACTCAGGTGCGCTGCCTTTGTTTGGAGGATAAAGAGTAGCGGTGTGGGTCCTGCTTCCCTGGGCCTACACAGCAGAGCAGCCTCCAATGCTCTGCTGACCCCTGGGACTCAGGCTCTCTGTGCGCTGGGATACGGCTATTTTCCTGGTGCTTGTTCTCTGCGGGGCCGGCCCTGACCCCCACCTCTCGCAAGAATGTGAGTTAACTCTAATTTTAAATGATCTTTTCATCTCCATCTGGCTTAGCACCACAAATTGCTATTCTGAGTTTTAATCTGTGCCGTTTGGCCACGGCTGGCATGGATTGTCAATATACAATAAATTGAAGGGAGGAGGAGGCACTGCCCTCTGGTTGGCTGGCTAACATCTCTTGAGAAATTTCTCAGAAAGGGCTTGCTGTATAGATCTTCACCAGGACTGAATAACAAGAGAGGGTCAGTCCTCCTGTTCCAGTTCAGCCTTTTTCGCCTTAGTGAGGTAATTGCAGGCAGCTCTAGAGAGACAGGGCAAGAATATTTGGTTTCCAGAGAAAATAACAGAACAGCTCCCAGTGATTCCCTAAATGGAATTTGGAATTATGACTCTCCCTGGCTCATTGATGCAGTGCTAGCTCTGATTCAGGGCTGCTCCGGCAAGCTGCATGTAATATTTCAATGAATGCTACATTGCATTGCAGTGAGCAAAATGCCAGAAAGGTTTCCTTTGCGAGGGTAAACCAGCCTTTTGTCTTCGTTGCTTATATTCTAGAACCTCACCACAAAATAAAAATAGTTAATCATTCTGGATGTTTAGAAATGTTAGATCAGAAAGACCAAGATAGAAGTCTAATTTAATGTAAGCCCAGGCTGAGCTGCTCTGTGTACATGTCCACTTGCGTGAATGGAAAAGATTTTGAAACAATTCACATTCTGACAAAACGCCAATAGTGGTATGAAGCATGTCATTTTTGTCTGTTTGCCTCTTCCTCTCGCCTCTTTTACCCTTCAGTTGTTTCCTGCATTTCTAACGTTCAGTGAGGCGCTGTACTGAGCTGCTCGTGTCTTATGAAATGAACTGAGTTTTGTGCTAACAGAGGTTACATTAGTCCCGCAAGAGACAAAATTGAATATGCAGAGGTTTTGCTTGTGTTTATGATTTGCATGAGGTCAGAGTGCCATGGGCACCTGAAACTAACAGATCATCCAACAACATCAGTTCTGGCCTTTGGACAGCCCCTTGTCCCCCAGTTCAAGTAGGACAGAGGCCTTGGGTTGGTCTTTCTGAAGTCCTTGAGTGTCATTGTTCATGGCTGTACCTGTGGGGAGAAGATGAGTTTGGGGCCTCAGCGAGGGGAAGGCTGTGGACACTCCACTCTTGATCTAGCTGTAGTGCAGCAGGGTGGGAATGAGTGACCTGGAGTCAGAGGACATGGTTTCAGGTCCGGCTCTATGCCTGGCTGCATGAACTTCATCAACCAGCTAGTCCTAGCCTCAGTTTACTCATCTGAAAAAGAGGCTGTCTTTTCCCTAGGATTCTTCAACAGATTAGTAAATCTACCTTAGCTAAAGGCCTTGTTGTACTAAACAACCCTCGGTATATATGCTAGATATGAAACCACCTTTGCAAAATTATGACAGCAAGAGAAATCTGACATGGTTGACTCCATCTTGCTTCTGACCTCTAAGCTGTCCTTGGTCATTCCTGGGTGTAGGCCAAACTAACTTTGGGAGGAATTTAGTTTCTAGTTTAACCTTAAAGCATGGATAATAATAGCCCTTCTCAAATCTAAATCACCTTTGTAAAACCAATAAAAGGCCATAAGGTAAGGATTGTGAGAGGGGCCTGAACTCTGCTAAGATGTAGGCATAGTTTCCATAATCCCTTACTGCTCAGGGGTCATGTGGCCAGAGGTCACAAGAATTGTGACTTTCCCAGTTGCTCTTATAGATGACATTACTATCATAGAACCTAAGATTGGTGTTTGGAGCTTTCAGGCTGATTCCCCCTAAACTTGTGATTTATGACTCAGCTGATCCTGTAGCCCCATCCAGAGGTGGAATGAGTGCATGGGGGTGTGGACCGTTTTTCACACCCTGATGATTTCATCCCCAATCATTTGGCAGCACCCATTCCTTAGCCCCCTGCCCACCAAATTGTCCCTAAAAATTCCAAGCTCTGAGCCTTCAGGGAGACTGATTTGAGTGTTAACTCAGTTCTCCCACGTGGGCCAGCCTCCTGTCAATTCAATTCTTTCTCTACTGCAATGGTGCAGTCCCAGTGAATTGCTTTTGTCTATGCAGCGGGCAGGAAGAACCCATTGGGAGATTAGAGACCAAGGTGGGGTCTAGGGAGCCTTGCTTTTTCCTTAGAAGACATTGCACAGGGATTAACAATGCGTCCTCAGTGCAAGAGGCAGTGCTCAGTCCTATTCTGGCATCATGGGGGCTCTGGCTCTGTTTCCAGAGGGCTCAGGAGGGTCTCCACATGTCAGTGAGACCCTAGCCCCAGCCAGTGTCTACGTTCTTGACACTGTCATGAGAAAGAATTCAGGGGCGAGTCAGAATGAGGCCAAAGGCAAGAAGCTTTTATTGCAAAGTGAAGCACACACTTGAGAGTGAAGTGCAGGCTGGCTAGGGAGAGTGAGTCGTGCACTAGAGAGATTGGGTTTCTAGTTTTATGGGATCTTTTAATGAGGGAGTGGAATAATCATGAGGTCTTCTAGGAAAAAGGTGGAGATTTCTTAGAATTCAGGTGCCACTCATTTCCATACTAAATATGGCCATGCTCCGATCTCTCTTGGTGCTGGAGGGTGTGTGATTTAGGATGTTAATGAGCATATAATTAGGTTGGGGTAGGGCATGGGTCAAACCGAATGCCGTGTTGGACTCAGCCCATTTCAGCCGCTTAGCCCCTTCCTGTTTGTTAGGGTCCCGTCAGCCCAGGCTCACCCTTGTCCTGGTAGCTGATTTAACAGCTCTCATTTCTTGCTGCTGTGAGAGATCGCTGCTTGATATTTTCCTGTGTCTCCTATGACCACCCAACATTCCTGTCTCACACCTGTTCTCTCAAAGGATGGCTGGGCAAGGGACCAGGAGTGTTGGGCACGCAGCGTTCATCCTGGGACAGGGGTTTGACCTGGATCCCGCTGAGGTCCCAGCTGGAAAGTTCTGGCCTGGCCCATCCCTGTTCTCTGCCATGCAGCTGTGCCAGACGGCCGTTTAGGGCCAAAAACAGAATTGCAGAAACTCTGTGAGTGTTGAGGAAATAAGACGGATTCCTACAGTGTGATTTGAAAAAATCCTTTTGAATTCTAGCATGGTGTTAAAAGGAAAACCCAGCCATGAATGATTTGTGAATCTGGCAGCCCTCGAAACCAGGATAGGTTCAGAGGGTCTCCGGCCTGCCTCATGATGGAAGATTTATGGACAGAAAAAGGACGGTGAGGTAAAAAAGGAAGTGAGGTCAGAAACAGCTGGATTGGTTACAGCTCAGGGTTTGCCTTATTGGAACACGGTTTGAACAGTCAGCTGCCTAGGATTTGCCAAAACTTGGTGATGGGCACAAGAGTAGGTCACAGTCTGCTTACACATCCAGCTAGGTGACAGTTCACCCAGTACAGAAAGTCCCTTTGGCTGAGTTTAAAATATGTAAAGTGGTAGCTTTAGGATCAACCTAACAGTGGCTACATGTAGAAAATGAAAGTCATGGCTCCAAACGCGCGACAGCCTGCTTTCCCCTTCAGTGTGTGTTGATGGACTGGGAGTGCCCGGATACCAGGGCTCACCACGCCTGTCCCAGTCAGGGAATGTAGCTTCACTTTGGCCCCTCCTGTGCACAAACCCCCACCCTGTGTTCAGGTTTACCAGGACCCCTGAATTCTGAAAGGTGGATCCTACTTAGGAGAGGACAGCTTGGCACCAAGTGCTTTGGACTCTGGGGCAGACATTTCTTTCAGATTTGACGCTTGGCCCCTTCCCACCTACCTCTGCCCTCCAGGTAGCCTTTTCCGCAGGCCTCGTCCTAGGGTGGCAGAGCCAGGCCTGTGGGGTGGGGGCTCTGCTGCATGGCCTGACCTGATCAGCCATTTCTTGGAGCCTGTTCTGTGTTGGTGCTGGGGAGAGAGCAGCAGGAATGCAAACCTGCTCAGATGTATTTGTCCTTTGAGATCACATCGGCTGTATTTGCTGTGAGCAAAGTTCATAAAAGGAAGGTGATGAAAAAGCGCTATGGAATAAACATTCTTTTTTCTATAGGGTATTTCAGAAAAGAAGGCCATTAACATTTGAAGGTGGCTCAATTTACACATTTTTAATATGTAAAACACCTAGTGACTAAAGTGAGATATACTTATTTAAAAGTGTAAGTACTTTCAAAACATTTTACATATTAAGATAGCAAGACTAGGTCAGGTGTGGTGGCTCATGCCTGTAATCCCAGCACTTTGGGAGGCCAAGGCAGGCAGATCCCCTGAGGTTGGGAGTTTAAGAACAGCCTGACTAATATGGAGAAACCCTGTCTCTACTAAAAAATACAAAATTAGCCAGGCGTGGTGGCACATGCCTGTAATCCCAGCTACTTGGGAGGCTGAGGCAGGAGAATCGCTTGAACCTGGGAGGCAGAGGTTGCAGTGAGCTGAGATTGCACCATTGCACTCCAGCCTGGGCAACAAGAGTGAAAAAAAAAAAAAAATAGCAAGACTCAAACATCAACTTTAAAAATCTGAATTTTATAAAATCAGTAATTTGGCTTCACAATCTCAACTATTGAAGTTCTTCTATGTTTAATATTGTGGCTACTTAGCTGAGTAACTGAATATTGAGGAATGGCCCATTATCTCAAACTTGTGAGTTAAAAAATGCCAGAATATCACCCAAAATTGTAACCATATTATTGAGAGTTGGATTTGAATGAGTAGATGCTGTTCCAGGTTTGAAAGTAGTTATAAGAATGAGAACATGAATTCAGTACCCTGTGGGGATGGTGGGTCTGGAGGGTGTTTGGTGGGGCTGTCCCGGAGAATGATGATGCCGTTGTCTGCATGTGGGTGTAATAATACAAGGGCTACTTGCATGTACCTTGGCTTTCAAGAGATAAACTAGCCCCTTCTTTGCCTTTTGGCATAATTATAAGCTGTGCTGCCGGGACTGTGTATCCCTTCTACGCTGTTGAACACTTTTCAAGTGTTAATGGACTTATCTTCTGAAATGCCCTGTAGGAAAGAGAATGTCTATCCCATAGCTGTTTTTTAAATCACCTTTCCTTTTATGAACTTTGCCACCTGACCTCGGCATGCCTGTTGTCCCACATGACATCTGGGCTCTTGAGTCCTTGCTTTGTGAATGACGTCAGCCTGAGTGCTTCCCTGACCCCCCCAGCCACTGCGACTCACCTGCCTGTGAGTCTGAGCTCCTATGCCTCATTCTTCAGCTCTTCACACATAACCCCCCTCAACTCCTCAAGCACGTACCCCTTCTTCTCTCAGCTCTGACAACTGAAAACACTTTTTCAGTTTTACATTTTTGCTCTCCTGACCTCGATTTAAACTTCTAATTTAGATATCCGGTTGACCCTTGAACAACACAGGTTTGAACCGTGTGGATCCACATGTATGTGCATTTTTTTCCTATAAATGTAATGGAACATTTTTTGGAGATTTGTGACAATTTGGAAAAGCTTGTAGACAAACTTCATAGCCTAGAAATATTGAAAAAATTAAGTAAAAGTTAGAGATGTCATGAATGCATAAAATATATGTAGATACTACTCTATTTTATCATTTACTACCATAAATAAGTACAAATCTATTAATAAAATGTTAAAATATCTCAAAACTTGCGGGTAGAAACACAGACCATACAGCGTGCCTTTCATAGTTGAGAAAAATGCAACAAACATAAAGATGTGAAATTAAATCAAAACTGCATAAAGCTAACTGTAGTGCATACCATGGTAATTTTGTAGCCACCTCCTGTTGCCGTTGCAGTGACAGGAGTATTTGCTGAAAACACCATGTGACAGGCACCATCTCTGTGTGAGAAGTCTGTCTCTCCAGTAAGTTTCTCACTGCAGTAAGAAGTGATCCTTGCAGGTCTCGCATATTTTTCTTCATGCTTCATGCAATATCGAACACGTTGTGTAACACTATGGGACCCACAGGAAGTGCCTCTAGTGATGCTGGAATAGGTCCCAAGAAGCCGAAATGTGGTGACATTATTAGAAAAAGCTGAATTGCTTGAGGTCTGTAGCTGCAGTTGCCCAGCATTTCATAAAGACAATTCATCTTCTAAGCAGGAGACATAAACTTACAGGATTGATAATGACAGGACAGAACTCTAAATGTGCTTTCTTTTCCTTATCATTTTCTTAATAACATTTTCTTTTCTCTAGCTTACTTTATTGTAAGAATACAGCATATAATACATATCTAAAAATGGGTGTTAATCAACTGTTTATGTTTTCTGTAAGGCTTCTGGTCAACAGTGGGCTATTAGTAGTTAAGTTTTTGGGGAGTCCATCATTTACTTGGATTTTTGAGTGCTCAGGAGGTCAGTTCCTCTAACCTCCAAGTTGTTCAGGGGTCGACTGTATTTCTTTGGGCTACCGTAGGTAAAGTGCCCCCACTCTTTACACAGAACAGTTGTCCCTCCCCAACCTTTTTGGCACCAGGGACTGGTTTCGTGGAAGAAAATTTTTCCATGGATGGTCAGGGATGGGAATGGTTTTGGGAAGATTCAGGCACATTCCATTTATTGTGTACTTTATTTCTATTATTATTACATTGCAATATATAATGAATTAATTATACAACTCACCATAATGCAGAATCAGTGGGAGCCCTGAGCTTATTTTCTTGCAACTAGAAGGTCCCATCTGAAGGTGGTGGGAGACAGTGACAGATCATCAGGCATTAGATTCTCGTAAAGAGCACGCAACTTGGATCCCTCGCGTGTGCAGTTCACAATAGGGTTTGTGCTATGAGACTGTAATGCCTGGGCCGATCCGACAGGAGGCAGAACTCGGGGGTAATGCGAAGGATGGGGAGTGGCTGTAAATACAGATGAAGCTTCACTCATTCGCCCCCGTTCACCTTCTGCTGTGCAGCCTGGTTCCTAACAGGTGAGGGACTGGTCCCGGTCTCTGGCCTGGGCTTGGGGACCCCTGTGGTAGAAGGCGGTGGTAGTGAGGGAACAGAGTACAGACTCTGACATAAGATCTGCACTTGCTCTTTTCTTCTAGTCCAACCACTCCTGGCCATTTTGGCAAGCTGACTAACCTCTCTAGGTTTGAGTGGGGATAATAAAACCTATGTAACACTGTTATTAAATGATAAACTGCAAAGTGCCTAGCAGAGTTTATAGTTGCTGCTCAGTAAATAGCGGCTAGTTGATTGACTTTAATAAGCTTTTTAGGAATGGGTCTTTGTCTTAGTGCCAAGCATTCAGAAAGTGCTCAATGCATAGTCTTGAATTTGGAATCTATCTCTAATATGATCTGGACCCCAGGCCTAATAGCTGGATCCAGACACAGCATCCTTCTGTCAGCTCCCGGAGGGCAGGGATGTTGGTCTGTTTTGTTCCCTGTTGTATCTTCAGCATCCGGAACTATGTCTAGCACATAATTAGCACTCAATAAATATTTGTTGAATGAGTCTCTGCTGATGACATCTCAATTCTGTGGCAAAAGCTAGCTATATTCTGTTTTGTAGTCTGTTTGTATTTCCTGAGTATGTATTAATTCAGGGTAAAGAAGAGATACAAGAATCTTACTGCCAGAGCTCGTGATCAGCAGGAAATTTGGAATTAGTCTCTGGTTTTCATAATCCTCAAAAATGGGGTGATTTATAGGTGGACTGATCCAGGTGTTCCTAATTAACCGGCACCATGGAGGCAACGTGAAGTCTTGGAAACTGCACTCTTTGTAATTTAAAACATGAAAACTGGGTTCACTCCCTGTTATGTGTGTGCAGTGCTCTTCCACAAGACAAGCAGAGCAGGCTGATTGGTCTGCTTATGACAGTCACTCAACAGACCGAGCTTCCTTCTAAATGCACTTTAATCAGGGCCCTGGCCTGTTTTCCTAGTCTACTCACAAGAATAGCCTCCATTGTCTGACTTTTCAGATAGGTAGGTTAGTTTCCCTAGATAGGGTAAGGACACCTATTTCTTCCCAATTATATTTCATTCCAACCAGTTTCTGACAAGGTCACGATTCCCCTGTATTTTCCTGGTACGGTGAGCTAACAAGGAAAGGAAGAGCCCCCGTTTTGCAGTTGTTAACTGTGATCAAGACTCAGCTTAGCTTCCTCCCTGCCAAACACGGAAACAATGAGCTTTTATGTCACCATTTTGGTTGTAATCTTGTTTGTTTTTTATTTCAAAAGATATTAGAGGCATCCTAAAATGACACACTGAGAATCAGGATAGCCCCTGTGGGTGGTATCACCCTGGAGAATTCCTTACAGCCAGGCTATTAGTGTGACCAAGGGTAACTGTGCTGCTGAAGTTGGGCCGCACAGCTTTCGCAGGGTAAAGATAAAACCATCAGATCAGCTTTGTTTGGCCCAAGAATTTCCTTTTGTTTAGATGCTGAAGGAACTGTAGCTAGCAGTGAGAATTTTTTAAGATGATAGGTGGGCAGCTATAGCCATACTCAGAAGTCCTGTGAAATGAACGTCAGCAGAGACACAATTCTGGGCAGAGTCTTGCTCATTTGAGTAAAACTGTGAGTCACAAAGTAAAGGAGGGTAACCTATGTGTTAATGACAGGCTCTGTTTATTAGAGCCAAAGCTGGTTAGGTTGGTTTTGTGTACTTAGGTGAGCAAACCTAGGAGGTCCTGGCCAGCTGTGCCCTGTGTTCTAGGGCCTGGGGTGGTTTGAAAGTTTCAATGGTATTGGTTTATTGGCCATTGAAAAATTAATGCATTTTAAATATCCAGTATGATATTGCTAACAAATAATTTTACTTAAAAGAATTCTACCTTATGTGAAATCTCTTAAAAATCTGACCATAGTAATATAATGCTGACATGCACATTTGAATTTAGTATCGGGCTTGTGTAACAATAGAGTAGGTGAAATTCCATAAACATTGAAATGCATGTCTAATTTTGGCAATTTATGGAGCAAACAGTCATTCTATCAGTTACCAAGTAATATCTAAGTCCCACCTTCTCCCAGTTTCTAATTGATTAAGCAGTTGCAAGGTGAAATTGTGTAGTATGGAAGAAAAAACAGAAGCATGTAAATAATTTCATTGTAGATCATTATGTTTGTCAAATGTATCCTTTTTACGTCCAGATGTTTTCTGTTTTTTCAAAAAAAAATCTTTAAGGTATTTCTAACCGTGCTTACTGGAATTCCTGGATTACGATAATGTGCAGGGAGATTTTATCAAAGCTTATCTGACCTTCTACAGCTTTTTTTTTTTCTTCTTCTTTTTATTCCTGAAAGGTGCCATAGCTCTTCTGGGAGCATTGGCAACAACAAAGGCTGATGATGCCAACTGGTAAGTCCTGTAGATGGGGTCACTGTTTAGCTGAAAGGGTGCAGGAATCTTCTTGAGATCTTATACCAGTGGTGGACACTGTCTTTGTTGCAAAGCTAGGGGAAATTGGATGTGTGTGTCTTACTGTGAAAAACTGCCTTGGATAGCCAAAATTTCATGAAAATCTGATTTTACTTAAAATATTTTTTTGCATCATTTACTTAGTCTGTTGATAAGCTGAGAACATTTATGATTAACCTCTGATTTTTAGCAGTTTTTAAAGATGAAGTACTGGTGTTTAGTCATTTTTCATAACGTGACTTAAATATTCATCCAGGCACGAGATTTAAAGGTGAATACACTTGATGATTTATTTGCGTTGCTTATTTCCACTTGTTACTTCAAACGGATTAAAAAACCAATTGTGAAAAAAGGTTCAGAAAGTGTAAATGAAATGTTAAGTGATCTGTGAGAATTATACAATACGTGGTGTGAAATATTTAAACAGTGAAAAAAGTATTTATAAATATATTTAAAATGTTATAAAAATTTATTACTTGAATGCAATTTTAAAAGTGCATTTGTTAACAATTTTTCAATTTCTTTCATATTGTCTTCAGCATTAAAATCTTTCCTTAAATTGAAAATAATTTAAAACTATGCCATGAGCACAGCAACTCAAGGTTTAATGGTGTTCACGACTCGGCATAGACACCCGCTCTACATGCTAAACATGTGGAAGTTATACACCTTATCAGTGCCTTTGTTAATGTCAAATCATGATACTGAGTACTCTGTTAGTTTACCATTTATTTAAAATTTATAGCATAATATCAAAGTTTATTGTAATACCATGTTTAGGTTTTTATCAACTTACTTGACAATAAACTATATTTATTTGAAAGTCTAATTTGAAGAACTTTGAAAAATGTATATACTCATGAATCTGCCACAAGTGTCAAAATGCAGGACATTTTCCTCAGCCCCAGATGTTCCTCCTGTTCACTTATCATTCATTCCTTGTTCTACCCTTGGCCCCAGGGAGCCCCTGGTCAGCTTTCTGTCCCTCAATTACATATTCCTAAGTGGAACTCTACAGAACGTCCTCTTTATGTTTTGTTTTTGGCAGTTTGCACTTGCTGATACAATATGTATTTTTTCAGAAACATGTTATTTGGGTGTGAATCTGCAAAATGAATTCTTTCCATCGTCTGGGAGAGCATGCTGGACTATACATGGTGTTCTGCCTCCGGTCCTGATGTATTCGTGTCTCAGGGCTGCTGAATGAAGCACCCCAGGCTGAGTGCCTTCAAACAGTAGAAATTTATTCTTTCACAGATCTGAAGGCCAGAACTCCCAAACTGAGGTGTCGGCAGGGCTGTGCTCCCTCTGGGACTCTGGGCAGAAGGCGTCCTTGCCTCTTCCAGCTGCTGGTGCTAGCTGTCCATTCACGGCCTTCCTCGGCCAGCCTCTCCAGTTTCTCCAAGCTCCACTCTTGCTGTCTCCGTCTCTGTGTGGTATTTCCTCTCCTAAGAACACCAGTTTGTGGAATTTAGGGTCTCCCATAATCAATCTGACCTCATCTTAACTAATTACACCTGCAAACACCCTTTGTTCCAAATAAAGTCTCATGCACAGGTAACAGAAGTGAGAACTTAAACACATCTTTTTGGGGGAGACAATTCAACTCATAACACCCAGTTCTGTCATTGGTTCTAAGATTCTAAATATCTCTGGGATGCTTGTTTTAAATGATACCCTCCACAGAAAGCCCAAAAATTGCCAGCAAAAGTTTCAAGGACAAAAGGCAAGAAAGGATATGGCTGGACGAGTTCTTACTACTGGGCAAGATTCCAATAACAGGAAGACTGAGGCCAAGGGTTTGACTGCCTGGTACAACCACACACCTTATCCCAGCGGGCCTGCTGTCTTACGGTGGGCACCACACACTGAAAGAGAGAAAATGCAGCGTGACAGAGAGGTTGGGTATCCAGAAGGACGCGAGTGTAGGCACAGACACAATTTCAAACCTGATAGCCACATTAAAAGAAATGGAATAAAATAGGTACAATCAGCTTTAATGATATATTTTCTTCAACCCGATTTATCAAAATATTGTCATTTCCATGTGTAATCAATATAAAAATATGAATGAGATATTTGACGTTGTTCCTTTTGTAGTAAGCCTTCAAATCTAGTGTGCATCTCACATTTACAGCACCTCTCAGTTTGGTGCTCAGTAGCTTCATGTGGCCAGTGGCTGCTATATTGGGCAGCGCCATGTTGGGGCAGCACTGGGAGGCATGCCTTTTGAGACGAGTGATTTGTGCCATCTTTGAACGTCAGTGACCAAATCCCCAATGATTGGAGCCCATTGGCTGAGCTGGTCTCTATGGAGTGATGTGCAGTTTGCAGAATGTTTCATACAAACCATCTCTGTCTTTGCAGTACACCTGTTGGAAAGGGGTATCATCATGAGGAGGAGAGTGAGGGTGAGGAGGATGGTTTGGCAAGTGGGAAAATAGACCAGGAGCATTTGTATTACTCGCCCAAAGTCGTGCATTTAGGAGGTGGTAGAGTCAGGATGGAGGCTCACGTCCTCACTGCAAAATGGGTCCTCACCCACCTCATCTGCCCTCTGGCCACCAGGGAGATGAGTAGTGGGACTGGATGACCTCTCACGTCCCTTCTGCTGCTAGCACTGCATGGGGTTCTCTGTCTGCACCATCTTTGTCCCAAATGGCGCACATGCAAGCATGGTATTTGGCAGCCAGTCTTCAACACTCACAACAGCTGTGAGTTTGGGCTCTCTGCATTTCCATAGCTTCAGTGTTTGGCTGGAGGAATGATTAATGATAAAAGAAGAAAAAAATGGTCTGAAATCCAGATACTTCAGCCAAGTATCATATGGCTAAGTCCCAGTTGTTATAAATAATAAAATAATGACATCACTCTCCTCTGTGATCCAATATGGTGTGAGAGGAAAATAAATTACTTATCATTTGCGAGTTCTAGCTATATTTTATATTGTTTTACTTCTTTTCAACATGTTTTTCTCAGTTGTTTCAACACGACGAGCTGTATTCCTGTCAGTTTTATCTCAGCATTCGGCATATAAAACATTCCTCAACTCACTTACAGATACATTTTATTTGCTTTTCCAATGGCTGGAAAAGCTCAGGACACAGTTGGAACTTAATTCTCCTGATCCCAAAGTTCTGGTGACATAAGTGGGTGGGTACCTTTGAAGAATTAGGTGCCATCACACATCTTAAGGGACACATCCCTGAGCCCTAAAAATGGAAATCTTTGGAACGCAAACATGGAACTTAAATGACTTAAGCAGAGAATGCAATCTAATGAACTACATTTCACCATTTCCTTTAGTCTGGTTAAAAAATTTAATCAGACACATGAGTAGTTTATTTTGAAAAGGCACTGTTTCCCGTTGTGTAACAAAAGCAACATTCATTCACTCATTCAACCACATTCATTAAATGCCCTCCAGGTGCCAGGCTTGTGCTGGGTTTTAGTGAATGGACCTGAGTCAGAGTCCTCGTCTTTAAGGAGAATTTATTCTTTTTATTTTATTTTATTATTATTATACTTTAAGTTTTAGGGTACATGTGCACAATGTGCAGGTTAGTTACATATGTATACATGTGCCATGGTGGGGTGCTGCACCCATTAACTTGTCATTTAGCATTAGGTATATCTCCTAAAGCTATCCCTCCCCCCTCCCCCCACCCCAACCAAACACCGCATATTCTCACTCATAGCTGGGAATTGAACAATGAGAACACATGGACGCAGGAAGGGGAACATCACACTCTGGGGACTGTTGTGGATAATTTATTCTAATAGGCTGGAATACATACAAACAAATACATGCTTTTAGATCTAACAGCCTAAGTGTAAAAGTAACAGGTAAGAAGAGTGTAAGTGAAGTCTGCATAGCTGTTTGTATGTGACGATGCACTTTTACGCACATTATAACATTTTATTCTTTTTTTTTTTTTTTTGAGACACGGTTTTGTTTCATCACCCAGGCTGCAGTGCAGTGGCACGATCATAGCTCACTGCAGCCTCAAACTCCTGGGCTCAAACAGTCCTCCCACCTCAGCCTCTCAAGTATCTGGGACAACAGGCACGTGCCACCACACCCAGCTAATTTTTTAAAAAAGATTTTTTGTAGAGATGGGGTCTCATTATATTACCAGGGCTGGTCTCAAACTCCTGGCCTCAAGCCATCCTGCCTCCTTGGCCTCCCAAAGTGTTGAGATGGCAGGCGTGAGCCATGGTGCCCGGCCAAGATTTTATTCTTGTAACTATTTTGTGGGGTGTTATGTCTCCACTTTCCAGGTTAGGGAAGGAAGGCTTAAAACCACATCAAAGCTTCCTTGGCAGGGACTGCAGTCACTGGGAGTCCTGCCCCTGCCCTGGAGAGGCCGCTTCTCCCCAGCCCTTTACTGACTGTTCAGACCCACTTCGTGGATGGAGTTGAGGCTCTCTCTCCGGTTCTTGTGTCAACACCTTCTGAATGATCTAGATCCATACTTCTTCCCTGCTTTCACCTCGTTCTAGAAGTTGAGAGTTGACAGACAAGCTAAGTGTTTGATTTCGTTTATTTTTAACAAATTTAAATAGCCACATATGGCTGGTGGCTACCCCACTCCTTTTCCACCTCAGCTCAGGAACCACGCTCAGCTCCAGAGCTCCATCTCTTCCATTAACAAATCACAGGCACACCGAGGCTGCCACTCTTGGTCCTATTCCAAATAGCCAGAAAATCATCTGTAATAATCTGAGATCAGGCCAAATACACCTCCCTAGGTATGTTATTTTATATTATTTTCCCTTTATATGTGTTTCTCCCACTAGACTGGAGCAGCCTCGAGGGTAGGAATAGCATCCTGTGTATGCTGTCTTCAGAATGTAACGCAACCTTTGGGAGGAAAAGTACATTCATGACTGAGTTCAGCTAGGAAGGTACTGCATAGCTAATATGCTCAAGGCCTTATTCCAGGGACTCGACAAAGAAAAAGACAGACCTGGACACTGCTCTCAGAGAGCTCACAGTCTAGTTCCATCACTGGAAGGCACGACTGCAGTTTAATCAAATCATGGGACGAGCTTAGCATATTGCAGGCAACGAGGAAGTCTCAGAAGGGCATTTCTGGGCTGAAGTTTCTCCACCAGGGTGTCTAAAGAGGAGGAGTTTTCCAGGGGGCGCAGAAAGATTTGCAAAGGGAATAAGAAGGAGTATGTGGGATGTTGGGGAACAACGCCAGTTTAGTGTGGCTTCCGAGGGTGATGAGAGATGAGTCTGCAGAGGGAAGCCGGGGTAAGTCATCCAGGACTCTGTAGGCAGGTACAGGGTTTGAGCTTTATCCTAAAAGTGACAGAAAGCCATTGAAGTATGCCAGGCAGGGCTATGAGAGTCAGGTCTGTGTTCCATGAGGTCATTTTGACTGCAAGATAGAATACAGATTGGAGGGGTGGGGCAAGTCTGGGGGCTGTTTATAGGTTTTTGGAGGCTGTGGAGTAGCCCAGGTGGGATAAAGCTCTGGATGAGGATAAAGGCTGTGGCAACTGAGAACAATGGGTGGACTCAAGGTGCATTTACTTGGTATAAGCAGGAGAACGTGGCATTGGTGGATGTGGGAGCTGAGGTAGAGAGAGAATCAACGAAGGGTTCCACCAGAGTTCCTGGCTTGGACAACATCTAGAACAACACAGTCACCCACCAACCCTGGCAGCATGGGAGCAGGAGCCGGCTGGGGCTGAGAGCAAGGAGTTTATTTTTGGATATGCCTAGTGTGGGAGAGCCTGTGGAGGTGACTAGGGGACAGCTGAACATAGAGTTACTATATTAGTTTGCTAGGGCTTCTATAAAAAACTGTGAGCCAGTCCCCTCTAATAAATCTCCTGTCATGTATATACACATATCTCCTATCTCCAAAACCACAAACTGGGGGGCTTAGGCAGTGGATATGTATGTCCTCACGGTTTTGGAGGCTGGAAGTCTGAGATCCAGGTGTTGGCAGGGCTGGTTCCTTCTGAGGGTGTGAGGGAGGCTCATTCTATTTCTCTCTCTTCGCTTCTGGAGGTTTGCTGAAAACCTGTGGCATTCCTTGGCTTATGGGTTGCTGCCTTCATGTTCATGCGGTGGTCTCCCTGTGTGTCTGTCTCCAAATTTTCCCTTTTTCTTTGTTTGTTTTATTTGAGACGGAGTCTCACTCTGTTGCCCAGGCTGCAGTGCAGTGGCATGATCTAGGCTCACTGCAAGCTCTGCCTCCCGGGTTCAAGCGATTCTCCTGCCTCAGCCTCCAGAGCAGCTGGGATTACAGATGCACGCCACCACGCCTGGCTAATTTTTGTATTTTTAGTAGAGACAGGGTTTCACCATGTTGGTCAGGCTGGTCTCAAACTCCTGACCTCATGATCCTCCCACCTCAGCCTCCCAAAGTGCTGAGATTACAGGCGTGAGCCACCGCGCCTGGCCCCAAATTTCCCTTTTTATAAGGACAACAGACATAGTGGATTAGGGGTCCACTCTACTCCAATATGACCTCATCTTGGCTAATTACATTTGCCATGACCCTATTTCAACATAAGGTCACATTCTGAGGTGCTGAGGGTTAGCACTTCAGCATCTGAATTTTGGGAGAATGTGATTTGGGAGAACGTGAATATCTGTCCCACCAAATTTATATATTGATGTCCAAATGCAAATGCAATAGCAGTAAGAAGTGGGCCTTTAGGAGGGGATGAGGTTATGAGGACAGAGCCCTTATTGGGAGTAGTGCCCTTAGAAAAGACGTGGAAGGGATCTGTTTGTGCCTTCCACCATGTGAGGACCATCTCTGAAGCCAGAGAGAGCCACCCCTCACCAGACACACTCTGTTGGCACCTCCATGCGAGGACCATCTCTGAAGCCAGAGACTCCCACCCCTCACCAGACACAACCTGCTGGCATCTTGATCTTGGACTTTCCAGCCTCCAGAAATGTGAGCAATAAATCTTTCTTGTTTCTAAATTACCCAGTCTAAGGTGTTTTGTTATAGCAGCAGGAATAAACTAAGACAATTTGACCCATAACAAGGTCAGCTGGAGGTATAGTCTTGGGATTTGTTGAGGTCACTCAGAAAGTGAAAGTGGGGTCAGAAGAGACACTAGTATTCGATGAGCATCACCGTCTAAGGCTTGGGTTGAGGAACAGGAGCATAAAAGGGGAGCTGAGAAGGAGCTTCCAGAGAGGAAGGGAAAACACCGGGAGGGTGTGGAGTACTAGAAGATGCAGAGCTGGGATCAGTAAAGACAGATGCTCTTGACAGTCCAAGGAAGTTGGAATAGGGCAAGGGCTCGTCAGATTTCATGCAGGGTGGCTCTAGGCAGGGTTCAGAATGCAGAGAGAGGATTTGGCCTTAAGAGGAGACACAAAGCTTCCTTTGTGCAGAAGGAGCAATCACAGCAAAGACTAGAAAGTGAGACACTGCATGGTGTATCTGGCCAGTGGGACCTAGTGTGAGGTGGGTGAGGTGTAGTCCAGGGCTGGGCACATTAGGAATTGAGGCTGAAAAACATGATGGAGACCATATTATGAAGGTTGCAATACGCCAAGCCAAGGATTGGGATTTCCACACTGAAAGCAGCTGACTTTCAATGGTTCTCTACTGTTTAAAGGACAAAGATCTTACAGGATTTAGCATTGCTTTGCATTCAATATTCTCTCAATAAATATTGCAGATGTGCTTGGCTGAACTTGATTTGGCTACCTCTGCCCATCTTGACCTTGTCCTGTGAATATATGGGAAATTTTGTTCATATCCATGTAGTAATAGACTTTTCCACTGGCAATAAATCTCATAAAGAATCTTTATATTTAGGATTTATTGAAGATTACTCAAGTATAAATGTTACTGATGAACTCACAAGTCACATAGTCTAATCAGTAAACCTACAGAAGAAAAATAAAGTGCTAAAGGCATTATTTTTTTCAAGAAAATGGAGTCTTCTTTTTCTTTAAAACCAAAAATTATGCATGCTGATTGTGTAAATTATTTGGAAAAGCATAACATTTTAAATGTAAAATAATCCCTCGAATCCCAGCACCCAGAGCTAATGGTATTATTGTTTTGATGTAATCTCCTTGAGTAAAGAGTCTGTCTGGAGGCTCCACTCGTAAAGGTAATAAAAAAGACAAGAGTTTGCTGAGGCTAATCATCGGCATGGTCCTGCAGGAAATCTGATGTTTTACAGCCACAATATGTGTGCAGGGCTGTCTGTTCCATCATCCTCATGAATAGGAAGGTGGCATGTCTGGAAGGCAGAGAAAGGAAACAAGTCCTGCATCCCTCAGCAGGTGTTTCATCCTGAGGCCTCAGTGGGACATGCTGCCTAGCCCAGGGTGAGGAGCCAAAGGGTGGGCCAGCCTGCTGAGCTTGGACTCCTAGCTGGGCAGGAACTGGGACATATTAGCCAGGGTTCTCTAGAGGGACAGAATCAATAGGAGATATGTGTATATACATGAGAGAGGATTATTAGAGGGGATTGGTTCACATGATCAGAGAGGTGAAGACTCAATTATGATGGCTAATATTGAGTGTCGATTGGATTGAGGGATGCAAAGTATTGATCTTGGGTGTGTCTGTGAGGGTGTTGCCAAAGGAGATTTCCATTTGAGTCAGTGGGCTGAGAAAGGCAGACCCACCCTTAATCTGGATGGGCACAATGTAATCAGCTGCCAGCATGGCTAGGATAAATGCAGGCAGGAGAATGTGAAAAGACTAGACTGGCTTAGCCTCCTAGCCTACATCTTTTTCCTGTGCTGGATGCTTCCTGCCCTCGATCACTGGACTTCAAGTTCTTCAGCTTTGGAATTCAGACTGGCTTCCTAGCTCCTCAGCTTGCAGATGGCCTATCGTGGGACCTTGTGATCTTGTGAGTTTAATACTCCTTAATAAACTCCCCATTATATATCTATCTATCCTATTAGTTCTGTCCCTCTAGAGAACCCTGACTAATACACTCACGACAGACCATCTGAATGCTGTGTCCCTGGCTCCCTAGTGCAGCTCCTGGGGAGGCTGGTTGGTATGGCTCAGTCCAAGTCCAAAAGCCTCTGAACCAGGGATGCCTGGCAGTGCAGCCCCTAGTCTGATGTCAAACCCTGAGAGCCCCCAAGAAGCTGCTGGTGCAAATCCCAGAGTCCAAAAGCCAAGCAACCTGGAGTCTGACGTCCAAGGGCAGGAGGAGAAAAAGACATCCTGCTTGGGAAGGGAGCTGGCTGAGCACTCCCCCTTTCCTCCCGCTTTCTCTGAGCTTGGCCCCCAGCCCACAAGACGGTGCTGCCCACATTGAAGGCAGGTCTTCCTCCTGCAGTCTGCAGGCACATGCTCAGCCCTTGCTGGAAACACCCTCACAGACACACCCAGGAGCAGAGCTTCACCAGCTGTGTGGGCCTCCCTCAGTGTCAGGCTGACACCTGTTACCAACCATCACCTAGAGTGAGAAGAGTCCTGCGTGGCTCAGTGATTGAAGACTCAGTGCCTTGCCTGGCCCATCTCAAGGGTCTGCTGCATGTTGGCTGTTGTTATTAGCTTATCGGTTGATTCTTTCCTGCTCTCACAGTTTGTCTCCCTAAGATGTTGTGGGAGGCACATGGAGGAGCTTGTGGGGGCACAGGTCCTCCTTGTGGGGGCACAGATCTGCCTGACCCATTGACCGGTGCATCCTCCCTATGGTGTATGTGCAGCTTGAGGCCAGGCAATAAGTACACACAGCTGCACGTTGCTGTGAGTATAAGGCATTTAAGAAAAATCCTTTCTTGGCCAGGTATAGTGGCTCACACCTGTAATCCCAGCACTTTGGGAGGCCAAGGCAGGAGGATTGCCTGAGACCAGGAGTTTGGGACTAGCCTGGGCAACATATCAAGACCCTGTCTCTAAAAATTTTTTTTTTTTTTAAATTAGCTTGGTATGGTGGCAAACACCTATTATTCCAGGTTATATTAGTCCATTTTCATGCTGCTGATAAAGACATACCTGAGACTGAGCCATTTACAAAAGAAAGAAATTTAACTGGACTTACAGTTCCATGTGGTTGGGGAAGCCTCACAATCATGGCAGAAAGCAAGGAGGAGCAAGTCACATCTTACATGGATGGCAGTAGGTGAAAAATGAGAGTTTGTGCAGCAGATTGCTTCTTTTTAAGACCATCAGATCTAATGAGACTTATTCTCTATCATGAGAATAGCATGGGAAAAACTTGCCCCCATGATTCAGTTACCTCCCACCAGGTCTCTCCCTCAACATGTGGGAATTCAAGATGAGATTTGGGTGGGGACACAGTCAAACCATATGACAGGTACTTTGGAGGCTGCAGTGAGCTCTGATCTTGCCACTGTACTCCAGCTTGGGTGACAGGGCAAGACCCTGTCTCTAAAAAAAAAAAAATTCTGTCTTAGGCTGGTATATCATGGTCACTTTTCAAGACGTTGAGAGGACATTTTTGGGCTACAGAGGAGGGTGGCCTTCTGGGCTATAAAAATAACTCTGTTATTTTTCTTTAATTCTCAGTTTTCTCATCTTAAAGTTGGTGCAACTAAGTGGCCCACGCCAGTGCTTCCTTAGGATCCCATGAGGTTATACACGCACACACAAAGCACAGGTCCCTGACTTTCGGAAGGTGCTTATGGCATCTCCATTATCCTCATTAGACCTGGTGCTTACCAGAGCTTTTGTCCTCTGAGAATTGGACTCACTTTGTAGTCATGGGGAGAGCCAGGAGAAATTCCTCTGTTGAGGCAACTATCCTACCATTTGTTGGCGGGGGTGGGGGGGGGTCATTTAGTTCAATAAAAGATGCAGAAAATCAGGGAAAAATGTTTGTTTGTTTTGCGGGTGGAGGTAAAGAATAATCATTCTTTATGTATTATTTCAAAATGAAAACCCTGCCCAGTGTTTAGAACACACACTTTTACCCACCTTTCTAGCTGGATGAGTTTTACCAGATGTCCTTAGGCAAAGGTATTTTACGGCAGGATTGTTTGTGGTAGGACTCACCTGCAGAATGTAGATATTCTCTTAAAGCAAACATCTGTTGCTTTTTTTTTTTTTTTTTTTTTTGCCTCCTGCTAATTCTGCTAATTGATAAGCTAAAGATGTTTCTGGGTGGGAGGCACCATTCTGTGTTTTCTAAACAGCTCTGGGCACTTTAATTCTTTGTTGTTTTTGGAGGATTTATGTATATACATACATATACACAGAGATATATGCATGTATATGTATATTCTACCATAAACAGTGTGGAAATTATTAGTGCATATTGTTTAAAGTCTTCAGAGTTAAACCCCTTTTGCAGCTCTGTACACACACTGATGTTAAGCTGGGCAGTGTTTTTCTGAACGAGGCCTCCTAGAAAACCCTTTTCACCCTTCCTCCTTTCACTTCTTCATAACAATATCTATTCAGATCATTTCGGGAACTGTAAGAAATCTCTTTATCTATTGGACTCCTATAATTAGATAATCATGTGTTTTACCCACGTGCCTTATATCTGGTCTTTAACTCACAAATACTTGTCATGTCCATATTTCAATTTGACTTTTCTTACTTAATTTTTATCATAAAATTTGTCAAAGATGAGTTCTTGGCTGAACTGGATCACAGCCCTTCTAGTAAATAAAAAGTCATTTCCGTTTTCCTGCTTACAGATCCTAGACTATAGCCGTCATTCCTCATATTATTTTAGAGTCATTGTGTTGAGCTGACAACTGTAAATTAATGTAGAGGCTGAGACATACTACAAGCTAATGATGTTGAAAGTGTATGTTAAACCATGGAGAAAGTATAGCAGTATTGGACTAATAACCATTCTAGCTGGAGTGAGAAACGTTCTTCCTAACTAAGAAAGTTCTGTCATTTTTACCTAATGAGAATAAGGAAGCTGGACGCTGAGCTTCTTATAATTAATGGGATGAGGACCGGAGTGATGGGGGTCCGCTCTCAGTGTGCGCGTGTGCTATGCGACTCCCTTCTCAAAGATCCGGGATTAATAGCTGCCTTCTGGCTGTTCCCTGAACGTGCCGTGTGTTTTCACATCCCCTACATTTGCTCGTGCTCTTCTATTAGGAAGCTCTTTCCCCCTGCTCCTTTGACTGGTCAAAACCTACTTGCCCTTTGAGGCTGCCTCAGACCCTATCTCCTTTGTGCCAGTTGTGTGTTTCTGGACAGTGTTGTTTGTATTTCAACCGGGTTTTCACCAGACAGAGCCTGCCTCACTAGGAATGTGCCTGTCTCCTGCTCCTGAACTCTTTATTTATTATTATTTATTTCTACCCCGGCTCGTTAGAGACAGGATCAGAGCTATAGGCAGGCTGTGGGTCCCGTGCATGCAGGGCCTTCCTCGTCCCTGCATGACCCAGCGTCGGGGCCTGGCATCCTCAGTGCTTGTTAAGGCTCTGACGTGCATACGCATGGTCGCTTTCCGGAGCCTCATTTTCTGGCAAAATTGTTAAGACAGAACAGGTTGACCATCCGTTTAAAACCGTATGCATAAACAACCGGTAGCTGATTCTATTTTTAAAACCCTTCAAATATCTTTTGTTTCTAGACTAAATGACAAATGGTTATGGATTAAATACAGGAAGGCAAGACATCAAGGGAAATTCCCTTTAAGCCAACCAGATTGTCATAGATTAATTGGTGCCACTTGGTGTCAAGTCAGCTCTATAGCAATTGGGTGGTCCACTTGGAGTAAAATTCACTGGGCTAAATTTTATGTTTAGAGAACAGACATGCCATTCCTGTTTGTTTTAGTAAAGGTTACCGTCATATATCTCATGGCAGGACTTTGCCCATGGGATCTTATTATTTTTGAAGTATTTTTAGTGTTAATTTTTTTTTACCCACCTGGAGATAATATCCTGAAAGGAAAGAATATTTTCTCATTCAATGGCCCAAAATGAGTACAGATCACATGGAAGGAGGGCTATTACCTAAAAAATGTTCTAAGGTTATTTTGGTTATTTGGGAAAAAATATGAAAAGTAAAGATATAGAAACATAATAGGCATAATAACCAGGTAATAATACAAAATTAAAACACTTTGGATTTTATCTTGTTTTGAAGCTTTATCAACTATTTCCCTGGTATGTACAGCATACAATAGCAATTAAAAAATATCTTAGTATGATTTCTTTTATAAGGTACAAATATATATCATATTCAGAAAAATGAAGAGTTTGAGATGACAATCTGTGATTTTCTAATTTTTTTCTTCAACTTTTAAGTTCAGGGGTACATGTGCAGGATGTGCAGGTTTTTTCCACAGGTAAACATGTGCCATGGTGGTTTGTGGCACAGATCATCCCATCTCCTAGGTATTAAGCCCAGCACCCATTAGCTATTCTTCCTGATGCTCTCCCTCCCGTCTCAGCCCCCCTCCAACAGACCCCAGTGTGTGTTGTTGTTCTCATGTGTCCCCTATGTGTCCATGTGTTCTCATCATTCAGCTCCCACTTATAAGTGAGAACGTGTGGTGTTTGGTTTTCTGGTCATGTGTTAGTTAGCCAAGGGTAACAGCTTCCAACTCTATCCATGTCCCTGCAAAGGACATGATCTCTTTCCTTTTAATGGCTGCATAGTATTCCATGGTGTATATGTACCACATTTTCTTTTTCCAGTCTACCATTGATGGGCATTTAAGTTGATTCCATGTCTTTGCTATTGTGAATAGTGCTGCAAGAAATATATGTGTGCATATATCTTTATAATACAATGATCTATATTCCTTTGGGCATGTATCCAGTAATGGGATTGCTGGGTCAAATGTACTTCTGTCTCCAGGTCTTTGAGGAATCACCACAGTCTTCCACAATGGCTGAACTAATTTACACTCTCACCAACAGTGTAAAAGTATTCCTTTTTTCTTGCAACCTCACCAGCATCTGTTGTTTTTTGACTTTTTAATAGTAGCCATTCTGATGGTGTGAGATGGTATCTCATTGTGGTTTTGATTTGCGTTTCTCTAATGATCAGTGTTGAGCTTTTTTTCACATGCTTGTTGACTACATGTATATCTTCTTTTGAGAAGTGTCTGTTCATGTACTTTGCCTACTTTGATGGTTTTTTTTTTCTTGTAAATTTGTTTTAGTTTCTTGTCGACTCTGGATGTTAGACTTTTGTTAGATGCATAGATTGCAAAAATGTTCTCCCATTCTGTAGGTTGTCTCTTCACTCTGATGATAGTTTCTTTTTCTGTACAGAAGCTCTTTGGTTTAATTAGATCCCATTTGTCAATTTTGGCTTTTGTTGCAACTGCTTTTGGCGTTTTCATCATGAAATCTTTGCCCGTGCCTATGTCCTGAATGTTATTGCCTAGATTTTCTTCTAGGGTTCTTATGGTTTTGGGTTTTACATTTAAGTCTTGAATCCATCTTGAGTTAATTTTTGTATAAGGTGTAAGGAAGGGGTCCAGCTTCTGTTTTCTGCATATGGCTAGCCAGTTTTCCCAGCACCATTTACTGAATAGGAGATCCTTTCCCCATTGCTTGTTTTTGTCAGGTTTGTTGAAGATCAGATGTTTGTAGGTGTGTCTTTGTAGGTCTTATTTCTGAGTTCTCTATTCTGTTCCATTGGTCTATATGTCTGTTCTTGTACCGTAACCGTGCCATTCTGGTTACTGTAGTCCTGTAGCATAGCTTGAAGTCAGGTAGCGTGATGCCTCCAGCTTTGTTCTTTTTGCTTAGGATTGTCTTCACTATTCAGGCACATTTTTGGTTTCATATGAGTTTTAAAATAGTTTTTTCTAATTCTGAGAAGAATGTCAATGGTAGTTTAATGGCAATAGCATTGAATCTATAAATCACTTTGGGCAGTATGGCCATTTTCACAGTATTGATTCTTTCTGTCTGTGAGCATGGAATGTTTTTCCATTTGTTTGTGTCCTCTCTTATTTCCTTGAGCAGTGACTAGCTCTCCTTGAAGAGGTTTTTCACATCCCTTGTTAGATGTATTCCTAGGTATTTTATTCTTTTTTGGCAATTGTGAATGGGAGTTCATTCATGATTTGGCTTTTGGCTTGCCTGTTGTTGGTGTGTAGGAGTGCTAGTGATTTTTGAATGTTGACTTTGTATCCTGAGACTTTGCCAAAGTTGCTTATCAGCTTAAGAAGCTTTTGGGTTGAGATGATGGGGTTTTCTATAATAGATACAGGGTCATTTTATCTGCAAATAAAGATAGTTTGACTTCCTCTTTTCCTATTTGAATATGCTTTATGTCTTTCTGTTGCCTGATTGCCCTGGCCAGAACTTCTAATACCATGTTGAATAGGAGTGGTGAGAGAGGGCACACTTGGCTTGTCACTGTTTTCAAGGTGAATGCTTCCAGCTTTTGCCCATTCAATATGATATTGGCTATGGGTTTGTCATATATGGCTCTTATTATTTTGAGATGTGTTCCTTCAATATCTAGTTCATTGAGGGTTTTTAACATGAAGGGGTGTTGAATTTTACCAAAGGCCTTTTCTGCATCTATTGAGAGAATCATGTGGTTTTTGTGTTAGTTCTCTTTATGTGATGAATCACATTTATTGATTTTTATATGTTGAACCAACCTTGCATCCCAGGGATGAAGCCAACTTGATTGATCTGGATAAGCTTTTTTTTTTTTCAATACATTTTTGGGGAACAGGTGGAATTTGGTTACATTAAGTTCTTTCACAGTGATTTCTGAGATTTTGGTGCACCCATCATCTGAGCAGTGTGCACTGTACCCCATGTGTAGTCTTTTATCACTCATTCCCCTTCTATGCTTCCCCGAGTCCCCAAAGTCCACTGTATCATTCTTATGCTTTTGCATTCTCATAGCTTAGGTCCCTCTTATGAGTGAGAACATATGATGTTTGGTTTTTCATTCCTGAGTTACTTCATTTAGAATAACGGTCTTCAATTCCATCCAGGTTCCTCAATGGTCTTCAATTCTATCCAGATTGCTGTGAATGCTATGATTTCATTCCTTTTTATGGCTGAGTAGTATTCCATGGTATATGTGTGTGTATATATTTATGGGGTACATGAAATGTTTTAATACAGGCATGCAATGCATAATAATCACATCATGGAGAATGGGGTATCCATCCCCTCAAGCATTTATCCTTTGTGTAATTAACAGTACAATTATACTTTTTAAGTTATTTTAAAATGTACAGTTATTATTGACTGTATTCACCCGGTTGTGCTATCAAATAGTAGGTCTTATTCCTTCTAGCTTTTATTTGGTACCCATTAACAATCCCCACTTCTCCTCCACCCTCTAATACCCTTCCTAGCTTCTGACAATTATTCTTCTATTCTCTATGTCCATGAGTTCAATTGTTTCGATTTTTAGATCCCACAAATAAGTGAGAATATGTGATTTTTGTCTTTCTGTGCCTGGTTTATTTCATTTAACATAATGACCTCCAGTTCCATCTGTGTTGTTGAAAATGACAGAATCTCATTCTTTTTTTATGGCTGAATAGTTCTCCATCGTGAATATGTACCACATTTTCTTTACCCATTCATCTGTTGATGGACACTTAGGTTGCTTCCAAATCTTGGCTATTGTGAACCATGCTGCAACAAACATGGGAGTAAAGATATCTCTTTGATATGCTGATTTCTTTTCTTTTGAGTGTATACTCAGTAGGGAGATTGCTGGATCATATGGTACCTCTATTTTTAGTTTTTTGAGGAACCTCCAAACTATTCTTCCTTGTAGCTGTGCTAATTTACATTCCCACCAACAGTGTATGAGGGTTCCCTTTTCTCCACATCCTTGCCAGCATTTGTTATTGCTCATCTTTTGCATAGAAGCTATTTCAACTGGGGTGAGGTGATATCTCATTGTAGTTTTGACTTGCATTTCTCTGATGATCAATGATGCTCAGCACCTTTTCATATGCCTGTTTGCCATTTGTATATCTTCTTTTAAAAATGTCTATTCAGATCTTTTGCTCATTTTTTAATTGGATTACTAGACTTTTTATAGAGTTGTTTGAGCTTCTTCTATATTCTAGTTATTAATACCTCATCAGATGAGTTGTTTGCAAATATTTTCTACCATTCTGTGGGTTGTCTCTTCCCTTTGTTGACTGTATCCTTTGCTGTGCAGAAGCTTTTTACTTGATGTGACCCCATTTGTCCATTTTTGCCTTCATTGCCTATGCTTGTTGGGTATTACTCAGGAAATTTTTGCCCAGGCCAATGTCCTGGATGGAGAGTTCTTCCAATGTTTTCTTGTAGCAGTTTCATAGTCTTAGATCTTAGATTTAAGTCTTTAATCTATGTTTTATTTCAATAGGCTTTTGGGAAACAAGTGGTGTTTGGTTACGTGAATAAGTTTTTTAGTGGCGATTTCTGAGATTTTGGTGCACCCATCACCCAAGCAGTGTACACTGTACCCAATGTATGGTCTTTTATCCCTCACACTCCTCTCATGCCACTCCCAGAGTCCCCAGCCCACTGTATTATTCTTAGGCTTTTCTGTCCTCATAGCTTAGCTCCCACTTATAAGTGAGAGCATATGATGTTTGGTTTTCCATTCCTGAGTTACTTCACTTAGAATAATGGTCTCCAATTCTATCCAGGCTGCTGCAAATGCCATTATGTTATTCTTTTTTATGGCCGAGTAGTATTCCATGGTGTGTGTGTGTGTATTGTGTGTATATATATGTATATATACCACATTTTCTTTATCCACTCGTTGATTGATGGGCATTTGGCCTGGTTCCGTATTTTTGCAATTGGAAGTTGTGCTGCTATAAACATGCATGTACAAGTATCTTTTTCATATAATGACTTCTTTTCCTGTGGGTAGATGCCCAGTAGTGGGATTGCTGGATCAAATGGTAGTTCTACTTTTAGTTCTTTAAGGAATCTCCACACTGTTTTTCACAGTGGTTGCACTAATTTACATTCCCACTAGCAGTGTAGAAGTGTCCCCTTTTCACCACATCCATGCCAACATCTATTATGTATTGATGTTTTTGATTATGGCCATTCTTGCAGGAGTAAGGTGGTATCGTATTGTGATTTTGATTTGCATTTCCCTGATAATTAGTGATCTTGAGCATTTTTTCATATGTTTGTTGACCATTTGTATGTCTTCTTTTGAGAATCGTCTATTCATGTCCTTAGCCCACTTCTTGATGGGATTTTTTTTTTTTTCTTGCTGATTTGTTTGAGTTTTTTGTAGATTCTGGATATCAGTCCTTTGTCAGGTATACAGATTGCAAAGATTTTCTCCCACACTCTAGGTTGCCTGTTTATTCTGCTGATTATTTTTTTGTTATGCAGAAGATTTTTAGTTTAATTAAGTTACATCTATTTGTCTTTGTTTTTGTTGCATTTCCTTTTGCGTTCTTGGTCATGAAGTCTTTGCCTAATCCAATGTTTAGAAGGGTTTTTCCAATGTTATTTTCTAGATTTTTTTATGGTTTCAGGTCTTACATTTAAGTATTTGATCCATCTTGAGTTGATTTTTTTTTATAAGGTGAGAGATAAGCATCCAGCTTCATTCTTCTATATGTGGCTTGCCAATTATCCCAGCACCATTTGTTGAATAAGGTGTCCTTTCCCCACTTTATGTTTTTGTTTGCTTTGTCAAAGATCAGTTGGCTGTAAGTATTTGGCTTTATTTACGGGTTCTCTATTCTGTTCCATTAGTCTATCTGCCTATTTTTATACCAGTAGCCTTGAACGGTCTTTTGCATTTCTGTGGTATCGGTTGTAATATCTCCCATTTCCCTTCTAGTTGAGCTTATTTGGATCTCGCTCTTCTTTTTTTGGTTAATCCTACTACTGGTCTATCCATTTTATTTATCTTTTCAAAGAACCAGCTTTTCATTTTATTTATCATTTGTATTTTTTGTTTCAATTTCATTTAGTTCTGTTCTCATCTTGATTATTTCTTTTCTTCTGCTGAGTTTGAGTTTGGTTTGTTTCTCTAACTCCTTGAGGTGTGGCCTTAGATTTTCCATTTGTGGTTTTTCAGACTTTTTGATGCGGTCAATGCTGTAAACACTCCTCTTAGCACCACTTTTGCTGTATCCCAGAGGTTTTGATAGGTTGTGTTACTATCATCATTCAGTTCAAAAAATTTTTAAATTTCCAACTTGATTTTTTTAAATATTATTATTACCAAGTTTATTTTTGTTGTCTCAAGGTCTGCTGAACTCTGGATCCAGGCTGTCTCAGTAGGGTAGTGTGGTACTTCCTGTACCTATCTCTGCTGCCTATAGTCGTTTTCATTTATTATGTTTTCCTGTTGGACTAATCCCTTTATCCTTATATAATGTCCATCTTTGTCTTTTTTAGCTGCTGTGGCTTTAAAGTTTGTTTTGTCTAAGAATAGCTACTTCTACTCACTTTTGGTGTCCATTTGCATGGAATATCTTTTTCCACTTCTTTGCCTTACATTTATGTGAATCCTTATGTGTCAGGTGAGTCTCTTGAAGACAGCAAGTACAGGTTGGTGAACTCTTATCCATTTTGCCATTCTGTATCTTTTAAGTGGGAGCATTTAGGCCACTTATGTTCAATGTTAGTATTGAGATATAAGGTACTATCCTATTCATTGTATTATTTGTTGCCTGAATACTTTGATTTTCTCATTGTGTTGTTTTATAGGTCCTGTGAGATTTATATTTTAAGGAGTTTTTTTTGGTGTATTTCCAGGGTTTGTTTCAAGATTTGGAGCTCCTTTTAGCAGTTCTTGTAGTGCTGCCTTGGTAGTGGCAAATTCTCTCAGCATTCGTTTGTCTGAAAAAGACTATATCTTTCCTTCATTTATGAAGCTCAGTTTCACTGGATACAAAATTCTTGGCTGATACTTGTTTTGTTTAAGGAGGCTAAAGATAGAACTCCAATCCCTTCTAGCTTGTAGGATTTCGGCTGAGAAATCTGCTTTTAATTGGATAGGTTTTCCTTTATAGCTTATCTGATGCTTTTGAGTTATGGCTCTTAAGATTCTTTCCTTCATCCTGACTTTAGATAACCTGATGACTTTGTGCCTACGCAATGATCTTTTTGTGATGAATTTCCCAAGTGTTCTTTGAGCTTCTTTTATTTGGATGTCTAGATCTCTAGCAATGCCAGGTAAGTTTTCCTCAATTATTCCCTTAAATATGTTTTTCAAACTTTTAGATTTCTCTTCTTCCTCAGGCACACCAGTTATTCTTAGGTTTGGTTGTTTAATCCCAAACTTCTTCGAGGCTTTGTTCATTATTTTTGATTTTTTTTACTTGTCTTTGTCAGATTGTGTTACCTTGAAAGCCTTATATTCAAACTCTGAAGCTCTTTCTTCTGCTTGTTCGATTCTATTGCTGAGACTTTCCAGTGCATTTTGCGGTTCTCTACATGTGTCCTTAATTTCCAGAAGTTGTGATTGTTTTTTATTTATGCTATTTTGCTGGAGATTTTTCCATTCATGTCCTGTATAACCTTTTCGGTATCTTCAAGTTGGACTTCACCTTTCTCTGGTGCTTGCTTGATTAGCTTAATAGTTGACCTTCTGAATTCTTTTTCTGGTAATTCAGAGATTTTGTGTTGGTTTGGATCCATTGCTGGTGAGCTAGTGTAAATTTTTGGGGATATTAAAGAACCTTGTTTTGTCATACTACCGGAATTGTTTTTCCGGTTCCTTTTCATTTGGGTAGACTCTGTCAGAGGGATTTGGGACTCAAGGACTGCTGTTCAGATTACTTTGTCCCACAGGGCACTCCTTTGATGTGGTGTTCTCCCCTTTTCCCTCGTGATGGGGCTTACTGAGAGCCAAACCTTGTTATTTCTCTTCTGGATCTAGCCACCCAGCAGAGCTATTGGGCTCTGGGCTGGCACTGGGGAGTGTCTGCAAAGAGTCCTGTGATGTGATCTGTCTTCAGGTCTCTCAGCTGTGGATACCAGCACCTGCTCTGGTGAAGGTAGCAGAGAGGTAAAGTGGACTCCGTGAAGATCTTTGGTTGTAGTTTTGTTAAGTGCACGGGATTTGTGTTGGTTGTCCTCCAACCAGGAGGTGGCATTTTTAAGAGTGTATCAGCTGGGGTTGTACAGGGAGGAAACAAGTTTGCCCTAGGTTTGCCTTTGGGTAAGTATTCACTTTTTTCAGGTGGTGAGCAGGGCCATAGAGCTCCCAAGATATTATGTTTTTTGTCTTTAGCTACCCAGGGCAGGTTGAGAAAGACCATCAGGTAGGGGCAGGGTTAGGCATGTCTGAGCTCAGATTTTTTTGGGGTGGGGCTTGCTGCAGCTGCTGTGGGAAGATGGGGGTGTGGTTCTCAGGCCATTGGAGTTATGTTCCCAGGGTGATTATGGCTGCCTCTGAGGCATCACACAGGTTGTCAGGGAAGTGGGGGAAAGTTGGCAGCCATTGGACTCACCCTGCTCCCATGCAGCCTGCAGCCTGAAAGGCCAGTCTCATTCCCATTGTGCCCCGCCAATATCACCTAATTTATTTCCAGGCAGCTGGTGAGCAGGGCAGAGAACTTGTCCCAGGCTACCAGCCTCCCAGCTGAGAAAGCAAGAAGACTCACAGTTCCTCGGCTGTCCCACAGAGACTGTAGCAGCAATCCACCTCCTTCAAAGGGTCTGTGGATTCTCTTGGCTTTCCTGGTATGTTCCTGTGGTAGTTCTTGGAGCAAAAGTTTACAGTGTGGGTCTCCACATGCTGCTGTCCATTCGAGTGGGAGCTGCAAGTTAGTCCTGTTTCCGATCTGCCATTTTCCCCAGAAGTCTAAGAAGCTTTTTGATGTGCTGCTAGATTCAGTTTAGCAGTATTTTATTGAGGATTTTTGCATCAATGTTCATCAAAGATATTGCCCTGAAGCCTTCTTTTTTTATTGTATCTCTGTCAGATTTTGGTGTCAGAATGATGTTGGCCTCATAGAATGAGTTAGGGAGGAGTCCCTCGTTTTTAACTGTTCAGAATAGTTTAGGTAGAAATGGTACCAGCTCTTACCTCTGGTAGAATTCAGCAGTGAATCCATGTGGTCCTGGGCTTTTTTTTTTTTTTTTTGGTTGATAGGCTATTTATTACTACCTCAATTTCAGAACTCGTTATTGGTATATTCAGGGATTCAATGTCTTCCTGGTTCAGTCTTGGGTGGGGGGTGTATGTATCCAGGAATTTACCAATTTCTTCTAGATTTTCTAGTTTATGTGCATAGAGGTGTTGAGAGTATTCTCTGATGGTTGTTTGTATTTCTGTGGGGTCAGTGGTAATATCGCCCTTATCATTTCTGGTTGTGTTTTTTTGATCTTCTCTCTTTTCTTCTTTATTAGTCGAGCCAGTAATCTATCTGTTTTATCAATTTTTTCAAAAATCCAGCTCCTGGATGTATTGATTTTTTAAAAGGGTTTTTCATGTCTCTATCTCCTTCAGTTCAGCTTCAATCTTGGTTATTTCTTGTCTTCTGCTAGCTGTGGGGTTTGTTTGCTCTTGATTCTCTAGTTCTTTTATTTGAGATATTAGGTTGTTAACTTGAGATCTTTCTAGCTTTTTGATGTGGGCATTTAGTGCTATACATTTCGCTCTTAACGCTGCTTTAGCTGCATCTAAGAGATTCTGGTACATTGTATCTTTGTTCTTACTAGTTTCAAAGAACTTCTTAATTTCTGACTTACTTTTGTTACTGACCCAAGAGTCATTCAGGAGCAGGTCATTCAATTTCCATGTAGTTGTGTGGTTGTCAGTGAATTTCTTAATCCTGAGTTCCAATTTAATTGTGCTGTGGTCTGAGAGACTGTTTGTTATGATTTCAGTCCCTTTGCACTTGCTGAAGAGTGTTACTTCCGATTATGTGATCAATTTTAGAGTAAGTGCCATGTGGTGATGAGAAGAGTGTATATTTTGTTGTTTTGGGGTGGAGAGTGCTGTAGATATCAAGTTAGGTCCACTTGATCGAGAGCTGAGCTCAGGTCCTGAATATCTTTGTTGATTTTCTGTCTCAATGATGTTTCTAATATTGTCAGTAGAGTGTTAAAGTCTCCCACTATTATTGTGTGGGAGTCTAAGTCTTTTTGTAGGTCTCTAAGAACTTGTTTTATGAATCTGGGAGCTCCTGTAATGGATGCATATACATTTATGATAGTTAGATTTTTGGTTGAATTGAACCCATTACTATTACGTAATGCCTTTCTGTGTCTTTTTTTTTTTTATTAATCTTTTTTGGTTTAAAGTCTGTTTTGTCAGAAACTAGGATTTCAACCCCTGCTTTTTTCTGTTTTCCATTTGCTTGGTAAATTTTTCTCCATCCCTTTATTTTGAGCCCATGTGTGTCTTTGCACATGAGCTGGGTCTCTTGAAGACAATATACCTATGGGTCTTGGCTCTTTAGCCAGCTTGCCATTCTGTGTCTTTTAACTGGGGGCATTTAGCCCATTTACATTTAAGGTTATTATTGTTATGTGTGAATTTGATCCTGTCATCATGATGCTAGCTGGTTATTTTGTAGAGTTGTTTATGTGGTTGCTTCATAGTGTCACTGGTCTGTGTACTTCCATGTGTTTTTGTAGTGGCTGGTAATGATTTTCCCTTTCCATATTTAGTGCTTTCTTCAGGAGCTCTTGCAAGGGAGGCCTGGTGGTAATGAATTCAGTCAGCATTTGCTTGTCTGAAAAGGATCTTATTTCTCCTTCACTTATAAAGCTTAGTTTGGCTGGATATGAAATTCTGGGTTGGAAATTCTTTTCTTTAAGAATGTTAAATATTGGCCCCCAATCTCTTCTGGCTTGTAGGGTTTCTGCTGAGCAGTCTGCTGTTCGTCTGATGGGCTTCCCTTTGTAGGTGACCTGGGCTTTATCTCTGACTGCTCTTAACATCTTTTTTTTCCATTTCAACCTTGGAGAATCTGATGATTATGTATCTGGGGGTTGGTTTTTTCATGGAGTATCTTTCTGAGGTTCTCTGCATTTGCTGAATTTGAATGTTGGCCTTTCTAGGTTGGGGAAGTTCTTCTGGATGATATCCTGAAGTATGTTTTCCAACTTGGTTCTGTTCTCCCTGTTTCTTTCAGGTACCCCAATCAGTCATAGCTTTGGTCTCTGCATAATCCCATATTTCTCAGAGGTTTTATTCGTTTCTTTTTATTCTTTTTTATCTGTTCTTGTCTGCCTGTCTTATATCAGAAAGATAATCTTCAAGCTCTGAGATTCTTTCCTTCACTTGGTCTATTCTGCTATTGGTACTTGTGATTACATTGTGAAGCTGTTGTGTTGTATTTTTCAGCTCCATCAGGTCAGTTATGTTCCTGTCTAAACTGGGTATTGTTGCTATCAGCTCCTGTATTGTTTTATCATGCTTCTTAGTTTCTTTGCATTGGTTTACAACATGCTCATTTAGCTCAGTGAAGTTTGTTATTAGTCACCTTCTGGAGCCTACTTCTGTCAATTCAGCCATATCAGCCTCAGCCCAGTTCTGTGCCCTTGCTGGAGGGGTGTTGTAGTCATTTGAAGGAAGAGAATTACTCTGGCTTTTTGAATTTTTAGCAATTTTGCATTGATTTTTTTCTCATCTTTTTGGGCTTATGTATCTTCAATCTTTGAGGTTGCTGACCTTTGAATGGTTTTTTTTTTTTTTTTTGTGGGGCCTTTTTTGTTGATGATGTTGTTGTTGTTTTCTGTTTGTTTGTTTTTCTTTTAACAGTCAGGCTGCTCTTCCATAGGGCTGCTGTTGTTTGCTGGGGGTTTTCTCCAGACTCTAGTTGCTTCTGTACCTGGAGGTATCACCAGTGAACGCTGAAAAACAGCAAAGACAGCAGCCTGGTCCTTCCTCTGGAAGCCCTGTCCCAGGTGGGTACTGACCTGTTGCTGGCCCAAACCTGCCTGTAGGAGGTGGCTGGAGACCCCTGTTGGGAGGTCTCACCCAGTCAGGAGAAATGAGATTTGGGACCCACTTAAAGAATCAGTCTGGCTGCTTTTTGGTAGAGCAGGTGGGCTTCTTCTTCCAGACCATCTGTATTCTCCAAAGCTGGCAGGCTGGAGCGGCTGAGGCTACTGAACCACAGAGAGGGTGGCCCCATCTCCGGGAGCTCTGTCCAAGGGAAAGATCAGAGCTCTGTCCATAGAACCCTCGCTGGAGAGGCTGAAGCCCCCACAGGTGGGTCCTGCCCAGTGAGGAGGAATGGATCGGGGTTTTGCTTTAAGATACAGTCTGGCCATGATCTGCTAAGGCAGCTGTGTTACTTGTGGGGGATCCTTCCTCATCTGGACCATTTGTATTCTCCAAAGCAAGCAGTCTGGAATTGCTGAGTCTACTAAACTGCAGAGATGGTGGCTGCCCCTCCCCCTGGGAACTTGGTCCTTTCTCAGGAAGACTCCAGCCTGTTGCCATTGGCTGGCTGGAATTCCAAACCAGTGTGTCTTAACTTGTGAGGTGCTATGGAAGCAGGGCCTGTAGAATGATGCTACTTGTCTCCCTTGATTTAGCCCCCTTCCTAGGAATTTGCACAGACAAATTTCCCACCTTGCTGGGGTTCCTGGGGCCAGATTATGTAAAACTTCTGGGTCTCTGTGTATGCCTGAGCAGCTGCTTTGCAGACTCCACACAGCTCTGTGTATCAGACACAAGGCCCTCATGGTGTGGGCTCACAAGGGGATTTCCTGTTCCGTGGGTTGCAAGGATCTGTGGGATAAGTGTGGTTTCCTGGGCAGGATCACCCAATCACTTACTACTTCCCTTAGCTGGAGGTGGGGGTTCCTCTGGCTCCGTGCCACTCCTGGGTGGGCTGTTGCCCCACCCTGCTTTTCTTCATTTTCTGTGGGTTGAGTTGTTTGCCTAGTCAGTCCCAATGCAAGAACCTGGAAATTTTAGTTGAAGGTGCTGAATTCACTCACTTCTTTCATTCCCTGCCATGAGTGCTGTGAATCACAGCTGCTTCTAATCAGCTATCTTGGCCTCTCTGGTTTTCTAATATTTCCCATGGTCTTGTGGAATTGAAATCACATATACATGAAGCAATTCATAGTAAGTATTTCTCCCTTTTCTGCCTGAACTATGTATGAAGGAGGTAAGTGGGTTTGAATCTGTTTTTGAGCCCGGGAAAAATTTAGCATTGTCTAAAGATAGGAAACACAGAATTCCTGATATTGCCTTGAAAGCAGGATACTATGTAAATCCACACAGAAGTTGATGGGAATTGAGGATGGAATCAGAGAGAAATTAGCAATGTTTTATATAAATTAGCACATTTCTGTAACCAGTTGGACCACTAGGGGACAACCTTTAAAATCTGGGAAGAGAAAACATGCTTTCAGAAGACAGTTTTGTGTTGGTGCAAAGAGACTCTGAGGTTAGCCCTGCCTGAAATCACTGCACTAAAATCTATGGGGCCTGAGCCAGGGCAGGCACCACACATTGTATATTTCTAGGCGGGTCTACTTCCGAAACTGTGCCAACCAGAGAGGAGTCATTGCTTCTTTCATTCTGTGGCCCCAAAGATTCCTTGAGAGGTCACCACCACCCGTGAGGCCCTGGGAAGGGCACGCCTAAGGATGCATTTTGCACATCAACCTGGGGATGTCCCTGGTGTAGGCACCTCCATGTTGGCCCAGTTTTCACAGGGATCAACCACTCTGTTAGAGTGGTGGAGATCTGTCTTGGCACAGTTCTGTGGGTCCCAGGAAAGACTGATGTTTGTGGTTAAACAGAAGCAGGGGCCACAGAGCATTGAGTTATTGTCGGTATTGTCTGATTGTCCTCGTGGTCGAGGAGAGAATGGCCCAGGTAGGGCTTCTGGAACATGAATCCATTCCTGCCTGTGGCTTCCAGCTAAGCAGGGCAGAGGACCCGCTGGTGTGCCAGTGGTCCAAGTTCTGTGTATCCCCTTTCAAACCTTGCTGTGGGCACTATGCTCGCAGCCCAGCTGTTTGTCAAGGATGATGCAGCACTATGGTGACAGCTCACTCAGGACCCCACTCAAACAAGCCTGGATAAGCTGGTGCTGGAGCACCCACCAGCCTGGCAATGCCTCCACATGGGGCTGGCAGCGAGCATAGCAGTCCACGGTTGCAGCAGGCACCAGTTACAGAAACTGAGGCTACTCAAATAATGTCAAGAGGAAGCCCAACTCCGAACAAATAGTTCTCCCCTGGAATGTTTCCACATCAATATGAATTAAACAACTAATTTCCAGCTTATAGAGAGGCTGCAAGAATGGTAAAAATGGGGTCTGGTTTTGTCTGTACCCACCTGAGCTGAGCTCTGTCATGCTGTCTCCCTGGGCTTCAACTGTGTCCACTCTCAAGAAGGACAGTCTGCACAGTCAAATTGGGACATTTACAGAGACTTAGCACATGTATATAACTCTACATGTTACATGTTCTAGACCCATCTCTATACGTACATATTAAAAACCGGGCATTCATGCCACACCTCTAATTCCCTTCAACACCACAGGGCCACTCCTGTTTTCCCCTTGTTTGTGTGAGTAACTCCCTTCTTGGGTAGTGAGGCGCCTGGCTTCTGTTTTCCTCTAGTACCACTTTTACTTGAAAGTACTTGGGGCATCCTTCTCTCCCAGAACTGCATTCCTCAATTCCTCTATATGAAACCAATCTCCACCGCCCACTGAGCTACTGCTGACGCACTTAGAATATGGATTCTTTATCAACATTTTTTTAGAACGTTTATATTTTCTCCAAGGAGAATTGGCACCATATAGCCTACTGTTACTACATTGCTTTATCCCATTTGCTACCCATCATCAGGCACTACTTCTGGCTGAGGCTTTAAGGGGTCAACGCCCTGAGGTGTTTGCAAATCTGTGGCTGAGATAGCAGAAGCCACTGGGGTATTGGAATCATCCCGCACAAGGCGCCCTTTATGGGTAATGAACTTCTGCTGGTGCTTTAGGCATTCATTTACGTGAATTTCTCATCTTCAACATTTCTGTTTATTTATTCAGAAAAGATTTATTGAGGATTTATTAATACGAACCAGTCACATAGATCAGATAATATGAAAAAATGTCTTTTTGCCAAACTCTAAGTTCCTAAGGATAGACAGGGCCTGTGAATTGTTAGTTACTGTATTCCCAGCATCCATTTGGGAATAAAACAGCAACCACGATCTCATCAGTACCTTCAGGAAGCTGATAATCTACTGGCAGATGTGGAAAGACAAACACTCCTGATGTGATGTGAGAGAGGTGCTGCTGGCCTCCTCCCCACATCCAGTGTCGGCAGTGCTTTGAGCTGTTGTTTGGAACATTTGGCAAAATATGTGATTGGCTGATGAAGTCTTCAAATACCAGCATCTTGGCTGAAGGTCCAGGCCAATTCTGGGAAAGCGGCGAGAGCCACGTCTAACATTGCACTTCCGGACTTGTAGCTATAAACACGGTAGTGAGCACTGCGCGCAATGCTTCAGCGTGGCACAGAAGTTACCACAAGAGGAAGGTTCAGCCTTCAACGCTGGAAGGCCAGCGGCTTAGCTTCCTGTGGCCACTGTTAACAAACATTCACAAGCCCTCAACCCTGGGGTGTTAGGATTTCAAACTGAATTTTGGGGGACATCAACATTCAGCCTATCACATTTCTAAATGGTATAGATTAGAAAAGCACCATTACAGAATTAGTTTTGGACATTTCTGACTTTCTGTGAATAAACATTCTCAGCTTGTTGGTCAATTTGTGAATATTTCTGCTCCGGAGATAACACTGTTCTTTTTTTTTTTTTTTTTTTTTTTTTTGAGACAGAGTCTTGCTCTGTCACTGTTCTTGAAACATAATAGAGGCTTGATAGTCATGCTGACCTGATACCTTTAGATAAGTTATCTAACACATTCACGCTGAGGTTCAGGAAAAGTGGCTGCAGGTGACGACCCCTGGTCTCTCATCTGTACCCTCTGTGCTGTGACATTCTGGGCTTTTCTAGGTTTGTGACCTGCCCTCTGCTCGGTTCTGTACTTCATGCCTATGGATTGAGGTCCTTGCTTGGGTTCACTTCCCCAGCATTGACAGTGACACCCTTCCTGGATGTGATTCCTGGAGTTGCCTCCCCCTGGGCTCAGACAGAATGAGCCCCTCTGCTTCCGCGTCCCATCCCCAAAGCTCTGCTGCCTTTGCCCAGGAACACTCAGGAGTTAAAAGACTATGTTGGAGAGAGTTAGTTATTCAAATGAGCACACGTAAAGATAATTTTGGGGCCCAAACACCGGCAAAAATGCCTGAACTATATTCTTGGGGGTGCCTGGCATTCATATTCCTTTTAATTAAGGCCCCTACCAAGAAATCTGGAGGAGAATATTACATAGCTCAGGGGCCCTCAACTGCAAACGGTCTATAATACATCAGGAGGATGTTTTAATTGGAATAAAAGGGGCAAATCTTCCAACATTACATGTTTAATTTATAGGTTGGTTGAATCACCCAAGTTCAATAATGTCCCATAATTTCTCATCACCCCCAGAGAGTATTCTCTTGGATGAAGATGATTTTCTTACCAGGAGTGCACACTCAGCTCATCCTCTCCTCCTCGTGGTCTGTTCTCTGCTTCCTGCTAATGCGCAGGTTTCCGCCCTTTCTCTAGTTGTGCACAGAGCTGATTGGTTCTTCACGCTGGAGTTCTCACTTTGATATTTAAGTTGCTCACCGCTCTAGGGAAGGTTGTCCTTATCTTCCACCAAGAAGAGCAGGAGGAACAGTTGGCTAACAGGGCACTCAGCAGAGAGGGTACAGGCAGGTCCCCTGGGAGCAGCAGCAAGCAATGCACACAGGAGGGAGGGCGGGTGGGTCTGCAGCACGAAGCTGCAAGATTGGGCCCTTGATTGCATTTACTTTTGTCACAGACATTTTAGGAGGTTGTTTCCTAGGTGACTTATTACATGGTATTCTACAAAGTGACCACTTCGAAAACAGCCTGCTTGGTTTTGAGGGTGGAGGTCATATTGAAGTGCTTATGGGGGGCTGTGAATCACACTGTTTATTATGAAGTGTGTACTTCAAATGGGTGCCCCTGCCCCCCGCAACCCAGGATGGCACCTTCACTATAGGAAAAGATGTTGGGTTAAATAGCAGTTTTAAACAAACAGACCCAGAGATAATGGTGCACCCAAGGAGACAGGCTTTAATTGGCAATCTTTGGTTGCTGAAAAACCAACTTTGGCCTAACCTAGCCCTAAAACTCAAGCAAGTGACAACAGCAAACCCACATAGTCTATGACGTAACATGCCCCTGAAGACCTGCCCTCCACCTTACCTATTTGGCATATGTCATAATGCAGCGAGAGCAGAATAATAGAACAGAAAAACGAGAGTGGATTAAAGTAAAAGATTTGTTTCTGTGGTAATCGAGAGGCTTCTAAAACATGTCCACTGCCCGGTAGTGGGTGCATTCCAGCGGAAATCCATCATGGATGGTGTGCGAGGCATCTCAGGCCTTAGGCTTATGGAGATTTGTTGAATGAATATTACATGAAAAGATATAGTGCATCACTGAACTGTAGGCCTGATTTTTCTGAGAAATGTTTAAAATGTATTCCCAAAGAATTGCCAAATAAAAACAGGGGGCTTATAGCATTACAACAGAAGAAACAAAATATAAATAAAACGGGTCTGTCATCATTCATGACCTTCACGACTGGCTTCTGGCTTCTCAAGGTGGATTTTCCTGCTGAGACAAGCTACTATATAGTCAATGGGCTAAGACACAGTTTTTAGAAGCCCATTCGGGCTCAATTCTCATTACCTAGTGAGAGAAATCTGTCATGTAAGTGGCATGGTGCTGCTTACTCTTGACCTAGAAGGGAGGTAAACATCAATTTTTAGCTTATGACATAGAACAGCTGGGAACACCAGAAAATGGGTTCTTTCAGATATCATATTTCTTAAATATAAGACTATGTTTAAATATAACTGAAAACAACAACTTCTGTAGTATCATTTTCAGAGTACCAAAGTAAAGGCTGCTCTTCTTCCCCTTCCTCTTTCTCAGTTACAATCATTTAATTAAAAAAGAAAGCACCGGCCGGGCGCCGTGGCTCACACCTGTAATCCCAGCACTTTGCGAGGCCGAGGCAGATGGATCACGAGGTCAGGAGATCGAGACCATCCTGGCTGACCCAGTGAAACCCCATTTCTACTAAAAATACACAAAATTAGCCAGGCGTGGTGGCGGGCACCTGTAGTCCCAGCTACTCGGGAGGCTGAGGCAGGAGAATGGCTTGAACCCAGGAGGCAGAGCTTGCAGTGAGCCGAGATTGCGCCACTGCACTCCAGCCTGGGGGACAGAGCAAGACTCCATCTCAAAAAAAACCACCAAATAACCAAAACAAAACGGAAAGTGCCAAGCCTTTTCGTGGACCAGGCTTACAGCCTGAAGGGAAGCCTGCCGCAGCATACCTGGCTGATCAGAGCAGTAACTCAGGACCTCATTGTCACATATCATCTTTGCCATCTACTCTCAAAGCCAAGCGTGCAGAGCCCCCAGCTGCTTGTGCTGAGGTTAAGACTTCTTTCCTGATTCCTCACAGCTGGGCATCCCAGAGACATCCTTCCTCTATCAGAACTTCTCTGTGGGCTGCCTGCACCGCGCTCAGAGTCAAAAAGGTGGGTCTGGGCACGGTGGCTCACACCTGTAATCCCAGAATTTTGGGAGGCCGAGGCAGGTGGATCACCTGAGGTCAGGAGTTCAAGACCAGCCTGGCCAACATGGCGAAACCCAGTCCCTATTAAAAATACAAAAAATTAGCCGGGTACGGTGGTGCGTAATCCCAGCTACTTGGGAGGCTGAGGCAGGAGAATCGCTGGAAACTGGGAGGCGGAGGTTGCAGTGAGCCGAGATTGCACCGCGGCACTCCAGCCTGGGCAATGAGAGCAAAACTCTGTCTCAAAAACAAACAAACAAAACAAAAACAACAACAAAAAAAACAGGTGGAAGTTTGGTTAATCTTTAAATAGAGTTTTGAGTTCTTTGATCATATCCCTTACTGTTGAAGTTCAGGATACTGTGCCATTATTTCAGTGAAGTTTTCAGCATAGTAGCTTCAAATTGTTCACATTCAGCAGAGATAAACCTGTATGGAACTCACTCACTCTTTTAGGAAATTCTGGAGGACCAGAAGGCAGGGCGATTCTGTCCTGCTAACGAGGCCAACTTGAAAAGGGCAGGAGCAGAGCCCCTGTACCAACCTCCAGAACCACCCTGGAGATGCCTGGGACAGGCAGACTCACCCCTTGCTGGTACTAAAGAGAGAACAGCCTCAGAATTAAATTAGCAAAGAACAAAAATAAATAAATCAACCCAAGTTACCTAGAGATATTGTGCAAAAGCAGAGGGAGGGACATGGAAGTGCACTTTTTGTTTTTGCATTGCCCCTTGGTACTTCATAGAGGGTACAGTGAAGACCTCCAGGCTGGGAGACGATCCTTGCCTTGAGGGCGAGTCCACTGGGTGGGGCCTGCACAGAGCCCTGGCCCAGTGGTGCACTCAATGGAGTGAGCTTTAGCACGTTACAAATGCAGGCATTCTCTGAGTGATGACCCTGTGGACATGTGATTAAGGAGAGATGTCTCAGTTCACTTTCCTAGTAAGGTCTCTAAATCCAGTCAAGGTAAAACCAATGTTGTAGATTCAGGTGAAAAGATTTTGTTCAAGGAAAAGAATCTGGCCCTGTTTAGAGAGAGACATTCCATGGAATTTATTTACTATGCCATAATTCCACAGGAGAGCACTTCCATGACTTAGTGGGAAAAAAGAAGGGAAGCTAGCTCATTGATGATGTTTTACTTGATTTTATGTTTAAGTGATCATATTTTTGTGTATATTGGGTTAAATACAAACTATATAATTAAAATTAATTTTGACTCTTTTTACTTTCTAAGATGTGGCTATTAGAAAATTAAAAACTGTGTGGCTCACGCAATATTTCTACTGGACAGCCGTGCTTTAGAGGCATTTGCTCATTGGAATTTCATTCAGAGGTTGAGGGTGGAGCTGTCTGGGAGGGTTTTCCTCCTTTCTTCCCTCTCTCCAACTTGCCTCCCTTCTTCCCTCCCTTTTCCCCTCCCTTCTTCCCTCCCTTTTCCCCTCCCTTCCTCCCTCCCTTCCTTCCCTCCCTTCTGCTTCCATTCCTCCCTTACTCTTTCTTCTCCTCTTTCTCCCCTTCTCTCTTCTTTCCTAGCCTGGTATCCAGGGATAACTTGTTCATACCCACCCTAGTGCTTGCTCTCCAATTTACAGCTGAATTGGAGAATTATTGGTGAAGGAGCCACTCAAAGATTAACTTGCAATTTTTTGCAAACTGTTGAAGCTTAGCAGAGAGGCTTGGTTCTGGGTACTTGGAGGACAAAATCTCTTCCATAGTGAAGGGAATCCCCACCCACCCCCCCGCCCCCCACCAGTTTTCTTACACAGTCCCATGTCTTTTGTATTAGTCCGTTTTCATCCTGCTGATAGACATAACCAAGACTGGGAAGAAAAAAAGGTTTAATTGGATTTACAGTTCCACATGGCTGGGGAGGCCTCAGAATCATGGCAGGAGGTGAAAAGCACTTCTTACATGGTGGCAGCAAGAGAAAATGAGGAAGAATCAAAAGCAGAAATCCCTGATAAATCCATCAGATCTCATGAAACTTATTCACTATCACAAGAATAGCACGGGAAAGACCAGCCGCCATGATTCAATTACCTCCCCCGAGTCCCTCCTACAACACGTGGGAATTCTGGGAGACATGATTCAAATTGAGATGTGGGTGGGGACACAGCCAAACCATATTATTCTGCCCCTGGCCCCTCCAAATCTCATGTCCTCACATTTCAAAACCAATTATGCCTTCCCAACAGTCCCCCAAAGTCTCAACTCATTTCAGCATTAACCCAAAAGTCCACAGTACAAAGTCTCATTTGAGACAAGGCAAGTCCCTTCCACCTATGAGCCCGTAAAATCAAAAGCAAGCTAGTTACTTCCTAGATACAATGGGGATTCAGGTATTGGGTAAATACAGCCATTCCAAATGGGAGAAATTGGCCAAAACAAAGGGGTTACAGGGTCCTTGCAAGTCCAAAATTCAGCGGGGCAATCAAATTTTAAAGCTCCAAAATGATCTCCTTTGACTCCAGGTCTCACATCCAGGTCATGCCGATGCAAGAGATGGGTGACCATGGTCTTGGGTAGCTCCACCCCTGCGGCTTTGCAGGCTACAGCCTCCCTTCTGGCTGCTTTCATGGGATGGCACTGAGTGTCTGTGGCTTTTCCAGGTACACGGTGCAAGCAGTCTGTGGATCTACTATTCTGGGTTCTGGAGGATGGCAGCCCTCTCTCACAACTCCACTAGGCAATGCCCCAGTAGGAACTCTGTGTTGGGACTCCAACCCTACATTTCCCTTCTGCACTGCCCTAGGAGAGGTTCTCCATGAGATCCCCACCCCTACAGCAAACTTTTGCTGGCACATCCAGGCATTTCTATACATCTTCTGAAATCTAAGTGGAGGTTCTCAAACCTCAATTCTTAACTTCTGTGGACCTACTGGCTCAGTACCATGTGGAAGCTGCCAAGGCTTGGGGCTTTTACCCTCTGAAGCCACAGCCCGAGCTGTACATTGGCTCCCTTTCAGCCATAGCTGGAGTGGCTGGGACACAGGGCACCAAGTCCCTAGGCTGCACACAGCATGGAGACCCTGGGCCTAGCCCATGAAACCATTTTTTCCTCCTGGGCCTCGGGGCCTGTGATGGGAGGGGGTGCTGTGAAGGTCTCTGACATGGCCTGGAGACATTTTCCCATTGTCTTGGGAGTTAACATTAGGATCCTTGCTACTTATGTAAATTTCTGCAGCTGGCTTGAATTTCTCCCCAGAAAATGGGTTTTCTTTTCTATTGCTTAGTCAGGCTGCAAATTTTCCAAACTTTTATGCTTTGCTTCCCTTATAAAACTGAATGCCTTTAACAGTACCCAAGTCACCCCTTGAATGCTTTGCTGCTTAGAAATTTCTTCTGCCAGATACCCTAAATCACCTTTCTCAAGTTCAAAGTTTCATAAATCTCTAGGGCAGGGGCAAAATGCCGCCAGCCTCTTTGATAAAACATAACAAGAGTAGCCTTTACTCCAGTTCCCAACAAGTTCTTAATCTCCATCTGAGACCACCTCAGCCTGGACCTTATTGTCCATATTGCTATGAGCATTTTTGGTGAAACCATTCAACAAGTCACTAGGAAGTTCCAAATTTCCCACATTTTCCTATCTTCTTCTGAGCCCTCTAAACTGTTTCAACCTCTGCCTGGTACCCAGTTCCAAAATTGCTTCCACATTTTTGGGTATCTTTTCAGGAGTGCCCCACTCTACTGGTACCAATTTACTGTGTTAGTCCGGTTTCACGCTGCTGATATAGACATACCCGTGACTGGGCAATTTACAAAAAAAAGAAGTTTAATTGGACTTATAGTCTCACATGGCTGGAGTGGCCTCAGAATCACGGCAGGAGGTGAAAGGCACTTCTTACATTGCAGCGGCATGAGAAAAATAAAGAAGCAAAAGTGGAAACCCCTGATAAACCTAACAGATCTTGTGAAACTTATTCACTATCACTGGAATAGCACAGGAAAGACTGGCCCCCATGATTCAATTACCTTCCTCTGGGTCCCTCCTACAACACTTGGGAATTCTGGGAGATGCAATTCAAGTTGAGATTTGGGTGGGGACACAGCCAAACTGTATCATCTTTCATAAAGCCAGAAAAGACTTCTTTCCTCTAAACTCTGAACAAAATTTATAAAGGCTATGACTTATTCATTCATCAATTATAAACTATTAAGTGCTGCTCTGTGCCAGGCCTTGTGATGGGGCAGGTTGGGAAGGTGACAGTGGTGACAGCTGCACCTTAGAGAACTCACGGTCTAGAAAAGACGGCCAGCTTGCTCCTGAGCACACCGTGAGGTGAAAGGTCCCAGTGGCTCCAGGACTTCAGTGGCAGGAGTTCTGCCTCAGAGGCCGAGAAATGCTTCTTGGAAGAGGTGACACATGGGAACACTCTGATCATTCTTGAGTATTTTCCTTATTACAACTGGAGTGTAAAGAGGAGGGCACCTCTCAGACAGGGCCCTGTCCTACCCTCCATGCCTCTTTACTGAGTAGGTTCCCTTCCATCCAACCTTCCTCTCCAGGCACAGAGGCAGCCACTGGAGCTGATTTTCTCAGTAAGTCATAAGAGGTAGGAAAAATTGGGAAGCAAAGGCAAGGTGCATGGTGACACATGCACACAGAGCTGATTTGCATCAGAGATGTAGTTCCAGGGACCAGCCAGGCGTGGTGGGGCCTGGAAGGTGAAGACTAGACTGGGAGAGATGGAGAAGATCCTCCCTCCCATCAGGTGTGAGGGCATGGCTGCCCCTGTGGCAGGGGCAGGGGACATTAATGGCCAAGGGACAAAGCCACATGCAGGGGCAGAGCAGACAGGATGGGCCAGAGGGAAGAATCAGCAACTGGGAAGGGTGGGGCTAAGTGGACAGAATTTAGTCTCTGCCATCATTTATACATTTCAAAATTTCTCAACAGGGAAGTCCCTGAGAGGGGCTGAGGAAAGACTCACAGGGGCTTGGTGGCAGGGGTTTGAGCTGGTGGGAGAGGTTGTCACCAGCCATGCGAGCTGGCCACCCTTCCTCATGCCCACCTGGACCTGTTGCTTCCAGGGACTGTCTGCTCTCTGCCCAAACCCCCGTCAAAGTCACCTGACCCACATGGGACTTCCTTGCCTCATAAACATTAGAGGATTTAGAAATCTCAAGGTAAAAATAAGAGTCTTAGTTATGTGTTTGAGTTTCCTGGACCAAATGTTAAGAGTTTGGCTTGGAATTTAAGGTCAAAGAAAATCAAATGGTAGTGGAAAGAATTGCGTTTGTAAATGGGAAAGCAAGGGCCCCATCTTCTATTGGCTGGCTTTCATTATGGTGTGCAACAGTCTCTGAAGTTATTAACTTTTCAATTAGGGTCTTGATGTTCTGCAATCCAAAACTCTCTGTTAGAATAGAATTGTGGCTCTAGGACTTGCAATTGGTACAGACAATGGTAAACTCCATATAGGCAAAGAGAATGTATTTTTCATCTTGATATTTGCAGCCCACTTATCAACATGCCTGGCATATATTAAGTGCTAAGTAAATGTTAGTTGAGATGAAACAGTAGTTAAAATTTGAACATCTCATTATAGTAAAACACATACACATGCACATTTCTTTTTTTCTTTTTCTTTTTCTTTTTTTTTTTTTTTTTGAGACAGAGTCTCACTCTGTCACTCAGGCTGGAGTGCAATGGTGCAGTCTTGGCTCACTGCAACCTCCACCTCCTGGGCTCAAGTGATTCTCCTGCCTCAGCCTCCCAAGTAGCTGGGATTACAGGCATGCACCACCATGACTGGCTAATTTTTGTATTTTTAGTAGAGATGGGGTTTCGTCATGTTGGCCAGATTGGTCTCGAACTCCTGACCTCAGGTGATCCGCACACCTCAGCCTCCCAAAGTGCTGGGATTCCAGGTGTGAGCCACCGTGCCTGGCCACACATTTCTTTTGGTCTAAACTTTTCAGAGAGTGACAGGGGAGTTATCTTGTGGTTATGGGACACCACTTAAATGGCCATGCAGAATGGAAAGCAGCAGCTTTTGATGTGACATTTGATGCAATGGTCTTAGTGACTTTTCTCACTGGGTTAACCTGACCATGATGTCCCTAGCTGAGGGACACTGTAAATAAGTCCCTGCCTCATCATATTGCAAACCACAGGCATGAAATCTTGGGTAGACACCAGTAAGCAAGGTTGATCAGGGGGAAATGAACCATGAGATGAAAATGGAAAACTGGAGCCTTCTTTTCAAGCCTTCTTTTCACAGCAAAGAGTTACTCTTTAATGTCGAAACCTAGATCATAAAGTGAGAGTCAAGCCTTAGGAACAGACACGACCTTTGAGCACACCTCATTTGGATTCTGGAGAGGCTGTGGCAGTGCTTAGAGCTTCCCATTTCATGGCTCTCTGAGGGTGCAAAGCCTCACAGGCCCTCCCCTGTCCTCGGTGTGGGGCTCTGCACAAGACACGCCCGCCCCTGTGCACGGCCTCCGGCCCTTGTTAGCTTCAGTGGTCGGCCTCTTCTGGGCTTCCTGTGGCCTTCTCCTTAGAGTACACAGGCCCAATTATATTTTCCAAAACATAAATGAGTTTCCATTCTTTTCATTCAATGCCTTGGGTGTTTATAAATGGAGCTAGTGCTGTAGAAGGCCGAGACCTCCATGGCAGACCATGTGACCTTTGCCTTTCCCCTCTCATTCCAGTGTGAGGAGCGCTGTGGGAATGCCGTGCCCGCTGAAGCATGGTCATTCTGTAATCCTTAAAGAAAGCTTCATTCCTTCTTTTTTTTTTTTTCTTTCTGTTTTCGTTTTCCCTTCCCTTTGAGGCAGGATCATCTTACGGGAAGGTATGCTGTGCTTTCTAAGTAGCATTTTTCTTTTTTTTTTTCCTACCATAAGCTGACTTTTCTTCTCTAATTCTTTAAGACTGATGTTCCATCTGCCAAAGACATTTCTTAAAAGCATTAAGGTGCATCTGGGTGGTGTTAATTTTTTAAAATGCTTTGCCTTTTAGAATGCCCTTTCCTCCTGGATCGATAGGTCAACCTTGGCTAGAAGGTTTGGAGTATTTATTTCTTTGGGGTCTTTGTGGAGAATACATCATGCTACACAAGCACTTTGCAATTCAGTGTCCTAATTTAATTTCAAAATGTAAAGACCATCCCAAGCTTTAGGATGCATCAGGCAGCGGAGGCCAGCACATGATTTGATCAGCATCTCTCAGTTGTAGTGGAAGAGAAACTTCATCCTAAAAGAAGTATTTTAACAACTTTTTATCAATTACATTGAAATTGTGAGAGGGCCTGGATGTTCATTGCGTGGTAAGTGTTGAGCTACTCTTTTCTTTGGTCTGATTTTCCCAATACATATTATATTGACAATTCTTAGTTTGTGAACTAGGGGATTTTTTTTTTCATCCTTTCTTGAAGAGCAGTTTTCCAGCCTAGTCAAGTGAATTAATAAGGGTCAGACCTCCATCAAGACTGAATTTATGTGCACTCAAATGTAAAGACAGTTGGACACAACAGCAAATCCTCATGCCTAGGCATGCCAGAAAAATCAAGGGGCTCAATTTATTACTTCTAAGAAAGATAAATTGGGACTGCGGAAGTTAATCACATACAAATGCAGCATGACATTAAATGCAGCCCTTCTTTCGCTTCCAAGGAAGTGGCGCTCACGAGCTTCTAAAGCTCAGCCTCACAACAGCTTTTACGTTTGATTTTGTTCAGATCTCTGCTTCCATCGAGTTACAGTGAGGCACCTTCAGTGCCGGTTTTTAGCCTTTTTTGGGATGAGATCACACATTGTCATCAGGATCTTATCTGGAAGCCGAAAGGGCAGGAGCTTCCTGTGAAGTGTGCTGCACAGGCAGGGTGAAGTGACTTAACAGTGAAATCCGTTCGTGGTTCCGTCATTCCAGCGATTGGAAAGTCGAAAAAAATCTGTGTCTGTGAAATGAGCCACTTCTAAACATTCAAGCACTTATATACTTTTCGTACACCAGTTTGAAAAATTAGTTTAAAAACTTGTCATAGACTTTAATTCCCGGTGTTTGTAACGGTGTGAAATCTAAATAAGTCTGTGGGCAAAATGGCTGGAAGAGGTTCTGCAGAAATGCAGCTCACTGTACTTGATCCTGTCCCTGCAGTCTCAAACTTCCGTCTTAATTTAAAACTGTTATTCCACATTAGTGCCTTATAGTCTTATAAGCATAATTACCAAGGCAATTAGTGAAATGGTAAGGAAATGGAAATATCCCCCGGTAGCAATTCTGTTCTATAATTAGCTTATGTAGGTATAATGTGTATATATAGTTTTATATTTATATATTTCTGGGTAGGTTTCCCTCTTGCCTTTGTACTCTAATGATATAATTCTGAGAAGAAAATAGGCTGTTTTTCCCCCGTTCCTTAATTCTCATCCTTCTAGGCATTTAGGTGCCTAGATTTTGCATAGAAATGGCCACAGGCCTCTGAATGTAGGTAATACCTGCAATTACAAACCTGGCAGAAAGTCACTGCGTATCATCGGTGCTGGCAACACTTGTCCACTGGTGTCGTCTAGCAGTTTCTTTTTCATTCCTATTGTTTTTGAGTGAAACTAACTATGATTGTTTCCTGGGGCTTTATAGTAATTATTGTGGATGGGAAGTTCTGGCAGCTTCCTGGAGTTCACAGCAAGGATCTATTTGAAACTATCTGCTTTTTCCTTACTCTTCACATACCTGGGGCCATTCGCTGTGTGCCAGGCACAGTGTGCAGGAGGATGACAAGGCCCAGCTCTGCACTCAAGAGACACAGCCCTGCCCCCGGGGCTGCTCAGCGCTCAGCCAGAAGAAATCTGCTGGCCTGCTTGTTCATGGGCTCTTGATTTCCTGTGTCCCTCCCTCCTGAATGACTGCTAAAAAAAGCCCTCACCATGTCTGACTTATTAGAAGTCTCTAAATTGCCCAGGCCCCATATTCTTTGCTTCTCAGATTATGATCCTTTTGTATTTACATAATTTCAAAATTTGAAAATAATTTTGAAGTTAATCAGGACCTACTGGCGATTGCCTTGGAGTCAAACTTAAAATAAGCACCGAGTAATAGTGAACGCTTTGGAGATGGCGTTATAGCACTGTGCTGAAATCGCTGTAGACACATTTTCTCATTTAATTTTCACCACTCATTATTTGGCAATGACCCTCCTGAAATGTCCCACCACAGACCAAGTGGAGCATGTATCACACCCAGCACACAGAAGGCACTCTGAGTTCCCGTGTCTATAGAGGGGGAGGAACTGGGGAGAGTGTATCTGTCATGGCTGCTATGAGAATCAACTGAGGTTATGTAAGTAAAGTGCTAAGGACAGTGTGCCATACCGTCATCAAATTTGATAATGTTTGGCAGGATAATCATTTTAATCCTCCTCACCCCTAATATTTTATTCCTACTTTTCCTCTGGTTTGCAGCATGATAGGGTATCTGGTGGAGGTCACACTCAGCAAGGCATTCTTAATGCCAAGCTCATCTGTTTGAAGTTCCTGGGCATTTGCCATAAGGAATTAATGCCACTCAAGAGTGAGTCCCCATTCACAGAGCTCAGGGTTGCTGGGTGACTTGGGGTGGAGGTGGCAGGAGTCCCCAGATCTTATGATGTTGCTATTCGGGGGCCCTTCATCTCTAGGATCCTCCCCATCCACTTCCCCACAGCCATTACTGTGGCTCTGTCCTGAGTACAGGGGTTATTCTTGGACTGGGAGTCCAAGCACAGTGGCCCAGGGCTTCAGCTCCAGCTTCACCCCAGCAGTTAGTCTGTAACAAGCTTTGGAAAGCAGGCCTGTGAGCCCAATAGCTCCACCACCAGCCACTGTGGGATCTCAGCTTCCCCAGCCTTTCTTGGCTTGATTTCTTGACCTGTAAAATGAGGAAAGAATTAGCAATGATTTGGAAGCTCCATGATTTAAAACCACATGGCAGAGCTAACATAAGCAAGAGCTTTTCAAGTATGTGGTCTGTTTACCAGAAACTAGAGGGCTGGGCTCCCCTGTGGGCTATAGCTTGGAGGGCTGGGCTCCCCTGTGGGCTATAGCTTGGAGGGCTGGGCTCCCCTGTGGGCTATAGCTTGGAGGGCTGGGCTCCCCTGTGGGCTATAGCTTGGAGGGCTGGGCTCCCCTGTGGGCTATAGCTTGGAGGGCTGGGCTCCCCTGTGGGCTATAGCTTGGAGGGCTGGGCTCCCCTGTGGGCTATAGCTTGGAGGGCTGGGCTCCCCTGTGAGCTATAGCTTAGAGGGCTGTGCTCCCCGGCCTTTATCAGAGGCAGTGATTACGATGAGGACAACAGGGGATCCAGCTGATTGTAAATTGAACAGGACTGTTTTTGATCCTCAAAAGTGCTTCTTCCTCATTGGTGCTGTTCTGCATTGATGTCTGCTTTTGTTGTCTGAGCAGGTGAGATGTCTAGGTCATTCGTGTTTCCTCCACTTTTGTGACCTCCCTTAAGCAGGTGCACGCCTGGCCCTTTGCTGTACTTTACACATCCTGTCTTGCTCCATTCTCAGAATTACCACGTCAGGTAGATCCAAAGCAGCTCCATTTTACAGACGAGGAGACTGAATTTCAGAGAGGTTGAGTCAACTCCCCGAGGCCAGGCAGGAAGGAAACGGCAAGAATCTAGAATGTAACCCCTATGTCCTGGCCTGTGATTCTTCCTTCCATGGGCACCTCCTAAACCAGGAGCCCCGTCCACAGTGCTCAGTTATGGAAGGAAAAATGCCCAGTCTTCTGATGCAGCTGGGCTTCTAACCCATGGCTTACCACGCTGAACTGGATGTGGATAAGGAATGAACTCTGAAGCAGTAATATGTGAATATCTCACAAATACTACATAGGTCTAACTTGGTTTTGGGATGAAAAGTTTCTCCATTCCTGTAACACTAATAATGCCCTGTTCAGCCTTTGCTAGGTCAACAGCAACTGTTCCACTGGGATAGTGCTTCAGAGTTTATTCAATTATGTGGCCCATTTTATAGATAGAAAAACTGGGGCTTAGAAAGTGACTTGCATGAGTTCACGTGGTGGAAGAGCCGCTGTTCTGCCTCCACTGTCCTGTCCTCTCTGTGCCTTGCTCCCATAGCCTGGCGTCCCTCCCAGCCATCCTCTCTGTGACTCACCCGGGGACAGGCTGCAGAGCTGCTGCCACACTTCAGTCCTTCAGTGGTCTCTGGGTGCTGTCCATTCAGGTGCTGCCTCACCTGGACCAGCAGTGCTGGGATTTTCCTGGTGAAAGAAACCTCTCTCTCCTCTGACTCCCGAACGTCCTCTGCTCCCCCATGAGATCTGCAGCGATACAGCATCATCGGCGCACATGCACACATCTGGCCGCCCCGCCAGATCCGAAGCTCTTTATAGGCAAAAACCTCATTTACTTCATCTCCATTTACCCTTCAGTACCTCCCATATGACCCCAAAATGCTTGCTGAATCCATGAAAAAAATCATTATTGGCCAAGTCAAATATTACCAGACAGTTGTTAACATTTCTGACAGGCACGTTTGTAATGTATTCGAAGGAATACAGAAACTCAGTACTTAGAACAATTCTTGATTCAGCATAGGCTGAATAAATACATGTTGAATAGGAAATGCTTTGGTGGTGGTCCTAACTCTGCCTCTAACTAGCTGTGTGATTTTAGACAGCTTGCTTGCCTTCTCTAGAGGACAGAGTCCTTATCCACGAAGTAAGGTGAGTGCTTCTCTAAGATTAGCCTGTCTTCAATATTTTACACTGTAGAAGGTTCAGACATTAAATCTTTTGATTTATTTTGGTCAAATACTAAATATACTTTATATATTCACTTTTTATTTAAAAATTAGGTGATTAACTTGAAAGTACAAATTCTACTACATATGTCAGATGAACTAAAAATGATACTCAAAAATACAAATATCCGTCTATGTTCAGCTAAAAGTCTTTATTGGCTTCATTTCAAACACAAATTTGTTGTCCTATTGCTACCCTAAGATGAAAATGAAATGCTTTAAATAGCTGTGCAGCGGCACGTTCGACTCAAAAATGTGCACATGGGAGCATTGCAGGCCGGTTGAGAGGACAAGCGCAGGTTGGTGCGGCCGGATGAGGTGTCTTCTCTTGGAGGCATAGGATGTAAACTATTTTTCACACTACTGATTTTCACCTATGTAGTGTGGTTTGACTATGTATCTGTGAATAGCATTTTGTCCATTCGGCATTGTTAAGTACTGTCTCTATTCCAGGCATCTGCTGAGCATTGGAACTGACTGTAAGGTTCCAATGAGGAGACAGCATGGGGGCTGGTTTAGCCTGAGGTCTCGGAGCCGGCCTGCCTGGGCTTACCAGCCTTTCAGCAAGGCTGAAAAAGAGGCACTTTCAGCCCTGTTAGCTGTGCCGTCCCCCATCTGTAAATGGAAATAATGACAGTTCTTTCCTCACAGGGTTCTTGTCAAGATTAAATGTAGACTAGTGTTGAGAAAACAGTGTCTAGCATATGTGAAGACTTCAAAAATGTTCCATGCATTGCTCGGTCACCTCTGTAAAAAATAAGAAAAAAAATATGTTCAATGCAACTTGAGAGTGCCTGGAATAGAGCAGCCGCTCCGTGATGTGCAGCATCTGTTTTCTGCACCATGAGGGCCATGCGGGCATCATGCCAACTGGGTTTCTCCAGTATTTTAGTGTGGTGCCAGGCACATTGTGGGAGCTCAGACGTGTGTGTTGAAGGAACCCCCGGCACCAGTGAGAGCTGGTGCTGCAGGTGAGAGCTGGTTTCTGCTCTGTTGAGATCAGTGTCCACGTGTCCAGTGGAGACATTCAGGTACAGTCCTTACAATGACCCGTAAAAATGATGATTATTCTGATTATTCCTGTCTTTTTTTGTTGTTGTTGTTGTTGTTTGAGATGGAGTCTCACACTGTCACCAGGCTGGAGTGCAGTAGCACGATCTTGGCTCACTACAACCTTTGCCTCCCGGGTTCAAGCCATTCTCCTGCCTCAGCCTCCCGAGTAGCTGGGACTACAGTCACCCGCCACCACGCCCTGCTAATTTTTGTATTTTTAGTAGAGACGGGGTTTCACCATGTTGGCCAGGATGGTCTCGATCACTTGACCTCATGATCCACCCGCTTCGGCCTCCCAAAGTGCTGGGATTACAGGCATGAGCCACAGTGCCTGGCCTATTCCTGTCTTTTAGGTGAGAAAATGCTAGGTCTGCCCCCTCTGGAGTGTGAGCTGCACAAGGGAAAGGAACGGATCTGTGTTTTGTTTCTTAAACTCATGTATCCCAAGTACTTGGAAGAGGGCCCCGCACATGCCAGATGCTCAGTGGAGATGAACAGGTGCCCCGGTAATCACGGACGTGTCCAGAACCCTTGCGAGGATCTCTTGAATTTCAATCCACTTCCTCCGCCACTCTGTCTCTGATCCAGCAGTTCTAACTTGTCCTCTCCTGCCCCTTGGCATGCCCATTTCCCCTCCCACATGGGCCTCCTTCCACGAGAAGTGCAAGACGTGATTGTCGGGCTCATACATAAATCTTCCTCCTCTTCCCTCCCTTTCTCCCTCCCCAAAATACATATGAAACTCCTACTCTGTGTCAGTCACCGTGCTAAGTGAAAACACACAACATCCGCCCTTGTGGAGTTTGTATTCTAGACAGGCATGCATCGAGTAACTAAACAAATATGTGTGGGAATCCAAATACCATGGCCAGAGCTTTGTGGGGCGCTAGGAACGTCTCCTGGGGGAGGGGTCTGGGAAGACTTCCTGTGGAGCTTAGAATGGTGGGAAGGATGAGTGGGGGTCAGTCAGTGAAGAGCATCTGGACAGAAATGATGGCACAAAGGGCCTGGGTGATGGCACGGTGGGATGGGGCCTGAAGGAAGGCAGTGCAGCAGATGAAGCCGAGGCATCCAGGGGTGTGCCAGTTCTGCAATGTTAGGTGGGAGCATGGTCTTGTTCTAGGGGCAGCAGAGAAGCACTCAGGGATGACAAGGTCACATTTGTGTTTTGACTGCAGTGTGAAGAAGAGAATAAGAATAAATGGAGAAAGGCTGCTTAGGAAACGTTGCCATTGCACAGCTGAGAGCTGTGCTGCAGGTGAGAGGTGGTGCTGTAGGTGAGAGCTGGTTCTCCAGGTGAGAGCGGGTTCTGTAGGTTAGAGCTGTGCTGCGGGTAAGAGGTGGTGCTGCAGGTGAAAGCTGTGCTGCAGGGGAGAGGTGATGCTATAGGTGAGAAGTGATGCTGCCACTGAGAGGTGGTGCTGTGGGTGAGAGCTGTGCTGCAGGTGAGAGGTGGTTCTGCGGGTGGGTGGTGGTTCTGCAGGTGAGAGCTGGTTCTGCGGGTGAGAGCTGGTTTTGTGGGTGAGAGCTGGTTCTGCGGGTGAGAGCTGGTTCTGTGGGTGAGAGCTGGTTCTGCGGGTGAGAGCTGGTTTTGTGGGTGAGAGCTGGTTCTGCGGGTGAGAGCTGCTTCTGTGGGTGGGTGGTAGTTCTGCGGGTGAGAGCTGGTTCTGTGGGTGAGAACTGGTTCTGTGGGTGAGAGCTGGTTTTGTGGGTGAGAGCTGGTTCTGCGGGTGAGAGCTGGTTCTGCAGGTGGGTGGTAGTTCTGCGGGTGAGAGCTGGTTCTGCGGGTGAGAGCTGGTTCTACGGGTGACAGCTGGTTCTGCGGGTGAGAGCTGGTTCTGCGGGTGAGTGGTGGTTCTACGGGTGAGAGCTGGTTCTGCGGGTGAGTGGTGGTTCCACGGGTGAGAGCTGGTTCTGCAGATGAAAGCTGGTTCTGCAGGTGAGAGGTGGTTCTGCAGGTGAGAGGTGGTGCTGTAGGTGAGAGATGTGCTGCCAGTGAGAGCTGTGTTACAGGTGAGGAAAAGCAGACTGTGTTACAGGTGAGGTTCAAGAGCTACTAAGGAAGTAGGACCCTCAGAGCTCAGTGACAGGGAGGACATCAGGGGCAAGGGACGGGGTCTTAAGAATGCTCTGCAGAGATACCGGTGCACCCCAAGTGTGTGCTCTCTCTTCCTCAGTGTGGAGTCATCTCTGGGAGATGCTGGCTTTCTGGTGACTGACCACCTTTGTCAGCCACATAAGAACTGGCTGTGGCCAAGGGGCTGATTCTTGCTAGCACGAGGTGGACACAGTGCGGTCAAGGCCTGCAAGAAGTACTCTGCCCAGCTCACCTCTGGGACTACAAGGCCTATGGGAAGGCAGATTCGTGAGGTGAAAGGACACCAGCTTCTCACAACAGGGACAAAAGCTGTCCATCGGCAAGAACGGCCGTACTGCACACTCAGCGAGAAGCAGGGTGAGGGGACTCGGGGTGGGCACGCTGGGGTGGCTGTAACAGGCAAGGATACACCAGCCACCATGGCCACTGGGCATGTGTGGGTGAGAAGGCACCAGGATCATGGGAGCCAATCCAGTGGTGGCTCTTTTGCAGGTCATGGCTGACAACAGGAGACTGTCACAGAGCTGGGTGCATTAAAGGGATGCGTGGATGGTGGCCTCCAAGTAATGCGGCCCAGGTGTGCTCCATGGTCAGTGGTCAGGGCCCAGCGGCTGTAACCCGGCAGGGGTGGAGGAGCAGCGGCAACCTGCTGCTATGGCCTGGCCTCCCTGGGACCACTCCTGGATGCCCACCCTCTGGGTTTGGTGAGGGGTCTTTCCCCTGGAACTCAACTTCTGCCCCCTGTAAACTCTGGAAATTGTTTGGCTAATAGCTCCTGGTGCTTGTTGCCCCCATGGTCTTGGATTGGTTCCCGCCACGCCTCAAGGGCCATATGCAGATTCTGCAGCTGCCCCTGCCTAGCTTCTCCAGGACTCAGGGCTGCGCCTTTGGGGATCCCCTTCCCTTTTCTTTCAGGGTTCACTGTCCTGTGCCTGTCCAATGCCATAAGCACTTGCTTCATGCCTTTTGCCTAGATTTCTAGCTGTTAATGACCCAGGTGTAGGTACGGATCTGGTTACTTTCTCACAACTGGAAGCGGATGTTCCAGCATCATTTCTAACAGCGAAAATCTTGGTCTAGATACAGCTGCCAGATAAAATATAGCACACCCAGTTAAAAGTGAATTTCTGATATGCAATGAATGATTTTGGGGATCAGTGTGTTCCACACGAGTGTGCTGTGTCCAGCAATGCTGGGCGCAGAGCCCATGCGGGGACGCCCACAGCAGGAACCTCTCCTCTGTCCTTCCCTCTCCTCACCTTCGTACTGAAGACCTCCTTACGGCAAATCAGACCCCCAGGAAAAGTTATTTTTCACACCCTGGGATTCTGTAGCTTAACACTGAGAAAACTCAGATAGATTCACAAGGGGCAGGACGAAAATTGCTGAAGGCTGAATTCTGAAGGGGCGTTAGCGACCGCTGTGGCCAGCACCCTGGTTTCCTAGGAAAATGGAGGGCTGGAGAGGAGTTTTCAGAATTTAGCTTGCTAGCTGTACCCATTTTTGATGTCAGCATCTGGCACTGTCTGAAACGACAGAATGTTGTCTATGACCATAGCATCCTGAGTGCGCTGGTCTCATCTGAAATGAGAGAATACTTAGAAAACATCTTTAAATAAGTGAAATTTAAGAGTTGGTTATGAAATCATGCAAATTTTAGCTTTGAATTACCACTGTGATTACTTCAGCAACTAGAAAAATTACTAATAGCTTTTACTTAATGTGTACATTATTGTAATTCTTTACAAACTTGACAGAGTTAAAATGGTTTTTAGTTAGAAAAATAATTATGAAATGGGAATATAAAACTTATTAGACATAGGTTTTTGTTAAATGAAAATATTAATTGTCACTAATTGAGAAGATGAAATGCCTTCCAAATGTAAAGATAGCAACTGGCTACTTTATTTTTGGCAAATACCAATTCCAAAGGCCTTAGTAGAAATACTGAACATGAACTAAAACAGGAAGTTTTTGAGCAGATGTTGTAAAAAGGACAACTGTGTCCCTGGTCCTTTATTGCAATGAAGTTAGAATGGAGACATGATCGTTAATCAATATATTTAAATTTCCTTGCCTTAAGGGAAAATTCGGCAGTTTTATTGAAAAACAGTCCTGCATTTTTTAATCCTATGGGATAAAAGTGTCTACAATAAGGTTGGCTTTTTAAACAAAATTTCTTCTCGTTTATTTTTCCTGCATTTCCTTTATTCCCAATCTTTCTTCTGTGTTAAAATACACATAGCAAGGTTGACTTCTGACGATTAGATCTTGGATCAGAAACCGAGAAAGATAGAAGAGTGATCCAAATAAGCAGGCTGCTTCGGTGTCCTGCTCTGCTCAACGGGGTTGCAGAGGACACCATTGATGCCCAGCATGTCCACGGCCACCCAGATGCCTCTCCTCTCAGAGACTTTCCAGCCCGGTCCCTAGTGCCCCACTTTCAGCATTTTCTCTAACCTCCTGCCACACTTGGGTGGGGTTTTTACACTTTACTGTCACCTGGAAAACTTCCATGGACTGGGTCTCTGGTGCCAAAAACATTGGGGACTCTTGTCCTAGACTACCTACTCAATAATTTCAGACCCTTTATTCAGGAAGGAGGGAAGGAGAGGAGAGGAGGGGAAGGGGTAGAGGAAGGGGAAGGAAAGAGGGAAGGGGAAGGAAAGGAGGGAAATGGCAGATCAAGTTCACCTGAACTTGATTCCTGAGTGGCCTCATGATTCTTGCACTGGCTGAAGCTGGTGCAATGGTCTAGAGCCTGATTACCTAGAACATGCTCCTTGTCAGCCCCTTGCCAGAGTGTTTGGACTATAATCTGTGGAAATGCATCAGTGGAAACGTGTCTTGTCTCCATGGAAACGGGGCGTGGGGAGCCCGGGACTCTTCTGTCCCACCTTCTGCTGGGTTTTCTACACTGTCTCCCAACTCTCCTGTTGAATTTTTGAATTTTCCACTCCCATATAATTAATTTCCCAGAGCTATTTTTCTCAAAATGTATTTGTTCTCCATATATTCCTTTTTTCAAAAAAGATTCTTATGTAGTCTGTTTTAAGGATGTACTATCTCTTCTTGTTCTCTGATATTACTAATAAAATCTTGGAGGATCCTTTCGATGTTTTGCATGACTTTGGACTGTGTCTTTTTTTGTTTTTTGTTTTTTTTGGAAACAGAGTGTCGCTCTGTCACCCCAGCTGGAGTGCAATGGTGCTATCTTGGCTCACTGAAGCCTCTGCCTCTCGGTCTCAAGCGATTCTCCTGCCTCAGCCTCCTGAGTAGCTGGGACTACAGGCACACACCATCATCCCTGGTTAATTTTTGTATTTTTAGTAGAGACAGGTTTCATCATGTTGGCCATGTTGGTCTTGAACTCCTGATCTCAAGTGATCCACCTGCCTTGGCCTCCAAAAGTGCTGGGATTACAGACGAGAGCCACATGCCCAGCTTGACTGTCTTTCATATTAAACCATTTCTCAAGTATCATTCATATTTGAGAGGGAGCCCTAAAACAAGGCTTGAAAGTAATGTGCTTATGAGGGGGGGCCTTCGCTGTAGGGTGATCTTGCTGGCCAATTCGCAGGGAACTCCCATGTGGTAGAATTGTTAGGGCTTCTCTCTCAGCTAGTCAGACTCTCCAGAGGAGGTTTCTCCTGCACAGAGGGTCCGAGTCTGTCCAGGGGCTCCGTGGGGAAGAGAGTGCAACTGCATAGGCATTAAGTCAGCTTTCACATGGTCCATTTCCTGTGTGATGTTTCCACCCTCAACTCGACCCCTATGCTCCCAGCCAGAGATCTTCCATCCCTCTCCAGAGAATAAAACCTCTGATTTCTGCTGGGGAGTTGGTGGTGGGGGTGGAGAGATGTGGGAATTTTCTACTCACTTTTTACCCCCTCCCCTCGACACTCCCTTTGCCATTTCCCTCCTTTCCTTTCCCTTCCCCTTCCCTCCTTTCCTTCCCCTTCCCCTCCTCTCCTCTCCTCTCCTTCCCTCCTTCCTGAATAAAGGGTCTGAAATTATTGAGTAGGTAGTCTAGGACAAGAGTCCCCAATGTTTTTGGCACCAGGGAACAAGTCCATGGAAGTTTTCCATGGACTGGGGTGGGGGATGGTTTGGGGGTGATTCAAACGCATTACATTTTTTGGAAACTTTATTTCTGTTATTATTACATTGTAATATATAATGAAATAATTATACAACTCACCATAACGTAGAATCAGTGGGAGCCCTGAGCTTGTTTTCCTGCAACTAGACAGCCCTATCTAAGGGTAATGGGAGACAGTGACAGATCATTAGATTATTCAATTCTCATAACGAGTGGGCAACCTAGATCCCTCACATGTGCAGTTCACAATAGGGTTCATGTTCCTATGAGAATGTAATGCTGCTGCTGATCTGACAGGAGGTGGAGCTCAGGTGGTAATGTGAGCAATGGGGAGCAGCTGCAAATACAGATAAAGCTTTGCTCGCTTGCCTGGTGCTCACCTCTTGCTGTGAAGCCCGGTTCCTAACAGGCCACAGATCAGTACAGTCTATGGCCCAGGGGTTGGGGATCCTGGTCTAGGATCTTCAAGTATGCCATAGATGTCAATTGTTTCTTCCTTTGCTAGTTGATTAAAATCCGTTTTTTCACATAATTCTGACATGATCTCACAATCTTACTCCTTTTGTCCTCCAAACTTTTATTCTGAAATATCTTAGGCCACCCCCCAGGAAAGTTACTAGTATAATAAACATCCACATTCCTTTCACCAGGTTTGTCAGTCGCTATCATTTCATTATATTTGTGTCTCACTCCTTCTCTTCCTTGCTGAGCTATTTGTGAGTTAGTTGCAGAGGGCACGGGATCTTAGTTCTAAACAGGACCATATGTATTCCTGAAGGCAGGAGCACTCTCCTACATAGTCACAAAGTGATGAAGCTTCTTAGCTTGCTGTTGCTGTTTTAACAAATTGCCACAAACTTTATGGCTTAAAACACAAATTTATTATCTCACAGTTCTGGGGGTCAGAAGTCTGAAATGGATCTCACTGGGCTGTGCTGCTTCCTGGAGGCTCTTGGGGGAGAGTCCCGTTTCCTGGCTTCTGGGGGATGCCTGCATTCCTAGGCTCCTGGCCCCTTCCATATTCAAGCCCAGCAGTGGCTGAAGGACTTCTCACACCATCTCACCCTGACTGTGACCCTTCCATTTCTCTTTCATCTTTGTAGGCTGCTGATGATTATATTGAGCCCACCTGGGTAAGCCAGGCACAAAGCCCATCTTAAGGAAGCTCGGCTAACTAGCTCTACAATCTTAACTCCTTGCCAGGCAGCCTCACATATCCACAGGTTTGGGGGATTGGGATTTGAACATCTTTGGGAGGGAGACTTGTGTCTATTGCATTCAGGAAATGTAACGTTGTTCTAATACAGCTCTTTAATATATTTCCCCAGTTGATCCAATAACATTCTTTAAGGCTGGCTTTTAGAAATTCAGATGAATGGGGGGCTAGTTGTCATGGCTCACACCTGTAATCCCAGTACTTTGGGAAGCTGAGGCAGGCGGATCACTTAAGGAGTTCAAGACCAGCCTGGGTAACATGGTGAAACCCTGTCTCTACAAAAAATACAAAAATTAGCTGGACATGGTGGTGCATACCTATAGTCCCATCTTCTCAGGAGACTGAGGTAAGAGGATTGCTTGAACCCAGGAGGTGGAGGTTGTGGTAAGTTGAGATTGTACCACTGCACTCCAGCCTGGGCAATGGAGCAAGACCCTGTCTCAAAACCAAAAAATCTGATGAACGATCGTGCAGTGCACTTAACTCTCGTGTCTCTTTTTATGTAGGACATTTCCTCAGCTTCTTTTGTCTTCCATGACTGACGTTTTGAGGAGTGTAGGTCAGCTGCTTTACAGAGTCCCCAGGTTAATATTTTGAATTATTTTTTGTAATTGATCCAATTGTCCAGACATAAACCTGCTGTTGTTTCTTTAGGTTTCAAGAAACTATATGCCTTTTCTTATAGGAGCACAACCTGGAAGCACTCCCCACGTGCTCACCATCCCCTGGCTAAGAAACATGAGCAGAGTGCAAATTTCAGCGGTCAGCAGGAGTGACTGGAGAGTTAGCCACAGTCAGGGTGTTTTATTCTATGTGGCTGAAATGTCCCTTTCGTCCCCTGAAATAGTATGTTGTCAAACAGTACACAAACAACATTGTTCAGGTTGGTTCCCCTGCTGTCACTCATTTTCACCAACATACTAGTAATTTCTTCAGATTCACAAGAAAAGCCGAAGAACCCTTACTTTGACAGTTTACCTGATGCCACCATATTTCCTTATCTCCTCTTCTCCCCACCTCATTTTGTTGACTGCTTTTCCTGTTTTGAAGACTATTGGAGAGGAACATCCCTTCTCTCAATTTCCCATTTCTTTTTTTTTTTTCCTTTTTATTTTTTTTGAGTCTTGCTCTGTCACCCAGGCTGGAGTGCAGTGGTATAATTTCAGCTCACTGCAACCTCTGCCTCCCTTGCCTCCTCGGTATAAGCAATTCTCCTGCCTCAGCCTCCCGAGTGGCTGAGACTATAGGCACATGCCACTGTGCCTGGCCAATTTTTGTACTTTTAGTAGAGTTGAGGTTTTGCCATGTTGGCCAGGCTGGTCTCGAACTCCTAACCTCAAGTGATCCTCCCACCTCGGCCTCCCAAAGTGCTGGGATTACAGGCATGAGCCACCATGCCTGGCCTTCTCATTTCTTTATATGGTTAAAAATATCATCCATGAATGGTTTTCTCTGATTCTTTCAACTGGCTAAATGTGTGTGTGTGTGTGTGTGTGTGTATATAAATTATATATGCATTTATATATATTTGTCTTTATATTTGTCATAGATATATATTTGTCTTTTTTGGTGTGGGAAAACTATTTGTCCTCCGTGATTTGCTTTACTAAAATATTTAATTTGCGTTTGTTTTATAAAGAAAGTGAAAGTTGTCCATGTTTTCCTCTCAAGGCTTAATGACAGTTAACACTGAGGTGACATGTGGGGCTGGTTATTCAGGGTGACACTGGCTAGCAAGTTTAAACAATAGCTCACCTTTGCTGCAAACCTGTTCTGAGCCAAACACTGTGCTGTGAACCTGGCGTGTTGTTTCCAGCCCTCATGCTAACCCTGCCAGGCAAATGTGAGCCGCTTAACCTTGCTCCCAGGTAAATGTAAGAGGCTCCTGTGCTCCCACCAGGGGTTCCCCTAGTGAGTGGTGGAGCTCGGGCTGCCCCCTCCTCACAGGACTGCTGACGTCTGGCTGCCCCTTCCACGAGGGGCTTGTGTCACAGGTCTAAGGCACACACTTTTCTTTTTCAATTGGGTTAAAACTGTTTCTTGATAACATAACCATTTTTTTTCAGATATTACGTAGAGTTTATCATACGCAAAAGCATTCCATAGATGAATTCTAACTTTTAAAAGCACGCATGTGTTCTTTGTTTTTGTTTTTGGTGAGTTGGGGTTGCTTCTATGATCTAAATCTTGACAGCAGTGTGATTAGGTAGAACCCAGCTAGCACCTGCAAGTCAGGTCTTTCCATGGCCTTTGTTTTTTAATGAGAAAATGGCAAATTAGGAGAAAAGAACTCATATTAGGAGCTTAAATCACTGTTTCAGGTTAGTTCTATTCTGAAGACAATTTCAATCCCATCTTCCCAGCTCCCTCCCTGCGCACCTAGAGCCTGGCCGGTCTTGTTTATGGCTGAGGGAGGCTTTCCTGAGGCATTGAATAGGAGTTCCTAACCAGGGTTCTGCCCCGAGCTGGGTAGAGATGCATATCGTGCTTCCTATGCTCATAAGCTGCTATGGGCATTTCTAAGTAAAGGATGTACAGCTCTCAAAGATCAGAAGGAACAGGACCCCGAAAAGGTGAATGGTGACTGCATTTGAAGACACTGTTCTTCAGCAGACAATGAAACTCACGATATGCTGTGTGTAAGGTGGAACAGTACAGTCACACACTCTGGGGAGCAAACAAACTCACTTTATTGTGGTAACGCTTTCATCCAAATATAACTTTTCCCATCCACCCAGTCAACAAATATTTATTGAAAATTGTCTCGTGGTTTTCTTAGGCCGCAGACCCTGAGCAGTGAGGATACAGTGGGCTTGGTTCTAATGGACCCGTGGCCAAGGCGGGGAGGAAGAAAAGATCACACGGGGGCACAGGCAGATGTCTCATTGCAACCTGAAATTAATGCAGTGGGGTGAGGCGAAGATGGCCTAATCTATACGATAAGAAGAAAGGCCGTGGAGGAAGTGACTTTGGGGTTGAGATGGATGAGGGTGGGGGTGAGTTAACAAGATGAGCAGGTTGGGAAGAAAGGACTCTTGACAGAGGAAGGAGATCAGTGCATAGAAGGAACCCTCCTACACTGACTCAGACTTGCTTTAACAAGTAGAAGGTGTCTGAAGCCCCGCGGTGCAGGTTCCCGGCCTAGGCCTCAAGGAGTCTGGGCAGCTTCTGCCTTCGAGCTCTTAGAAGCCCCAAGTCTCCAACTAAGAAATCCAGCTGCACCACTGGGACCATGTGGAAAGTCCTCATAGATTTTGCTGGGCCAGGGATTCCATGGGAAAGGGAGTCATTCCAGTGTCCAGCCGGCCCTGCCAGGGGTCAAGGCACAGCACCCCACCATTGTAGACACTGCAGGTCACGTGAGCCCCAGGTACCTGCAAACACTGCTGACCTCACATGGAACAAAAGTGCTGCCCAGCAGAGCCCAGCCTACACACAGAATCATGAAAGATAACAAAATGGGCCAGGCGCAGTGGCTCACGCCTGTAATCCCAGCACTTTGGGAGGCTGAGGTGGGCAGATCCCTTGAGGTCAGGAGTTTAAGAGACCAGCCTGGCTAACATGGCAAAACCCTGTCTCTACTAAAAATACAAAAATTGGCTGGGCATGGTGGTGTGTGCCTGTAGTACCAGCTACTCGAGAGGCTGAGGCAGGAGAATCGGTTGAACCCAGGTGGCGGAGGTTGCAGTGATCCAAGATCACACCACTGTACTCCAGTCTGGGCAACAGAGTCAGACTCTGTCTCAAAAAAAAAAAAAAAAAAAAAAAAGATAACAAAATGATTATTGTAGGATGCCTCTAAGTTTGAAGGGGGTTTGTTACACTGCAATTGATAACCAAAGGAATACCTATATGTGCATGTACATATGTGCCAGGAAAACCCATATCAACAGATATTTTAGCATATTAATTTTTTCAGAAGTGGTCACAATTGAAGCCACAGAAGGTACTTTATGGTCATATAATCTTATACCTTCTTGGACTTTCTTCACGCAGGACACCTCATAGCAAAATATTCATCAGGTAATTGAATTTTTTTCTGCCTTCCCGTTATTCTTTCTCCTTTATAGATTATTGAAAGAATCCCTTTAAAGTCCCTGATCTTTTCCTTGAACAGGAAGTGGCTACACTCCTTAGCATGAATTAAAAAGCAGCACATTCACCATATGGATAATTTTAAAAAGCAGCACATTTCCCTTATGAATATTGGTGATAGGACTGTTTACTTTCTAGGTGGACTCAGGCTGGACTTTGATGCCAGGGTTACTCCCTGTCCTAAAAATGATCTTTCTTCCTATTTCTGAAATTAAATGAACAGGTCTGTGCTCAGGGAATCCAGGTGTGGTGGGATAATTTATTGGCATCCTCGCTTGTGTTCATCTGTGTGTGTTCTGTTCCTGTCTCCTTCAAGGAGGTTGCCTAGCTCCTCTGTGACCGCTGGCTCCTGCCGCAGGGACAAAATCAGGTTGTCCACAAATACTTTACCTCCTGCCTTTTGAAAAGGTCTAAACTTACCATCAACAAGAGCGTACTTGGGCCCTGGAGGGAGAGGGCTTTTTACTCAGGGCAGAGAAGGGATAGAGGTGGATTTGGAGAAACAGCAGCAGAGAACCCCTTCCCTTCGCCCTTCCCCTCCCTTCCTGCCCTTCCCTTCCCTTCGCCCTTCCCCTCCCTTCCTGCCCTTCCCCTCCCTTCCTGCCCTTCCCCTCCCTTCCTGCCCTTCCCCTCCCTTCCCTATCCTTTCCCTTCCCTTCCCTCCCCTCCCCTTCCCTCCCCTTCTCTTCCCTTCCCTTCGCCCTGACCTTCCCTTCCCTTCGCCCTGACCTTCCCTTCCCTTCCCTTCCCTTCCCTTCCCTTCCCTTCCCTGCCCTGCCCTCCCCTCCCCTTCTCTTCCCTTCCTTTCGCCCTTCCCTTCCCTTCGCCCTTCCCTTCCCTTCCCTTCCCTCCCCTCCCCTCCCCTCCCATGTCTTCCTCCCCTCCCCTCCCATGTCTTTCTCCCCTCACCAGGAAGGCAGCTGACAACTTCATGTGCATACGGTTTGTTTTATATTCATCAAAATATTTCTAGACACAGACATAGAAGTGTAAATGGGAAAGCATCCATGCTGGCTGTCATGGGAATGCAGGAGACAGTCCACGCTGGCTTCACTAGAACAAAGCTGCATCCTGTTTGAGTCTCCATCATCAACTTTAACTTTCCCCAGTTTCGGGCAATAGTCCTTGTGAAATAAGTACTGGTTGGTTGGTTGCAGGAATGCGTGAATGATGCCGTGGGTGAGGGTGAAGAGTTACAACAACCGGGCTTTAGAACCAAGAAATGCAGCCCAGGTTCCTTCAGAGTCTCACCACTCGCTCACTGAATGCATTCAAGTGGGGTTTTCTGTTTTTTTGTTTTTGTTTTTAATAACCACAAGCTAATGAAATTAGATTTTTTTTCCAGAGCAAACATCCTACATTCCACTTCTACCTGGAATGAAAGACTCAAAATAATTGCATGCATTCCTCATTGAATATTTGGTTTTGTGAAGCCAGAGATGAAAAGACAGGAGCCTAGGGACTGTCAGGCCGAGGAGACACACACAGTGGTGCATTTTCTTCCTAATGCCACATTGTTAACAGTTTCCTCTGTGAAATATGCTGGGCCAATGCACATACTGACTCACACACTATCTTGTATTGTTATGTCCTTTACACAAGTCTCTCCCAAACTATCTGTTGATAAAAAACATGTTCTAGAATGTTCTACAAAGCAGTCTGCAGCCATGCCATCCCCTTGCTGTCTTCTAATGTATGTTTGACTTCTGTTATTTAGTCTGTTATAGGAATGACAATAATGGTAACCCTGTTGGGTGGGAGCTTACCATCTGTCAGGCTGGTGTAGAGGGCTGGGCGCCTAACTCGATTCCATGTCTGCAGACGATGGAGCCATGGCCTGGGAGCCAGGCTAGTGCTGGTCAGCAGTGGAGTCCAGATTAGAAATGAGATTCAAAGACTCTGAAATCCAGGCTTTTGGTTGGCATGCTGTTATCTATTCAAACCGGCAACACTTAATATTTCTTTGTGATTTTAATGAATATTATTAATTCAAAGAAAATGTCTGTATTTCCCCAGAAGACTAAGCAGGGCCCCACCTAGCAAGAGATCATCATTCAATACTTGCTCTTTTGAGGAAGGAGGTGACTCCGTCCACCCCGCTTCCCCCACCCAATGCCTGGAGGGGCTGCAGCAAGGCAGGCAGGGTGACCAGTTGCCTCTGCAGAATCCGAACCATGGCCCCCAAATCTCCTGACCTCTCTCTGCCCTCATATCCCACAGAGATATGGCCTTAGGTCAGACCAAGACTTTGGCATTCACTTATGGTAACTTGACAAAAACAGGCATCTGTTTATTACACTGGGTTTATTATGTGAGGATACACTTTCCTTAAAAATGTATTTTTTATGTCAATAGGTTTTCAGGGAACAGATGGTGTTTAGTTACATGAATAAGTTCTGCAGTGGTGATTTCTGAAATTTTGGTGCATCCATCACCCCAGCAGTGTACACTGTAGCCAATGTGTAGCCTTTTATCCATCACCCACCTCCTACCCTTTCCCCCAAGTTCATTGTGTGATTCTTATGTCTTTGTGTCCCCATAGCTTAGCTCCCACTTATGAGTGAGAACATATGATGTTTGGTTTTCCATTCCTGAGCTACTTCACTTAGAATAATGGTCTCCAACTCCACCCAGGTTGCTGCAAATGCCATTATTTCATTCCTTTTTATGGCTGAGTAGTATTCCATGGTATATATACACCACATTTTCTTTATCTACTCATTGATGAGCATTTGGCCTGGTTCCATATTTTTTGCAATTGCAAATTGTGCTGCTAAAAACATGCATGTGCAAGGATCTTTTTCATATAATGACTTATTTTCCTCTGGGTAGGTACCCAGTAGTGGGATTGCTGGATCAATTGGTAGCTCTACTTTTAGTTCTTTAAGGAATCTAGTGTTTTTCATAGTGGTTGTACCAGTTTACAAGTGTTCTCTCTTTACCACATCCACGCCAACATTCATTATTTTTAGATTTTTTGATTATGGCCATTCTTGCTAGAATAAGATGGTATCACATTGTGGTTTTGATTTGCATTTCCCTGATAATTAATGGTGTTGAGCATCCTTTCGTATGCTTGTTGGTCATTTGTATGTCTTCTTTTGAGAATTGTCTTTTCATGTCCTTAGCCCACTTTTTGATGGGATTGTTTGATTTTTTTCTTGCTGATTTGTTTGGGTTCCTTGTAGATTTTGGATATTAGTCCTTTGTCAGATGTATAGATTGTAAAAATTTTCTCCCACTTGTGAGTTGTCTGTTAACTCTTGTATTAGTCCATTCTCATGGTGCTAATAAAGACATACCTGAGACTGGGTAATTTACAAAGGAAAGAGATTTAGTTGACTCACTGTTCAGCATGGCTGGGGAGGCCTCAGGAGACTTACAATCATGGTGGATGGGGAAGAAAACATGTCCTTCTTCATATGGTGGCAGCAAGGAGAAGTGCCAAACAAAAGGGGAAAAGCCCCTTATAAAACCATCAGATCTTGTGAGAACTCACACACTATCACGAGAACATCATGAGGGTAATGGTCCCCATGATTAACCCATTTCCTACCAGGTCCCTTCCATGACATGTGGGGATTATGGGAACTAAAATTCAAGATGAGATTTGGGTGAGGACACAGTCAAACCATATCAACTCTGCTGATTATTTCTTTTGCTGTGCTGCAGAAACCTTTTAGTTTAATTAAATACCATCTATTTATCTTTGACTTTGTTGCATTTGCTTTGGGATTCTTGGTCATGAAGTCTTTGCCTAAGCCAAAGAAGGGTTGTCTAGAAGGGTTTTTCTGATGTTATCTTCTAGGATTTTTATGGTTTCAGGTCTTTAAGTCTTTGATTCATCTTGAGTTGATTTTTGTATAAGGTGAGAGATGAGGATCCAGTTTCATTCTTCTAAATGTGGCTTGCCAATTATCCCAGCACTATTTGTTGAATAGGGTGTCCTTTCCTGACTTTATGTTTTTGTTTGCTTTGTCAAAGATTAGTTGATTATAAGTATTTGGCTTTATTTCTGGGTTCTGTATGCTGTTTGGTTGGTCTGTGTGTCTATTTTTATACCAGTACCATGCTGTTTTGGTGACTATAGCCTTATAGTATAGTTTGAATGGGTAATGTAATGCCTCCAGATTTATTCCTTTTGCTTAGTCTTGATTTGGGTTTGCGGGCTCTTTTTCGGTTCCATATGAATTTTAGGATTGTTTTTTCTAGTTCTGTGAAGAAAGATGGTAGTATTTTGAGGAGAGTTGCATTGAATTTGTAGATTGCTTTATGGCAGTATGGTCATCTTCACAATATTGATTCTACCCATCCATGAGTGTGGGATGTGCTTCCATTTGTTTGTGTCATCTATAATTTCTTTCAGTGGTGTTTTATAGTATTCCTTGTAGAGGTCTTTCACCTCCTTGGTAAGGTATATTTCTTTTTTCTTTTTCTTTTTCTTTTTTTTTTTTTGAGACACAGCCTCACTCTATCGCCCAGGCTGGAGTACAGTGGCAAGATCTCACTGCAACCTCCACCTCCTGGGTTCAAGCAATTCTCCTGCCTCAAACTCCCAAGTAGCTGGAATTACAGGCACCTGCCACCACGCTGAGCTAATTTTTTTTTTCTATTTTTAGTAGGGACAGGGTTTCACCATGTTGGCCAGGCTGGTTTCGAGCTCCTGACCTCAAATGATCTGCCAATCTCAGCTTCCCAAGGTTAGCTATATTTCTAAGTATTTTATGTTTTTGGAGCTATAGTAAAAGGGGTTGAGTTCTTAAGTTTTTCTTCATTTCTTCTAAAAAAAAAAAACGAATACATGTGCAGAATGTGCAGGTTTGTTACATAGATATATGTGTGCCATGGTAGTTTGCTGCACCTATTGACCTCTCCTCTAAGTTCCCTCCCCTCACCCTCCAACAGGCCCTGCTGTGTGTTGTTCCCCTTTCTGTGTCCATGTGTTCTCAATGGTCAGCTTTCACTTATGAGTGAGAACATGTGGTGTTTGGTTTTCTGTCCCTGTGTTAGTTTGCTGAGAATGATGGCTTCTAGCTTCAACCATGTCCCTGCAAAGGACATACTCTCATTCCTTTTTATGGCTGGATAGTATTCCATGGTGTATATGTGCCACATTTTCTTTATCCAGTCTATCACTGATGGGCATTTGAGTTGGTTCTATGCCTTTGCTATTGTAAATAGTGCTGTAATAAACATATGTGTGCATATGTGTGCATGTGTCTTTATAGTAGAATGAATTCTATTCCTTTGGGTATACACCCAGTAATAGGATTGCTGGGTCAAATGGTATTTCTGGTTCTAGATTCTTGAGGAATTGCCATACTGTCTTCCACAAAGGTTGAACTAATTTACATTCCCACCAACATTGTAAAAGCGTTCCTATTTCTCCACAGCCTCGCCAGCATCTACTGTTTCCTGACTTTTTAATAATCGCCATTCTAACTGATGTGAGATGGTATCTCACTGTGGTTTTGATTTGCATTTCTCTGATGATCAGTGATATTGAGCTCTTTTTCGTATGTTTGTTAGCCACATAAATGTCTTCTTTTGTGAATTGTCTGTTCATATCCTTTGCCCACTTTTTGATGGGGTTGTTTTTTTTTTTCTTGTAAATATATGTAAGTTCCTTGTAAATTCTGGATATTAGACCTTTGTCAGATGGGTAGATTGCAAAAATTTTCTCCCATTCTATAGGTTGCCTGTTCACTCTGATGATAGTTTCTTTTGCTATGCAGAAGCTCTTTAGTTTAAGTAGATCCCATTGGTCAATTTTGGCTTTTGTTGCAAATGCTTTTGGCATTTTTGTCATGAAGTCTTTGCCCATGCCTATGTCCTGAATGGTACTGCCAAGGTTTTCTTCTAGCATTTTTATGGTTTTGGGTTTTATATTTAAGTCTTTAATCCATCTTGAGTTTTTGTATAAGGTGCAAGGAAGGGGCCCAGTTTCAGTTTTCTGCATATGGCTAGCCAGTTTTCCCAGCACCATTTACTGAATAGGAGATCCTTTCCCCATTGCTTGTTTTGGTCAGGCTTGTCAAAGATCAGATGGTTGTAGATGTGTGGTGTTTTTTCTGAGGTCTCTATTCTGCTTCATTGGTCTATATGTCCGTTTTTGTACCAGTACCATGCTATTTTGGTTACTGTAGCCTTGTAGTACAGTTTGAAGTCAGGTAGCATGATGCCTCCAGGTTTGTTCTTTTTGACTAGGATTATCTTGGCTATATGGGGTCTTCTTTGATTCCACATGAAATTTAAAATAGTTTTTTCTAATTCTGTGAAGAATGTCAATGGTAGTTTGATGGGAATAGCATTGAATCTAGAAATTACTTTGGGCAGTATGGCCATTTTCACAAAATTGATTCTTTCTATCCATTAGCATGGAATGTTTTTCCATTTGTTTGCATATTCTCTTTTTTTTTGATTTTATTTTTTTATTTTTAATTTTTTTATTATACTTTAAGTTTTAGGGTACATGTGCACAACCTGCAGGTTAGTTACATATGTATACATGTGCCATGTTGGTGTGCTGCACCCATTAACTCATCATTTAACATTAGGTATGTCTACTAATGCTATCCCTCCCCCCTCCCCCCACCCCACATCAGGCCCCAGTGTGTGATGTTCCCCTTCCCGTGTCCATGTGTTCTCATTGTTCAATTCCCACCTATGAGTGAGAACATGCAGTATTTGGTTTTTTGTCCTTGTGATAGTTTGCTGAGAATGATGGTTTCCAGCTTCATTCATGTCCCTACAAAGGATATGAACTCATCATTTTTTATGGCTGCATAGTATCCCATGGTGTAAATGTGCCATATTTTCTTAATCCAGTCTATCATTTTTGGACATTTGGCTTGGTTTCAAGTCTTTGCTATTGTGAATAGTGCTGCAATAAACATACGTGTGCATGTGTCTTTATAGCAGCATAAAGTGTCATATAGCAGCATAATCCTTTGGGTATATACCTAGTAATGGGATTGCTGGATCAAACGGTATTTCTAGTTCTAGATCCCTGAGGAATCGCCACACTGACTTCCACAATGGTTGAACTAGTTTACAGTCCCACCAACAGTGTAAAAGTGTTCCTATTTCTCCACATCCTCTCCAGCACCTGTTGTTTCCTGACTTTTTAATGATTGCCATCTTCTCTTATTTCCTTGAGCAGTGGTTTGTAGTTCTCCTTGAAGAGGTCCTTCACATCCCTTGTTAGCTGTATTTCTAGGTATTTTATTTTCTTTGTAGCAATTGTTAATGGGAGTTCATTTATGATTTGGCTCTCTGCTTGCCTAGTGTGGATGTAAAGTAATCATTGTGATTTTTGCATATTGATTTTGTATCCTTAGACTTCAATGAAGTTGGTTATCAGTTCAAGAAATTTTGGGGCTGGGATGATGGGCTTTTCTAAATATACAATCATGTCTTCTGCAATCAGAGGCAACTTGACTTCCTGTCTTCCTATTTGAATACCCTTTATTTCTTTTTCTTGCCTGATTGCCCTGGCCAGAATTTCCAATACTGTGTTGAATAGAAGTGGTGAGAGAGGGCATCCTTGTCTTGTACCAGTTTTTAAAGGGAATGCTTCCAGCGTTTGGTCATTCAATATGATATTGGCTGTGGATTTGTCATAAATAGCTCTTATTATTTTGAGATATGTTCCATCAATACCTAGTTTATTGAGACTTTTTAACATGAAGGAATGTTGAATTTTATCAAAGGACTTTTCTGCATCTATTGAGATAATCATGTTTTTTGTCTTTGGTTTTGTTTATGTGATGGATTATGTTTGTTGGTTTGTGTATGTTGAACCAGCCTTGCATCCCAGGGATGAAGCAGATTTGATCATGGTGGGTAAGTTTTTTGATGTGCTGCTGGATTTGGCTTGCCAGTATAGTACTGAGGATTTTTACATTGATGTGCATTGGGATATTGGCCTGAAGTTTTTTTGTGGTGGTGTGTGTCTTCCCTGTTTTAGTATAAGGTTAATGCTAGCTTCATAAATTGAGTTAAGGAGGAGTCCCTCTTTTTCAATTGTTTGGAATAGTTTTAGAAGGAATGGTACCAGCTTCTCTTTGTATTTCTGGTAGAATTCTGCTGTGAATCCATATGGTCCTAGGCTTTAAAAAAATTTTTTTTTTTGTTTGGCAGACTATTAATTACTGCTTCAATTTCAGAACCTGTTATTGGTCTATTCAGGGATTCACCTTCTTCCTGGTTTAGTCTTGGTAGGGTGTATGCATCTGGGAATGTATCAGTTTCTTCTAGATTTTCTAGTTTATTTGTGTAGAGGTGTTTATAGTATTCTCTGATGGTAGTTTGTATATCTGTGAGATCAGAATATATATATATATATATATATATTTTTTTTTTTTTTTTTTCAAAAAACTAGCTTCTGGATTCATTGATTTTTTTGGAGTGTTTTTTGTGTCTCTATCTCCTTCAATTCTTCTCTGATCTTAGTTGTTTCTTGTCTTCTGCTAGCTTTTGGATTAGTTTGCTTTTGCCTCTCTAGCTCTTTTAATTGTGATGTTAGGATGTCGATTTGAGATCTTTCTAGCTTTTTGATGAGAGCATTTAGCACTATAAATTTTCCTCTTAACACTGCTTTAGCTGTGTTGTAGAGATTCTGGTATGTTGTCTCTTTGTTCTCATTGGTTTCAAATAACTTCTTGATGTCTGCCTTAATTTCACTATTTACCCAGGAGTCATTCAGGAGCAGGTTGTTCAGTTTCCATGTAATTATGTGGTTTTGAGTGAGTTTCTTAATCCTGAGTTCTAATTTGATTGCACTGTTCTCTGAGAGACTGTTTGTTATTATTTCCAATCTTTTGCATTTGCTGAGGAGTGTTTTACTTCCAATTATGTGGTTGATTTTAGAATAAGTGCTATGTGGCACTGGGAAGAGTGTATATTCTGTTGACTTCGGGTAAAGAATTCCGTAGATGTCTACTAGGTCCACTTGATCCAGAGCTGAATTCAAGTCCTGAATATCCTCATTAATTTTCTGTCTCATTGACCTAATACTGACAGTGGAGTGTTAAAGCCTCCCATTATTATTGTGTGAGAGTCTAAGTATCTTTGCAGGTCTCTAAGAACTTGTTTTATGAATCTGGGTGCCCCTCTATTGGGTGCATATATATTCAGAATAGTTAGCTCTTCTTGCTGAATTGTTCTTTTTACCATTATGTAGTGCCCTTCTTTGTCTTTTTTGATCTTTGTTGGTTTAAAGTCTGTTTTTTTCAGAGACTAGGGTTGCAACCTCTGCTTTTTCTTTTTGCTTGGCAAATTTTCCTCCATCCCTTTATTTTGAGCCAGTGTGTGTCTTTGCACATAAGATGGGTCTCCTGAATACAGCACACCAATGAGGCTTAACTCCTTATCCAATTTGCCAGTCTGTGTCTTTTAATTGAGGCATTTAGCCCATTTATATTTAAGGTTAGTATTGTTATGTGTGAGTTTGATCCTGTCATCATGCTGCTATTTGGTTATTTTGCACACTAGTTGATGCAGTTTCTTCATAGTGTCATTGGTCTTTATATTTTGGTGTCTTTTTGCAGTGGCTGGTACCGGCTTTTCCTTTTCATATTTAGTGTTTCTTTCTGGAGCTGTTGCAGGGAAGGCCTGGTGGTAATGAAATCCCTCAGCATTTGCTTGTCTGGAAAGGATTCTATTTCTCCTTTGCTTATGAAGCTTAGTTTAGCTAGATATGAAATTCTGGGTAGAAAACTGTTTTCTTTAAGAATGTCGTATACTGGCCCCAATCTCTTCTGGCTTATAGAGTTTCTGCTGAGAGGTCTGCTGTTAGTCTGATGGGCTTCCCTCTGTATGTGATCTGGCCTTTCTCTCTGGCTGCCCTTACCAGTTTTTCCTTCATTTTGACTTTGGAGAATCTGAGGATTATGTGTCTTGGGGTTGATCTTCTTGTGGAATATCTTAATGGTGTTCTCTTTATTTCCTGAATTTGCACGTTGGCCTGTCTTGCTAGGTTGGGGATGTTCTCCTGGATAATATCCTAAAGTGTGTTTTTCAGCTTGCTTCCATTCTCCCTGTCTCCTTCTGGTACTCCAATCAATTGTAGGTTTGGTCTTTTTACGAAATCCCATATTTCTTGGAGGCTTTTCTCATTCCTTTCATTCTTTTTTTTTCTATTCTTGCCTGCATGTCTTATTTCAGTAAGCTGGTCTTTAAACTCCGATATTCCTTCCTCCACTTAGTCAGTTTGGCTGTTGATACTTGTGTATGCTTCATGAAGTTCTCGTGTTGTGTTTTTTCAGCTACATCAGGTCATTTATGTTCCTCTCTAAACTGGTTATTCTAGTTAGCAATTCCTCTAACCTTTTATCAAGGTTCTTAGCTTCTTTGCATTGGAATAGAACATGCTCCTTTAGTTCGTCATAGTTTCTTATTACTCATTTTCTGAAGCCTGCTTCTGTCAGTTTGTCCATCTGATCCTCCATCCCGTTCTGCGCCCTTGATGGAGAGACGTTGCAATCGTTTGGAGGAGAAGAGGCACTCTGGCCTTTTGGGTTTTCAGCATTTTTTTGTTGATCCTTTCTCATCTTTGTGAGTTTGTCTAGTTTCAGTCTTTGAGGCTGCTGACCCTTGGATGGGGTTTTTGTGGGGGCCTTTTTTTTTGTTACTGTTGATGCTGTTGTTGTTGCTTTCTGCTTGTTTTTCTTTCAATAGTCAGGTCCCTCTTCTGTAGGGCTGCTGCAGTTTGCTGAGGGTTAACTTCAGGCCCTATTCATCTGATTTGCATCTGTGCCTTGAGATGTCACTCAAGGAGGCTGGAGAGCAGCAAAGATGGGTGCCTTTTCCTTTTTCTGGGACCTCTGACCTTGAGGGGTACCAATCTGATGCCAGTAGAATTGCTCCTATATAGGGCATCTGACAACCCATGTTGCAGGGTCTCATCTAGTTGGGTGCCATGGGGGGCAGGACCCATTTAATGAAGCACTTTGTCCCTTGGTGGAGAGGGTGTGTTTCGCTGGGGGGAAACCCACTCACCTGGGATGCCCGGATTCCTCAGAACTACCAGAAGGAGAGGCTAAGTCTGTTGGTCCACAGAGACTGTGGCCACCCCTCCCCATAGGGGCTCAGGCCCAGGAAGATCCAAATTCTGTCCCTGAGCCTCTGGCTGGAGATCCTGCAGGGAAGCTCCACCCACCAGGAAGGATGGGTCAAGGTTAGACTTGAAGAGGCACCCTGGCCACACACTGCCACAGCCGGTGTATTGAGTTGTGGGGACAAGTCTTGGGATGAAGCTGTCCAGCCTCCCTGGCTTCAGCAGGGGAAAAGCACAGCCTGGAGCTATAGAAATGGGTGCTGCTCTTCCCCCGCCCACGAAGCTTAGCATGTTAGGCAGTTGGGAGTCCCAGTGCTGGCTGCTGCCCTTCCCCTAATGAGCTCAAAGGGCTTAGACAGCAGGCAGCCACAGCCGGTGCTGGTCGCCCCTCCCCCTGGGAGTTCCGCAGGCTTAAGCAGATTGCAGCTGAGAGGCTGTAAGAATCTGTGCCTTCTGGGGCTGGGATGCTAGGCCCTGGTGGCATGGGTTCGCAAGTGGGATCTTCTGATCCATGGGTTGCACAGTTCCGTGAAAAACACAGTTTCCCCAGCTGGGTAGCATGCTCACTCACCGCCTCCCTTGGCTGCCAGGATGGGGTTCCTCTTCCCCGTGTGGCTCTCAGGTGGGCCCCGCACCACACCACTCTTCTTCCTCTCCGTGGCTCACGCCAGCCTTCTAGTCAATTTCGATGAGAGAACCTGGATACCTTGATGGCCAGTGACGGATTCACACGTTTATCATGTTTTTTTTTTTCTGATGGGAACCTCCAAATGGCTCTGCTTCTAGTTGGCCATCTTGGCCCCACCCCCCTGAGGTTGAGTTCTTAATGTGATTCTTAGCTTGGTTGCTGTTGGTGTATAGCAGGGCTACTGATTTGTGTACATTAATTTTGTATCCTGAAACTTTACTTAATTCATTTACCAGCTCTAGGAGCTTTTTGGATGAGTCTTTAGGGTGTTGTAGGTATTTGATTATATCACAGCAAACAGTGACAGTTTGATTTCCTCTCTTCTGATTTGGATGCCCTTTCTCTTGTCTGATTGCTCTGACTAGGACTTCCAGTACTATGTTGAATAGAAGTGGTGAAAGTGGGCATGTTTGTCTTGTTCCAGTTCTCAGGGGGAATGCTTTCAACTTTTCCCTGCTCAGTGTAATGTTGGCTGTGGGTTTGTCATAGATGGGTTTCATTACCTTAAGCTGTGTCCCTTTTATGCTGATTTTGCTGAGGATTTTAATCATAAAGGGATGCTGGATTTTGTCAAATGCTGTTTCTGTGTCTATTGTGATGATCATGTGATATTTGTTTTTAATTCTGTTTATATGGTGTATCACATTTATTGACTTGTGGATGTTAAACCATCCCTGCATCCCTGGTATGAAACCCACTTGGTCTTAGTGGATTACCTTTTTGATATGCCATTGGATTTGGTTAGCTAGTATTTTGTTGAGGATTTTTGCATCTATGTTCATCAGGGATATTGGTCTGTAGTTTTCTTTTTTTGTTATGTCCTTCCCTGATTTTGGTATTAGGGTGATACTGGCTTCATTGAATGATTTAGGGAGGATTCCCCATTTCTCTCTGTTTTGAAATAGTGTCAATAGGATTGGTACCGATTCTTCTTCAAATGTCTGATAGAATTCAGCTGTGAATCTGGTCCTGGACATTTTGCTGTTTGCAATTTTTAAATTACCATTTCAATCTTGCCACCTGTTATTGGTTTGTTCAGAGTTTCTATATCTTCCTGATTTAATCTGAGACAGGTGATACACTTTTTTTTTTTTTTTTTTTTTTTAGCAAATTAATAGGTGTCAGTGAACAGACACTAACGCATGCCATCATAGGCCTCCTATTGGCACCCACAACAAATGACTCTCGGGAACTGCATTCCAGATTTTTTTACTTAAGTTCTCCTCTGAGTAACCCTGAAATCTGCAAATGAGAGGAGGAATAGAAAAAAAGTTGAGATTTTCTATTTCCTATTGTGGGTTGAATTAGAATCACTAGAGGCAGCAGGTTCCACTACCAGGGTCATTTTAATTTCAAATATATTGTACTTACGTCCTTTTTTCTTCTATTAAGAATAAAAGATGTTATAACAAACAGTACCATTGCTAAGGCAGGGTGAGTAAGCCCGATTCCAGGAGCCAGGTGGGCAGGTGGGCAAGTGGACAGGGGCCGTTGGAGGCGGACCGGCCGTGGTGCTGCTTGCCGTGGTGCTGCTTCCCGTGCTGCCTGCAAGGCCCCGGCGGATTCCCAGGGGTGCTCGTGACCCAGTCCCTCCAGGCCCAGCAGGCGCACGGGGCTGTGAGCCCTGCGTGTCCTAGGTCACTGCATGGGGCCACAGCCATCAGCCCCTTCACCGGGTCCCCAGATGGCTTATCCTGTAGGCTGCAGCTGCATACTGCCCCCCTAGAGCCTGGCACTGCGGACCCAAGGAGCCAAGGACCGAGCTGCCGCCCTCCTCCCATCTCTGAGGCCTGCCGCGTCCACCCTAGCCTTGGTGGTAGTCTCTGTGCCAGGCCTGGAGTGAGCCTTCCAGGTCCTGTTCTGGAGGTCGTGCCGCCCACTGCAGGCGCACAGAGCATAGGGCACGGGCCCGCCTCAGCACTGGAGCTGCCTGGCCTAGCACGCGCTGCCCTGCCTCCCTGCTTGGACGGCCAGGACTCAGCCCAGGGTTCGTGGCCATGCAGGGCTCTAGACAGCGGCGCTGCAGAGCTTCCTGAGGTCGGCCGGGGCCAGGGTTTGCCCTAATTACACTTCTCCCTCTGCCCAGTCTCTCCCTGCTACCTGCACCGATACTGACACCAAATGAAGTTCTCGCACCCCGGACTCCCTCTCTGGGTGCCACCGACATTACAGCTAGACTTTTGCTTTCCTATCCACCCTGTATTCTAAGCTCCCTGGGTCAGGGTCTGCCTGTTCCTCACCTGTGTTTCCTGTGGGCCCAGTGGCTGCTGTTGCGCACCTGGGGAGAAGAGACTGCAAGAGGGGACCTCCCTGTGCGCCCTTGGGGTGCGTTTCCTCACCTTGTCCTCACTACCCTCTGAGGTAGTACAATTGACTGGATTTGCGGATGATCGAACTTAGACTCAGAGTGATTAAGTAACTTTCCCAAAGACACACAGCAGTGTTAGTTTGCCTCTAAATCATTCTGACTCCAACACACCCATTCTTAACCACTAGACTATTCCATCTCTTGCACGGCAGGCTGCCCAGATCTCTAAAACGTGAACTGAGATTCACGACAGCTGACTTATCCTGAATGTGTGCGTGTACAAAGCAGGGTAAGTCTGTGAAAGCATGAAAGACCTCCCGGGGCAGCCAAAGACAAAAATGCTCCTTTTAACAAAATAATGAAATACTAGCACTCCTAGCGTCACTTCAACCTAAACCCTCTCTAGACACGACAGACAGACTGTCTAGATTTGATCAAAGAAAGTGAAATTTCATCCTCAGGTCTTTCAGAAAGGCAGTGTTGGAATTTGATTTCATAAAACAAAAAAAAATGATAAAAAAGGGTTCTTCTTTATATTGAACCATAGAAATAGGAATATAGAAATCTGTACATAGGTTTCTACCTGTAGAAAATTTATTTCAGCATAAGGTAATAGACAAGTTTTTCATCTTTGCCTTAAGAAATTCTAAGCCCAATGAATGAATGAAAACAACGCCTCAAATTCCTTCCTCTTCCCCTCGTCCCTGAAGCCACTGCACACACAGAGAGTCCTCAGGAGGAGACTCATTGGAGATCAGTTTCCAGAGAGGGCACCTCCCTGTCCTTGCCATTTCCCTCACATCCTTCCCAAGGCCTTTGGTGTTTCCAGGCAAACAATGAAACAATGCCAAAATTAACAGGGCCCGAGCTCTCCACTTAAGCAAGGTGCCCTCAGAGGAGGGGATGTTCTGAAGAGGAAGATTAAATCAGCAAGTGAGGATAATGTCACTGTAACTTTGCAACATAAAGTGAAGTGGTATTGAACCATTGCCAATTATCATGTCAAAGGCCTAATTCATTTTGTTTTATCACATTTTCATGGTGCAGTTGTCTCAATGCCTTGTAAAGGAGCTAAGGTTAAATAAATCTTGATTTACAGGGACTAATATAATAGAGCAAGAGGACTCAGAGAGGCTGTTTTGCTCCACTGGATACATCATATACATTTTCTTTTTTCAAAAGCCCCACATCTCCATCTATACATGACAGACTGCAGTAATTTCAAAAGAGCTATTGCAGTCAGTCTATCAGGTAGCTAATATGCATTCAAAAAGTTTTCTAAATATGTGCTCTTATGATAGATGGTACCTGACACATAAATAATTTCTGTTATGAAAGACCCTAAATATACTACATAAATTTGATGTTTATATTTTAGCTTTGTGTATCCAGCCAGGGGCTCATCATGATGACTTTGGTTGGAAAAATTGCCTTCCTAACACCTTGTCAGCACCAAGCACACATAACTGTATGCTATGTGCTAGTTTATAACACGGCCTCCTTGGAGGCGTGCCTGCCCTCCTTTGCCCTCACATGCTGATTGGATCTTTTTATAAACAAAGAGCATATATCCAAATATCATCCCTGTCAAAATCTAATTGTTCAATATGGAAATGTGTGCATTGTGATAGTACATCCAGAGAGCTGGCCAACAAACAAGGAAAGGTTTTGACAACTCTGGAACGAAAATTAAATTAAATTGTCTGATGCTGAATTGGCAATGGGAATCATAATCAAGATGGCGAGATCCATATTTTATTGTAAACACATTTTCCCCTTTTGTTCAAAACCCACAATATGTTGGCTTTGTCACCAACCTTGCACCATGGCCAATATAAGGGGGCCCTTGATGTATAGAAGCCATAGCTTACCAAAGCCCTGTCCACAGCCAGGCTGCGGCATTCTATCGTGATTTCCTGCAATCTCTAGTCGTGGATTCCTGCCTTCTTTCTTCATGAGAGCTCTGTTGCAGTTATGCCTCACCTGCTCCAATTTGCTGGGATATCATGACTCGTTTCATCTTTCTAATACTATATTTATCAAGCCACACCTTTGTTTACAAACTTCAATGAAGATTTTGCACAAACGATGAAGTTCCTATTCCTTCACTTGGCCTTCAAGACTTTTCAGAATTTGAATTCAACATGATTTTTTCAAGCCCAGCTCCTATTTCCCTGTTCTCTCAGCTACAGGAGAGAATCCATGTTGAACATTCAAGCTGGTTTATATATTGGATGTCCTGCCTTCTCTCAGCTTTTCTACATCTTCCAAGGACTTGTACAGGTTCCTCTGACTGATATTCATTTAAGACAGTTTTGAATACCTGGAACATCTACGTGCCCATCCATGCTGAATATCTGGAACACACACGCGCCCCTCTGTAGGTTTGAAGGAAAGGCAGACACAATCACTGGAACACACATGCACACACACCCCTCTGTAGGTCTGAAGGAAAGGCAGACACGATCATTATAATTCAAACATGGAAGGTGTCCATGGCTCTGACTCAGGGGAGAAAGTGTGTTCTTCTGTTTTGAAAGATAGGGAAGATTTCAGAGACGGGAAGTGCTTACCAGGGCCTTGAGGAACAAACAGAAGTTCATGAGGACGACCCAGGTGAGGAGGAATGATGTGACAAGCCAAGGGAACAGCATGTGCAGAAACATGGAAGCTCAAAGGGGGTGAAGTGGAACGACCCAAGTTCCTTGGAAATGCAGGGGCACGGGCCAGGCCTGGAGGGCTTTGCAGGTCAGGCTAAGTGGCCTGTGTCTGTAGACACAGAAAACAATGAAAGTGTTTGAGAAGGAAAAATGGCATACTTAGAGAAGTTTTAGAAAGCCAATGTATGATTATGGGAGGAGAGAATTGGAAGGGGATGGAGCTGAAAGCAGGGAGGTGGCTAAGAATATTCCGAGTGGCAACGTCTTGCAGAGCCGCTCCCCACGCTTGGGTTTTTCCTTTCCTCCGTCTAGAGATCTGAGCTGCGGGGGGACCATTCATTTGGCGCTTTCTCTTCCTTCCTCTGTGGCGATGTCTTTCTTGCCCATTTAGATCACAGTTATTAGTAGCAATGAAGACAGCAATGAGCACAAATTTTCTGAGGTCAGGGCTTTGCTCACTTTGTATTTCTTTGTATGATATCCTACAAAGTTCTATAAAAATAGTAGGTTCTAGAAAGTATTTGTGGTTGAAATTAAAGCGAGGTTACTTTGGAAAGCTCCCAATCAGGATGAAATCATAGAGAATTTTATTCCATAGCAAAAACTCTTTAACCATGCATGCTATTTGGAAGTTTACCACTTCATGATAAGACATCCGTTGCATCTAAACAGAGTGTAAAATATAAATATGTATGTAAAATATAAACGTGACTATGAGGCCTCCTATGAGAGGTGGTGATGCAGGGAGATGGCTTTAGAGCCTTCCCCTTTGACATTTAAAACCAACTTTAAAACCAATATTGACATTTAAAACCAATTTTCAAACCAATATTTAAAACCAAGGACTTGAAATATTTCTAATTTTACATATTAGTTTGAATTTCCAAAAAAAAAAAAAAAAATCCTAACAGAGGAGATGCAGTACTGCAACTCTGCATTTGCTTCATGAGCCGAGAGGCTGGCAGCCACCTGGAGGTGCCCGCCCGTCCCGGCTGCTGTGCCCCTCCCTCCTCCCTGTATTTTGCTCACAGGCCACAGCTTCTCATGTGGAAAATGTGTTATGGATTCAAGGCGTCAAGGTCATTTGCAAAGAAGCAACAGAGTACCATTTGGTCCTTCATGCCAGGTAACAGAGAAGCGTGACCATGATATACATTTTAAAGAGGCTTCTTTGAAGTTAGAGCTTTGAGATCTGATTCCAGAAGGTGCCTGCTCTTTTTCACTGTGGAGTTGAGGCTGATGGGCTCTTTAGAAACTCAACTCATGGACACCCATGTGCAGCATTTGTGTTTTTTGTTGTCTTTACAATAGCAAAGGCTTGGAACCAACCCAAATGCCCATCAATGATAGACTGGATAAAGAAAATGTGGCATATATATACCATGGAATACTATGCAGCCATAAAAAAGAATGAGTTTATGTCCTTTACAGGGACGTGGATGAAGTTGGAAACCATCATTCTCAGGAAACTAACACAGGAACAGAAAACCAAACACAACATGTTCTCACTCATAATTGGGAGTTGAACAATGAGAACACATGGACACAGGGTGGGGAAAATCACACACCAGGGCCTGTTGTGGGGTGGGGGAAAAGGGGGGGAGAGAATTAGGACAAATATGTAATACATGTGGGGCTTAAAATGGGTTGATGGGTGCAGCAAACCACCACGGCACATGTATACCTATGTAACAACTCTTCATGTTCTGCACATGTAGCCCAGAACTTAAAGTATAATTAAAAAAAACAAAAAGTTGGTGCCGTGGTTACCCATTCTGCTCTGGTCCTGGGTCCCTCTCAGATACTTCCTCACGAAATTTTTCAGTTGACTGTTGTGTCCAATGTTTAGTTTTAGGTGAGACTTTTCTTCCTATCTCCAGAGGCTATACTGTGCTTTGTTTCCAGATGTGCTCAGTTTTGTAAAAGGATTTCCCTGAGGAGGACCACATGCCCTGATGCATTTCATTTTCATGAGAGGTCAACAAGCTGGGAAACCTCAGCTTGTTCCCAGGTAGGAGCTTGCTGAAAGCTGCACTAATCTACTTTTATCACGTTGCAACCTACCATGGCGTGTGTGACTGAATGATGGCATTATGTTTCCTGGAGAGCTGTCTCACAGTGTTCTTCACATAGCTGACAAGACACTGTGTTCAGGCCGTCAAGCCCCACATCGTATGGTTTTCCTCAAACTTGTCTGCAAGGGCTGTGTTCTCAGTGTACCTCACGTTGTGTTTTCCTTCCTTCCTCCGGCTGAGATAAATATTTCTCTGCTCAGTTTTTATCTTTCTGACAGAGAAAGAAAACTGTGTAGTCTGCTATTCATGAAGAAACATGTCCTGTAACAAGAATGAAGTTTAGCAACAGAATGGAAAATAGACAGAAATAAACATATTTGACCTTTGGATTTCTAAGAGAAAAACAAGAAAAGAACCCTCCCGCTGCCACTCCCTAACTGTGCAAGCTCGAGCACGCGTTTCCGGAGCCTCAGTTTCCTCATCTATAAAGTGGTGACCATAATGCCTGCTCCACAGGTTGCCATGAGAATGAAATGATCTAAAAATCCTCAGCACACAGTTCCTGGCACATAGTGAGGGCTTCGTAAAGGTTGACATTATACTCCATTTTCTTTTCCATAGTGGGGAAAAGTGAAACCAAAAATCACCTCTCCTTCAACAGCTTTCATATAATTCTGAGGCAAATGTTTCAAAATGTACTTTGGTACAATTTCCACGAGTGTCTAAGAAACCCATACGGCAGCTCAACAGTGATTCATAAAAGGTGGCGTGAGGACCACACTTAGAAGCTGTGGAGTGCTCATGGAAGGGTGTGTTCCCCAGATCTGCTGAATCAGGATTGCTGATCAATTAATGTTAAATCTACCTAAACATGAATGTTTGAAAACCAGGGCAACTCAAGGATTGATTTATAGAAACTCATATTAAAAACGATGACTACAAAGAATTCCATGGCATTATCCGACATTCCATGAGGATGCTTTCAGTGAGCACCTGAGGGTCTTGCTGCTATTGCTCAGCTGACATTGAGACCCTGAGGATGGAAGGCAATGCTGCTATACTGCAAGCCTGCCTGGGGACTGTGAGGAGCCTCAGGATTCTTCCTGATGGAAGATCAATGGCTTCTGACATTTATAAATGGCCGGGAAACACGTGTTTACTGACTATAACAGGCACGTTCCTACTTTTTTCCATGTTGAGTTTGTTGGTGAGCAAGAAGCTGTCATCTTCTAGGTTTTGAGCTTTGGCTCAGATTTCAATGAACCAAAGAAGAGGCAGTAAACGATATTAAATTTTTCTTTATTTTTAAAGAAAATAGACACTGACTTACAAGTGGAGTGAAATATAGAAGGCTCAAAAGATAGAGAGCCTATATAGCGTTGCTTTTCTTGTTTTGAAATTAATATATGGACATTATAGAAAGTTTGGAAATTGCATGAAAGTACAAAGAGTAAAATTTCCCCATCCAAGAGATTAACGCTGTTAAAATTTTTCTGTTTGTTTTGTGTTCTGGGTTTCTATATTTTTACAAAGTTGGGGTTGTGCTGTTTATACTCTTTGGTTATTTGTTTTTGACCTAGAACATATTCATGGGCGTTTTTATAGCATTGAAATTTCTCTTAAACCACGATTTTTCTCAGCTAGCTGGCATTCTATATGGTAATGGTTTATTATTTAATTATTTATAAAGAGCACAAATTTTTTATAGGGCTTCTTTCCTTAGAACCTGAATAATATTTCCACTTATTTATGTAGCTGGCAAAGTGTAATTCTTTTCCAGTTCAACCACTGGAATGTTCAAAGCTCCATTTTTAATTTACATGACAGCTCAAATACGACTTTCTAAGACCTGCCACATAACAAGCTTGCACCCACTGGTTCTCTATCCAGCGGCACCAGAGGTGAGGGGGGTGCCTGACCTTGCTCCCTGGTCCTCTTGGTTGACCTGTTCAGCTCCAGCTGAATATAGGAATATAGGCTCCACATGGCCAGCTTAAAAAATCTGTTATTATATATTGACAACTATTTACATTTGGAAATAAAATCACTGGGGGCAAGCAAAGTGCATCTGCAGCTGGAGTTGGTCCTTTGTTCCGGCCGGTGTGTCTTCTGCAGGTGGGCCCTCTGGGCATGCTGCTTCCTGCAGAGCTGCCAGTGAAGGGTGAATCTTTCCTGCTCCCACAACCCGTGAGACCTTTGTGCTTTTCATTTTTGGGGAAATTTTGCTTCCCTCAGACCTTCTATCTCTATAGAGCCTACAGTGTCACCCAAGAACTCAGCTGCTGGGGGAAGAAGTCAGAGAGACTGGAGAGCCTTCCTTCGTCCTGCGCTTTTGCCTGCCTGCTCTGATGGGGAGCAAAGAAACGGGCCACGTCTCACGGGAGCATCCTGCCAAGTAATGATACTGACGAGCAAGTGAATATGATGGTGGGAAAGCACATGATTGGTTTTGGGTTCCTACTTGCTGCTCCCCATGCTAGGTTTTGCATCCATGGGATCTAATCTTTATCAGAACTCTAAGAGGAAGGTATTCGTGTCTCACTTTACGTGAGAAAGGTGAAGTTCAAATCCATTTAAACTGACTTTCGTGAGGCCACACAGTTCTTGGTGACTGAAGTGGGATTTGGCATCTAGTGTCCCCACCTGCAAAGCTCATGCCCTCTCTACATGCCTTACTGCTGCCTGCTATTAGATAAATGTAGCTCACACATAAAATAATGTCCCAAATGCCGTGCACACTATAACTTGTTGGGCAAATGTTTTTATTATTTCTTGAGGGACAGAATCTGGGAAAATCCTGACTGGAAAGTTGTTGGCAGGGTGCTACTCCCAATGCAGGATAGTAACCTTGGTGCAGGATGGTACCCCCAGTGAAGGAGGGTACACCCTGTGCAAAACAGTACCCCTCATGCAGGACAGTACCCCTGGTGGAGGACAGTACCCCCTGTACCCCCTGGGTAGGCCAGTACCCCTGGTATAGGATGTTACCCCCAGTGCAGGATGGTATACTTGGTGTAGGATGGTGCCCTGGTGTAGAACAGTGCCCCCTGTACTCCCTGTGTAGGACGGTACCCCTGGTGTAGGACAGTACCCCCTGTGACCCCTGTATAGGACAATACCCCTGGTGTAGGACAGTACCCTCATTGCAGGATGGTATCCTTGGTGTAGGACAATACCCCTGGTGTAGAACAGTACCCCTCATGCAGGACAGTACCCCCTGTATAGGATGGTACCCCCAGTGTAGAATGGTAGCCCCTGTGCAGGATGGTACCCCTCATGTAGAACAGTACACTGTGCAGAACAGTACCCTCGGTGCGGGACCATACAACTAGTGAAGGATGGTAACCCCTGTACAGGATGGTACCCCCCGTGCAGGATGGTATCCCCAGTATAGGATGGTATCCCCATGCATGATGGTACCCCCCGTGCAGGACAGTAACCCCCATGCAGGATGGTACCCCCTGTGCAGGATGGTATCCCCCCATGCATGACGGTATCCCCAGTGAAGGACAGTACCCCCCGTGCAGGATGGTACTCCCCATGCAGGACAGTACCACCCATGCACGATGGCACCCCCCATGCAGGATGGTACCCCCTGTGCACGACGGTACCCCCATGTGTGCTCATGGCATAGAGGTAGAACAGGGGCTGCTGGCAGGGACCGAGTGGAGAAAAGTCGGAGACTGTGGAAGGTCATTGGCCTGGGGTGGCCTGGGCATGGCCAAAGAGAAGCCAGCCACAGGCAAAACAGAAGGAACATGAAGACAAATTAGGGTATTTAATTATCTTAGTGTTATTTCAGAGCTAACATTCATTTAATACATTTTATTGACAATGATGCTGTGTCAGACACTGTTCTAGGGCCTCAGAACCAAATAAAAAAGGCTCCTTCCCTTGTGGAACCCACATTTTAGTGGCCTTTCCCTCACCTTCCTGCAACTAAAGGCATATTTAAAATATTGTAGCAACTTAGATTCTCCAGATAGTGTAGGAAATGCGGACCTTCCCTGTGGCCTGTACCCGTCCCTCAACAGAGACAGGCAATTGCCAGCGCCCAGGCTGTTGTCTGACGACCCCAATGGCCCACTCTGATGTAAGAGGCAGAGAAGCCCCGGCAAGGTTTGCTCCGACGACACGTGGACTGTGGGGCTTGGTTGGTGAGTGGCTCAGTCCCTGCTGGCAGTTTGGAAATCGCTCCCTTGCATCTTCTAATTATATGTTTTCAGCCAGGAGTTCTGTTCACCACAGCTAGTGCTTTTTTTTTTTTCTTTTTTTTGACGGAGTCCTGCTCTTGTCACCCAGGCTGTAGTGCAATGGTGCAATTTCGGCTCACTGCAACCTCCACCTTCTGGGTTCAAGCGATTCTCATGCCTCAGCCTCCCGAGTAGCTGGGATTACAGGCGTGCACCACCATGCCCAGCTAACTTTTGTATTTTTAGTAGAGACAGGGTTTCACCATGTTGGCCAGGCATGTCTTGAAATCCTAACCCCAGGTGATCTGCCCACCTCAGCCTCCCAGAGTGCTGGGATTACAGGCATGAGCCACCGCGCCCAGCCAGTTAGTGCTTTTTCTAGTGGGAATTCTGTTCTGCTGAATTTTGAACATGAATTTCCTGAGAATACTGTGTTGGTAAGGGGGAAACTGCGTTATGATTGTTGGTCAAGTTATTAGTAATGGTTTAAAAATAAGCACAAGACGGAGGCTGACACTTAAACTATGTGGTCTGAGCACAGGTGTCACTGAAGTCACATGCTCACGGTTCCTTCTTCCAACTATCTCCCCTTCACTTACTCATAGTCCACCCATAAAGGCTATAGCTGCAATCCATAACTGTGGGGCTCTACTGCAGAGCCATGTGGAGGTATGATTGGAATATCTGGAGGCAGGAGGACCATGGGGTTCCGCAGCTGTTGCTCAGCTAAGGGAGGCTTCCTCCACCAATGGAAAAGTGCCTCTGCCAGCGGCCCTTCCAGAAGCAATTGCAGAGGTTTTCGCTTTGCATGGCTAGAGGTGAGACAGCGCCGCAGTCCTGCGCAGGTAGTCAGGTAGCCAGGCAGTGGGATGCCCTGCAGCAGCCTGGCTGTGGGGGGCCTGGATCTGCCCGGCGGCCTCATCCAAAGCTGACTGTGAAGCAGGCTCATGGTGTGTACCTTCAGGTGGTTAGCGAACCCCAGCCTGACATGGGCGAATGCTCAGACCATGTGGCCGTTACCATGTCATAATCATGATGTCTCAGAGGCTAAAGAAATGGTGTTTATGATTCTAACGCCATTCAGCGACGTTCTCATGTTGACTCACTCTGTGCTAAGACCTGGGGGGCTGACAAGAGGATGAGAGAGATTCTGGCCTTTGGAGTCACAGTGATGGGAGGGGGCTGGCATTCACGCGGGTGTGTAGCAGACACGGCTGGGCATCCCTGACATTCACTTTCCCCTTCCTACATTGTGGGACCATCCAGAGTTTCACCCTGAACCCAGGGACCAGCCAAAGACCCTCCTTCCCAGGTTCCCTGCAACAAGGTATGACCCTGGCCCTGAGTTCTCCCAGGGACAGAGAGGAAGGGCCATGTCCTCAAGGAGCGAGCACATCCTCATCCTCTTTCCCTCCTCTCCTGGGGCTGGAAAATGTTTGCTTACTGTGATTAGGCCTTTTGCAAATTAGCTTACCATGAGAAATGCCCAAGCGTATTTTTCCTGTGTCAATAGCAACACAGTATCCTTTCTTAGGATGATTTCCCCCCCAGAACAGAGGAGCTGTGCCACATGGTAAAAATGGGAAGGTCAAGGGGTCTCCCTTCTGGGGATGCTCAGGTGGCTCTGCTGGCAGTGGCATGGAACGGGCTGACGCACCTTCACTCCGTGCTACTGCCATTGGTTACGGCTTCAAGGACTCTTGGACGTGCCTCCAGGTTAATGGACACACTCTGGATAAGAAAAGAAATTGTTTTTCCTTTTTCTGTGTGTGGTGATTTTTTTTGGTGAGTCTTGGATCTGTGACTTGACCTCATCAACATCAGGCTGCCGCATCTGAAGGTGGGAGCTGTCGCTGGGACCACAGGCTGGTTGGACTGTCCTAGTCGGGTTTCATTTGGAGAGGAAGACGGGGCCGCTCCATCTTCCTGGTGCCTTTCTCCCATGTGGGAATTAGATTGAGAGAGATTTTATAACAGAAGTTGCTGTTTGGCACTGGTCCAGTTTGCAACTTGATAATCAGATGGAGATGAATGTAGTGAACGTGAGGATGCAGGGAAGTGGGAGTGTGCATCTGTGTGGATCAGCAGTAACCCCAGTGGGGTGGGGTGTTCATTTTATTCTCTATGTAAGCATTGCCAGCTTAGAGCTGGAAGGGAGCTTCCAGATCATATGGTCAGGTTTTACAGAACAGGAAAGTGAGATGCAGAGCCTGACAGCTACTGGACTATCATAGCCTCAAAGCTGGGCTGCAGCCTCCAACCTCTTTCCTTCCCAGCCCAGCATGTTTCCCTCTGCAAATCATCTTGGGGTTTCTCGTAAATGTTTGCTCTTGTTGGTAGGCATATCTTTAAAATCCCTGTGAGTGGGTGTATTTTACACTACTTTTCATATTTCCACTTGATGATTTCATGCATAAGATCTAAAAATAAAATATGTATCCACCATTATAGATATAAATATAATGTTAAAAAATGATCACTCTTCCCCACCCCTTTTGTAAGCATGAAGTTAGGATCTACATGAAACTCAGGAAAGTTTGCTCTTCTTGTTACTATAGCAAAAAAAAAAAAAAAAAAAAAAAAGGCTCTTGTAGTTTGAAAAAGTATAAAATATTTATCTTATTTTCCTTCTTCATGAACCCCTTCTTTCTTTATTCACATTCATATAAAAATGTAAAATTTCTATTTGAGATTGTATTAGTCTTCCCAAATGAGCTAATTGAGTTGAAAACACAGATTTATTTAAATATGTATATATCAGTATTGTTGCTTTTTAAGAATTAAAAATATATTTTAAACCTAAAAGTATAAGGTGTTGATTCATTATATGGTGTGAATCACTGCAAACAAGCACTTGATAGAAAAATGGCTCTTCCCATATTGAAAAATCTGATTTGGTTGTAAGTATTTTGTCATTTGAAATTGCAGTAGTTTCTTATCCATCAACATGTAGGTTATAGAAGCTAGGGCTGTTCTAGGGACTACAAGATATATATATCTGAAAGCCCATATATTTCATATATATATGAAATTTCATATATATATAATTTCATATATATAATAAAACAGCCTTATCCACTAGGGACCTATGTTCTAAGCAGATGACAACTGAATTTACAGAAAACATTTGTCTTCCCCATGAAACTACAGAACTATGAGCAACATTATTACTGAATATTCAGAAACACTATTGCAGGACATTAATTTCATAATTCTGTTAGAGTTGGGCCAGCAATATTAATCTTCTGGGTTTATCATGAAAATGCAGAAGCATTCTTTTACTCAATTCTTAATCTTAGGGACAATAATTCATGATAATTTCAAAAATTTGAGTGTTAATCACTTAAAAATGTCCTACTGTGCATATTCAAGAGCTGTGCACATTCATTAAAGACTGTGAACATTTCCGCGGTCCAGACTTTCTGGGGAGATGGTCACGGGTAGGTCACCCCACGCCAGTGCTCACCTGCTGAGGGGTCATTCGTTCAGCTCTTTGCTAAGGTACTGGAAAGGACTAATAAATACGTTGAACTCAGAAACATATACTATTCAGGAAATCAGTAGTAAACTTGGAGAATTAAATAGACCCATTAATAATTAAAGAGCTGAATTACTGTACTAATGAATTTCCTTCCTGGAAAGTGAAATCTGATGGTCTCATCCGTCTATTCCTTCTCCCCTCACTTTGTCTCTTACTTTTCTTTTTCTTTCTTTCTTTTTTTTTTTTTAATATACAGTGTTATTGTTTTCTTAAATCGAGGTTACTTCAGCTCATTCTCCTTCATACTTTTTGATTGTTCTCACATTAAAAAAAAAAAATTCACCCATTGACTAGAGAAGAATTTTTACTGCACTTCCCTGAGCAATTTGTCAATTAGATTAGAAAACAGTAAGGGAAGGAGTAAAAAGAGATTCTCATATTGCTTTCCATACATTACAGATAATCACCCAGCACCCATTACATGGCTGCATTCAGCTACAAATGACACTGGGCATTCACTCAGCATTAAGGTCTGAATTTCTCAACGCTGTCTGATTGGCTGATTGGCTGAGGTCAGTCTACCCAGCACTTTGAAGGACTGCAGCTTAGGGCTGTTGGGCAGGGGGCTTGGCGCTAACGACTTTGAAAGCAGGCAACCGAGTGCTTTTGATTAAATATGGAAAAGGCAGCAGGGAGCCTTGGCAGCATGACATTTGAAAGGAGTCCTCCAAAAATTTTTCAGCTCTCTAGTGCTTTAATGTCTTGAACAGGTTGAAATTAATGCAAAGCCTAAAATGAAACGAGGAGCGTGCGTTAGGATTCCGTGGAACCCTCAGGAGGGCACCATGAGGGCTGGGTGAAACGTCTCTCAGTGGTGAACCCTGAGTTTTCGCCTGAATCAGAGACAGCACACCTGAGTTCGAGGGCAGGTTATGGCTCTTAGTCCTCTTAGATTTCTTCTGACCCTGCCAGCCACAGGGCTGTCTTGCTCCCTCCAGCTGCTGCAGAGCAGGCAACCTTCCAGGGCTTCCCATGTCACCCTGCAGCACCACGGGCTCTCCCCGCGTCCTGCCACGTGTCCAGCATCACAGGAAATCCGGCCTCCTGCGCCCTTACCCTCTTCGACTTCCTTGTCTCCTTCTCCGCGTGCCCCACATCTTCCTTGTCCTCCAGGCTCTGCACCAGCTCTCCAGGGAGCCTCCCCAGCTTGCTTCCCTCTCACAATTGTCAGCCCTGCAGGCCACCGGGTGCCCACCTGCCCTCAGGGCAGGGCTGGGACATGCATTTAGCACAAGTTATCTGTTTCGTCTTAAAATGTGAAATGGCTTACATCCTTCACGACTGTGTTCTTCAGAACCCAGAGAGCAGGGCGGACGTTCCCGCTCAGCCTTGTGACTCTGTGAGCCTCTGTTTTCCTAACTGTAAAATGGAACCAATATTATCACCCCTGCCTACCTCAGAGGCTGCTTGAAGAATGAGAGAACCTCAGGAAAGAACTGAGTTCAGACGTTGTGCAGACATAAGATATTATTATCGAAATCATAACAATCCTTTTAGTTTTTGAACTTCTAAGCCTCAGCCTCCTCACACAGTGTTTCCTGTGGAAACTCAATAAACCATTAAATTTGTAGATTTCCTTGATTAGTATTTTTTGTTCCAGAAGACAAACACTATAATTTCAAGAATATTCTCTATATTTTTTGAGGGCTTACAAAGAAAAACACAATGTAGAAATACCCTGATTTTCTAAAATGCTCAAAGAATGATGTATTCTGATACATCTAATTTCTGGCTAACTGGCTAAACAAATATTACTTTTCTTTAAACTTTATTATTGAATATGGAAAGGCCTTATTTGATTTTCTTATTGCAGCATGATATGTAATATGAATCTTTAGTGCAGCTCATCTTCGATGAAGCTTTTGAAAATATGAACCGTTTTCAGGGTGGCCGTAGGTTTAACTCACAGGTGTTGGTTGGAAACTCAGTAACAACGAATCTGAACTCTGATTTCTGTTACTTTCTTAAGATGGAGTTTTTAATAACTCACATCTCTTTTAATTTAGTTAGTAGTGAGTACATATTACAATGAGATGCCATATATATTAACCCTTTTGTGACTTCCTTCACCCCCCCCAATCTGAATAAGCAAAATGTTCATTTGCATTGATGGGAGTGCAGGCTCAGTGTGGTGGGGGAATGTGTCCCTCAGGGCTGCAAGTGCCGCAAACTCAGTCTAAAAATGAGTTCAGTTAGATCATTGATTCACTAAATCAGAGAAAGGAGGAATTTTGTTTCGTTTTGCTTTGAATCAGCTACTGGTTCCAGTAAGGCAATTAAAGAGTCCAGTTTTGGCATAGTTGTAGGTATTTTAATTTTGAGCCAGGCACTCTTAGATTTGAAGAATCCGAATTATAAATGAAATAATAAAATTTGGTGCAAGATGAAATTCGTAGAGTCTAGGAATTACAGCCCTGTGGGATTTAATGTCTTTTTACAGGCATAATTGATATCTCTATATTTGAAATATAGGCTTTCTAATCTAGATGGTGACTGGAAGCCATTTCTCAGCTCGTCCTTGTGGCCTGCAATAGAAACAGGGAATTTCACAGGGGCACAGCTGGCCCAAGTGGCAAAGTCTTAAAGGGGATCCTGGTGCCACCTCCTGACTGCAGAGTAAGCTGGAGTGCAGAGGGGAGGGGAGAAAGCACCGTGTCTTGACCGACGATAGGGCTCAAGCCAGTGTGGGGCTTGGCTCAGGGACATTGCTCTGAAACTCCAAGAAAAAAGAAAAGGTTTCATTCAGTCCTCACAACAAGCTTGCGAGTAAAGTGACCTCATTTGATATCGAGTACACTCATCCTCAGTGAGGTTGACAACTCGCCCGAGGGTTCAAAGGTCACGGTGGAAACCAATTCAGCCCCTTCTTCCCTGGTTTCCTTTACTTCCCCAAAGCCAGCTACAAAGAAATGATGAAAATGACAATTTACTCATCATAAAAGTAGAAGATAACATGGCTTAACCAAGTTATGGAGGTTAGTCAAAGAAAGCCAGGAAGAGCAATTATCCTTGTATTAATACTATGATCAACGCCTGCAGTGCTCACGTGGCCTGAACCCAACATGCACAAACCCTTTCCCATGGGAGCGCTGAGAGAAGCCTCTGGAGACTCGTGCTTGGCTGCCACGTGGCGCCTTGATTTGGTTGTGACCCTGGGAAAAGCCCTTCATCTCCTTTGGAATTTGCTGACCCCTCTCCGTGGGTCTCACCTTGAGCCTTTGAAAGAGGATCCAAGGCCCCAGATAGTTTTTCTTTTGTGAGGGTCGGTTTCGGTGGGGAAACATCCGTAATTTGAAGAGTGGTATAAAATGAATAGAATAGCATCTAGCATCTTCTAGTTATTCAGTAAATATCTGTTGAATAACAAAATGCATACTACTTGACCATTTTTTTTTCTATGTGGATAGTTGAATTGGGAGAATGCACAGCTGGTTATCTAAGTGACCACTGGGTGTCACTGTTTACCCACTGACCGACCATCAGTTTTTTTTTTTTTTTTTTTTTTCCCTCTCACCTGGTCAGGACAAAAGCCTCTGGAAGCTGGTCCAGGTGCAGAGATTTCAAGCTTGTTTCTCATAAGTAACCTGCTATCTCAGGGGGGAAAAAGAGTGATTCCTATGTTATTCACTTCAGGATGTTTTCTGCTTTCTGTAATCTGGATGGAGAGCTGATGTGTTTTCTGTTTCTTCATCTCCCTTTTATCCTCCTAAAGAAGTTTTCTTTTGCTAACAAAAACAAGAGTTTTTATTTTGCAATTTATCTTGAAAATAGGAACGCTGGTGTGAACATTAGTTGGTACAAGACGGCAGGGTTTCATATGTAACTTTAATAGGAAACTATTGCAGGTGCTGAAAGTAAATTCTCACCTTGTCAGGCTCAGAGCATCGTGATTATTGCTGCAGTGAGCTTCCTGGAAATAGAGGCCGTTCTCACTCTCTGGTGAAAGACAGGTTGGGCTTCAAAGGCCACCTCCGCTGTTCTGATCTTTGGCCTCTAAGGTGATGCTCAACATCTTTGATCCTCAGAGTTCTTCGCCCCCCAGCAGGGCTTCTGACCCCACTCCCAGGGCTGCTGGGAAGCACCAAGTTCAAACCCAAAATTTCTTGTTTTCCTCCTTAGGGGTGTTCTGCTAACATCTGAGCTGATGGGTCTTGAAGGAATATTATGTTTCCTCTGCTCTTCCCTTCGTGATGTAATTTACCATGTCTTTATAACACAATCTAATATGGGTTGGGCCAAATAGCTGGAGTTCCTAAGTCAGAAGTTTTCTCTGAAAGGCACGTAACTGACTGACTTGCCCGTGTTTGTGGATTTCACTGCTGCAGCAAGAGGACCTAGAAAATGGCCATCTTAAGACCTGAAGAGGCCTTAGAATTTATCCAGTTTAGTGTTTTTTGTTTTTTTTTTTGGATGCATTTTACTCTTTCTTCAATATTCCATAGAGGGCTATAAAACCTTACAAGTGGGAGTTCTTAAAATTTCCCCATAAGACCAATGATGTGAGTACAACCTGCAGGAAACAGAAAGAACCCGGTTAGACAGTCCCTGGCCACTCCTTTCTCAGCCCTCCTTTCCTGCCCACACCTCCCCTGCGGGAGCTGTGCTAATTCCTCACTGTATCTTGGTATCCTCTACTTTAAAGGGAGAAAAAAAGATGAGCACTTATGTTTCCTGAATCTAATGCATTCCAGGCTGATGAAGAGTGACGGCTACCATTAACTGAATCCTTTCTCTGCGCAGGACTTGTGTTCAGTCTTTTATTTTCACAATTTCATTTAATTCTCACTACAGTCCCAGGAGGTGCTCCAAGTTTTCCCTGATTTACAGATGAGAAAGCTGGAGCACCAATGGAGGTTAAATGGCCTACACAAAATCACCCAACGCACCAGTGGAGGTTAAATGGCCTACACAAAATCACCCAACTAACACCTGGTCATTTCTGAGTCCCTTGCTTTTTAAAAATTGATACACAATATTTTATGTATTTATGGGGTATATGTGATATTTTGCTACATGCATAGAATTCGCAATGATCAAGTCAAGGTATTTGGGGTGTCCATCACCTCAAGTACTGATCATTTCTTTTTTTTTTAAATTTTTTATTTTTGAGACGGAGTCTCACTCTGTCGCCCAGGCTGGAGTGCAGTGGCGTGATCTCGGCTCACTGCAAGCTCCGCCTCCCTGGTTCACGCCATTCTCCTGCCTCAGTCTCCTGAGTAGCTGGGACTACAGGTGCCCGCCACCACGCCTGGCTAATTTTTTGTATTTCTAGTAGACATGGGGTTTCACTGTGTTAGCCAGGTTGGTCTCGATCTCCTGACTTCCTCGTGATCCGCCCGCCTCGGCCTCCCAAAGTGCTGGGATTACAGGCCTGAGCCACGGCGCCCGGCCAAGTACCGATCATTTCTATGACTTGGGAACATTTCAAGTCCTTTCTTCCAGCTACTTTGAAATATACATTGTTATTAACTATAGTCAGCCACTCTGAATTGAACAATGGAACTTACACCTTTTGTCTAACGGTATGTTTACACCCATTGACTCGTCTCTGTTCAATCCCACCCACACACCCTTCCCACCCACACATCCTCCCACCCACACACCCTTGCCAGCCTCTGGTATCCATCATTCTATTCTCGACCTCCATGAGATCAACATTTTTTTTTTTTTTTTATAGTTCCCACATTTGAGTGAGAGCTCGGGATATTTGTCTTTCTGTGCCTGGCTTATTTCACTTAACACAAGGACCTCCAGGGACTCCTTTGCTTTTAACCACTCACCTACTTAGGGGGATGTTGGGTTCAATGTTGTGGTCTGTAATAGAGAGGGTTTTTCAGTCAGTCACTGCCTTGAGCTCATGGTGGAGGCGTTTGGAGCCACATAAAACTAGACTTAACTATCAGCTGCAAGAACAGGAGGATTTCACTCAATTTCTCTTCTGTTCCTGAAAGCATTTCTCTAGATGCCCCATTTATCCGGATGTGGCTATTGCACATTGTATGTGATATGGTTTGGCTGTGTCCCCACCCAAATCTCACCTTGAATTGTAATAATCCCCACGTGTCAAGGAGGGGGGGTGAGGTGGAGGTAACTGAATCATGGGGGTGGTTTCCTGTATACTGTTCTCGTGTTTGTGAATAAGTCTCATGAAATCTGATGGTTTTATAAATGAGAGTTTTCCTGCACACACTCTCTTGCCTGTTGCCATGTAAGACGTGACTTTGTTCCTCCTTTGCCTTCTGCCATGATTGTGAGGCTTCCCCAGCCATGTGGAACTGTGAGTCTGTTAAACCTCCTTCCTTTATAAATTACCCAGTCTCAGGTATATCTTTATTAGTAGTGTGAGAATAGACTAATACAGTACTCCTGTGTCAAAATCTCTCGTATACCCCATAAATAAATGCACTTACTGTGTACCCACAAATACTAAAAATGAGATTTTTTAAAACAAGATTTCTTTAGCAGCTATGGGTGGCTGGGCATTGTGCTAGCTGAAGGCATCCTTATCTTCCTCCTTGCTTAGCTTCATGGAGACCATGAGTCCCCCAGTCCTTACCCCTCCCCTGCAAGTTGGAATTAGACTTATTAGAACTACCTGATGGAGCTCAGTTAAACTTACAAAAGATCAAAGACAAAACAAAAATAGGCTGCTCAGTTTATAACCCTCAGCCGAAATCTCTGATGAGTGGTGGGCGAGGTACGTTTCTGTTAGGGAGGTTGAAGAGTTTTCTATGTGAATCAATGTGTATATGACAAGAGGGCAGCCCCAGGCATGCGTTTTGAAGACTTAGTGTGCGTCAAGGAAGTGCCTGACGCCTGGGTTTAGAGGGTGGGAGGGGCCTGCTGCCATTTGTAGCAGAAGCTACCCTGGGGAAGGCTTCCCCTCTGCATATTGATTGCCTGAGGGTTTCCATGAATATTGATTTAGGAAAGGCCAATGGTGTTTACGCTGCTGAATATGCATCATCATGGCCATTAGAAACATGTCAGTCTATATTGAGGCAGGGCAGCTCTGGGATTTCTTGGGCTTGGCGATAGCAGGGTTGAACTGGTTCAGTATCAACTTGAACTTTCTGCTTGAGTCTTAATTGCTTTTTGGAGGCAATCAGACACCCAGTTAACCTCCTCTTTCCCGGAATTTTGTTTTCTTGACTCTGCTATCTTACAAAACGGTCAGGAGGAAGATATTTTCAGAAGGCTTAGGAGCTTGACACACAGGCTGGATGCATTGTAATTGCATCTGGGGGACAGAACACATTTCTGGATTTATCCCCAAAGCCTTACCCACATTTAAAAAATATTGTTGCTAAGTCTAGCGTGGAGGGAAGGGGCATAAAATCACATATGAACACTCTCGGTAGGATAACGTGCATGCAGGCACATTCGACTCTTCCCTCTCCTGGAATCAGCAGCTGGAAGGTGAGCCTTTAAGACTCAAGTCCTTGCTTTTCTACAGGATGGTGCAAAGGAAGCTGCGTGACAATGTTCTAGCCCTGGGATAGAGAGAGCTGGAGCGTAGTTCTGCTGTGAAATATCAGAGCCTGGTTATGACCCAATCAGGCACATACGCCTCTTGGCTTCAGTTTCTTCACTCCCCAAATGGGCGGATTCCTAGTCTAACTTCTACCTACAGTTAGTAGGAGGATAAAATGTTATAATCAATGTGAAGCACACAGAACATTTGAAAGGATTTTGGAGTCACTAATGGTACAATGGCACCTTTTGGAGAGAAAACCTTAGGACTTAACCTTGGATGGATCATTTATGACTTCTTCTGATGCTAGGATATTGGCCGAGTTACTTATTTCTGTGTCTTGGTAAAATTGGTCTCACCTATAAAATAAGGATTATGACCCTATCCCATAGATATTGTATGCAGAACACTCTACAAAACATCACTTGAAACACAATTGCATTCAAATAACGAGAGCTTCCATCTCTGCTTCTTCCTACCCCTTAAAACACCAGTTTTTTCCCTCTTATTGACTAGTCTTTTGCAGAGGTGATTAGAATGCCTGGCAATGCATGGGAATGCGGTTCCTATTTATAGATTATTAATTCATGGGTCTTTTGGAAAAATCACTAATGCTGTTTTCCAAATCATTTGTCTTTTTTCAATGCTAAAATTATAATCTTATTTTCCCAATATAATTTGTTACCTGTTTATGAATTTTGACATGACGGAAGGAAGTGTGGAGTTTATGGCAGCGTTTGGGCAGCTAGCACAGCTTTTCTTGCTCAGCAGTTCTAATATAGTTCGATATTTGTTCTATTTTGGTTTATGTATTATTTATTGCCTTTATACTTTCAAAAGGAAATAGAGACTATTTTCAATAAATACCAGTAGAGAATATAGTAAAACAACAACAACAACAGAAAAGAAATAAGAGTCTGGGTGTGGTGGCTCATGCCTGTAATCCAGCACTTTGGGAGGCTAAGGCGGGTGGATCACTTGAGGTCAAGAGTTCAAGACCAGCCTGGCCAACGTGGTGAAACCCCATCTCTACTAAAAATACAAAAATTAGCCAGGTGTGGTGGTGGCGCCTGTAATCCCAGCTACTCGGGCTACTCAGGAGGCTGAGGTACAAGAATTGCTTGAACTCAGGAGGTGGAGGTTGCAGTGAGCCCAGATAGTGCCACTGCACTCCAGCCTGGGTGACAGAACAAGACTCTGTCTCAAAAAGAAAGAAGAAAGAAGAAACCAAGTAGAAGAGAGATGGCAATACCCAACCAAGAACTGGAGATCAAGGGGTGCTGACCACTCTTGTACATTGTTTTGCTCTAAGCTTTCTAGCACGTTAGGCAAAATTGGGTAAAAATAGAAGATTTTTGTGTTTTTCATTGTCAGGTAAAAAACAGCTAAGTATACTTTTCTTGAAGGCCACCTTTTCCTCAACATAAATTATGATATAATGATTTGCAGAGACTGATGAAAAGAACAGGTCACAGCAGCTGTTTTGAAGATTCTGAATCCTGTGTTGTTCGGCCTCACATTAGCAGAGATCCTTCACATTGAGGGGTTCTGGGAGGGCTCACGAGAGGGGCGGGGTTCTGGGAGGGCTCACGAGAGGGGCGGGGTTCTGGGAGGGCTCACGAGAGGGGCGGGGTTCTGGGAGGGCTCACGAGAGGGGCGGGGTTCTGGGAGGGCTCACGAGAGGGGCTGTGCCAGCTGGTCCAGGAGTACCTTTTCTCCATTGAGTGGGGTTCCGACACCTTCCTGGGTGGGAAGGTGGTTAGTGCACCTGTGGACAGGCAGCCTGGTTCAGTCTGTGGATTGTTCCATCCTGAGCATCTCCTGATCCCAGGCTTGCTTGCATGTTGGCCTGAGGCATTTCATCTGGTACAAGAGGAGGGAATTTGGACTTCATTGCATAGCTTCTAAAATGGAAACCTACAGACATCACGTGCCATTTAATTTCATTCAATTTGATCCAATTCAGTTCAACTCCATATTGTTCAATTTCAACCAGTTCAGCGGAGGGCTGCAAGCGCCTCCTGTGCTCTGGGCAATACGGGGAGTACGGATGGGCCAGGCTTGGTGCTGCCCTTGAGGGCATGGCTTACTGGCTTGGGAGGCAGATGCGTACCCCACTGCCTACCATGGAGGAGGGTATAAACAATGGCTCCACAGAGAGCCAGGGAAAGTGCTGTGGGAGCAGCCAAGAGGAAGCAACAACTCTGTGGAAATGTTCTTTTATTTATAGCGATAAAGGTACCCGTCTGTGTAATGATCTCTTTTCTGTTATATATGATTCTGGAGTTTCCAATTATGCTGTAGTTTAGAAAATATTTTTCCTGAGGGTTAATGTTTACATTTACAAATGTGTATAGCTTAACTAACAGTTTAAATGGAAATTTTAATATAGTCTATGAATTGTTGCTTCATTTGCATATGTTATCAATTTGCCATCATTCCGGGTTGTATATAGTGCACTAATTAGAAATTGAATTAAAAAGGACTGTGCATTTTTAATTTTCACTTCAGAATGCAAAATGCTAGTTGTTTAACGACTGCCTTATCAATGGCATGTTGTATAGATATGTGAGTAGAGGCCGGGACATTTCTGGAGACCTGAACCCCAGAGAGATGATAAGGATGGATGGGACGGCGAGTCAATTTACACTGAAGGGAATGTGGCAGGTGTGAAGGTGATAGGCGGCTGTGGCTTGCCGCTTACTGCTGTGTTTCTTTGGTGTTCTCATTAGCATCACTATTCCCCATGTCTTGGCCCAGACCCAGAATTGCAGGCTTAACAAGCCAAATAGCTATGCAGTGAGAAAGCTGTGCTAAAAGCATGAATGCTGCATACAGGTAGTCAGTTCCATTTGCCCTGAATGTGCACTAAGGACCCAATCTGTTCTGTCTACAGCAGATGATCCACTCAGACAAATGCCTAAGGGACTGCGTGTAAGAGCTAATCACACAGTGGCCCTCCCTTCCTGCCTCCTTTGTGTCACTATAGTCTTTATGGAAGACAGGACTGGCTGGTGTAGGTGACATTCACACACACTGACAGTCCCTTATGATGGAGTCAGTTGGCTTTGCACTGTGACATTGAGAGGGTGCTGGCATGTCCTGACCACAGAGCTCCACTGTGGACTATCTCAGGATGTCTCTTCCAATCTCCTGTAACTTTTCAACTGTCTTCCTGAAAGAACTCAGGTGTTGCCTGACAAGGGGGTGCTCGTCAACAGCAGCTGCCCTCACCAGCGGCATCTCCTGAGCCTGGAAATGTGCCTGGCACTTGCAAGGTGCTCAGTGTATCAGTCAGGACAGCCTGCGTACGCTGCAGTAACAAGCAAGCCCCAGCTCTCAGGGGTGTATCTCTTGTTCATTTGTGTGTCGCTTTATGGTGGGCAGGAGCTCTGGAACATCCCCTGTCACCAGGCAAGAGGAAGAGGAAATTGTGCATCGTGCATTCATTCTGAAAGGCATCTGTCTAGAAGAAACACAAGCTACTTCTGCTCATATTTCATTGGTGAAAGCAAGTCAGGTGGCTACGTCTAACTTCAGAGAGGCAGGAAATACAAGTCTACATTTCCCGAGGGGGAGAACTGGATGCATTAGTGAGCAGCATTTATCTCTCACACACTCTGTGTGTTTATCAAGCTGCACTAGAGGTGTGAAATAATGTTTGCTGATAATGATGCTGGTACCTCACTTGTTCCTCCTTTAAGGGAGGATATTGATATTTAATTATGTGAAGGTCTCTGGATGTAAAAGTAAAAGTTTTTAAAAATCTAGAAGCCTTAAAAGCCTCAGAGATTGTCCAGCCCCATTTAATATTAGCAATGAGACGAAGTAGTTTGCCAAGCACTTTTCAGTCTGTTGATGTTAGACCTGGGGCTTGTGTCTTGGCCTGCCAACTCGCCCACTAGAGTTCTTGCCACTTTCGTCTGGTGTCTGTAAGAAGATGATCTAGGTCTCACTGCAAAGACCATTTCCAAAGACTGTCTGGTTCCTTGGGAGGCCGAGGTGGGCGGATCACGAGGTCAACAGATGGAGACCATCCTGGCTAACACGGTGAAACCCCGTCTCTACTAAAAATACAAAAAATTATCCAGGTGCGGTGGTGGGTGCCTGTAGTCCCAGCTACTTGGGAGGCTGAGGCAGGAGGGTGGCGTGAACCCGGGAGGCGGAGCTTGCAGTGAGCTGAGATCGCGCCACTGCACTCCAGCCTGGGCGAAAGAGGGAGACTCCATCTCAAAAAAAAAAAAAAAAAAAAAAAAAAAGACTGTCTGGCTCCTGAGGCTCCCTGGAGTAGCCAAGCACTCATTTACCATCCACTGCAGCATGACAGTGCTTGGGGTCTGCCTATTCAGCCTCTAGATGATGAAGATTACAGAAAATAATTTACCCAAAGTGCTTTGGATAGTGCCTGGAACAGTCAATGTGTAATAACGGTTTTTTTTTTTTTTTTTTTGAGTTGCGGGCAGGGTCTCACTCTGTCACCCAGGCTGGAGTGCAGTGGTGTGATCACGGCTCACTGTAGCATCAAACTCCCCAGCTCAAGTGATCTTCCTGCCTCAGCCTCCTAAGTAGCTGGGACTGCAGGCATGCGCCACCAATCCTAGCTAATTTTTGTATTTTTTGTAGAGATGTTGTCTCATTATGTTGCTCAGGCTGGTCTCAAACTCCTGGCCTCAAGCAGTCCTCCTGACTCAGCCCCCCAAAGTGCTGGGATTACAAGTGTGCCTGGCCTATAACTACTGATTTATTATTATTCCATGTGATTGTTGTTGCTATAATTGAATTCTGTAGTGAGGTGCCTTCTGGCCTGGCACAGGATGGCAGAGGGCTTACAGTTTTCTCCAGGCAGTGCTCCCAGCTCAGGGTTCAGCCACCAGACAAGTCATTTGTTATCTCTTGCCACGTTTGGATTTTGGCCTCCCATGTTCTCCAACAAGGGCACCCTTGAGAAGAGGGGAGAGGAGAGGAGGGAAGGGGAGGGGAGGGGAGAAGAAAAGGTGCAGTGAGCATGAGGATCAAGCACCGAGAGGCAGGATGGGTGATACGGTTTGGCTCTGTCTCCACCCAAATCTCACTTAGAATTGTAATCCCCACCTGTCAAGGGCGGGACCAGGTGGAGGTGATTGGATCACGGGGGCGGTTTCCCCCATGCTGTTCTCATGATAGTGAGTGAGTCTTAGGAGATCTGATGGTTTTATAAGTGTCTGGCATTTCCCCACTTGCACTTCTCCTTCCTGCCCCCCTGGGAAGAAGATACTTTTCTTCCCCTTCACCTTCTGCCATGATTGTACGTTTCCTGAGGCCTCCCCAGCCATGCGGAACTGTGAGTCAATTAAACCTCTTTCCTTTATGAATTACCCAGTCTCGGGTATGTCTTTACAGCAGCGTGAAAATGGACTAATACAATAGGCACCTGGAGGGGGCATCGGAGGGTGGAGGAGACAGAGGAGCTGAAGGGAGGATACCACAGGTCTTGGGGCCAAAGACAAGGAGTGGCTCAGGAGCTCCAGGTCTGAGGGCAAGGCAGGGAGCAAGAAGGAGGTAATGCAGAGGTGCTGAGGCATCACGGGTGTTGATTGAGGAATGGCAGGCGTCTCCTCTCAGAATGTGCTCAGGCTGGGGGGTTTCAGCAAGTGTCCAAGCCCCCCCCAGCCCCGTCTTTCCCTCCCAGGCACGTGCTGTCCTGCCTCTTGCCATCTGGGACTGGCCTTGTGCAGAGCGTTACCTCTCCCTCTGGCTGTGATCTCCCTGCAAGGGGGCTCCCACTAAAGAGAAATGATAACAATTTACAGAGGGAACGCTGGCCTCTAGACAGCCATGGAGGGCTATGCGGGGAGTAAGGAGAGCTCTGATAATAAGAACAGCCAAGGTTTATGGAGCCCCAGGTCCAGGAGTCAGCTCAGCGTGTTTTTTCATCTTTACTTTATGTCTTAATTATTTGGGTTTGTAATCATCATCATCATGATAATGGAGATGCCAATAACAGCAATAACAGCTATCATCGAGTGAGCTCTTATTCCTGTGTATTTTATGTCTATTATTTGTTTCCATAGCAATGGTTTCGGGTAAGGGGATTTTCAAAAGGGGACAGTGAGGCTCAGGAATGTAAACCAGTTGCCCGAGCTTGCGTGTCTGGTAAATAGCAACACAGACCATGCTCAAAATACATCTGTCTGACTTCAAAGCCCATGCCAGGGCTTTAAAGATAACTCAGGATTATGCTCTTTGCAAACAAAGGAAATTGGAACTCAAGGAGGTCCAATTTCAGTTTCTAGAACATCTACACCTCTTTGGAATGGAGGTGCACTTGGATTAGGGTCCTCCGAACCCTGGCTAACACTTTTCCTCCCCCTCTGCCCTGCTGCCCCCCACAGATGCAGGACAGTCCCTTCTGTGGGGTAGGGACCCAGGTGGGAACACTGTTGCTTCCTGGTCCTTCCTGTCTGTGGCCAAGCTAAGTCTCATTACTGCAAGGGCACCCAGACAGTGGGAAGTTCTCAAAAGAGCAGTTTTGGAGTCCATGTGGAAGGGGAGGGAAGACACACACCCTCTTCTCTATGGCCATGCAACGGGCTTGGCTTTGGTGATAGAAACCGTGGGTCTGGCGTATTTCTGCGCTGCCTTTGCTTGTTTAGAAACTGCCGCTTGCAGGCACTGCCCACCCTCACAGGGTATGGGTCAGCAGTCAGCCCTGTGATTGGCAAGTGTCTATCTTGTGCCTGGCTGATGCCCACACTCTGAGAGATAGGACTATTATTCTCTCTTCTAGAAAAAGAAGATGAATTTAGGACATTTAAGAAACTTCTCCAAGGCTTCACTGCTAATTCAGTTGCTCAGTCAAGATTTGAATCAGGTGTGTGTGACTCGTGTGTTACTCCAAAATGGAAATGTTTGGTTCACGAGGACTCTACTTTACTACGCATGTGTACTTCCAGAAGAAAGGGAAAAACAAAGGTATTTAGGCATTGTTTTTTAAAAGGTAGTATTTCTATTTTCCTTACCCTCCCCCCTTCAATATATTCCTACAAAAGGTTGATGGAAGGAAAGTTGACATAAATCGTAAAATCTCAAATGAGATTTGGGTACTTTGTGGTTTTGACTTACCTGTACTGATCTTTCCATAAATGCAGATAATCAAAGTTTGGCTTTGTCTTTCTATTTATTGACTTGGCTATCCAAGTGCTTATCTGTTTTCTCTAATGTGGAAAGGGGTCCCAGTTCATAAAATTGGGCTTGAAACTTCTGGCAATGTAATACACGTATTGGTTTTGTATTGTTCTTAAATGGATCATCTGGTGTCATTGAGGAATTTACCTTTCTCTGATATTCTCAATTGCTCCAAGTTAAAAAATAAAAAGTTGTGCGAAGGAATGTTCAGTGTCCAAGAAAGACATTGGACGAAGTGGGAGTGAAGGGTGAAGACCAGGGTTTTAAAGAGAAAAACTCACACAACTTAGGACAGGCGAAAATGGTGAAAGAAGCTGGTATTCCCATGTCCACCCCGCTCCCTATTACAGAACACCAGGCTAGAGTCATATCTTGTAGCGTCAGCTTCAGACTTTTATCATGTTTTCAAGTGGGGCCAACTTATTGACATTTTGTCTGCACAGCTCTGGCCAAAGCACTCCTGAGCTGAGGCTCGGCACTGCCGTGCAGCCCTCACTGTCAGACCAGCGGGGGCCACGCGGGCTGTGGACGCAGCCTCAGGATAGATGCAGCGGGGCCACACGCCTCTTCCTCTGGTTTAAGTGTTTATCCAGAAAAGAAAAACGTAGCCTGAGATTTCACTCTGTGTGGCTGCCAGGCACTTGTTTCTTTTCCACCTGGCTTCCCCATTGAGGGATTTTTCCCTGAAGGTCCTGGCGGTTTGGGCTTAGATTACAGGGAGCAAGGCTGTATTTTTAAGCAGGCTGTGAGGGGAAAGGGGAGGACAGGGGAGGACACTGGGATGGTGTGTGTGTGAACGCGTGTGCTGTGTGGATGTGTGTGCTGTGTGAATGTGTGTTGTATGTGTGTGTTATGTTTTTATGTGGTGTGTGAATGCGTGTGTGTTGTGTGTGAATATGTGGTGTGTGTGGTGAGTGAATGTGTGTGTTGTGTGTGAATGTGTGTGTGGTGTGTGTGTGGAAATGTGCATGTGTGTGCATGTGTGTGAATACTGTGTGTGGTGCGTGTGCATGTGTGTGAATGTGTGTGGTATGTGTACGTGTGCGTTGTGTGTGTTGTGTATATATGGTATGTGAATGTGTGTGTTGTGTATGTGTGTGGTGTATGTGTGTTGTATGTGCATGTGTGAGAGTGTGTTGTATGTGTGTGAATGTGGGTTGTGTATGTGGTGTGCAAATGTGTATGTGTGTGAATGAGTGCGTGTGTGCATGTGTGTATTGTGTGGTGTGCAAATGTCATGTGTATGTGTGTACATGTGCATGTGTGTTGTGTGTGCATGTGTGAATGTGTGTGATGTGTGTGTGTATGTGCGTGTTGTGTGTGCATATGTGTATGACTTTTTGCATGGTGTGTCTGGTGTGTGCATGTGTGTGTGCATGTGTGTGTATGACTGTGTTGTGTGTAGTGTATGTGTGTGTTGTGTGTACATGTGTGACTGAGTGTGCATGTTGTGTGTGGTGTGTGCATGTGTGGTGCATGTGAGCGTGTTGTGTGTGTGTGACTGTGTGTGGTGTATGTGTATGTTGTGTGTGCGTGTGTGACTGTGAGTGTGCATGTTGTGTGGTGTGTGCATGTGTGTGTGGTGCATGTGTGTGTGTGTGTGACTGTTGTGTGTGGTGTATGTGTGTGTTGTGTGTGCGTGTGTGACTGTGAGTGTGCGTGTTGTGTGTGGTGCGTGTGCGTGTGTGTGATTCATGTGAGTGTGTGTTGTGTATGTGTGTTGTGTGTGTGACTGTGTCCGTGCCACACAGAGTGAAATCTCAGGCTGCGTTTTTCTTTTTTGGATAAACATTTAAACCAGGGGAAGAGGTGTGTGGCCCTGCTGCATCTATCCCGAGGCTGCATCCACAGCCCGCGTGGCCCCTGCTGGTCTGACTGTTGAGGGCTGCCCGGCAGTGCCGAGCCTCGGCTCAGGAGTGCTTTGGCCAGAGCTGTGCAGACAAAATGTCAATAAGTTGGCCCCACTTCTGTATGTGTGTGTTGTGTGCGTGTTGTGTGTGGTGTGTGCATGTGTGTTTGTGTGGTGTGTGTTGTGTGTGTGTGTGGTGTATGTGTGTGTGTGTATGACTGTGTGTGAGTGTGCGTGTTGTGTGTGTGGTGTGTGCATGTGCATGCCTATGTGCTTAGAACCTTAATTCTCAAGTCCAAATGCTGATGGCATTTGGAGGTGGGGCCTCTGGGAGGTGATTCGGGTTAGATGAGGTCATCAGGGCGGGCCCTGACGGGGCTGGCAGCTTTGTAGGAAGAGGAAGAGAGACCGCAGGGCAACACCCCTATCCTTTGCCATGTGATGCCCTCGGCTAAGTCATGGTGCAGAGGGGAGGCCCTCATCTGATACACCCCCAACCATGGAATTCCAGCCTCCAGAATTGTCAGATATAATTTTTTTCTTTATAAATTGTCCAATCTCAGGTATTCAGTTATTGCAACAGAAAGCAGACACTGATGAGGGCTTTGGAGCAATGCAGAGCTGGTCCCAGAGGCAAGATGGAGGGAGCTTGTGCAGCTCTGGGCGTCCCTGTGGGCACCTCTGGGCCAAGTCCAGCTTCACCTTCACCCTCCTGATTTCCCACGGCAGGCAGGAGGGTAGTGGAGCCCACACTCTGGGGCAGGAGAGTCAGTCTCTCAGACTCCTGGGAAGGAGCAAGGTGCCCAAACGAGGACAGACAGAGGCTGCTTATCTCCAGCTGGAGTAAGAGCGAAAGAGCTGGCCACTGTCACTTACATTTTTGCAGCGACTCAGGCAGGCTGGGTGTGGGAGCTTCCCAGGGGAAGAGAAGGCACCCGGTGTGGGCGTGGGAGCTTTCCAGGGCAAGGGAAGGTACCCGGTGAGCCCCAATGGAGGCTGCTGGCCTGGAAGCTGGGGCGGCAACTAGAATCGGGGCATCCCGTGTGCGTTTAAGGGGAGCACATTTGTCTTTCTTGGTTTGTCCTCAGTGGGATGTCAGGGCAGGAGTTGGGGCAGCTGTGAGTTATTAACCAGGTCTTGGGCATCTGGGACTGACTCTTATGGGTTGCTTGATTCCTAGATTGGGGCTAGAGATAGGGGCCTGACTTCCCACAGGCGTAACTTACTGAGGGCAGGCCAGCATCCATCCTGGCTACTGCAGGTGACAGGTTGGCTTCCTGGGCTGGCTGCTGCAGGTTGTGGGCCATAGTTCCATTTGTACAGATGGTCACACCATTGTCTCTTTGTATATCCAGCCTCTCAGACCACATTCTGGCTCCAGCCCTTCCTGCTGTGGGACCTTGGACACATCCCCTGACCGTCCTGTGCCCGTCTTCTCAGTGGTGAAGGGAGCAGTGACCATGCACATCACTGAGGACAGCCATGGGGATGAAACACGGCAGGCCGAGGCACAGCAAGGTGTACTGAAGTAGTTCAGAAAAGCCCAGCTCTCCCTCCATGGGCCTTCACTCCGTGCTACCTTGGCTGGAATGTGGCCAACCTTTGTGTTGAGGCTAGGGCTTCTTCTCCAAACACATGGAATTCATCTTTGAATCACACGTTAGGCAGCTCCAAGCATCCCCTCCAAGGTGGTCTGCTGACAGTCTCCTCTGCTGTCTGCTGACTGGACTCTGGGATGCTTGTGAGGCAGTTGTGGGGTGGAGCAAATAACAAAGGCTTTGGAATCAGAAGATTGGAGTTAGAATCTTAGGTCAGTAATTCGCTGCCTCGGTAACCTCCATCAGATTCCGCCCTGCTGAGGACGAGTCTCTTCATCTTTATGAAGGGGATGTGGTATTGGCACCCCTGGCTTGGATGGAGCATGAGGCAGCTACACGGTGCTGGCTGTGGTGTCCATCTCTCCCTCTATCATGATCTGCTCTCTCTCTCTCTTTTTTTTCTTATTTTCTTTCCCTTTTTTGTGAAAGTTACTCCATCCCAGATAGCTTTGCGAATGACCTGTGTTTCCCAGCATTCTGCACTTGATAAAACTAGTTCGGATTGCTTTTCTTTAGAAGCTATTTTATAAAGAAGTTTGCTAGATATCTATCTAGATGGACACAGATGTATTGATATCATATATTATTTCTTCTTTTGGAAAGGAGTCAAAGAGCCTCCTGTCATCTTGCAGGTAGGTGGGCAGCCCGAGATCTAAACTTCCCATGGGAAATCTCCACATGTAAGCCCCACTCAGAATCCCGGGGCGGCAAGGGCAGGTTAGGACTTACCACGGCGTTCCAAGCTCCACAGCCGTAGATGGGTTGCTGTTAGTCACCGGGGACAGAAGCATGGATGGTAAGAGCTGCTTGTCTTAAATCTATCGACTGAAATTATAATCAAGGATGGGTTGATCACTACTGGGTGTTTTGGATCTACTTTTGCAAAGTTGGAGTCTAAGAGAGTCCCCAGAAGCCACCAGGACGACATATGGTCTCTGCAAACGATGAAGCATTTCATGAACCATCACAATGAAGAAGACCCAAGTCACAGCATGCCAGGATGAACCCAGCAACCACCACACAGTTTCACTCACCACACAGAACCAGAAGTTGACTGCTGACGGCCCTCTGAGAGGCTGCCATAGTTTGTTCAATATTTTTCAATCAGGAAACACACTCTGAGCTCCCTTCTGCAGCTGGGTAGGTGCTGAGCTCCAGAGGTTAAAAGACAAATATGTGTTCACATTCTGGAGGTTATAGCATGCTCACAATTAAATGGATTTCATTTCAGAATATTACTTGTCCCAGATTGCACACGGCATGTGTGTTTTACATAGACGGATAGACAGATTAACATTTACGGAAACAAATCATTGTCTGCATTATCAGGTTGTAGTAAATTCTTATAATTTTGTGTGGCCTCAGCATCTATTTTGAATACCAGTTTAACTTTCGCAGACCAGAAGTAAGTCTCGGTCATTCTTGACACAGTTTCTAGTTGTACACCACACCAAAGTGGCTCAAGCTGGTGGCTCAAGATTCAGAATTTAGAGGCATTTCTCACCCAGCAAGTGGAGCTTCTGCTTTCCTGCCCAGGCTTCCTTTTTAGACAAAGTCTCACCCTGTCACCAAGGCTGGAGTGCAGGGATGAGATCTTGGCTCACTGTAACCTCCGTCTCCCAGGCTCAAGTGATTCTTCCACCTCAGACTACCCAGTAGCTGGGACTACAGGTATGCACCACCACACCCAGCTTTTTTAAAAAATTGTATTTCTTTTGTAGAGATGGGGTTTTGCCATGTTGCCCAGGCTGGTCTCAATCTTCTGGACTCAAGTGATCTGACCTCCTCAGGCTCCCAAAGTGCTGGGACTACAGGTGTGAGCCACTGCGCCCAACCCAGTCTTCCTTTAAATGGACCATTCAGGTCTTTGTCCAAGAACTTAAAAGTATGTAAATCATTCCCACACCCTATTCCCTTACACACACACACCCACACCCACCCACATATATATGTAAACATACTGCTAGTTCCCACTCACTCTCTCTACCTGACTCTCATCCCATTGCACGTGACCGGGGGATGGAGGACTGCCCTCCAATTTCTTACACCCTCCCATCTGCATCTGTAAGTAGTAAATCTTTGAGCTAGTTTCCTGTTGTGTGGAATGATTTTGTGTTTTCCAACTGAAGAACCGGGGACTGCCTCAGGCTGGGCTTTGCCTGAGATGCCAGGGAGGCAGTCGGTGGGGACAGAAGGTTGGACTCCCAGCACCACTGCAATGGCCAGACAGGCATAAACTGAGCACGGGTCAGACAAGAGCCACAGGTGTCTGCTAGTATAAACACGTTTCCCATGTGAGGGACTCCCTGGTTGTGGGTTGAACAACGAGGTGTGAGGCCATCCACAGGTAACAGAGGCATTCCATGAAAGGTGCTCTGTAACTGCTCATACTCAGCTTCCCCTTCATCTCCCATTAGGGCAGGGTTGCCAGCCACTCTGGAATGAGAGTCTCAATTTAGCTGAGGCTCTGAAAACACAGGTACACTCTGATGACTTGCCAACAGACAGTGTTTACATAGCAAGTGCCATATTCGTGGCACTGAAATCACAGCTATAGCTCACGGAGTGACTCCCTGTCCATGGGTGGTGCTGAAATCACAGCTGTAGTTCATGGAGTGATTTCCTGTCCGTGGGTGGTGCTGAAATCGCAGCTGTGGTTCATGGAGTGACTTTCTGTCCATGGGTAGTGCTGAAATCACAGCTGTAGTTCAGGGAGTAACTTCCTTTCTGTGGGTGGTGCTGAAATCACAGCTGTATTTCACGGAGTGACTCCCTGTCCATGGGTGGTGCTGAAATCACAGCTGTGGTTCATGGAGTGACTTCCTGTCCATGGGTGGCGCTGAAATCACAGCTGTGGTTCATGGAGGGACTTCCTGTCCATGGGTGGCGCTGAAATCGCAGCTGTAGTTCATGGAGTGACTTCCTGTCCATGGGTGGCGCTGAAATCGCAGCTGTAGTTCATGGAGTGACTTTCTGTCCATGGGTGGCCTGGGCAGTGAATGTTCGGCTGTGCCCCATGCCCTATGTACTGATATTACATTCAGCCTTGGAAGCCACTTCAAAAACATTTGAAAACAAGGCAGATAGTTGGTTGCAAGGCATCTGTTGTATGTAAACCAGTAAATGAGAGATGTGTACATCTCCTTCAGTTTATTATTTTGATAATTTAAAAACCACCTTTCCTGTAAAAATACTCCAAATACTTAAAGGAACAGTAATAGTCATGCAACTGCAAAAGAACAGCAGAGATCAGGCAGAAGTGTGGTCTGTGACCTCTAAGAGTCTGTAGTTGGAAACAACTTCCCTGGAAAGTTATGTCCAGTGTAGACTGGACATATTCAGTCTTCATTTGGAAGAAAAACAAAATTTCCAAAAAAAGAAATGCTTTTTAAAATGAAAAGTAACCAGTATCATACCTTTTTGTAAATTTATTTTTTTTACATTTACATTTTATATGGATATTTCTTTCTTTAATCCCTTGAGCTCCCGTGAATATTTCTCAAGGCACACAGTCACTCTTTCTGAGTTAAAAACCAAAGAAATCAAATGTACCGCAATTCAGAGATGAAAGTGCTTTCTGTTTCCCTCAAAATAAAACTAATGGAAAGTAGCAGGTGCTCCCTAGCAAAAACATTGTTGTTACTGAACATAGTCTCAACAAATAGACTTCCATTGAGCTGGTTTGAGCCCACGCAATCTGAAAGCTCTTTATATAAGTCCATCATGACCAATAAGCAGCCTGGTAGATCTTAGAACCACTGGAAAGAAACAAATGGAAATAAGAAAAAAAATCAAAATGTTATAGAATAGTTTGCATTTCTTTTCTATCTCCAATTTAGCAGCGTGTTCTCGTTCTGTAGAAATATCACCTTTCAAGTTTCCATGTTGTCAAAGTATTTAAAACTCCACTGCTGGGAAACGAGAATGATCCACAGGGCATAGGGTGCAGTTTTTAACTCAAACACTATGAAATGAGCTAATGTATAGATCACCTGAACCATGCTGGGAATATCTGTAGGCCTTGCCAGGTATGCAAAAGAAAATGGCACTTCTATTTTTGTCTGGATAAGTCAAATAGCAATCAGAGGACCACAGCATGAGAGTGAGGAGAGTGCTCAAAATATTATGTCATTCTTCAGCATATAATAAATCCCTCCTGCAAATTAAACTTAGCCTTATCAATTGGACTCATAGCTCTCAGTGGTGATTTTATCTTAGAATTTGGTAGCTGATGGTATCTTGTGCTTGGTTTTGGAGGATGGGATGCTTAGTCATTAGTCTGCAGCATCTGTCTAGCAAATTCAGACTTTCAGGGCTTACATTTTGTGATGTGATTTGATGTGCTTTACTTTCTTCCATTTTTTTCTAATTGCCTTCATTTTTAATTCACTTTTTAAATACATTTCATCTCAGTCTGTTACATTTACCCTTGGAGGCCACTTTAATGACATTTTAAGATAAGGCAAAGAGAAAATGTTAGTACTTATTCTCATTACTGGTTCTGTGTTTGCTTCGACATACGAGAAGGTGAATAGCCCAGAGGTTACCAATGATCTAGATCGCACAAGGTTTCCTGTTTAAAGGATTCTCCTCTGTGCAGCTCTTCCTGTTTTCCTCCAAGTCCAGGTCCCGGATAGTAAAGTATGAGACAATGCTTTCAAAATGTGTCAAGCAGCTTATGCTGAGTAAGATGCAATGCCATTTCTCCGGGGACCAAAGAGCTCTTTTCTACTTTGCTCAAAGACAAAAAGAGTAGCTATCTTATTCAGATATTTTGTTTTCATCCCCTTTGTGGTATCTTCTGCAGGAGGCAGGAGGCGGGTAATGTTTGGACATCTTCTCTGTGCTGGGCACCAGGCTGGGTTCTTTGTATGCATGGTCTTATTGAATCCTCCCAACTTTGCAAGGTCGTTTCATTGGTCCTATTTCACAGATGAGAGAACAAAGGCCCAAGGTGTTAAATATATTGTAGAAATTCCGTTTAGCTTCAGTGTGCACAGTCTGCACTCTGTGATGCTGTCCAAAGCAGTTGCATTTGCTATGGTCTGAATATTTGTGTTCCCTCAAATGCCTGCATTGAAACCTGAAAATCCATATGTTGAAATGTAATAGTGTTGGAGGTGGGTCTTTTGGGAGGCAATGGGACATGAGGGTGGGGCCCTCATGAATGAGATTAGTGCCCTTCTAAAAGAGGCTCCATAGAGCTGTGTTGGCCCTTACACCCTATGAGGACACAGGAAGAAGGCACCATCTGTGAAGCTGAAAGCGAGCCCTCACTGGACACTGAATCTGCTGGCACCTGGAGCTTGAACTTCCCAGCCTCAGAGCTGTGATAAAGACATTTCTATTGTTTATGAACCACTCAGTTTGTGGTGGTTATAGCAGCCCTAATGGGCTGAGACAGCATTGTTCTACTAGTGACTGACAGTGGCTGACTCAGAGGACACAGGACCTGGCCCATATGTGCCTAGTAAAGTAGGGCTGGGGATAGAGGATTTGAACTGAGTCTAGGATCTAGAAAGATATTCATACTCAGAGCTAGAGGCACCCAAAGCTTCCACTGGGAAACTGAGCACCAGGAAGGGCCAGTCTGGAGTATCCACCAGGGAGGTGGAGTGCTGCGGGGCTGCTGCTGCTGCTACTACTGCTACTACTGCTAGCAGCAATCATTCACATTTAAATAGAGCTTGACTTTCATAAACATTATTTAGTTGATTGTCACAGCAACATCGTGAGCTATTTAGGACAGGTTTTTATTATTTCTATTATAGGGTTTTCTTCCCTTTTCCTCCCGTTCTCCCTCCCTCATCCTTCCCTTCCCTTCATAAAGAGTTTCTGGGTCAGCCTCATTCCAGACATCATTGTAGGTGGAAAGGACAGGACAAGGGACTAAGGTCTTGGACAGAGGAGAAGAGAGGCTCGGTGTGGACATTACTTGCAAATGCAGGTTGTTACAGTTTCGTGCTTGGAAACCGTGTTGATGGGTGCGACAAGAAAGGTGTTTCTGCTGATTACACGACAAAGAACAGATATGGGCTGTGTCTTCCCAGCGCTTCCCCCCAGCTCTGTTCTGGCAGCCTCACTAGTGTTTTCTTGGGAGCAGATGTGAGGTCTGGACCTGAGGAGACCTTTGGCTCCAACTGTAGGAGGCCCTCTGGTTTCTGCCCCTGCCACAATAAACAGCCATAGCTGCTCCTGGGGGACCTGAGACTGGAACAATGACTACCAGCTCTAAACGCGATGCCCCGTGTAATGGCCATTCACTGCAAACATTAGAATGTTACCCTCTGACTCCACATTTTAAACCCTGGCAGGAAACCCCTGCTTTATATTTGCTGTTATGTTTAATGATTTGTAAAATCAACAGCTACACAAATCACTACTCTGCCAGACTTGGGTTGTGATTCCTTTTTTCTGTGTCCACTGCCCGGCCTTGTTACCTTCCCTGAACAAAATATTGTTTTCCCTAGCTGTGTTATTTCTGAAATCAGATGAAGGGCTGCCCAGGAAAGCACTGGCAGGCATTTCTGGTGACCTCTCCAGTGCTTTCCATGTGTACACCTCTTGAGAGCTTACCTCTTATGTACACGTTAGGAAGTCACTGCATTTTGATGATAGCTGTGCGGAAGAGCCAGGGCAGGCTGTAATCTTCCCTCTTTTATAGATTAGCAAACTGAAGCTCAGAAAAAAATAAGTGGTGTGGCTGGACAATGGCAGATCCAGGACACGAGGCCAAGTCCTGAATCTCAGTCCAAAGTGGTGACATTGTAGAAGAAGCATGGACTAAAGAGGCCTGGAGCTCAGAGCTGTGTAGACCTATTTGCCTCCTGCACAGATCTGGGCTTGCATCCTAGCTCTGTCATTTAAATAATGGCTATTTGTGCAGGCCCATTAGCCCCTCTGAGCTTCAGTTTGTCATCTGTGAAGCGGGACTGACAACACGCACGCATGGGTGGACTATGTGGTCAAGTCAGCATCAAAGACAGAACACAGAAGAGTGGCAGGTGCAAGGCAGTTTGGCAAATGCTAGTGCTGTGTCTTGCCTTCAGATTCTTAATTCTGATACCTCAAATATCCAAAAGTTTGGTGAAACAAGTCACAGTTAGTGCTAGAGTGCTGAACCCATTCTTAAATTTATTCATGGGGATGCCAATTTTTAGAGAGAGAGTGATGCTTTTGAATTTATTCTGGAAGTTGCTCAAATTCTGGATGAACTCAGAGATATTCAGGACCCAAAGTGGGTTTGGCTATGCCAACACAAGCAACAGCACCTCCAGCCCATGGTGTTTCCCAAAATGAATCCCATTTCAGATAACAGTGCATTCCAGATGGGGCTCCCGGCAGGCAGAACTCATGGTATGGCCTTTCGCCCTCTGCTTGGTCCCACTCACACTCTCAGTCAGTTGCACCCATGTCTCCACGTACAGCTTGTGCAGGCTGGTGGGTGGTGCAGGAGTGCGCTTGTATCAATGGACTTGCTTCATGAAGGGCCCCGAGGAACCTCCCAGCTCTCAATTCTCTGCCTCATCCCACAGTCTTCGGTGTCTGCCAGTGCAGCAAATTCCACCCACCACAGCTGTTTTGACAGTTGGGTAAGGGTTTAGGAAAGAGGAAAAAACGAAAGAAATGAAAGAGGACAAGAGAGGTAGGGAGTTAAGTGAAGGCATTCTGGAACTAAAATAGTCACGAGACCCATATATATTTGTGTGTGACTGTAAAGGAAATTGAAAAATAAAGATCCCAAGCAAAATTTTTAAAGAAAGGCAATTGCTTTGAAGAACCATACTTATTTGGAATTGTCAGTCCTTGTAGACATGTGAGGAAAATCTGTCAAGACTTTATACCTGGTATTCAAGCGTTCACAGTGGCTGATAAAAGGCAAGCCTGCGCTCCAGGATGGGTGCACCTGCTAAAATGAGTGCACTGCTCTTGTGTCCAACCCAGGCAGACTTCTGATTTGGAGGCTTGAGGATCAAACTCAGTATGATGTGCTTTTGAACTCAGACGACATTTAAGTGCAAAGCTCAGAGGCGCTATGCTATTGTGAAATAATAGCATAATGATTCAAATAATAAAAAATTAAGTGCATGCCTTGGTTTGTGTGTATTAGGATACAAAGTGAGCTAGGGCTGCTGACCTGGCAATTTTAATAAAACAAAAATGTATTTTTCCTCTGCATCTGAGAATATCAACAATCTATGTTCTATAGAAAAATTGATCTGAGATTAGCTTACTGGAATGGATGCCCTCTGCAGTTCTAGGCCATGCTGTCAATGACCATGGATGATGATAGAGTAGAATGTCTGGGTATAGGCAGGTGTAGGTCCTATTTCTTCAAAATCACTTCTTTAGTTTGGAACTAAGGATTTAAAGTAATTGACAGTAAAAAAAAATTTAAAGTGGGCACATGTGGATTTAATCATGATAAAATAAGGGTATGATTTCATTTAATCTGTTCCATTCAAAAAACACTTGGGGTACTCCTGAATGTGTCAGGTATGGTGTTAGGTGCTGGGGGTAAAAAAAGAGGTCACAGACAAGGCAGTGGGGAGGGCTACCTATGAAATACTTAGAAATATTTAATTAAATATCGAATTCTTAGTGAGTAGCTGAGATCTCAGGAAATGAAATGAAAATATCCAAGGGCCAAAACGGAAGAGGAAATTGACCCCCAGAATGACAGCACCACCTTGTGCCCAGGTGTCCTGAGATAGAGGTTGGAGGGTGCAGTGATTGCCACCTGCTCCTTTGGGCCTTTGGCTGCAATGCTAATTCAGGGAAAACAAGTGACGTCCTGGGCTGATGCACAGTGGGGAAATGGATTTCTTATCTCTGAATGAAGCCTCATGAAAAGATGAACTAAAAATAAACCCACCTTCCTTCATTAGGAGATAAAAGTAAAGATTATTTACAACCACATATAGTGTGTAAACCTTGATGGAATCTGGTTAAGAAAAAAAAAAACAAAAACCAAAGTACAGAAGACCCTAAGACCTTTTGTGGGCCATTGGGGAAATTGAATATAGACTGGATAGTAGATCAAATTAAGAATTTTTTGTTAATGTTCTCAAATGTAATAATATTGTCAGAATATTCTATTCTTAGAATTTGCATGCAGAAGTATTCAGGGTTAAAATGTTATGGTGTCTACAACTTACTTTCTAGTGGTTCAGCAAATATGTATACATAGAGTTGAATGTATAGATGAGACCTTTATGACAAAATATTAATCATCCAGGGAGTGGGTATATGTGCAATCATACTGTTCTTCCTACTTTTCTGGAAGTTTGAAAAATTTTGAAATAGAAAATTGGAAAATGAAGGAACATTGTTTTTCTTGATCTAGGTTTGGGGATGAAAAATAACTTCCCTGAGATTTTGTAGCCATAAGCCTATCCTCATGAAGATTAGAGGTTGACTTTATTCCTTCTACATGACATGAGAATCCTTGGCCTGAGAAAATAACACAAAAGTAATAGAGGCTGGAGATACTACTGGTTGCCTGGCAGAAGGAAACACAAACTGCCTGGAGGCACAGATCCTCAGCTGAGAGTGCGCAGTACGTCCTAGATGAAGCAAAGCACAGTAGGCATGCAATCCAAAATTACAAAACAGGAAGAGAGCGCAAAGAGTCAAACGTGAAAAACAACAGGATCCAATCCTGAAGGATGTTTAAAGATGTCAAAGACGTCTTGGAATTGTAATAAAACATGCAAGATAAGCCACAGAACTTTTAGAAATAAAATGTAAACTCACTGAAACAAAAAAAACGGATCAGATTATTAAGTGAAATGAATAATTGGTGATGTGAAATGTGAAACTGGGAAACTTACACAGAATGCACTGCAGAGCACAGAGAGATGGGAAGTACCAGAGCGAGCCTGGGACACGTGGGCAGCGAGATGATCAAATGCACATCCAACGGAACTCAGTGCAGAGCAGGAGGAACGCAGAGCATGCAGCGTGCAGACAGCCATGGCCATTCGGATTCTGTTATTTCAATGAGCCCAAGGAAGGGTCTGCATCTCAATATGTGCTAATGAAACAGAAGAACTCCAAAGACACACTGTTAGAAGGGAGAATAGGTAACAGCTGCAGTTAGAAGGACAGCAGTGTCAACAAGAAACAATAGTAGATATAAGAGATAGAATTCTATATCTAGGTAAACCATTGTTCAGTAATAATACAAAAATGAAATGTTTTCATTTACTTAGAAAAGTAAAAATTTACCCAATGTGAAACAAGAATAGACAAACATACTTCTATCATTAAAGCCATTGTATTAGTAGTTTAAATTTGCTCCAAAAACAAATTACCTCTCCCAATCACCAGGCCTAATGGCTTCTGTATGCAAGTTCCAGCAAATAGTTAAGGCATCCAACATCCCAATTTTGAGAGAGCAGAATAACAAGAGATATGAACCAATTCATTTGATGTGCTTTATATGACCTTTTATCAAAATCAGAGAAGAATAAAAAGTTATATACCTCTTTTATGTATATAGACTGAGACATCTCAAATAAAATATTAGCAAATCAAATCCAGAAACATGTATAAAAGTGTAGGCTGACAAAGGTGGGATTATCATGGGAATGCTGAGTTGTTTGCAACTAGAAGTATAGATGTAACTTATTAAATGATTAAAAGAGAAGAAAGCATATATCACTTTGAGAGGTACAAAGAAGAATTTGGCATATTGCACATCATGTCAGGAAGACTCAGTATTGGAAAGATGTTTGTGTTTGTCTCAAATTCAAAGCAATTCTATTAAACATTTTCCAAGAGTTTTTTTTTCTTCTGTAATTTAATAAGCTGATGGAGCAGTGAAAGGCCCAGAATATTGTTCCTGTTACTAGGGCTGTGTAACAAATGACCCCAAAGCTCAGTGCAGCAAAACCTTTACCATGTAACCCTTAAAAAATCCTTGCAGAATCAACTTTAGAGGATATGTCACTTACGTTAGATCTGGGCAGGGACTGGTGGGGACAGCTCATTTCCGCTTTCCTTGGCATCAGCTCCAGGACTTCCAGGCTGCTGGCTGGGATGATCTAAGGTCACTTTCACTCATGTGCCCAGTGCCCTGGCTGGGAGGACTGTACCGGGCAGGGGTGGGGGGTGGTGCTCCTTGGCTGTTTCCCTCTCTGTAGGTCATCTTCCCACACTATCAGGGTGGCCGGACTTACATGTCAGCTCAGGGCTCTGAAGCCATGTGTCCCAAAAGAGCCGGGCTGAAGCTGTATCCTCCTGTGACGTAGCTTTAGAAGTCACAAACGCATCATTTGCACCACTCTGCATTGGGTGTTAGTCAAAGGATCCTGCACAGATTCAAGAGAAGGGAATATGCACCTGTCTGCTGGTGGGAGTAGTGTCAGCAACATGTGGTGTGGACGTCATGTGTATGGATGAGTGTGAGTGTGTGTGTGTGTGTGTGTGTGTAAAATATAACCTGCCACAAATATTCCATACAATTCGAAGAACAAGGATTTATTCCATTAGACCCCATGAGATGATAAAGCTGAACCAGTTTGGAAGTATGGTACTGGTACATGGGTAAAAGCCAAAAATTGGAACAGTAGGTAGAGCCCTGAGATAAGCCCAGTCACATAAGGGAGCTTCTTTATACCAGTGTGGAAATGTGAACCATTGCGGAAAAGATACACTATTAAATTACTAATGATGAAGTGACTAGGGACTAAGGCCTGGTAATTGTCCAAGCATGTGGAGAAAAATAGGTATTGCTACACCTTACTAATAGTAATAGTCATAGCTAACATGGGTGGACTATCCAGTATGTACCAGGTATTTTGCATGTGTTATTTGTAATCCTTATAAAATCCTTAAGGAATCAACTTCAGAGGTCACTGTCACTCACATTAGATCACAAGGATGGTGAGTTATGGAGCTAGGATTTGAATCCAGATCTGTGCGAGCCACGTGTTTTGTACCTTCGTTTACCTCAGATGTTTGTTCTTGCCCTGGGACTTGTCTAACGTTGTTCATTTCCTGAAATCTCTTTGGTCTCAAACACTTGCGTCAATTCACTTTACCACATTACCTTCTGCTTGTCTTTGAATCATGGGCTTAGTCATCAGCCCCTGAGGGAATTGTTTCTGACCCTTGTCTTCTCCAGGATAGAATTTATACCCTCGGCCCCATTCTTTTAAACCTATGTCTATCATCCCATTCATGACAATGTGGGGGATAGAAAAGCAGGATTCACATGCTCTTCTCCTCCCCAAAAAACAAATATCTGCCTGTCAGAAATAAGATAAAACTGTCAAAGGCATGCAAAATCACTATTTAAAAATTAGTGTAAAATTTAAAACAGCAGTAACTATTCTGTTAAATAATAATGAAAAAGCAATATTAAAAAAAAAATGAAGATTGAGATCAAGAACAGAACACCGAGCACTTTGGTGTCACGCAGGTTAAGATGACACTTGCAAGACGCCGTCTCTGTGAGGCTTCCCTCTGTTCTTGGAGCCTGGGGAGAGGGTTTCTCACTGTCAGCACTTGCCCAGTATTGGGTGCATTCTTTCAGTCACGGACACTGTGGCTCTTTGTGGCTCCTTTCTTGGAAACTGTAGTTATTTGAAAACAATATCAGACTTGAGGTCTGTTTTTTTACTCCCAGGCAATTCAGTGTTTTCTGTACTGATCTATCTCCCTTTTCTACCAGAACTGCCTTTCCCCTCAGTGGTTCAGAATGTCAGATAAACTGGGGGAGAGAATGCATAGAAGAAAGACCCCAGGCTGAGAAGATAGAACCTCATCTTTTCCTGAAGTTCATGAAGATACTTCTCTCTTCAGCAGTTTCCCCTTAGCCACAGCTTTGCTTTCTGTGGTTCCGGCTACCAGCAGTCTGAAAACATTAAGATATTGAGAGAGAGAGAGAGAGAGAAATAGAGAGAGAGAGAGAGGGAGCCCACACTTACCTTTTATTACAGTATATTGTTCTATTTTATTATTAGTTATTGCTGTTAAACTCTTTCTGTGCCTAATTTATAAATTAAACTTTATCATAAATGCACATGTATGGAAAAAAAACATAGTATATATAGGGGTTGGTAGTATTCCTGGTTAACACCTGTGGATAAGGGGGAATATTGCCTTTTGCATTTCGTATGCCTTGATTTCACACTAAGATTGTTAATTGCACTGGAGTAGATTTTGTGCATGATTTGAGGTAGGGATCCAATGGCATTTTCTTTCATATGCATAATGAAAAATTGTCTCATTCCTTTTAGTTTGCAATTGTAGCTCTGTCATAAATTGAATTTTAATATACTCACTGCTGTGTTCTGTGACTTTCTTCTCTGTTTCATTGGTCTGTATTATTCACTGCATCAAACCCACACCACTTTAGTTACTATAGTTTTATAAATGTGGTCTCTCTTAGGGCAGTTCCCCCAGTTGCCTTGACGACCATAGTCCCTGCTATTGATCTTCATAAAAGTTTAGCTGTTTCTGAACTTTTTTCTGTCTTTATCTGCTAATAATTAGCTTTGTAAGTTGTGCCCAAGTCTGTTGGAATTTTGATAGAGACTGCTTTAAAGAGAGACAAATTGGGAAGAATTTATGTTTCCTATCCATGATCATGAATATTTCTCTCAATTAATTAGATATTTCATGTATTAAAATATATCATGAAAAAAAGATATCCTCAATATTCACAAAGATACTTCCCAAAAAGATGACCGATGTCTTTCAATGGCATTTAATATTCTCCATAAAGATCTTGCACATCTTTTGTTAGATGTTTTTCTTTGGTATTTTTGTTATTGTTGCTATGGAGAATCATAAGTTTATCTTTTCTAATGTTTATTACTGGTTATAGAAATAGCATTGTCTTTTGTATATTGATTTTATGTCCAGCAATCTTGCTAAACCCTTATTAATTCTAATAATTTAACTATTGATTATTTTGGCCTTTTTATGTGCAATTTTGTTTCTTTTATATCCTTTTATAACTTTTTAGTTTTTCATTTTACAGTTCAGCATTACATAAAAGTGGTAACAGTGGATATTCTTGTCTTATTCATGCTCTTAAAGGGAATGTTTCAAACATTTTACTGCTGACTTGTTTTGAAGCAATTTTTTAAAAACCTTCTATTAGATTGATCCTAGCTGGCTCTTAATTTTTATCCTTAATGGATATTGAATTTTATTAAATTCTCTAATTGCATCTATTGGGGTAATCGTGTGAGTTTTGTCATTTATTCTGTTATACCATGAGTTACATTAATAGATTTTTAAATGAGACATCAGTGTTGTATTCCTAGCGTAAATCCAATTTGGTCATACTTTATTTAGTTTTTTATACATTTCAGATTCAATTTTTGAAAATTATTTTCAAATCCCTGTTAGTGAATAAGATTGACTTGAGCCTTTTTCTTTCACATATTGTTTTTGTCTAGCTTTGGTATCAAAGTTTTGCTGAAATTATAATGAATTGGCAAGTAAATTCTTGGAGATAGTTTAAGTTAAGAATTATTTGCTCTCATAATTTGTTAGAACTGTCTGGTAAAGTTGTTAGGCATGCTGTACTCTATGGGGAGATATTCAACAATTAATTTGCTTTATTTAAGAGAGTTATTCAGGTTTTAATTTTTTAAAGTAATTTCTACAATTATATTTTATCTAGGAATTTGTCCATTTCCTATCTTTTTATTTTTTTGGCAAGCAGTTATACATAGTATTATTTTTAGGCACTGTAGCATGGAGATATACCCACTTTGCTTGTGTCTTCTCACTTATTTTTTTATCCTGTAGAAGTTAAACAATTTTATTTTTCTTTTTAAAATTTTCTTTTTAAAATTAATTTTTAATTGACAAAACTTGTGTATATTTATGATGTACAACATGTTGTTTTGAACAATTTTCTTAATCTCATGGAATAGTGTTATGGCAGTGTGGAATTTTTGCTGTGTGCAGCTTTTCTCAGCCCTTAGTTCATGCTTGTCTAGCTACTATTTTCTTCTTTCTGCTTTATTTGGTCTTTTGCTACTCATTATGCTATTCTTGTTTTGAACTTATTAAGTAGGGTGTTTATATGATGTATTACTCCATTCTCACATTGCTATGAATAAATACCTAGGCTGGGTGTGGTGGCTCATGCCTGTAATCCCAGCACTTTGGGAGGCTGAGGTGGGTGGATCATGAGGTCAGGAGATCAAGACCATCCTGGCTAACATGGTGAAATCCTGTCTCTACTAAAAATACAAAACAAAACAAAAAAAATTAGCCGGGCATGGTGGTGGGTGCCTGTAGTCCCAGCTGCTTGGGAGGCTGAGGCAGGAGAATGGCGTGAACACAGGGGGCTGAGCTTGCAGTGAGCCAAGATTGCACCACTGAACTCCAGCCTGGGCGACAGAGTGAGACTCCTTCTCAAAACAAAACAAAACAAAAAAGAAAGACCTGAGACTGGGTCATTTATAAAGAAAAAGAGGTTTAATGGACTCACAGTTCCACATGGCTGGGGGAGGCCTCACAATCATGGCAGAAGGTGAAGGAGGAGCAAGGGCACATCTTACATGGAGGCAGGCAAAAGAAAGCGTGTGCAGGGGAACTGACCTTTATAAAACCAGCATATCTCATGAGACTTATAAACTATCACGAGAACAGCATGGGAAAAACCCACCCCTGTGATTCAACTACCTCCTACTGGGTCCCTCCCGTGACATGTGGGGATTACAGGAGCTACAATTCAAGATGAGATTTGGAGTGGGGGGACACAGCCAAACCATATCATTCTGCCCCTGGCCCCTCCCAAATCTCATGTCCTCATATTTCAAAACCAATCATGCCTTCCTAACAGTCCCCCAAAATCTTATATCAGCATTAACTCAAAAGTCCATAGTCCAAAGTCTCATCTAAGACAAGGCAAGTCCCTTCCACCTATGAGTCTGTAAAATCAAAAGCAAGCTAGTTACTTCCTGGATATAATGGTGGTACAGGAATCGGGTAAATACATCCATTCCCAATAGGAGAAATTGGCCAAAACAAAGGGGCTACAGGTCCCATGCAAGTCCAAAATCTAGCAGGGCAGTCAAATCTTAAAGCTCCATAATGATCTCCTTTGACTCCGTGTCTCACATCCAAGTCATGCTGATGCAAGTGGGGGGTTCCCATGGCCTTGGACAGCTCTGCCTCTGTGGCTTTGCAGGGTACAGCCCGCCTTCTGGCCACTTTCACAGGCTGGTGTTGAGTGTCTGCAGCTTTTTTAGGTGCATGGGGCAAGCTGTTGGTAGTTCTATCATTCTGGGGTCTGGAGGATGGTGGTCCTCTTCACACAGCTTCACTAGGCAGTGCCCTAGCGGGGCCTCTGTGTGGGAGCTCCCACCCCACATTTTCCTTCTGCACTGCCCTAGCAGAGCTTCTCCATGAGGGCTCCAGCCCTGCGGCAAACTTCTGCTTGGACATCCAGGCATTTTCATACATCCTCTGAAATCTAGACAGAGGTACCCAAACCTCAATTCTTGACTTCAGTGTACCCATAGGCCCAACACCATGTGGAAGCCTCCAAGTCTTGGGGCTTCCACCCTCTGAAGCCATGGTCCGAGCTGTACCTTGGCCCCTCTTAGCCACAGCTAGAGAGGCTGGGATGCAGGGCACCAAGTTCCTAGGCTGCACAGAGCACGGGGGCCCTGGCCCCCACCTTGAAAATCATTTTTTCCTTCTAGGCTTCTGGGCCTGTGATGGGAGGTGCTGCCACAAAAGTCTCTGGCATGCCGTGGAGACATCTCCCCATTGTTTTGGTGATTAACATTCAGTTCCTTATTACTTACGCAAATTTCTGCAGCCAGCTTGAATTTCTCCCCAGAAAATGTTTTTTTTCTATTGCATCATCAGCCTGCAAATTTTCCAAACTTTCATGCCCTGCTTCCTCTTGAACACTTAGCTGCTTAGAAATTTATTCCACCAGATACCTTAAATCATCTCTCTCAAGTTCAAAGTTCCACAGATCTCTAGGGCTGAGGCAAAATGCTGCTAGTCTCTCTGCATAGCAAGAGTGACCTTTACTCCAGTTCACCAAAAGTTCCTCATCTCCATCTGAGACCACCTCAGCCTGGACTTTAATGTCCTTATTATTATCAGCATTTAGGTAAAAGCCATTCAATAAGTCTCCAGGAAGTTCCAAACTTCCCCACTTTTCCTGTCTTCTGATCCCTCCAAGTCTCTAGGAAGTTTAAAACTTTCCTACATTTTCCTGTCTTCTTCTGATCCCTCCAAACTGTTCCAACCTCTCCTTGTTACCCAGTTTCAAAGTCGCTTCCACATTTTTGGGTATCCTTATAGCAGCACCCCACTTCTTATACCAGTTTACTGTATTATCCTGTTCCCATGTTGCTAATAAAGACATACCCAAGAGTGGGTAATTTATAAAGAAAAAGAGGTTTAATTGACTCACAATTCCACACGACTGGGGAGGCCTCACAATCATGGCAGAAGGCAAAAGAGGAGCAAAGGCATGTCTTACATGGAAGCAGGCAAGAGAGCATGTGTAGGGAAACTACTCCTTATGAAACCATCAGGTCTCATGAGACTTATTCACTATCATGAGAATAGCAAGGGAAAAACCCGCCACCATGATTCAATTACCTCCCACCAGGTCCCTTGCACAGCACACGGAAACTATGGGAACCACAGTTCAAGATGAGATTTGGGTGGGGATGCAGCCAAACCATATCAGATGATTACTTTCAGTTTTTCTTATTTTCTAATAAAAGTGCTTAGGAATATAAACTTCCCAATATTTTATCAGCATACCACAAATTTAGATATATAGTATTTTCTTAAGTTAAATCTTAAGTAGTTTTTCATTTTTATTATGATTTTTTATGATTTATTAAAAATGTTACAAGAAAAATAATAATGAAAAAAGAGTGTTTGGGCATTGCTGTGGCTTGTCACTGATTTCCAGCACAATTGTACTGTAGTCAGAAACTGTGATCTGTAAAATATCAATTTTTTTGCCATTTGTGATGACTTGCCTTGTGGTTTTTTAGGTATTTAATTTTTATAAATTAAATGTTTCATGCATTAAAAATATTTATTCTATAATTCTTGGTTAAAATTCTCTACGTATGTTTATTTAGTTAAGATTGTTTATGAGTTGTTCAAATGTTCTCTACTGAGGCCAACAGCCTTTATATAGAACGTGATTCCTATCAAAAGTTGAAGACACAAAAACACCTTTGAGAAACTTTCTTAATGACTTCCAATTGTCAGCACAAAAGGTGTCCAGAAGTCTATGGGAACTTGCCAGCATTTGGCATTGTCAGTTTAAAAAAAATATTTTGCCCTTAAGAGTGTTGTTTTAATTTGCAGTTTTCTAATGCAAGTGATATTGAGAACCTTTTATATGCTTATTTGCCATTTGTATATTGTCTCTGGTGAGGTATCTGTTCAGATTTTTTGTCTGCTTTTTCCTTGGGTTGTTTTCTTGTTATTGAATGTTAAAGTTCTTTATATATTCTGGATACAAATCTGTAATTAGATATGTGGTTTTCATATATTTTCTCCAGGTTTGAGGCTTGTGTTATCAATCACTTAATAGTATATTTTATAGAGCAGAATCTTTAAATTTTAATTAGTCCAACCTAAATGCTTTCTTTCACGAAACTGCTTCTAGTGTTGTAGCTGAAAATTTATCACAAAATCCAAGGAAACAAAGGTTTCCCTTTAAGAGTTTTTTAGTGTTGTATTTTTCATTTAGGCGTATGATTCATTTTCAGTTAATGTTTGTGAAAGGTGTAATGTCTGCATATAGGTTCTTTTTTTGGGATATGGACATCCAAATGTTAAAGCACCATGTGTTGAAAAGACTACCCTTTCTTCACTGAATTGCCTTTGCTCCTTTGTCAAGTATCAGCTAACTATATTTATGTGGGTCTATTTCTGAGCCCTCTATTCTGTTCCCTATTGATCTATTTGTCTTTTCTTTCATGAGTATCATGTGGTACTGATAACTGTAGCTTTACAACAAATCTTGAAATTGGTAGTGTTAAGTATTTCAACTTTTTTTTTCTATTTTATTGTATTGTTTGTTCTAGGTCTCATTTTTTCATATAAACTTTAAAATCAACTTGTTGATTTCTACAAAATAACTCTCTGAGATTTTGACTGGAATCATGTTGAGTCCATAAGTCAAGTTGGGTAGAATTAATACCTTAACAATATTGAATTTTCTGATGCATGGATACTGAATATCTCCCCGGTTATTTAGATTTTCTTTGTAGTTTTTTATGTATAGATTCTGTACATACTCTGTTGGATATATACCTAAGTATTTAATTTTGGGAGAGGAGCAGGTTATTGGAACAGATATATTAAAAAAAAATCTTGAATCCCAATGTTCATTTCTCATATATAGGACAGCAGTTGACTTTTATAGGTTAAACTTGTCTCCTGTGACCTTGCTATGCTCGTTTATTAGTTCCAGAAGTGTTATGATTCTTTAGAATGTTTTACATAGATAATCATATCATCTGTGACTAGAAATAGTTTTATTTCTTTATTTATTTAGTTCCTTTATTTCATGCACTAGGTAGGAATTCCAGCATGATATTAAATAGGAGTGATGAGAAGGGGACATTCTTGACTCGTTTCCAGTCTTAGGCCAAACAAGTTCAATTTCTCACCATTATGAAAACTATATATTTTTTGTAGATATTTTAACAAGCTAACAAATCTTGTTAAATATACAGAAACTAAGGAATTTGTTTATTAATTCTAATAGCATTTGGTGGCATCTTTAGGGTTTTCTACATAGGAGGTTATGCCATCTGCAAACAGACAATTTATCTTCTTTTTCAATGTGGATGCTTTTTATTTTATTTTTTTTACACTGTCTTCCACAATGGTTGAACTAATTTACATTCCCACCAAAAGTGTAAAAGCATTCCTATTTCTCTGCAGCCTCTTCAGCATCTGCTGTTTCTTGACTTTTTAATAATTGCCATTCTAACTGGTGTGAGATAGTATCTCATTGGGGTTTTGATTTGCTTTTCTCTAATAATCAATGATGTTGAGCTTTTTTTTTCATATATTTGTTGGCCCCATGAATGTCTTCATTTGAGAAGTGTCTGTTCATATCCTTTGTTTGTTTTTTTTTTCTTGTAAATTTGTTTAAGTTCCTTGTCAACTCTGGATATTAGACCTTTGTCAGATGGATAGATTGCAAAAATTTTCTCCCATTCTGTGGGTTGTCTGTTCACTTTGATGAAAGTTTCTTTTGTTGTGCAGAAGCTTTTAAGTTTAATTAGATCAAGTTGGTCAGTTTTTGTTTTTGTTGCAATTGCTTTTGGTGTTTCATCGTGAAATCTTTGCCTATACCTGTGTCCTGAGTGGTATTGCCTAGATTTTCTTCTAGGGTTTTTATAGTGTTGGGTTTTACATTTAAGTCTTTAATCTATATTGAGTTATTTTTTGTATAACATGTAAGGCAGGGGTCTAGTTTCAATTTTCTGCATTTGGCTAGCCAGTTCTCTCAGCACCATTTACTAAATAGGAGATCCTTTCCCCATTGCTTGTTTTTGTCAGGTTTGTCAAAGATCAGACGGTTGTAGGTGTTTGGTTTTATTTCTGAGTTCTCTATTCTGTTCCATTGGTCTATGTGTCTGTTTTTGTGCCAGCACCATGCTATTTTGGTTACTGTAGCCTTGTAGTATAGTCTGAAGTTGGGTAGCATGATGCCTCCAGCTTTGTTTTTTTTGTTGTTGTTGTTGTTTCTTTGTTTTTGTTTTTTTGCTTAGGATTGTCTTGGCTATTCAGGCTCTTTTTTGGTTCCATATGAATTTTAACATAGTTTTTCCTAATTCTGTGAACAATGTCAATGATAGTTTAATGGGAATATTATTGAATCTATAAATTACTTTGGGCAGTGTAGCCATTTTCACAATTTTAAGTCTTCCTCTCTATGAGCATGGAATGTTTTTCCATTTGTTTGTGTACTCTCTGATTTCCTTGAGCAGTGGTTTGTAGTTCTCCTTGAAGAGGTCCTTTACTTCTCTTGTTAGATGTATTTCTAGGTATCTTTTTTGCTTTGTAGCAATCATGAATGGGAGTTCATTCATCATTTTATTTTTAACATTTTAAAAAAGTTTTTTCATATAATTCTAATCTCTCTGGTTACATTACCTGTCTGTCTATGTGTGATGTCTACTTTCTTCATTAGTGCACTTAGCATATTAATCTTAGTTACCTTATTATTTCCTATCTAACACTTCCAACAGCTGTGCCATAGCTGAATCTGGTTTCAGTGCTTGTTTTGTCTCTTCAGGCTGTGGTTTTTCTCCTCTTTGGTATGCCTTATAATTTTTTGTTGGAGCCTGGGCATGTTGTATCAAGTAATAGGAACTCAGGTAAATAGGCCTTTAATGTGAGGATTTATGCTAATCTGGTTAGGTCTTGGGCTGTGTTTTATGTTTGTTATGACTGTAGTTGCCAGAGGCTTCAAACTCCTCTAGGACTCTTGTTTCTATATTCTCTCTTGTCTCTGGGCTTCTTTAAGTACTCTTCCTCAGAGAATATTGCTGTGTCTTGCTGCTGTTTCAGCTGTAGTCCAGTATTATCATTCCTGAGCCTTGATGATTTGTTGGTAAACTGTAGGGGGTAGGGAGGGAAACATTCTGTAATGTTATGATTAAATCTCAGTCTCTTCCTGGACCTGTGTCTCTGGGCTATGTGTTTCACAAGTGTTTTTCCATTAGTATTGGTTTTTATTTTCTCTTGGCCTTGGCAGGAAAGGTGGAGAGGTCTGAAGTGGCAGGAATGCCCTTTCCCCACAGTGAGATAAATCTTTGGTAAAGCCTTTTCCTGTGCACTGTAAGCCTTTGTTAAGGAGAATGCTCTGGGTATATTTCACAATGAGTTTCCCCGACCCTACCCTGCCAGTGCTACCATGGGATCTTTCTGAGATCATCACCATGCAAACCTGGTGAAGTTCGTTGTGTTAAGATCTGTGAAAGTGTGGGGATCCCTCTAAGACTGTGGCTCCAGGAGTTTCTCACTCTCCTGAGAGTCCGCATCTAGCCTCCAGCAATTCATCTAACTTCCTAATTACATGTTTCTGCCAGATTTTTGGCTTCAGTGGCTTCTGCTGAAGCCAGATCTCAGCTCAGACTCTCTGGATTTATCATTTTCCACAGATTTCATGGTGGTAGTTTTCTCTGCCAACTTAACCTCTTTGGTGGATTCAAAAAAGTTGATGTATAGTTTTTTTTTCATTTGTTATAAGGATGGAAGTGACAACTTCCAAGTTCTTCACATTTTGGCCTGAAATCATAGTTATCCCAGCATGCTTCTGATTGGTGTTACCATGCTATACCTTTTCCCATCATTCTACTTTTATTATATTTAGTCTTTATTTGTACAGTGGGATTCTTGTAGGCAGCATACATTTGAGTCTTGCTTCTTTATCCAGTCTTACAATTGCCATAATTTAATTGGAGTGTTTAGACCATTTATATTCAATGCAATTATTGTTGATGGCTTGATTTAAATTTCCTATCTTGCTGTTTTTTTTTTTTCTATTTGTACTTTAAAAAATTTTCTCTTTGCCAGGCGTGGTGGCTCATGCCTGTAATCCCAGCACTTTGGGAGGCCAAGGCGGGTGGATCACAAGGTCAGGAGTTCAAGACCAGCCTGGCCAAGATGGTGAAACCTCGTCTCTACTAAAAATACAAAAATTAGCTGGGTGTGGTGGTGGGTACCTGTAATCCTAGCTACTCAGGAAGCTGAGGCAGAGAATTGCTTGAACCCAGGAGGTGGAGGTTGCAGTGAGCTGAGATCACACCACTGCATTCCAGCCTGGGTGACAGAGCGAGACTCTTCCAAAAAAAAAAAAAAAATCTCTTTAACTGCCTTCTTTAGAGCAATTGAGTGTTTTTATTCTTATTCTAATAATTCTCATCTGTTGGCTTATTACCTAGAACTCTTTTTGTTTTCATTTTATAGATTGCTTTAGGTTTTATAGTATACACCTTTAACTTATCACAGTATAACTTGAAGTGATACTATTCCACTCAAAAGTAGTATAAGAACTCATGAAAAAATGTTTACATCTCTCTCTTTGTTTTTGTGGTATTATTGCAATATATTTTAAGTCTCCATGTGGTATAGACTGTACAATCCATTGCTATTATTTTTCCCTTGATCAATTCTTTTAAAGGGATTTAAATTATAAGGAAAACTTATTTTATATTGTTGTTGCAATATACAAGTTACAATTTCCAGTTTAAAAAATTCCTTTCTGTAGATCTAGATTTCCATATCATATAGTTTTTCTTCCCCCTTCATTTATTATTTCTTGTAGTGCATGCCTACCATTTATTAATTCATCAGGTTTTATATATTTGAAATATATTTGTTTTGTCATTATTTATCAACAATATATCCATTGATTATAGCATTCTAGGTTGACAGCTTTTTTTTGATAGCACTTCATGGATGTTCTTTTACTATTGTATGGCTTGTATGTTTCCAGTAAGAAATCTGGTGTCATTCTGATCTTTGTTTTCTGTATGTAATGTAATGACCAGGAGTATTCTCTTAGATAACATCTCCCCAGTGGAAAAGGGGTGGGAGCTCCTGGCCATAATGGAAACAAGATCAGAGAACCTGCTATAGCAGCCCTTGCTTCCCATCTAATGTTATCACCAGGTTAGTCCTGGGATATTGGGATGGAAGGCAAGGTGCCAAAAGCACCAATGAGAGCAGAGAACAGAATAGTCAAGGTAAATTCACATATATAGAGAGAACTAGGACTTGAAGGGGCACAAGGAGGTAATATGAGGTGCTAACACAAGACAGTATATATAGGTGCCCAAGTGCACAAATTGGGATGGAAAAGAATGATAAAAGCATTGAGACAATTTGGATAGGACTGTGTACTGCTCTTTTAAATTTTTATGTGTTTGTATGTTTTTTATTGAAGTTACTATTTTGTTCCAAAGAAGGATTTAAAACAGCTTAATACAAAATGATTAATTTTTTTTACTTGGCAAAAATCATGGCTAACAGCAAATATAGTTAACATAGCAAGACTAGAGGGATAGATTGATGTACCAAAAAGTATGCTAAGGATGCTTCAGTTATTAAAACGGGACAATTCCGAACTTCTACAGTAATCAGTGAAGAACACTCTCCCTGAGACCAAGAAGCATGTTTACTTTGTAGATGATGTTCATCAGATTAGAAGTTCCCATTGAAGTTGCAAAAATTAATAACGAGTGACTCTTAGCTATGAGTTTCATCTTTACTAGTGTAGTTTCAAAAGTTCCTATGAGACATGAAGTCAAAGTTAGTTGGGGTGCCCACATATTTTCCATAGTGTTTTTCAGCTTACTCCCATCAGCTGTTGACAACTCTGGATGAATGATGTTGTGGAGCACAGGAGAGGCCATCCTAACGTGCCATGAATATCATGGCAGCTTCAGTGCTGTGTAGTCTCTCCTACAGAGATGAGATCATCAGTCCATGCTCAGTTTCCATGCTCATGCGTAAATCCATAATCAGTTTCCTGTATCCTTGACCTTACCCATGGATTATGACTGATATGGTTTGGCTCTGTGTCCCCACCCAAATCTCATATTGAATTGTAATCCCCGTAATCCCCATGTGTTGAGGGTGGGAACTGGTAGGAGGTGATTGGATTGGTGTTCTCATGATAGTGAGTTCTCATGAGATCTGATGGTTTTATAAGGGGCTCTTCCCCCTTCACTACTTACTCTTCTCCCTCCTGCCACATTGTAAAGGCGGTGCCTGGTTGGCCTTCCCGCATGATTGTTAAGTTTCCTGAGGCCTCCCCAGCCACACGGAACTGTGAGTCAATTAAATCTCTTTCCTTTATAAATTACCCAGTCTCAGGTAGTATCTTTATAGCAGTGTGAAAATGAACTAATATAATGACCTTCCAGATCTTCTGGTTCTCTCTCCACTCTTCCCCAAGAGGTATCATTAGAAACCCCTCATCGGTTCAAATGACTCTACTGCTCTAAATCTTGAACAAACCCTTTTTGGCTCCAGGTATCTTCACTGAGTGCAAATATCTCAGTGTATCTTTAAAATCCTCAATGATCCAATTCCTCGGCCCTTTTCTAACTGTATCTCTGAACCCCATGCCCTATGCTTTCAGCACATCTGAAGACACCATTTGCCAGCAAGCCTCAGGATTTATGCTATTTCCTCAAATTCCTTTCTATCAAATTCCTTCTCATTCTTTAAATTTGGGGTCTAGTCCTTCCTCCTTTATGAAGAGTGCTCTGCCATGTTGTCCCCAACTGTTTTGCATTTGTCCTATTTCTATGCTTACTAACTGAACTTTTATGGGCAGTTAGCTTCTGTTTAATTATTCCTCAATTGCCATTACCTGTGTAATATTTGTTCTTTTCCTAGATCATAATTTGTGCAGTAGAGTTTTATTCACTATACAGAGTTGATCTTTGAAGGCAGTCACCTGGGCTTCTAAATCAGTGAGAGGAGCCCATAAAAAGTGCTGCTCCACCTGTGTTCAGATCACCTGAGATGCTAGTTTAAAATCCCCACAATGATTCTTTTGCACACCTAAGTAAAGGCACTTTAGAGTGGGAAGATCTAAACAAAATGAGGCTCTTCATGTGGCACAACCCTCAGACCCTTAAGGCACGATCAATAGCTGAAAGGGGGATGATGCTATTTTTCAATAAAACATATTTTCTTCTAAAGCCAGGATTGTTATCCATTATCCTGAAGACAAGGAAAAAAACTATTTTTCTCAGGACTGAGAATCAGGTAGATCACAGTAAATCCCGGAAACATTATAAATATCTTTTGTATGAGTCAAGACTCTGTTGCAAGTGACAAAAATAAAATTTATATGATTATGATTGATTGTTTTTAAAGGGAGTGGTATTTATTGGTTTAAGAAACCTAACAGTCAAAGTGCAGTCTCTAGGCCAAGGAGATGAGTGCTCACAAGACGTTTCAGAAACAGGAATTCCTCCTGTTCTCCGCTCTGCTTCGCTCCGTGTGGACTTCATTCATTCATTTAATATATTTTTATTCTGTTATTTCTTGAACACTAAAATAATGTGCCGGGCATTTTGCATCATATACCAGGCACTGGTGTTACAACAGTGAACAAAAGAGCTTAAATTTACTGCCCTTTCTAGAGTTTATATTCTTTCCCAGGTAGCTTCTCCCCAAGTTTCAGACCCCCAGGCTTACGTCCTGCCAGCTTGGCCTTCTTTTCTAGGAAAAATTCTGTGCTTGGTCTCATTCGTCATCTGCCTCTCTGTAACCAACCACCATGGCCAGTGGCATGCCTGGCTCATTGGTCAATAGTTATTTCAAGCACCGGCCCCTCCCCACATCACAAGGTCACTGGGCAGGTAGAAAGAACAGCTGGTCTTTCTGATAAATCTCTTAACCTTCACTTAAAGGTGGTCTGTGTGATCCTTAGAATTTCCCATTCAAGCTGAATAGAGTGAATAAAAACTTCATTATCTGCTATAATTGTGGTCATAGTAGTAATAGGAATACTGATAATAAGCAATTATTGACACAGTATATTAGTCAGCATTCTCCAGAGAAACAGAAACAACAGGATATTCCTATATCTCTATGCATAGACATAAAAAGAGATGTATTATGAGAAATTGGCTCAAGTGATTATGGAGGCTGTGAAATCCCATAATCTGCCATCTGTAAGCTGAAGATGCAAGAAGGCTGGTGGTGTAGCTCCAGCCCAGATCTAAAGGTCTAAGAATGAGGCAGGTTGATGGCATGAATCAGATGCTAGTTCCAGAACTGGAGAAGAGATGTCCCAGCTCAGGCAGGCAGGCAGGAGACAAAAGGGGCAGATTCCTGCTTCTTCTGCCTTTTGTCCTCTTCAGACCCTGAGTGGATTTGGATTGCATGACTCTCACACTGGAGAGGGCAATTTGCTTTACTGAGTTCACCCATTTCAATGCCCATATCATCTAGAAACACCCTCACAGACACATCCAGAAGCACTGTTTCATCTAGGCACTCTGTGGCCGACTAAATTTAACCCATAAAATTAACCATACTTACCACCTGCCAAATCCTGAGCTAGATGTTTTATCAGTGTCCTTTAATTTAAACTTCACTCAGTCTCATGAAGTATGTATTAATAACATTACCATTATTTACTAATGTGTCACTTGGACAGGTACACACTTGCCCCAGCTCACACAGCTGGTGGATGTGGAACAAGGATTGGAATCCAAGTCTGTGGGACTTGACACTCATAGGCTTCACCACTACACTTAGATTTCTGGATTTTCCTTAACATATGAGAAGTCACCATACATGGTATTCTAAATATAGAAGATGCTTATTTGGCCTTGGTAGAGTTTTTAAGGAGATGTTGGCATCACAGAATAAAACAATAAGATACTGATCTGTTATATTTTATAAATTGCATTATTTTTGAGGCAAGGGTAACAGGTGCAGCTGCCAAACACTCTCATCACACAAATTCTTCCCTGTATTCCTTGCAATTGTGCAGGGAGAAAACCCTGGGGTGAGAAGATTTTACCTAAACCAACATATCTAGTTGCATAAAAGGCAAGCAAACTAAAAAAAATTCTTTTTAATGAAATCAGGAATTTGAACAGTGTTTTTCAGGCTGGAAATTATTGAATCTCAGATTTATTTCTGTGATAGAATAAACTATTGTCAAACTTAATCATTTGAAAATAATCACCCTCTGATTGTAATAAGCAATAGTTTTCAAGAAGAGAAAAGATGCCACATTTAAAAAGTATATATTTTTGTTTTCATCGAAAACTTGGAAACTATAACTTCAAAATGTTTAGTATTCTGAGAAAATCTTGGTAACATAATGCCGTTACGGTCATCTGAAGATGCGCAAAGAATGACTTATTTTTAACTCAAATGATAAGAACATAATGGCAAAAGGGATGAGTAGAAAGTCATTGAAATACTAGTATTTAAATTATAGAAATTATCTTCTTGGAACTATGTGGCAATTTTACTCTTTTTCCCCATGTATAGTACCTAAGGATTTAAGCGTTTTAATAAGCTGCAAGTGTTATCAATATTTTATTAAGCTATGAATGCTGTAAACCAGTAAGCAAGTATGAATACAAAAATTGGTTCATTATTGTCAATTATTAGCAAAACTGACTTTTTAGTTGAAATTGCAGAGCCAAAAACTGACCTAGAGATATCTAACATTTTATGTTGATATGGAGGTAGGTGCTATGCAGATTGGAAGAGATTATTATGGAGTGAGGAAGAAAATGGAAACCATTTTAATTAGAACAAAAGAACAGAGTGTCTGGAAGAATAATATCACACCATGAGCTGCATTTTTTCTAGGCACATTTCCAATACCAGTAACGCAGGAAAGCAAACTTTTCAATAAATTATTGATGAATAAAGAATGAAGTGTGATTCTAAAGGTATAAAAGTAGTGATTTTGAAACAAACATAGCAGACGTCAGCAGCTTCTTCCTGCAATGGCTTCTCTCCTTTCTGCTTCTCTACGCTCATCTCCCATCCCTCTTCCCCTCTCCTTATTAACCTCTCTTGCTTCTCTGCAGTGTTGACTTTGGAAATACCAAGATCTTCAGAATCTCTGAACATCCCAGACTGTTCCATTCTATCCCTGTTCCTTTTTCTCTTGCAGTTCCATCTGCCTAGACTGCTACGTACATGCACCCCTGCTGCCTTCTCCCCACTCCCTGCCTCCTATGTCCCTAAAGTCTACCCGAGTTGTTACTTCATTCAGAAGCTACTCAGCCCCTGCACACCCTCTCCCTGCCCCCATACAGTTAATCCCATCCTCCTCCACACCACTCCGCATTATGTTGCCCATGTGATCCACGGGGATCTGTAGGCACGTCATGTTGTTCATGTGATCCATGGGGACGTGTGGGCATGTTATGTTGTCCACATGATCCACGGGGACGTGTGGGCACGTTATGTTGTCCACGTGAACCACGGGGACGTGTGGGCATGTTATGATGTCCACGTGATCCACGGGGACGTGTGGGCACGTTATGTTGTCCACGTGATCCACGGGGACATGTAGGCAGGTCTTTTTGGAGGCATGGCCATGCATTTTCCACTTCTATATTTCACTCAGTGGATGTTGCCAGATTACACTAAATTACCCAAATGTTGGTGGAATGAATGAACAAGTTCCAATAATTACCTCTGTCCAATGGTTGCAACCAAAGGGGAACTGAAATGACACCCCCATCCACAAGCCTTCCCTCAAGGACTTCAAATATACTAGCTTCAGAGTGCCCTAGATGGGCATAGAACGAAATCTGAAACATTGACCCAGAAAAGGCAGCCTTTAGACATGGCTGTTGATCTTCTATTACTCCCCAACTATTGAATGACCTATGGCAACTGTTATGGAATTTCCAGAGCTGCCCTGCTCTGAAGGAATCCTACTAGTGAAGGTGTTGGGCCTCAAGACATTTTGGGAGCCCTTCCTTTCAAATCTCTGAGTCCATTTATAAATCTTTTCTGTTCTCCACCCCCTCCCCTGCCACACACACACCAGCTTTGTTGTTTTTTCTTCATCCCAAACAGCAGCATATTCTGGCTTGGGCACTGTACTTTTTCAGCGAAAATTATTTTGATTTATATCTTGATCTTTTCAAAAATTACCTTCAAAGAAAGATTCTTTCTTATACTGAGAGAACGTTAAAAACAGAGCATTTCATTGTGTCAAGCACTGTTCTAAGAGACACAATTATTCTAGCAACCTTTGAGGCAGTTCCTATATTTTTCCAATTGTACACACAAGTATACTAACCTGGGAGGGGTTTTATCAAGGTTCCAAGTTCAGGATTTGAACCATGCCACTGGCTCCAAAGTTGGCTTTTGAGGACTGCACCAGGTTGGTTTTGATTACTTCGAAAGTGAATTCAGAATGATGTTCCCACAGCTGCTATGAGCCACAGGAGCATCTCGGCAATTACTCTACGGCTTACCAAGGTTTCAGAGCTTCCTCACATGATACCTATAGAGACGCTGGCACAGGGTAGAGCATAAACCAGGAATATGCTTCATGAAGATGCTTTGTTTTTGACCTTCTTTATTACATTTCAGAATGGACTTTTTCACTCTGTTTCTCTGTTTTCATGGGCTTTTCACCCACTGCTCCCTCAGGGCTGACCCACCTGATGGATACTTTGTCCGTTTCAATTGCTTTGCTAATACAGTTTACGCCTGCACCATCTCCAGTGAGGGAAGTGTTTTGGTGGCTTACCAAATGTTTCTGTAATCTAGCCTTCCCATTCCATACCTGCTGTTGATGGAAAAATGGAGTGTCAGGAGGCATTTTACCCCAAACATATCAGCTACATCTTGTCCCTAGGTGGGCTTTATTACTTTCTCAGATCTGACACTTGTTCTTTTGGTTGATACAGGGTGTAGCCTGTCACTTAGGCATTCTTCTTGGTGGTGTTGAGGGAAGTCCAATGCAGTCGCAGGAGACAGTGATCCATGAGGTCTAGTGTTGTGACTGAGTGCATCTGTGTCTGTGGGTGCATCTGTGTTCATGTGTCTCTCTTTCTCTGTGTATCTGTGCATGTGCATCTGTGTGTGCCTCTGGGTGTGTGCATCTCTGTATGTATCTTTGTGTCTTCATCTCTCTCTCTCTGTGCATCTGTGTGTGCATTTTTCTCTGTGTGTACATCTCTCTCTGTGTGTGCATCTTTCTCTGTGTGTACATCTCTCTCTTTGTCTGTGTGTGCATCTGTGGGCATTTGCATCTCTGTTTGTGTCTGCCTGTGTGTATGAGTGTGTGTGTGTGCATCTCTCTGTGCATCCATGTGCACGTCTGGGGTCCCCTGCACTATCAGAAATGATGCCCTCATTTGCTATCTGTCTGACACTTTCTTTCTGCCAAAACCGTCAATCCTCCTTTTATGTGACTCTCTTTTGTTCAGTCAGGTTCTGGAGAACTTTAAACACTGTCTTTGATTAAGATTTATGATATATCAAGCCTTTGCTTATTTCCGTCCTTATTAAGACAATTTTCTGGTGAACTGTCTCACCACAAAAAGAAAAAAGGATCTCAAGGTGAATGAAGGCACTGCAAAGAGAATGTGGCTCCTTTTCCGGCTCTCTTTTACCTTTCTCTCTCACTCCATGGCAGAAAGTACTCAGACCTCTCCATGTTGGAAAGCCTGGGCATCAGAATTTCATGGTTCTAATCCTTGTTCTCTCCCTGGATTCTTGTAATTCCAGAAAATCACTCCTTTTCAGAAGGGAGCTAGTCAGGCTGCTGTTCCTCTCCCATGAAATATCAATACAAGAGCCAAGGAGAGAATTGGTGGATTGAAGCTAGGAAGTGTCAGTCGTGTTCATATTAGATGGTGGGTGATGGGAACTGAGGTTCTTGACCAGAGGCTTTATGCACTTTTGTTCATATACACTCTGAAAATACTTTAGAAATATTATGTACCCATTTATGCATTTTTAGATTGACTTCTAAATAGTTTTGTCATAATTTCAAATACTTACAAAGCAATTAAGTTCTAGGGTCTGTAACTATTAACATTTTAAAATATAATTTTTATTACTTTTATACAAAGTAATCAAGATACTATAGAGATTTGATATCACCAGTTGATTAAAAGTCACATGAACATGTTTTTCATTAATTAGAAATATTACATGCTGTTTCTCCTTGAGCTCATAATTCCATTCTCTTTTCTGTAGAGAATTGTGTCTTAAAACAACATTTTAGAGAGCAAAGGTCATTTATTGATTATGCTGTCCCATGTCTTTACAGTAAAAACATACATATAGACTGATTTTTAAAAATTCTTTTGACTAAAAGGCTGAAAGTATTAAAATTCTTTTGAATTAAATTATCATTATAATTATTAGCACAAAATAGATAAAAACAACTAAAACATATTGATTTTATCAATTATTAAATATACAAAGAGTGTTATTGGAAATGCCTCTGTTAATTGATGGGTCTCTGATTTGTCTATTTTCCCCTTTTTAGGTCATGTATTCATGTGTGCTATTACTTATTGATAGAATGAGATCTATTTTAGCATCAACTCTATTATTATTTTTGTTATAGATATTAAGTAGTGACGAATGCTGTTCCAGGAAGTAACTTGATGAAAATAGAAGTTATTTCATAGGTGCTACGCACCTGTCTGAACTCCTTAATTAGAAGCTAAAAATTATGTAATTGATGTATTATCAAAGATACATTATCATAATCAATTAATTAACATCTCAATCAAATCCTCCTTCAATTTTGTTGAAAGCCAAGATGCAGAAAATATCTTGCAATGGGACTTCTTGTCCGATAATTAGAACCAATCGCTTTCCCTATGTAGTGGATTAGAGCTGCTCCTTGTCTGGCAACCGTAAGGTTTCCCATCCCAGAGCAATGCACCCTTGCGAAGCACCAGTCGGACGGAGGCAGAGGTGTGCTTTTGTCCTGGAAGTGGGAGAAGGCTTTGTGATGGACCTGACAGAAAAGGAGAGCCACAGGCTCCATTTCAAGGGAACAAATATTCAGAAAAACTACTTAAAATTCTAAAGTTTGGGAATAAATTCCCTTAAAAGTATCTATGCCTGTATACACCAAGGAATGTCTGTAGGTCATCTTGGTTTTACATCCAAATATCTCAGAGTTATTAAAGAATACCAGCGCCTAGGTTCCACCCCTAAGGACAACAGTTTCCCTGTTTGGGGTGGGGCCAGCATATGAATATTTTTAAAATGCTCCCCAGTTGATTTTAATGTACTTCTGGGGCTGAGAACCCCACTGCAGAGTCTAAGCTCTGTGAGGTCAAGGACCTGGCTCTGTGGTTCAAATGTGCATCTTTGCTGACTCACACTGTCTCTGTTGGATAAGGAATGGGGAATCAAATTCTGAGGATCAGGAAACAGGCATATGCCAGGGATTCACACCTAAGGATCGGGAGGCTCATGGCCAGGTAAGTGGTCAGGACTCCGGGAACCCCAGGAGGTCAACAAGTCAAGTAGGAGGAGAGACACCCATGCTTGCAGCAGGACAGGGGCCTGGGGCGTCCTGGACACAAGGCCTTTGCTGTCCAAGGCCTTCCCAGGGGCCAGGCCAGCCAAGTAGGCTTGACCTGCCAAGAGCAGGCTGAGAAGTTGGTTGAGTCCAAGGACAAGAAAGAAACCAGTTTCACTAGTGGAAGCGGTTCTCAGAAATTGCTGGGTAGGAAACTACCTTTTCATCTCTTGGTCCTAAGAAGGGTCTTTATTCTGGGATGTAAGAAGTTTGTTACTGGTGATGTCAACTTTAGGTTTGAGATTTTCTGAGCTTTCAAACATTCTGTCTGACTGCCCCCACAGAACACTTTCATTGAACGAATTAATCGAAAGCTTGTCTCCTCTGGCCTGATGCTGGGCTGGGCCTCTCCCACGGGGTCGTATGCAGCAGGGACCTCCTCCACGGAGGTGCTTCTCCTTGCTGCAGGGGACCCAGGCACGACAGTGCTCTGATGCAAGGGAGGCCACATGCCTGGATCCATCCTCCTTGTCATGTCTCCACTCTCTCCATTGTCAGATGGAATCCACAACCGTCATGCTCATCACTTCCCCACAAAAACCCAACTTCTTTTCTTCTCTTGCCTTTCACTGAACACATCACTTTATAATATTAAATTGTGAATCTATTATTTATTTATTCATTTATTATTAAACGTCTCTCCAGCTAAAATTCTAGCATCACAGGGCAAAGGATTGGTTCTGTTCATTGCCTGAACTGAACACCTACCCAAGAGAGTGTGAGGTATGTAATAGGTGTGCACATGTTCCTGGAAGGAAGGAAGGGAGGCAAGAATGGAGGGAGGAGGGAACCTTTCCCTTGCGTATAGGCAGGGAGAGGGCTGCTTGGCACTGTGGGTGCCACGTTGCCATTGCTGGGTGGAGGAGGTAATCTATCTTGGGAAGAGGCAGGGAGACGCTTGCCTGGCACTGTGGGTGCCATATTGCCATTGCTGTGTGCTGAGCCTCCTGCCCCAGGTATCTCTGTGTTGAGTTTCCTACTTAGAACTAGCAGAACTGCATTGTGGGAATTTGTAGGAATCTTCTGTTTTCTTAAGGGCTCCTTGCTCATTCTGGGGTCAGGTGCACGTACAGTGCAGCTTTTTTGGCAGGGTGGGAAATGCCGAGGGTAGGCAGAGTCCTTACTGACCTCCTGAGGTGAAACTTCCAATGTCTAAAGACTCCTTCCTTCCTGCAGCCACTTTTTAAAATCAATATGTAATAACTGTACATATTTATAGACTACATGTCTATAGATATTTTGATAAATCCATACAATGTGTAACCATGAAATAAGAGTATTTAGGATATCCATCACCTCAAACATTTATCATTACCATGTGTTGGAAGCATTCCAAATCTCTTCTAGCTATCCTGAAATACACAATAAATTACTGTTAACACTAGTCACCCAATGGCACTATTGAACATTAGAGTTTATTCCTCCCATCTAATGTACTTTTGTACCCATTAACCTCCCTCCTTTCTTCGCTTCTCCCCGCAACCTTCCCAGCCCCTGGGAACCACTATTCTTCTCTCTACCTCCCTGGACTCACTTCTTTAGCTTCTGCACATTAGTGGGAAACTGTTGTATGTAACCTTCTGCGCCTGACTTACTTCACTTAACGTAGAACCCCCAGGCTCATTCATGTAGCCACAAATGAGAAGATCTCACTAATTTTCATGGCTGAATAGCACTCCGCTGCGTATATGTGCCACATTTTCATCACCCCTTCATCTGTTGATGGACACCTAGGTTGATTCCATATCTTGGCTATTGTGCACATTGCTGCGATGAACATGGGGTGCAGGAATCCTTAAATAAGCTGGTTTCCTGCAGATGCTTTGCTGCCCTGCTCATTCACCAGTTCCCCACCTATCCCTGTCTTCCTCTCCCCGACACATCCTAAGCAGCTTGAGCAGTCCGGACATGGGGAGAATCAGCCATGTGACTCATTGCTGTCATTTAGCTAATGCTGTATGCTATAACTACTGTGTGGCAGAAATTTTTTATGTTTGTTACCATCAGGTTCTCGATACCCACCATGAAGCCTGGCTTCAGAAAGACACCTTGCAAAGGCTTAGAGGAAGAACGGGTTGCAAAAGTTAGCAGACTAATGATGCAGCATTAGGTGTTCCATTGTTTAAGGAGCCGCCTCCATTTCACTTGTTACCATCCCCAGGAACTGGCATGTGCATGTAATGACTCCTGTGGTTGAGGGAGTGGCACACATCTGGAACCCCTACAGTAAAGGGTATGAGACCCTTGGCACTGGTGACTGGCTTCATTCACATTGTCTTGTGCCCAGAAACAGTTATGTCTGTGGAGTTTGCATTTGCCCGTGCAAAGAGGCTGCCGTTTCAGGTTATAAAATAATTAAAAACTCTTTGGCACCCTAAGGAAGGGATTACTGGGGCTTTGTTATGGGTTGTAAGAAACCCAATCAGAGCAGCAACTGGTGCTGGCATCAGGCCACAGGGGCTCAGTCCTCGGCACCGTGTTGTCCCAGGGAAGCTTTTGGTGTTGGGCATTCTCTGACGACCTGAGGGCTGCCTCAGCACTGCCACATTCACTTTCCGCGTATTTTGACTTCTTTGATTTTCCACCTATTGCATATTTTTTTGAGTGAACTCTGAGGATAGGTAAGGACACAATTATCTAGTACTAATATTCAGTAGAAAAATCACACTTGTTCCATGACACAAGGCACCCAGGTGACACTCCCTTGGTTACTTGGGAACAAATTTCTGAAAAATAATTTTTCAAATGAATCAAATATAAAACACATGATTGAACGTTTTCCTAGATAACAACCTCTCTTGGAATCAGTGTGGGGCTTAGTAGGCCTCTCCAGCAACTGTGGAATGAAAGCGCCGGGCATGCTGTGTTTCTGACACAGTTTGAATGAACGTCCCATGAAGTCCTGCCTGTGAGGTTAAGCGCCTCTGTATGCACCAATTCTGATATGGTTTAGCTGTATCCCCACCCAAATCTTGTCTTGAATTGTAGATCCCATAATTCCCTCGTTTGGAGGGACCTGGTGAGAGATAGTTGAATCATGGGGGTCGTTTCCCCCTTACTGTTCTCGTGGTAGTGAGTAATTCTCACAAGCTCTGATGGTTTTATAACGGGAAACCCCTTTTGCTTGGCTCTCATTCTCTTCTCTTGTCTGCCACCATGTGAGATGTGCCTTTCTCCTTCCGCCATGATTGTGAGGCCTCCCCAGCAACGTGGAACTCTGAGTCCACTAAACCTCTTTCTTTTGTAGATTGTCCAGTCTCAGATATGTCCTTAGCAGCAGCATGAAAACAGACTAATACAAATTCTAAAAGCCAATGCAGTGCACGATTATGTTTTCAAACTAATAATTGCATCTGGAAGGGATTTCCTTGTTATTTTTAAAACTGAGAGGATATTTTTATACCCAACATCCAGAACACTGGACCAAGGGTTAAACATTGTATTTCATGCTGGACCTCAACAGTCAATCATCATTTTAACAGCTTTCATGAAATAAAATGCACATACTTTACAATTCACTCATTTAAAGTGTCTAATTCAGTGTCTTTCAGTATTTTTATTAAGTTTTAAATGTTTCATAAAATATATGTAACAATTTTCCATTCACCTATTTCTGTTGCATTAATTACATTCACAATATTATGCAGCCACCGCCACTGTCTAGTTTCAAACTTTTTTTATCATCCCAAACAAAAATCCTCCATTCATTAAACAATTCCCTGTTTCCTCCTCTCCTCAACCACCTCATAACCTCTGATGTGTTTTCTGTTTCTGTGACTTGACCTATTCTGGATATTTCACATAAGTGTGATCTACAATGTTTGTCTCCTTGTGACTGGTTTATTTCACTTGGCATAATGTCCTCAAGCTTCATCCATGTGGTAGCATGTGTCAGAACTTCATTCCTTTTCATGGCTGAATAATATTCCATTGCATGGATAGACCATGTTTTGTTGATCCATTCATCTGCTGATGGACTCTTGGCTTCTTCTACCTTTTGGCTACTGTGTGTAATGAACTGCAATGAACATTGGTATGCAAGCATCTGAGTCAGCCTTAATTTTTAAGGTCAGTAGTAATTAATACAAGAATAATAATCAAGGCTGCCCAATTTCAGGAGGACTGTCCCCTTCAGTTTGCTCCTCATTCTGTTGGCCCCTTCCATATCCTGGCAGTAGGACAGACACAATTTTCATGCTCTCTGCTGAATATGCCCATCACCCCAGAACGCTTATCAACCACTCAGCATCAGATGCAAGAGGAAACTTATCTGCAAAATTAGAGAAGTCACAAAAATACAGAAGGGGCACCCAGTCATGGTCTCCCTGAAAGTTTCCTCAGAGAAAACTATTTTCTACCTGTCACTGCCTGTAACTAGATAGATCCTAACTTCAGTTTCCAAATGTCCTGGTTAGCTCTTTCTCACCTATAACATAATAATGGCTTTGGGGGAATCTCTTAGATGGTTGCAGTATGCTGTGTCATTCTTGATGTACAATAGCAAGAGTTCACTAAATCATTGACTTCCAAACCACATCACTACTGGACCGGCTCTTAAAACGTATAGCTGCCCAGAGATCATGATGAGGTAGTACCCAGGAATCTGTATATATATATGTAATGTTATCTATGATTATAATTATGTTGTATGTTATATAATTGTATACTTGCATATAATTATAAATATGTGATATATGGTATATATTATATATAAATATGAATATTACAGATAAATTTTAAATTCCTAATCTGCAAGACAGCAGGAACCTGTTCCAAAGAACCACGGCCTTTTACCAGCGAGAAGTCCACTGGAGGTGGTTGCAGTGGGATGAGAATTTAGCGAGGAAATTCTATGACAGTCTCCTCGCTGTCCCATGTTTCAGATTGGTTATTAAGCAAGTGGCTCCTCAGTGCGTACTTGGCACATTCATTCTCTGGTTCCAGTGCAGTTTATTCAACTGAACTCTGATTGACAGGCTTTAGGTGCACAGCCCAGTGAGGAGCTTGGGAGGAGCACAGAGCTCAGCCTGTTATCATCTCTCCTCTCCAGTAATGTGCACACATGACAGGCAGTGGCAGACATCTCCTGTCAGTCATCTGACACAAGGGCTGTTGTCAGGAAAGCAAAGGAGCTGTTTAGAGACACTGGCAGCCATGGTTCCTGGAGGTGGAAGGTAGTTCCATGGATAACTAAGGGTAGCGGAATGTGACTCTGGAATCAGATGCCTCCAGGCGTCTAGTTGGCTATTGCCGGTTTCTCTTAGAATCAAAGACTGTGTTTAGGGGGACAGAAAAATAAGAAAACTTCTGGAAATTACCACTGGAAAAAGTACCAGAGTTAAGGCTAGAAGTTCTAGATTTAAATTAAATTTCTGATGCAAATTAGCTCTTCCAACTTATCTTCCTGTGTTGATTCTGACTCTCAGACTGCCTTTTAATCTCTTAGAGCCTCAGTTTCTCTCACGTGTAAAATGGGCATAATTTTATCTGCCTCACACCAGGTACAAGGACATGGTAAAAACCAGAGGGATAAACTTAGCAGAAGTGTTTGTAAATGTAAGACGAGGGGTTGTTTGTATCGCCGATTGCCATGAGTGCTGTGTTTTGAGGACAGCACAGAGGGGGGCATGTATATTAATCTCCTCTTCAATTATTTTTAATTGTATGGATGCCCACTTCCAGATACTTGTTCAGCAACCTTCAAACCAGACGCACGTCTGTCTTTGGGTCAGTAATCTGTACCCTGAATCGGCAATCAGAGCGTCATGACAGAACTGTGTATCAACACCACTAGTCTATTTTTCCTGTTCATCAAAGTTCCTCATTAACGTGAGTATCTGCCCTCTCCAGGGCAACTGTGTAAGTAGTTTTTGGGTTTGGTGGCCTTTGTAAGCCAATTTTTATGTGGCCATTATAGGCCTTTTTGTGATGTCCATTAGACCCTTCTAGAACTCATTTGTACAAGATTTAAACTATACCATGATGCTTATTTTCTTTTTTGGTGTAGATTTATTTTTTAAAATATTTTTGAGTTCAACAAAACTTGTTCACACTTCTCACTTGGTCGTAAACTCCCTTGAAAATTGTCTTACTTGCTTGCATCTCTTGTTTTCCCTAGTAGACCAGCTCATTAGAGTTAGGGGATTTTCGTTGATTGATTCGTTCCACACGTTTTTATTCCAGACCCTGCGAACAGGGCAAGAGAGGTCTTGCTATTGAAGCCAAAGGCAGTGCCATCAGCTGTGAGGACAAAAAGTGGAGAAATGGGGTGGATAGTGACTCTTGGTAGGGGAGGGAGTTATTTTAATTTGGGTGGCTAAGGAAGGCCTCTCTGAGATGATATCAGCCTTGAATAATGTGAAGGAGCCAGCCCGCACCTGTGGATGCGATAGGGAACAGTAGGTAGTGGAAGCAGCAGAAACATGTTTGGTGGTTTGAAGAACAGAGCAATGAGTGATGGGGCCAGGGCCAGGTCGTGTAGGACTCTGTAGGTTCCAGCAAGTCCTCGACATCTTGGTCTAGAGGCAACGTGAAGACACTGGGAGATTTAGATGAGTGATTGACATAATGCAATCTATGTCCCCAGAGAGTGAAAGAGTTGGGGCCATGTCTGAATGAGAGATGATGGGGCCTTGAAAGGGTGACAATGGAGAAGTAATTGATGGTCAGGATGTGTCTGGGAGGCAGAGCTGTGGGGCTTTTTGATGCATTGGATAAAAGAGATGTGCAATATTTCTTTGTATTGCACAGTAATTGGTGATTAATTGTCCTAGTCTGTTCCTGATGCTGTAACAAAATACCTGAGACTAAGTAATTTATAAAAACAGACATTTATTCTTTTCATTTCTGGAGGCTGGGAACTCTACAATCAAAGTGCTGGCAGGTTATGTGTCTGGCAGGGACTGCCCTCTGCTTCCAGGGTGGTGCCTTGTTGCTGCGTCTTCTCATAACAGAAGGGGTGAACACTGCATCCTCGCATGGCGGAAGGCAGAAAGTTCAGAGCACCTAGTCGGTCCCCTCCAGCTATTTTATGAGGTACTAATCCCAGCCTGGCTGCAGAAAGCTCACATGGCAGAGAGAGACAGAGGAATGGAGTTCTGGTAGTGTCTCCTTATAAGGGCGCTAATCTCCTCCTGGGAGCCACCCCTCATGGCCTCATCTCAACCTAATTGCCTCCCACAGGCTGCACCTCCTAATACCTTCACATTGGGGTTGGGGGTTAGAGCGTCAGCATAAGAGTTCTGGGGAGCACACTGCAGTTCATAGCAAGTGCTTCATCACTGCAGCCCTAGGAAATAAGCACACTGGTCAAGCAGAAGGACAGCTGGGAAGTGGCCTTCACCTCCACCTGCAGCTGCATCTCATTGCAGAATCTAAGCTGTATCCAGGAACTGAGCCATCAGAGGGCCCGTGAAATTTAGATTTTAGTCTTAGAACTCCTGAAGTAGTGGCGGTGGGGTGGGGTGGGGGAAGACAGTGGGGAGTGATGAGTGAGTGCAAGAGGTACGCCTGAATGCTGAGAGCCCAGTAGACAAGAGTCATCCAGCAAAACCCCACAGAACCACGTGAGTACTAACTCAGCTAAGACGTGGGGAAGCTCCTGAAGGACATCATGTACCATGCACGCTGTTTCAGTTTATTGCAGGACATAGTTGGTCTGTTGCGTTGAGACGTTATCTAGGCACATGTTCAGGCATGTGCACTTTTAATATATTAAACATTTTGATTTAAAGTTATTTTTGAAAACATAGTTTTATGAGTGTAAACATAAACTCGAAAAATAAAGCGAAAACATTTTCCTAGTAAGTGAGCATATAAAGAATCAGTCATTCTTAAGAGGTGAAGATGCATGAGGGTTTTCTGGGTTCTATGTGAGATTTTAGTTTCTGAATAGGAACAACAGGCTAAAGTCATTATTATAACTTGGAAAAAAATGTCAGGAAGCCTGCAACCACTGCTGGTGAACCAGCTGTTTGGGCTGAAGTTAAAAAGTTACTTTAGGTTGCTCAGAGGTGGGGGAATTATGGCATTGCAGAGTCAGATCATAGGGGGCATTAAGCCAGGGAGAGGCATTTGGAAATGTGCCAGTATGAGGAACGTTTGAGGATCTCACTTGGCTGCTGTAGCCTTGACCGCTTCACCTGTGCAAAATGCTGAGCAGATCTGGAGCTGAGACTATGGGCGGTAGATACCTCTACCCTGAGGCTGGCTGTGCTCTGATTATAACAGCACCACAGAGGTTGCAATCAAGTGCAAGGACGTCCAGGTGGACTGCGATGGGCTCTTTCCATTTGGAGTCAGTGTTTCCCTGACTGTGAAGAAGCTCCTTGCCATGCGCGGCTCTTCAGACCACCTGGAAGTTAAGGAGCCTCACTCAAGCAGTTAGTCCTTCCTCCCCTGCCCTCAGCCAGACGCTCAGCAAGGAGGCCTGAATGTGGCGGCTCCTTCTCACCCACAACAGGGCAGGGAGGACACAGGGAAGAGAAATGACTTACTTTCTAGAGACATGGAGAAAAAAGGAGGGCTTCCTCCTGCTGCTGCGTGTCTGCTCCCCAAAGGCAAAACTTTTGGAGTTTGGAAGGTTTAAACGTGGGGGAGATGTCATCTTCAATATGTTTGTGTTAGTAGGGGTTCTCCAGAGAAATTGAACCAATGGGAGATAACACACACACACATGCACGCGCACACACACACACACAGAGGGAGTTAGCACATGTGATTATGGAGCTGAGAAGTCCCACTATCTGCTGTGTGCAAGGTGCAGACCCAGGAGAGTTGCTGGTGTGATTCAGTCTGGGTCCAAAGACCTGAGAACTGGGGGAGTGGATGGTGTAAGTCCTCGTCCACAGGCAGGAGAAGACCCAGGTTCCAGCTCAATAGGCAGGCGGGAGGAGCCAGGATTCTCCCTCCCTCTGCATTTTGTTTAGGCCCTCAGCAGATTAAATGATGCCCACTTGTGCTAGGAGGGAACTTTCTTTACTGAGTCCACGAATTCAAATGCTAACCTCTTCCAGAAACACCCTCTCAGACACACTCAGAAATGTTTACTACAGGCTCCCATGATCCAGCCAAGCTGGCACATGAAATTGAGCATCATGCTGTTTCAGGCATAAAGTGAAGTTATGGAACAAGAATAATTGTCCAGGGGTCAACACTGTGAGTTTATTTCATTCCCAGGATTAATGATTAAGACCACATGTGAACAGAGCTGCCCAACTCAGAACACATCTTCATGTTCCACTGTATTAGTCTGTTCTCACACTGCTAATAAAGACATACCCAAGACTGGATAATGTATAAAGGAAAGAGGGTTAATTGACTCACAGTTCCACATTGCTGGGGAGGCTTCACAATCATGGCAGAGGGCAAATGAGGAGCAAAGTGATGTCTTACATGGTGGCAGGCAAGAGAGCTTTTGCAGGGGAACTCCTTTTTATAAAACCATCAGATCTCATGAGACTTATTCACTACCATGAGAAAAGTAGGGAAGAAACCGCCCCATGATTCAATTATCTCCACCTGGCCCTGCCCTTGACATGTGGGGATTATTACAATTCAAGTTGAGATTTTGGTGGAGACACAGCAAAACTGTATCATTCTGCCTCTGGCCCCTCCCAAATCTCATGTCCTCATATTTCAAAACCAGTCATGCCTTCCCAACAGTCCCCCAAAATCTTATTTCAGCATTAACTCAAAAGTCCAAGTCCAAAGTCTCATCTGAGACAAGGCAAGTCCCTTCCACCTGTGAGTCTGTAAAATCAAAAGCAAGTTAGTTGCTTCCTAGATACAATGAAGGTACAGGCAATGGTTAAATACAGCTATTCCAAATGGGAGAAATTGGCCAAAATGAAGGGGCTACAGGCCCCATGCAAGTCTGAAATCCAGCAGTCAAATCTTAAAGATACAAAATGATCTCCTTTGACTCCATGTCTCATATCCAGGTCATGCTGATGCAAGAGGTAGGTTTCCATGGTATTGGGCATTTACACCCCTGTGGCTTTGCTTGGTACAGCCCCACTCCTGGATGCTTTCATGGGCTGGTGTTGTATCTGCAGCTTTACCAGGTGCAGGGTGCAAGCTGTCAGTGGATCTGACATTCTGGGATCTGTATCAGGGGAACCAGCCCCCAATATTTCAACGTAGGTTCTTTTCTATTTTCCCTAAGTGTCAGCCAGTCTGAGAAATGAAGAGAAAGAGTACAAAAGAGAGAAATTTTACAGCTGGGCCTCTAGGGGTGACATCACCTATTGGTAGGTTCTGTGATGCCCCCTGAGCCACAAAACCAGCAAGTTTTTATTAGGGATTTCAAAAGGGGAGGGGGGTATGAACAGGGAGTAAGTCACAAAGATCACATGCTTCAAAGGGCAATAAAAGATCACAAGGGCAGAAGGGCAGAGCAAGATCACAAGGCCAGGGTGAAATTAGAATTACTGATCAGGTTACATGTCCCGATGGGCATGTATTGTCTTGACAAACATCTTAATAGGAAACAGGGTTTGAAAGTAGACAACTGGTCTGACTAGAATTCGCCAGGCTGGAATTTCCCAATCCTAGTAAGCCTGAGGGAACTGCAGGAGACCAGGGCATATTTCATCCCTTATCTTCAACTGCATAAGACAGACACTCCCAGAGTGGCTGTCCATAGATCCACCCCTGGGAATGCATTCCTTTCCCAGGGTTATTCCTTGCTGGGAAAAGAATTCAGCGATATTTCTCCTATTTGCTTTCTGCAATAAGAAAAATATGACTCTGTTCTGCCCGGCCCCACAGGCAGTCAGACCTTATGGTTATCTCCCTTGTTCCCTGAAAATTGCTGTTATCCTGTTCCTTTTCAGGGTGCCCAGATTTCATATCGTTCAAACACACATGTTTTACAAACAATTTGTACAGATAATGCAATCATCACAGGGTCCTGAAGTTATATACATCCTCAGTTTATGAAGACAATGGGATTAAGAGATTAAAGTAAAGACAGGCATAGGAAATTATAAGAGTATTGATTGAGGAAGTGGTAAGTGTCCATGAAATCTTCACAATTTATGTTCTTCTGCCAAAGCTTCAGCCGGTCCCTCCATTTGGGGTCCCTGACTTCCCACAACAGATCTGGAGGATGGTGGCCTTCTTTTCACAGCTCCACTAGGTAGTGCCCTAGTGGGGACTCTGTATGTGGGTCTCTCACCTCACATTTTCCTTCTGCACTGCTCTAGCAGAGGTTCTCCATGAGGGCTCTGCCCCTGCAGCAAACTTTTGTCTGGACAACCAGCATTTCCATACATCTTCTGAAATCTAGGCAGAGGTTCCCAAACTTCAATTCTTGACTTCTATGCACCCAAAGGCTCAATACCACATGGAAGCTGCCAAGGCTTGGGGCTTGCACCCTCTGCAGCAATGGCCTGAGCTCTACCTTGGCCTATTTTAGCCACAGCTGGGATGTAGGGCACCAATTCCCTAGACTGCAGAAAGCAGCAAGGCCCTGGGCCAGGCCCACAAAACCATTTTTTCCTTCTGGGCCTCTGGGCCTGTGGTGGGAGGGGCTGCCCTGGAAATCCCTGACTTGCCCTGGAGACATTTTCCCCATTGTCTTGGTGATTAACATTTGGCTCCTTGCTACCTATGCAAATTTCTTTAGCCAGCTTGAATTTCTCCTCAGAAAGTGGTTTTTCTTTTCTATTGCCTCATCAGGCTACAAATTTTCCAAACTTTTGTGCTCTGCTTTTCCTTTAAACATAAGTTCCAGTTCCAAACCATATCTTTGTGAATACGTAAAATCGAATGCTTTTAACACACCCAAGTGACCTCTCGAATGCTTTGCTGCTTAGAAATTTCTTCCATCAGATGCCCTAAATTATCTCTCTCAAGTTCAAAGTTCCACAAATCTCTAGGGCTGGGGCAAAATGCCACCAGTCTCTTTGCTAAAATATAGAAAGAGTCACCTTTGCTCCAATTTTCAATAAGTTCCTCATTTCCATCTGAGACCACCTCAGCCTGGACTTTAATATCCATATCACTATCAGCATTTTGGTCAAAGCCATTCAACTGGTCTCCAGGGAGTTCCAAAGTTTCCCAAATCTTCCTGCCTTCTTCTGAGTCCTCCAAACTCTATCAACCTCTGCCTGCTATCCAAAGTTGCTTCCACATTTTCATGTATCTTTAGAGCAGCACCCCACTAACTGGTAGCAGTTTACTGTATTATTCTGTTCTCATGCTGCTAATAAAGACATACCTGAGACTGGGTAATTTATAAAGGAAAGAGGTTTAATTGACTCACAATTCCACATGGCAGGGAAGGCCTCACAGTCATGGCAGAAGGCAAATGAGGAGCAAAGTCATGTCTTACATGGCAGCAGGCAAGACAGCATTTGTGGGGGGAACTCCCCTTTATAAAACCATTAGATCTCAGGAGACTTATTCACTATCATGAGAATAGTACAGGGGAAACCACCCCCATGATGCAATTATCTCCACCTGGCCCCACCCTTGACATGTGGGGATTATTATAATTCAAGGTGAGATTTTGGTGAGGACACATCCGAACCATATCCACCAAGTTTCAAATGAAGGATTAACGTGGGTCCAGTGATGTCCCTCCAATTTGTAGAAGAGAAAACTGCAGGTGAAGAAGTTAAGTGTCTTATGGCATCTCATAACCAGTGAGGGTCAGTCAGGAACTTAAAGCCAGGGTTTCTGAGTCCGAATCCTGCATTCTCTCCACTACCTGCTGCTGCCTTTTCATTGAGCTTATGAAATGGAGAGCAGCTCCAAACAAATCTACAGCCACTGGCATTTCACGTGGGTTTTGTTCCTGGTGGTTTGTTTGGTGATATGTATCTCCTGTGTAGGCTTGACTGTGGGCAGGGAGTCAGGCCAGAGTAGCAGTTAAGTCCTCACTTCTGCTTGGTTAAGCGTGAGCTCCCAAAGGAGGTGGGACTGTAATTAATAGGCTTTACTGTGAAATAAGTGTTATAAACCAAGCTGCTGTCAGGAAAACTGAAAGCAGACATGGCAGAAAATTCAGCACCAGCTGTAAGTTAAGGGCTGTGCTTTGGTCAAGGATAGGCTGAGGTAAACATCCAGAGTGACTCAGCAAGTCTAGATTGCAGGCGTATAACTCCACTTGTTATCATAACCATGTAGACATAACGTAGAGAAGCTCACCACCACAGCCATAACATAGGGAACGGTTATCACTTGGCTCTAAGCCACTATTTTCTGTAAAAGGTATAGTTGCCTTGTTGACACTGTGCAGGTGCTCACACCAAGAGAAAGAGAGAGAGCCAAAGTTGTCCATCTTTGCAGATGGACAGGAGGGAGCCAGGACACAGCTTGGCTTGCTGGTGCCCAGAAAAAGAGTTAAGCTGATGACCCTGATGGCAAGGGAGAGCCAGCTGCTGAAAGGAGCCACAGCCGACTCAAGCAGCTGAGACAGGGCGGACAGTGTGAGAAAGCTGTTGATGAGAGCTGCTGCCAAATAAAATCATCTTTCACCTGCCTACGGCCAGCCCCCACCACCCGAGTTCTTTCTGCTCATCCCCCCACTCCCTTCGGACCTCAGCATGACATTTTGTGTAGCTGTGAACCTGACACCGACCCTGCTGTGCTGGACTATGTGGCTGGTGGAGGCGTCACGCTATCCGGTAGCCATCCATTGCTGGGTTTGTTTCTCCTTCCAGTTTCTGAACACAGGATTTGGAGTTAGAAACTCTGGCTTTAAATTGTGGACTGACCCTCACTGGTTATGAGATGGTGTAAGTCACTTAACTTCTTCACTTGCAGTTTCGTTTTCTATAAGTTGGAGGGTTATCATGGGATAACCCTCTAATTTACAGAATTTAACCCGCATGTTAATCCACCCTCACGTTAATTCTTCATCTGATGCTCAGGAACCTTGCCTCCCAGTACCTGTGCTCCAGTGTCTCCTCCACTCATGTGCCACAAGAGCCAGCCACCAAGTCCTGCTAGAAGCTGCATGTGGGCCAAGATCCACACAGAGCCCTAGAATCAGCGAGTTGACCTCTGCTCCTGGGTTCCACCTCAGTCCCCACCCTGTGTCCTCACAGTTCTTCTGAGAGCCGAGTCTTGGTGTCACTCACCAGACTGTGCCCCTGAGGACAGCACTTGGCATTGTGTTTGTGTTTTCAAATGTTTGAGAAGCGAATAAATCAAATCCAATTATAGGCTTTCCTGCCAGCCATCCAGTTGGAACATGCCTGGAACACTGAGGGGATGGTGTGAGAGAGTGATGGGTTAACTGTTTAACCCATTCAGGCTTCTGTAACAAAACACTATGCACTGGTTGGCTTGTAAAAAACAAAATTTATGGCTTCTAGTTCTGGAAGCTTAGAAGCCCAAGATCAAAGCACCAGCAGATCTGGTGTCTGGGGAGGGGCTGTTCTTCACAGACAGTGGCTTCTGGCTGTGTCCTCACATGGTGGAAGAGTGGGGCAGCTCTCTGGGGTCTCTTTTATAAGAGCACTAACCCGATTTGTGAGGGCTCCACCCTCATCACCTCCCAAAGGCCCCACCTCTCAATACCCTCATATTAGGGTATCAGGATTAGGATTTCAAATATGAGTTTGAGGGTTATAATTCCAAATATGAATTAGAATTAGGATTTGAAATATGAATTTGGGGGGATACGTTCATGAAGAGTTCTTAGAGGACAAAGGAAATGAAGGCAGTGGCATGGAGGGCACGAGGAACCAGCTGACCTGAGTGAGCTCTTTGAGTGAGGAATTAGGGAGGTGGTAGAGTGTGGGTGAGGGGCCAGGGATGGGATGGGCTGCTCTCCCAACCATTCAGACCTGGCATGATGCAGTGGGCAGTGTAGGTGGGAGTCACAGGGGGACATGACATGCTGGGGAGGAGGGTCTGGATCAGGAAGGCCGATGCCAGGTGGCAGAGCCAGGCCCACCAGGGAGGGAAGACACCTGAGCCTGTGGAGTTGGAACCCTGAGTCTGTGGAGTTGGAGCCCACAAGCCGAGAAACAGGATGGAGGGAAAATCTTGAAAATTTATAGATATTAGTAAATATAGTGAAACTGCCTTTTCCTAACATGAAGCGTGGTTGATGAATGTTTGTTTTGTTAATGGTGAAACCGTTCTACATTTTTCTCTTTTAGGATTCTTTCTGCATGGGCCCATTAGTCACTGTTTTATAAATCAACTAGACTCTCCTGGGAACGTAGATGTTCTTTTGCTGATTTATACGAAGGGGGGCCTTCCTGTGTTTGCAGGGATGATCTCTGTGCTGTTCAGGTTGACTTTAGAGAGTTCCCCCATTGCCAGGTTTGCAGGCTGAGGAAACAAGGTAAAGAAACAATTCTTTCTTTTTTATGGAAGCAGGTATTAGATTCATTAGTCAGGTTACAGGCTAAGCTAGTCTTCTCTCCCTTTTTCCTGTAGATCACCCCTGATTTTCTTGGTCAGTGACTGATTTTTATCAAGGCGAGGACAGAATGGATGCAGGGCTGTGGGTAGGCCACCTCTTCATGCTGGCATCGTCATCAAAAGGCAGCGTCCACATGACTCCTGGGGGCTCCAGGTCAGCCTCTGGGTACCCACTCTCTTAGTCATAATCTCCCTCTGCAAATTTTTATTTAAAAAGCAGCAGAGAGCTCTTCAAAGTCTTCTTCTCCAGCCATTCAGCTGCTCCTATTTCGTGCTGGCACTCAAATCGTAGCCACAGTTGTCCTGGGAATCGCGCGTTTCTCCTGCTCATGGCTCTTGGAGGCACGGCTTTGCTTTTAGCTCCAAGTACGGTCAGGTGAGGAAGCCAGGAAACTTGCCTCACATTTCAACCTGAACTCTGGCCTCGGCGGAAGGGAAGGGGACCTGGGAATGGAACCCTGTGAATCAGGCCTTCCTGGGTCCCTTTGTGCCTCCCTTGAATCCAGAGTCAGCATTTTTTTTTTTTTTTTTTTTTTTTGCAGAGCTCAAATCCAGCAGCAGTTCCCTGGAGCCAAAGGGAAAAGGCAACCCTGAACTCCCAACACCCACTCAATCCTAGGAGCCCACTCACTCTTCTTTCTCCCAAAAATACACCTCCAGACTTCTCTTCTCACCTACTTACTTCCCGAACTATTCAAACTGCTATGACTAGATTCTGGGGTGAGAAGTGGAGGCCGGGGGGCTTCCTAACTCTCTGGATGCTGCCCTCAGGCAGGTGTGATGTGTCCTGTCCAGCAAGGCACTGTCCTGCTCACTGTGCCTGCTGCAGCCAGCTCAGTGTCACCCTGTGATCTTGGCACTAGCATATGGTCTCCTGAGTTTTTGGCTATCCACTCACTTTGGTTTAGATGGGCTGTCTACTAAACAGGAGTGGGAATCTACTCCTGACTATACTTCCTTTGGGTAACATAACTCCCCCACCTCTTGGCCTCAGCCCTGGCACCAAAGGCTGCCAGGGGCCTACAGGGCTCTCCCATGGCCTACAGGGCTTCCTTAGGGTGGAAGATATTCAGATGCCATCTGTGCCCAGAGGGCTCAGAGGCTAAATTTCTGTCTTTCCCTATGCTCAGACAGCCTGTCATAACCTTAGCTTCCTCACTTGTGCTGGAGGCTTTCTGGAAACTTCCTTGAGCTGCAGGCATGAGTAGGTTCATAGTAGGGGCCAAAGACACCAGCTGGTGAAGACTGCGGATGCTTTCATCCAGTGACATTTGGATGACGAGTGCAGACATATAAAGCAGGAAAATCATGCTATTTGGAGGATGGAGAGCTGCATTCTAGTTGAGCTGTCACTCACCACAGCCCTGACTGTGGACATACTCCTTCACCTTGTGGGTGGCAGTTTATCCTTCTGTGAAATGGAAGGGATGTGTTCTTAGCAGTATTGCTATAAGGACTAAAAATACAACTGGCACAGAGTAGGCATCCTCAATAAATGCCATTTCTTTCTTCTGTCTGCATCCTCAGCCTTTTAGTGTGTGTGAAGAAAAAAATGAGTTAATTCACGTGAAAGAATTATTTAAGCTCCATGAAGTACTTTATATATCTTCCCAATTCCTCTTCTTATCACTAGGATCAGAAAACATGGACCATGTATAGTGGCCCATGCTATCTCTACTGACGAAGGAAACCCTTGCACAAACCAGGAAGCGTGGAGAAGACAGGAGGCAGAGGGATCCACCAGGAAGGGCGGAAATGCAGCTTCAACACCCTCCCCTCAGGTCAATTTGAAATTCTGGATTCGGCATCTACTGACCCAAGGGAGTGCACGTGGCATCCTGTGTGCAGCACCTTTGGACCCAGCTGTGGTAGAACCTGGCACAGCCAGTGGACCCTGTCACAGTGGCCTGGAGGAGCCCCAGAGGACAGCGACAGGAACCAGGACCCTGGCAGGGTTTATTTTCCAGTTTCTGGGTAAAGAGGAAAGAACTGAGACTAGGAATAGAACCTGGAAACCAGCTGCACATGCAGGTAGAGTCTGGCTGGGACCCCCACATGGATCGCGATACGTGGGCCACCCTCACAGCATGACAGAGCTCAAGCCACGTCCGGGCTCCCAGCCACTGCCTGAGCTGGGACCCACTGCCCTCTGCCCCCATGCTGCTTCCACAGGCATGTGCAGCCTTGGGTGTGGGCCAGGGCCGGGCAGGGGATGCTCTGACAGGACAGTTTGGATAGATGAAGGTGAAGGGCATAGAAGCCCTTACTGCATTCAAGATGCTAATTACACTTGCCCATTTAGTTTTTAGTCAAAATCAATTTTTTACTCTCATTTTCATTTTATGCATGTTGTCATAAGTGGGAAAAAAGACTGTCTTGTCAGAATGATTGAATCTTCCATAAAATGAAAGCCATTTCCTGAACACTGTCCATTCAAGAGAATAAAAAGGAAGGAGAGTGCCATGAGCTTCAGAAACTTGGCCTTTACAGTTATGGCAATTGGAACACTTCTACCAATCTGTATGTTTTCTTATTTCTGAAAATTGTGTAAGTAATATAAGACCAATAATGCTGGCAAATCTATTGCAGTCTGATAATTTGCATTGCAGTGTGACATTGGAAGACAGAGAATCCCTGCCTAAAATTTACATCATCACAACTATTCAACAAGCTAATTCTCAACACAAAGACAATTTAGAAAATGTAAAAAATTAATGTCTGTATTATTTTAAGCCCCACTATTTCTGCTTTGTAAAACATAAAGACATGCTATTTCCTGGGAAGTTATGTAAACAGATCAAATATTTAAGTATTTGATTACTATTAAATATCTGGGTGATATGGTTTCACTGTGTCCCTACCTAAATCTCAACTTGAATTGTATCTCCCAGAATTCCCACATGTGTTGGGAGGGACCCAGAGGGAGGTAGTAGAATCATGGGGGCCAGTCTTTCCCATGCTATTTGGGTGATAGTGAATAAGTCTCGCGAGATCGAATGGGTTTGTCAGGGGGTTCAGCTTTTGCTTCTTCCTCATTTTTACTTGCTGCCACCATGTAGGAAGTGCCTTTCACCTCCTGCCATGATTCTGAGGACTCCCCAGTCATGTGGAACTGTAAGTCCAATTAAACCTCTTTTTGTTCCCAGTTTTCAGTATGTCTTTATCAGAAGCATGAAAATGAACAAATACACTGGGCATACTTAGACACTTAGAATAAGAAAATGATGAATAATTTAGTTATGGAATGCGCATGTCAGCATTTACCTAATAAGGAACACATCAGATTTTCTTTTGACGAGTGCCAACTGATAAAAACAACCACATTAACACCTGTAGTTTTGGAAGCTGCCAGGTGATCGTTCAAATCTATTCTGGTAATGTGAAAGCATTTGGACATTTTCCTATCCTCTGCCCATGCTTAGTTTCAAGAGAGTAACTCAAAACTAGTACTTTCCTTTCAGCATTTGTAGCTTTAAGACGGTTTCTTACAATGGTTCTGTCTTACCTCTGTCCTCAACCCAAGTCTTCTTTACTCAAAGCTCCTCCAAATATGATCTCAAAACTATAGAAGGCAAACTCTGGAAAGAACCTTATATATCATCTGCACTAGTAATTTTGAAACCATATCATTAAGAAAATAATTTACACAATTTATACAAGAAGTAAAAATATTGATGTGGGGAGGAGAAGAGTTTCCCTGTTAAGTGCCCTGTTCACCATGAACACCCCCTAGCAGTGTTCCAGAACTAGGTCAACATAGAACACAACTTTAAAACCTCCGTCTTAGTCCTACTCCCTGAGGTGTAGAAGAAGGAAGTGAGTACTGTTTATACATTACAGAGAGTGTGTTTATCATAGATGCTCAGTGTGTTAGAGGCAGAGTTGGAGAACATAGGTTGTAGAGTTGTTAAGCACAGGATGACACCTTCATATTTTTGTGACCCAAGAATTTTGTGACATGGTTACCCCATGACACACACTTGATGACATGCAAGAGTGGGTGATTGGGGTCCTAGAGACACAGACACTCTCATAAAGAACCAACACAGACAGACTGAGTGCAAAAGCTTTGGAAGGATAGAGAGTATTGTTTTGGAGATGGGAGCTTGTAAATATTTTACAGGGGGCAATTCTAATCTCTATAGTTTAGCTGACCCAATGCCCATAGAGGGGGCTAAGAAATATGGTCTTGCCTTTGAGTTGTGTGAAAATGTCTTCCCAATGTAAGTTTTCCTGGATATAAGGCAAGAAAAGACATAGTGGCAAGCATGGGGACATTTTTGGACAGGCACCTTCTCACGAGTTCAGGTTCCTTTGCTCCCAGCCTGCTGACACTGGTGACCTGGGTTTTGAGGCTGGCTGAGTGGAAGCTGGAGGGCTCTAGGAAGGACTTGGCAAGAGCAGAGTTGTTGGGAGAAGCCGGGCCGCAAGCTAGAGTCACAGTTTCCTCCACTCACCCACAGGGAGGATTATTTTTTTCTGTGACAGGTTCTCCCTCTGTCCCCCAGGCTGGAGTGCAGTGGTGCAGTCATGACTCACTGCAGCCTCAACCTCCCTGGGCTTAGGTAATCCTCCCACCTCAGCCTCCCAAGTAGCTGGGATGACAGGCACATGCCACCATGCCTAGCTAATTGTTGTGTTTTTTTGTAGAGACGGGGTCTTGCCATGTTGCCCAGGCTGGTAGTATGGAGGATTCTTGAGAAATAATTTGTGAAGGTTTGAAACTCCGTCCCGCATTTCCCTTTACCTCTGCTACCTTCTCTCTTTCTTCCAAAAAATGAAAACGAGTAAAACCTAGGGTACCCATTTCGTTTTTCTGTTGAGTTTGGTTAAATGTGGGAGGCACCATCTATGAAGAGATTCTATGCTCACCAGCTCATCATCCGAAATGCTTGGGAGGCCCTAAAAACATACAGATTCCTGGGCCAGACATCTAGACATTTGTACTGGGCTGGGGTCTGGGAATCTGATTTTTAAAAAGCTTCCCGGAGTGTTCTAAAAACTAGGCAGGTTTGTGAGCCACTTGTTTAGTAGAGGAGCTCACTCTACTGAGGATACTTATTCTCACTATTCCCACACCCCACCCTCTATAGTGGCCTATCACCACACCTGGGGTTGGAATCCTATTGCCCGCCCAGGTGCTCCAAGGTGTCCCTGGGGTATCAAGGGGCTGCTGGCTGCAGCAGAGAGCCCACTCCCAGTGACCACACTTCCTTAGGACATTGCTCCCAAACTCTGCCTCCTGCAGATAATTCTCTCCCCTCTTCTGGGACATAAATTTGCTTAGGCCCTTTGCTTTGTTAGCAGTAGACTGGGACATGCAGTGCTTGCTTCAGACATGGTGGAGCCCCACCATGGCCTCTACCAGGCTGCCTGTCTTCCTGGAAACATTAGTTCCCTCCATTACTGCCCATTATGGGAAGCAGACTGTTAACTTGACTGTTAACAAGAGCATTACCCAACACAATATTCAAATTTCCTTCAGATAAAATCTGGGTCAAATATTTGCTTTTCCACATATATCTCATTTATTCAGTCCATTATAACCATTCATTTGGAATCATACATATGGAGACTAGAAAAGAGCTTGGGTATCATGACATCTAATTTCTGTATCTTATACAGAAACTAAACCCAGAGAGAGGAAATAATTCGACCAGAGAGATCTGTTAGTTACAGCAGAGCCTATGAGCAGCACCTGACCCACCCCCTTGCTCCCTGGCTACAGACTTGGGCATAATAAAACGTTGTAGATTTAATATGGCCACCTGTGCAAAGAGGCCTCTCCTCTACACCTGTAAAATCTAGACACAAAGGTGATTGAAATGGTTGGTGCTTCTGATATGATTTAGCTGTGTCCCCACCCAAATCTCACCTTGAATTTTAACTCCCACAATTCCCACCTGTTATGGGAGGAACCCAGTGGGAAGTGATTGAATTATGGGGGCGGGTCTTTTCTCTGCTGTTCTCATTATAGTGAATGAGTCTCACGAGATCTGATGGTTTTAAAAAGGGGAGTTTCCCCACATAAGCTCTCTTCTCTTGTCTGTTGCCATGTGAGATGTGCCTTTTGTCTTCCATTATGATTGTGAGGCTTCCCCAGCCACGTAGAATTGTAAGTCCAATTAAACCTTTCTTTGTAAATTGCCCAGTCTTGGGGATGTCTTTATCAGCAGCATGAAAACGGCCTAATACAGCCTCCAATCCATGTTCTCAGTTCTGAAAGCAGGTGTCCTGTTGTATGATGTACCCGCCTGTAACAGCTTCAGAACCTGAGGTTCTATTTTTGGCAAGCCACTTTTATCCCATTCACTGTTTTTCTGCTCTAGAGAATCTTTTCACAAGAAATTCACTTTGTTTCATTTGATTTGAAGGAGACATGGGGTGCTCCTCATTTTCCAGGGCTTCAAGGACATGAGCTGGCTGCTACTTTGAGCCAGGAATTGAGAGAGGAAACTCTTTGGCATTCCTGACCTTTATTTTGCATTTTGAGGGGGTTCATGTGGCTCCCGACTTTGGGTTCACCCCTAGCTAGTCTCAAATGGGAGTAAAAACTAAGTCCCCTGGCCCTGTGCTAGAGGCCACCCTGAATCTCACAGAGGTGGGGAAAGGGTGTGAGGAAGCCAGGTGTGCAGAGGACATCAGTTCATTCAATCTGCACAACAGCCTCCAATATCTCCCTCTTTTGTAGATAAAGCAGCTAAGGTTCAGTGAGTGTAAGTGACGCACAACAGAGCCCCTGCTTCAGAATCAGTCAGCCGGGGGATTGGATCTCACTGAGCACTGAGCAGCACACTTTAAAAAAAAAAATTAATAGATTACAAAAATTAACAAAAATTGTATATATTTCTTGTGCACAATGTGTTTTGAAATATGCATACATTGAGGAATGACTAAATTAAGCTAATTAGCATGTGCACTATTTCACATACTTAAAATTTTTTTTCGTGGTGAGAACACTTAAAGTGTCTCTTAGCCATTTTCAAAAACACATAATTAGGCCGGGTGTGGTGGCTCACACCTGTAATCCCAGTACTTTGGGAGGCTGAGGTGGGCGGATCACCTGAGGTCAGGAGTTCGAGACCAGCCTGGCCATATGGTGAAACCCTGTCTCTGCTAAAAATACAAAAATTAGCCAGGTGTGATGGGATTTGCCTATAATCCCAGCTACCCAGGAGGCTGAGACAGGAGAATCATTTGAACCTGGGAGGTGGAGGTTGCAGTGAGCCAAAGTGGCACCACTGCACTCCAGCCTGGGCAACAGAGTGAGACTCCATCTCAAAATAATAATAACAATAATAATAATAATAATAATAATAAAAGACATAATTAGTTACAGTCACCATGTTGTAGAGTAGATCTCTTGTTACTTAATTTGCATCTAATACTTGGTTTCATTACCAATTAAGTGGTGGTGTTCCGAGAATTGGATGAGACAATATATGGGACTCACCCAGTACAGTGTCTGGCATACAATAAGAATTCAATAAATAATAACTACACTATTACTATTATAATAGTCATTGATTAAGGGTTTACCCCTACTACGTGACATCTATTTGATTTCAAATGAGAACATGGACTAACATTTATGGAGCCTTTCCTATGTATCTGGTACCATGGCAATTATTAGACGAGTGATTTCATTCAATCTTTAAACGTCTTATGAAGCAGGTGCTATCCTCACCTCCATTTTGCAGGTGAGAAAACTGAGCTTTGAAGGGCAAGGACCTTGACTCAGGTGACCCTGCTGGTTAGTCAGAGCCCAGACCCAGAGCCTGACCATCAGGAGCCCTGGTGAGCAGCCTGCACCCCCTACCCAGGCCATGATTAAGGTCTGCCCGGGTGTCTCCAGCTCTCTGCTGTTCTCTACAGACTTGCTTGTTCAAAGCTCACTTGTCTCCACACAGAAGCGTGAATACTAAGCTCACTCTGGGAGCTCATGATTGTCAGATTCTCTGCAGCCTTCTGCGATGCAAGAATGCAGATAGTGAAAATTTATATATATTTTTAATCTATTAAAACCAGTATTTAGCACTAATGCATATGCTAAAATCATCCCTCAAAATTACATATTTATTTTCTAATTGTAGCTCATTCTTAATGTCCTATTGTGTATTAAAAGGTGAGATAGTATTTCAGTTTTTGACATGTTTTATACTGAGAAGGCTTTAAAAATCCTTATTACTCCAATCAACTGTGTGAAGTTGATTTAGTGAGCCCACATTTGGGTGGGAAATGTAAATGGCCTAGGATACATGCAAGCACAGGAGGTGAGAGTTTGTGGAGGAATTGTTCTGTGTGGGAGAGAGATGGTGAGAAACTTTGTGAGATATTTATTAACAAATCCTTTGGAAGTCCAGGTAGTAGCAGATCCCCATCCCTATTCTCCAGAGACTGGGGAGGAGGACTGCCCCATTTTGCAGGAGCTCTGCTTGTTCAAAGGTTCTTCCTTATGCTGAGTTGAAAGGCGCCTTTTGAGCCAATATGGAAAATATTGAACCCTCTTCTTTTCTGGCAGGTTGTAGTTTTTTGATGACAGGTTTTTCTTTCAGTCTTTTCTTTCGGGCTAAATAGTTTTGGTTTGCTTAGCTGTTCCTCAGAAGGCACCCTGGTTTCCTTGTTTGTCATTTTCCCATTCTGGGTGGCTCCCAGAACTGAATGCAATATTTTAGCGGCATAGGTGAGACAGTATCATCTCCTTAACTTGCACCTCACTTGTTTTAATGTAACCCCAAAATTTTAAAGAAGAATATGCTTTTTCATTATTTAAAATTAAAGGAGAAAAGATAATCACATCCCTGTACCTCTTTCTCAGAATTAATTAATATTATTTTTTGCTTATATTTCCTTCATATTTTCTCTAAAAAATAAACACTATGGGTATAATTGAAATCACCAGTATTCTGTTCAGTCCTCTGTCAGTCAGCTTTCCCTAGGTCGCTCAGCACTAGCAAAATTCCTAACATCTCAGGAGTTTACAACAACACAGCTTTATTTCTCATTCATGTTAAATAAAAATATTCACCAATATTTTCTTCTAATATTTTAAGCATTTTTTCATATATGGTTTATTCAGCCATTAGGAGATTATTTCACTGTATAATGTGAGGTTGGTACTTAATTTTATCATTGTTTTTACCTGTGAGTAGTGACTACGTGAATACTGTTTCCCCACTGATTTGTAGTACCTTTTCCATCATATTCCAAGACCGCACGAGTGAGTCTAAGACCTTTTGTACTAAAGATCTGTGTGTCTATCCCAATGCTAATGCCGCCCTATCAGTTGATATCGCTTTATAATGAATCTTAGCAACTGGAGGGCAAGCCTCTTGTCCTCGTTGTTCTTATTCAGATTTTTCAGAACTATTCTTGAACATTTGATGTTTGTTCTCACCTTTAAAATCGATTTGCCAAGTTCCATAAAAAAACGCTATTAGAACAACCTTGTTCATTTCATTTTTTTTCAAATCTTATATATCTCATTGTGGTTTTGATTTGCATTTCTCTGGTTGGTGATGATGAGCATTTTTTTCATTTGTTTGTTGGCAGCTTGTGGGTCTTGTTTTGAGAAGTGTCTGTTCATGTCCTTTGTCTACATTTTAATGGGGTTATTTGTTTTTCGCTTGTTGATTTGTTTACTTTTTTAATAGATTCTATATATTAGATTTTTGTTGGTGCATAGTTTGTGAATATTTTCTCCTATTTCATAGATTGTCTGTTTATTTTATTGGCGGTTTCTGTTGCTGTGCAGAAGTCCTTTGGTTTAAATAGGTCCCACTTGTCAATTTTTGTTTTTATTGCAATTTCTTTTGGGGACTTGGTCATAAATTCTTTGCCGAGGCTGATGTCAAGAAGGACATTTCCTAAGATTTCTTCTCAGATTTTTATAGTTTGAGGTCTTAAATTTAAATCTTTAATCCATTTCATGTATATGGTAAAAGATACAGGTCTAGTTTCATTCTTCTGCATATGGCTAACCAGTTATCTCAACACCGTTTATTGAATAGGAAGTCCTTTCCCCATTGCTTATTTTTCTTGACCTTGTGGAAGATACCAGATTGTTGTAGGCATGTGGCTTTATTTCTGAGTTTTCTATTCTGTTCCATTGGTCTATGTGTTTGTTTTTGTACCAGTACCACGATGTTTTGTAGACTGATAGTATAATTTGAAGTCAGGTAGTGCAGTATCTCCAGCTTTGTTCTTTTTGCTTAGGATTGCTTTGTCTATTTGGGCTCTTTTTTGGGTTCCGTATGAATTTTAAAAGTTTTTCTTGAATTCTGTGAAGAATGATGTTGGCAGTTTAATAGGAATAGCACTGAATCTGTGAATTGCTTTGGACAGTATGGTGATTTTAATGATATTGATTTTTCCAATCCGTGAGCATAGGATGTTTTTTTCATTTATTTGTGTCGTCTCTGATTTCTTTCAGCAGTGTTTTGTAGTTCTCCTTGTAGAAATCTTTCATGTCTTTGGTTAGCTGTATTCCTACATATTTCATTTTTCTTTGTGGCTATTGTAAATGGGATTGTGTTGTTGATTTGACTCTCAATCTGGATGTTATTGATGTGTAAAAACGCTACTTCTTTTTTGTACATTTATTTTGTATCCTGAAACCTTGCTAAAATCGTGTATCCATTTTAGTAGCCTTTTGGTGGAGTCATTAGAATTTTGTAACACCAGTTAGAATGGCTATAAGTAAAAAGACAGAAAACAACAGATGCTGGTGAGGCTGCAGAGAAAGAGGAACGCTTATACACTGTTGGTGGGAATGTAAATTAGTTTAGCCTCTGTGGAAAGCAGTTTAGAGATTTCCAAAGAACTTAAAATGAAACTACCATTTGACTCAGCAATTCCATTGCTGGGTATATACCCAAAGTAATGTACATCATTTTATCAAAAAGACATATGTGCTTGTATGCTCAACACTGCACAATTCACAATAGCAAAGACATGGAATCAACCTATGTGTCCATCAGTGGTGGATTATATAAAGAATATGTGGTACATATACACCATGGAATGCTACTCATCCATAAAAAAAGAATTAAATCGTGTTCTTTGCAGCAACATGGGTGAAGCTCAAGGCCATAATCCAAAGTAAATTAATATAGGGACAGAAAACTAGATACCACATGTTCTCAAAGTGGGAGCTAAACATTAAGCACACGTTGACATAAACATGGAAACAATAGACTCTTAGGACTACTAGAGGTGGGAGGGAGGGAGTGGAGTGTGGGTTGAAAAACTACCTACTGGGTACTATGCTGACTACCTGGGTCCAATATACCCATGTAACAATCCTATACATGTGCCCCCGTAACTAAAATAAAAGCTGAAATCAAACCAAAACAAACAAAATATCTCATATATCCTTCTTATATTTTAGGTTTGCTTTATTAATTTTGAATAGAGATACATTAAATTTTCTCATGATGCTTATAGATTTATTCTCTGTAATACTTTTTTTTGTATTGTATACTTTGAAGCTGTATTCTTGGATACATAACTGCTCTATCTTCGTGTTCTATTGTTTTATCATTTGCTTTTTTCATCACTCTTCATAATTTTTACCTAAAATTTAGCTTTTTGATTATTTACTACATTTTCTTTATTTTGGTATATTATCTGCCTGGTTAATCTTTATCCATTCCCTTCATTTTCTCCCTTTCTTTATACATTTATTGTCCATGTGTCACTTGTAAGCATGTTAGTTCTGGATCATAAAATAAGTCTCAGCTGATAATAGCTTTTTAAAAAAATTATAAATTTAATTTATTTTATTAAATGATTAATGACATAGAATTACTTCTCTTATTTTTATATAAATGCATTTTCACTGAACTACTGTGTTTTTTGCTCTTTTGCTTAGTTTTTTATTTCCATAGGTTGTAAATATTTTTGTAAAATCTATAAGCTATATTTATAGCTTTTTATGCTTACATTGCACCTTAACATAATACTAATTATGTTAAAATCTTCTAACTTTTTCATTACCTTTTATAGTCTTTATGAATCAGATAAAAGATGTAGACTTATAAATATACACATATATATGTACATATATACATACATATATACATATATATAAAAATATATATCTACCAAATATATTTCCCCATTCTATCATTGTTGCTATTGTTATTTAAAATTAAAATTCTTCTCTATTTTAAACACACATTTTAGGATTATTTCCTCTACTCATTAAGTGGATACACTAATAGAGTCTACCAAGTCATGTGCTCACTGTGGTTTCTTACATTCCATGGGTTCCTTCTGTGTCTTTAGAACACTCTTTAGTAAAGAGTGTGTAAGTTGCAACTCATCGTGGCTCTTGCATATTTGAAAATGTCTTTTTGTGGTGCCCCACTTTAAAAATAGTTTAGCTGGGCATACAATTTTAGGGTGAAAATTATATTCCTGTTGAAGTCTTCAGTCAACATCTTTTGCTTTCTATTTTTTACTCTGATGACAATTCTGCTGATATCTAATTGCTGTTTGGAAAGCAAACTGTTTTCTCTCTGGTTGGTTTCATGCATTTCTCATCTATAGTTTTCTGATGTTTCATATGGATATATTTTATATAAGCTTATTTAATAAGCTTAATGTCTGGTGGGTGCTTTCAATCTGAAGATTCTTCAATTCTGAAAAAACTCATTTGCTTTTTGTCTTTTAAAATATTGCTTCTTTCAAATTCTGTCATTTCTTCTCCTGGAACTTCTTATTCTATTCTAGATGAATTTTTGGAGCTTCAACTCTTACTCATATCTCTTCATTGTGCTATCATATTTTAACCCATATTTAGATGATTTGCTCAGCAATATCTATTACTTTACTTATTATTTCTTTGACATATCCAGTTTAGAGTTTACCTTATTATCAGGAATTTTTATTTCAATGAATACATTTTTTAATTCCAAAATTTCCAATCAGTTCTTTTTCACATCTACGTTTTTTTATATCTCATTTGTTTCTTACTTATTTTATTTTTATGGCTGTTATAGCATTCTTTACTCATTTGAGGATTTCAAACATTTATTTTATATTCACTTTTATTTTGCTCTATTATTTGCATTTGCTTGGAATGAATTTGCCTTTTCATTGTTGATATTTTTGGTTGTTTTTCTTAGTATTCTTTTGCTTTTCTGTTTTGAAATTTTAGTTTTCCAGTTCTTTTTTCTCTTAATCTGTGCTTAGCCCTACCCCTCCACGGAGATAACGGGGTTCCTTCTAACCAGACCCCAGGGGTGCAGAAGCACTCAGAGTGCTGGCTCCAGGGGCATCTTTAGGGCTGTCGCTGGGTCAATGGGTTCCTTGGCTTAGGAGCTCATTGCTTAGCTAGATCTTTTTTCTTTCACTTCTAAGGTATGAATTTTCATATAAATTATAGCCAAGACCTGAATTTGGAGCCTTTTCTCTTTTCCTTTCAGAGTGGAAAAGAGATTTTAGAGTGGATTTTATTTTTGTAAAATCTATACACTATATTTACATTATATTATAAGGATACTGTATTATCCTTATATTATAAGGATATAGCATATAGATATACAAGATATATCCACTACAGGAACCAGGACCAAATATCCACCTTGTTCTAGTTCTTTACCTTATGCTGGGTGTTATTGGTACCTGTTTGTGCCTTTTCATGTACCTGGACTAAGAGCCCACAGGTTAATGGCTTTTATCCTTTTTTTGCTCTATGGTTTTTTCTTTCCTTTCTAAACTATGGGCATGTTTCTCTTGCTATTGAGTGTGGATAAGTCTTTCCCATAATTTGAGATACTTTGCCTTGAAGGAGTCATTTTAAAGATTGAATCAAGTGCCATGTTGAAAACAAGCATAATTTTATTTTTACATATTTTTTAGAAGTCTTGTCATGTTGATGGCCCTTAAGTTTACAGTCAAGAGAAATCCCTAGATCCTTCACAAATTGTATGCTGTCAACATGAAATTTCTTTGAATCCTGAAAGTTGTTCAATTATTTTAGTACTAAATGTGCTGTATTGCATTTGTCCTCATTCCTGTATAATGCTGTGATTGATGATTCAGTGATTCATTAGCAGACCTTCTGAACTCTGAGAACCACAGGCTCCAGGTCTTACAGGGTTTACTAAGAACTTTGACAAGGGCAGGGCCTGAGATAGAGCCATCCTGTAGGTCTCCTAGAGCAGGGGTCACCGGCTCCTGGGCCATGGACCAGTACTGGTCTGCGGCCTGTTAGGAACTGGGCTGCACAGCAGAAGATGAGCAGTGGGCAAGCAAGCAAAGATTCATCTGTATTTATAGCTGCTCCCCATCATTCTCATTACCACCTGAGCTCCACTGCCTGTCAGATCAGTGGCAGCATTTGATTCTCATAGGAGCATGAACCCTATTGTGAACTGTGTATATGAGGGATCTAGGTTGTGTGCTCCTTATGAAAATCTAATGCCTGATGATCTGTCACTGTCTCCCATCACCCCCACCATCTAGTTGCAGGAAAACAAGCTCAGGGTTCCCACTGATTCTATATCGTGTGAATTGTATACTTATTTCATTACATATTACAATGTAATAATAATAGAATTAAAGTGCACAATAAATGTAATGTGCTTCAATCATCCTGAAATTATCCTCCACAACCCAGTCCATGGAAAAATTGTCTTCCATGAAATCCATCCCCAGTGCCAAAAAGGCTGGGTCTTCTGCCTTGGAGATTGCTTTCCAGTTCCACATCCATCAGCTCTTCAGCACTACTTGAATATGTTTCTTCCTCTAACCATGAAATCATCCAACAGTGGAAATGTGTTAAACAAGTATGGATTTTGGAGGCAGACAGCATATTTGTTACAATGTAGGTTTCAAACTTGATGGTGCTGCTTACTGGATATTGGACCTTAAACAAGCTGTGTGATCTTCCTGAGCCTCATGTTTTCTCATGTAGCAAATGTAACTTATAAAACAGATACTTGTGAGGACTAAATGAGAAATAGGTAAAGCATCGGGCCCACTGTCCTGCCTAAAAAAGCCATCCTCCCTTCCTGTTGTCTACATTTACTCAACGCCTCCCCCACCAAATTCTTCATCTTGTCTCTGCATCTGGACTTGCACAAAATCAAGGCTTCCTGTGGCCACAGTGTGATCTCATTCCATGAGTCTCTGATTTCTAGTGACAGGTCAGGCCCTGCCTAGACCCTCCATCCACACAAAGGGGACAGCATTAGCAAAAGGAGTCATGGTGTGGGGGTAGTGGGAGTGCGGCGGAGTGCTTGGGAAGGGAGCTGCCGTGCTAAGAAGTGAAAGCCATTCTGTAGGTCAGGGGAGCGCTTCATTCTCAAAAAGGAAGAGTTGAAGTGTAATTAAATTGGTGCTAATTTGGGGTTTGACTGGGGGAGAAATGAGAAGAGCACCTCCCCTCTTGGTACCAGCATTCAGCTCTCCTGTGAGCAGCATGGCCAGCAGGGATGCAGAGGAGGGTTGGGAAGTAACTCAGGAGATGTCTTGAGGTGGAACCCACTGGACTCAGAGATCAGGTGAGTGGATGAGTGTACGGGAGGTGAACAACAGAGGAGGCAATAATTAATCTGAGTTTCTAGCTTGGGAAACTTTGTGATGGGTAAGACAATATTTCTACAAGTGTGGTCCCTGGCCTAGCAGACACAGGTCACCTGGGAACCTGTTAAAATTGCACATTCTTTGGTTTACTTCAGGTCTACCTAATCAGAAACTCTTGGGTGAGACTCAGAAATCTGGTATACGGAGCCCTTCAGGTGATTCTCATTCATGCTGAAGTCTGAGCACCATTGAGGGAGGTAATATGGGTGAAAAATCAAGTCTGGATGAAAAATGTGCTTGGTTTTGTATATTTTGGGGCTTGAGAAGGCTGTGAAGCATCCAGGAGACCATGCCTAGCATGTGGTAATTGTGGGGCTAACCGGTGATTAAAGGAACTATTACATTTTTAGATATAAATTTGCTAGATCCAAGTATATAAATTTTGAGGATTGGTTCATTTTTCCAGGAGTTCTAATAATTGTATTTTCCCAACTCAAATAATGTAGGAAAATTAAATAAACACTTTTGATACATTGCAGAGTTTCTTACCTTGTACTTCAGTTAGAAAAGATATTAAATGAAGAGAAAATAAAGCTTTTATTCCCTAAGCATAATTAAAGTGGTTGATTCAAATAATATTTGAATTTCCATTCTGGAATCAAATGCTAAACTGAACTTTAAAACTACCTCTTGAGCAAAGAGAGGATATTTCTTCCTGACATTTCAGAAAGATATTTACACCCTGATGCCATTACACGTTGTAATTATGTAATTGCACATTCTAATTACATGATCACATATGTTATGCTAATTATATAATTAGACTTAATTATAACAATTGTGCCAATACATAGTATCAGAATCAAAACGAATGAATTAGAAAAACTAGGGTGTAAATGAGAATGACAAATTTTGTAAGAAAATCTTCAAAAAATTTAAAGCAGCAGATGATGGTCATTTCAAACGATTTAACTGATATGGACATAAAGTACTGCCTTTGCTCACTGGCTATAACAAACCCTGAAATTTTGCTAAAATTGAGAAAAGATCACGTAAATTGAAAAATGTCAAAGAAGGAGAATGTAAAGGGGAAAAAGAAGGAGAAAGAAGTAATGATGAGTGTGAAAAGGATTTAAACCAAGCAGAAAGAGTTCCTCTCCGCTCCTCATTTGTATTCTCCCTTATGCTTGGACAGTCATCAAGATTTTTTATCATATCTGAATTCCTGAGCTTTTGTCACTTAACTGCCAACTTGAAGATTCTGTGAGTGGAACAATTCACTGTAATTATAATTATCTTGAACTTTTTCAGGACAGCAAATCTTTAGATAGTATCTCAAAACGTTGGAATGTTCATTTTCAAGTTTCAGCTCATCTTGATCCTGGGAAAATAAGAGTTTGCTAATAGTTATTCCTTTAATGTGGTGATTTGATCGCCTTTACTTATTTTTTAAGCCAAGTGTCTTAACTAAGAAAAAAGTATATAGGCTCCCCCCCACCCCCCCACAGTGGACTGCAAGTGCCCTGTTAGCAAACAACTGGTAAAGGAGGGCAGATCTTCCTTTAGGGGTTTTTCCCACAGCTAGCTACACAGCACAGAGATGGAAAAGTCATTTTAAAAAAATTGTAATTTTAATTGCATGTTCTCCTACAGATTCACCAAGATGGCCGCTTTAATTTCCCAAGGGAGCCCATTTCCACCCTTCATAGAATATGGAGACTGTCTCCTGGCTGACAGAGAGCGTAGATTTATTCTCTTTCCTTTGGCTGTGCAGAAGTAACCTTGCACTAGCAGTTACTGCCTGGAAAATGAACAGACCAAATGCCTCATATGTTTTATCCTCTCCTCATTAGGTTACCCAGAATATCTCACACCTTCTATCTTACCCCTCGTTTGTCCTAAGTAGATGACACATTCCTGTAGCTCTCAGGGTGGAAATGGAACCGGCATTCTCTGCGGGCAGATCATTATGCTGCAGCAGCACTTCGCTTTCTGCCTTGCTTTGAGTGTTACAAGCACGTGAGTGTCAGTTCAGCCTTTATTACTTCCAGAGGTGGCTGAAGTCCATGCCTACAACCTCATTTTCCAGTGTACAACACGGATAGAGCAGAAGTGCACACCCCTGAGCATCCCCTCCCCCAAGCGAGGTGCACCACAGGGTCATACGTGGGCTTGTGATAAATGGTGTCCTGACTGGAAATAGAAGAGTCCAGCTGCATTTCAATTTGCTACCTGCCAAACGTGGACAATGCTGCTCTCTGTGCATTTGGCAATTTTGTGTCTGGGTGCTATCATCATTTACCATGTTGACTATCAGGATATACCAATTCTGGAATTGTCACAGGCCTCAGGGATTTCCTGGACTCAAAGACTTTATACCTACATGGTGTCATATTCATTTTCTTGCTGTAATTCAGAATGATTAAACCCACCTTGTAAAAATAATGCTGAAATAGGATGTTGTGAAACATCGGTGAACTGGAAGCCAGCTTTCAATTGCTTGGAATTTTTACTGTATGTGAATTATTAGAGGAGTAGAAACTTTAGAGAATATATAGCATAAATGCTATGTTTTGGAGATGCACCTTAGTGTGGATTAAAGTGATCATCTGAGGTCACACAGTCAGTAGGTAGGAGGGCCAGAATTTGTGTCTTCTGAATTCTAACTCTGGGCTGTCTCCATCATAACCCAGCCTCTCTCCTTTGACTCATGTTCATTCATTCATTCATGTACAAACCCATTTGTGAAATATCTTTTATTACGCTGAATGCTGAAGGAAAAACAAAGATGAGTAAAATGTGCTCATTTCTTTCTGGAGCATGTGGATTAATGAGACAGATGTAGCCACATTCAAATGTCCTAACGTTAAGGCAGAGTCGGATAAAAGCCAAGGCAAGGTTAACAAAATGTGGAATGAGTCTGTGAGGGTGAAGGACAAGATCCTGGAAGACTTTGTGAGGGGCAGTTCTTTGAGTTTAGCCACATGAGAGGGATAGAATTTCAATGTCAGCTGTAGGAGGCGTTCCAGGGAGCGTGAGCAAAGTCGTAGCAGTAGCGTGAAGACTGTGCTCCAATATCAGCAAGTCCTACATTTCACCTGGACCTAGAGGAGTTGACAGAGGTAAGTTTTTGCCAAATGATGAAAGTCTTTCTTTTGGGCTGATCAGTTTTAATTTAGTCTGTAGGTAAAGGGGAGACATTGGAGATCGTTGATCAAGAGGGAAAAAGTCTTAAGGTATGATTTGTAAAGATCTGTCTGTCTATGGAGAATGGATTGGAATGGGTAGATGGGAGTCAGGAAGCCCCCTTCACATTTCACCTGGCCGGTCCTACTTTCTCATGGTTCACGATCCCGCACACGGCTGACACCTCCTCCATTCACAAGGACCACTTCTGTCTGTCTTTCCCTTCTTTCCGTCTGTCTCACTTTCCCTGCTCCCTCCCTTCTCCCCTTCCCTCTCCATCAGCTGTTTCTTCAGCAATTACCTATGGAATCTAACTGCAACTAAGTGCCGTGCCCTGTACCAGGCACAGACGAGAAGGACAGTGGTGGAACACACCCATGGGCCTGGAGGAGCATGCTCTGCAGAGGGACGGAGCAACAGCTGATGGACATTAACAGCACTTGTTGAGGAGAGCATGGAGGATGGGCCCCAAATTCTGATCCACCCGAGAAGGGATTGGGAAGGTGCTTGGAAGACTGGGCTGTCTTTCGGAGTCTTGAAGGTGAGCAGTATTTAGGACAGTGAATGGGGTGTGGAGGAAGGCCCTCCAGACAAATGCAACCTGGTGTGCAGGGAACTAATCCAGTGAGGAGCCCTTTCAGGCAGGCAGGCGGTTGGGTGGACATCTCCATCCCTGGAACAATGCCTCTTCAACATCCACACATCCCTGGCATGGTTCCAGAACATGACCTCCTTCCCTGGCAGTCTCTGCATTTCCCTAAAAGTCCCATCCAGACCAACGTTTTCCAAATTGTGTCACCCTTATGAGCAGATTCCCCTTATCCTGCTCATTTATTTTTCTTCTAGTATTTCCCCATCTAAAATATTGTGACAGTTAACTTTATTTTAAAAAGTGTCTACATCCCATCCCCACCCCCACTCCCATCCACTCCTCACCTCCCTTTCCCCCACCAGCAGAACGGAAGGGCTTTTTGTTCTGTTCCTTGTTGGTTCCTGGCACCCAGAAGCTCTGATGTGCCAGTTGGCTGGGTACACCTTTGTAGAGTAGATTAGCAGGCCTCCTGCGCTCCTCTCTCCAAATCAATTTTGTTAGCTGGTTCTGCCACCTCTCCCCACGAGCAACTCCCACCTCCATTCAGCCTCTTCTCCTGCCCGAGGCTGAGGTCTTCCCTCACCCACCCTCATCTCCATCAAGACTTTACTCCATCAGTAAACCTTTCTCTTCTGCATCTCCAACTTCTCACTTTCCATCAGGTACTTCCCTTCAACATGCCCACATCTGTTCATAAAACAAACACACAGACCATGTTCTACCTCCAAAATGTATGTCCTCATTAACAATTGCCATTGTTCTTCTGACCCCAACCAGGCTTCTTGAAAGGGACTCTTCCCCTGCCCTCCCAACTTCCTTACATCTCTGCTGTCCTTACCTGGCTCTCTCTAGCTGCACAATCAAGCGTAGTGGGAAGATCACCAGTGGCTTCCTTATACCCAAGTCTGGTAGACGTCTGTTGCGAGCTGACTTATGCCCCTCAAAAAATATATGTGGATGCCCTAACTCTCAGTCCCTGTGGCTGTGACCTTCTTTGGAAACAGGGTCTTTCCAGAGGTAATCAAGTTAAAGTCAGATCATAATGGCTTAGGCTTGGCCCTTATCCAATGACCGGTGTCCTTATGAGAAGAGGGAAATGTGGACCCAGACACATAGAAGGCAAGATTGCCATGCAAAGATGGAGGCAAGTGCTCAAATGATGTCCAAAAACCCTTGAACACCAAGGGCTGCCAGGCATGTGCACGGAAGGGGCAGGGGAGGAGTCTACCCAGAGCCCGAGAGGAAGTGGGGCCGGCAGACACCTTTGTTTCAGGCTCCCAGCATCCAGGGCAGGAGGAGATGCACCTCTGCAGCTGAAGCCATCTGTCTGTGAGGCTTTGTTTCAGCATTCCTGGGACTCGAAGACAGAATTTTTCAGACAGCATTTTTTTGTTTTAAGCTTAGTCAACCTCTGAACCATTGGGCAGAATTGATTCTTCTCTCCACTTTAGGATGCTTCCTCCTGCTTGGTCTTCCCTCCCCTCTGTCCTGCTGACCTGGCCCTTTCTGCTTGGCCTCTGATATGGTTTGGCTGTGTCCTCACCCAAATCTCATCTTGAATTGTAGCTCCCATAATTCCGATGTGTCATGGAGGGGACCCAGTGGGAGGTAATTGAATCATGGGTGCGGGTTTTTCCCCTGCTGTTCTTGTGATAGTGAGTGAGTCTCAAAAGATGTGATGGTTTTATAAAGGGCAGTTCCCCTGCACACGCTCTCTTGCCTGCCACCATGTAAGAGGTGCCTTTGCTTCTCCTTTGCCTTCCACCATGATTGTGAGGCCTCCCCGGCAATGTGGGACTGTGAGTCCATTCAACCTCTTTCCTTTATAAATTACCCAGTCTCTGGTATGTCTTCGTTAGTAGCATGAGAACAGACTACTACAACCTCCCTTAACCACTTACAACGTTGGTTTTCCTCATGATTAAGGAGAGAAATTGGAATGACATATTGTCAACAGGAAGTCTGACTTTCCGTTTTTTAAAAAGGTTTCAGTTAAAATTAACTGGAACAATTATAGCCAGTTTCACCCCTTCTCCCAGTGATGGGGAGCAGCTTTGATGATAGGAATGGACTGAAGCTTCCATGTAGAATTTATCTAGACAGTTCACAGGAATAGACAGGGGATAAACTGAATAGATTTCTCCCTCCTCTGTTGAACATGTGTCTTATACAAATTAATCTGGCAGTGTAAGCAAGAGGTAGAAGGGTAGAGGATAGTGGTGGTTATTATGGTGATTGAAGGAAGAAATGTATTTTTTTTCCCTAAGACCTCAAAAGGTAGAAAAATGTATGAACCCTGGTGGATGGTGTCTGGAGGATGTCTGAGGCCCAGAAGAAAGAATTTTTAGGGCTTCTCAAATAAGGGCAAGCAGGCAGCTGATGTCTACTCCCTGGAGGCCCCATGTTGTTGGCTGTGGGAAGGAGACAGTAAGTAGGAGTCCTTTGGTACCTGGGCACCTGTCTTGGCTAATAGAGCAGGGGAAAATGTGTCAGGAAAATGGGGTGCATGGGAGTCACCTGGGATGCAGGAGATGTGGGTGCAGCCCAGGCTCTGCCGCTCTCTTGCATGGGTGTGGAATGCCTCATCTTCCCCGGGGCCCCGCTGCACATAGAAAATGGAGAGGCTGGGCTGTCCCCAAGATTCCTGCTAACTTTTCACTTTATAAGTAACTCCTCACACCTTCCTCCTGAGCTACAAGCCCAGCTGTGTTCATGAGAGAGGAGGCAGCAAAGCAGATGAGAAATTAGGGAGGTCATGGGGCCTGTCCTCACCTGTGTAAATGCTTAACTTTGAGATCTCAGCTATGTGACATTGACTCGGCTTCCTCATCTATATGGTGAGAGCACTGGACCAGAGAGGTGACCACTCCAGTTACTTCACAGTCCAAAGGCGGATTCTGTGGCTCTGTGTGTGCCCTCTTCACAGCATGGGGTGTGGGCACACTGGGACGTGTTCCTTGGCACGTGGCCGAGATGTCCTCTGCAGAGCGTCCCAGACGTTGGTGCGGCTGAGGGTGGGGGGGCCATCACAGACTCTGATCAGATGCACAGGACTTGGGGTTTCGAGGACATTCTCTGGGGAGCTTCCTGCACTCTATTGCGCACAGAAACTACCGTGGATCTTGTTACAAGGCAGCTTTTGCTTTGGTGGGTTTGGGTGGCCCCAGAACCTGCATTTCTCTCAGGTGACCCTGGTACTGCTGTCCCAGGGTCTCTGCTGGGAGTAGTGAGGGTGTAGACAGAATGAATGAACTAAGTCACTTCCGAGCTTTCTGGCTACACATTGTGCACCCAGCAATGTGGGTGACAGGTCTTGACATGGGCACATGTGCCAAGCTTAAGGAAGAGGCCTTGGGTGGTGAAACGGAAAATGAAATGAGCACTTTTCTATTTTACTGGATCACACATGCAGGGACAGTTGCCTTCGCTCCTCTCCTCAGTGGTTTCCTGCACTGTGAATCTCTGCTCACTTTTCTTTTGCCTTTTATGCTCCAGTTAGCACCTCCTCATTCTTGCGTTTTCTGGAACGAGGAGCACCGGTGTCTTACAAGGTGGGGACCAGCTGGTTAATGCTCAAAAACAGGAGCAGGGATAATATCATTCCACGTCTTTAAACTCAACAATCTGAATGAAAGTAGGTAATGGCACAGCAAAGCACCTGGGTCATGAGGCAAAAATGATTCTTGTTTTCAAATTTAATTCAGTTTTCTCCTTAGGCCAGCTGAACTTGCTGAATGATCAGTAAGTTCATTCTTATGAATTCTTCTTTTTGGGCAAGGCTTGAGTCTCCCTGGTAGTACCTTGATCCTGCAGTTGCTTCATAAGAGGAGGTGTGGAGGGCAGAGACCTCATATCTGTGATCTGGCGCTGCAAGAAAAAAGTTCATACTCTTTCATTTTATCAACAGCATGTTAAAAAAATCTCTATCTTGAATGCAGTGACTTTGACTCCTTTGGGGGGACTTTCATCAGGTCCCCAGGTCCAGAAAAGCTTCTTTTTTTTTTGGCTGATAGCTTATGCCATTAGACACCTCTGGTGGTGGCTTTGTTGAAGCTGGTCTGCTTTGGGATTCATGCCGAGGTGACTACGGGATGTAAACCAAAAATGACACACACATAGAACCTCATGCCTGCCCAAGACTCTGGCTCAACGTGGAGGGCTCCTGCAATAGCTGTGAAAATGGGACTGAGCTGAAAGGTACTGTTTAAATAGGAACCTTTGTTGTTGTAATTAAGAGGAGTCTAAACTTAATAACAAAAATCAAGGAGATTCTCTACTGAAATATTGCTTGGAACCTGGAATGAAAATTCAATTGCTGCATTCCTCTACTCTTCAAACAGGTTGACGCATGATTTGCAACATATAATATTTTTATACATAATGTATTTACTTGATCTTATACAGGGTGTGTGTGTGTGTGTGTGTGTGTAACATACATGCGCACATATGTAAGATATGTTCTTCTTCATAGTTCCTGTGTGAAATACAAAATATATGGTTTGTAATATGTTTCCATCGTAAAATCTGAGTGATGAGATACAGTAAAAAATGCACTTTGTGCTTTAGGCATTTATGGATGTAGAAATTTTTCCTGAGTGAAAGCTGTACATTTGGGTAAGTGACCAGGTCATCTGCAATCTCTGGAAAGTTGTGCAGTGGTGTATTCCGAACTTTGTTCTTGGGTTTCTCCCTGTCTCTTGGTTGGAAAGATATTAAATAAGGTTTTAAGTTTGAGCTTTTGATTGTTTTATTAGCATTTGAAACCATTATATTTGTGGAATTTGTGTTTCGTGATGCCACTAGAATAATCATGGCTGGATATAAGTCAGAACCCGTGGATTCCAGATCTCCACTATGTATGTCACAACTTTGTGTCTGTGGGTGCACATCTGCCATGGGTCAAACGTGTCATCATATGTCTAATATGGAGACACACACTCTGTCACTATCATCATCATCATGGTCATTGTCATTATTAGCATCATTGCTTTTGGGTTCCTGTTATGTGCTGTTTCCTTTTTATTTCATCTTATATCATCTCATTTTTTGTTTTAGCTTTATTGCAGTCTCAGGATTGATTTTCAGTTCTAGGAACTGGGCACAGGACACAGGGTCATGTGCAGATCAGTCAGCTCCCTGAGTGGTGAAGACAGCTCTGGCACTGCCCACCATGCCCCCTGCATCAGACTGTTTAATCATTCACACTCTTCTGCTACTGATGGCTCTGGGTGCGTGTGACGCATCTTCACACCTGCATCTTAGGTTTCTGGAGTGTAGAGACCCTGCCTTATGTTTGCTCTGTGTCTCTCAAACTGCCTTGTGTGGGACTCTCCACTTGGCAGGTGATCAGTGAAGATTTAATGAATCAATCGAACAGATACAGAACTAAAAAGAGCAATCACTGCTTATCGGGTTTTAAATGGACACTCACCCTCCCAGCCCCCTATCCCAGCATGACTATACACAGTCATGCTTCCCATTGACCGCCTGGCCTCCTGAAATGAAGTACCACGCTTAGCAATTCAGAGTATTATCTTAGCTTTCAAACACATGGGCATCCTGACAGTATACACACTCCATTTTAAGCACCTGTGTGGATTCACTGGCTTCTAAATACCTGCTATATTTAAAGCAGCCTGTGCATGTGATATTTGCAACACCTTCCCAAGCAGCCTGGTCCCTCTGGTGTGGTCCTAAGGCCCTGTCTCCAGTTCAGTTTTCAATAACAAGCACAACTTGCTTCTCACAGCTTCCCAGGGGAGATCACTCTGCAGTCCGGCAGCGTCACCTTGGGAAAAATCGTGCTTAGGATGGGCTAACAGCTGCCCTCTGTGAGCTGGTAGGTCTCAGGTAGGGAAAGAAGGACATTGACTTATGTGAGCCCTGAGGAGTTTGAGAGAGGGGAATATCAGAGGATAGCATGGAGGTGATGTCTTTAGATCTGATGCTGGACCATTCCTGTTGGGTTAAAGAAAAGCTTATACATTTGATATGAATGTGATTGGAGGGCGAAGGCAATCGTGCTAGTATCTAAGCTTATCTCTATTGCAATGTCTGCATCTTAGCCAACTCTGTTACCTGCATGGCTCTGTTAGCATTGGGGCAACCTCTCTGATAGGCAGAAACTGACATTAATTAGCAGAAGCATATACCTTCATGGAAGTGATAATTGACGCTCATAGCAATGAGTCAGAGGGCCTCTTGGACCGAGAAATGCCTTTGCATCATAAAAGATAAGTAAGTTATATTTTGTATAGTTTTTATATTGAAATTACTTTTGTAATGGATGGAAATTGGCAACCCATGTAGCTGTGTATTAATTCTCTAGGAAATAGGAGCCTGTATCTCCTCCTGAAAAGCACATTTCCACCCCATCAGTGAGAGCAGCTCTGGTTCTCAGGCAGCAGCCTGCCTGCCCGCACAGGATGTGGACTGGGTGAATGTTCTGTGGTTCACTTCCTGGTACTTTCATGACTCATTTGTGTTCTGTATCTCTAGCTCTCACCCTGTGTTTCTGATTTTTCCCATTGTGAATTGTTCCTTATATCCTGGGAATTTGGGATCGAGAAGGTCCCTAACTGAATTAAGTGACAGGCAGGCCTCATAGAAAAACATTGGTGAGAAATGAGTTCTAGTTTGAGTCACTCTTTTGTATCTGTGCAGCTTTAGATAAAACAGGGACTAGTCTTTAGGTTTAGTTGCTTTATTTGTCAAAGAAGAATGCAATGCCTTTGCAGCACGTCTCCTAAGAGACAACACGACGATGCCTGTAAAAGCAACATGGACATCACTGAATGACCAGACACACACCAAGAATTACTTTTGCAGAGTTCCGCCGTGCATGGGCTTTTCTCTGCTTCTTGCCCCTTATCAGGGATGGTTTGGCCCCACCTGAAAATGCTTGGTGATGGGAAGGCCTGGAGGTAGACCGGTCCATCTATGTGTGATCTTGGACCATTATCAAAAGCAAGTGTTGAGCCTCCCAGCAGATAAGTTAGGGGGCTAAGTACTAGAATCAAGTCCTGAGGGGGAACACGGAGGTGGTGCTGCAAAGGCTTGTCCAAGATGTGTGTTCAGCAAATGGGTCTGGGATAAGAATCAGGGAGTGAGCCTAGGTGGAGCATGGCCTGTAGGAAGGTGGCCTGAAGAATTCTGGAGGACGAGAGATGTTGTGTGCCTTTAGGTGGGTGGCTTTGTGGCAGGCCAGTTTTCCCTGACAATCACAGAGACAGGCATGCATGACAATCGCACAGACAGGCCTGCATAGCACTCCAATTACACAGACAGATTTCCACAGCACTGCCTTAACATTGGGTAAATAGTTAAATCTAGGGAAGTCAGTGCCCAGACATCAAAGCTAGAAATGAAACATAATGTTAGTAGGGGACTTGCATAGGCTTCTCCCTAACCTGGAGCAAGCCAAAATAACAGAGACAGCCTTACATTTCTAGTGTCGGGACCTGCCTCAGGTCAACGGAATCTGAGACAAGTCAAGGGAACATAGGCAGCTGTTTGAATAGATTCATTGGAGGTCTAAGGCAGCTCTCTGGACCAAGCTGTAAAGGAAATAAGATAGAAACTATCACTCTGGTACCACAGCAGACAGGCCCAGACCAAGCTGTAAAGGAGATAAGATAGAAACTATCATTCCGGTACCACAGTATACAGGCCTTGAAGGTACTGGGGAACTCTCACTCTGGTACCACAGTAGACAGGCCTTGAAGGTACTGGGGCCCTTTAAATCAGACTTCACAAGCATCCTTTGCCTCTGACCTTCTAGTTGAGACAAAACTAGTTACCAATAGACTTAGACAAATGCTATACTGCAAGTAGGCACATAACTCCAACCTACGTAAGCACTAAGAAAATTGTAACACTTTGAGTTGGTCTGGTGGAATTATCTCTGGCCTTCTTCCTGTATCTGGTTATAGCAATAAATTCCCTTCTTTCCTAGTTTGTCTGCTTCTCATTATTGGGCCTCAAGAAAATGCACCTGGACCTGACTTGGTTCCAGGAACAGCTTGAGCCTAAGTGAAAAGCCTGGGATGGGATAACATCTACATGGTATGATCAGAACAGCAACAAGTATCTGGGACGTGTCCTGGATGGGGGTACAGGGTTTGGGATGGGGTGGGATGTCAAGTAGTGTCTTAGGAATGTGAGCCCAGCACTCTCACGGGTAGGGTGTAGTGCTTAGCAGGACTGTCATCTTGGCTACCAAGAAGCCACTCCCTAGGATGGGTGCAGATGGGAAACTGGGGACCAGAGAATGGGTGGCTTTGCAGCAAGGGGCAGGCAAGTCTGAGTGGGTGTAGACTGGATATTGTTAACATTGAGCTTCATTTTTTACTTCTTTTTTGTGCCCACTTCTGCAAGCTTGGAAGTGATTCTGAAAGTTTCCAGCATTCAGCAGAACATGAATGTGGACAATTTACCTGCTACCTGGTATTCTATCACTAGAGCGTAATTTCATTAAATTTTCAAGAGTCTCTTTGAAATGCATGCTGTTGATCAAATTCCTCATACCATTTTCCATGAAGTTTGAGTGATACCAAAATGGAAGAAAGATTGATGCTTAGAGGGAGAAGGTAAAGTGTTAGGTTCAAGAAGGTGGAAAAACTAGTGCTCCCTGAACACAATCATTTTAGGGAAAGCTGCAAAGGTGTTCATTTAGGACCATCATTCTAGTGTTTCAGCAGCCAATTTGTCAAAGCACATGGCAGAATAGACTAATGGCCTTCCAGGTCACATCCAATTCTAGGATTCTGAGACTCTGGACATTTGCTTATTGAATTGTTATCATCTTCCCAGACATGAAACAGGCTGTTTTTATAGCCAAAGGAATCTTATGTAGGTTTCACACATCCGCAGCTCTTACAAACTCAGAGAAGCTTCACTGGACAGAGATCAACACTTCTAACACTAGTCCATTTCTTATAAATTGGGGTATCTTCCTGTCTCTCTGGAAATGACTTTTCTCAATAGTTGCATATCTTCTGAGCGATTGGTTTGTTTTTATCTTATTAAGTATGCAAATTATATAATTGTGACTCACAGAAATATAAAGCTATTTTTTGTCCAACTTTATTAATATAAAACCTTTAGTACATATTTTTATAGGCTTTATAATTAGTCACATTTTATGTCTTTATTCTTCAAAAACAGCAAACGAGCAAAAACTACCAATAGACCACATAGATTTTTTTCTTATGTCTACTAATTTAAGTTACCTTCTTGTATCTTGTAACTAACATATCTCTTGATAAAAATTATTTGGAAGAAGTTAGTCAATAAAATGTGAGCAAACATTAGACTCGTAGAAGGATGCCACACAGACTATGGTGTCCATTTGAAATGGTCTTGCAATATTTTTCACCGTAAAGTAAAATCAAGTCCGCAATGATTGCCTTTAAACCTGACCATGCAGCAGAATAATTTGGATAGCACTGAAGTAATTTCTTTATGTATTTGTATTTATTTATCAAAAATCTAGGCTGGGTGTGGTGGCTCATGCCTGTAATCTTAGTACTTTGGAAGGTGGAGGTGAGAGGACCTTTAGGGCCAGGAGTTTGAGACCAGCCTGGTCAACATAGCAAGACCCTGACTTTAAAAAAAAAATCTAAAAAAAATATTTGCACATGTACCTGAAAACAAACAGTACCATTGGCTTATGATTAAAAAAAAAAAAACCCAAAAACCAAAAACCTCTCTTCACTCCTCAGACCAGCTTCCCGGTGATAACTGCATGTAACTCTTGTATTTCTTTTGGTGGTTTCTTTTTTATTTCCATATAATATGGTTTGATTGGTTTTTCTTACTTAATTAAGCTGAAACATACTCAATTGATTTCCTGCTACAGTAGATGACAATTTAGCTCTCTCTGCTTTTATGTCCCTCTTCTAAGCTGCTAAAATAACGCTATTTTACCTAAATCAGAATTTACTCATTATAATTATATTTGTTGCAAAGTTGCATTGTGAACTAAAATTACATTTCCTTTTCTACATAGTATTTTGCTTTTCTTGGGTTTTCTCAAATTTCTTCACTTGGATGATTTGCTAGCCACAGAGCATTTTTGAAAACCACATTATGTCATCCGGAAATTTTCTTTCTCACAGCCCTCCAGCCTCCTCTCCAATCTGGACTGAGTTCTACCTAGGTCTGCAGCATGGCTAGCTTCAAAGATTCTGCTTTACAGATTAAATAACTTGTGCCTTTTGTTTTCTAGATTTTCTCTATTTCTTTTCTTTGCTTCTTTGCTTTCTATATTCCATCTTCCTGTCTCTCCTAAGAAATATTTCTTGACCATTTTTGAGTCACTAAATGTCTGATGATGTCTTTCTCAGCCATCATACTCAACTAATAATTTGGCTAGGTTTCAAATTCTAGGCAAAACAAAACATTTTCCTAGAATTCTACAGGTTTTCTACATTATCTTCTCCTTTCAGTGTTGCTGTTGATATATTTAAGCATATATATTAGAGTAACGACTCTAATTCTTGATCCTTTTGTATAGTTTTGTTTTCTCTTTGGAAGCTTTAAGGATTTTTTCTTTGTTTTTGATCTCCTAAAATTTCACATAACTGCACCTACTTACTGTATTTGTGTCTTCTATTGTATTGGGTATATGATAGATCTCTTAGATGGAAAACTTATATCTTAAAGTTTTATAAAGGTTTTTTGTGCATTTTCTTAGATAATTTTCTCAATACCTTTTCCTTTGAACTCTTTTTCTGGTGGTTTATTGGTGTTGATTCTATTGGTCTCTTATCTTTTCTGGTCTATGTTTTTGGCTTCTTTGTGTTTTATTTCTGCTTTTTGAGATATTTGGTTGACTTCATTTCTGACCCTTTTACTGATTATTTTATGGGAGTACCATTTACAAATTTCAGAATTTTTTTCTTGTCATATTGCTCTTTTTTTACTTTTTACTTTTTTAAAAATGATACATAATATGTACATATTTATGGGGTACATGTGATATTTTGATATACGCATACAATGTTTAATGATCAAACATTACATGCATGTATCAAAATATCACATGTATCCCATAATATGTACAAATATGTACAAATATTCTGTCCACCACCTCAAACATTTATCATTTCTTTGTGTTGGGAACATTTTAACTCTCCTCTTCTAGCTATTTTGAAATATATAATAAATTGCTAGCTGCAGTCACTCTACTGAGCTATCAAACACTAGAACTTACTCCTATCTAGCTCTATGTTTGCACCATTAGCCAACCTTTCTTCAACCTTACTCTCCTCCTTCCCAGCAGACTGGTCCTTTTTAAAAGATGCCTGATCCTGGCTTTTTTGTTTCTGTTTGTTTAAATTTTGGATTTGATATCATCTTTTGTCTCTTTGAAGTATATGTTATCAACTTGAAGAGTAATCAGTTATTTCTGTTGTTTTTGTCTTCTTCTACTTCAAACATCATCTTTGTGTCCATTCTTCTATTCATTTAATTTTATCTTTTTCTATTATTGGTTTCCCTTGAATATTTGAGGATCCTAGCTATTAGTTAATAGTTTAGACCAGGATTGTCAGACGTGCTCTGTAAAAGGCCAGATAGTAAATTGTTTATGCTTTGTGGCTATACTCTCCCTGTCACAACTATTCAACTCTGCTGTTACAGTGAGAATTCAGATATGAACAAAAAATTTGGCATCACTGTGTTTCAATAAAACTTTACTTACAAATGCAGGCTGTGTGCTGGATTTAGCCTGCCATAAATTTGCAAGCCCTAGGTTCAAATTAGCTGATGGTATTAAAAAAAGCTTTTTGAGACCTGCATGTGCATAGACATGGATGTTTGACCTTGAGGGTGATGGGGGCAGATTCCTGAGGTTGTGCCCAGGGATCCCCAGCTGCCAGTATTTGGAGATCTTTCCTCTAAGCCCTTCTGTTTTTCCACAGAAGAAACCTCTGACGGCCGGCCTGGGTAGAGAAGTCGGCCTGTGTTCTGCACACAGGCTGGGGTGAGGGTGCATGTCCTTCCTCAGGGACCTTTTTCCTGTCCGCCTTGCCTCTGGATCCTCTCCATAGAAAACACGGGCTTGCATTACAAAAAAGTGTCTTGGACTCTATCCCAGAACCACTGCATTAAAGTACTGGAGGGTGGAGTTCAGGCATCTTTACTTTTAAAACGTTCTGTAGGTAGTTTTGAGGGCAGACAGAGGGAAGAATTGGCTCTCTGAGGGATGGTTATTTTTCTGGGGTTTTGAATTTACAATTCAGAGAGGTTGCCACCTGCTGGCAAAGACATATTTTCCTAATATTTGAAAGACATTTAATTTTTTTAAAAGTCATCTTATCTAAATTGGAATAATTTATTATAAAATGAGAGAAGACCTTACTAGGGGACACACATCTGTTAACCACTGCTATTTAGAAAATTAGATGCTTGGAAAATTGTTTGACTGATGAGAGAACAAGTCAGGGAGTTAGCACTAGACTTTTAGCTTCAGGATAAAACTTAGTAGAATTGTAATCCCAAGGGCCAGAGAAACAACACAGAAATAATTGGCAAAATGAAGTATGACTCAAAGAATGCACAAACTGTACAAAAGCGTGATGTGCAAGACAAACTCTCTGAGTTCAAATTGTTTTCACACAGGCTGCTTGAGGGTCTGTATTTTCCAAGATGAGACAGCAAGCAAACATTTCACAGCAACAGAGCGTGGCTTCATGTGTTCCAAATGCTACAATAACCTCTGATCACCTCAGACCATACTGAATTGACTTCTGCCTAACACTACCCTAGTCCAGCCCTGCACGCCCTATAAGCCCCCTCACCTCATTTTCCCCTTCTGAGATGCTACCAAAACTCTTCCTCAGTGGCGATAGATGAACTGAGCTTTGTGTAATCACCAGGTCTCTGTGGTCCGCCTTGCACGGAAGCACTGGCAGTCAGGAAGCAGTGGCTGTCGCAGCACCTGCCACTCAAGAAGCTGATGGTGAAAAGCAAAACAAGGGGGTCCAGATGCTGCCCGACCCCAGCACTCAGCCACAGGAGGGGTGTCCTCAGCCTGCCTTCTATGTTCTAGCTTCATCCAAGTGAGTCTCATTGGCAGAAATGAAACTGCGTCCAAACCTTGGCGGCAAGCAGTCTTGGACTTCTAGGTTTGAACTTTCTTGTCCCTAGGATAGGAGGGAAAGGAGGAGGGGGTAGAGAGGAAGTAGAAGCCAGCGATAATAGATAACATGTAGCACAGGCAATGTACACAAATCTTCTAAAAATAAGAGACACCTGGAGGTGATGTTGTAGTGGAAACACTGGTGACCTAGAGATAGAAGACCCGAACTTGGCACCTTGTTAATTATAATCTCGGGAAAATTCACTTTACCTTAAGGTATTAAATTTTCCCTCTGTGTGTTGGTTATAATATTTATTTTCCAAACTTTTTATGAGGATTGGATGACCTCGATTCAAAATGTGTAAAATGTCTACACTTGTTGAAATGCATGAGAGGCTTCAAAGACAGAAATAATAGGAGTTTAACATAACACAATACATTCTCCATTACCAAACTGTAAACAAATAACAGACATTACTGGTATCACACACACTATGGAAAAGATAAGGAGCTGGCTCAGGGCTAGCTGCACTTTTCCCATGGACTACAGCTTCTGGCTTCCTTTCTGTGAAAGCAGGGAAGCATTCCCTTGTCGTTAATTACTCTACATCATATCATCTGACTTTCTCATAGGGCTGGCATCCTCAACGCAAGGGACTTTGCTTCCTTTAAAAAAATTGTCATTCTGCCGCTCACATTACACATTTTAAACAATACGATAAAATCACTTTTAAGCAGATATACACATTCATTTCCTGAAAAGCCCAGGCATAGTATATGTATAGTATTACTTCATGATTAATATTGATGAGAAGGTTGCGATGTCCAAGGAGAAAGAAAATGCACGATTTCTGCCTCTTAGATGCCTGGTTCATTTCTCACCACAGCTTATCTGGGAAAAATAATTTCTGCCATGTGGTTAGGCTTTAGGCTCTGTCTTACACTTTAACGGTATAGGTAAAATATTTAGCTTCGAAGCTCGATGTAATTTAAACAATTATTTTAACTACTCATGCATGGTCCAGAGAAGCCAACAGTTATCTAGAAAGGGCTTTAGATTGAGAAATCACTTGATTTTACCATGTCTCCAGTCTAGAATTAAGGCTTCATTCAGCAAAGTTTTTTCCATCTATCTCACATATTTTGATTGTTGATGACACTTTCATTTATTACTCATTAAAATTTTCTGTGAATTATGAGAATGTATGATTGCAAATTCCTCCTTCTTCAAAGTAAATGGAAGCAGGATTCTCTGAAATGCCAGAACTCATAACTGGATATAACCCAATAGATCAAGAGAATAATGCCACAGAATTGTCATTTTCTTAAAGTCTATCTGATAACTGGTCAAAGCCAAGATTGTGCGTGCATGTGTGTGTGCGTGCATGTGTGTGTATGCATATGTGTGTGTATATTTGTGTGTGCACCTCCCTTCTAAGAGATGATGCCTATGGATTCTGTTAAAATGTCTTCCGTTTGCATTTTAAATAGATTTCTTTTCAGTTCAATATTTTCTTATTCTTTTTAAAACTTCTTTTAAAAACATCTTCCCTACTCTGAAGTGAGCTTTGCTTCATGAAGACTCTCTCGTATGCTTATCTATATATCCTTATCTCTATCTATATTATCTGCTTCTGTAATCTCTAGTTATCTGTTGAATATAATTGAACATATATGTCGTGATGGTTAATACTGAGTTTCAACTTGATTGGATTGAAGGGTGCAAAATATCGATTCTGGGTGTGTCTGTGTGGGTGTTGCCAAAGGAGATTAACATTTGAGTCAGCAGGCTGGGAAAGGCAGACCCACCCTTAATCTGGGTGGGCACCATCTAATCAGCTCCCAGTGCATATAAAGCAGGCAGAAAAACGTGAAAAGGCTAGACTGGTTAGCCTCCCAGCCTGCATGTTTCTCCCATCCTGGATGCTTCCTGCCCTTGAACATTAGACTCCAAGTTCTTCAGTTTTGGAACTCAGACTAGCTTCCTTGTTCCTCAGCTTACAGGCAGCCTATCTTGGGACTTTGTGACCATGTCAGTTAATACTACTTAATAAGCTCTCCTTTATATATCTATATCCTATTGGTTCTATCCCTCTAGAGAACCCTGACTAATACAGATTTTGGTACCAGGAGTGGTGGTAGAGGAACAGAATATTAAGGATGGAGTTATTTTAGTTGGTTTTGTGATTTCTGCAGCTGGCTGCTCAGTATGATTAGACCTCAAAATGCTAAGGACTCTACTGCTAATGGTATGGAGAACACTGAGAATCCTTGGTATGGACGGTTCAGAGAGTTACACAAAATAAATGCATTTGACACTCCTGATTCATTGCTCGTGAGAGGCAAGGAGTTTGTTGACTCTATACATAACACCTTTGACCATATGTGGAGAACCCAGGAACATAATGAAGCTGGTTGGTTCCTCCTAAGTTCACTGGACAAAGTGATGAAAGAAAATGATGAACTCAGAGATTCTAACTCCTGGCTTCAGAAGCAGATACTGAGCCTCAAATCTAAGATTGCCCTGAGTCAGAGTCTTATTTCCTGTAGAGAAAGAGCTGACATTGTGGCAAATCAAACAGAAGCTCTTATCATGTGAGTGACTAAACTGCAACTTAACGTGCATGCACAGCCTCGCCAAGTGTCTACTGTTAAAGTGAGGGCATTGATTGGAAAAGAATGAGGCCCTGAAACTTGGAATGGGGACATGTGGGAGGACCCTGATGAAGCTGGGACACTGAGCTTATAAACTCCGATGAACCTTTCTTGCCAGAAGAAACAGCTTCCCCATCCCCTGTAGTGGCAACATCCCCTCCCTGACTCACGCTGCCATCAGCCTTCCCACTTTTGTCTGAGGAGATAAACCCTGTGCTACCTGAGGCAACAGTGATGGCCACCCCGAGGCAATTGCTAGGCAAGATAATGTTGATTCTCCTCAGGAACCAACCCCAACACCCTTGTTTGCTTCTAGACCTGTAACTTGACTAACGTCTTGGCAGGCCCCTAGAGGTGAGGTTGAGAGTGTGATCCATGAGGAGGAGTGTGACACTTGAAAAGAACTGCTCGATGTTTGTAATTTATATAAACAGAAATCTGGAGAACAGGCATGGGAATGGATATTAAGGGTGTGAGATAATGTTGGAAGGAACATAGAGTTGGGTCAGGCTGAATTTATTGATTTGGGCCCTCTAAGTAGGGATTCTGCATTTAATCTTGCAGCTCAGGGAGTTACACAAGGTTCTAATAGTTTATTTGCTTGGTTAGCTGAAACATGGATTAAAAGATGGCCTACTGTGAGTGAGCTGGAAATGCCTGCTCTCCACTGGTTTAATGTAGAGGAAGGGATGCAAAGGCTTAGGGAGATTGGGATGGTGAAGTGGATTAGTCACTTTAGACCTACTTATCCCCGTTGGAGGGTCCAGAAGATATACCTCAACCAATGCTTTGTGAAATAGATTTGTGAGGGTAGCACCTGCATTTTTGAAGAGCCCTGTAATTGCTCTTCTCTGTAGATCGGATCTAGCAGTGGAAACCACAGTCATTCAACTACAAAATTTGAATACAATGGGAACAATTGTATCCCGAGGTGGTAGGGGCCAAGCAGTGTCAAAGGCAAGGTGGGCATAGCTACTCTAATGGACAGCAGAGGCAAAGCAGCAATCAGAAGAGTCTCTGGCATTGGCTAATTAATCACAGTGTTCCTAGAAGTGAAATTGTTAGGAAGCCTACTGCATTCCTACTTAATTTATAAAAGCAGAAAATGTCTGGGTCAAATGGACAAAAGACAAATTTGAATTAGAAAAACAGAGTATGACAGACCCTCAATCAATTTCCAGACTTGAGCCAGTTTACAGACACAAAACCCCTTGAATGAAGGTGAGACTAGGTCCTTCCTCAAGGGGACATTTGATTTGCCACAGTTTCAAGGTCCTGACAATTTACACATTAATCTTTCTCCCATCCTTCCCCAAGGAGACCTCCGGCCTTTTACCAGGGTAACTGTACACTGGGGAAGGGGAAATAATCAGACATTTTAGGGACTAATGGACACTGGCTCTGAACTGAGGTTGATTCCAGGAATCCAAAACGTCATTGTGGTCCTCCAGTTAAAGAAGGTCATGTAATTAATGAAAGCTCAGGTCTGACTTACAGTGGGTCCAGTGGGTGCCTGGACTCATCCTGTGGTTATTTCCCCAGTGCCAGATGTGTAATTGTCAGAGATATACTTAGCAGCTGGCAGAACCCCCATGTTGGCTCCATGACTGGGAGGGTGAGGGCTGCTATGATGGGAAAGGCCAAATGGAAGCCATTAGAGCTGCCTTTACTTAGAAAAATAGTAAATAAAAAACAATATCATATCCCTGGAGGAACTGTGGAGATTAGTGCCACCATCAAAGACTTGAAAGACCCAGGGGTGGTGATTTCCACTACATCCCCATTCAACTCTCCTATTTGGCCTGTGCAGAAGACAGGTGGATCTCGAAGAATGTTGGTGGATTACCATAAGCTTGACTAAGTGGTGACTCCAATTGCAGCTGCTGTACCAGATATGGTTTCATTGCTTGAGCAAATTAACTCATCTCCTGGTACCTGGTATGCAGCCATTGACTTGGCAAATGCCTTTTTCTCCATTCCTGTCCATAAGCCCCACCAGAAGCAATTTGCCTTCAGCTGGTAAGGCCAGCAATATACCTTTACTGTCCTACCTCAGGGGTATATCAACTCTCTGGCTTTGTGTCATAATCTGATTCAGAGAGAACTTGATTGCTTTTTGCTTCTGCAAGATATCACACTGGTCCATTGCACTGATGACATTGTGTTGATTGGACCCAGTGAGCAAGAAATAGGAAAAACACTGGACTTATTGGTGAGACATTTGCATGCTAGAGGATGGGCAATAATTCCGGGAACTTCTACCTCAGTAAAATTTCTAGGGGTCCAGTGGTGTGGGGCCTGTTGAGATATTCCTTCTAAGGTGAAGGATAAGTTGCTGCATTTGGCCCCTCCTACTACCAAGAAAGAAGCATAATGCCTAGTGGGCCTATTTGGATTTTGGAGGCAACACATTCCTCATTTGGGTGTGTTACTCCAGCCCTTTCATTAAGAGACCTGAAAGGCTGCCAGTTTTGAGTGGGGTTCAGAACAGGAGAAGGTTCTGCAACAGGTCCAGTCTGCTGTGCAAGCTGCTCTGCCACTTGGGCCATATGACCCAGCAGATCCATTGGTGCTTGAGGTGTCAGTGGCAGATAGGGATGCCGTTTGGAGCTCCTGGAAGGCCCCCACTAGGTGAATTATAGCAGAGGCCTCTAGGATTTTGGAGCAAGTCTCTGCCATCTTCTGCAGATAACTACTCTCCTTTTGAGAGACAGCTCTTTGTCTATTACTGGGCTTTGGTGGAAACTGAATGTTTGACTATGGGTCTTCAAGTCACCATGTGACCTGAACTGCCTATCACGAACTGGGTGCTTTCTGACCCATCTAGCCATAAAGTGGGTCATGCACAGTAGCATTCCATCATCAAATGGAGGTGGTATATACGTGATTGGGTTCAAGCAGGTCCTGAAGGCACAAGTATGTCACATGAGGAAATGGTTCAAATGCCCATAGTCTCCACTCCTGCCAACCTGCCTTCTCTCCCCCAGCCTGCACTGATGGCCTTATGAGGAGTTGCCTATGATCAGTTGACAGAGGAAGAGAAGACTAGGGCCTGGTTTACAGAAGGCTCTGAATGATATGCAGGCACCACCCGAAAGTGGACAGCTGCAGCACTACAGCCCCTTTCTAGGATATCTCTGAAGGACAGTGACAAAGGGAAATCTTCCCAGTGGGCAGAACTTGGAGCAGTTCACCTGGTTGTGCACTTTGCATGGAAGAAGAAGTGACCAGATGTGTAATTATATACTGATTCATGGGCTGTAGCCAATGGTTTGGGTGGATGGTCAGGGTCTTGGAAGAAGTATGATTGGAAAATTGATGAGAAATAAATTTGGGGAAGAGGTATGTGGATGGACCTCTCTGAGTGGTCAAAAACTGTGAATATATTTGTATCCCATGTGAGTGCTCACCAGCAGGTGACCTCAGCAGAGGAGGATTTTAATAAGCGAATAGGATGACCCATTCTGGGGATACCACTCAGCCTCATTCCCCAGCCACTCCTGTCATCGCCCAATGGGCCCTGAACAAAGTGGCCACAGTGGCAGGGATGGAGGTTACACATGGGCTCAGCAACATGGACTTCCATTCACCAATACTGATCTGGCTACGGTCACTGCCAAGGTGACCAATTTGCCAGGAAACAGAGACCAACACTGAGCCCTCGATATGACACCATTCCTTGGAGTAATCAGCCAGCTCCCTGGTGGCAGGTTGATTATACTGGACCTCTTTCACCATGGAAAGGGCAGAGGTTTGTCCTCACTGGAATGGACACTTACTTCAGATTGGGTTTGCCTATCCTGCGTGCGATGCTTCTGCCAAGACTACCATCCGTGGACTCTTGGAATGCCTTATCTGCTGTGATGGTATTCCACACAGCATTGCCTCTGACCAAGGCGCCCACTTTATGGCTAAAGAAGTGTGGCAGTGGGCTCATGCTCATGGAATTCACGGGTCTTACCATGTTCCCCCCATCATCCTGAAGCAGCTGGATTGACAGAATGGTGGAATGGCTTTTTGAAGTCACAATTACAATGCCAACTAGGTGACAATACTTTGCAGGACTAGGGCAAAGTTCTCCAGAAGGCTGTGTATGCTCTGAATCAGTGTCCAATATATGGTCCTGTTTCTCCCATAGCCAGGATTCACAGGTCCAGGAATCAAGAGGTGGAAGTGGAAGTGGCACCACTCACCATCACCCCTAGTGATCCCCTAGCAAAATTTTTGCTTTCTGTTCCCGTGACATTACGTTCTGCTGGCCTAGAGGTCTTAGTTCCAGGGGAAGGAATGCTGCCACCAGGGAACACAAGGACAATTCCATTAAACTGGAAGTTAAGATTGCCACCTGGACACTTTGGGCTCCTCCTAACTTTAAGTCAAGAGGCTAAGAACGGAGTTACAGTGTTGGCTAGGGTGATTGACCTGGACTATCAAGATGAAATCAGTCTACTACTCCACAATGGGGGTAAGAAAGAGTATGCAAGGAATACAGGAGATCCATTAGGGCATCTCCTAGTATTACCATGACCTGTGATTAAGATCAATGGGAAACTACAACAGCCCAATCCAGGCAGGACTACAAATGGCTCAGACCCTTCAGGAATGAAGGTTTAGATCACTCTACCAGGAAAAAAAACCAAGGCCTGCTGAGGTGCTTGCTGAAGGCAAAGGGAATACAGAATGGGCAGTAGAAGAAAGTAGTCATCAATACCAGCTATGACCACCTGACCAGTAGCAGAAATGAGGATTGTAATTGTCATGAGTATTTCCTCCTTCTTTTGTTAAAAACATGTTTGTATATGTGTGCACTTGTACTAAGAAAATATCTTCATTTTATTTCCTTTTTCCTTTATCATGTGACATAAGATTTATTGACATCATATCGGCATTTAAGTATTGTTAACTTTATGTAATACCATTTGGTTTGGGGATTGGTGCATTTCCAGTTGTACAAAGGATGGTTGTATTATGTTAGGCATAATTATGATCTTATTATTGTCTTTATTTGAAGATTATGTATGATCTCCAGAGATGTGTATGGGTTCAAGTTGACAAAGGGTAGACTTGTGATGGTTAATACTGAGTGTCAACTTGATTGGATTGAAGGAAGCAAAGTATTGATTCTGGATGTGTCTGTGAGGGTGTTGCCAAAGGAGATTAATGTTTGAGTCAGTGGACTGGGAAAGGTGGACCCACCCTTAACCTGGATGGGCAAAATCTAATCAGTGGCCAGTGTGGCTAGAATATAAAGCAGGCAGAAAAACGTAAAAAGGCTAGAGTGGTTAGCCTCCCAGCCCATATCTTTCTCCTGTGCTGGATGCTTCCTGCCCTTGAACATTGGGCTCCATGTACTTCAGCTTTGGGACTCAGACTGGCTTCCTTGCTCCTCAGCTTGCAGACAGCCTATTGTGAAACCTTGTGATTATGTGAGTTAATACTACTTAATAAACTCCTATATATATAGAACTAATAGGAGATATATATATATATATATATATATATATTTCCTATCTATCTCTCTCTCTCTCCCTTTCTCTCTCTCTCTCTCTCTCTCTCTCTCTCTCCTATTAGTTCTATCCCTCTAGAGACCCCTAATACATATGTATACACACATGTGCACACACACATAGGTAATTCCTCCCCATCTAAAGCATACCAACCAAACCATTCTCTGGATGTTATTAAAAATAACTAGAATGAACAATTGTTTTATTACCAAATAGCAAGTGTAATAGGCATAGGGAAATTAATGTTTTCCAGCTGGCTTAAGGGAACTTGGATCAAGCCCGTGTTAAAGGAAGAAGAAAACAGGCATGAGTCTAGCCAGAAGGAGACCAGAAAAGGTAAGCCTATTGTTGTCTCTCACATGGCGGACAAGCTCCTGACCAGCTGGCTGGACAAGAGGACCTACATGTTTTGAAGATATTTTCAGACTGAAAGATAGTTATGCCCATGGTTTGGATGGTCACACAGTAGCTCATGGCACAACATCAAGCCTTTTTTTTTTTTTTTTTGAGAGTCTTGCTCTGTTGCCCAGGTTGGAATGCAGTGTGATCTTGGCTCACTGCAACCTCTGTTGCCCAGGCTCCAGTGATCCTCCCACTTCAGCCTCTCAAGTAGCTGGGACTACAGGTGTGCATCTGGCTAAGTTTTGGATTTTCTTTTCTTCCTTTTTTCTGTAGAGACCAGGCTTGCCATGTTGCCCAGACTGGGCTCAAGCGATCCACCTGTCTTGGCATCCCAAAGTGCTAGGATTACAAGCATGAGCCACGGTGCCTGGCCAAATCAAACCTTTTAAGAGTCCACTGGAAATTTCTGGAGTCTGGTGAAACTCATGCATGGGCCTGGGACCGTGGTGAAAATGGATGTAAAAGGCACTTTCACGAGTCTCCTTGAATAGCTATTCACCTTCTGCTCTGTGATTGTCAGAGGTGGGTGACTCAAGGAACTGGCTGTTTTTTTTCAGACCATGTGAAAGTTCTGTTTGGGCAAAGCACCATGTACTACACATTTTATGCAATTATTAGTTACATGCAGAAAGCTGATTAGTCATGTTAAAAGGCCAGTCATGTCAAAAAGACTTACTTTGGTCAATAAAGCAAGTAAGTCCAATTTAGTTCTCTGTTCGTTGAGTAATATCTGGATAGTTTTTGCTTCACTTCAGGAAGAATTTAAATATTACACAAGATAATCCAGTCTCCTGGATGTTGAAATTAGCACTGAGAGTCAGGCTGGAACCTCAAGTTGGGGGGTTTGTAGGTTTGTGTGTGCTTTAAATCCTTAGATAAAGGATTTAAATACCAGTCTCTTTACTTATTAGCTGTGAGACTTTGGCCACTTAATCATCTTGTTTCTCCATCTGTGAGGTGGGCATGCTAATAGCACCTACTTCATTGAGTTGTTAAGTAAATTAACCTGCACAAAGTGTTTAAATTCTCCCTGAAACACAGTAAATGCTATGGAAGTGTTAGTCATTGTTATTCAGAACTTAGCAGAATAGAATAAATAACCCTCCATGAAGAAAGCAAAAACACAAAAACAGTTTTGAGACTCTAGGGTTCACACCCATACAAATGGGCCTCAGGGAGCCATGTACCTAGGATTCTGGAGTATTCTATGGGGAAAGGTGCCTTTGAAAGTTGAAAGCAGTCGTGAGGCTTTTGGTCCAGAAACTGAAGTTCCACCAGTGGTGTTTATCTCCTTTTCAGGAAGATGCTTGGCAACGACCAGTTTGTATGAATAGTACCATCAAGGATGACATATTTCCCAGATCCTTTAAATCAAGTCGAGTGTATGTGTTTTACTATAGCGCTAACCATGATAGTTATAAATAATTAGAAAAAGGGAACTGTTTCACAGATGGAACTCTATTTACCATTGACCTTAATTATTTGTTAGTTTTTATAAAGACTCGCTGCCACCTTTGTAGCGTCTGAGCTGGAGGGGAGTTCTGTTTATGATTGAGGGACTTCAATTCTCTTGTTTTCAAAAAGTGTGCAAATCACTCTCTCACTTTCTTCTGCTTTCTTTTTTTGTTATATTTTAAAATATAGACCCAGCATACATAAACCAAAATTCATGACACACTGAAGTTATAAAGCATGACTGTCATGAACACTTGTAAACCCATCACCTTCCCAAGGGCTAGAACTTACCTTAGTCTCTGTCCTCCATCTCATACCCACTCTCCTGCCAGCCCCTTGGAGCTGGACTCTGAATTGTATGTTTATTATCTACTTGCCCTTTTCAATGGTTTTATCACATATGTGTTGTGTATTGAATTTTGTTCCTCCCCACATTCTTACTTCCTGTATCTCAGAATGTGACCTCACTCAGAGATAGGGGCTTTATAAAACTAATCAAGTTAAAGTGGGGTCATTAGTGTGGATCCCAATCTGATATGACTGGAGTCCTTATCAAAAGGGGAAATTTGGAGACACAGGCATTATAGGGAGAGCATCATGGGAACATTGAGATGGCCATCACAAGCCGATGAGACAGACGTGGACCAAATCCTCCTCTCAACCTCAGAAGGAAGCAGCCCTGACAACACCTTGATCTTCAGACTTCTGGGCTCCAGAACTGTGGGATGATAGATTTCTGTTTTTTAAGCCACCTCGTATGTGGTGCTTTGTCATGGCAACCCTAATGCAGTAGTACGTAAGTCTAAAAACACGTTTTCTTTTGTTTATTTCTGAGCACCATAAACATGGTGAAACGTATCTTCTGGGACTTGCTTTTCTCACTCAACATTGTGTTTTTAAGATTCACCTATGTTGTCATAGGTCCGATGCTGTATTTGTAAAGCCACTGGAATTTATTTTCCTCTTCATTGTCATTTGAGTGGGCACTCTTTTATTAAAAACTTTATCAGCCTTTCTGTCTCTAAATTCTTCACTAACCATCAAGTATTATTTAACCAGTGTCATCTGAGCTGAGTTGGAGGAGTGTTTCCAGGTTCTCTTTTTTCCTACTTAACTTCCTTCTTCCCTTGCTTTCTTTCCACACCAGAGCTCTGCTCTTTTGGATTTCTAAAAAATTTCCAGGATTGAGGTCAAGATTGTTGGTTTTTCTTCATCAGTTTACCTACATGGAGATGGCTCATAGGAAAGAGAGATGCACTGCAACCCAAGGACTTCCAGAAAGCAAATAGAATCCTGAAACTGTAAAAGCACATGTGAGAGGAGAAGGAGGCCTGGGGAACATGTGTGTCTCACCTCTGGACCCAGAGAGGCAGGAGTAGGTTTTCTAATGGGGGCTTTCTGATTCCTTGCTATTATACTTCACCTCCCGGTGAGGCATGTCTGTGAGCTGTTGATGCTTGAGTGCGTTCTCCCATGTGCCTTAGTATAGATGGGAGATCATAAAATTAGGTCCATAGATACCAATATAAATGGAACACCATGATCAATGAAAAAGGTGTTATAGATCAAACATTGATATTTTCCTTATTTGATTAAATAACCTGTCACTTTACCCAGCAGATAATCATTATTTTAATAAAATGAGATTTATGATACTCATAATCTGTTTATTGAATTCATATAAAATTATTGAAAAGTGATATAGTGTAACTCATCCTTTTCTTTAAAATATAAATATTCAGTGTTTATATCCTTCAAATGAAAGGGAATGTTCTCAGACCTGGCAATGAATATCATTAACTTCTATCTCACATTATATACCGGCTAAATAATTGAGAAACTTCTTTAATAAAGGCGGTGCAAACTGCGGAGGCTGTGGAGACTGAATTACGAGCTTTAATAACCACCATTGCAAATATTTGCATATTCAACTTGTTCAGACATTATTGATTTGTTTGCCCTCTACACATGTGGAAAATAGATTTGAAAGCATGATAATAGGCCTGCACTTCTCTATCGAGATTATTTTAGGTTTGGGGGAAGGAATCTAGCTCCAAGGTGGGGGCAGGGAGGGTGGTGGGGGGGCACTGGAAGTGACAGCAGGGAGCGCTCCCAGCAGGCAGGTGGGATGGAGGCTGCAGATTCCCCCAGACCAGCTTCCCACCCACCCACAGCTCTCAGGCGGCCTGAGGCAGGTGGAACTCACCCTTGATTTCTTAACAATTGACATCACGTTGATCACTGACTGAATTGATACTGAAAATGAAATCACTCTGGGCTTTGTTCCTTCCTTCAGCCTACAGCTAGTGCCTAGTCAATGGCACCATGCCCCCATGCAGAATGACCTGCTAATGTGGCTTTCTCGTGTTTACTCCTCCCTTTAATCCAGTGCCCGACTCCCACCCCCAACAGTCGCCAGGCCACGGGAGCTCAGTGGATGGGATAAAGCCACTCATACTGTATCCAGACTTAGAGATGGCCAATGACACTGACCGGACAGGCCCCTCCTGATCCTTTATCACCTGTCCCTGGCCTGGCCTTCCAGCCCCCACTATTGCCACAGGCCATGTGGGCGCTGGCTCCTGTGGTCTCCCCTCCCTAGAAGACTTTCCTCTGCTCTTCCCTTTCTCTTGGTGAGTTCAGACTTCCCACATCCACGTCATTACTACATAGCCCATCATAGAAAAAAATGTTTAAAGGATTTTAGGTAATTTGAATTTTCCCAAAGTATATCACAATGAGAATGGTTCCTTTATTCAAAGTATAGTAACAATTGAATACTGTATATACAAGAAATAGAAGGGAAACCCAAGGAGGTTTTTTTTTATTTTTTAATTTTACTCTAAGTCCTGGGATACATGTGCAGAACATGCAGTTTTGTTACATAGGTATGCATGTGCCATGGTGGTTTGCTGTACCTACCAACCAGTCATCTAGGTTTTAAACCCCACGTGCATTAGGTATTTGTCCTAATCCTCTCTCTCCCCTTGCCCCCGACCCCCTGATAGGCCCTGGTGTGTGATGTTTCCCTCAACCCAGGGAGGTTTTAATTATAAGTTTAAAGATGATTATCTAGTTATACACATAGATTTTTTGGGGTAATATGATTTATTAAAATGGTATAAAACCATAAAACATTTTCATATTGTGTGATAACTAAGTTATTAACAGATGAACATCCTTCCCATGCCGAGCTGCTGCAGAGCTCTTACCAATTTACTTGGAGTAGAAACCAACTTTCTATCTCACGGTGATCTTTTCTGTTGTCTTATGGGGAGGGAGTTGTCACAGATAGGCTAGATTGTGTAATACACTTGGAGTTAGACTGCCAGGTTTTCTTCTTGAATTTCCAATGTGCATCCTTTCCTCAGTTAGCATTAGCACTTTCTTTCTTTTCTTTTTTCCTATAGCAGTCTTGGAATAAAGATGAAAATACTTTGTACAATTCGTGATGCAGTGGCAAGAAGAGGCCCTCAGTGCTGTGAACCATAATTCAGTTATTAATAAATGGTTCTATGGGAACAGAAATGGTTCCACTGGATTAATCCTATTAATTATGGGTGGAAAGCCTACCATGTAAAATTGGATTATGATTATTTTTATTAAAAATGAGAAAAATTTAAATTGAAGAATGAAGCAGCAATTTCAGAATTAGGTCATGGAGGAATCTAACGTTTTCCCTTGGGTGGTGAGGAGGAGTAGCCTGGTCAGGGCTGGAAGCCACAGGAGAGGAGCCCTTCTTAGAGGTCAGGTCAGTCCTTCCTGGGTCTTTGATATGGTTTGGCTCTGTGTCCCCACCCAAATCTCATCTCAAATTGTAATCCCTGGCCAGGCACAGTGGCTCATGGCTGTAATGCCAGGACTTTGGGAGGCCAAGGCGAGTGGATCATCTGAAGTCAGGAGTTCAAGACCACCTGGCCAACATGGTGAAACCCCATCTCCACTAAAAATACAAAAATTAGTTGGGCGTGGTGGTGAGTGCCTGTAATCCCAGCTACTCGGGAGGCTGAGGCAGGAGAATCACTTGAACCTGGGAGGCGGAGGTTGCAGTGAGCTGAGATCGTGCCACTGCACTCCAGCCTGGGTGACAGAGTGAGATCCGTCTCATAAAACAAAAAACAAAAAACAAAAAAATCAAGCCATTGTAATCCCCATGTGTAGAGGGAGAGACCTGTAATCCCCACGTGTTGAGGGAGAGATGTGATTGGATCATGGGGGCGGTTCCCCCATGCTGTTCTCATGATGGTGGGTGGGTTCTCACAAGAACTGATGGTTTTACAAGAGGCTCTTCCCACTTTGCTTTCTTCTCTCTCTCCTGCTACCATGTGAAGAAGGTCCTTACTTCCTTTTTGCCATGATTATAAGTTTCCTGAGGCCTCTCTAGCCATGTGGAACTGAGTCAATTAAACCTCTTTCCTTTATATATTAGTCAGTCTGGGGTATTATCTTTATAGCAGTGTGAAAACGAACTAATAAAAGTCTTCCATTGTCACCTGGGTAGACAGTGGGCAGAACAGTGCCTATAGCAGAACAAGCACTCAGGGAAGGTTAGCAGTTTTATGCCTAATTTCTTTTTAATTTCCTATATATTTTCACAAAATGATAATGACTCCAGCTAATTAGTCTAAAGGTTGACAAGGGAGTTTGAAGGTCATTTTTTTCTTGACTATTCAAGATATGATATCACTTTTGCCACAGCCATTTCTGTATGGAGTCGCCTTCAGACTGAACATACTTAAGTAATCATTTTGTTTGCCATATGTTGATAAAGACATTAGGTCCACCAAGTTTTTAATCCTGTAATTGTTTCCAGATAAAATTTGAATAGTGTTTTTCACTCCATATTTTAAGCAAAGCAGAGGTTCCATTTAGAGCCAATGATGCCTCGTGAGAGGTTTCTCATGCCTTCCAAGCCCACAGCCTTCAATCTGTTCTCATGAAGCATTTATGGACCCAGGTGGTACTTCATGGGTGGGAACTCAGGTGGCTGCAAAGGAATCTCTTATAGATTTGGCGAGGCAACTTACACAATCTAAGTTAATTTTGTTCCTATATTAGTGAGTGAGTTCTCATGAGATCTGATGGCTTTTATTAGGGATAATAACAGGCATTCCTTTTGTTGGAAGAAAAGAGAGTTGTCAAGGTTCAACAAAAAGGACACATTTTTACTTATGCTCTCTGGAATTCTTTAACAGGGATCCAGCAACCACCAGTGTGCTGTGCCGGCATTCAGGCACATCCGGGGTTTGCACAAAATGCTGCAGTAGATGATGAGTGTGCACATTTGTGCTTGGGACAGTCCTGGGAGTTGAGGTGGGTGACAGGGGTTGGATGTCCCTGAGCAGGGATGCCAGGAAGCTGGGTGCCTGAAGGAAGGTTGATGGACTCCGAACCCTGTGTCCTTCTCACCACGTTTCCCTGCCTCCTGCTTCACAAAATAGAGGCAGTTAATCAAAATGTGTAACTCTTTTTACCAAGTTAAATTATATTTTCATTTGGATTTTGATGTCAATGATGACTTAGTATCTGATTGATCTGTAATTGCCCCTGGGGCCATTATTTCAGTCTTGCTGCTCTATCTGTCTTCCCAGCCACTTTTGTAAGCACTAAGTAAAGGGAAATTGCAAAAGTGACTGCTTTTTGAAAAAAGCCTTAAGAATCATTTTGGAAGTTTGAAAAACCAAACTTGGTTTCTTTCACAAATCTTTATTGGGGTTTCTTAAATCATATACCCATAATTAATGTGATTAATAAAAAACTAATCATAATAATTAGCAATTACCTATAATTAATTACAGTAGAACTTATGTTAATGTGGCATATGAATTAACATTGTATATTATATATAACACATGTTATGCACTAATAGTATATATAATATGAATACATATGACACATGATATATACAATATATTAATATACAATTGTTAATTATACAGAGAATATACTAGTATAACATTAATATAGAACATATCAACATACTACCAATATTATATTACATAAATTATAATAATAAAATTATAATTATAAATAATGATTAATAATGACCAATAATAATATGGCTAATAACTAATTATTAAGTTGGTGCAATAACATGGCACCCTTTTTTTGAAAAGTCGAATGGAATTTGCCATCTGATTTCTTACACCTTCTCAGAATCCTTGTGAAGTTGCTGGCTGGGGATGGGAATAGTTACAGTGCGGAAACTGAAGCACAAAGATTTATATCCAGGCAAAAAGTTATTCAGGGGTGAATCTAGGGGACGGAGTAGACAAAACAGACCTGCAAGCCTGCGTCTCAGCCTTTAGAGGTGCAGGGAGGGTGAGGCAGTCCAGCATGTGCCTTTCCCATGCCCGCAGCTCCACTCCTCAGGCTACAACCAACGTGGCCTGTCTGGACGTTCCTGGGTGGTCTCTCTCACTGGCACTGGCTATTCTCATACCTGCTTAGAGTGAAAACGACTTCACCATTTACTTTGAACACCAATTGCTAGATTTTTCCAACACTTAATGCCTTGCTTTTTATAATCCATTTGAGGATTACACGAATTCCTTCTCCTGCCCCACCACACACATCCCGGGCTGAATAGCTTTTGGTTTGCATTCCTGATGCAAGTGCCCAGAGCTGGTGTTCTCCACGTTTTCTTTGGACTAAGAAAGTTTATACATGAAGAATTTTTCTTCTGCCTGGCTAAAACCTGCTGAAATGGTGCAAATCAGATGTCACGGGATTTGTTTTAAACAGCAGCATTTAATGAAAACCAAAACAAATTAATAAAACTACAGAAAACAGAAATACTGACAGGCTTATCAATAATGGCAAGTAGTACCCTCTGCTAGAACAAAATACTCATTTCAAATCACGAACACTTACAAAATTTTAGAAGGCAAAGTATTTATTTTTGACTCATGGATTCAATGAGTACTGAGTGGAGGAAACTGGAAGGTGGAAGTGCAATAAAAGATATTTATTTGCAAGTGTGCATGTGTGTGTGGTGGGGGGTGTTGGGGGATGGATGAGGCATAGAAAGGGGAGACTAAAGCGAGGCTATTTATGTTTTTTTACATTTTATTTTTTTGAGACAGAATCTTGCTCTGTTGCCCAGGCTGGAGTGCAGTGGTGCAATCTCAGCTCATGGAAGCCTCAAACTCCTGGGCTCTAGTGATCCTCCTGCCTCAGCCTCCGGAGTAGCTGGGACTACAGGCGTGCACCACCATGCCCATAATTCAGTTATTAATAAATGGTTCTATGGGAACAGGAATGGTTCCCCTGGATTAATTCTATTAATTATGGGTGGAAAGCCTACCATGTAAAATTGGATTATGATTATTTTTATTAAAAATGAGAATAATTTAAATTGAAGAATGAAGCAGCAATTTCAGAATTAGGTCATGGAGGAATCTGACGTTTTCTCTTGGGGGGGTGAGGAGGAGTAGCCTGGCCAGGGCTGGAAGCCACAGGAGAGGAGCCCTTCTTAGAGGTCAGGTCAATCCTTCCTGGGTCTTTGATAGGTTTGGCTCTGTATTCCCACCCAATTCTCATTTCAAATTGTAATCCCTGGCCGGGCATGGGATTTTTTGTATTGTTTCTGTAAGGATGGGATTTTGCCATGTTGCTTAGGCTGGGCTATTTAAGTTTGAATCAGAATAATACATAAATCAAACCCACTTATTTGTAATTACTTTGTAACTTCAGATTGATTGGGTTATTCAGAAAAAAACAAATCCATATGTGGAAAATCAGAAAACCAGAAAACTTAAGTAACCCGAGTAGATTAAACCTAGAAACAGATTTTCAGATGAACAGCCCCTCCGGGCGATAATGAGATATATATTTAAAAATATATAGATATGTTTTTTATATCTAGCTGTATATGTTTATGTAGAAAGATGCTGTATTATACATAGGTATATATTTTTAAAAATATACCTCACAATGATGATAAAAGCAGATATCTGTTTGCATGTATACATATATATATATAGAGAGAGAGACAGAGAGGGAGAACAGCTATAAAATTAGCTCCTGTTTGTGGGAGGTTTTTTTTAACTTCTGTAAAACTGCAAACATGAGCAGCATTGCTCCCTTTAGTGGAGACTCTGCCTTGCCCTCTTTCTTTAAGGGAAGCTTAATTGAATGGAAAAGCTGTCCTTTGTGCCTGGAGATAACAAATTTGGGTCCTGGTCAGTTGCCAGGGAAGTCGAGAAAGCCAGTGCTTGGGATCAGGGAGGAGCCTCCAGGACCGAGGTCCCCCCGTAGCTGAACTGAGGCCCAGCAGGAGAGGCCTCAGCACGAGAGCCTCAGGCCGACTCATTGTGGCCCCGTGTGCAGCACCGCACAGTTCGAAAAGGGCTGCATTCTGTTGAAGCGAAGATGCTTTTAACCCATGAACTCACAGGCCTGCTTGGCTGTGCAGCAGGCACTCAGGTCTGGACACAGGATTTCCTAGTTACCAACTGAATGCTGAGGTTCACACAGGACCTAGGATTTGCTGAAGACCTTGAGCCCGGGGGGACACAGCCTGGAGCAGACAGCCCTGCTGCCATGGGGTGAAGGCAGGGTGGAGAGACAGTGTGGCCTGCACCCATATTCTGCCTGTGCCAGTCACACTGCGTGTCAGGCAAGTCTCATTTCCTGCCCGGGAAATGGGGAACAGGATGGCATCCACCTCAGCAGGTGTGTGGGCAATGGAATGTGTTCACATGTGCAATATGCTCCAAGCAGCACTTGGCCACTGCTATGTGCCACGAGTGTTTCCCTGTCACCATGATGTGATCTTTGCTGGCGTAATCGGGCTCATGTGAACTTCAGCCCATGGGCTCCATAGCATGTCCTGAGAAAACACCAAAGTCTGCATTTTAAAGACGATAGGACACTTGTTGAATTAATTAGGCTATGGAAAATGTAATTTATAGCTGAGAGTCAAGCCATTCTATAATAGATGAGTCTAAACATCTTTTAGGCTTCCCTTTACAGCAGGGGTCCCCAACCCCCCAGGCCACTGTCTGGTAGTGGTCCATGGCCCGTTAGGAACCAGTCCACTCAGCAGGAGGTGAGTGGCATGTGAGTGTGAGAGAGTGAAGTTTCATCTCTATTTACAGATGTTCCCCATTGCTCGTATTACTGTCTGAGCTCTGCCTCCTGTCAGATCAGCGGCTGCATTAGATTCTCGTACGAGTGTGAACCTGTATTAGTCCACTCTCATGCTGCCATTAAAGAGATACCCGAGACTGGGTAATTTATAAAGGAAAGGAGTTTAATTGACTGACAGTTCAGCATGGCTGAGGAGGCCTCAGGAAACTTACAATCATGAGGGAAGGGGAAGCAAACATGTCCTTCTTCACATGGTGGCAGCAAGGAGAAGTGCCAAAGGGGGAAAAGTCCCTTATAAAACCATCAGATCTCATGAGAACTCACTCACGATCATGAGAACAGCATGAGGGTAAACACCCCCATGATTAAATCACCTTTCACCAGGTCCCTCCCATGTCACATGGGTATTATGGGAACTACATTTCAACTACAAATGAGATTTGGGTGGGGACACAGCCAAACCATATCAGAGCCCTACTGTGAACCGTGTGTGTGAGGGATCTAGGTTGTGTGCTCCTTATGAGAATCTAATGACTGATGATCTGAGGTAGAACTGTTTCATCCTGAAACCGTCTCGCCCCCAACCCCTGCCCGTGGAAAAATTGTCTTTCACAAAACCGGTCCCTGGTGCCAAAAAGGTTGGGGACAGCTGCTCTGCAGAGTATTCATTTTCACTTCTTAAAATCCTTAAAAGGTATTTACTTTATTACAACAAAGGCTCATTTCATTTTCTTAGACTCTTATGCAGTCAGGGATGATGTCGGCACATCAGAACTCAAAGCCTGTGTCTTGGGATCACAGGGACCTGGTACGACTACAACCGGGCTCACACCTGTGCTGTTCACATGGCTTTAGACACATGGCTTCACTCCCCTGAATTTCACTCTACCACCTGGAAGCTTGAGAGCCCAATGCTTATTTTGGAAAACTCTTCTAGAATTGGAGGTAGCATGTGTGAGGTTCCTCATAAACAGTATTTCATACCTCTGTTACTATTATAGTGGTGAGGGACCAGGTGGCTGAAACCATACCTGTTGGTATCTCTTTGAAATAAAGGTGAATTCATATTAGTTTCCTTGGGGTGTTGCAGCAAAGTACTGCACACTGGGGAATTAAATGACAGCAATCTACTCTCTCACAGTTCTGGAGACTGGAAGTCTGAGATCAAGGCGTCAGCAGGGTGGGCTCCTTCTGAGTGAGGGCTGTCGGGGAGAAGCTGTTCCAGGGCCCTCTCCCTGGCCTGGGGATGGTTGTCTTTATGTTTCTATGGTTCTGTTAGGGTGTGTGTCCAAACTCCCACTTTTTATAAGCACACCAGTCATATCGGATTAGCACCTCCCTAAGCACCACATTTCAACTTGGTTACCTCTGCAAAGGCCCTGCCTCCAAATAAGGTCACGTTTGGAGGCTCTGCTAGGTGAGGACGTCAGTACTGGAATTTTGTGGGAACTCAACTCAACCGATTACAATTCTATTATGCATTTCTGACATCAGAGCTGGTTAAGAATATTCTTTTAGGCCTTCAGAAGTCCTTACACTTTTAGCCTAATATATAACCTCATTTACATTTATAAGAACCTACTGAGCCTGTAGAAGGCCCAGTAAGCTTTTTTCTTCCTTCCCTTCCCTTCCTTCCTCCTTGCCTCCCTCTCTGCCCCCCTCTCTTCCTCCTCCTCCTCTCATCTCCTTCTTCCTTCCCTCCCTCCCTGCCTCCCTCTTTTCCTTCTCCTCTCCTTCCCTTCCCTCCCCTCCCCTCCCCTCTCTTCTCTTTCTTCTTTTTTTTCTTTCTTTCGTGATTATACACTCGTAACAAAGAATGTGAGTACACAAGGCAGTCTTCCCACTTCGTAGAGTTGAATCTTCTCTGTGGTAAGACAATGTGCACTGATGCAGTTCTAATAGTTAATATAAATAGGGATAAAAGTTTGACCCTGGCTACTCATTGAACAAATAAAAATTAAGCCAGTAGGGATAGCATTTCTCATGTATAATATTGATAAATATAAAAATAATCATTTCCTGTGTAGGAAAGTGAGCACTCCCTTTTACTTGGGTAGGCCTAGGTGTTGATGCAGTTTTTCTGAAGGACAATTTGGCCCTCAGATGTGTTTGTAATACATCTGCAAACGCCATGATTAGACACTATCCAAAGGAAATAATTAACATTTAAAGCCAAAACTTTTAATTTTAGATGTTAATAATATTCGAAATGGGGGTTTTCTAAGTAATGATATGGAAATGATTAAATAAATATGGCCCACCTATACACTGAAATACTATCCAACCATTTCAAAATTTTATAGGTGAATATTTATTGACATGGAATGTTGTTCACAAAGTTGTAAGTTTCAAAAGGTAAAATGCGTTATAAAATATTATATTACGATTCCATTTTGGTAAGAACATGTACATGTGAACATAAAATTCTGTCTGGAAAAATATATACTGAGGTGCCAACAGAGGGTGTATCTGGTATTGTGAGCATTTTTGTTTAACTCTCTTTTTGCTTGCCTCTTATTTTTTCTTTAGTGAGAATGTGGGTTTTTTTTTATATACATAAAAAAGATTTATCAGTATGTAACCCCCTTCCACCTTCAACCACTTTTCTCTAGGTCTGAAGCCTCAGCTGGAGTGGAGATTGTCATTTGCCCACTTATTGCCAGGAACCAGAGTTTATGTACTGTTTGTTGCTTTCATGCTGGAAGTTACCCTCCAAAGCTGTTTTCTTAACATTTCTAGATTCTATATAAATCAAAGAATTATGCTTTGAAGCTTGTGGGCTGGTACGTGGGTGGCCTTGAGATGTCGATGATGGGGTGGTCGCCCCTAGGAAGTCAGAGGATGTAAGCATTTGACCATATTCATGTTTTATTCTTTTAAGAAAATGCTACTTAAGTTGATAAGCATATTTCCTCAGCAGAGAGAGACTGCAAGATAAGAGAGTGCTCTGAAGTGGCTGGGGAATACCATAACCTTGTAAATCTGATTTAACTGAATAGACATTGAAAGCATTAAACAAACAGAATACTCTCTATTGGAGCTTTGCCTGAATAAAAGAGTGTAAGAAGTATTGACTTTGTGGAACTCAATAGAACTATTATTTGTGATTGAATACCAGATTAAATGACTGGAGAGCAGCCAAATGCCAGGTTGTAAATACACGAAGATCAGGGCAGCAGCCACCTCCCCTCTTATCACCCACTGCTTCATTCAGCTCCACCTGAGTGTCTGCGTCCTTCCTTCCCGCAATTTCTCACTTCCGTGGATGCAAACAGCCAGTCTCCTCTATCCAATACCTTGAGAGCAACTATACTATACTCAGAATGCTTCTTTTAAAAGATTAAAGAGTTCATAAATCTGCGAAGTTGTACATTTTGGCCTCCTATTTATCTAATTTGCTGATCACATTATGTGACTTTAAGGAGCATGTCTAGCTCAGTGGTCCATAGTTAGCAGAAACAAAGCAGGGACCCAATGTTAGGGACATATTTCTTTTTGTAACTCTAGGAAAAGCCCACACGAATCTTGCATTCAGAAAAAAGAATTTGTAGAGCACAGACAATGCTATTCTACACACGTTGGTCTTTTGCTAGAAACTCAAATATTCTGCCACTCCCTTTTATCCATGATAAATGACTAGCATCAGAGTAGCATAAGTAAGAAGTAACATTTATAGAGAGCTTTATAGTTTATAAAATATATTTAATCTATGTTCTCTGCTTTAATATCAACCTTTGTTTTATCACTTATCACTAAGTTTTCCCATTTTACTTCTGGAAAAAAATAGGAGATATACTGCTAGAGATATTATCAAAAATTAATTTTCAGCTTTCCAACTTCTGAAAATTTATAACCCTAGTTCTCAAAACTTGCTGGCTCTCGCTTTATGGTCTAGAGAACCAAGGTAAAATGGTCAAACATCTCAAGGGTTAGCCTTGATTTTAAGATTTTGAAATCTATATTCTAAATGATCTCGGTGGCAGGAGTTTCACATGAGGAATGCTGAAACCAAATGGGAAAGATGGTCTTCATAAAGGTAGGCAAGTCGTATTTACAAATTGAATTGGGAACATAGCTTTCGACAGAAATTTTAAAATGATAATTGTAGTTGCCCTCATGCTGTTTGTTTTAGCTCTTAAAATTTCCCAGTAACTGCGTTTATTTATTCTTTAGGTTATAATGAGAGAGCTCAGCTCAGCCCAAGTGGCAATCACACTGGAGAACCCTGGCATGGAGAACACTGCGTGTCTCAGATGCCCTGGGATGGTGGGAGGAGGTTAGATGGGCCCATTATACATATGCTACTTCATGGTGTTGAAAAATCTCACCAGGAGACTCCACAGAAATACTGAACTGCCTGGAAGATAAGAGAGGCCTCTGGGGTCTTCCACATATGAAACCCCTTGTTAATGACAACCGCTTGGTGATGTGTGTACAATGTTTTGAACTTGGAGAGGCTATGATGGTTAAGTGTCAAGTATGTCTTATTCTTATAAAATTCCATGAAGACTTTTGCCAGAATATGTGCCTGGGACATTTCATTTTTCTGCCATGACTAATACATTTTTAATAAAAAAGTTTTAACTCCCCTCAATAAGAAAAATATTATCATTACTTAACAAAAACTTTGGGGAACAACTTCCCTTGAGCCAAATATATAAGTTCTGGAACTGGAGAGATCTGTATCTTACGAAGATCAAGTGCCCATCTAGCTTTACATTCTTCTCTTTATTGAATAAAGCAAAAACTTTATTTCTGAACTAAGGTATAACCTGGAATTGGCCACGCATTTTCCTAGAAAGTCTCCATTTCTCTAAAATGCCAATATGCAACTATTTTATACTTCAAATGTAATTTGCTGTCTAAATATGCTTATGTGGTTTACCTCTTTATTGTCCAATGTGCCTGTTTTCATGTAATGCTTTTTTAATTTTAAAAAATTTTTATTTTATTTTATTTTGTTATTATTATACTTTAAGTTTTAGGGTACATGTGCACAATGTGCAGGTGAGTTACATATGTATACATGTGCCATGCTGGTGTGCTGAACCCATTAACTCGTCATTTAGCATTAGGTATATCTCCTAATGCTATCCCTCCCCCCTCCCCCGACCCCACAACAGTCCCCAGAGTGTGATGTTCCCCTTCCTGTGTCCATGTGTTCTCGTTGTTCAATTCCCACCTATGAGTGAGAACATGCAATGTTTGGTTTTCTGTCCTTGCAATAGTTTGCTCAGAATGATGGTTTCCAGCTTCATCCATGTCCCTACAAAGGACACGAACTCATCCTTTTTTATGGCTGCATAGTATTCCATAGTATGTATGTGCCACATTTTCTTAATCCAGTCTATCATTGAGGGACATTTGGGTTGGTTCCAAGTCTTTGCTATTGTGAATAGTGCCACAATAAACATACGTGTGCATGTGTCTTTATAGCAGCATGATTTATAATCCTTTGGCTATATACCCAGTAATGAGAAGGTTGGGTCAAATGATATTTCTAGTTCTAGATCCTTGAGGAATCCCCACACTGTCTTCCACAATGGTTGAACTAGTTTACAGTCCCACCAACAGTGTAAAAATGTTCCTATTTCTCCATATCTTCTCCAGTACCTGTTGTTTCCTGACTTTTTAATGATTGCCATTCTAACCGGTGTGAGATGGTATCTCATTGTGGTTTTGATTTGCATTTCTCTGATGGCCAGTGATTATGAGCATTTTTTCATGTTTCTGTTGGCTGCATAAATATCTTCTTTTGAGAAGTGTCTGTTCATATCCTTCACCCACTTATTGATGGGGTTGTTTGACTTTTTCTTGTAAATTGTTTAAGTTCTTTATAGATTCTGGATATTAGCCCTTTGTCAGATGAGGAGATTGCAAAAATTTTCTCCCATTCTGTAGGTTGCCTGCTCACTCTTATGGTAGTTTCTTTTGCTGTGGAGAAGCTCTTTAGTTTAATTAGATCCTATTTGTCTATTTTAACTTTTTTTGCCATTGCTTTTGGTGTTTTAGTCACGAAGTCCTTGCCCATGCCTATGTCCTGAATGGAATTGCCTAGGTTTTCTTCTAGGGTTTTTATGGTTTTAGGTCTTATATTTAAGTCTTTAATCCATCTTGAATTAATTTTTGTATAAGGTGTAAGGAAGGGATCCAGTTTCAGCTTTCTACATATGGCTAGCCAGTTTTCCCAGCACCGTTTATTAAATAGGGAATCCTTTCCCCATTTCTTGTTTTTGTCAGGTTTGTCAAAGGTCAGATGGTTGTAGATGTGTGGTATTAATTCTGAGGGCTCTGTTCTGTTCCATTGGCCTATATCTCTGTTTTGGTACCAGTACCATGCTGTTTTGGTTACTGTAGCCTTGTAGTATAGTTTGAAGTCAGGTAGCGTGATGCCTCCAGCTTTGTTCTTTTGGCTAGGATTTTCTTGGCAATGCAGGATTTTTTTGGTTCCATATGAACTTTAAAGTAGTTTTTTCCAATTCTGTGAAGAAAGTCATTGGTAGCTTGATGGGGATGGCATTGAATCTATAAATTACCTTGGACAGTATGGCCATTTTCACGATATTGATTCTTCCTATCCATGAGCATGGAGTGTTCTTCCATTTGTTTGTGTCCTCTTTTATTTCGTTGAGCAGTGGTTTGTAGTTCTCCTTGAAGAGGTCCTTCACTTCCCTTGTAAGTTGGATTCCTAGGTATTTTATTCTCTTTGAAGCAATTGTGAATGGGAGTTCACTCATGATTTGGCTCTCTGTTTGTCTGTTATTGGTGTATAGGAATGCTTGTGATTTTTGCACATTGATTTTGTATCCTGAGACTTTGCTGAAGTTGCTTATCAGTTTAAGGAGATTTGGGGCTAAGACAATGGGGTTTTCTAAATATACAATCATGTCATCTGCAAATAGGGCCAATCTGACTTCCTCTTTTCCTAATTGAATACCATTTATTTCTTTCTCCTGCCTGATTGCCCTGGCCAGAACTTCCAACACTATGTCAAATAGGAGTGGTGAGAGAGGGCATCCCTGTCTTGTGCCAGTTTTCAAAGGGAATGCTTCCAGTTTTTGCCCATTCAGTATGATATTGGCTGTGTGTTTTTCATAAATAGCTCTTATTATTTTGAGATATATCCCATCAATACCTAGTTTATTGAGAATTTTTAGCATGAAGGGCTGTTGAATTTTGTGGAAGTCCTTTTCTACATCTATTGAGATAATCATGTGGTTTTTGTATTTGGTTCTGTTTATAAGATGGATTACGTTTATTGATTTGCGTATGTTGAACCAGCCTTGCATCCCAGGGATGAAGCCAGCTAGATTGTGGTGGATAAGCTTTTTGATGTGCTGCTGGATTCAGTTTGCCAGTATTTTATTGAGTGTTTTTGCATCGATGTTCATCAGGGATATTGGTCTAAAATTCTCTTTTTCTGTTGTGTCTCTGCCAGGCTTTGGTATCAGGATGATGCTGGCCTCATAAAATGAGTTAGGGAGGATTCCCTCTTTTTCTGTTGATTGGAATAGTTTCAGAAGGAATGGTACCAGCTCCTCCTTGTACCTCTGGTAGAATTTGGCTGTGAATCCATCTGGTCCTGGACTTTTTTTGGTTGGTAGGCTATTAATTATTGCCTCAATTTCAGAGCCTGTTATTGGTCTATTCAGGGATTCAACTTCTTCCTGGTTTAGTCTTGGGAGGGTGTATGTGTCCAGGAATTTATCCATTTCTTCTAGATTTTCTAGTTTATTTGTGTAGAGGTGTTTATAGTATTCTCTTATGGTGTTTGTATTTCTGTGGGATCGGTGGTGATATCCCCTTTATCATTTTTTATTGCATCTATTTGATTCTTCTGTCTTTTCTTCTCTATTAGTCTTGCTAGCAGTCTATCAATTTTGTTGATCTTTTCAGAAAAGCAGCTCCTGGATTCATTGATTTTTTGAAGGGTTTTTTGTGTCTCTATCTCCTTCAGTTCTGCTCTGATCTTAATTATTTCTTGCCTTTTGCTAGCTTTTGAATGTGTTTGCTCTTGCTTCTCTAGTTCTTTTAATTATGATGTTAGCGTGTCGATTTTAGATCTTTCCTGCTTTCTTTTGTGGGCATTTAGTGCTATACATTTTCCTCTACACACTCCTTTAAATGTGTCCCAGAGATTCTGGTATGTTGTGTCTTTGTTCTCATTGGTTTCAAAGAGCAGTAATGATTCAAAAATTACAAAATATTTTGTAATTTTTCTATAAATATATATTCTTGTTTATATTGACTGTGATTTATTTCAAAATAAGTCCATTGTAAAAGCTATCATGATATGCACTGAGTTTACCATCTTGAAATACAATGGTATAAATAAAAGTTCATTATAGGTCTATATTCTAAATATTTTTGCAGATGTCAGGAAATCTGGCACAGAGAAAGGAGTTAGAGGAGACACATTTGTGCCCCTGGAAGTGACTGTTCACAGAGCTACAGGATTTGGCTGTCTTATGAGACCGCCTGGGCATGCAGGATTCTCGCCTTAGCAAGGTTCGTTGCTGGTGAAGGTGGGAAGTACCAGATGGAAGAGCCAGGAGGGAGTTAGTTTGGCAATCTAAAGTTTCCCGTGTCACTTGAGAGGAAGAGAGAGAGTGACTGTTAGTGACGCTCCCAACAATGAATTTTCAGCTCTATGTTTCCTGGGATTTTATATCTGTTTTTATCAAAAACTGTGGACTCTCACAGGGGCCCAGCCCACACCCCCATGTGCTTTCTGATGGGCATCTGCACATATTCTAAATGCATGATGACAAAATCACAACCTGGACGGTGTGGAAACAAGCCACCCTGCTGGAGGCTTCTGTCACTTTCTGCAGGGTCCCAATATGACACGCAGTCTAGGATCTACAGTCCCCAAATTGAGCAAAGATAAACTCACTTTAGCAAATCTCAATCTCTATCCACAAGGGCAAAAGGGCCCTTTTAGATTACACATTGCTGTGTTGTAAAATACAAAACGGGAAGAAATCAACAGCAAGAAGGAGCGCAAATGAGCAGACGAGAAGGGCAGCATCGATGTGATTGAGTTTCCAGCCCAAGATGGCCACTTGTTTTAGTTTAAGTGCTGTGTAACAATAGAGGAGGAAAACCATGGTCGTGTTTGTTAATGCCAGGTGGCAGTGTCAGATGGTCTCGAAAGAGGGACACAGAGCCGACACATTGCAGTTTTATAGTCTTGTCTTTGTTCTCTAAAACTGGGCACAAGTTGGTTCTGATGAGCATTTTGGATGACCTGGTTCTTCCCAGAAGTCAGCTCCAGTGAACTCATCCTTTCCTGTCTTTCTCTTGGTTTGGCTTTTAAGCAAACCTGTCTCCTAGCTGCATCATGTTTCCAATGCTTAGGGTAACCTTTTGCCGCCCCTGTTTAAGTCTGCAACTCTAAAGCCACCTCGCTCCCTGCACAGAGAGCCCTACTTAGGCAATGCCACGTCCCCAGTGCCAGGACAGGAGCTGCATGTCCTGCTCGGAAAGGCTGGACCCTTAATTTGTCAGTGCTTTGTCCTCCTCGGGGCACCCACCTTTCTGATTTTGTTGGCTAGGATCTCATTCTCATGTGAACACAGTGTACAGTAATGGGTAGTATACATTGGACACATTCTATTTGCCAGGAGTCTTGCAAATCTGATCTCATTTAGACTAGATTCAAATCCCTTTTCTGCCATTGCTAATGGTAGGCGCCTAGGGAAGTTAATAAGCCTGTCCTTCAGTACAGGCTTGGATTAAGGTGGGCTAACAGGGGACTCAAAATGTGTAATGGCTCAAACCCAATAGAAGTGTCTTTCTTGCTCACCCATCTGTCAGTCACCCAGGAGCCAAAGCTGATGAAAGTTCTGCCCATGTCAGCATGTGGCTTTCTGGTTTGCTCTGGGGTCCTTTTCCTTGCACATTTCTAGGAGGATGCTTGAGTGTGATGGAGGAGGTTGCTTGAGGGTGATGGGGGAGGATGCTTGAGTGTGATGGAGGAAGATGCTTGAGTGTGATGGAGGAGGATGCTTGAGTGTGATGGAGGACGTTGCTTGAGTGTGATGGAGGAGGTTGCTTGAGTGTGATGGAGGAGGTTGCTTGAGTGTGATGGGGGAGGATGCTTGAGTGTGATGGAGGAGGATGCTTGAGTGTGATGGAGGAGGATGCTTGAGTGTGATGGAGGAGGATGCTTGAGTGTGATGGAGGAGGTTGCTTGAGTGTGATGGAGGAGGATGCTTGAGTGTGATGGGGGAGGATGCTTGAGTGTGATGGAGGAGGATGCTTGAGTGTGATGGAGGAGGATGCTTGAGTGTGATGGAGGAGGTTGCTTGAGTGTGATGGAGGAGGATGCTTGAGTGTGATGGGGGAGGATGCTTGAGTGTGATGCGGGAGGATGCTTGAGTGTGATGGGGGAGGATGCTTGAGTGTGATGGGGGAGGATGCTTGAGTGTGATGGAGGAGGATGCTTGAGTGTGATGGAGGAGGTTGCTTGAGTGTGATGGAGGAGGATGCTTGAGTGTGATGGAGGAGGATGCTTGAGTGTGATGGAGGAGGATGCTTGAGTGTGATGGAGGAGGTTGCTTGAGTGTGATGGAGGAGGTTGCTTGAGTGTGATGGAGGAGGATGCTTGAGTGTGATGGAGGAGGATGCTTGAGTGTGATGGAGGAGGATGCCTGAGTGTGATGGAGGAGGATGCCTGAGTGTGATGGAGGAGGATGCTTGAGTTTGATGGAGGAGGTTGCTTGAGTGTGATGGAGGAGGTTGCTTGAGTGTGATGGAGGAGGATGCTTGAGTGTGATGGAGGAGGTTGCTGGGCTATTCTTACAGGCCAGGTCTGCAAGATACATGCCACTGCCATTCACACTCTGCTGGCTCTCAATCAGTCACGTGGCTCTTCTGGCATGCAGGGAGTCTGGGGATAGATTCTACCCATATACCCAGAATAAAAAGATAGTGCAGTCCTGTTGAACAACTAGATATCTCTAACCATGCTATGGATTTGTTATGGAGAATAAATGAACCAAATAGTGCAATGCTTACAAAACAGTCTGGCGAACAGTAAGCATTCTACGAGCATTAGCTACCTGTGTTTATTAATATTAGAAATAACTCAATGTGTGAAGATTACAAGTCTGTTTTAGAAGATGAGGAAACAGAGGCTCTGGCTAAGGTTGAGTAGTGGCTAGGAGATGAATTTGGGATTGAACCCAAGTTTGCTAAAGCCCATGATTTTTTTTCACTCTTTTGGGATCGATACTATGTTTGCTGTGAAATCCACTGTTTTCGGGGCCTAGACCATAAAGACAAAAAAAAAATAATAATTAGTTAAATCCTTCACTGATGTTGTGAAGAGCAAATCTCCTCAAAGCATTTTTATTTACTTTCCTAACAAAAGGAGAAGATACTCACTTTTGTAAAAACTAAAGCAGTTTAAAAATCGATTGTCTCTTAGAAAGCTTAAAATCACTCGCCATGTTTTTAACGTGCTTAGCACAGTCGCTTGCATGTAGTGAGTTCTCAAAGCCATTCGTCTCTATTCTTGCCATTTTGTAATTTACGATGTACCGACATAAAGCGTATAAAAAATACATGTTAGAAAATTTTGCCCAAAGGCAGTGAACACTTTCAATGAACCTTAACATATACCTTTTCCTTCTGCACACCGCCAGTCAGTGTGTGAGCTCCATCTCCACGCCCCCTTGCTATTTGCCTTATCACCTTAGTGAGTGCACCCATCCCATTTCCGGGTGGAATGCAAACAGTAGATATAATGTATGGCATTGAGTGAGTTCCTCCCTGTCTGCCTACTAGGCTTTTCTCCATATTCGAGTTTTTGCCTAAGCCTTCTAAAGGAACAACTGTCTTCATTGCATTTTACATATGTGTTATCACATCAAGTTCTTGGGAGATATTTTTGATGACGAGGAAACGTGTGTTGCTGTGACTGAAGTTGACAACTGTGTAAAAGCACATTTCCTTTGTCTTTTAGACGCATCATGTTTTAAAAGCTGTCTGTTTCACAGCAGTGTTTTTTTTCTTGTCATGGGGAGCGTAGGTAAATGCTGGCATTGATTTTTAAGACCTTCCAGAGTTCATGGAAGGTCTGTTGTGTCTGAGGGTACTGGCTGCCCAGTGAGCAAGGAGAAGCTGCTGCCCACTCGTGGGGCCCCAGGCTCCACCAACCACCACTCAGAAGCTCTGGTTGGCACCTTCATTTGTAGCATGTTGCCCTGGAGTTGGAGGAGGGGCCCAGTGTCTGGGACGCCACACTGTGGCTGGGATTACTGGGGGTCACAGATTGACATCAGCAACTGGGTTTATCTCAGTAAATTACATTTATACACAATTATTTCTATTAGGTGTGATCATAAATTATGGGCCTGCCTAGAAATCATCCGTTTATTTTCTAGAGTTAGTTTTAAGAAAATAGGAGTCATTGCTGCTGAAGGTGAGAGTTAACTGGGTAATTATTTTGGTTTTAATTTCTGCCAAAGGAACAAAACAGATGCAGATGAAGTCCCTGGAGAGTTACAAATTCCCATAATCCATTTATTTTACTAAACCTTCAAAAACATAAAGGGTCATTACAGAAAAAGTGGCCCACCCTCTTCCACTTCAGATGGAAACAAACACACAAAACCATGCTTCCGTAAGAACATTTTGTGTAGATGATAACAGTGCCCACATGTTGGTCAAGTGTGTGCATGTTTTTATTCAACATTTACATGAATCTTCCGAGATAGGCAAGGCAGGTCTCCGTTGGAGAGTTTGAGGCTAAAAGAAATAAAGTGAGGAGATTGTGTGTCTTAGTCTGTGTGGGCTGCTGTAACAAACTACTGTAAGCGGAGTGACTTATAAAGAACAGAAATTCATTTCTCACAGTTCTGGAGGTTGGAAATCCAAGATTGGGGTGCCAGCATGGTCGGCTTCTGTGGAGGGCCTTCTTCCAGGTTGCAGACGGCTCCGACTGCTTGTGTCCACACATGGTGGACGTGTGAATAAGCTTCCTTGGGCCCCTTTTCCAAGAGCACTAATCCCCTCATGAGGGCCCCACCCTCATGGCCTCATCGCCACCCCAAGGCCCCACCTCCTAACACCATCACCTGGGAGGTGAGGATTTTGACACATGGATTTGGGAACACACTCAGCCCATGGTGTGGAGGCGACTGCTGAGAAACGTGGTACTGCTGGCCTCACTGTCTTCACATCCAGAAGTCTAAACTGCACTATTGTGCAAAAGAGATTCCAATATTGTCTGCCCTGAAGAGCCCTGTGAATGACACAGGTATCACTGAAAGTAGTATTAAAGGCCAGGCGCGGTGGCTCACACCTGTAATCACAGCACTTTGGGAGGCCAAGGCGGGTGGATCACCTGAGGTCAGGAGTTCAAGACCGGCCTGGCCAACATGGTGAAACCCCATCTCTACTAAAAATACAAAAAATTAGCCAGTCGTGTTGGTGGGCACCTGTAATCCCAGCTACTCGAGAGGCTGAGGCAGGAGAATCGCTTGAACCTGGGAGGCGGAGGTTGCAGTGAGCTGAGATTGCACCAGCCTGGGCAAAGTGAGACTCTGTCTCAAAAAAAAAAAAAAAGAAAAAAAAAGAAAAAGAAAAAGAAAGAAAGTGGTATTAAAAAAAAAAGAAAGAACTCCATGAACTTTCAAGGCATTTCTAGTTCTTGATGAATCACTGGATGATGTAGTTATAAATCATGTTTTCTGATTATTCCCATAAACATAGCATAGGTTCATCATTAAGTTGCTAGTAAAATCATGACAAATACTACATAAATTTAATCAGAAAAGAAACTGGCCTCATGCTTGAAGATGTTAAAAACAAATAGAAGAGTCGGAGTCACACACACACACACACACACGAAAGAATTTCCTCTATAGGTGGGGCAACTAAGCTGCCTTGTAGGGAAAATTATACCCACTTTACAGATGGGTAAATTGAGGCTCAATAGAGTTAGGCAGTTTGACTAAGATCTCACAGTTAGTATAATAAAAGAAGCTGGGTTCCAAATCCAAGCTTGTCTGAACTCAGCGTTGTTCTCACTGGGCCACACCATCCTTCCTGGCTCCTGAACCTGCGAAGATGCCCTGTTGCCTCTGCCTCTTACCTGCAGCTACACTCTGCCTTGGAGGTCTCACTCTTGGATGGTCTGGAGCTATATTAAACAGTCAGAGGCTGATGTAGCCAGTTGTTTCTTCAGAAATGCAGTGATTTTCATGACTAGGGGCTAGCCAGGAGCAGGGAAATAAACCATCTTAAGACTGCTCAGAGGTACAAATTTTTGACTGGTATATCTCATAAGAAACAGCTTTTCTCAGTAGGGTGCTGTATAATAGTAGGTGTACTCAGTAGGATAATACATAACACATAACATATGTGTAGGCAATCTTCTCATTTTAGTTTCACTTCAACATAGCACCAAAATTCCTGGTTTATTTATTTTATATCTATATCCAAATCTATGTATGTAAGTAAGCATGTGTTCATTCATCCTTCCATCCATGCATCTACTCATATATCATCTACCTATCAATCGATCAGTTGGTTGATTTATGTATATCATCTATCTGTCATTGCTACCTGATGGGCTATATGCATAGCAAGGGCATGTGGGCAGCATTGTCAGGAGAGAGGGGATAAGCCCGTTGTCATTGCCAACTGCCCCTTCCCTGCAGGTGTGTGTTACACCCCTCTTCTCTTTGCCCTGGCATTGTATGACCTGAGTTCAGCCTTGACTGGACTGAAAGTGCTCAAAGACCTGGCTTTTCCACTCAACATTGAAGTGCTTGGGCCTTACTTCCATGTCCACATGAACCACAAGGGAATGGAAAATGTATTCCAGAACACTATTGAGCTTTAAAATTACTTATTCAAAGAGCTGCTACAGTAACTCTGGCCTCTGATGACTATGGAAGAAGCCCAGATAGATCCTCAGTTCCAAAGAAATCCAACCTAGCATGTTAAGGCCAGACTCCTCTTACTGGTTTTCAAGGCCTTGAGTCTTATGGTCTCAGCCTTCCTGTCCAGCCTGATTTCCCAGCATGTCTGGACAATCTCGTTCATTCAATAAGCATGCATTGTACCTACACAGCAGCCTCGGTAGGTACGTCCCTCCCTAGAAGTTTATGGACCAATGTAGTTTTCAGAGCTTCCCTCATTAGAAAGATCAGCCACACACAACATCTCGTACCCAACTGAAGGGTGAGTAGTGATACTCAGAAGCCTCCCCTTAGACTCTCAGAGGAAGAGAGAGAATGCCTGCTATGTACATGACAAGTGCTTCACTAGACAATATGAAAGTCCTAAAAGATCTCAGAAAATGGAGCAACTGGTGCTGCCATGGGGCCCAGCCCTCACCAGGAGAATTGCTTTTGAGTTGGGTTCTAAGAGATAGAAATGGGTATGCCAGAGAGCGGGAGAGGGGCTTGCAGATGAGGAAAGAGTGGGAGTCCAGGCGTGAACCTGTGGTCATTCTCTGCTTGGCAGGGTCAGGTAGTCCCTGGGGCTGGAATGTTGGTGTTCATGGGAAGGGGTGTGAGGAGATAAGACCCGTGGGTCCCATTTCTGTGGGGCCTTTGTCTCCTTCAGGGCTAAGGGTGTGGGCTTTGTTCTGCATGTGTCAGGGAATCTAGACATTTCTAGTGTGGAGATGCGACATGAAAAAGTGTGTTTTGAAAGACATTTTGGACATTGGTTTGAAGACAGATTAAGAGAATAAATTTTGTCAGCAATTAAAATGGGAACAAAAGGGCTGAAGCCACAACGTGTGATGCATGTAAAGTTGGGAGAACCGTGAGACATTTCTGAAGATACAGTGAATGGGGTTCTTGATGGCTTGGATGGATGAGGCAGCTGAGGAGTGACCGAGCACCATGAGATGTTTTAGGTTGAGGGACAGTGGAACACAAATCCACTGGAGAGAGGGGGATGAAGAGGAGGCATTTGGGAATGTGTGACCAGGTGGTTTTGTCCAGTATGGGTTGAGTTTGAGGTATGTGTGGGATGTTCACATAGAGATGTCATTGGCAGTTGGATGTGCATGGAACAGAAGGAATAGACAGGAGACAGATGTGGAGATCATCAAAGCAAGAGTGGAGTGGAAGCCCTAGGAATACAAACCTCCGTTTCCAAACGCCCTTTCCTGTGAATGTCTCACTGCTGCCCTTACCTCATGCAGGTACTCCCCTCCCCTTGGCAGACCCCTCACCCTCTAGGGTGCTGGTGCTTCCCCCAGAGCTGCCCCGGGGCTGTGAGGCTTGCTTCCAGCCTCCATCCACCCAGGCACCTCCCTGGGCTCCCATCTGTGGCCATGGCCCCCAATTTTACCCAATGTTAATGCTGATATGTGAGGCCATGGTGGCTCTGGGTGTCCCTCCCTACCCTCTTCCAAAGCATAACGACTCAGAGCCAGGCTTAAAGTCAGAGCCTGAGAACCTTTCCTTCTCCTCTTGCATCCTGTTTTACAATTTACAAGTTGGCGGACTCTGGGCTGATTATGCAGTCTTTTCCATTGGCAGTTTCCTATTTGGCAAAATGGGCTGTGGTGTGAACTAAGTGAAACATTGCATCCAACGTGAGTAAATGGCAAGCCGTCTGTCAATATTAGCTTTTCTTTTTATTTTCTCCAACTTAGACATTAGCATCTCTAGGGTTAAAAAAGACATGTCTCAAAGTCTCATGGTGTCTTTTACATTCATATGTTTTGCTATGCTGCTCTTAAAAACAGTGAACATGTTTACTGAGTGCTTTCTATGCACTGGAGTCTGAATCGGGGATCTAAGGATACCCAGGAAGTCACACGAGGCATTGTCTCCTCCTTGAGAAGCATTCACTGCCACTGGGGATTTAGGATATGTTGACCTAAAACTGCAATGACATAACAACTAACAGCTAAAATACCTTTACCAGACCTGGGGGAAAGTGGCTTGTCATCAGGGCTGTGTATGTGACTTGTTTTCCTCGGGGGAGGGGAAGGTGGTGTTATTCTACCCATTGTCAGTTGTGATGGGCGCAGCACAGGGCTGGCTGTGGCAATCTCTGATCTCCAGGTTACCACTGTTGCCAGCTCTGGGACAGCTGGAGGATGCATAAGGACTTGAGATTGATTTCAAGGATGTTAGAGGTGGTGGGCTGGGAGAAGTCTTCCTTTGCATTCTTAAACCCTTTCAAGTCTTAGTTACATGTAAATAAAACTTGTTTTAGACCTGCCCTGAGAGCCGCAGGTGGTCTCCAGGGATTCTGTTGCTTGTTCAGGGTCCAGCAAGACCCAAGCAGGCCAGGCGCTGAAGGGTGGCTGGTCAGAGGAAATGATGGGAGCTCAGGGAGCCAGGATGCTTGGGATTTATGAGAGCATTTGCTGCTCTGTACCCAGGGGTTATTAAAGTTGTGAGTCTAGTCAGCATCAGTACATTTTATTTAGAAGAGTCTGTATTTTTTTTCCAGATACATTAATGTAATTATATCTTCACAAAAGCGGAGCTCACTTAAGAGAAGTAGCAGCCCATGCTGTAAAGAAGGGAGTTATTCTGATACTCAAGCTCTGTGTTATCTTGAACTGAACAAAAAAGAAATCAATACAATTTGTGCTTAGGCTTGTGGGGGGGTTCTCCTGTTGCCATGGCGACACGTTAAGCTATCGATTCATCCAGAGCGATTCCAAACTTGGAAGGGGCCTTGGTAAAGGTAGGGATAGTTTGTTCAGCAGAAATTAAACAGACCCCAGGACGTGGCCGACTCTGAGCGTGGAATACGTTCTCTGTGCACACAGCATCCCCAGGCTAACGTTATTTGAGCTGTCCCTCAGACGGTCCAGTGGATGACCTGGGGCAAGTGCTGTTTCTGCTGTCAGATCAAGGGGAGCCTGTGACAGCCTGGGTCCTGTCAAGTCAAGGTGCAGGATACAGCTTGGGGATGGCTTCCAAAAAGAGTCAGTGAGAGATGAGAGATAAATACAGGAGCATAGTCACAGTCACAATGAGTTAGGAAGATGACAAGCAGCTGCTATATCTCATTCCTAGCTTGCAGCCATCAGCTCACAGCAGATCATCCAACAAAAGGAAAAGATTTTCACAGGGATTTTTTTCATTTTTTTCTTTTATTTTTAGTTTTCATGTACCAATTGTACATATCTATGGGGTACAGAGTGATATTTCAATACATGTACACAATGTATTATGATCAAATTGGTAATTAGCATATCTGTCACCTCAAATATTTATCATTTCTTCATATTGGGAACATTCAGAGTCTTCTCTCCTAGGTTTTTGAATATATACAATAAATCTTTGTTAACTATAGTCACACTACAGTATTATATAGAACACTAGGACTTATTCCTCCTATTTAGCTGTAATTTTGTATCCAGCAACCAACTTCTCCCTACCCTCCTCTCCCCTTCCCTTCCCCACATCTAATAACCATAATTTCACTCTTTATTTCTATCAGATCAACTTTTTTCCAGCTCCTTCATATGAGTGAGAATGTGCGGTGTTTAACTCTCTGAATCTGATTTATTTCATTTCACATAATGTCCTCCATGTTCATCCATGTCGCCAAGAATGACAGGATTTCATTCTTTTTTATGGCTGAATAGTATTCCATTGTGTGTATGTACCGTATTTTCTGTATCCATTCATCTGCTGATGGACATCTAGGTTGATTCCATATCTTGGCTGTTGTGAATAGTGCTGCAGTAAACATGAGGTTGCAGATATCTCTTCAACATACTGATTTTCTTTCCTTTGAGTAAATTTTCAATAGCAGGATTGCTGGATCATATGGTAGTTCTATTTTTAGTTTTTAGAGAAACCTTCATACTGTTTTCTATAATAACTGTACTAGTTTACATTCCCACCAATAGGGTATAAGCATTTTTTTTCTGCACACCCTCATAAGCATTTGTTATTTTTTGTCTTTTTGATAATAACTATTCTAATGGGGGTAAGATAATGTTGCATTCTGTTATTGACTTGCATTTCCATGATTACTAGTGATGGTGAGCATTTTTTCATGTAATTGAAAAATGAGACATGAGCAAATATATAAAGCCCAGGATTTCTGCCTGGTGCATAGAAAATTTGAGATGCATTCTGCCGGTTATATCTGAGGTCTATGCTCTGAGCATGCCTTCCTGGCCTTAGGATATTCTCAAAAGTATTTTGTTCAGGCTTATCTTTGCTTTCTAGTTTTGTACAAGATGGAGTGTAATCTTTTCTTGCTTCCCTATTGATACCATTAAATTATTTTTTATGATGATTTCCATTTTTAAACTCAAAGAATGCCGCACACAGACAAAACAAAATGGGCCCAACCCTTTATAACTACAAAACAGTAGAAAAGAAAACAGATCTGGTCTTTAGTTTACAATCAAAAGGTAGACTCTAGTTTTCTTCTGGTTAGAGCTGGTCAATACACTTAGGAGAATGCATTTTAAAAATAGCAATTAAATGGCTATTTTTTGATGAATTATTTTGAAATAAGTACTTTATTTCCTTGTTTTGGACACTGTAAAAAGTAAGAGTGTCTGAAAAGCCCTCAATTGTTCATATTTTCAAAAATACTTGAAGGGACTTGAATTCAAAAAGATTTGGGCATGCACACATTCATCTGAGTCTGCATCGCGTGTGTGTGTGTGTGTGTGTGTGTGTATGTTTGCGTGTCACAAAGAATGATAATACAGGAGCGCAGAAGAAAGGAAAGCCAAGGGCTTGCTTCATAGTTATTTTTCTTAGAAGAAGATGGCGGTGCTGATTTCACTATTGGCAAGAGTTGTCAAAATGGCATGGCTTCAGAAGTGGGGCCATTGCTCTCAAAAGTACCTTTCCTCAGGTTTTCTAACATCTGTAACTCTTATCTCAAGCATTTTAGACAGCCTTAAAGATAATTCTTTGAGTTCATGTAATATTAGAAGTCATAGAAAATTATGTAGTTTGTATGGATGACTACGTGGCTGATATCAATTATTTTAAAAGGAGATATGCTGCAGGAAAACACCCTTTTACATCTCAACATGCTCTGGGCTGGCTGCCCCGTGGGGCTCTCAGGGACGGGACAGGATGATGGAGAGAGGACTCGTCTAATACCCTAGAATAAAACTCTGTGTACCTACCTGATGATCACAGTTTTGTAATTCTACCTTGCTCTTTTAAATTGGCTGCAATTCTGTGGATGTTTCAGACCTGAAACTTGTTGTTGGTGTTTGTTATCACTAAGTAATGAGAACCCAATCATAGATCATTCTGTAATTAGCAACTTCTCTGCTCAGACCACCCGCTTCAGGCATTTCTCCCCAGTCACTATTCTACTTGCAGCTTCCGGGAGGAAGTTTGAGTGGGGTCACCTTGAAGCCAGAAGATGTAGCTCTCCTCTTAGGCTTCAGGGCAGGTTACAAACTGGTGTCCAGGAGAGCTTCTGCTTTTGTGTTATTTTGCCTGCTCACTGGCCTCCAGTGTGTTGAATTTGAGTTCACATTATTTCACGATGATTGCACAAAATTCCTGCAGATATAAGCAACCACACAATTCTTAATTCAATACTGCATTCAATACTGTCCATTTCATGTCACCCCAGTAGACACATAAGCGGAAGTGAATAAGAGGCCGTGCGTACTTCTCTGTGGTCCAGGACAACAAGGCGAAATAATAAATGCAAATAAATTACCCTGTGGCTGAGGATGATCGGTGTTCACTGGCAGCTGTTGGCAAATGGAATTCCAGCAGTTGCAGAGCTTCCTGGAAATGGGCATCATTGGCATCACTGAGGCCGCGTGCTCCACAGAGGAAAATGCAATACTTTAGTGCGTACTCCCTTTTAAATAAATGTAAATGGAGCCTGTAATATTAATGTAGCTGTTGTGGCCAAAGAATTGCTAGTTGATGAGCAAAATGCAGACAGCTATTCTTTATTTTTATTCATGAGAATAAATAAAAATCACTCTTTGAAGCCAGGTGGCTAACACAGTCTGGTTCCTAAAAGCAGGATGTTTTCTACCATAGATCCAACAGTCTACTTCCTGGAAGTAAATATTTTATATTTGGTTTCTGTGTTTTTTTTTTTTTTAATTCTGTCCCCACACTTATGAGTAGCTACACACTTCTTTAAACTTCACATGGCAAGCAGACACATAAAATGTCCAGATGAGAATGTCTCGCCATGAACTGCGCACAGCACGAACGGGGCAGATGCGCATTCTGTGCACCGAGAGTCACAGAGGGCGTAAGGAAAGGGTCTGAGGAGTATGTCGGAAGAAGCCTCAGAGAGAGGAATCTGAAGGTCCACGTGGGATGCAAAAAATAGATTCTCATTACCTGAAGAGGGTCTATTTCACATTGTTTTGTTTTCTTCTCTGCATGCATTTGATTGTGTCTGGGTTCCTGTGGGACGTTATGCTTCTCATCGTAGGGAAACACTGGAAGGAGATTCATTCTCTCCAGGCAAAGTAATCATCGTTACTCTCATTTTCTCATGGTAGCACTGGCTTTACAGTTTTCAAAGGCTTTTCCCAAACATGATGTCACTTGAATTTCACTATTTTAAGAGGTGATAGAATGAGTAAATTTATCATTGTTTTAGTGACCAAGGGGCTGGAGCTCAGAGAGTTTACACAGATTTGCCCACCGTAATGCAGGTTAATACGTGGCGGATCCAGAACCAGAACCCCAGAGTTCTGCTTCCCAGCCCCTTCACATCTTTGCTGCTGTATTACGCTGCTCCAAATATAAATGAAAATAGCAAGTTTTGGTCTACTTTGTATTGGTGTCAGTAGAATTTTGCATGTCTTGTAGGCAGTATTTGTATCAAGGAGTGTATTGCATCAGTGTGAGAAACATAGAATTTGGAGTTGGATAGACCAGGTTGAAATCCTAGTGCATTGTGGTTCTGTGATTCTATTTTGGAGAAATGTCCTACCTTCTTTGAGACTCATTTCATAATCTGTAAGATGTGACTACTTACACCTCCTTCCTAGGGTTGTGGTGGGTACTCAGCCCTGCGCTTGGGACAGAGTAAATGCTCATTGTATAGTCAAATGTGTCTTTGAGCCTGAACCTTGGACTCTGGCTTTCCTGAGAGTATCTGGTCTGTTCACAGGGCGAGTGCCACCAGGCACCTGTATGAGTTATTTGTTCACAGTAGAGGAAATGCCTGTGGGCACCCAGGGGAAGAGTCAAGGAAGGAAAGGACGGCAGAGGCTGTCGAGGGCTTGGCCCATTCATGTTTAACTGTGGAGAGAAGTTTCATCATAAGAAAGGGAGATGCCAGCTCTCTCAGGAAGTCTAGAAAGGGAGGACGTGAGCCATGTGGCCTTGGGGCCTGCGGCAAAGGGCATAACGAGCCAGGCTAGAGGGACCTTCTCCTCACTTCTGGGCAGAAACTTTCTCTGTTTTTGTGCAGTATGGGATAAACTGTTTGCCACTGGTCTTTGGCCCTGAGCCTATAGCGTCGGAAACAGTGAGAAAGACCCCTCGGCACGGATATCTGGGTTCCCCTGGATGTCCCTGGAGCAGAAATCTGGGGTGGAGGTGAACTTCTTACAAGTGGCTTTGTGGAGGGCTGGAGTGCAGAATCTGAGAAGGCTGTTTGTCATAACTTTGAAACACCAGCCCCTGGAAGAACCCACATAGTTGGTGAGAATTTTGGGGGCTGGCGGAAAGGGTAAGAATTGTTCAGAGGATTTGTATTTTGCAGGTGGGTGCACAAGCCACTGTAAACTGAGTGATTCATGTTAATGTGACCCTGTGAGCACCTGCTGCCTGCGGGGGACTCAGGGAATTGTTATCTGAATGTCCGTGAGCATGGATCCCTGGTTTGCAATCTTGAAGCATTGGATTCATTTAGGCACCATAGTTAGAAGAGGAAGGGAGCTCATCCTCTGGGGAAGGCGAGGATATGGATGAGTGAAAATAGCAAATCCTATCAGGCCAAGGCCACTGCATTGAGGGGTGAATGGAGCACAGCGGAGGGAAGGGAGACTGGCCTTGGGGAGTCCAGGCAGCTGCAGGGCCTTGGGGAGCAGCCCCCGTGACCATGAGAGAGAAGTGGAGTGTGTGTGCCAAGCCAGCAACCCTGTGGCGGCCAGTGCTGGAGGTATCCAGCTGCTTTAGTGTGGAGCCTCAGGTCAATGGGAGTCATGACAGAAAGAAGCAGAAGTCTGTTTTGCACTAAAACCTCTCACATCTGGGTGTCCCTGTCCCCATCCTGGGCATTTAACCAGCTTTGCCTGAAGAGTTGTACCAACACAGGTGGTCACTATAATGTTGATCCAAGTATCTCCACTCTTTCTGCATTGAGGGCTGATTCTCTGAAGGTCAGATTCTTGACAAATTAAGTTGTTCATGTCTCAGACGGAAGGCACAGAGCTTGGTTCTACTGTTTAAGTTACAGTTCAACAAACACAAAGAAAACAATTAGCATGTTTTTATTTACCTCCAACAGAAATCTCTGGTGTGATTCCTTGTGGCTAACTCTTAATTTCTCCCTTCTAAATGTTGCCCTAATTAAACCTTTCTCCAGAACTTTTGTACTTTTCAATGAAATTAGAATGAATGAATAAAAATGCAGATTCTAATTAGCGCTTCCTGCATATTAAAGAAATTACTCTTCCCCTTACTTAAAGAAGTGTTACTGGGAAGTAATAGATGATCTTTGAAATGCAATTTTTCTTTTCAGATAGTGGTGATAATTCTTAGCAAGGACAGTGCTGCTGCTGACAGCCATGCCCACCAGCCAGCATACTCTGCAACAGTCCGAGTGACAGACGGGCCGCTCGGAGTAGTAGCTCTATTTACTGAGGAAAGAAAAAAAAAATCTTGCAATAAACATTTTTTATAGGAAGCTATGCATGAATGCATTTGTTAAATTGTTTTAAATAACTCCAGTGCCTAATAAAAATAGGATTTGAAGGACAGCTAAAGTTTCATTTTAAGATATGGCAACATCTGCATCTGCTGAATGATTTATATCTGTGACATTAACTAAGCATTATAGGAAAAAAAACACTGTTTGACCTCAGGCAAGCTGGCATGAGACATGAGCTTGTTCCAGGTTGAAATTTTCCTCTTAAATTTTTTATGAAATTCTCTCAGCAGGGTCACTGTTGGGTTCTGAAAAGATTTTTAACCTTAGGATTGCTACAGCTCAGCCCTCAGAAAACCATTTATTTCATTAGCACTCCCTCCCTTTCATTTTAATGCCACGTAATAGGATAGAATAGGTTTAAGGCCCATCAACTGTAAAATTATCATTTTTCACCGAAGCAACATTATATTAAACACTTAATTATTCATTACTAATGCTTGTCATGGTGAAATATTGGCCTCGCTAATTTTGAAAGCGCCAGGCCCAGCTTTTCTTCCTTGAAGGTTAATGCCGAGCCCCCGTTTCATCAGATTTCCTAAATGGAGCACACCTCATGTGTCATGGTGTGGCTTTTTCGACCCCCAACCCTTTTAGTAAGTAAAGTCCCTGCTGTTCAGAATGTTCTATCTATTGGGATGAGAAACTAGCTTTAATGGTTGTGGTGGAGAGAGCAGAATTTGGGGTGGCACAGTTTTGTGAAATGCTATCAACTGAACGATTTTATCAGGGATATATTTTTAAAGGTAACACACCTCTTGATTTAAATACATTATTTACTTTTTTATTTTAAAAATTTGTATAAATGTAAGGGGTACAAGGGCCGTCTTGTTACATGGAGATATTCTGTAGTGGTGAAGTCTGGGCTTTTAATGGAACCTCACCCAAATAATGTACATTGTACCCCAAATTAGGTACTTTCATGCAAACCAGATGACTGACTTAGAATTATGGCAGTGAAACGAGTCTGCATTCACTACAGCAGGGTTTGCCTGCCTGCATTTGGCCACGGTATTCAAGATTTCCATATTAGTCTTGCATATTTTACAACCCAGGACCCCTGCTGTGGAGCATCTGTGCCGTGCAGGTTTATGGATGGTTAGGAAAAAAAAACAACAAAACCCTCCCTGGCATCTGACTCTACATCGAGTATCGCCTTCTGAAGGCTCCATATGATTTTAATTCTGTTAACAGAGAAAAGGCTTATTCATCTTCCAGGCAATCTCTGGAAGATGTTATTCGGGCTGGAAACCATGCTCTCACCCCACGTGGTGCATGGGCTCCACCTGAGCGTACACAATGGCTCTTCTACGCCAGGGAAGATGAGGAAAAAGACCTTGATCTGCCACTGAAATTAAGGGGAGGGTCACTATCCCAGGAGGATACCAACAGCCACTTTGCCATTCAGCACGACTCCTGTCCTCCTGGTCCCCATTGGCCCAGGCTTGCATTCTTGAATTTTCTCAAGCAAGTCTCTGTCGCTGTTAACATCTTCCCACAAGCCTCCCTTCCACATTCCTTACATCTCCATCTGAAAAACTCATTACCGGGATCAGAACCAGTAATACGATTTTTGAAAAATTCTTTGGATTCCAAAATTATCAGCAGGAAAACAAACCCTAAAACCTAAATAAAAGAAAAAAAAAGTAAAGATATACATTTGAATTATTTTAGGGAGTATTTTTCCAGTTTCTGTTTAACTTAGGTTGCTTTTATTTAAGCCATAAATAATACTGATTTTGATGACTGTAGTTGGATTATCCTGAAGTTCTTCTTTTCAGATGTCTTGCTGGATTGTGGCTTCTCTACTTGGTAGTGTGGGCTGAATTGTATCTCCCCCAAAATTTATGAGATCCCCCTGGATCTCAGAATGTGTCCATATTTGGAGATAGGGCCTGTAAATGGGCAATTACATTGAAATGAGGTCATTAGGGTCACCAGTGTCCTTTAAGAAGAAGAAATTAGGACACAGATTGGCACATAGGGAAGCACATGTGAAGATGCAGGGCGACAATTTCATCCTCAAGCCGAAGAGAAATGTCCAGAACAGATCCTCCCTCACAGAAAACCCAACCTGTTGACACCTTGATCTCGACTTCCATCTTCCAGAACTGTGAGACAGTAGGTTTCTGTTGTTCAAGCTGTCCAATCTGGGACCCTTAACTCATCCACTCTGCCACCCCATGTTATCTAATATCTTCTATTCTTTTCCTTTTATAAAAAAATCAAATGCATACTTGATTAATTTTGACATATGCACACATACACACACATACAGACATTAAACTCTACTGATAAAGTTTAAACTATACCAAGGTTAAAGTTTACCTCTAAACTTTACAGGTTAAACTATACTGATCACATAAATGGGCACACACATTTATGTATCACATTTATACACATTTATGTGATCAATATAGTTTAACCTCTAAGGTTCCCTAATGCTCCTTCCAGTCCATTCCCACCCCTGCAGACAATGTGTCCTGGCTTCTATGATGATAGATTAGCTTTGTCACTTTTTGAACTTCATGTAACAGAGAACTATGCAAAAATCACTATGATGTTGAGCTTTCTATTTTTCTCTTAATTGAAGTACATTTTGCTTCAGACATCTTGAAACTCTGTTAGTAGGAACACTCACATTTGGCAACATTAACCCCTTCTTCATTATGCATTTTCTCTCCTTATCTCTGTCTCTTTGCCTTGACTTCGGCTCTGTGTCATATGAACAAGCCTGTGAGCTTTTTTTTTTTTTTTTTTTGACAGAGTCTCAGTGTGTTGCCCAGGCTGGGGTGCAGTGGCTCGATCTCGGCTCACTGCAACCTTCACCTCCCGGGTTCAAGTAATTTTCCTGCCTCAGCCTCCTGAGTAGCTGGGATTACAGGCATGTGCCACCACGCCCGGCTAATTTTTGTATTATCAGTAGAGACAGGGTTTTGCCATGTTGGCCAGACTGGTATTGAACTCCTGACCTCAAGTAACCCACCTGCTTTGGCCTCCCAAAGTGCTGGGATTACAGGCGTGAGCCACCATGCCCAGCCTCTGTGAGCTTATTTATGCAAACAATTCACCTTGTAGGTCTTTCTTATCATATTTTAACTTGTCTTCATGTTTAATGTATATTGTTTATATCCACAAACAGTTAGCTTTTTTTTATCCTGACATTTATGCCTTTTAATTGGCATTTAGTCTATTGATATTTTAGGTAATTATTGATGTTGTTTGTTTAAGTCTACCATTTTGCTATTTGTTTTACTTATCCCAGCTGCTTTTTGTTTGTTACATTTTATTGTTCTGTTCTTTTTCACTCCCTTCTGTTATTTATTTATTTATTGTATTCCATTACAATTCCTCTACTCCTTTTAAGCTATAACTCCTTGTGTTGTATTTTTAGTGTCATTGTTAGAATTTTAATATTCATCCTTAATTTTTTATAGTCTATCTATATGTATCTATATGTATCACTTAATGCAAAGTTTAAGAATCTTATAACTGTGTAATCCATTTACCTCACAGTTTCTTTGTGGTACAATGTATACATATTTTACACAATATTCCTAATGAACTCCACAGTGCAATTTTTATTTTTGTTTTAAACTGCCAAAAGTCATTAAGAAAAGAGTCTTTTAAAATAATTGAGAAGGGTAAATACATACTCTTTATCATAGATTTTTAGGTCTGTGTTCTATTTCTATGTCTGTGTTTGGTACTCTTCATTCTCTCGTAATATTTCTAACTGGTGTCATTTTTCTTCATCCTGAAGAAATTATTTTACTCGTTCTTTTAATGCAGATATGTTGGTGACAAATTTTCTTAATTTTCATTTATCTAAAAGATATTTCTCTTACCTTAATTTTTGGGGGATACTTTTTGCTGGTTAGAGAATTCTGGGTTCACCATATTTTTTCTTTTATTCCTTGATTATTTCATCCCATTTCTTCTGGCTTCCATTGTGTTAGTGAGAAGTCAGCTCTAATTGATATCCTTGTTTTCCTATGTATTATAAGTATATTTTTTCTCTTGCGACTTTTTAGTTTTATTTCTCTTTGTCTTTGGTTTTCAAGAGTTTGCTGAGTGAGGTGTGGTTGTCTCTGTATTTACTATGGTTGGGCTTTGCTGAGCTTCTTAGATATCTAGGTGGATGTTTTGCAACAAATTTGGGGAATTTAAGTCACTTATCCTCATATATTTTGTCCATTCCATTTTTTTTTTCCTATCACTTGGGGACTGAATTCCATGTCTGTTAGACATAGGGCCATCGTAGTTGAGTCTATGGTGTGGATGGACCTCCTCAGCACAGCAAGATGGACTCTCTGCCCTGTGTGACTGAGGGAGCCTGGGGAGCGTGGGGACCCCCTGCTCTCCTTCCAAGTTTTGCAATCCTGCACTTTCTGCTGCCCAGACACTGAAAGCTGTTGCTGCTTCTATTTTGGCCAGTTGCATAATCTTACATTTCTGTTCCCCTTCCTACCTTCTTTTAAAAATTATTATTCTAGATTGGTTTCAAATTGTGCCAGATTTGTTATAGTAACACAAATACTCTAGAGAATTTTGTCACATGTTCCCATAATTCAAGTAGCTACGATACAGAGTTGTGTATGTAAAAAATGCCGCTATTGGCCATGACAGTTCTTTGTAATTATGCAGATACACTAGGTACTTAGAAAATTATGCACTTTTATGGTCCCTAGTACGGTGCTTAATATGTTTTGTTTGTTTGTTTTATTGATGGAATGATCTGCACTAGTGGGGTGTAATCAGAAACCTAAACCACCATGTAAGCTTCCCCCATGTGGAAATAAAGTGTATGTGTGTCAGTGTGTGGGAGCATGCTGTGGGTTACACACCACAGGAGTGCCCAGCCTTATTCCTGGCTTGAGAGATTTTCAGTTCTCTTTTCTTTTGGTGATCTCTGTTCATTACTTAAGAAAAACTACTAACCCTCTAATTTTGGTATGGTGAAAATCTTCTTCCTTCCATTAATTTTTAGTGGCATAAGTAAGCCAAGAATGGAATCTTCAGAATAAGTAAAGCTGCACTAAAAGCTCAGGTTGAAGTACTGGTTAAACCAGGGCATCGCCAGATGCCTGGGGGATCTAGTTTCTCTTTGGGGTTTATGCAGCTGTTTATGGCACAGATTGGGACCTGCATTCTCTACATGGTACTGTCTTAGGTGCCATTCTCAGAAATCTCTTCCCTTAAGTCTCAACTCATGTGGTCAGACCCAGAGGGTCACATGACATCTCTTCTGACCCAGAGGGTCACAGGACACCCCTACGGGCCCAGAGGGTCACAGGACACCCCTACTGACCCAGATTCAGAGGACATCCCTACTTCCAGACCACCTAAGTTCTGCTTTCTGATTTCTGGACATGGGGTAAGAATGATGGACCCCAAAATGATTGACGCTGGGCCTGCATTTGAGGAAGGAGCAGGTATTTATTAATTTAAATATATTAATAATTTTGATGCTCTAAACACATCTAAGCTCACTGCACATGTAGCAGCTACCTTTGGAAACTTGAAAATGTTACATAAATGCAGAGTATTCTTGCATTGCATGTTGTAAAATCATAACTGGAAGCAGGCGTTTCTTAAGAGGAAGTCTAAGAGTATAGATGTCTCTGCTCTAGTTAACCTCATATTAGTATTTTGTAGATTATACAGGAGATTCTTAATTATTTGAAGCCTTACAAAATTGTGTAGTCTTCACGATTTAAGCCAACCATTGGAAAGTTTAAACAAAACAAAACAAGCTAATCTTTCACTATTATGGTATTGTGTTGCTAGGGTTACATTAAGGTTTTATAAATATGTGTAAGAAAAAAGAATTATAGTCATTTCTCAAAATAGTCACTGTTTTCATATGGAAACAAACATTTTATTATTTAAAATGCAATCCTGTTCTTCTATTAACTGTTATAAATGAATTATTCCTATTTTGGCTCTCTTTTTTTGTGTTGTTTTTTGATTATAGGTAGCTTTATAATATTATCATAAAACATGATTTGGTGACAATTGTGTTCGAGGAGAGACAGAGCAACATGTTCCCCAGGAATAATGATGCTGCCAATTTGGAATATTTTGTGGACTTCAGTTATTCACACCGCAGAAGTCTTCCACAATTATTTATAACTGAGATCGGACTTAGGGCTGGTGCTGCGTGGATTTTGCACCATTTGTTGTAAACGTCTATTTCAGATTGTTATTGAATGTGAATTGCCCTTGTAATTTTTGGAGTCACACAAATGTCGATTTTCTCTTTTGCTTAGGACAGGAAAATTAAGTGATAAATATTAACCACACCTTAATAAAAGGCAAAATAACTATTCATTATGTCAACCATTTTATAAATAAATAGACTATTCCATGACCAGGAATGGAAGGGGAGGCTATAATTTTCACCATATGTTACGTAGTATTTAATGGTCCACACTTAGTGACAGCATATTTGTGCTGTACTCTGCATGATCAGCGGCTGGGGCCTTTTTATTGCCTTGTCTCGGTGAATGGAGAGGGAAACGAAGACAAAAGCAGACAAACTTCTCCACCAGAGAAGCAGCTTTGTCAATTACTTCTACTTCTTGATTCGAAATAAGATGTTAAACAAGTGTTTGTTATTTACTGGATGCGTAAGCTCCAGGCAAGATGAGGGAGAATGATGAATGAAACTCGTGGTCCCTGCCTTGAGGAATGGGGCTAGAGAGATGGGGTCTGTGCATAAGAAATGTTGGAGAACGGGCAGGTGTAGGAGGATGTGGCTCATGATTGGGCCAGAGGGGCCTAGACAGTGGGTGCTGCTGAGGAAGGTGGCGACAGAGCAGACAGAGACACAGCTTTGGAGACAGAGCACGTGGAGCTTGACTTTGATGTGAGTGGGAATGTGGTAGGGAGTTGAGGTGGATTCTCTAAAAGGAGAGTGGATTTGTGTCCTGGGGCTGCAGTAGCAAAATACCACCAGCTGGGTGCCTTCAAACAGCAAGGATGCCTGGCCTCACGGGCACAGGGGACCAGGGGTTGGCAGAGCCGCGCCATGTGCCAGCTTCTGGTGTTGCTCTGATCCTTGCATTCCTTGGCTTGTGGACGCCTCTCTCCCATCTCGGCCTCTGTGGTCACGTGGCCATCTCCTGTGTTTTTGTGTTTTCATGCTGTCCTCTTCCTTCTTATCAGACACCAGACATTGATTAGGGCCCACCCTACTTCCAAATAAGGTCATATTCTCAAATAAGGTGCTGGGGATTAGGACTTCAAGATATGTGGTGGACACAACCCAACCTGTAACAGGGGGAAAAGTGGGAGGTGCTCAATGCAAATAGAGAATCTGGGGGACCAAATGTCAAGAAGAAGGAGGAAGAAGAGGTGAGAACAGGAGCTGATGCCACACGAGGGAGTCCTCAGACACTGGGCGAGGGCGTTTCAATTTTACCCATTAGACCCGGAACCTGACAGTGAGAATGTGAGGCCTTAAAATGTGTAGGTTCCTGGTCCTGATTCTCAGAGCGGGCTCTGTTAATGTGCTTTTTTGAAGTGGCCAGAGAAGCTCTGCCCCTTTCTGGGTGTGGACAAGGGACACGGCCACATGAAGACCACAGCAGCCACAGAAGCCGTCCCTGTAGGTTTACAGCTGTTCCCCTTTCTTCTAATTTTATAAGAGCTTTATTCGTGAATCAAAACACTTCTCCAGGTAGAAGTGCGTTGGAGGCCTTAGCCATTCATTTGGAAACAGAACCCAGCTTAGCAACTGTGCAGTTTTCTGGCCGAGTGTCACCTCCAAAAGAAAAATAAGGGAGAGAAGAAACCATAAGACCAAACACCCTTCCTCCCCAGGGCCTGTCACTAGTCAGGCTCATCTGGGATAATTCTCCCAACAAGGGCTCCAACCTCACACTGTGGCCGCTCCATCAGCGGGGCACAGTCCTGTCCTCAGCGCCACATCCTGCAGGGCGTGGTGACCCACCTTAGGGAAGATGTTGGTGATGAACATATTGGGTGGAGCAGTAGGAACTCCATTTCAGCCTGGAGTGCCCTGGCACGCTAGTGAGAGGCGAAAGCTGCCTTCTGTGGTCACGGTTGCTGTTTTGGTGCGACCTGACTGACTACAGAAGCTGTGCACCCAGTGGAGCTGGGCTTCCTCCCCACCATCCAATCGTATGAAAGTGTGGCTCAGGCAAACCCAGAGCAGGTGCTTATTCCTATTTCGGACGGGCTCACTGCAGGAGTGGGGTGCCGGGGCCCCACACCAACTCCTCCAGAGGCAGTAGAGTCAGCTGTGGAGGGGTCTCCAGTGTCTGATTTAATCCTCTATGATTTAGTTTCCATTTAGCTTTGAAATACTTATTAATTGTACAGTATACACACATATAGCACCATGTTCATCTGTAAAGGGTACAGGGATAATTGGGATAATATTGTCATCATTGGCAATGGGTTGTGTTCCTGAGGGGATGGAGTGACAGGGTGAGCTCTTCAGCACACAGGCAGAAACAGTGTCAGAGTTTGTCTCCCTGGGGCATGTTTCGAGGAGTATAAAGTGCCAAATTTATCTGTGCTATTTATTCCAATTAGGACTGTGGGCCCTTTAATCCCGTTCAGAGAGGTTGAGTCACAACAGGGAGGGACTCGGCTGGCCTGTCACTGATGTCTGGCTGAGTCTATAATGCAAACAGCAATATGACCTGGCTGGTTCCTGGTGGCACTATTAGGTACAGAAAGTGGCAAATGAGATCAGTCGAGGGTTGGTGAAAGTGTTAGAACCTTGATGTGGCTGAGCCCACCGTTGCCCTGTGTGTGTTGAGGGGTGGGGTCCTGTGACTTCTCCATTGCCAGGCACCTGCCACCATGGATGGCCCTGCACACCCACCGATACTGCTCAGCCCAGCACATTTTAGGCGAGAGCCAGGACAGTGCTTTGAACTTCTTCATTTTCCTCCTCCTCAGCAGCATTTGTCTGTATTTTGTCCCTTTTTAACAGGTCCCATTGTTTGGCCAGTGGGTGCTTTGGGAGACACATCTGAAGTGCCCATTCTCAGGAAGGCCTCTGGGATGGACCCTTCGTGAATGCATTTCTTTTTACAGGAGCCATCCTTTTAGACAGGATACAGGATTTGAGCTCCTCTAGGATTAGTTTTGGATGATGGGATTATTTAGATCTCTGTGGAGATTTCTCAGTAGGTTGTGTACGTAATGCAGGCTTGACCATGGCTTCTTTGGGACATCTCCCGACCCAAGGCTGACCTTAGTCCAGGGTTAGGGCTCTATTAGTTGATTTTGGAAAGCATTCCAGGAAGCATTCTAGGGGCTGGGGAAGTAAGGCAGGGAGCAAAGTCAACAAGAGGCACTTTATGGAGCAGGTGATTGATGTAGGAGACGGGGCCTGGGTTGCCTCACGGTCCTCTGAAAGCATACATGGGATATGCTTAGAGCCAGGCCCTGAGGGCAAGGGCTGGGGGCTTCATCGGATGACTGTCCTCTCCTTAGTTGAGGGCTGCTTTGGGATGCAGCGCCGCACACCCTGCTGCTTCTCACCTGTCACTCAGAGTCCAGTAAGAGAAAAGCAGGGACTCATGGCACCATCGGAACTGTCTCTTGCTGACACCCAGGAACACCTGGGGAAGAAGGCAGACCCCCCCAGCCTGTCTGCTAAACTTCACACCTGTCTGCTAAACTTCACTTCCTCAGGGAATCCTCTGGACACCATCCTTTCGTGTGCCGCCTTTGCCTTTCAGGGCTGACTTTGAGGTATCTTCTTCATGGGACTTGACATGGTTGCTGCCTTTCCTTTATCTCTCTCTGTGTGTGTGTGTGTGTGTGTGCGTGCGTGCATGTGTGTGTAGCGGATGAGTGTGCTGTGCAGAAAATTAAATGTCGTCCGCTCTGAAGCCCACACCCTGGAGAGAACAGCACTCACATTTATCACCTTCCTGCTATAAACCTGGCGCTCGGTACTTTACTGACATGGTTAAGTACCAATCCTCACAATCACCTTATAAAGCAGATGTATGAGCCCACTGGGACTCAGAAAACTTAAGTGCCTTCCCCAAGGGTGCAAAGTGGGAAAGTGGTAGAGTTGGAGTTAGAACCCAGCTCCGTGTCACGCTGGGCCCATGCTCTTTCCGGCCTCCAAGGTTGCCAGCCCCTGGGGAGATGTGGGACTGGATTGCGGAAAAGGAAAGAGCTCTCAGCTCATTCTGACAGTAGCCAGCAAAATCAACTTGATTTAAAATCTGTCCCTGGTTTCCACATTTTGTGGTAAATTGGATATCAAATGTACACATTATTGAATTTCATGTTCTGAATGTTTAATTCTTCTCCAAGTGTCACATAATTAGCCATTTGTTATATAATTGTTTTCATTACTTACATAAATTGTTTTCATTAGTGGCTCTAAATGGGTGAGTGACATTAATATGTAATAAATACAAATCATGCTGCAGCAAGGGAAGTCAGTAAGAAAAGAGGCAGCCCGGGGCTCAGGGTTAGGCTCCTAATATCATTCCCAGTCACTCCCCAGGGCACACAACTGGGGAATGCCCGGGAGGGGCATAGGGCCCCTCCTATTCCTTGCAAGAGGGGAGAAGATTTCCTACTGTAAGACATTCATCATCTCTGTCCCCAATAAATGCAGAGGTACTAATAGTTACCATTTTACCCATCTTCAAGAAGTAAGGAACTTTATATACATTCTCCCATTTTCATTTAATCTATTTGATTCAACCATGAAGTGAACTGAGCCAGTCACCTGGTAATGTAAGGAACCCAGGTAGTACCTGGCAGAGCCTAAAATCAAATCCAGATCTGTCTGATTCCAAGGCCAATACCCAGTGCTCTCAGTGTTTATGTGGGAAACCAAGAGAATGGGTTTATTACTGAGATTTTCATCCTGAGCAGCTCTGAGATTTAGAAGATGATACCTGTAACTGCAGAGCCCCCTACTCTGATACTTAGATGACCTCTCTGATGATTTGTGCCACTACCTCCCATGATCTAACAATACAAGGAAGGGAAATGTTTGAAAACCTCCACTGTATTAAGAGTATTTATTATTCAAACTCTTCCAAGGACCCAAGGATGTCCTGTGGGCCCTGGGGACCAGGGAAGAAGAATGTTGTCCCTTCCAGGTCGCCTGCAGTCCTTGCAGCTTCCTCTGTGGGAACACAATTGAAAAGGCAGGGAAACCCTTGCTTCATCAGGGCAGTGTTTGGGTCCAGAGTGAAGCCACCCTCTTCCAGCTCTCAAGGCTCCATCGGGGACCCTCTTCCGGCTCTCAAGGCTGCATCAGGGACCCTCTTCCGGCTCTCAAGGCTGCATCAGGGACCCTCTTCCGGCTCTCAAGGCTGCATCAGGGACCCTCTTCCAGCTCTCAAGGCTCCATCGGGGACCCTCTTCCGGCTCTCAAGGCTGCATCGGGGACCCTCTTCCCGCTCTCAAGGCTGCATCGGGGACCCTCTTCCTGCTCTAAAAGCTCCATCGGGGACCCTCTTCCCGCTCTCAAGGCTGCATCGGGGACCCTCTTCCTGCTCTAAAAGCTCCATCGGGGACCCTCTTCCTGCTCTCAAGGCTCCATCGGAGACCCTCTTCCAGCTCTCAAGGCTCCATCGGGGACCCTCTTCCCGTTCTCAAGGCTCCATCGGGGACCCTCTTCCCGCTCTCAAGGCTGCACCGGGGACCCTCTTCCCGCTCTCAAGGCTCCATCGGGGACCCTCTTCCCGCTCTCAAGGCTCCATCGGGGACCCTCTTCCGGCTCTCAAGGCTCCATCGGGGACCCTCTTCCCGCTCTCAAGGCTCCATCGGGGACCCTCTTCCGGCTCTCAAGGCTCCATCGGGGACCCTCTTCCGGCTCTCAAGGCTCCATCGGGGACCCTCTTCCGGCTCTCAAGGCTCCATCGGGGACCCTCTTCCCGCTCTCAAGGCTCCATCGGGGACCCTCTTCCCGCTCTCAAGGCTGCATCGGGGACCCTCTTCCCGCTCTCACGGCTCCACCGGGGACCCTCTTCCCGCTCTCAAGGCTCCACCGGGGACCCTCTTCCGGCTCTCAAGGCTCCACCGGGGACCCTCTTCCGGCTCTCAAGGCTGCATCAGGGACCCTCTTCCGGCTCTCAAGGCTGCATCGGGGACCCTCTTCCGGCTCTCAAGGCTCCATCGGGGACCCTCTTCCGGCTCTCAAGGCTGCATCAGGGAGAGCAGAACACACGTCCCAGGCTTCTGCTTGTTCCCGGCACGACCCCTGCCTCCCCCTCTCCCCTGTCAAATGCCACCATTATCTATTTGAGAACCATCAGGATCACTTCTCCTGTCCCTTGTCCTGTGTTATAAGCCACCTCAGAAAGCTGTTGTAGCTTTCCAGGGCATCTCTTTCCCCGTTAACTGTAATCCCCCTTTCAGACGCAGGATGCAGGCTGGTTCCATGGGCATCCTTCAAGGGCATGTGTAATGTGCAGTTTTAACTCAGAGCCCTGCACTCAGACCAAGGTCTGTTTTAATGTGCTGAAGTTGCCATCTTGAACTTCTTAATAATCTTTAACAAGGGATTTTCGTTTGTAGCTAGTTCTTTTCCGACCTTCAACTCTGACTTCTTCTCAATTCCTAAAACTCACACTGGGTGCCCCCTGGAATGTGTCATTTGCAAACTCTCTTACCCCTTCAACTCTCCCACTTCTTTCTGTACAGTAGCCTTGTCCTGAAGGGCTCTGCTTCCCTGCAGCCTCCCTAAGTATTGGCTGTTTTCTCCCCATGCTCTTTCGCCATTGGCCTGGATGTTAATGGGGTTCATGTCATCCTGGCTCCCCACTGTACTTGCAGACCATTCTCTGTTCTTCCTTTCTAAAACTCCTAGGTATGAATCTCACATCATCCAGCCCATGCTCACTGTCATCTATAGATGCTGGGCTTACCACCCCCACCCTCATTCCTTAGGCTCCAGTACTCTGTTACTCTCTTCAACAGTGCTTGTTTGAATTGTTGCTGATTTCAAAATCTTTCCCAGAACTTCTTGCAATTCCTGGTCTTTTACCTCCTTGACTTCTTTGCCTCCTATTCGTCCTGCAACCCATCTCAAGTGCTTGTTCACAAGGTCACACCCCTGACTCTGCCATTGCCAATAACTTCAATGCCTTCATGGCATTGGTGTCTACTGTGAGGCCAGCTCATGTTTTACCAGCTCAATCCTTCTGGTAACCTAACATCAGCAGTGCTTTCACTTACGTTCCTTGAACACTGTTTCTTATGTCTTATGTTATGTCATATATTTCATTACATATATATATTACATTACATTATATATATATTTCATTACATATATATATTACATTACATTATATATATATTTCATTACATATATATATTACATTACATTATATATATATTTCATTACATATATATATTACATTACGTTACATTAATGATATCAAGCATGCCATTGCATTAACCATAACTCTTTGCACATAACCATTTGCAAAGTCTCCTCTTCCGTCAGCTGTTCTCTGAATGCTTCTCTGCCTCCTCCGCCTGCCCGCAGGCAGCTTCCTTTTTGATCTGCTTCCCTCCATTCTTCTCAAGAATTGGCTGTTTTCTCTTCCACACTCCTCTCTTGCCTACTTGGAATAATACCTACCTCCATGCCTGCTCATACCTGCACCACACAATGGAATGTGCCTCTGGAAAAGCCAGCCGCCTGCTGCCCCCTGCCTGTAGCACGGTGGCCACTGACCTGTGGTGGGGCCACTGCTCTGCTTGGCCGGATATTCTGAATTTCCTTAGTACATTTGCTTTCCTTCTATGTGATTTTAAAAATATCATTCTCTGTCTCAAACTATCTTTTCAGCTGATGACCATGCTTTCTATTTTAGTTAGAAACTAGTGGAAAATAGAGAACTTTCTCAGTCTTTTACCCTAACCCTAGCACAACGTGCCTGCTGGCATTGAGCCTATGCCCCATTCCCTGCCCTCCTTCCGTGACAGGGGGTGGGCTCTGCTGGCAGTGAAGACCACCCTCCTTGTGGGGCAAGCACCCAAGCTCTACCTGCCCTTTGAAGGACATTGCTTCAGCCATCTTTTTTCTTTCCCTCCCTCCCTCCTTCCCACCTTCCCTCCTTCCCTCCTTCTCTTCTTCCTTTCTTCCTTCATTCCGTCCTCTCCCTTCCTCCCTCCCTTTTTTCTTCTTTCTTTTTTTCCCTCTCTTTCTTTCTCCCTTTCTCTCCTTTCTCTTTCTTTCCTTTCTCTCTCCTTCCTTCCTCCCCCCTCCCTTCCTCCCTCCCTCCCTTGTTTCCTTCCTCTTTCCTTCTCTCTCTCTCTTTTCTGTATTTCTCTTCAGCATCAATTCTTCCCTCTTTATAGGACCTTCCCTTCAGCACACAGACATATTCCTTCTCTGACTCCATTTTCCCTCCTACCACTCCCATGTGTCTCTCCTTGTCTTCGTAGCAGTGCTTGTGGGCAGTTATGCACATGCGCGTTCTGCATCCTCTCCCTGAACTCCTTCTTGGACACCTGAGCTGTGTAAGTCTTGGTTCCTGATGACCTTCCTGTTGCCCACTTTTTGGTCTTTTCAGGTGACCCTGGCTCCAGCTTCCTCACTTCTGTCTCAGCCTCACTCCCTGTTCCTTCTCAGACTTCTCAGCTGCTTCTCATTTCCTTGGACTCTGAATGTTGAGTGACCCAGGACTCTACCCTAGGGAATCTCTGCCTTTTGTACCTCAGTATCACAGCTTTCTATACCATTGCCCCCTGACAACTCCCAAGTGTATTTCCCCAGCCCAGATATCTTCTCTGAGATCCCAAATCACACAGAAACTGCTTGCTGATCTCTCTGCTTGGCTACCTGAGAGCATCTCAAATCAGCTCCACCTGCATCTCAGTAAATAGCTTAATTCTTCCAGCTGCTCATGACAAAAATCCTGTAGTCATCTTTTTTTTCCACCTCTTTTTCTTTTACTCCATATTCAACGTGGCAGCAAACCCTAGTGGGTCTATCTTCCACACAGACCCAGACTCAGACAGCCTACTCCCCACCTTAATTGCCACCACTGAGGTCCCATTTCCTGGATGGCAGTAGCGGCCTCAAAGTTGTTTTCCTTGGATTTTCTCATTTTTTCTTTCCTTACACTTTATTTTCAACTTGGCAGGCAGGGGGATCTTTTTATTTATTTATTTATTTATTTATTTATTTTTTTGAGATAGAGTTTCACTTTGTCTCCCAGGATGGAGTGGAGTGGTGTGATCTCAGCTCACTGCAACCTTAGCCTCCCAGTTTCAAATGATTCTCCTGCCTCGGCCTTCCAGGTAGCTGGGATTACAGGCATGCACCACCACGACTGGCTAATTTTTTTTTCTTTTTATAGTAGAGATAGGTTTCACCATGTTGGCCAGGCTTGTCACAAACTCCTGACCTCAAGTGATATGCCCGCCTTATCTTCCCAAGGTGCTGGGATTACAGGCGTGAGGCACCGTGCCCAGAAGGGATCCTTTCAAAACAAATTTTCTCATCACTTTTCTGCTCATAACTCTGATAGCTTTCCATCTCACTCCAAGTCCAAGCTGACCTTATGAGAGTCACCTACGAGACCTGCAAGGGTCCTTCCTTCCATCTTGGCTGACCTGCTTCAGGTCCAGAGGATGCCAGTGGCCTCCATCCTTTCCTGAACTCCCTCCAGCCTTTGCCCTGCCCTCTCCCTCCTGCCATGGCTTTCTTCCTGCAGATACCTGCAGGTGTGCTACCTTGCTTCATTCAGGTCTCTGCTCAGATATATCTGTCACAGTTTCTATGGCTCTTTGCATCCTGTTTCTTCATTGCCTTCATCATTTGCTAAAGTAACATATACCTTATGAATTTATCTTTGTTTCTCCCCTCACTAGAATGTGAACTTCATAAAGCAGGAATTTTTATGTGTCTTCTTTATTTCTTTATTCCAGGACCTGGTCTATAGTGGGTGTTCGGAGACTGCAGAGCACCACCATAACCCAGAAGGTATATAGGACTTGTAGCCTAGGGACTGCGGTTCAAATCACACTCCAGAGCTAAGCTTTGGGTGTAGTGCTTGGGTATTCTGTCCCACTGTTTTATCTTCCATAAAAGGTTATTATTTATTTCTCAGGGGTCACAACAATAAGATTGTCACTGCTTGTAAACATTGCAGAGATGCACAATTGCAATGTTTTCTAAATAAAAGCAAAAAGGGGCCAGTGAGCATGCAAAATCAGTGCCAAATCCATGTGCTAAACTATATGCGCTTAACTCCTGGAAAGCTGCTTTTGGCCCATTTGTTCTCATTTAAAATCTTTAAAATTTCCAATGAGCTTGACCCCTTGCTTTCCTAGGCTACAACAACTGGAAGCAGATTGGGAGTGAGGAGGAAGTGGGCAGAGGATGTCTGGTGGCCTTGGTGACCAGCAGCTGAGGACCCATTGATACCCAGGTGGAGAGGGAGGTGCCGATTCTCCTGAATCACGAGAGCAAAGAAATCACACATTCTGAGGCCACGAGTTCTCTGCTTTCACCGCGCCTCCCCTCTCATCAGGGTGGAAGAAAATCACCATATGTGTGAATGTGACAGCTGAGGCTCATGAAGACCTGAGTCAGGAGAAATAGGATAATACATATTTCAAATGTTCTCTTTCCTAAGTCCATTCCATGTGTAAAATGTTTTAGAAAGATTTCCATCCCACATAATTAATTTTTCTTAAGGCCTTGGTTTTTAAAGAGGTAAACTTGCCAAATTTGGGCATTTCACTGACGGGGAATATATCTAATTCCCCCAAACCTAGGTAAATTCTTTCCTAAATGGTATATGATCCGTTAAGGAGTTTCCCAACTGAGTGTAGGGAATAGATACAAACTACAAAGCATACCATTAAAGAGCAATTAAAGCACTAGCTCTGCCACAAGTATCAGGAATAATAGGATAACCGAAGCAGAGGACCTCACGTGGGCTGGGACAGGTGGAAAGGATTCCAAGACAGCGCTGCACAATTGCAAGCTCATTGCAGGCAGGGAGCTCCACCTAGCCCTCTTTGCATCTCCTCTGAAATGCTTACCTTGCAGGAGGTACTCTGAAAATGCTTCCTGACTGATGTCTGTAGGGCTGAGATTTGGTGGGAGAATAATACAGCTAATTGTGTATGTGCGAAAGGGTTTGGTGTGAAACAGAGTGACTTGATCTAGATGAATGAAAAGCCGTGTGGGGGAATTGTGAGACATCCTTATTGCTATGTAGGCTGCAGCAGAGGATTGAAACAGCTGTTGAGTAGGGCAGCACTCCAGGATGTTGGCGTCCACGTGAGTTCCTGAGCTGAAGTCTGCAGAGCACCACCATGACCCGGAAGGCATACAGGACTTGGAGTGGAGGGATCAGGATTCAGAGCACGTTTCAGCGCTACACCGTAGGTGTATTGCCTGGCTTCTCTGTCCCACCATTTTATCTTCCATAAGCAGTTATTATTTACTTCTCGGGGACACAGCAATAAGATCACCACTGCTTGTCAACATCGCAGAGGTGCGCGAGAGTGTGTGTGCACATACATGTGCACCTACTGTGTACCATGCATGATCTTAATCTGGTGAGTAAAGCATGTCATAATAGTGGCGTATTTTGAAAGGTTTTTCTGGCTGCAGAATGACAAGGCATGTAGGAAGGAATGAGGAAGAAAAAAATACTAAACTAAAAAGAAATTCCCTTCAACAGCACTTTGTGTTGCCAAATATTTGGTTATTTTACAGTTCTACCAAAATGAGCCGTAGAAACAAAGTTCTATTGAAATGACATCTAAATAATTTATGAAGATTTATAGTTGCAGAAGAAGGTATGTAAATGTACTCGTAAAAAATGTGTAATTATTAGTAAGAATCCGGCTTGGCCTAGCAATGTGGACTTATGGGATGCATTTCTACCCTTGCCTGGCAACCTGGACAATTAGGGAGACATAACTTAAAAATACTAGTATTCATCCACTGTATGTGTGGGGTCATTACTGATCCAGAGTTACCTCTTAGTGTACAGGGCAATTCACTTTCATAAATGCCACTTTCGGCTGGGCGCGGTGGCTCATGCCTGTAATCCCAGCACTTTGGGAGGCCGAGGCAGGTGGATCACCTGAGGTTGGGAGTTCGAGACCAGCCTGACCAACATGGAGAAACCCCGTCTCTACTAAATATGCAAACTTAGCCGGGCATACTTGAGACGCTGAGGCAGGAGAATCGCTTGAACCTGAGAGGCGGAGGTTGCGGTGAGCCAAGATCACGCCATTGCACTCCAGCCTAGGCAACAAGAGGGAAACTCTGTCTCAAAAAAATAAAATAAAATAAATAAATAAATAAATAAATAAATGCCACTTTCAGTTCAGAGCTCACCTCTGTTTTATTACAAAAGATGTCTCAGTATTATTGGCAAAGGCAAGAGCACTGACTCAGATTATTTCTTTTCTTTAATTAATTTATTTTTAAAATTTATTTATTTTATTATGCTTTAAGGTCTGGGATACATGTGCAGAATGTGTAGGTTTGCTGCATAGGTATACATGTGCCATGGTGGCTTGCTGCATCCGTCAACCTGTCATCTACATTAGGTATTTCTCCTAATGCTATTTGCTATTCCTCTCCTTGCTCCCCAACCCCTGACAGGCCCCAGTGTGTGATGTTCCCCTCCCTGTGCCCATGTGTTCTCATTGTTCAACTCCCACTTATGAGTGAAAACATGTGTTGTTTAGTTTTCTGTTCCTGTGTTAGTTTGCTGAGAATGATGGTTTCCAGCTTCACCCATGTCCCTGCAAAGGACATGAACTCATTCTTTTTTCTGGCTGCATAGTATTCCATGGTGTATATATGCCACATTTTCTTTTTCCAGTCTATTATTGATGGGCGTTTGGGTTTGTTCCAAGTCTTTGCTATTGTGAATAGTGCTGCAGTAAACATATGTGTGCATGTGTCTTTATAGTAGCAGAATTTATAATCCTTTGGGTATATACCCAGTAATGGGATTGCTAGGTCAAATGGTATTTCTAGTTCTAGATCCTTGAGGAATAGCTGCACTGTCTTCCACAATGGTTGAGCTAATTTATACTCCCATCAACAGTGTAAAAGCATTCCTATTTCTCTACATCCTCTCCAGCATCTGTTGTTTCCTGACGTTTTAATGATCACCATTCTAACTGGTGTGAGATGGTATCTCATTGCAGTTTTGATTTGCATTTCTCTAATGACCAGTGATGATGAGCTTTTTTTTTTCATATGTTTGTTGGCTGCATAAATGCCGTCTTTTGAAAAGTGTGTGTTCATAGCCTTTGCCCACTTTTTGATGGGGTTGTTTTTTTCTTGTAAATTAGTTTAAGTTCTTTGTAGATTCTGGATACTAGCCCTTTGTAAAATGGATAGATTGCAAAATTTTCTCTCATTCTGTAGGTTGCCTGTTCACTCTGATGATAGTTTCTTTTGCTGTGCAGAAGCTCTTTAGTTTAGTTAGATCCCATTTGCCAATTTTGGCTTTTGTTACAATTGCTTTTGGTGTTTTAGTCATGAAGTCTTTGCCCATGCTTATGTCCTGAATGGTATTGCCTAGGGTTTCTTCTAGGGTTTTTATGGTTTTAGGTCTTATGTTTAAATCTTTAAACCATCTTGAGTTAATTTTTGTATAAGCTGTAAGGAAGGGGTCCAGTTTCAGTTTTCTGAATATGGCTAGCCAATTTCACCAACACCATTTATTAAATAGGGAATCCTTTCCCCATTACTTGCTTTTGTCAGTTTTGTCAAATATCAGATGGTTGTAGATGTGTGGTGTTATTTCTGAGGCCTCTGTTCTGTTCCATTGATTTACATATCTGTTTGTTACCAGTACCATGCTGATTTGGTTACTGTAGCCTTGTAGTATAGTTTGAAATCAGGTAGCATGATGCCTCCAGCTTTGTTCTTTTTGCTTAGGATTGTCTTGGCTATACGGGCTCTTTTTTGGTTCCACATGAAATTTAAAGTAGTTTTTTATAATTCTGTGAAGAAAGTCAATGGTAGCTTTATGGGAATAGCACTGAATCTGTAAATTACTTTGGGCAGTATGGCCATTTTCACAATATTGATTCTTCTTATCCATGAGCATGGAATGTTTTTCCATTTGTTTTTGTCCTCTCTTATCTCATTGAGCAGTGGTTTGAAGTTCTGCTTGAAGATGTCCTTCACATCCCTTGTAAGTTGTATTCCTAGGTGCTTTATTCTCTTTGAAGCAAATGTGAATGGTAGTTCACTCATGATTTGGCTCTCTGTTTGTCTATGATTGGTGTATAGGAAAGCTTGTGATTTTTGCACATTGACTTTGTATCCTTAGACTTTGCTGAAGTTGCTTATCAGCTTGAGGAGTTTTGGGGCTGAGACAATGGGGTTTTCTAAATATACAATCATGTCATCTGCAAACAGAGGTAATTTGACTTCCTCTCTTTCCATTTGAATAACCTTTATTTCTTTTTCTTTCCTGATTGCCCTGGCCAGAATCTTATTATTTTGAGATATGTTCCATTGATATCTAGTTTATTGAGTGTTTTTAGCATGAAGGGGTGTTGAATTTTATCAAAGGCCTTTTCTGCATCTATTGAGATAATCTTGTGGTTTTTGTCATTGGTTCTGTTTATGTGATGGATTATGTTTATTGATTTGTGTATGTTGAACCAGCCTTGCATCCTAGGGATGAAGCCGACTTGATCGTGGTGGATAAGCTTTTTAATGTGCTGCTGGATTTGATTTGCCAGGATTTTATTGAGGATTTTCGCATCAATGTTCATCAGGGATATTGGCCTGAAATTTTCTTTTTTTGTTGTTTTTCTGCCAGGTTTTGGTATCAGGATGATGCTGGCCTCATAAAATGAGTTAGGGAGGAGTCCCTCTTTTTCTACTGTTTGAAATAGTTTCAGAAGGAATGTTATTAGCTCCACTTTGTGCCTCTGGTAGAATTCGGCTGTGAAACTGTTTGGTCCTGGGCTTTTTTTGGTTGGTAGGCTATTAATTACTGCCTCAATTTCAGAACTTGTTATTGGTCTATTCAGGGATTCAGCTTCTCCCTGGTTTAGTCTTGGGAGGGTGTATGTGTCCAGGAATTTATCCATTTCTTCTAGATTTTCTAGTTCATTTGCACAGAGGTGTTTACAGTATTCTTTGATGGCAGTTTGTATTTCTGTGGGACCAGTGGTGATATTCCCATTATCATTTTTTTTATTGTGTCTATTTGATTCTTCTCTCTTTTCTTTTTTATTAGTCTGGCTAGCAGTTGATTTTGTTAATCTTTTCAAAAAACCAGCTCATGGATTCATTGATTTTTTGAAGAGTTTTTCTTGCCTCTATCTCCTTCAGTTCTGCTCTGATCTTAGTTATTTCTTGCCTTCTGCTAGCTTTTCAGTTTGCTTGCTCTTGCTTCTCTAGTTCTTTTAATTGTGATGTTAGGGTGTTGATTTTGGATCTTTCCTGCTTTCTCCTGTGGACATGTAGTGCTATAAATTTCCCTCTAAACACTGCTTTAGCTGTGTCCCAGAGATTCTGATATGTTGTGTCTTTGTTCTCACTGGTTTCAAATAACTTATTTTTTGCCTTAATTTCATTATTTATCCAGTAGTCATTCAGGAGCATGTTATTCAGTTTCCATGTAGTTGTGTGGTTTTGAGTGAGTTTCTTAATCCTGAGTTCTAATTTGATTGCACTGTGGTCCGAGAGACTGTTATGATTTCTGTTCTTTTCCATTTGCTGAGGAGTATTTTACTTCCAGTTATGTGGTCAATTTTAGAATAAGTGCCATGTGGTACTTTTTGTAGGTCTCTAAGAACATGCTTTATAAATCTGGGTGCTTCTGTATTGGGTGCATATATATATATATATATATATATATATATATATATATATATATATATATATGATAGTTAGCTCTTCTTGTTGCATTGATCCCTTTACCATCATGTAATGCCCTTCTTTGTCTTTTTTTTATCTTTGTTAGTTTAAAGTCTGTTTTATCAGAGACTGGGGTTGCAAACTCTGCTGTTTTTTGCTTTCCATTTGCTTGGTAAATCTTCCTCTATCCATTTATTTTGAGTCTTTGTGTTTCTTTGCACATGAGATGGGTCTCCCAAATACAGCACACTGATGGGTCTTGACTGTTTATTCAATTTGCCAGTCTTTGTCTTTTAATTGGGGCATTTAGCCCATTTACATTTAAGGTTAATATTGTTTTGAGTGAATTCAATCCTGTCATTATGATGCTAGCTGGTTATTTTGCCCATTAGTTGATGCCGTTTCTTCAGTGTTGATGGTCTTTATATTTTGGTATGTTTTTGCAGTGGCTGGTACTGGATTTTCCTTTCCATATTTAGTGCTTCCTTCAGGAGCTCTTGTAAGGCAGGCCTGGTGGTGACAAAATCCCTCAGCATTTACTTGTCTGTAAAGGATTTTATTTCTCCTTCACTTATGAAGCTTAGTTTGGCTGGATATGAAATTCTGGACTGAAAAATTCTTTTCTTTAAAAATGTTGAATGTTGGCCCCCACTCTCTTCTGCTTGTAGGGTTTCTGCAGAGAGATCAGCTGTTAGTCTGATTGGCTTCGCTTTGTGGGTAACCGGACCTTTCTCTCTGGCTGCCGTTAACATTTTTTCCTTTATTTCCACCTTGGTGAACCTGACGATTAAGTGTCTTGGGGTTGCTCTTCTCGAGGAGTTTCTTTTTGATGTTCTCTGTATTTCCTGAATTTGAATGTTGGCCTGTCTTCCTAGTTTGGGGAAGTTCTTCTGGATATTATGCTGAAGTGTGTTTTCCAACTTGGTTCCATTCTCCCCACCACTTTCAGGCACACCAATCAAACGTAGGTTTGGTCTTTTCACATAGTCCCATATTTCTTGTAGGCTTTGTTCTTCCTTTTCATTCTTTTTTCTCTACTCTTGTCTTCAGGTTTTATTTCATTAAGTTGATATTTAATCTCTGATATCCTTTCTTCCTCTCTATTGATTTGGCTATTGATACTTATGTATGCTTCACAAAGTTCTCTTGCTGTGTTTTTCAGCTCCATCAGGTTCTTCTGTGTTGATCTGGCTGGGAGCTGCAGACTGGATCTGTTCCTATTCGGCCATCTTCCTTTACTTTGTTTTCTATGAGTTAGACTGTTTTAGATACTTCATGTAAGTGGAATAATACACTATGTTTCTTTCTATGACTGTTTTATTTCACTTAGCATAATGTCCTCAAGGAACATCTATGTTGTCATATATTGTAGGATTTTTTTAAAAGATGAATACTATTCTATTGAATATATATCACATTGTCTGTATCCACTCATCTGGCAATAAACATTTTACATTATTTTCACATCTTGGCAGTTGTAAATAATGCTGCAATCAACATGGGAATGCTAATATCTCTGAGATCTTGATTTCAATTCTTTTGGATAAATACCCAGAAATGGGTTTGTGGCATCATGTGGCAGTCTTATTTTTAAAATTTTAAGGAAGCTTCATACGGTTTTCCATTGCTGCTGCGCCATTTTGTGTTGCCACCAATAGTATGAAAGAGTTCCAGTGTCTCCAGTCTTCATGAACACTTGTCTTTCGTTTTGTTGACAATAGCTATCCTAACAGGTATAAGGTGATATTGCATTGTGGTTTTGATTGCATTTCTCTGATTCTTAGTGACATTGACCATACCTTCATATGGCTTTTGGGCAATGGTTTGTCTTCTTTGGAGAAATGTCTATGCAAGTTCCTAGCCTCCTTTTAACCAGGTTATTAGATGTCTTGCTATTGATTGGTAGGAATTCCTTATACATAATGAATAATAACTGCCTTAGTTTGGTCCTTTTCTAGTTCCTTGCGATATATAGTTAGGCTGTTTATTTAAGATCATTCTTCTTTTAAATGTAGGCATTTGTTGCCACAAACTTCCCTCTTAGTACTGTTTTTGCCATGTCCCATAAATTTTGCTATGTTTTATTTTCATTTTCATTTGTCTCAAGATATTTTCTAATTTTTCTTTTAATTTATTCTCTAACCCATTTGTTTGTTCAAAACTGGGTTGTTTAACTTTTATATATTTGTGAAGTTTTCAGTTCTTTCTGTTGATAATTTCTAGTTTCATTCCAATGTGGCTTCAAGACGAACTGAGGGTGGATTCTGGTCAACAGCCAGGGACAAACTGAGGTCCTTTGTCCAACAGCCCTAGAGGAACCAAGGCCTTGGAACTGAGCATGCAAGCAGCTCTTTCCCTAATTGAGCATTCAGATGAAACCACAGCCCTGCTCAACACCTCACTGCAGCACTGTAGAAGAGCATGAAGCAGAGGCCTTGTTATGCCACTTCCAGACTTCTGAGACACAGAAACCATGAGATTGTCAATGCGTGCTGTTTTAGGCCACTGCGTTTTGGAGTAATTTATTACACAGCAATAGATAACTAACATAAGTGACCTACCTAAGTCACATACCTTAAAATGTTATCTAAACTGAGATTAAATGAAGATAACGAAAGGATTCAAAATGACTGAATCTACCAATCTAATCTAAGAAATACCCTCAGCAAATTTAAACACAATTACATGCAACAAATGACAAAAGGTGTCCAGTAGGCTTTTGATATTGACTTTCAATTCCATCCCAAACAAAGAATTTTTAAAAATTATTTGCATATAAGAGTCTTTGTTCTGGTCCTCTCTGAATTCCTCCTTTCCATGTTGCTCAGATTCTGTGTGGCTACCACCACCACGACAGGGTTTTCTTAAACCTGTTTCCTGTGTCTGAACCTATTTCTACTTTGGAAAGAAAAAAGTCTAATTTTATGTACTATGTCTTTGCCAGCAGAATTCCTAAGGAGGGCCATTTATTGTAAATGCTTTGAAATCTTATTGTCTGAATAACTGATGTGTTTACGATTATTTCTAAAATGTCCCTTATCAAAAGTTGTATTTGAAATTAAAATCTTAGATGTTGTTATTCTCTTTCTGCCCTAGGACATTCTTAAAATGGAGATGTGTTTTCTGTTATTTCTACTGAAATATTTTGAAATAAATAATGAGCTAGCAGTTTTATATCATGCCATCTGTGCAAGATAGAACTTTGTAGAATACTACTAGCTACAAAACACAAAAGCCTATAGAGCGTTTGTTATACACTGCAATAGAAATTGAATGCTGTTTTACAGAATTAAACAATATCACCCATTCTAATTTTCCTTAAATAACCAAAGAGATTGGTTTAAATTATTGTCTAACAGCTTTTTGATTAAAGGTGCATTTTAAAACTTCCAAAATGCATCTAATGAAACAACCTTTTGTGTAACTATTCTATTCTGGAAAAGAGTTTGTGTTTTGTAAACATGTAATTCACATAATATTTGCTGCAGATCGTATTAGAGAGTATGCATTTTTTTTTACTCAAATGTGAAATAGGAATTTCAGGTCAAAGAGTCACCATGCATATAAAGAGAAAGATGAATTTTAAAAATACATATGAGAACTTCGGTAAGTTATTCAATCTCTTTTGTCTTTAGTTGCTTCATCTGTAATCTAGGAATGAATGAATGAACAGCCGAGGGCATGAATAGCTGCTGAGTATCATATAAATAAATGCCAAAGGTTTTCATTAACATTGTTCTATTTCCTTTCTACAATGGTTTTATAAAACAAAATTATTTACATTTTATCGATGGTAAAGCTGATTCTCATCTTCCTTTTTTCTGTGAAGTGGTTAAGTAAAAATTAAAATAAAGTAAGTGAAAACGTACCAAGAGATACCAAGAAAAAGGCTCTTTATGAATGTCTGAAGAGTGATTATTTTACATCTCATGAGAAATAATTGTTAATTTTAAAATAAGGTTGTTTCTTTTGGCCAAGTCAATTAAAATACCTTTTTCTGATGAAATCTTCTGGTTATAATTACACATTTCTTTAAGTTCCTTCTTCTGAATCGAGCCAAAGCCAAGCAGATATTGATTCTTGTAAACATTTTACTGGCATACATAAACCATATTATTTACTGAGTGATTTTGGTTTACTTTATTTTTCCTTTACTGACACAACTTTTTTTGGCTTTCTGTCAGAGCCACAGACTGTTATTTTCTTGCTTGCTTTTGTTTTGTTTTGTTTTTCCTATGTTGACTTTGGTAAAGTTCCCACTAAATGGCTATTGTATTAAGCCTTCTACTTTGGGGCCATAGTAACTGTTTGCTGATTGTGGTGTAGATTTATAATGTTGATTTATTCCAGAACATGGTGTAAGAATACCACTTTAGCATGGCCTTTGGCTACCAGATATGTCACTGTGCAAATTCATTTTTTAGTTTATTCTTACAGCTTGTTGCCGTTGCATCATCTTATGGAAGATGCTCAAAAAGAAGCATCCTTAGAGGATGGCCCTTGGTTCTTAGGTCAGCCTATTTGGAAACTTGGTTGATGGTATCCGGGGAATGTGGAAATTTTGAACTACCTCCATGTGACTGGGGATTTGGGACACTCATTTTCACCCATGAGTGTCATGTCAATAGAACCCTGGGCCATTGGCTATAACTGAAGCCAATGTGGTTCCTTTTGTAAATTTTGATTCCTTTTCTTTTTCCCTTTAGGTCCCAGTTTATCTCAAGTAAAATATTATCCTCCTGCCTCCTGAAATTTTACTGACTTTATCCTTAGGCGTAGGTTTATTTAATGCCTTTGGTCCTTCTACAAGAACGTCCTCACAGAATCTAGCAATTGAGCCAGCAGATGGAATTGGCATCTCTTAAATTATAATTCCTAGTAATCCCCTCCCTCCATTCTTCTCATCCTTCCTCCCTCCCTCCATTTCTCTTTCTCTAAAATGAATTATACAGTTAAAAGACTTAGTAAGTCTTGAGAAAAACTATAGTAGCATTGTTAAACACATCAATTTTTAAACCAGCTTGCCTGAGTTCAAAGCCAAGCCCTACCAGTTATTAACCTTGGGCAAGTTACTTAAGTTCTCCCTGCTTCCATTTCTTCACCTGCAAAGTGGGGATGTTAAGGATAGCCCTTAATCTCATAGTGCTATTGCTAAGATTAAGCAAATTAAAATATCTAAAGCCCTTAGAGCACTACATAACACATAGTAAGTGCTAGCAGAATGTTTGCTATTTTTATTACCAATTTTACAAAATATTCCAGTAAAGTGTCATTCACTACATTATGAAGCTTACTGGATAACATTTCTAGATCCTTCAGAGCAAAAACAGCATGCAGGTGTTCACTGTAAGTTTGAAAACTGCAGAAAATTCACTTGGCTCTTTTTATTTGCTTCAAATTAGAAATGTATCAGCCTGTATTGATTGGAAATCTAATAAGTATTTGAATTTTAAGTCTGGACATCCATAGTTTCCATATTATTCACCAGCACAAAGTGACTATCAAACTATTGTACATTCCTGGCAATAAGGTGGACCAGGGATCGACTTTTAGTGACAACAATAAAGCCCTTGATACTGCTTTTGTTTTGCTGACTTAAAATTGAACCATGTTTTCTTTAATAACAATTATGCTTTTTACTTGTAAAATGCATGCAAAGAAAGTTAAGAAATACCAAGGGCAATAATATCTGATTCTTTCCCCCCAAATAAAATGATCTTATGAGCTACATCACCCAATTTAACCTGTACACATGTACTTTTGTGTTGTTCCCCAATGTTTTCAGTAAAACCTCTGGTCTTAACAACCTGTTTCCAAGGTTCTACCATAATACTAGTTAGCCAACATAGTATTGGGTTAAGCAGTACCAGTCTTGAACTATTATACCCACTGAGAATAGTTAATGGCAGTTCACAGGAACATCCATGTTTATCTCCTGTGCGTGTGTGTGTGTGTGTGTGTGTGTGTGGAAGAGAAATGGACGAGGGAGTGCTGGGGAATAGTTAAGATACAGATAGAGAAAGGGAAATCTTTAAAACTTCAGGCCTCAGTTGGTCTTGTGAGGTGTGAGCAGGAAAAAGTCCACCCAATTCATCAGCCTTTGCTAGAATTTGCCAGGCAGCTCAGAATGCAAAGGGATGAAGACTGATGGCATGGAGGTCTGAGTGTTTCCATTAGTGAGTAGGACCATAGCAGCAAACACAGCAGTCCCAGAGGACCAATGAATAGTGGCAGGCATTTTGCAGGCATTATGAGAGAAAAGCAAATCCTTCTTAGGAATTCTATTAGCAAAGAGTTAATACATAAAATGAGACTTTTTTCTTTCCAAAATAGAAATAGGTTCAGACATAGGAAACAGGTTTAAGAAAAGTGTGTCGTGGTGGTGGTAGCCACACAGAATCGGAGCAACATGGAAAGGAGGAATTCAGAAAGGACCAGAACAAAGACTCTTATATGCAAATAACTTTTAAAAAGTCTTCATTTGGGATGGAATTGAAAGTGAATATCAAAATCCTACTGGACACCTTTTGTCATTTGTTGCATGTAATTATGTTTAAATTTGCTGAGGGTATTTCTTAGATTAGATTGGTAGATTCAGTCATTTTTAATCCTTTCGTTATCTTCATTTAATCTCAGTTTAGGTAAGATTTCAAGGTATGTGACTTAGGTAGGTCACTTATGTTAGTTATCTATTGCTGTGTAATAAATTACTCCAAAACACATTGGCGTAAAACAGCATGCATTGACAATCTCATGGTTTCTGTGTCTCAGAAGTCTGGAAGTGGCATAACAAGGCCTCTGCTTCATGCTCTTCCACAGTGCTGCAGTGAGGTGTTGGGCAGGGCTGTGGTTTCATCTGAATGCTCAATTAGGGAAAGAGCTTCTTGCATGCTCAGTTCCAAGGCCTTGGTTCCCCTAGAGCTGCTGGACCACGGGCCTCAGTTTGTCCCTGGCTGTTGACCAGAAGGCACCCTCAGTTCATTGTCATGCAGGATTCTTCAAAGTGGGAAGCCACCTCATCAAAGCTCAAAAGACAGCACATCAGCCAGCAAGATGGAAGTCAGAATTTTTGTAACCAAATTAAGGAACAGAGGTTCCCTCAAGTTTGTCACATTTTGTCGGTGAGAAGTAGTAAGCCCAGGGGGATTTTACAAAGTTGTGAGTATCAGAAGGTGTAGATCATGGGGGACATCTTAGGGATTGCCTGCTACCCTGTTTTTCACTTTTGCAGTTAGGGGATTATATGACAGAGTAGGTAAAACTAGGCAAGCTGCTTAAATGAAATAATGCAATGCAAAGTGTGTTATTTGGTGTCCTCTAGGAGCTTTAAAATAATAAGAACCCTTTCTTCTTCCCTTTGGTAATTCTCATTATGACAGCAGCTACCCTTGAAAGAGGACCACCTCTAACTTGGACACCAAGACCTTTCTGGCCTGGCCTCTGATTCTCCTTTGCACCCTTTACTTGTGAGCCACTCTGGACATTTGCCAGCTTCTCTACGTGGTGTGCACTTCCCCTCCCCTCCCATCAATGCCCCTTCATCTCCTGGCAAATCCTACTCACGTTTCAGCCATCACCTTACATTTCACTTTGTCTGAGACGTCTTCTCTAACCTTCCTAATTCTGGACTTGAGGCGTTTTCCTTATGGATTTTCATTGCATTTGATGCTTACCCTTATGCTGCAGCTTCTATTACTATTATTACAGTTACGACTGCTGCTGAAGCTTGTACTTCTACTACTACAGCTATCACTACTATTACTAGTACTACTGTTACTGCTGCTGCTAGCAGCTTCTACTACTAGTAGTACTTTTATTATTACTGCTACTACTACTATTATAGCTGATGCTACAGCTTCTACTACTATTGATGCTTTTGCTGCTACTGTAATCTTGCTGCTTTTACTATTATTACTACCATCTAATATTTATTGAACACTAAAAAACAGGTGATATTTTAGTGTTTATACATTAGGTTATTTAATCTTCTTTTCAAGTTGATGAGGTAGTTATTATCTTCTTTTTAGAAATGAATAAAGAAGGCACAGATAATGTTATTGTTATTGCATTATTTTTAAAGATGAAGAAAGGAGGCTCAGAAAAGTTAAAAAGTTGTTCCAGAGCTATAAAAAAAAAAAAAGAAAAAGAAAAAAAATAAGGTGATCTCATAAAAGTAAAAAGAAGAACAGAGGAAACCGTAGACTGGGAAGGGAAGTTGGAAAGGTGAAAAAGGGAGAGATTTGTTGAAGGATACACAATTACAGCCAGATGGGAGGACAAGTCTTAGTGTTCTATAGCACTGCAGGATGACCACAGTTAACAATAATATACAGTTCCAAAAGCTAGAAGGAGGATATTGACCGTTCCCAACATGCTCAATGATGATGATGGATATGCTAATTACCCTCATCTGATCACTATATATTATATGTATCAAAATATCACTATGTACTCCATGAATATGTACAATTATAATATTTGTCAATTTCTTTAAAAAAGTTGTCCTTGGCCATATAGCTAGTGTTCGTTTGCCTTTTGCAAGCTTTTCTAGATTGCAAGTTTCGGGAGCTCAACTACCTTATTTAGGTTTTTTGTTTTGGTAGATTCAAAATTGAACACAGTGTTCAATACAGACCACAGTTGGGGATTATTGCTGAATAAATTAGACCAAAATATTGTAATATTTTGTGTGAAGATTTTAATTGCTGAGTGGCTTAGTTTTCTCATTGTATAAGGCAGTAATAACACCATCTCTGCAGGATTGCATAAACTGTAATGAATGACTGTGTCCTGATACATAGTAAACGCTCAATGAATGCTGCGATCATTATAATGCAAAGTGGAGAACTGAGCTATGGCAATAAGTTCTGCAACTTAAAGAGGGGTGTCTGGAAATTCCTAAGGGTAGTAACATTGTTTAGCATGAGGATATTATTTTTTCCTTAGATGCAATTAGAAATTAGACTGATGTGAAAAAGGTCTCAGATGATACAGAGTCTAGTTGACTATGCCCTTAAATCTTGCTGTATTGCTGAACTGGAGAAAAGGAGATTTTATCGGTGTGGGGTGTGGTAGAAATTGCAGGGTTGTCGTGTGGATAATGAAATGCTGTGTATGGTTGTGGTGGTGGTGGTGTATTGGTCTTTATCCCAGGCTCTTTGCCTACCAGCTTAAGAGACTCCTGGCAGCCTTCCATGGATGAACAGTGTTTCAATTACCTTCGATGGTTAAGTAGAGTTTTATTTTGAATTCCCAAGCAGCGCTTGGTTGTGCTAGTTGCCTTCTCTTCTCATTAAGTGAGGTGTTGCTTATCTTGAACAAGTAATCGTAGGTTACCAGGAAATGTTTCTGGTTCTCAACTTGTGTCTCTGGCTTCACGGGAAGCTTAAAAATGTCCAAAGTGTCCCAGAATTCAAGTTATGGGGAGTTGAAGCATGCTTCTATGCAGTTACTCTTTAGACTTTACAAATCAGCTGTCTGATCCTGTAGCTGATGCTTTCCTTTGCTCACCTTGGAATCCGTGAAGTTGAATGTTTGTCAAATGCTACTTTGAAAATGCAGTGTTATTATTCTTCACAGCGATAATGACTTCAAAAGTTCCTCCAGGTTATCTCAGCATGGTCTCTCCTGCCCAGTCATCTTCAACTTTGTTTTGCCAGGGGTTCTTCTAACTGTGTCTTTCACAGACTTTGCCAAGTTCATTTGGTGGCTGTTGTTACACTTGCTGGCCTAGAGACCTTTGCTTTATAGTTTTGCCCTTTTAAAAATAATGGAGTCATGTTTTCCTCCCTTTAATCCCTCATGAATCCACTGAACTTTTCAAAATGTCATTGAGGGAGCCAGTGGTTAACTTTTTCCCTTCTCTAACATTCTGATGCATGTTATCAGGACCCAAAAGTTTGTCGTCTTCTCCACATTTATCATTTTAAACATTTCTATTATCCACATGTTGTATAATGGCACTTATGCCGTTTTCTGGCTCTAGTGTTCATTTCTAAAGATGGATAATAAACTTTCAACTTTAATGAGAGGCCAGTGACTCTGTGAGGGAGCGGTGCAGCTGGCCCTTCTCTACTGTGGTTACATCAGTTAGGTGCTTTCTGGAGGCTTCTTTTTGCTCTTGTTCTGCTCACACTTTGGATTTAAAATTGTGAATAGAAGTGGGAGAATTTCAACTCTTTTCTAATATTGTGCTGTCTATTAATAATAGACTGAACCCACAATAAAGACTAAAAACTTCTGAATGTTACATTATTTAATGAAATCCTTTAAACAGTGTTGATGCTGCATAAAACGATCTCAACGCATGCAACTCTGCGTTGAAGCATTTTCACAGAACGGGTTCATGTTGAGCCCTGAATGAATTGCAACTTAGCTGTATCCATTTCATTCTCCTTTATTCTATTTGGTGTGTTATCAGTTTTCATCTAATGCGATCATTGATATGGTTTGTTAAGGTCTATCATATTGCTATTTACATTTTTCTATGGAGGGTCTCATCTAATTTTTGTTTTCCAAATCGTTTTTTCCTCACAAGATTTTGGATGAATCAAATATGTTTTTCATTCTGTTTAAACATATTTTATTTTCTTTTTGTACTTTTTAAAGTGTTTGTTTCATGTATTACACTATACATCTTTATTACTGTCTACTTAGAGTTGATATTAAGCTACTTCATTTAAATAAAAAAACCTTTTCATTTTTGTTAAATTTATATCTAAGTAGCTTATTATTTTGAGTCTACTGTACATTAATATTAAAAATTTTATTTTCTTTATTTTGCTGGAATGAGAAATACAATTTCATTTTGTATATGACCTCATAATTGAAGATACTTTAAGTTTTTCTACATAGACAATTACAATGGCAGTAAATAAAGAAAAATAAGCCAGCTTAGTGACTCAGTGTATTTTCTAATGAAGACTATAGTTCTTCAGACTGAATAGATGAGGCCAAAGCTTAGTGGTCATTGTTAAGGTCACACAGCCATCGCCTGAAGGTGACCTGACAGTGGCTTCTGGTTTTACCCAAATTCAAATCCATGTTCCTTATGGATTTTTTTAGTGATGGCATAGGTAAGTGAGCTGGAAATCTGAGGCCACTATCTATGTCTCTCTTGAAGGATGAGTTTTGTTGTGAGCGCTCCTCAGTGATGGCCTGGGTACTTCTAGAGCCTATCTGAATGAATGATGTACACAAACAGCTTTGCTGAGAGGAGGGAACTTTTTCTCCTTCATGTCCTCTGGCATCTCTTTAATCAGCCAGAACTGTAAGAAAGGTTCATCACATTTTCTTTCTTTACTGAGCCCATTAACCTACATGTTGCAAGCTGTCATGTCAAATGATTACCAGCAGATTATGGTAACAGCGACCCTGTCTTCCGGTAGTTGAGAGGAGCTTTGCTTTAGATTAAGCAGAGCAAATGGCTAATTGCTGCAACCTCTTCTTCTTGTGAGCAGATTTTATAAAGTCATCTGGGAAAGGCATGGCCTGACAATAAAGCTTGATCTCCATGGACTAGGGCCAGGAAAATGTAGAATATCTTTAGTGATATGGAGTGGTTTCTGAAATGTTGAAATTAATTCCTTTTAAATACCATACTGAGTAGAAAAAAAACTTTTTTAAAAGTTTTTCTACATAGATAATTACAATAGCAGTAAATAAAGACTGTTGGACTTCTCTCTTTCCATATGCTACTTCCTTTTCTTGAATTGCACTGGTCAGGCATCTCCAATGCAGCTTTTGTGTTGGTTGTGTGTATCTACATATAATCTGTGCAAACATTATTAACCCCATATACACTGTTATAAGTATTGCTTTAAGCAGTAATATGTCTTCTAAATAAATTATGGAAAAAAGAAAGCCTATTTGCAATCTTTTATATTTGCTGAAATATTTTCCAATTCTGGTGCTCTTTATTCCTTTATGTAGATCCATATTACCATCTTCCTGATGTCATTTATTTTAGGCCTGAAGAACTTCCTTTTAGGAATTTCCAAGTTCAGGTTTATTGGTGAATAATCTCAGTTTAAAAAAATCTGATGTGTTGTTTGCAACCTCATTTTCCAGGATATTTTCCATTAGCTATAGATTCATTTTTGTCCTTAAAACTGTGTTCCATTGTCTTCTGCCCTACATCATTTATGATGAGAAGTCATCTGACACTCCTCTCATTCTTTTCTCTAAATGAAAAGTGTTGTTTCTCTGTAGGTAAACACAAGATTTTCTTTTTAACTTTGGCTTTAGCAAATTTATAGTTTAGCAATAATTATGATGGGGACAGTTGTGGTTTTCTTCTTACTTGCTTAGATTTCAATGAATTTTTCGACTTATTGGATTATGCTTATCACTATATGGGAGTTTTTTTCAGCCAGTGTTTCTTTGAATATTTTATTTTCTTACCCATTGTATCTTTCTTCTCTTTCTTGGGTGGCAACAGCACATATGTTAGGGTGCTTGACATTTTCCCACAGTTTACTAAGACTATGCTTATTTTTTGTCGTTGTTAATATAGCTCTGATCCTCTCTGTCCTTCAGAATATGTTATTACTGTTCAATCTTCAAGTTTACTTATTCTTTTTTCTGTCACTCAGTCTGTTGTTAAGCCACCTGACTAAAAATCTCCTATCAGATATTGTGCTTTTCACTTTAGAGTTTCCATTTGGTTTCCTCATTCATTCATTCTCAAATATTTTCCTATAACTCCTTAAACATATTTATAATACCTGCTCTAGAGACTTTGCTCAACATCTGCATCCTTCTGGGTTTAATTTCTGTTGACTTATTTTCCTTGATTTTTGGTCCTATTTTCTTGTTTCTTCCTATGCCTAGTAATTTTGGATTGTAATTTGAACACATGTGACACATTGTGGAGACTCTGGGTTTTTGTCCCCTTGAAGTGTGCTGAGCTTGTTTTAGGAGGCAGTGAGCTCCTCTGAACTCAGACTCCACCCTCTGGCTCTTCTGCAGTTGGCAGCAGCTGAAATTAACCCTCAGTTCTTCACTTTCTTGCTGCTTCATTTTGTTGGGCTCCATGGAGCATCTCCCACTGCACCTGTGTATTTAGCAGTCCACCAATGAGTTAGGCAGAATTTATGTGCATGTTTTAGTGCTTCCTCTTCAGTGGCTCCCTCTCTTTCAGGATTTTACCCTAACTTTCTTGATGCTCTTTCCAGAGCCACATGTGGATGGGCGAATGCCCTTTAGCAAAAAGCTGCAAACTCATAAACCTTTCCATTGCTTTCCCATATTTCAGGCATGGGTTACTATCTTTTACATGCCATCTTTGGATGTCTTGAAAAAATCCTCCAGTTATTGTCTGCCTTTTAAATATTTTGTCTAGGTTTGATGATTGTCTCTGTAGCCAACCCACTAGTCTTGACTACTTGCATCTGGGCCCTTCTGAAAGATTATGAAGATTAAGTTCTTCATATTCCGCTATTCTAAAGGTACAAAGGTCAGCATCATCATAAACATTGCCATCATTTACTGTTTAATTAAACTTGAGGAAATTGTGCAATGTGCCTATGTTTAATATACAGATGAGCTGCAGCAATAATAATATTCTGTACATCACTCACTGATGCAGGCTGTGTAGTGGACCTGCAAAGATGCCCACATCTAAGTCCCAGAACCCGTGAATATGTTATCTTACATGGTAAAAGAGCCTTTCCAGATGGGACTCAGTTTAGGATCTTGAGATAAGGGATGCTGCTGCACTTTCTGGAGGGGACCAATGTAGTCTGAGGGTCCCTCTAAGAGGATGCAGAAGGTCAGTATGAGGAGAAGGCTAGGTGACAGCAGAAGCAGAGAGAGGCTGAGTCAGAAAGAGAAGGTGCTCCTTCTGGCTTTGGCAATGGAGGAAGAGACCATGAGCCAGGCAGTGCGGGTAGCCTCTGGAAGCTGGAAAAGACACAGAAGTGGATTCCCTCCTGGAGCCTCTGGAAAGAATGCAGCTGTGCTGATACTTTGCTTTTAGTGTAGGAAACCCACTTCAGACTTCTGATCTCCCAAACTGTAAGATAATACATTGTATTGTTTGAAGCTAATAAGTTTGTGGTATTTGGTTATGGCAGTGATAGAAAACTGATACAGTCACCAAAATTATTTTATCAGTGGCATTTTATAACCTTCATTTCTAAAAATGGCATATATCTAATCATTTGTACATATCCCTAAAGCAACTTATCACCTATGTATTTTTATTATTTCTAATTTTGTATTCAGATCAGTTTCTTATTAAAGATTATCACATTGTGAATTTCTAGAGTGATTGAAGATGAGGTCAGCTGTCTTGAGAAGCTTTACTGGAGGACAGAGGAAGCTTCCTTAGATGTTATCTTTGGCTTTCTTGGAAAACCCTCAGAGCACTCGCCTGCCTGCTCTAGAGTTGCTGGTAGTGCATTTTCAATTATCTCTTAAGGGGCTTATAATTCAATCTTATTTGACAACCTAAGTGGAAGCTTATACATCACTTAATATTTATATCTTATGTTTTTTCTCCTTATGTTTCCCCTTATACTATAAACTGTTTGTAACAAAACCAGCATTATAATTTTATTTTTATTTTTAGTGCCTAATTCACAGAGAGGACTATTTGCCCTCCACAAGTTTCCTGTGTGCAGGTGGCATCATGTGGCTCTCCCGGCTGCTGGGACATGAGAGCACAGAATGTGTCCCCTTCAGGCCACAGTGGGGTGTCTGTGCACCTGGTGCACATTTGGTGGCTTAGAGACCATGAATGACCATGTTGGCAATGGAGGGAGCCTGGATTCCTCACACTGTTTGGAGCAGAGCCTGTGAGGAACATCTATACCAGACTTCATATAGCAAGAGAAAACTTTAATTTTGTTATTCATTTTGACATTTTCAGACAGCTGTTAGAGCAGCTATTTTATCTTTCTCATGGATACATTTATCAATAGGAATATGCAATCATCAGATTAGATCAGAAAGACTAGTTTTTGAGAGTTGCTGCAATAGCTTAGCCCTGAATTGTGGAGCATCTCCTGTATGCTGGGCACTCTAGCATACACCCTTTAAGTCCCCCTGCCATTCCTACGTTTGCACAGGAGTCCAGGCCTCAATAAGATGAAGGAATTCACCCAAAGCTAACAACCAGAAATGGATGGAATTGGAACGGAATCTAAAGCCATGATTTTTCCCCGGCAACACACTACATTTAAGGGTTTAAAATCGCGGACTACTGTAATAATTCAGTTCAACTCCTCTTTTTACAGACGGCCACAGAAAGTAAAAGGAAGCAACATTAGTTTCTTGATTTTTTAAAAATTTTGTGCACAGTGCAGTTAACGGGGGGCCATTTGACAAAGTGTGGAGACACTTTTTCTTGTCAAAAGTGGGAGGTACTCCTGGCATTTGGGAGATGGAGACCAGGGATGCTGCTGAACCCTACAATGCACAGGACGGCCCCTTTGACAGGGAAGTCCCATGTCTCCATATCTAGCCCCAAATGTCAACAGTACTGAGGTTGAGAAACTCTGTTAAAGGTCATTCAACCACTGCATGGCACAGAGGGAATTCAAATCCATGGAATTACTATTATATAATGTGTCTCTCCAAAAAGGCTCATTATCACTGACCAAGAAACTTGGGCTCACTGTTTTAACTGATTAGTTGGGAAACTCAAGAGATGCATGATGGAATAATTTAAATACTTTAATCTTTATGAGGCTGTGAGCTCTTAGCGTTCAAGAATGAAAGACATTTCTTATTGGCTTTTCAATGTCTAGCAACTGGCACATTACATAGTACGTTCTTACTGACAATTTGTTAAATTAATGCATGAGTCATAAAGCAATTTTTGGTGCCCCCAAAGTTGATACTAATGACAGCCACTTTTTAACTAACTTAAGAAAAATATTTTATCAAGTATATATTTTTCTGATTGACATGAAAGATAAGCCTGTGAAACTCCCCTCAGTCCTCCAGTGGGATGCCCCGGGCCTTTAATTGAATTTTACTGTTGGTCTTTGAGTGCAGTAGGCCCCATTTCCCCTTAAAATTGTGGGCTGCATTTCCTCTTATGCTGTATATTTATAGCTGCTGCCTCCTAATTTCTTCTGAGTCTTGTTATTCTTGGCAGCTGTTGTCAAAGAGTATTCACCTCTCCCCTGGGTGTTTTTCTAAAACAAAAATAAAATAAATAAAGGTTTCTCTGTGCCTTGGTCTTTTGGATCATCTTCCCTGCTGCTCCCCAGCAAGGTCTAATTTGCTAGTCTGGATTTGCTTCCGTTGGTAAAAAGAGTCTGTTTTGCAGAGGTGCTTCCTTAATTGGCATTTTTTTGTTGGGGCTTGGGAAGCTGGTTCTTCCCACTCACCCCCAGTTCACTAGTGTCCCCACGCGTGATCTGTGGCTGACAAGAGGCAGAGACTGGCCCATCCAACTCCTTTCTTGTCAAGAAAACTTCACTCCTCTGTAGTTGGATTTTACCCTTAACTCAGAGCCCTTGGAGTTCAAGGGCCTCTGAAAACCAGTTTTCACAGCCCAGGATCCCACACATGTCATCTGAGCTGCACCCAGTGTATTAGAAAAATACACGACATGTGGAAAGGAGAAAGATTTTATATTCAAGAGCTCCCCCACCTCCAGAAAGAAGCTTCCTGATTAGGAAAAACACCCTTAAGGGTGGGAAGTGACACACTGATTTGACGTGGGCAACCATGAATGAGTCACAACAGTGACTTCCCTGTTGGGCTTTGAGCTGCTGACCTGTTGATATCCGTTTCTCTGTTAACTCTAATCATAACAGGTGAAGCTGACCTGCTTAAAGGATGGAATTTGTAGATTCTCATGGTTTTCTGTAGAGTCAACTTCTTTGTCCTTTAGATTATCACTGTTGCCTAAAATGTTGCTGTTCGTATGAGAAATGGTCACATGTACCATTAATAACAACATGCCACATTCTCAGAGCTACAGTGGGAGGCTTTATTTTATTGTACTTCATTTATCTGAGTGTAGCCGCTCTCTCAGATACATCTGAAATCCCCGTAGAGGGAGAGGGAGAGGTGATCTCTTGTTTTGGAATGGTGATAGAGGAGAATGGAATGTCATGCCTGGGCCCAAACTCAGTAAGAAAGTTTCTCTGAACTCTGAACTTATTCCTGTTAGTTAGGGCACTCAGCCTACCCTGAATTTCCTGCTCTCCCTCCCGGCAGCATCTACCCACTGGCACACACCCCTCCGGACTGGCCTGTTAAGCTCTTCCTTTGAGGAGTGCGGCGGCGGCGGCGTCAATGGCTTCCTTACCCACATGCCCACCTGCAGGCCCAGGCTGCGTTCCTCCTGTTCTGAGGTCTGCTTTTCAGGGAACAGGCGCTTTGCTGCTGCCGCCCCTGCTTCGGTTCTCACTGGAGCAGCGACATCAAGGCCAGCCCGTTTTGAAAGCGACAGTTCACAATTTTACATAACTCCAGGTGTACATCTAGCTGTCCATTCTGGTCCCATAATTATGTTCACTTCCTAAAAATTCAAGAGAAGAAAACGCTGAGAATACCCTGTAAAGGAGTTTGAGTAAAGGCACGGGAACTGTTTACTCCACAAAAGTGGAGGAGGTTCCTGCATACGACGATAAATTAGTCGGACATTGGTCGGACTAGAAATGACCTACTCCTGAATGTTTTTGCATGACCCAGCATGTCAGAGGTGGGTAGAATTTAGAACAGGCTATAGCCAGAGTGCTGATTAGAAGTGAAGGGTGTGAACTGGGAGAGCGAGGATGGAGCAGACGATGCTGATGACAGAGACCGCGGAGGCAGAGGAGAGGGCCGAGGCTGAGGATGCTGCAGCAGGGGACAGGTGGAAGATGCTGCTTGGGCGTCGCACGCTTGTAACTCGGATGACTGAGTGCTTCATAGATCTCATTGCGCAGAGTGGGCGCTCGGTCATATTTGCTGAATGAGAATGAGGACTTTTTTTTTTAGTACACTACTGCTTTTGTTTCTGAAGCTTCTAAAGGATGTTTTTGACTTTATTTTTAAACAATGTGATACATTTCCTATATTCTTTTCAATGTCTGTTCATCTCCCAATTCATTTGTCAAAGAGTATAAGTGGTGTCATCTTCTCTGGGATATTTTTAAAACCGTTCTTCAGCAGACAAGCTAAATGCTGGACTACAGAAGCAAATGTGCAGGCTGTGGCTTCAGTTTTAATGCACGCTTTTACCTGTAGTGTTACTGATGCCAAAATCAACCTATTTGAGGGTAGTCATCTCAGGCCTACTTTGAAGTCATCAGATTTAAAGTGAGGTATCATCTTTTGTGGTTGCATCATCAGACTTATTTCCTGGAAACCTGAAGGAAAGATGTAAAGAGATTGTGTATTAGAATTTGAATAAATGAAAGGAGCTAGTTCACATGTTGGAAAACCACAGAGGAGAATGCCAAACAGAAGAGAAGAGACTGCTCACCTGTTGATATCCATTTCTCTGTTAACTCTAATCATAACAGGTGAAGCTGACCTGTTTAAACGGTGGAATTTGTAGATCCTCATGGTTTTCTGTAGAATCAACTTCTTTGTCCTTTAGATCATCGCTGTTTCCTAAAAAGCCACTGTTCATGTGAGAGAAATTGTCATATGTACCATTAACAATAACATGTCGCATTCCCAGAGGTACAATGGAAACAGTGATTGATTTAGTAAACCTGTATTGAGATCTTAGGCATTCTAGAAGAAACAGTGAGATTGTTTTGGATAAAAGGAGTTGGAAGGCAAGGTAGGGGAAAATGAAATGTTTGCTGAAATCTTGGACATATGAAAGAGGAAGTTAGTATAAGTATAAACAATTTAAAAAATAACACTTGGAATATAACAAAAATAAGATAGAGACGGAGCAGAATTGAAAATATGAAAGTAATTACTCAAAGTGACTTGAGAAATAGTCTCAAGCTGTGTTTTCACAGGGAGAAGGGAAACTCAATTTGTAACCTAATCTGAGTGTCTTTCATATGTCCGTAGAAGTATAAAAGGGACACTCCTATTTGGAAGGTGAATTTTCTAGGAATTAATAATAATTCATCCATTCATTTGTCCATTCAGGCCCCTCTGACCCTGCTCTAATTTTTGCACACAGCACTTTTCATCTGGTAACATGATGTGTGACTTTGCTATTATGGCTATTGTCAGTCTTTCCCCAAGTAGTGACCTGAGTTTCTTTCCTTCTCTGGTTTTATTAAGGCAGTATCTGGCACGTAGAAGGAATTCAGAAATACTGAATGAAGGAGCACCTGTTACGTACCTAGCATTGAGCAAGGAGCTAGCAATACAGAATAGAGGTATGACCTTCAGGTTCCCTACAGTAGTAGGGGCATCAAATAAACATATAAATCTAAATAATATATGTATAACTATACATATATATAGTTTTGCATATATATAGTACTACTATATTTATATGTACATAATATATAGTATATATAATACTATATGTATAGTACTATCAAGTACAAGGGTATGGACAGATACACTGGGGTCAGACTGATGCAGTTGCAAGTCTGAATCCCAGCTCTGACACTTAGTGTCTGATACTAGCTGGGTAAACATAGTTACATTGCTTAAGCAGCTTAAAACTCAGGCACCATATCTGTCAGATGAGTAAATAATCTCAACTTTGTGGGTCTTGTGTGAGAAACAAGGAATAAGCAATATAAAATTAAGACAAGGAATAAAAGCATTAATTACGACTCTAAGAAAGTTAAAAGCCCCAAGGTAGAGAGTGCTATCAGCTGACTGATGAAGGGACCTGTTGGCCAAGTCATGTGCCCCCATACCTAATGCCCACTTTTGGCCATGTGTGCTTCCTTTCTCTGGCCTTAGGGCTTCTCTAAATGGCTCCTGTTAGAGGAAGCAACATTTTATTGATTGATTATAAAGAGAAGTGGAAATAGGATCTATTTGTATCTGCTATGATATGAATGTTTGTGTCTCCCTAGACTCATATGTTGAAACCTAATTTCCAATGCATTAGTATTAAGAAGTAGAACCTTTAGGTTGGGGCCTTCCTGACTGGGATTAGTGTCCTTATATAAGAGGCCCTGGGGAGCCTGTTTGTCCTCCTACCATGAGAAGACATAGTGAGAGGGTGTTATCTGTTAACCAGAAACTGGATCCTCACCAGACATTTACTTTGCTGGTGGCTTGATCCTGAACTTCTCAGCCTTCTCAGATCCTGAACTTCTCAGCCTTATACACAACAAATTTCTGTTGTTTATAAGTCACCTGGTCCAAGGTATTTTGTTATGGTAGCCCTAATGGACTTAGACAACATCTTTAAGAATGTGCATTTGGTAGAAGAGTGAATTTCAAAGTATAGCACCTAGGGGCTGGGTGTGGTGGCTTGTGCCTATAATCCCAGAACTCTGGGAGGCTGAGACAGGCAGATCACCAGAGGTCAGGAGTTTAAGACCAGCCTGGCCAGCATGGTGAAACCCTATCTCTACTAAAAATGCAAAAATTAGCGGGACATAGTGGTGAGTGCCTGTAATCCCAGCTACTCAGGAGGCTGAGGCAGGAGAATCACTTGAACCTGGGAGGTGGAGGCTGCAGTGAGCCAAGATCCTGCCACTGCATGCTGGCCTGGGTGATAGAGTGAGACTCTGTTTCAAAAACAACAACAACAATAACAACAAAGTGTAGTATGTAGGACAACGGCATCTGCATGACCTTAAAATTGGCTAGAAACTTGCATTCTCAAGTTCTACCCCAGACCCACTCAACCAGAACCCTGGACGTGGGTCGCTGTGTTTGAACAGCCCTCCAGTGGATGCTGATGCTTGCTCAAGTGTGAGATCCACTGCCCTGGAGCACTTGGGGAATCTCGCATACCTCTCAAGTGTTCCAACCATTGACCATCGTCAGCCATTGGAAGATGCAACTGGAGTGTATGATACCTTTATACAGTTACTATGTCAGCGTTATTTTCAGCAAACTTCTACACAGTGCCTAGAAACAATGCTTTATGCCCAGTTGACAGAATTATTATCAGTTTAATCTCTAAAGTCTTTCACTTTTGTTTTATTTTTTAAAATGATTCATTGCATTTTTAGATCTTGGTATTATGCAAACACTGGTTTAAATGATCTGAGAGAGAAAGTTCACAATGATATTTGCTGCCAGTATAGCATATTAGGTGGTCAAAGTGTTCGGTAAATATTAGCTCTGGTTTCACCACATGCCTGTCAGGTTGGTGCTGTTTCTAAACCAGTGAACTGGAGTTTAAGGCTGTTCCATCTTTATGGGAAGTTGATATTTCGACAAATAAATGACAAGAATGAGGGGGATGAGGTTTGAGTCTAGTGGGGTTCTGCTGCTGATTGGTCATTAATTATATTTATGTTATTGTATCTTTACCCAGAGGCTGCCATGAAGAACACATTGATTTTTAAATTCAAGATAAAAATAAATGACGTATGGCCAAGGCAGTTTTCACTTTGATTTTTTAAACTGCAAATGCAGTTTAGGAGAAATTTGATCTATCTGCTTCTGATTCACTCACACTGGAATCATTCAGGTGTTGTTTGGTGAGTTCTATTTGATGTCCTTAAAATGTGAGGTGAGCTCCTGTGTGAACCCTTTTCTCACTTTTTCTTTACTTAAATATTCCATGACACCTTTTCCCAAAGGCAAATAATCTCCACACTGACTCAGGGCGTCTGTAGGGAGCTACGGAGCTGCGCCTTCTGATTAGCCTGTAACTTAGCTCACCTCTCCCTGCCCTCCCTGGGAGCTGGGAAGGTCACACATGTGGCTGCTCCGGCAGGCATGAGGCTGTGCTCAGCAGCTCAGCAGCAGGCACTCCCACGGCACACTAATTCATGATTTCCAATTAGAAATGCCTAGTGTCTATTTCAGACATTCAGCCTTGAGGTTTACTTACATTTCCTCCTGTTAAAGGGAACTTCTTGTGTTCTCTTCTGCCTCCTTTCTCCTTTCCCTTCACTTGATTCTCCTTTTATTTTCCTCCCTTGCTGAGTGGGAGCCCTGACACGGGTGCCTGTATGTCTGAGGGCCGCATCTGTGAGGTCACCAGGAACCTCGTCACGGGGAGGAGGGGAGGCTTGGTGACGGTGACTGTTACAGAAGCAGAGTGTGCCATAGTTCAATGTAAAACATAGAAATCAAGAGCTATATGTTGCCAGAAGGCTTATTTTGCTCAGCTTTAAACTTGTAAGAATATACCTCTTTCATGATTGCAAGATTGTAAACAAACGGACAGGCCCTGCATCAATGGGCACTTTCTCACTTTCCTTATAGGAGTGTAACTTGGTAAACGCTTGTAAAGCAGCTTAGAGGAGTGTTTCAAGAGCAGTAATTTGACTTCTGGGAACACATCTTGAGGGGATAATTGTAAATTCCTCCAATTTACTAGCTGTGCACTCCTAGGACTGCTAAAGAGTCAGGCTGCAAAGCCAGCCTGCCATTCAAATCACAGTGCAAACATATGTGGCATGTGTAACCTGGGAAAGTTTCCTACTGAGCTCTTGCCTTAGTCACCACATCTGTAAAACAGGAATGACAGTAAAGGTGACCTGATGGAACAGATGAGAGCACACAAAGCTTGTAGCACACAGCCGTGCATATAACAGGTGCTCAATAAAAGTTAGATAATCCCCCTAGCCATCTCCCCTAGCTTTAGTTTCCTTATTTATAAAATATAGATAATAACAGCTTTTAACTAAAAGGATCACCGTGGAGATGAATTAAGATTATGTGTGCAAAGCATGTAGTGAACACAAAATAAATGCGACTGGCTGTTAACGTTTGGCAAAGCATTTTATCAACAAAGCACTTTTTGCTGTACAATTTATAACGGCAAAAAAGGTAAAAAAAACTAGAGAAATTTGATCATTTTATTTGATTTATATTTGGGAAATCAACTGATGTTTACCATGAATTTTTAATGATATTAGGAAATGCTATTGTAAAAATATTAAATTTAAAAAGCCAGAGAAACCTCAAGGTATCATCTGAAGAAACTGACCCATAGGAGACAAAAACTGGAATAATATACTAATATATAGTTAATGCTTACCTTTTCGATGGTGGAATTGAGGGTTTTTTTATTCTTTGTATTTTTATATTAATATTTTTTATAATGAACAAGTATTTTTATAATGAGGTAAGGGAAATTCCTTTTCAAAAGATGTTTAAGTATTCTTTAGGCCTGGATTTTATAAAATATGTTTCTTCTATAGAGATAATTCAATGGCCCTGCAATAAATTGGAAGAACTGGGCCATAATCAGTAATTTTCTGACGGTCTAGTATCAATTCCAGTCATAAATGGAGAATAAGTGGGAGTATTAGGCTCTTTCATATCCATGGCACTTGTCCGTTCACACCATAATTAAAATGTAATAATTTATTAAGCACAGAGACTGGCACATACATGCTCAATAAATATTTATTAAATAAATGAATAATTGAATTAAAAATGAGGTTTGTCATATAAATAAGGTTTAATCCCCATAATGTCATATGAAATTGTAAGAGAAAAGGTGCCTACAAGTCAGAGCATTTGGCCGGAACCCAGAAAGCCTGGATTCTGCCAGCAGCTGAGATAATGTGGTTCATTGCTTAATTACCTCATCTGTACAGTGAGTTATTTGCACTGAATGTTTTGTTACATCTTTTCCATATATATGATTCTGAGCAATATGAATAAATAATGATGATTTGCACTCATTGAGTGCAAGTTTAAAGGTAGTTAGTGCATTCGACTTGGACTCTCACTGCATCCTGTTGCTGCCAGATGAAGATCAAAACCCTTTCCAAGCCCTGAGCCAGGGCGAACTAGGTCTCTGCCTCCTTGTCCATCTTCCATTCCTACCACTCTCTACCCATTCTCTCCTCTGTTGTGCATATTCCCCTATCCAGTTCCTTGGCAGGGTCCTACTCCCTCCAGCTTGGATGGATGCATTAACTCATTTTGTTCCCTGTGCCTGGCTGCCCTCCCTTCCCCTCACTGAATCCCTGGTTGTTCCATCTTCAGCGAGCACAGTTCAGTCACCCTACTCATCCATCAGAGCTCAGCTCAAGGGTGCCCTTCTCTGGGACACCATCCCTTACTTCCCAGCCTCAGCCTGCTTCCTCTCCTATGCACTCCTGGAGACCTGGGTTCCCTTTCTTTTGGAATATTCAACTTGTTTTGTAATTATGCCTCCACTACTGTGATTATTTGATGAACGACTGTGTTCCCCGCCATTTTTTGTTTCTTCCATGAGAGTGAATATAACTGTGCTTAGTGCTTAGAAAACTGCAGATACTCACTAAATATTTGTTGAATAAATACATTGAGAATCCATGCATGCATTCATCTATAGAAGAAAAGAAGAGAACGTTTTTCACCTACTTAAGACTTTCTTTACATTGGGTTCCACACACATATGCACTCTGTGAGATAACGAAGTAGTCCACATGTAATTATTTACATTTTGAAGTTTGATGAAGAAGCCAACATAAAGCACAGAGCGGGTGAATAACTTCTTCGAGGTGTACTTTCCTGACAGAGCTCACCCTAGGACCTAGAACTGGGCCACACATTCTCAGCCTTGGATGGAGGAACCACTCTGACCCATGTGGCCTCTCCTCAGAGAAGAAAGCACACCAGCGTGAAGGCAGGTGCAAGCCACCCCACGCTTGGTGTAGACTGCATGCATTAAAAAGTCATGTGGTTGAGGGTGCATTCAGTTATTTTCCATATGTGGCTTAGTTTCTAAGTTTTCTGGCATTCTTCCACTTTTGGTCTCTTTCTACAAGGATACCAGCAAAAGTTACAGTAAGATGCAACCTTGGGCCCAAGACTAAAGACACCCTCAGGCTCCCAATCACTCCATGGGCTCCAGCTCACCTAAGTCTACGCTGGACTTTCTGTCAAAAATCCCACCCAGTAATGATGTTCTAGTTTGCACTGTCTCTCAGGGATATTTCCTTTCCTTGGGATCGTAGGTAGAGGGCTCTTACATTATCCTTTTCAGGCACGGTTTGGGTATTTCTGAGTTTGAGGGCAAACATCATTTTCATATTGTCATAAAAGTGCTCCATTTTCAACATGAGGCATTTTCATAATAATATTCACTTCCATTTGTATGAGACTGTACAGTTGCCTGTGGATATTCACATATCTTGTGTGTTCTTCCAAGGAAGCTTCCTTTATAGGAAGCTATTATGCCCTATGTTCCCAGGTTGCACCTCTAACTCCTTGCAGGGTGATTGACAGCCAATGGGTATTTGCTGAATGAATGAAGGGCTGACTTTAGTGGATGAAAAAGTCCAGTAGGGCACAGTGGTTGGTGTTGCACTTGATTTACAAGTGGAGAAACTGAGGCTCTAAAATATCAAATTACTTTCTTGAGGATACATTCCAGGGGATGGAAAGACTTCTGGTTCCTTGTTCAATGCTTTTTGAATAAGTGTATTATAGACTGGTGCCACTGTGAGATTCACACATGAATGACTTCTCTGGTAATGATGATTTTTTTTTATTATTATACTTTAAGTTTTAGGGTACGTGTGCACAACGTGCAGGTTTGTTACATATATATACATGTGCCATGTTGGTGTGCTGCACCCATTAACTCGTCATTTAACATTTGGTATATCTCCTAATGCTATCCCTCCCCCCTCCCCCCACCGCACAACAGGCCTCGGTGTGTGATGTTCCCCTTCCTGTGTCCATGCATTCTCATTGTTCAACTCCCACCTATGAGTGAGAAGATGCGGTGTTTAGTTTTTGTCCTTGCGATAGTTTGCTGAGAATGATGGTTTCCAGCTTCATCCATGTCCCTACAAAGGACATGAACTCATCATTTTTTATGGCTGCATAGTATTCCATGGTGCATATGTGCCACATGATTTTTTACTCATTTTTAACAGTTTTATTTAGGTATAATTTACATACCACAATTTTACCCACTATAAGTGTACAATTCAGTAATTTTTAGTAAATCCCTCTTATGATCAATCCCAAGCCCCGCCCCAGGCAATCTTTCATCTTCTCTCTGTGTCTGTAGACTTGCTTTTCAAAAAAAATTCATGTAAATGAAATCATACAATATGTAGTATTTAATGTCTGTCTGGTATCCTTCACAGAGCATTATACTTTTGAGGCTCATCTGTATTGCAGCTGTTCATTGCTTTTAATTGCTGAATACTTGTCATGCTACATTTATTCATCACTTACAAGTTGATGGATATTTGGTTTGATTCCAGTATTTGGCTATATGATCCAGCTGCTATGAGCATTGGCATACATGTATTTGTGTGGACATTTTCCTTTTGCTTGGGTAAATACCTAGGAGTGAAATTGTCATGTCTTATGATACATTTATGTTGACTTTTCAAAGAAATTGGTAAACTGTCTTCCAAATTCACTGGACCATTTTGTATTCCATCTTTTTGACTATAGCCATTTTAATGGGCATGTAGTGGTTATTACGGTTTTAATTTTCCTATTGACTGAAAAATAATGTTGATCATCTTATGTGCTTATTGGCCATTTAAAAAATCCTTTTGGCTATAATGTTTACTTAAATATTTTTCCCATTTTTAAACTGTGTGGTTTATACTTTAGATACAAATCCTTATCAGATACAACTTGAAAATATTGTCTCTTAGTCTGTGGCATGCCTTTTAATTTTTAAATTTGCATCTTATGAAGAGCCAAATTTTAAATATTGATAAAATCCAATTTATCAATTATTTTAATGGCTTGTACTTTTGATGTCATAGCTAAGAAATCTTCATATATTTACATTTGGATATCCAATTATCCCAGCACCATTACTGCTTATTGAAAAGACTATCCTTTTTTCATCAAATTGCTTTGGCACTTTGGTTGAAAATCTATTAACCATAAATATAAGGGTTTTGTTATTGGACTTTCCGTTCAGTTTCATTGATCTATCTGTCTATTCTTATGCCAATATAGAATATAGTATATCTTTATAGTAATTTATTAAATACATTAATGTAAGTTTTCCTCATTTATTTTTCAAAATTGTTCTGGCAAATCTAGGTTCTTTGTATTTTCATATCCATTTTAAGACCAGCTTGCCAATTTATACAACAGATTCTTTGTTTTCTTTTGTTCTTTTTCTTTTTTTACTGGACATATAGTTCACTTAGGACAGAATTGTCATTTTAACAATTTTGAATCTTCTAATCCATGTACATGGAATGTGTCTCCATTGGTTTATAATGTCTTTAATTTTCCTCAGCAACGTTTTATAGTTTTTTATCGTATAGGGTTTGTACTTCATTTGTTAAATTTATTCTGAAGTATTTAATTTTTATGCTCTTATGAATGGAATTATTTCCTTAATTTTATTTCTGAATGTTCATTGTTGATGTGTAGAAATTGGATTTGTATATTGATCTTGTGTTCTACAATATTGGTAAAATTGTTTATTCTTTCTAGTAGGTTTTTTGAGGATTTCTTATGATTTTCTACATATAAGATTATGTCATCAGCACCTAAGGACAGCTTCTACTTTTTCTTTTTCAATCTGCAGATCTTTAAATTTTGTTGCCTTATTGCACTGTCTAGAACCTCCAGTACAATGTTGAACAGCAGTGATGAGAGCAGAGATTTTTATCTTCTTTCTGATCTTAAAGCATTCTGTCTTTTATCATTAAGTAATATGTTAGCTGTAGGTTCTTTGCAGATTTTTTTATAAGGTTGAGGAAGTTCCCTTTTTATCCCCACTTAGCCAGTGGGGTTTTATTATGAATAGGCATTGGATTTTATCAAAATGCCTTTCTGCATCTATTGAAATCATTACGAATTTTTTTCCCCTGTTCTATCAGGTTGGTGCAAAAGTAATTGCAGTTTTTGCCATTAAAATTAATGCCATTACTGGCATTACAAAACTAATGGCATTACCAACGTAATTACTTTTGCCATTAATGGCAAAACCACAATTACTTTTGCACCAAGCTAAATATTAATATTGTGATTATACTAACTGTTTTTCCATGCCAACTTGACCTTGAATTCCTGAGACTAATACCACTTGGTCATGGTGTGTAATTCTTCTGGAAATATTGTTTTCATTATTAATATTCTATTAAATATTTTTTCAATTATCTTTATGAATAACTTTCTTGGCAGTTTTATATTCTTGTAATATTTTTATCTGATTTTGCTTTTGGGGACATAATCTCAGAGAATGACTTTGGCATTCTTCTTTATTTTCACAAAAAGTTTATAGTAGAATTAGTGTTAGTGCATCTTTAACATCTTACAGAATTTACCCATGAAGCTATCTAGGCCTGTGTGTTCCTTTGGAAAGATTTTTAATTACTAGTTTAATTTCTTTTCATGTTATAGGTCAATGCAAAACTTTTCCTTTATTTTTTAGTCTATTTTGATATTTGTGGCTTTCTGGAAATTTGTGTTTTACCTAGGTAGCGTAATTTTTAGATGATGCTATAAAAATATATAATTTTCACAAGATTCCCTTATAATCTTTTAAATTTTATAGCATTATTAAAAATGTTCACACTTTTATATTGACTTTAATAATGTATGAATCCAGTCTTTTTGTCTTTTTCTTCTTGGTTAGTCTAGCTAAAGTTTTATCAATGTTTTGATTTTTTCTGATAACTAACTTTCCTTTCCATTAATTATACTTGTTGTTTTCTCTTTACTATTGTGTTTTTCACTCTGATATATTTTTATTTCTTATATTTTTGATTTAGGTTTAATTTTCTCTTATTTTGCCAGTTTCTCAAGGTCAAAGCTTAGATTATTGGTTTGAGACCTCATTTTCTAAATAAGTGTTTAAAGGCATGAATTTCTCTTTATTGCTTTTGAATCACAAATTTTGATACTTCGTTTTTTTATTCAGTTTAAAATATTTTTAAAAGCCTTTTAAAATACATTTTTTAAATTTTCAAGTATTTGAGATGCCCCTAATTTCTTTCTATTACAGACTTCTAATTTAACTTTGCTATAATCTGATAAATCAGATTAAATTTTTAAATCCTTTTCAATTTGCAACTTTTTATTAGATTATCATATGGCCTGTCTTGGAGAATAATCTTTATATTCTTGAAAAATATGTATGTATTATGTATGGGTAGAGTGTTCTATCATGGTCAGTTTGGTCATGTTGGTTGCTAGTGTGAGTTATCTATATCTTTGATGATTTTCTGTATATCTGTTTCATCAATTATTTAGAAGTAGGTATGGACTCCAACTACAAATGTTGAATCACTTAGTTTTTTATTCAATTGTCTAGTTTGGTTTAATGTATTTAGCGGTTTTGTTGTTAGGGGCATATATTTGTAATCTTAAAATATTTTGAAGTACTGAGTCTTTTTATTAAGATATCCCCTTCCTTTTTCTAGAGATATTTCTTGTTTTAAATTATATTTTGTCTAAATCAACGCATATCTTATGGTTAAGTTTTACATGGAATATCTTTTTCCATTCATTTACTTTCAATATGTTTTTGTATTTGAATCATAACTTTGTCTCTTGTAGACAGTGTATAGTTGAATCTTGCCTTTTAAACCAATGTGCCAATCTCTGCCTTTTGGTTAGGATATTTAATCCATTGACATTTAATGTAACTGTGATATAGTTGTAGTTACATCTACCATATGTTGTTTGTATTCTGTATGTTTTATATCTTATTTTTTGCCTCTGATCTTTATTGTCTTACTTTGTGTTAAACAACATATTTTTAGTATATCATTTTAATTTTTTGCTATATTTTTAGGTACTTTTCTAATTATTGCTCTATGTATTACAATATTCATCATGTAGTAGAACAATTTACTTCAGATTAATATCACCTTAAACTTTTGCTCTAATATATCCCCATTCCCTGCCCCCTCCTTTTCGTTATGACTGTGATTTACATATTTTTATAAACCTCCTAGTACACAGTTATAATTATTACTTTAGTTGATCATATCTTTTTAAAAACGTTAAGAGAAAGACTTTATGAAGTCTTTGATATGAAGGTTCCTATTAAACATTTGCAGTTCTCTTCATTTCTTCCTATGGATCCAAGTTACCATCTGATGCCATCTCCTTTCAGTTTAATGGCCTTCCTTTAGTCTTTGTCATAAGACCTATCTGCTATCAACATGTTCTCTCAATCTTTGTCTGGGAATGTCTTTATTTCACTTTTATTTTTAAAGGACAGTTTCACTGGATATAGAATTCTTGTCTGATTTTTTTTAGTACTTTGAAAATTTCATTCCATTGCATTCTGGCCTCCATTGTTTCAATTGGACAACTAGACATTAATTGTATCAATACTTCTATATATGTGATGATATGTGGTGAGTTATGAACCTCTTGGATCTGTTTATTAGTGGGGTTTTTTTTAAAAAAATCAAGTTTGGGAAGCCATTGGCCACTCTTCCATTATTTTTCTTCCCCTTTCTCACTCTTCTCTGTGTCTGGAACTCCTATCACATGTATGCTGATATGCTTGTTGCTGTCTTTCTTTAATCCATTTTTATTCATTTTCTTTAATTTTTTGCTGTCTTGTTTACACTGAATTATTTCTGTTAATCCTTCTTTACATTCACTGATTCTTTCCTTTACCATTCCACATTCAGTGGTTAAACTCATCCAGTAAAGTTTTCATTTCAGTTATGGTGTTTTATAACTCCAAGATTTATACTATTTTTTAATAGTTTCTATATCTTTATTGAGAATACCTATTTGTAGAGTCATTTTAATCATGTTTTAATTTAATTCTTTGAATATACATAGTTTCTGGAATTTTTAAGCATCATGTTAGTTGCTTTGCAGTTAATATTTGTCTGCTAAATTTTGTATCTGGGCCAACTCACAGTCAATTTCTAGTGACTATTTTCTTTCCCTAAATGTGAGTCAGACTTCCTGATTTTTGCCTGTCTCATAATAGTTTTATGAAGATCTTGACATTTTAGACATTTTAGACAAGATGTTAGTGAATTTTTTTTCTTGAGGGTTACTACTGCTATTGCTATTTTTGTTTTTAATTGTAACTTGCCTGGACTTAATCTCCAGTATTTGTTTCCTCTATAATGTGGAGCTGATGATGTCTTTGCTGGTTTTTGTTTAAATGATCATTTTTGAGTCTAGCTTCCTAAAGGTTTCTCCGGAATCTGCATTACTTGTTTTTTTAGCTGGCAGTTGTTTAAAGTTTATGCCCAAACTCTATGCCAGTGAAATTTCTACTCTGCTGATGGATCTGAGCATATTCAATGTTAAGGGAGTTTTAAAGTATGCTAGATGTCTTCTTTCTGCTCTGTCCTTCCTGTGCTGTCCTGGAAGCACTGCCACATTCACAGAGCTGGCAGGGGAGATGAAAGCAGCCCCAGGTGAGAACACTATGCACTCCCAATGCTGTTATCTAAAATTCAGTGGTTGTTCATAAGTAAATATTTCTCCATTTTGGTCAGTTATCAGAGACTTTAAAATAGTTGTTTTGATATTTTTTCCATTCAATATTTGTTTTTTGGGGGAGAAAATTTTCGGATCCTTTCACTCCATCTTTAAAAAAGTATATTGGTATGGGTGTTTTAGTTAGAATAGTATAGTTAGGAAAAAGTCCAGTGAAAAAGTTACTATATAGAAAAGAAAAACATGATATAATAATTTTACAGTCCATTTTATCTGGCATCTTCTAATTCTGTCATTAACTATGTAACATTTTTTTCTTGACAAAGGGGACACTTCTATGTTTAGCTGCCTCGATCCCTGTGAATGTCGTGAATCCTAGAATGTACATGCTGAGGGAAGGGTTGAACTCATGTGCTGATGAGCTATAGGAGTTTCTTACATCCATCAGCACATACTAATCCTAGCTTCTTTCAGCTGTGAAAAAATAATCACCAGGGATTTTTGATAAAAGAAACCTTGATTTACTTTCTTCTCCAATCTTGATTTGAACTTTGATCTCCAAATTGAAACTGCAAGTGCCTTTTCCTTTAGTTTTAATCCTAATTTACACAGATATATTGAGAGGCTTATGAGAAGTCATCTTGAAATGCTTAGAAAATGTACAAAGCTGAGCATTCTAAGGTACACCTTTTTTTTCTCCCTTTCTTTTCTTTCTTTGCCTTTCTCCTCTCAGCCAGTGATAGGTATTCATGTTGAGCCACAGGGAGAAGTGTATTGGTTTGGGACCGCAGGCATGCACATAAAATGAATGGCATTTTGCAAATGAAGTGAACTCATTAAACAGTCATCTTCAAGACATTCATTTTCTATGGTAATCTAATTTTCTGATGAAAGGGGGTCATTTAAATTGGCCTGATCAGTCTTCTTTCAACTCCTTGTCAGAATCTATCCTGTGGACCCAATTTCCTGGTTCAGCAGGGAGTGTTTATGTATGGCCCTCTCCACACAGTGGCCTGGACAAAGGACAATGATGACAGACTTGCAGGTGGTTCTAATCACTTCAATGAGAACAGTCCGTGGCAGCTGGGCGGTTCTCAAGCCCACATCAGCTTGGCTAAGATCTGGCCAGTGGATTCTAGTTTAATTGATAGCAACAATTTTGAGGTCTCATCTAGGTACCCTATAGGCAAAGGGAAGTTTGTGCCAACTGCTGAGGTTTAACATCTGAACTGGCATTTACACCTGGGATAAACCATAGGCCTGAACGTGTGTGCGAATCAAATAAACTTTCCTTCCTTCCTTCCTTCCTTCCTTCCTTCCTTCCTTCCTTCCTTCCTTCCTTCCTTCCTTCCTTCTTTTTTGCCTGCCTGCCTGCTTTTTTCTCTCTTTATCTTTCACTGGAATTTGCTTTTCATTATGAACAGTTTAGCTATGGAGGATCTCAATTGCACACTGTCTTTTGTAAGTTACTGTTCTTGCTATTAGGTGACATTTTTTGTTGTTGAGAAAAATTGAGGAAAAAGCGGCTCCTTTCTGCTATACAAATCTTTGTCTGTAGCATAGTGTATTAAAAGTAAAAAGACAAAAAACAGCTGTGGGAAGCTGGAAGCTAGGGATTCTGTCTAATCCAAAAGAATTGAAGTGAGCATTTGCCAATTACATAAAGTCAAATATATGTCTTAAATACATGAAATATTGAGCAATGGAAGAAAAGCATTCTACTTCAAGCAGCTTTTGATTCCATTCTTTACGGTTTTTGAAAATTTATTTAAAGTCTTTAAAAAAACTGGTGGAGAAACCATTTATTTTAACATCGTTAATAAAGAAAAGGGCCTGAGCAGCATTCATGAGGGTTTAGCTAATTAAGCAGGGCAGGGAAATCACAATGAGGCAAGAAGGGAATTAATGGACAAACTACTCATGCGTGTGCGTGGACAGTTCATGTAGTCAGATATAGGTAACATTATGTAAACTACATAATAGGAAATGCATTTTGAGTGTGCATAGATTTAACATGGGTGAAGTTGGACTTCAGTAGCCCATTTCAGAGTAGGGCTCATGGTGCTTTATAAATTGTATCTTGTTAATCTTTGCAATACTCCCAGGAGGTATGTCGTTGGTAAATACCATTGTTACTCCTTTTTACCGCGGGAAGTACACAAGTGAAGGGAGATTAAGATATTTGCCCAAGGTCACCTAGCAAGTTAATTAGAGAGCTTGAAATAAAAGTCCCAATTCAGTTTTCCTTCCATTAAACCTTATTGTTCCTTCTCTTCTTCTGGGCATCTCAGCTCTTAATAGTGTTCCCAGTACTTGCTCCTAATTAGTAACTTTGGGAGCCTTTTGTTTATAGGAGGTTTAAAGATTGAGTAGGTTTGGGAGCCACTTTGGGGTTTTATTACCTTTGAAGCTACCTAACCTCTGGATGGGTATATAGAAAGTTATTTGGTAGGCTGCTGAAAATATATTGATTTATATTGCTTTCCAGAATGCTTGCAAGCAAGTGCTTCCTTCCAAGAAAGGGGGAGTTATTGATTAAAAAAATGAGTGCTAAAAGATGGACAATTACCATATTTATTTTTAAAGAGAGGGAAATAGATTCATTGATTATTTCTGGCTATCATTGGGTCTGACAAGGGATTATTTCATTGCGTTGCATTTGGGGTGTGTCTGCATGCAGGGGTGTGTGTGTTTGTGTGTGTGCAGAGGCCTTCTGGATGAAGGTAAGATGCAAATAATGCTAACGATGCAGGCACAAAACTGTCTCCTCACATTTTATTTCTGTGAATGGTGCCTTATTTCTCTCAATCCCCCAGGCTTGAAACCACAGAGTCATCCTGGGCCCCTTCTCTTCTTTCCTTTCCACATGCAGAGCACAGAGTCTATAAGTCCTGCCTTGGCAGTATTTTCTGCAGGTATCTTCCCCTACTCCTCTGTTACTACCGCTGTAGTCCAGGCTGCTGCTGCTGCTGTTTCTTGGGGGCTTGCTTCTGGGTCTCCTCATTCCAGAGTATACTGCTTGGCTCACTGACTGCTTTTGTTTGGAAGCAGAGCCGCCATGATACCACAACTGCACTCACAACCACGCCTGCCTCCCTTTGATGGCTGATTCTAAAACAACGGTATTCAAATACCAATCAAGACCTTTAACTTGCCCCTACTCGTATTCTGCCATGATACTCTAATTATAGGATACTCTCTCCTTCAAGTCATTGTCATCACCAGCATCTTCTTAATAGCTATATATATATAGTTTTAAAAAATAGATATATATTTTTGAAAAACAATAACTTGTGGAAATCAATGTTTTAAGCTGTAATATGTGTAATTTTACTTAATCTTTACAACTGGCACCATCTGAGCTTCTACTTTTTTGGTCAAAGCTTTGATGACATAGCTAGCCATTTTTCCCTTGCCTCTTTTGAGCCATCATGACACTTTTTTGGTAACTCTAAAAAGGCATTTATATTCTTTCTGTAATAATTTATTTTGTATTTCTATTTTTATCCCCTTCTTCTGAGCTGTGGGCGCCCTCATTCACTAAAGAAGAAAATATTACAGTATACAAGGTAATGCTGATGTAGCTGCGAATGTTCTAGTTGGTACAAAACTTTGTGTCATGACCACGTTTTCAGTGTTTTGAGTTTTCTTCTGTCAACAACTTAGTCAAAAGTCTTGCTAAAGTCAAAAGAGATTGTATTTATTGATTTATTTGTGTTAATCCAACTATTGATACATGTGAGGAGATTAAATTAGTGTGAGAGAGCTTGTTATACAGCTTGTTTGGTGGAATCAGGAGAAAGTTTCTGGTATTTAAAGTGGAATTTAAATTGAAAATTTCATATTCTCCAATATCTGTTCTTTCCCTTATTAAACACAGAAGTGACATTGAGAATTGGCCATATGTTTCTTAGAATGTAATGTAATAATTGTACAGTAAAGGTGAGCTCTTCATTTAATCAGCAAATACTTAGAGTTTTACACCCTTTACGTACTCAGAGGAAAATAGATGACACATTCCAATAGACTGATTTGAGAAGACTTTAATAAAGGGCCATTTTACAGGTAAATGCAAGGGTTGGTAAAGTTAATTTAAAAAGGGGTACATTTTCCTAGGAGTAACAGTAGTGAGAGTGATGACAGCCTCTAGGCCTGATTCAGCTCTCAATGTCCCTTACTCTGAAGCCATCCACTCTGCCTTCTGGAAATGCTTCTTAGTCAGCAAACTCCTCGTCATCCTCAACCTCTTTTCCAAATAATCTTTCACCTTCTTGCCCTAAGTGAGAACCAGCTCTCCTCTTAGGATGTCCTGTGGGCCTCCCAGGTGCTGTTTACTCTCTCTTATCACCATACCTCAGGATTGGGAAGCGAGGGGTAAATGGTCTTTTTTCCCTATTGTAGAATATCTTGGTAAACCTTTTTTCCACTCTATCCACATTACATTCTAAGAAACACATGTCCAGTTCTCAATGTCACTTGAAAACTCAAGACCCCTTACAAAAGAGAGTAAGCTGTATGTAGAATAGCCTCAAAATAAAATATCTGGAGAATGTTTATAAAAACTGAAAATATTGATTGTGTAACTGAGAAGACAAAGAAAGGGTGTGTTAGCTTTGGTAAATATTTGAAGGGATGTCATGTGGGAGTGGGATTCAGATGTACAACTTTGGAGTATAGGAGTAAGTGGAATGAAAGTTACAGGGAGAAAAAATGGGCTCAATATTAAGGGTAGTTTCAATCATCCAGAGCTGTCCGAAAATCAACCACTGGTCTATGAGTGAGCTTCTTGCTTAAGAAGATGGCCAAGCAGAGGCTGGTGAACCTTCATGTTCAGATGCTGCATGTGCAGGAGATTGGGCTGGATTTTGGCTAAGGTGATGATAGGCTGAAGGAAAGTAATTGTTTCTATTAAAAACAAAAAGGTTTTGAGGTCATGCAACTGAGGTATTTGAAAACAGAGACCAGGGACAAGTTATATTTATCTACCTATCCATCCATCCATCATCTGTCTATCCATCTATCATTTATCTACCTATCTACCTGCTTACCTACCTATCTAGTCACCTGAGTATGAGGCCTTAGGGATTTGTGGGCCCTGTAGTAAATCAGAGTACATTTCTTGCTTCAAGGTACTCCAGTAACATTTAGAAGTACCATTTCAGCAAATAAATTGTACTTAAGAAACACATTTATCTCATTTCACTCAGATCATCAGTTTATGACCCTAGTTCCAGTTCTAGACCTCATCCATACAACCTCTTTCTGGATCTAGGTTTCCTTACCTGGAGATGAGGGAGCAAGGCAGAGCTGGGGCTTAGACCATATTTCTAAGGATTCTGTCTAACTTAAAACATGATTTGCTTTTGAATATGTATATGTGCATGTGTTGGTGGGGACTCATGTTCATATTTGGAATTTTATATACATTAATGTTCCCTGTATATTGCAGTGACTTTCTAAAAATGGAGCTCTCTCTTGCCATGTTATGGTCTATTAACTGCATAAGACACAGAATGATACTTCAGAACATCAGATCCTATCACTTCTTTGTTTGGAATGCTGCAATGGCTTTACATGGCATTCTAAATAAAACTCAGAGACCGTCTCCTGGGCTCATAAGGCCCTGCAGGATAATGCCTCCTATTCCCACCTTGACCACATTGCCCACCTCTTTTCTCACTCACCTGACTCTAACCCACTGGTCTCCTTGTTCTTCAAACTTGTAAAGTACAGATGACCCTAGACACTTTCTTCTGCCTCCAATGCTCTTTCTTAAGAATTTATTAGGCTCACACTAGTGTCATTATATCTGGGAACTTCCCAGACAATAAAGAAAAGAAATAAAAGGTAGATGCGAGCATCTCTAGCTTTTCTGGAAGTTTCAGAGAAGCCCCACTCGATTGCTTCTGCTTACATCCCATTGTCTTGCTACAGTTGTAAGAGAGACGTGAAGATGGCATCATTTAGCTGGGCCGACTGAACTCCAAGTCCAGCTGCAGCTCTTTATGTAATAGAGAAGAGCAGGGTGGATGTGGTCAGGCAGCAAGCCGTGTCTGCCATGGTGTGCTGCAAGTGACTAATGAATCCCCAAATATTGCTTGTAACATTTTCAGTATGGGCATAAATTTTCCCTTTTTACTGGTTAGCAGATCCATCTCTCCCATGAGAGTCTCAAAATGGTTTGTGACCCCAAACATGACACTGGATCATGCTCTAGAGTCATGTGTGTTGCTCTCTTAGGTACTCTTGGATTGGATTTGTTGCAGAGGTCATCAGACTTGCTTATATTTCTGATAAGAAGAGGACTGCGCTGATTTCCATTGACTCACTAATATGTTTGTTAGGGACTTGAACGTGCACAAAGAGCAGTGTGCAGCGTACTACAGCACTCTATAGGGTTCGATGAACCACAGAGGGACGTAGGATGGTGCCCTCATGTGTGGTTTGTAGTCTCCCAAACAATCCTTCCTTTTATTGGCCATGATGCTCCCAGGCCACAGCGGACATGGCTCCAGTGGGAAAGATTGCTTTTGGTTTATTGAATTTCATGGCCAGATATCATGCAGGCTCCTGGCATCAAGCAGAATAGCATTGAGAGGTTGCTGATGGAACTAAGGTCAGAACACCTTTGAAGAGGCTATGGAAAAGAGAGAAACTTAGAGAATTTTATTGTTGTTGGGGTGATTAAATGTTAAGTGTTCAGGACAGAACTACCTAGTAGGTACTTAATAAATGTCAATTTCTTTCCTATATACATTAATGTTCCCTGTATATTGCAGTGACTTTCTAAAAATGGAGCTGTCTCTTGCCATGTTATGGTCTATTAACTGCATAAGACACAGAATGATACTTTTTTTCTTATTTCTGCCTTCCTGACACCTTGCCTCCTTTCCCTTGGATTCTGCATTTTTTTCATGTGGAGCTCAATTCTTCCATCTTTCATCGGTAGATTTTGGGATATAAGTAGAAAACAAGGTGTTTTAACTAATGTCATATATCATAGAAAATAAAAGCAATATATTTATCCACTGCATTTAAAAGTATGAATGCTGGGGAGTGGGGAGGAGCCAAGATGGCGGAATAGGAACAGCTCCGGTCTACAGCTCCCAGCGTGAGCGACGCAGAAGACGGGTGATTTCTGCATTTCCATCTGAGGTACCGGGTTCATCTCACTAGGGAGTGCCAGACAGTGGGCGCAGGTCAGTGGGTGCATGCACCGTGCACGAGCCGAAGCAGGGTGAGGCATTGCCTCACTCGGGAAGCGCAGGGGGTCAGGGAGTTCTCTTTCCTAGTCAAAGAAAGGGGTGACAGACGGCACCTGGAAGATAGGGTCACTCCCACCCGACTACTGCGCTTTTCCGACAGGCTTAAAAAATGGCGCAACAGGAGATTAGATCCCGCACCTGGCTTGGAGGGTCCTACGCCCACGGAGTCTCGTTGATTGCTAGCACAGCAGTCTGAGATCAAACTGCAAGGCGGCAGTGAGGCTGGGGGAGGGGCACCTGCCATTGCCCAGTCTTGCTTAGGTAAACAAAGTAGCCAGGAAGCTGGAACTGGGTGGAGCCCACCACAGCTCAAGGAGGCCTGCCTGCCTCTGTAGGCTCCACTTCTGAGGGCAGGGCACAGACAAACAAAAAGACAACAGTAACCTCTGCAGACTTAAGTGTCCCTGTCTGACAGCTTTGAAGAGAGCAGTGGTTCTCCCAGCACGCAGCTGGAGATCTGAGAACGGGCAGACTGCCTCCTCAAGTGGGTCCCTGACCCCTGAACCCCGAGCAGCCTAACTGGGAGGCACCCTCTAGCAGGGGCAGACTGACACCTCACACGGCCGGGTACTCCAACAGACCTGCAGCTGAGGGTCCTGTCTGTTAGAAGGAAAACTAACAAACAGAAAGGACATCCACACCAAAAACCCATCTGTACATCACCATCATCAAAGACCAAAAGTAGATAAAACCACAAAGATGGGGAAAAAACAGAGCAAGAAAACTGGAAACTCTAAAAAGCAGAGCGCCTCTCCTCCTCCAAAGGAACGCAGTTCCTCACCAGCAACGGAACAAAGCTGGATGGAGAATGACTTTGACGAGCTGAGAGAAGAAGGCTTCAGACGATCAAATTACTCCGAGCTACGGGAGGACATTCAAACCAAAGGCAAAGAAGTTGAAAACTTTGAAAAAAATTTAGAAGAATGTATAACTAGAATAACCAATACAGAGAAGTGCTTAAAGGAGCTGATGGAGCTGAAAACCAAGGCTCGAGAACTATGTGAAGAATGCAGAAGCGTCAGGAGCCGATGGGATCAACTGGAAGAAAGGGTATCAGTGATGGAAGATGAAATGAAGGAAATGAAGCGAGAAGGGAAGTTTAGAGAAAAAAGAATAAAAAGGAATGAGCAAAGCCTCCAAGAAATATGGGACTATGTGAAAAGACCAAATCTGCATCTGTTTGGTGTACCTGAAAGTGATGGGGAGAATGGAACCAAGTTGGAAAACACTCTGCAGGATATTATCCAGGAGAACTTCCCCAATCTGGCAAGGCAGGCCAACATTGAGATTCAGGAAATACAGAGAATGCCACAAAGATACTCCTCGAGAAGAGCAACTCCAAGACACATAATTGTCAGATTCACCAAAGTTGAAATGAAGGAAAAAATGTTAAGGGCAGCCAGAGAGAAAGGTCGGGTTACCCTCAAAGGGAAGCCCATCAGACTAACAGCAGATCTCTTGGCAGAAACTCTACAAGCCAGAAGAGAGTGGGGGCCAATATTCAACATTCTTAAAGAAAAGAATTTTCAACCCAGAATTTCATATCCAGCCAAACTAAGCTTCATAAGTGAAGGAGAAATAAAATACTTTACAGACAAGCAAATGCTGAGAGATTTTGTCACCACCAGGCCTGCCCTAAAAGAGCTCCTGAAGGAAGCGCTAAACATGGAAAGGAACAACCGGTACCAGCTGCTGCAAAATCATGCCAAAATGTAAAGACCATCGAGACTAGGAAGAAACTGCATCAACTAACGAGCAAAATAACCAGCTAACATCATAATGACAGGATCAAATTCACACATAACCATATTAACTTTAAATGTAAATGGACTAAATGCTCCAATTAAAAGACACAGACTGGCAAATTGGATAAAGAGTCAAGACCCATCAGGAAACCCATCTCACATGCAGAGACACACATAGGCTCAAAATAAAGGGATGGAGGAAGATCTACCAAGCAAATGGAAAACAAAAAAAGGCAGGGGTTGCAATCCTAGTCTCTGATAAAACAGACTTTAAACCAACAAAGATCAAAAGAGACAAAGGCCATTATATAATGGTAAAGGGATCAATTCAACAAGAAGAACTAACTATACTAAAAAATATACACCCAATACAGGAGCACCCAGATTCATAAAGCAAGTCCTGAGTGACCTACAAAGAGACTTAGACTCCCACACATTAATAATGGGAGACTTTAACACCCCACTGTCAACATTAGACAGATCAATGAGACAGAAAGTCAACAAGGATACCCAGGAATTGAACTCAGCTCTGCACCAAGCAGACCTAATAGACATCTACAGAACTCTCCACCCCAAATCAACAGAATATACATTGTTTTCAGCACCACACCACACCTATTCCAAAATTGACCACATACTTGGAAGTAAAGCTCTCCTCAGCAAATGTAAAAGAACAGAAATTATAACAAACTATCTCTCAGACCACAGTGCAATCAAACTAGAACTCAGGATTAAGAATCTCACTCAAAACCACTCAACTACACGGAAACTGAACAACCTGCTCCTGAATGACTACTGAGAACATAACGAAATGAAGGCAGAAATAAAGATGTTCTTTGAAACCAACGAGAACAAAGACACAACATACCAGAATCTCTGGGACGCATTCGAAGCAGTGTGTAGAGGGAAATTTATAGCACTACATGCCCACAAGAGAAAGCAGGAAAGATCCAAAATTGACACCCTAACATCACAATTAAAAGAACTAGAAAAGCAAGAGCAAGCACATTCAAAAGCTAGCAGAAGGCAAGAAATAACTAAAATCTGAGCAGAACTGAGGGAAATAGAGACACAAAAAACCCTTCAAAAAATTAATGAATCCAGGAGCTGGTTCTTTGAAAGGATCAACAAAATTGATAGACCGCTAGCAAGACTAATAAAGAAAAAAAGAGAGAAGAATCAAATAGACGCAATAAAAAATGATAAAGGGGATATCACCACCGATCCCACAGAAATACAAACTACCATCAGAGAATACTACAAACACCTCTACGCAAATAAACTAGAAAATCTAGAAGAAATGGATAAATTCCTCGACACATACACTCTCCCAAGACTAAACCAGGAAGAAGTTGAATCTCTGAATAGACCAATAACAGGATCTGAAATTGTGGCAATAATCAATAGCTTACCAACCAAAAAGAGTCCAGGACCAGATGGATTCACAGCCAAATTCTACCAGAGGTACAAGGAGGAACTGGTACCATTCCTTCTGAAACTATTCCAATCAATAGAAAAAGAGGGAATCCTCCCTAACTCATTTTATGAGGCCAGCATCATCCTGATACCAAAGCTGGGCAGAGACACAACCAAAAAAGAGAATTTTAGACCAATATCCTTGATGAACATTGATGCAAAAATCCTCAATAAAATACTGGCAAACCGAATCCAGCAGCACATCAAAAAGCTTATCCACCATGATCAAGTGAACTTCATCCCTGGGATGCAAGGCTGGTTCAATCTACGCAAATGAATAAATGTAATCCAGCATATAAACAGAACCAAAGACAAAAACCACATGATTATCTCAATAGATGCAGAAAAGGCCTTTGACAAAATTCAACAACTCTTCATGCTAAAAACTCTCAATAAGATATTGATGGGACATATTTCAAAATAATAAGAGCTATCTATGAGAAACCCACAGCCAATATCATACTGAATGGGCAAAAACTGGGAGCATTCCCTTTGAAAACTGGCACGAGACAGGGATGCCCTCTCTCACCACTCCTATTCAACATAGTGTTGGAAGTTCTGGCCAGGGCAATTAGGCAGGAGAAGGAAATAAAGAGTATTCAATTAGGAAAAGAGGAAGTCAAATTGTCCCTGTTTGCAGATGACATGATTGTACATCTAGAAAACCCCATTGTCTCAGCCCAAAATCTCCTTAAGCTGATAAGAAACTTCAGCAAAGTCTCAGGATACAAAATCAATGTACAAAAATCACAAGCATTCTTATACACCAACAACAGACAAACAGAGAGCCAAATCATGAGTGAACTCCCATTCACAATTGCTTCAAAGAGAATAAAATACCTAGGAATCCAACTCACAAGGGACGTGAAGGGCCTCTTCAAGGAGAACTACAAACCACTGCTCAAGGAAATAAAAGAGGATACAAACAAATGGAAGAACATTCCATGCTCATGGGTAGGAAGAATCAGTATCGTGAAAATGGCTATACTGCCCAAGGTAATTTACAGATTCAATGCCATCCCCATCAAGCTACCAATGACTTTCTTCACAGAATTGGAAAAAACTACTTTAAAGTTCATATGGAACCAAAAAAGAGCCCGCATTGCCAAGTCAATCCTAAGCCAAAAGAACAAAGCTAGAGGCATCACACTACCTGACTTCAAACCATACTACAAGGCTACAGTAACCAAAACAGCATGGTACTGGTACCAAAACAGAGATATAGATCAATGGAACAGTACAGAGCCCTCAGAAATAACGCCGCATATCTACAACTATCTGATCTTTGACAAACCTGAGAAAAACAAGCAATGGGGAAAGGATTCCCTATTTAATAAATGGTGCTGGGAAAACTGGCTAGCCATATGTAGAAAGCTGAAACTGGATCCCTTCCTCACACCTTATACAAAAATCAATTCAAGATGGATTGAAGACTTAAACATTAGACCTAAAACCATAAAAACCCTAGAAGAAAACCTAGGCATTACCATTCAGGACATAGGCATGGGCAAGGACTTCATGTCTAAAACACCAAAAGCAATGGCAACAAAAGCCAAAATTGACAAATGGGATCTCATTAAACTAAAGAGCTTCTGCACAGCAAAAGAAACTACCATCAGAGTGAACAGGCAACCTACAGAATGGGAGAAAATTTTCGCAACCTACTCATCTGACAAAGGGCTAATATCCAGAATCTGCAATGGACTCAAACAAATTTACAAGAAAAAAACAAACAACCCCATCAAAAAGTGGGTGAAGGACATGAACAGACACTTCTCAAAAGAAGATATGTATGCAGCCAAAAAACACATGAAAAAATGCTTACCATCACTGGCCATCAGAGAAATGCAAATCAAAACCACTATGAGATACCATCTCACACCAGTTAAAATGGCAATCATTAAAAAGTCAGGAAACAACAGGTGCTGGAGAGGATGTGGAGAAATAGGAACACTTTTACACTGTTGGTGGGACTGTAAACTAGTTCAACCACTGTGGAAGTCAGTGTGGCGATTCCTCAGGGATCTAGAACTAGAAATACCATTTGACCCAGCCATCCCATTACTGGGTATATACCCAAAGGACTATAAATCATGCTGCTCTAAAGACACATGCACACGTATGTGTATTGCGGCATTATTCACAATAGCAAAGACTTGGAACCAACCCAAATGTCCAAAATGATAGACTGGATTAAGAAAATGTGGCACATATACACCATGGAATACTATGCCGCCATAAAAAATGATGAGTTCATGTCCTTTGTAGGGACATGGATGAAACTGGAAATCATCATTCTCAGTAAACTATTGCAAGAACAAAAAACCAAACACCGCATATTCTCACTCATAGATGGGAATTAAACAATGAGAACACATGGACACAGGAAGGGGAACATCACACTCTGGGGACTGTTGTGGGGTGGGGGGAGGGGGGAGGGATAGCATTGGGAGATATACCTAATGCTAGATGACGAGTTAGTGGGTGCAGCACACCAGCATGGCACATGTATACATATGTAACCTGCACATTGTGCATATGTACCCTAAAAATTAAAGTATAATAATAAATAAATAAATAAAAACTTTAATGTTAAAAAAAAAGAAGTATGAATGCTGTAGGGTCATTTTTCTCATTAATAATTGTCTTTCTTGTCTAATTCCTTAATGCTGCTAGTTTGCGAAGATGTGTAGCACACAAAAGCTATAATAGTGCTAGATACAATAATATAGCAGTTCATAGGATGGCAATCATAATAATCCTAGCTGCCAGTACTTTTCTGTGGAGTGCTATATACCTGCAAAATGCTGTCTTTTTCCTCTTCTAAGTCACTTTTTACATATTCTTGATAGAAATGGTTGGTTTTATAATTTTCTTCTACTGGAGAGAAATGAAAGAAACAGAACATTTAAGGAATAGCCCTAGGTCATTGCCTAATATGCCACAGAGTGTGAGGAAAGCACATTTTATCACCGCCACATATTTTTTTCCTAATGAAAAAAGAAAAGACAATGTTCTTGGCATGAAACTTGGTATGGAAGACGTGTTCAGTAATTAAATTTTTCCTCCCCATTGGATAGTAGTTTTGATTCATGACTGACATAGATTTTATTCTTGGTGGTTTAATTCTTCATGTTCATATGACAAAAAACATATCTCACTATATTTACCAATGACGTAGTGTTCTCAGCCCTGGATGAATATTACAAATACCTGAAGAGTTAAATCTGATCTGTGAAGGGTTATGGGCATTTGTAAATTTTAAATCCTTTGCAGATAATTCTCCTGAACTGCTAGAGAAGAGAATCCTTGGATCAAAAGAACAATGGAAATGCAATGTTTAAGTAAGTTTCTCTCACTCAAATATTTTCTAATTAAGAGCATCTATTTAAGTTCTCTGTCAGCAGTTCTAGAATGGTTTGAGATGGTGTATGTGCATGTCTATGTGTTTGTGTGTCTGTGTGTGTTCCCAAGTAAAGACGGCTTTTCCAAGGGGAAGGCTGTGCTGTTTCCTGTCATGTTTAAGAAGTTGGTCTTTATTTGGTGTTTTGGGCTTGCTTCTCCACATCCTGCAGATAAAATACTGCGACCCCCCGGGCAGTTTCTTCATCTGCTGGATAATTATACCTACCTCTCAAGACTGGACTGAGGGTTAAAAGACATTTGTTATGGGTTGAATTGTGTCCACCCAAGGAGATTGAAGTCCTAACTCCTTGTGCCTCAAAATGTGACCTTATTCAAAAATAGGGTATTTACCGAGGTGACTGAGTTAAAATGTCATCATTAGAGTGGGCCTAATTCAATATGACTGGTGTCCCTATAAAATGGGAAAAACTGGATGCAGAGACAGACATATGAAGGGGAAAGATGATATGAAAATGCATAGAGAAGAGGCATCTACAAGCCAAGAGAGTCCTGAAGCAGATCTTTCCCTCATAGCCCTCAAAATAAACTAACCCTGATGATACCTCAATCATGAACTTCTATCCTCCAGAACTGGGAAAGAATAAATTTCTGTTGTGTATACCACCCAGTCTGTAGTACTTTTTTATGGCAGCCCCAAGAAACTAATACAACATTACAGAGCATAGTTAACACTGTGCCAGCACTAGCATAACCTCAATTTTAAAAAAGCTACAATAAGGAGAAATTTTAAAATACAAAGTATTACCAATGCTAATAAAAATAGAATTAATAGATCATTTAAAAAAGTAATAAATTATAATTTCTATAATATTTTATTAAACACATACATGATAAATTTGTTAAGCATTTTTACTCTATTTTAAGTCATACAGATGATCTCATCAGCCAGTCTCTTGGTGTATAGCCAAAGCTACCTTGTTTTAAAGACCCTTTAAAAGAGCAAGCTTAGGTTCACAGCAAAATTGAGGAACACAGTGTTCCTATGCACCTTCCAGAACATCAGAACATCCCCCGTTCTGATACATGCCCAGCCTCCCACATTAGCAACATCCCCCACTATAGTGGTTCATCGTTACAGGTTATGCATCTGCTTTGACAACGTCATCACTCAAATTCCATTGTTTACATTAGATTTGTCCTTTGTGTTGTACATTCTATCGTATTGGACAAATGTATCCAATGTGCCTACCTTTGTAGTATCACACAGAGAATTTTTACCGCTCTAAAAATCCTCTGTGCTCTGCCTATTCATCGCTCCCTCCTCCACCCCTCAACAGCTACTGATCTTTTTACTGTCTCTATAGCTTTTTCCTTCCAGAGTGTCCCATATTGGAATCGTACAGTAGACAGCTTTTTTGGATTGGCTATGTTCACTTATTAATATGCACTTAAGCTTCCTTTATGTTTTTAGTGGCTCCATAGTTCACCTCTGAATAATTTTCCATTGTTTAGTTGTTTATTTATCCATTCATCTAATGAAGGACATCTTGATTGCTTTGACAATTATGAATAAAGTTTTGCCAATTGTGAATAAAGTTGCTCTAAACATTTGTAGGTATAGGCAGGTTTTTCTGTGAACATGTTTTTAAACCTCATTTGAGTAAATACCAAGGAATGTGATTGCTGGTTCATATGGTGAGAGTATGTTTAGTGCTGTAAGAACCTGTTTTCCAAAGTGGCTGCCCCATTTTTCATTCCCGTTAGCAATGAATGAGAGTTCCTGTTGCTCCACATCGTTATTAGCATGTGATGTTGTCAGTGTTCTGGATGTTGGCCATTCAAGTGGGTGTATAGTGGCATCAGATCATTTGAATCTGCATTTCTCTGATGACATTTATTATGAAACATCATTTCATATGCTTATTTGCCATCTGTATAACTTCCTTGGTGAAATGTCTGCTAAGGTCGTTGGCCCATTTTTAATGGGATTGTTTATTTTCTTATTGTTGAGTTCTAAGAATTGTTTGTGTATTTGAATGATAGTCCTTTGTCAGATGTTTTTTGTAAACTTTTTTTTTCCATCTGTTTCTTGTCTTATTCTCTTGACATTGTCTTTCCCAGGGCAGAAAATTTTAATTTTGATTTTAATAAAGTCCAACTTATCAATTTTTTCATGGATCATTCATGAGTGTTATTACTTCCTGTATACCACTTTCCATTCAAGTAACTGCTTTGTATTTTAACTCATTTAATCCTCACACAAAACCTTTGGAGTATATACTGTTATTACCCTCATTGGGTACATTTGGTGTTCTATCATTGTCAAACCAAATGTCATCTATAATAGATTTTCTTTTTTGTTAACTTCCAGGAATTTTATAGTTTTCATTTTGTGTTTATATCTATAACCAATTTTGAGCTATTTTTTGAAGAGTTTGTTTCTAGATTCACATTTTTGCATGTGGCTGTTCAGTTGTCTCAGCACCATTTGTCGAAAAGACTATCTTTTCTCCATTGTATTGCCTTTGTTCTTTTGTTAAAGATTAGTCGACTATATTTATGTGGTTCTGTTTCTCAGCTCTGTATTTTGTTCTGTTGATCTATTTGTTTATTCTTCAACCAAACCACACTGTCTTGATTACTGTAGCTTTACAGTAAGTCTTAAAGTTGAGTAGTGTCAGTCCTACATCTTTGTTTCTCTCTTTCAATGTGTATTCGCTATTCTGTTTTTTTTTTTGTACTCTCCACATAAACTTTAGACTAAGTTTGATAATATCTATAAAATAACTTGCTGGGATTTTTTATTTTGATGACATATAGATTAAGTTGGGAAGAGCTGACATCTTGACAATATTGAGTCTTCCTCTTCGTGAATATGGGATATTGTTCTACTTATTTAGTTCTTCTATTATTTCTTTCATCAGAGTTTTTGGCCACTTTTCTCAAATAGATCTTGTGCATTTTTTTGCTATATTTATACCTATGTATTTCATTTTGGGGAGTGCTAGTGAAATGGTATTGTGTTTTAATTAATTTGAAATTAAATTAAAACAATCCCTGTTTATTGTTGGTTTATAGGAAAGCTATTGACGTTTGTATATTAACCTTATATCCTGCAATTTTGCTATGATTGTTTATTAGTTTCAGAAATTTTTTCATTGGTTCTTTCAGATTTTCTACATAGATAAATGTGTCTTCTGCAATTAAAGAAAACTTTATTTCTTACTTCCCAATCAGCATACTTCTATTTCCTCTTATTGCCTTACTGCATTAGCTAGAACTTCTAGTACAATGTTGAGAAGGTGTGGTGAGAGAGAACATCATTGCCTTGTTTCTGATCTTAGTGAAAAATCTTTGAGTTTGTTACTATAAAAGATAATGTTAGCTGTAGATGTTTTATAGATATTCTATATCAAGTTGAGGAAATGGTTCACTATTTTTAATTTACTGAGAGCTTTCATCAAGAATGAGCATGGGATTTTGTAAAATCCTTTGACTGTATCTATTATGTGATTTCTCTATTGATGTGATAAAGTAAATTAATTATTTTTGAATATTGTACTGGCCTTGCATATCTGGGATAAATCCCACTTGGTTGTTGTAATGGTTAATATTGAGTGTCAACTTAATTAAAAGATGCAAAGTATTGTTCCTGGGTGAGTCTGTGAGGGTGTTGCCAAAGTAGATTAATATTTGAGTCAGTGAACTGAGAGAGTCAGACCCACCCTCAATCCAGGTGGGCACCATTTAATCAGCTGCCAGCATAGCTAGAATAAAGCAGGCAGAAGAACAGCAAAGGACTTGACTTGCTGAGTCTTCTGGACTTCATTTTTCTCTCGTGCTGGATACTTCCTGCCTTCAATCATCAGACTCCAAGTTCTTCAGCTTTTGGACTCTTAGACTTACATGAGTGGGTTACCAGTCATTTGCCAGGGTCTATTGGGCCTTCAGCCACAGAATGAAGACTCCTGGCTTCCCTACTTTTGAGGTTTGGAGACTTGGACTGGCTTCCCTGCTCTTCAGCTTGCAGATGGCCTATTGTGGGACTTCAGCTTGTGGTTGTGTGGATGATGACACTTTCTGGCTACTTCCTGCTGAAAAGGGGTGTTGTGTGGGGAACAGCAGCTAAGGTTCCTCCTCGGGTTGGTCCTCATAAGAAGGCATGTCCATGTGTGGTTCTCTCTGCAGCACCATTTGGAGTTTGATTGCTGTCAACCACTCCGATAGGTTGTAACACTGGTTTGCCTCCATCAGATGTTGCTGAAACATTAATATAGAAGTAACATTCCTTTTAGAATAAGTGGCATTGGATTTGGGTGGCTAGAGTAACTTTAGTGTTCACCTTGGCTAAATCTTTCCTGCAATTATTAATCCCTTCATGACTTCCACAGACATTTAAGACATGCTTAAACTTTCCGACTTGTCCTAAACATCCTTCTTTTTAAACAATCAACTATTCTTTTTAGAACAAGTAGTTACCATCCTTATAATCCTTTCATGACCTCCATGAACCATCTACAATATGCTTAAACCTTCTGACTTGTCCTAAACATCCCTCTTTTAAACAACCAACTATTCTCTTTAGGACAAGTATTTACCATAAAAGATCCTTTCTTATAAAAAAAATCTCTTTCCATTATAACCTTCTTTGCATAGCCAAGGTGTGACATATTACCAAACACAATAAGAAGTTCTAGCAGACTCAATGACAGAAAAACTTTCATGATTCTTTTTGTTGGTAACTATTATCGCTGCTATAAGGATAATAACTAAGCAAAATACTACAGCAATGGAAACTCTCTGTCCAATATTTCAGTTAGCGGGTACTACCATGTATAGCTCTATTGGAAATAGCAGAGTGAGTATAGCAATTCCTGCGAGGGTGTTATAGTAGGTTATTTCCATCTCAAATTTTACTTATCAAGATATAGAATTTCCCTTTGGAGGTCTGTGAAGTTCCTTGGTTTTATCTTCCCAAACAAAGGAACCTCTGTGTTATGGGAATCCTACTCACTTTCATTACCTGGCAGAATTTGCAGGATAATTGTCCAGAGCTAGCATATTGATCCGGATTTTTACATTCCCCATCACTTTTGGTTTCTTCTGAGCTGCAGGAGGTCATTATTTGATTTAAAGGAATAAGCAGGGTTAGTCTAAAATGTACACAAAAAAACTTAAAAACAATCAATGAGATGAAAATTTAATGACAAATGTATAATAATCTTTGGAGCACAATTTCTGTCTCTGGTCCTAATTTTTTTTGGTAAAAACAAATTGTGATGGGACTGTACATGTTGTTTGTAGAATAAACTTTACTCTTATAATTGGCCTGATTATTTGCATAAAGTACAGGAATAATAATTATTTCTACATAGGCCTTTTGGATTGGCTTTGCTGGAACTCTGTTCCACAAGGAATCTTAGATAAGATCTTTTAAAGCCGAGCTCAGCCATCGGTTTGTATCCTCAAATACCTGTGAGTTGGGTGATCCTTTTCTCTTAAGGTCCCAAGATAAAGTTGGAGCTCCTGTACTTGTTAGAAAGTTACATTCTTTACTGACCATAGGTTAGGAACACTGTACAGGGACTGTGTAGACAACGTATGAGGCCAGTCTTCCCCGAGGCACTTTTATTGGCTTTGCACATCAAGCTTGATTCCTTAAAGGAAAACATACCTTTCCAGTCAAAGCCTTGGTAGAATAAGCAGTTTTTTTCCAATTGTGTCCTATTGCAAAAAAAAAAAATAGATTCTTATTGCACTGGTACAAACAACTGTATTGCCATAAGTTAAGAATACTCACAGATAGTTTCCAAATTCTGGAGAAACCAGGCAGAGAGAAACAAATGTGCTCTAAATTTCATTCACCGGAGTATACCTTACTCAATTATTAAAGGCTGTAAATAGTTCAAAATGAGTTTCCTTGACTCTGAAAAACAAGGATCAGCAATATTCCAAGCAAAAGTCAATAAGGTTGCTTTAGCTTTCTGAGTGCAGTCCATTTAGTTAACTCTTGTTTTGTTTGATATTCATGCATGTTTCAGTTCTTCATGAGTCCTGTATGGTTTTTTATCTCTATTTCAATGTTACAATCTTCAAAGCTATTAAGAACCCACATTTGAGAACACCTGGTAAAGCTCTATAGCTTGATTATAAAGCCTCTTTTGAGAGGAAACAAAGTAAGACAACAATTGTCTGTGAATGACAAAATTTCCAGGGTAGTTAAAAACATGAGTGACAAAGAAGTTTAGTTGTCTCAGTGGTTTACAATAACTTTAGTAACTTTTATGATTGATAGCATATACTTAGACATTAAAATTTTAGAAATCCCATACAAGTTTGAGGCATATATTAGTATTCATCAAAATATAACTTAAATAAGATTGGACATCATTTTGGCAATCTCATGTGACTAAACATTTCAAATAATCCTGTTTACCTTTTCTCTGAATGTTTCCAGGGCCCTCAGAACCATTCAGAAAGCCAGGCAACAGGAAAGACAATTTTAAATCTTGAAGTTTGATTTTGGGACGCCTGTTAAATGTCAGAGTTTTAAAACACTCGATGTTATGAAATAGAATTCCAGATTGCCATAAATTATTTATTTTGCCAAAAATGATGATGCAAAAGGCAAAAACCTTTCATTAGTTTTTACTATTACATAAAAATCCTGTTCAAAGCCAAATTTTACCCTTGAATATATTTATTAATTTTAACCCCAATTTGTTTAAATGAAACCTTATCGATGATTCCAACTAATCTTAACCAATTTGACCATGAAGTGAAATTTTTACAAACCTTTTATAACCTTTTTTGCTAAAGGGCAGATAATCATCTTACAACAACCTTGCTGTGCTTTTATTTCAATGCTCAATTTATGAAAATACCATGTAATACCCTGTTGAATTTAGCTAATGTTTACACATTTTTTGCAAGAATAATTTTTATAATCTTTCTATAACTTGCTTAAAACTTCAGCTTTCTTATCTAATTTAAGACAATTCTTTATGACTAGGCAATATTTACATTTCCATGCCTTCTCATAATCTTTTACTAAAAACACATTTTACTGTTTTTATATGCCTTTCATGTGAAACTGTTTAGTGGTCTCAGATACATGTTGCACTGTTAAGTCTTAGCAACTTTTACTTTTGGTGAAACACCTGATTAGTAAGTGATTTTAATTACGTACCAGATGTGAAGCCTCAGACTCAGACAGAAATGAAGATAAGGTCTGACTCTTTGCAGCATCTAACTATACGTGTCCCAGGCCTCACCTATTTGTAAAGCATGCAGTATACTACCTTGGAACATTTAGCAAACCTAGTATCTAAGTTGTATTATTTAGACCACCTATTTGCATTTTGATGATACTTGCATTTTACCAATAATCGTTAAGACTATTTATATTTATTAATGAATAAAGTCATATGAACTAAAAAATATTTAAGTGCTTATTTTTTAAGCCAATCAGAGCTTTTTTAAAATAGATATTACACGCAACACATATATGGTGACACAAACAGATAGAATATTCAGCACTTGTAAAATTTTTCATCTGCCATTTTTTTAATTGGATTACTGGCTTCAGGCTGGAGCCCTCAGAGGAGCAGGGCCAGGATGGCATGCATTTTTAGGGCCTAATAAGCAGGCACAGCTGAAAGCAAAGACATATCCCCAAAATTAAGAGTGCCATTTTAAACTGGATCTTGGATCCCCCAAAAGAGGGAGATACTATGGGAGAAGACAGTACAGTGCTTCTACCATGCATTTTATTGCAAGGCAACCTAAAGCCAGTGGGCTTATTTTGTAATCAGCCCATCCCCCATGGGAGTCTCATCTCTCAGTGGGGGTAGCGATGTTTCCATATCTTTCAGGTGACCAAGAGCATGCTTCTCTGATTCAAATGTGCAAACAGTTAAGTAACCCTCCATAACTATCATTAGCCATCCCTTAAAGTATATTTCCTACCTAGTTATTACACACCAAATCTCTCTCATAATGTGAAGTGATTTGATAACCCAAAAACTCAAAACTGTCAGATAACAGAAGGCAAAACAGAACTGCTCCTTTGATTTTGAGAGGGATCTATCTGCTTTTAATTCCTGGGGTTTCATGAGGAAGACGGGATTTTTTTTTTTTCCCAAAATGGGGTCTGTGGCAACTCCTATGTTTTTCCCAAGGAGTCCCAGGCTACCAGAATTTATCTTAGGGCCTCTCATATGTGCATTAATAGTGGCAAGACGAATAATAGAGAAAAATAATTCAGTTGATTGAGAATGAAAAAGAGAACCTTTTATTAGAAAAGCAAGATCCAAGAAGAGAAAAACATAAAGGCCTTTTAAATATCCATATAACTTGAATATTCACTCTTAATTAAGCTGAGCACTCTTTAAGAAAATCCTTTTAAATCTCTTGTTACTCAACTTTAGCCATGCCAAGCAGTTAAGATTTTCAGCTTTTGAACTTTACAAAAAGTAACCTCACAGGTGAAGCCAACAAGCCATAATGAGGTTTTGACTTAGCCACAAGTGTATAAGGTATTTTTAAAGGGATAGTAAGCAGCTTTTGAAATTGTTGTTACAGAATTGTGACTGAGACAGTGAAAGAGATTCAACCTAACCAACTCCATTTTATTTCCAGCCCCCAAGCTCTCCTTACCCAACCCTGGGCATAGGTCAAACCAACTTTGGGAGGAGCCTGGTTTACAGTTTATAGTACAAAAAAGCTAATAACAGCCTCTTCCTGAGATATACTTCCCTCTTGCCTGAGGACCAGACCAAGAAACTAGCCATAAGATTAGAAACCATGGCTTAGGACTCATGCAGCTGGAGGCTACAAGATTTTGACCTTCCCTTATCTTCTGTCAAGATCAGTGCTTAAGATATGTTGTAAACCCTGCCCTTGATGGATTAGCTGGCCCCACCCAAATTGATAAACTGGCTTACCTGATTTTGTGGCCCTCACCCAGGAACTGACTTAGCACAAGACAGTCACTGTTGTAAAATGGCAGAGATTAAAACAAAGTATTGGCACGTGGTTACTGGTCATGTTTCCAAAGACATGAAACAAGTTGGAAACCTGTAGCCAAGTTTGTTACCAGCCATTTTGTTGGGCTGGCTTGAATAGCAGGCTTATGAGGTTCTGCATACTAGCCTAAGGTGCCCTTTCTTTTGACAGAACCATACAGAAAGACACACAAAGCACAACAGATTGGCTACAGCCTAAGACCAACCTCAGAAGTTCTTTTTCATTAATTGAAAGTTTACAGAGAATATAAAGAGTGATCCTTATTGTTTCTTTTACTGGTTTGCACAGGGAGAAAGACACCAAAAGCCTAATTGGTAAAAAACAACAACAACAGCAAAAAAAATCTTTTACTCTTTTGCTGGCATGTGAGACTTCTAGGCTCCCTTCCCCCTAGCTCAACCCTAAGCTAAGCATTATAAGGTTTGGTGAAATTAACGTTTCCCATGTTGGAAGAACATTATAAAATTAGATAGGAGCCATTTTAAGCCATAAAAGAAGAAAAAATACCATAGAGAAATTTGGGGGTTCTAACTAGAGTTGTCAAGAGGCACTGATTCCCTTCCTATTGGCAATGGTGTTTCCTCTATTGCTTCACCTTCCCTATTTTCTCTTTTCCCTTTTGGCCTACTATAGGAGACATATTGCTCATCTCTGAAATTCTCAGCTCCCTGCAGAGCTGCCTGTTTTTCAACCACAGTTCGAATTTGGCTTAGAAGCAGCCTAACATCCCTTCATGAGAGGCCAAACACCACAGTTAAAATTTGGAAAACTTCTATATACCTACCAGGGTCATTAGAAAATTGGCCTGAGTCTCCCTTTATTTGCCTAAGGTCCTGTAATGAGAAGGGAACTCGTGGGGACCCTGAATAGGGGCATCCTCAGATTGTTCACCTGGAAGTTGCTTCTCTAACTTTGGAGAATCATTCTCTATAGGCCTGCCTGATATGACTACTATAAAAGTTGTGTTGATTTTGTAATGCCTGGAAAGGTCTAGTAGGAAGGTCATGCCCTTGTGCAAAAGAAAATGAGCTGCTTTATTCTTTAACGTTTCAGGGTCAAAGGAGTTCTTGTGCTTCACAATGTACTTCAGAGGGGTGCAAGCTGAAGATGATCTCTTACCCATCTAGAAAGGGAAGCAAGAAGCAAGAAAATGGCATCCCTTTTTTAGTGTGACCCAGAGTGGAGAGGGAGATAGTGGGGGTGTCCCTGCTGCTGTTTTTCCTCCATGGTTCCTGGGTACTAGCACCTTGTTGAACATGCTGCCCATGGTTTCATGTGTGACCTTCAGCCAGGGGACTAGAGGAACTAAGTGGGATTAGTCATGCTCACCCATGCAGCTCTAGTCCTCTGCCTGTGATTTCCCTTGACTTCCTAGACTTGTGAGACCTGCCTGGCTCACTGAGAAATGGATCTCAGGAGAGGCTATGCGACAGTTGTATTTTCCTCCTTAATGGAGGAAGTGTGCTGGTTTGAGTACTATATCCTGCTATTATGGCTTGTACTGAAGGGTTTACCCTTAGAGAATGGTTCTAGTTAACTGCCAAGCTTAAAATCCCCTTACTAATTAAGTATCACTTTAATTGGAGCCAGAATAAGTGCCTTAAAAAATGTAGGGACTGAATGGTCATTTTCCTGCTGATGGGACAGTACTGACACTAAAATTTGGTTCCAGAGGACATTTTACTCCTAATTGTTGAGGGCCAAGTTCTCCTGTTCACAGAAGCAGCATAAACCCTGGTTTCAAGTAGAGAGGAACTAAAAGGGAGGAGAATTGGGATGCTAGGGTGTTTTGGTAAAGATCCAACAATGTGCCTAATGGAGAGAATTCCTACACCACTAGGTGACACTATTTACCTAGAAATGCCGTGTGATTTCTAGGTCAAGGGTAGAGTGACCTTGAGTGCTCTCCAGACCAAGGGCAGAGAGAGAGCTGGAAATGGCATGTGCTTGCTAGACCAAGGGCAAGAGTGATCTGGAAATGCCATGTGCTCTCCAGATTAAGGGCAGAGGTGGGTAGGGAATCACAAAGACAGCATTCCCTTAAGCTATATCCCCAGTTACTATGGCATTCCCTGACCTTGCCTAACAAGATTACTTCCCTGAACTGTAAAACTTCCCACACATTGCATACACAGAGAGGACAGGGGATATGGCAGTTGTGGACAGGAAAGGAGGAAATTGTGATACAAACATTGGAGATCCTGTTGCCAACACCCCATTGGGCAGCTGGAGGCTGGAGTCAGTCTAGAAGCCTTTGGATAACACCAGCGGGTAGCCCCAGCCAGAAATCCTCAGTTGCTCAAGGACCTCTTTCAGCCCCATGCAACGGTTAAGTCCTCCATGAAAAGAAACTGGTTCAAACATGGCCAATATGCCCAGCAACTTGTGGATGCTGGGGGATTCTCTACGTTCTCCCTGGTAAGCCTCACATCCAAGTCTTCAAGAATGGCAGCCACGGTAATCATGTTTTTAACTGACTGATGGATGCCTGTTATTGATTTGATTTGATTCTAAAATGGAGTCTGAGAGCCCCAAAATGAAAGGACAAAGTTGGAGTCCACTCCTCTGCTCACCGTTTTGATGAATGTTGTACCTTGGTATCCTGGATGAGCCCCCAGTATGAAGCAGCTACATTATCTGGGGTATATACCTGGGGTTCTTCATCTTGCACCAGAAATTTAGGAAATGGACACACATGAGGAGTTTAGGAGCAGAGGTTTAATAGGCAGATGAAAGAGAAAGTAAAACTGCCTTCTCTCTCTATTGAGAGAGAGGTGACTTCCAACAGAAAAGATCAGCTGGTGGTGGATGTGCCAGATTTTATAGTCTGGCTTGAGGAGGTGGTGTCTGATTCACATAGTGCTCACAGATTAGTTTGATCATGTGTGACGTTTACATAGCATGTGGGGAAGACTGGCTGCCCCCCCATAATCTTATCAAGCAAATGAACTTTCCTCTTAGCCAGTGCCATCTGGTCTGCTCCTTATTGTACATGTGGCTGACAAAGAGAAGGGAAGATGGAGCTGCCATCTTGAGCATGATTGGCACAGCTGCCAGCATCTATGTCTGCAGTTTTACTTTACATGCTGCTGTTTCTTAGAAAGGAAAATAATTTGGAGCTGCTTTTCACTAAAAGGAAAACCTTGCTGAGGACTTCAGTACCCTCACTATCTGCCTAAGTAATTTCTTCTTAACTCCTGTATCAAAAATATCTTCATTTTATTTCCTTTCTTTCCTTTCTTTTTATCATGTGACATAAGATTTATTAACTTCATATCAGCACTTAAGTGTTGCTAACTTTATGTAATAGTATTTAGGTTAAGAATTAGTGTGCTTCTGATTGCGCACAGGATAGCTGAATTATGTTAGGCATAATTATGACCTTATTATTGTCTTTATTTAAAGATTATGTATGATCTCAGGAGATGTATATAGGTTCAACTTGACAAGGGGTGGACTTGTGATGGTTAATATTGAGTGTCAACTTGATTGGATTAAAGGATGCAAATATTGTTCCTGGTTGTATCTGTGAGGGTGTTGCCAAAGGAGATTAACGTTTGAATCCACGGATTAGGAGACACAGACCTACCCTCAATCTGGGTGGGCAACACCTAATCAGCTGCTAGTGTGGCTAGAATAAAGCAGGCAAAGCAATGTGGAAGAGCTTGAATTGCTGAGTCTTCCAGCCTTCATCTTTCTCCCATGCTGGATGCTTCCTGCCCTCAAACATTAGACTCCAAGTTCTTCAGCTTTTGGACTCTTGGACTTACAGCAGTAACATTTGCTAGGGGCTCTTTGGCCTTCAGCCACAGACTGAACAAATTCCATACATTTGAGGTTTTGGCTTCCTTGCTTCTCAGCTTTCAGACAGCCTATTGTGTGACTTCACCTTATGACTGTTTGAGTCAATACTCCTTAGTAAACTCTCCTTCATACATACATCTATCCTATTAGTTCTGTCCCTTTAGAGAACCCTGACTAATACAATTGTGGTATATAATTCTTTTATACATTGGTAGATTTGATTTTCTAATATGTTGTTGAGGATTTTTGCATCCATGCTCATCAGTGATATTGGTCTATAATTTTCTTGTAGTGTCTTTGGTTGTAATATTAGTGTGATGCTGGCTTCATAGAATGAGTTAGGAAATACTCCTTCTATTCCTATCTTATGAGAGTTTATTTAGAAATTGATATAATTTTCTCTTTAAATGTTTGATCAAATTCAGCAGTGAGCCAGCCAGGCTGTGTGCTTTCTATTTTGGAAGGTAATTATTGATTCAGTTTATTTAATATACATCTGTCTATTCAGATTATATATTTCTTCTTGTGGGAGTTTTGACAAATTCTCTCTTTTAATAAATTTGTCCATTTCATTTAGGTTAACAAATTTGAGCACATAGACTTATTTATCAAAGCCAACTTTCCTGAGTATAGATTTGATAATTGATCATTTCAGCTTTGTTTAGAAAACACAAACGCACACACACACAAATACACACACACAGACACACACCCCATATGAGTTATTTGTAATTTTCTATGACATTTCCTTTAAAGTGGAATGAGACATAAGACATTACAGAGTTTGGAAAGAAATCTGATTTCAGAACCTTTCTGAATAACACTTATTTCCTTTGGAACTTCCAATGTACAGTGATTTATTTTTTCACGTGCTTTTTCAAATTAAGACTTTACAAAACATTTACTTATATCTCATATAAAAATCTTTTATTGTGATTCTAATTCTTTGGCTTGCATGCTATTTTTTATCAATTATTTAATTATAATAAGATATAAAGGCGATACAAACAGTTGAGGAAAAAAACAACTGACTTTTCTAAGAATAAAACTAACTTGGTGGGAGCTGATGGAAGGAAACATAGGATACAGGGTGAAAGGCAGAGCAAGCCACGTGTCAGCAGCATAGATCTGAGGCAGTACAAGAAATGATTCCATATTTCCACATTTTAAAAAGAGGATAATATTTATTTTGAAAGAAATTCAAATATACATATTTACATATACCTATATACATATATACACAAATATAAATATATATTTTTTCTTAAGCTGTACTATTCAAGAAATATAGTTATTAATTCAAGTAATGTGTGAATAATATTAAAATATTTGTTTTGACTAATTAGATACAAAATATTTTTATAGCATCTGAAATTTGAGAACTTTTTTTTGTTTATGGCTCAGAATATAGTCCTACTTAGTAAAAATACCATATTTACTACAAGAATGGATAATGCCTGGTTAGTTGTAATGTTTTATAAATATCAATTAGGTCAATATGGTTGACAGTTTTGTTCATGGTTTCTATTCTTTTGATCATTTTTGTCTAGTTCTATCAGTTACTGCAAGATGGTACAAAAATACTGTGGTTGTAGAATTGTTTAATGTTGTTGATTTTTGCCACATATTTATTTTTGAAAACCAGTTATTAGTTGCATACACAATCATGATTTTTTTCTCTTTCTGGTGATTTTATTCTCTTATAATTAAAAATGTCCCTTGTTATCTTTGGTAATATTTATTGTCTTAGAATCTACAAATTTAACTACTCTTGCTTTCTTGTACTCACTGTTTTCAAGATTTTTCCTCCATCCCTTTACTTTCAATGTACCTGTACATTTATACATAGAAAGTGTGTTTCTTATAAACAATGTAGAGTTGGATCTTGCTGTTTTTACCATTCTGAAAATTGTAGTCTTTTATGTTAGGCCTTTCAAAATTGTCTTATAGGTCCCTGAGGTTTTACTCATTTTGAAAAAAAAATTATGTCTTGCTCTTCCTCAGATTGACTAATTTTGGTTGATTCATCTTTAGGTATACTGACTTCTCTCTATATCATCTTTATTCTGCTATTAAGTCCATCCAGTGAATTTTTTAAAATTTTAGGGGTATTTTTCATGTGAAAATTTCCAATTGGTTATTTTATATGTTTTCCTTTTTGCTGGGATTTATCTTTTCATCTATTACAAATTTACAAATTTATTTTCCTTTATTTGATTGAGCATCATTATAATGGTTGCTTTAAAGTCCCTGTCATTGTGAAATAGGAGCTCACATGCACTTCTCATTAAGGTTAAACCTATATGTGTATATGTGTGTGTGTCTGTGTAGATGTATATTCCTTTATAAGTGTATATATGTCAGTATATAATTCTATTCCTATATAAATGTATATCTCTTGCTTCTAGAAATGTATTCTTATACATTCTTATAAATAAAAATACATTTCTATAAAGTAAGATATATACATATATAAGAATGAATAAAATATATGTATACAATATGTTGTATATTCTTATTTACATACAATATACACACATACATAGATGTGTATATATACATATATCATATGCACATGTAATTATACAAATATAAATAAGTATATACATATATATTAATAAATAGCATAAATAGGGTCCATTTTATGAGTCATTCCAGGGTTGGAATGTATTGATTATTTTTCCAGATTCGAATAATTCCAATTTCTGGGTTTTCTTAATGTTGTCATACATTGATAATATTTTCTCTTGAGATGAGCACATTTTCCTGTCTGTTCATATGTCAAATAATTTTGAATTTTTTCATGAACATTTTGAATGTTATGTAGTAGGAATTCCAAATTTTGTTATGTTACTCCAGTTTTGGTAGTTTTGCTTTAGGATGCAATTAGCTTGATTAGAGTCAAACTGGAAATTGCTGGGTCCACAATGAATGGTGACACAGGTCTCTGTTCAGTACTTGAAGCCTGATCTGCAGCTTTCAGTTTGCCATGTCTGCATGGTTCAGCATCAGCCAGAGACTTAGGCTTAGTTTAAACACATAATTTGGGGCTCTACCTCCTTCTTTCTAAGTTTCCCTTTATTTCTTGGTTGTCCAGCTCTCCTTGACCTGGTTCTTACTGAGAGAAAGACAGTGGACATTTTATTAGAGTTCTAGCTCCCCCTACCCAGCCACCTGCCAAGAAAGTACCTGCCCACAGGACAACCACAAAAAACAGGGAACTCACTCCCTGCTAATTACTTGCTCCAAGTTTTGACTATCTCCAAAATCTGGCTGCTTTTGTTCAGTCTTGAGGGCATTCGGGAAATTCTTTGCTTTGTGCAGGATTTATAGCTGCAGTTTGTGGGAGGGCAGTGTTGTTTGGCACTCACCATCACATTTCAAACTGCTAACAAGGTTTGATTACATCTTTGATGTAAGCTAATATTTGGATTTATGTTAACATTACAAGATGACAAACTCTGTTTTAATCATCATCTAAATTCTCAGTATATAAATTCCAAAAATGCAATATTTATTATTATTATGAATATTTTTACCCTTTTACATTTTACTCCCATTTTTTGCTTATAGTGATATTTTATAGTATTATCTTGCACATTTTAAATGGCATACTATAAGCTCTAATTTCACATAATTAGTGTTTTCTATTAAGCAAACTAAGCGATCTATAAATTTGATATGACTGTCCCTATAAAATAATTTTTCTATTAATTTGTATTTAGTTCTCTTTAAAGTGCTCAATATATTTTGGCACATTATATGAAAAGTGTCTTTTATAATCCTGGAATGTAAGTTTACCCTTGAAAAATTGGTTTCATTACTTTTTACAGTTTTACATTGCAAATTAAGTTAATCCTCAGTGGCATTTGATTTCAAAATCTAATTAAATAATTAAACATCTATATTACGAAGTGATTCCAGATGACATAGGAAGTGCATCTTTTGAATGTAATTATTCAATAGAAAGTTTTGGACAATGGCATAAATAAGGGAGGATATTCTTGACTTTTACTCTCTTAATGTTGACTGGATTGCTAGCCAGTAAAGAGGATATTGCAGAAATTTCTTAACTTTTCTGTCATATTCTTATAAATTCTAACTACAATAAAATTTATTTCTTATTTCCTCAGTGAAATCCTAAAGAGGCAAAATCTCATATATTTCTGGGGATAACATCATAGTATTAGAATAAGTTTTAACTTGAGAGAAAAAATACTTATATACTGAAACCACACACACATACACACACACATACGCACATTGATTCTTTCCTTACACACTAAGCATTGCCCCAGAGAGTCAGTGACCTACAGAACTGTTGAAGTTTTAGTGAAGAAAGCATTTATGCATCCACAGCTTAAGCAGGGGAGATGGCAAAGCTGAGAATGACATGATATAAAGAGTACTGGTAGCCAGGAAATATTTATAGTTGGAGGGTCCCAGAGTTCAGTCAAAAGTTACCTGAAAGCCATCTGCAGAGGCACAGGGAAGAGATAAATCATTCCCTGGGGAACAGAATGACAGGGCCAAATATTGAAGAGCAGAATAATTTTATATATTTTTAAAATTGAACTTAAAAGCTGCATTTTATAAATAACTTTATATATCAATAATTTATCTCTAACACCATTATGAGGTACAATGTTTTGATTTTTAATTCATCATCTACTATTGGATGTTCAGAAAATTTACCATTATTTTTTAGCCCAAAGAGGTCGTAGAGATTATCCGTGGCTGCACACTGTCACTGAAATTAGTCTTTTGTGATCTGATACCATAATTTATTCTTTATATCTTGCAGGAAATGAATTAAACCAATGGACATATATTGATTTACTCACTATGTTTGCTTTAGCTCTGTTATATGGTTTTATGTTTAACATATACTAAATATATTTTTATTTATATAATTGGTCACTGATCTAGTAGCTTTTTTCTCTCATTTTGTATGCATTTATTATCTAGCAAGGCTTGTGTTTTTGTTTACATGTTTATCTTTACAATAACATATTTATGTAATACTCTAAGTCCCCTCTTATTTATCTGTTTTCAACTGGTTTCCTATTTTGAACAATAATAAAATTGTTTACATACCTCTTTCCCTCTCTCCTCTCCTTCCTGACATGGCACCCCCTAACATCTCCTCTCTCTCTTAATTAATTCATTATTAATTATATAATTATAAAATTACTTATTATTAATAATTTAATATTATTTTCTACCACTTTCCATAACACTCTTCATGAACTAAATTAATTTTTATATGTTGCCATTCCCCTCCAATTTTGATAATCACACTGCATCTATCTTGTCAGAGAATAGAGCCCTTACATACTGTATCACATAATGTTGTATTACAATAATTGCAAGTTTACCACTGGCTTACAGCCCTTACGCTTTCACCTGCCCTTTCCTTTATTGCTTAATGCTCCTTGTCTCTCAGCTTACATCACAGAGGCTCAGGGAAGCAACATTTTCTGAGTTGACGTATCCTTACAGTAGTTTGTCTACATCCATAAAGTCCATTTGGCTGGGTATAAAATTTTTAGCTCATTTTTTTTCTTTTTGGATATTTGAAACAACTTACAACATTGTCTTCTGCCACTACAGGTTTATGTTGAACATTCTGATTACAATTTTATTTTTCTCCCTTATGAATGACTTGGCTGTGTGTTTTGATTTATTGAGGATTTCTTTTTGATTAATTAAAGTTCAGTAGTTTTAGGTGAATATCTCTTAGTGATATCTCTTATGGTTAGGTTTCCCAATGAATATGGAAGCCCTTTTAATATGGAATTATGTCTTTAAAATAAAACCTTTAGAAACACTTTATTGTATTCCTTTTTCTTGGATTTGGTTTCTTTCTTCATTTACTTTTTCTACAAGTATAAATTACCTTCTTTGCTTGTCTTCTATAGCGACTTTCTTTCAACTTTAAAAATATTTTAAATTTATTTAGAATATGTTTTTTCTCCTATCTCTAAATTTTAATATGTATCAATTGTGTTTATTGACCCTTGCATCACTACTATTTTACCCATCATTTCTGACAAAATATATCCCTTTATTTTAAATTATTTCCTTAGTGTGTCTCTCTTTCTTCTCAAATCTGTTTGTGCAATCATATCATTTTTGAGTTTTTCTAAATAATCTTAGTTATGTCATTTTTATAGCTTCTGGTTTTCAATTTTTCTTTTAATTTATTTAGGAATATTATATTATACTTTTCATCTGTTTTGTGGGCATGTCTTTATAGTGTGTTTTCATGGTAGGGATTTTATTTTCTACGTTTCAATTTTCATATAGTTGTTGTTTAAAATGATTTTTTCTTTTTCTTTTCTTTTGATACAGGACAAGCATCCCAGAGGTACCTAGTCTAGCTTCACATGTGGGAGCTCCCTCTCCTTTTGTTTTTATGCTGTGATAAAAAACATGGCGGCCACTTGGGTTTCTTCTACCTTTTGGCTGTTTTGAATATTGCTGCTGTGAACATTTGTGTGCAAATATCTCTTCAAGACTGCTTTTCAGTCCTTTGTGTATATATGCAGAGGTAGAATTGCTGAATCTTTTGGTACACGTGAATAGATAAACACAATGTGTGGTATATATGTATATATACAATGGAATATTATTTATTCTTTACAAGGAAGGACATTCTGACACATGCTACAATATAGATGAATCTTGAAGACATTATGGTAAGTAAAAAAGCCGACATAAAAGGACAAATACTGTATGATTCCACTCTTATGTGATACTTGAATCAAATTCATAAGGATAGAAAATAGAATGGTGGTTGCTGGACGCTGAAGAAAGCAGGGAATGAGGAGTTACTGTTTAATGGGTAAGAAGTTTCAGTTTTGTAAGAGAAAAGATTCTGTGAATAGATGATGGTGATGGTGGTACAACAGTGTAAATGCACTTAATGCCACTGAACTGCGCACTTAATGCCACTGAACTGCACACTTAAGATGGTAAACTTTAGTTGTGCATATTTTACAACTTAAAAAATAAATTTAAAAATATTGTGGTGATATGGTTTGGCTGTGTCCCCATCTAAATCTCATTTTGTAATCCCATAATTCCCACGTGTTGTGGGAGGGACCTGGTGGGAGATAATTGAATCATAGAGGTGAGTCTTTCCTGTGCTGTTCTTGTGATAGTGATGAGTCTTACAAGAGCTGATGGTTTTAAAATTGAGGGTTTCCGGCTGGGCGCAGTGGCTCACGCCTGTAATCCCAGCACTTTGGGAGGCCAAGGCAGGCTGATCATGAGGGCAGGAGATCGAGATCATGGTGAAACCCCATCTCTACTAAAGATACAAAGTATTAGCCGGGTGTGGTGGTGGGTGCCTGTAGTCCCAGCTACTCAGGAGGCTGAGGCAGGAGAATGGCGTGAACCCGGGAGGCAGAGCTTGCAGTGAGCTGAGATCGCGCCACTGCACTCCAGCCTGAGCCGCAGAGCGAGACTCCGTCTCAAAAAAAAAAAAAAAAAAAAGAGGGTTTCCCTGCACAAGCTCTCTTCTCTGCCACCATATGAGATGTGCTTTTCACCTTCCACCATGACTGTGAGGCCTCCCCAGCCATGTGGCACTGTAAGTCCTATAAACCTTTTTCTTTTGTAAATTGCCCAGTCTTGGATATGTCTTTACTAGCGGCATGAAAATGGATGAATACAGGTGGCATCCATTCTGAGATCCACCTCTGCTGTTCCAAATGCCTTTTATCTTCACTATTCTTTGTATACATTGCCCTTGTACTGCTCGGTTTGGATTCCACTCCCAACAGTTATTCCACAAAGTGAGATTTCTCCCATGAATTGGAGTCTCACAGCCCACTCTGGGTTTCTCCTGCAGCTCTCAGCATGGACTGCGGAGTTTACCTGTGTGTCTGATAGCAGCTTAGGCTGGTGTGAATCTGTTTCCTCCCTCTGCTTTCTACTGCATGGTTTCTGACCACATAGGTTGTTAAATTATAGAGATTGGCCTCATCTGCTCCTATTTGTAGTTCATACGGATGCCTTGTCCCCTCATTTTATTGTAGATGTTGCCTGTTGGTTTTGGGTTTTACCATCCTAGTATTTGCCTCCTTTTATGTATTGATTTGGGAAGATTCATAACTATGCCCCCACAAACATTTTCCTAAGTAAGCTTTTCATTTTTGTCATTCTTTTTCTTTGATTTCTGTTTTTGTCATCTTTCTTTTTCTTCTATCCTATTTATCAGTTTAAAAAACACAGCACTAAAATCAGAAAAATCTTAACATAATGAATTGATGAAACAAGGATTTTTTTTTTAAAAGCTCTTCTTACAGCATCTTCCCTAGACTTGCAAAATCTCTATACCTCTTGTCTTCTAGAATAAAAACATTTGGTGTTTAGGACAATGATCTTCATTTATTAGATATGTGAGGTTTTTATTAGATTTGGTCAGGAAAGTTGACGTATTTACACCTGTCCTTCATTAGCATGAATTAAAACAATACTTTAAGATCCATTTTTATTTAACTAAAAAGTATTCCTTAAGCATGCTGATCAAGATTGCTTGTGTATTTGGTCGTAGTAAGTGACTATCCTATACAGCTCACCTGTGACTAAATTTAAGCTTCATTTTTCTATTTCTTCCAGTTCCTACTTCTTCACTGGATTCCCTCAGTCCCTGCCCTTGTTCCCTGCATTCCCCAGCTCCTCCCAACCCCGCCATATGCTGTGTGGCCTGGAACACTGATTTGCTCACAGTGGGTGCCCCATGCATCTTATTAGGAACAGAAATCACTTTGTCTTTTCCAGTGCTGCTTTAAATAAATGGATGAAGACATTGGGCTGCTAAAATGTCAGTTCTCTTAAAGAATAAATTCTAAAGATGAAAACCATAATTTAACAATTATGGAAGGTTTTTGTCTTTTCATTGTTTCTAGCTGGTTCAACTTTGTTCACTGTGAAATTATCGTGTAAATTAAAATGTCTGTTTCTCTTTGTTTTAGCTGAGTTAATGCTATTCAGAATTGTCTTGCAGATATTTAGAAATAGTAGCACTTTTGCACGTCATTTGTGGAAGCATTTAATGCAAACTAATCTAGCTATTATCATCTGGAGCTGCAGGCTATAGATTATAGTGGATCTTTTTTAAAGGACTGGCAAATCTCTCTTATTAATGTAGAGGGACTTACAGTAAAGTGAGGCATTAAGATTCATGGGATTCCTGCCCCACTTTTGCTGAACCTGCTCAGCATACAATCCATAAATTAGATTATTTGAACACATGCGAAAGAGCAAGCTTCAGGAACAAAAAGGACAGCAAAATGATGGTGTTAGCCTAATTGCTGCACAGTCCAGACACAGCTCAGAATTACTGTAAAGATAGCCAAGAGCCTTTAGAAGGACCTTGAGAAGAATACTCTCACTTTCCACTTTCTCTCCTCTCAAACTCTCTTCTCTCTCATACACACACACACACACACCACAAACACCCACTTTGCTGATGCATTTTAAAACACCAAACTATAGTTTGCAGTGTGTTTTGTTCTAAAAGCAGCTGACTTTTGGAGAGAAATTATGGAAAAGAAAAGGTATTCATAGTGTAAAAGTTAACTAGACAAATCTTACGACACCAAATATTGCCTGTTTCTCTTGGACACATTTGTCTGTATCTTCAAGGCAAAAAGCCACACAAACAAGTTCCATCATTTTTCTACCAAAACATCAGCACTGAATTATCCTGATTCCAGTCTTCAGAGTGAGGTCGCCCTTGTCAAACTGCAATAATTTCTTTTCATTTTTCCTACTCTGTTTTTCACACCACGATGTGTACCCTAAACTCAGGAGCAACTCACGTTGGTGCTAGATACATGAATGCGCTTGTTTATAGACCTGTAATGAATGTCATAGTGACTCTTTAGAGTTCTCGCTCATCTGCTAATGCAGTTCAGGAAATCCATGGAAAATTTTTTCTCTACCCATTTTCCTATGCAAATAAATGTGTTTTATATATATATTTTTAGAGTGTATTTCTAGGTGTAGACCCTTTTTTTTTAAATCTAGGAAATGGGCTGGGCGCGGTGGCTCACGTCTGTAATCCCAGCACTTTGGGAGGCCAAGGCAGGCGAATCACCTGAGGTCAAGAGTTCAAGACCAGCCTGGCCAACATGGTGAGACCCCATCTCTACTAAAAATACAAAAAAAAAAAAAAAAAAAAAATTAGCTGGGCATGGTGGCAGTTGCCTGTAATCTCAGCTACTGGGAAGGCTGAGGCAGGAGACTCGCTTGAACCTGGGAGGCAGATATTGCAGTGAGCTGAGATCATGCCATTGCACTCCAGCCTGGGTGACAAGAGCAAGACTCCATCTCAAAAAATAAAAAATAAAAAAATAAAAATAAAAATAAATTCTAGGAAATACCTGCTACTGGTCACCAATAGTTTCCTTGATCTTTAAAGCAGTGATGAGGAAGTGGGGCCCCAGCACCCTTATATCCACACTTGTACCTAGTCTTGCAAACCCTGGGCTCCAGAAGAAAGGAAAAAGTGTCCTATGGTTTATCACTATTATTAGCATGTGGAAAAAGCCAGTGGTAACAGAAGGAGTTGATAGTCAAAATCATGGCTCCTGGAAGCTTTCCAAAGTGGCTAGGCTTCCCAGTATTGTTCATTTTTTTTTGGGGGGGCGGGGGGGCTTATATTAGCCTAGAAAGGATACAAGGAAATCCTGTGAATACAGATTTATCTGTAGTTTGTTTCCCAAATACAGGAGACATTAAGCCCGACTCATACAGGTGAGTGGCTGCTAAAAATATGCCAGGACCCTTGAGGAAAGGAAGCATCACACAACTGCACTTTAGATGCTCGGCCGCTCTGCTTGCCTTTCTGAGATGGAGTTCCCACCTGTAGACTTGGGTCCCTGTGGCGTGTTGTGACAGGGAGCCCCCGTGAGGATCCCAGGGATCAGTATGGGCAGTAGACGTCATCTGCACAGGAGCACAGGCTTTTTCCTCCGCTTTCTACCTTCTTGAAATATAGGTCGTGTTGTCATTTAAAAAATACAAAACCATGTAAGATTATTACTGGATTCTTAACAACTGTCATCATCTGTTTCTCAATCAATAGTTGCTAAAACGGTAGGTATTATTTTCCGGAGCTTTTGACTTTTTTAATGCCTTAAAGGTTCCCTCATGGTCAGGAAAGTCTGAAAATTTGAGTTTAGAATGTGGAGCCTTGAGAAGGTGCAGGGGGCATCCTATGTGTGCCCTGGGATTCCCCTTGGACTCAGATTGGTTGTTGTCGCCAGGCTGCAAGGAGGAAGGAGGAGGAGGGTCCTGCAGGGTCTCTGAGGTGAATCAGCAGTTTTGCACCCAGCTATGATTTGTTTTGTCTGGTTAGCAAAAGAGCTCAAGGGTATACTTTCTAGCCATGTGCTCTTGATTGGTGAGCTTGAAATTTTTTATGGCAGGAACAAGTTAATGAGCTAAGGCATTTGGAGGTTTGCATAAACCCCTTTTCTTGCCTTTAAGAAATGAAAATGTCTTTTTACTCCAAGCTGAAATTGGCAAATATTAAGACATCACAGGATCTTTTTAAATGATAGTTTAATGTTTGCACATGACAATTGACCATACTATTTTCTGTGTGGAAATGAACGAAATATTTGCAATTGTGTGATTTGGACACACCTGAACTTACAATGCCCTAATTAAATATGTACCTTACAAATCCATACCAGATACTTCAGCTGTTTTTCATAAATTAGCTCCAGTCAAATAATAACAAAACTTCCTCTCTTTTTAATAGAAAAAAGATGTCTGCTTTCAGGGCACTCTGAAAACCACCTCCCCCTTGAATGTGTTTTGTGTTTCCTGTCTGTACAGTTTAATCCCCAGAAGGATGCTGGCTCAGATACCTGGGCCACCCCATCTTTTCATCAAATTATTGTAAGCACTTCCATTTTAAGCAGCGGAGTCTACAGAACACAACAATATTAATTTAGAAAAGTGAGCACTATCCTTTTTCTGTTTATTTTTCGTTACAACATCGTACTAGTTGTTTGGGCTCATTTGGTAGGTCATCTTGATCTTTTTCTTCTCTAAAGCTATAGTTGGCTCTCTGTGAGGCTGCAGTGTTAGCACCCCCACACCTGGCCAGCTGCCTGGTTCGCGGTGAGCCTGCGGGTACAGGGATGGAAGCGTGCTGCTGGCGATTCCACTAGCGGGAATCTGAAACTCGCCGGCACATTTCGCATCCAGCTTCTCGATTCATCCCACAGATTAATTCCTTGACTTGATTCAATGGAAATTTATTTATATGAAGGGCCTAATACTTTGCTATATGTACTTTGGTGAAATAAGAAAGAAAAAAGTCAGAGGGTGCTTGAACCCGGGCTGCTGCAAAGATGTGCCATGTTGGTTTGACCAGAAGGACCTGCACCAGTGTAGGAAGTCCTTTTCCAGCTCTGGAGTCAGAAAGACCGTCTTTTGAATTCTCTGTTTCTTACTAAACGGCCATGTAGTCTTGGTGGCAAATATTTAACTTCTCTAGACCTCAGTTTTCTGGTCTATAAAATATACACTATTACAGCACTTATTTCACTAGATTGCTGTGAGAATTAAATGAGTTAAAGTATTTATTCATTCAACAAGTATTGTGTACCCACTGTAGTGACGGTGCAGTTCTGGGCACTGGGAACACATCACTGAAGACACACTCCTCCTCTCCCTGCCCTTCCAGACTTGTATTTTCTCTGAGGTAAGTGAGAAAGGAGGAAATAAAAATAAACAAATAAACACATTTTCTTTAAATTTTTTTTTTTTTTTTTTTTTTTTTTTTTTTTTTTTTTTTTTTTTTTTTTTTTTTTTGTGACAGTAATGCACTCTGATGCCCAGGCTGGAGTGCAGTGGTTCAGTCATGGCTCAAGGCAACTTCCACCTCCCCGGCTCAAGAAATCCTTCCACCTCAGCCTCCCCAGTAGCTGGGACCACAGTTGTGTGCCCCCATGCCAGGCTAAGTTTTGTTTTTTTTTGTTTTGTTTTTGTTGAGACTGGTTTCACCATGTTGCCCAGGCTGGTCTCAAATTCCTGCACTCAAGTGATTCACCCACCTTGGCCTCCTAAAGCACTGGGATTACAGGTATGAGCCACTGCACCCTGCTCCATAAGTAAACTTTCTAAAAATTTTTGAGCAACAGGAGAATAAAAGGAAAGTGGAATAGGGTATATTGGGACTGAAAACATGTGGGGGAAGCCAATTCCAGTTTTCAGTGGGGTTGTCCAGTGAGGCCTCCTTGAAAGGCTGACATTTGAGCACAGACAGAAGGAAAGGAGAGGAGAGGAGAGAGGCAGCCACGGACACGGCTGGGGCAGGTTAGTACTGATGAGCCTGGGAGGTGGGAGCAGCAAAAAGGCCGGCAGGGCCCAACAGCAGAGCAGCCATGAACAGGTCCAGGAGGTAACGGGGTGGGGGCACTGGAAAGACTTGCTTGGTTTTTCTTTCTGGTGCTTTTTCTTTTTATCCAATTTCTTTTTCTACTTCCTTTTGATGCCCTTGAGCACTTCTCTTTCATCCTTGAGCACAACTGTGTGTTTCTTCAGTAAGGTCTTACCACTCTAAGTATCAGGTGCAAGCCTGGTATGTTTTTTTCATGGAAAAAAAAAACAGTTGTGGAAACCATTATCTTCTTAGCTTCATAAGCATAGAAACCTTCCAGGGGAAGGTTTTGTTTTGCATCTTTGCCTGTTGCACAGCTCCGCAGTGCTTCACAAAGGACGGGTACATGGTGAACACTGGTGAACTTGGTTTAATTTTCCTTAACAGAGAAAAACATTTCTCACTTGCTAAAAGTACATAAGCTCAAATGATAACTTGAATCGATAATGAGATATTATTTCAAATGAGGTAAAAGCACCTTTTTCATTTTTGAGGAAATCTCAACTGTTGCCAGTGCTTCTGAGTCCTTCGTAGGGGAGGTGCAAATGCACACATACACCCACTGGATTCACGTCTCAGGGAAAGTCTGTTTGCCCTTGAATTTCATGCAAATCAATAAAATAATGTTAAGTGCATTTTTTTTTTCAGTTGGAGTCTCACTGTGTCACCCAGGTTGGAGTGCAGTGGCGTAATCTTGGCTCACTGCAACTTCCACCTCCTGTGTTCAAGCAATTCTTCTGCCTCAGCCTCCTGAGTAGCTGGGATTACAGGTGCCTGCCACCACGCCCAGCTGATTTTTGTATTTTTAGTAGAGACAGCGTTTCACCATGTTGGCCAGGCTGGTCTTAAACTCCTGGCCTCAAGCAATCTGCTTGCCTTGGCCTCCCAAAATGCTGGGATTACGGGCGTGAGCCACCACACCTGGCTTTAAGCACATTTTTTATTTCACTGGGAGCACCTGAAATGTGCCTGGACTTCATGAGACAAATATTTCTGAGTTCACATAGTCAAATGTTGCTTTAAACCTTTGTTCACTTGCATTTTAGCATCACTCTAGTTGGAAGAATTAGAAATTAGAAGTGTGCAGGACTTAAGGATGCCCCCCAAAAAGATAATCAGTTTTACTAAGGGGTAGGAATATTGTCCTACAAGCAAAACTGAGAGAATGCTATGTAGTTCTAGAAATTCCAGAATGATTAGACATTTATGGAAGTATTTACTTTTTCTTTTTATTATGCTTTAAGTTCTGGGATACATGTGCAGAATGTGCAGGTTTGTTACATAGGTATACACGTTCCATGGTGGTTTGCTGCACCCATCAACCTGTCATCTACATTAGGTATTTCTCCTAATGCTATCCCTCCCCTTGCTCCCCACCTCCCGACAGACCCCAGTGTATGATGTTCCCTTCCCTGTGTCCATGTGTTCTCATTGTTCAACTTCCACTTATGAGTCCCTATAAGCAAAACTGAGAGAATTCTATGTAGTTCTAGAAATTACAGAATTACTAGACATTACAGAATTATTTACTTATTAACATTCACCAATGTGAGTATACATTATCACATTTGTCAGAATAACAAACGGAAGGTGAAAACATTATTATATAGACATACATAAAAGTTATTTGAAAAAGTTCCACACATTCATTATTCAAAAAAAAAGTCTTGGCAAGGTCTTAATAGAAGAAAACTGTCTCACGCAGATAATAAGTATTCATTTAAAAAATATATTCAAAACTTCATCATTAGTGCTGACAATTTAGAATCGATCACATTAAACTCAGCAATAATACAAACATGCCTATTATCCCTGCTTCTATTAAAGTTTATACTGATTTAACAAGACAAAAGTAAAAAGCAATATAAGAATTAGATATGAGAGAGTACAATGTCTTTTTATGTAAGTGTGATTGTCTATAGACAAATCCAAAGTAATCAAATTGGCCTCCAGCACCTTTGCTGAGAGTGAGGCCAATACAAAAATCAATAGTCGCTTTATACACTAGTAATGATCACTGTAACAAAGATCCCATTCATGATTTCAACAATATTTATACAACTCTAGAAATAAAACTACCAAATATGTGCAAAATCTTTACAGTGAAAATAAAATATGACTGAATATTTGAATACTCATTCCGCTTTCATAGCTAGAAACAGTTTACCTTAAATCTATTAATACTTCCTAAGTCAGCCTTCTGATTCCATTAAATTGTGATGGAAATCTAAAACAAGTGTTTCATAGCCCTTTGCAAACTAATCCTCACATTCACAGGGAAGAGCAGAATGGGAGGGATAGTTAGGAAACTGAAGGATTACAGGGGTGAGGAATTTGCCCTTCTAGCTATTGAGCTTTATAATAAGTCCCTAGTGATTGTTGTATTATTGCAGAAATGGAAACACACAACAATGAACAGAATACAGAGCTCAGAATTAGACCACATTAGTATCCTAGGGTTGCAATGACAAAGTATCAAAAACTAGGTGGCTTAAAACAACAAAATGTATTGCTTCACAGTTCTGGAAAGTAGAAGTCCCAAATCAGTGAGTCAGCAGAGCCATGTGATATGATTTTGTTGTGTCCCCACCCAAATCTCATCTTGAATTCCCACATGTTGTGGGAGGGACACGGTGAGAGGTAATTGAATCATGGGGGCAGGTCTTTCCCATGCTATTCTCATGACAGTGAATAAGTCTCACGAGAGCTGATGGTTTTATAAGGGGGAATTTCCCTGCATAAGCACTCTCTCTTTGCCTGTTGCCATCTACGTAAGACATGACTTGCTCCTCCTTGCCTTCTGCCATGATTGTGAGGCTTCCCCAGCCATGTGGAACAGTAAGATCATTAAACTTCTTTCTTTTGTAAATTGCCCAGTCTTGGATTTGTCCTTATCAGCAATGTGAAAACAGACTAATACACCATGCACCCTCTGAAGGCTCTAGGGAAAAACTGTCCTCACCCCTTCTAGTTTCTGGTACTGGCTGGCAGCTTTTGGCATTCCTTGACCTGTAGACACATCACTCCTATCTCTACTTCCATTGTCACATGGCTTTCTTCCCTGTGTGCCTGTGAGACTGAATTTGGGTCCTAATACAGTATGACTGGATCTTAATATGATTACATCTGCAAAGACCCTGCTGTGGTTTAAATGTGTTTTCTTTCCAAAATTCTAATTCAAATGTAATTCCCGTTGTGGTAGTATTAAGAGGTAGAGCCATTTAGAAAGTTATTAAGTCATGTGGGCAGAGCCTGGATTAATGCCCTTATTAAAGAGGCTTAATAGAGTTCCCCTCTCTTGCCCTTCTGCTCACTGCCATGTGAGGACACGGCCTGATCCCTCTGGCAGATGCAGCAACAAGGCACCATCTTAGAAGCAGCAATAAAGTCCTCGCCAGACACTGAACCTGCTGGTGCCTGGATCCTGGACCCCCAGCCTCCAGAAGTATGGGAAATACATTTCTATTCTTTATCAATTACACAGCCTATGGTATTTTGTTATAATGCCATTATAACAAATAGACTAAGACATTAAATAAAGTCACATTCCCAGATACCAGAGATTACGACTTGAACCTATCTTTTTGGGAAACATAATTAACCTACAACACAGACTTGGGTGTATACAGCATGTGTTCAAAAAAAGGTTGCTTTGTATGTCTGTGGGTAAAAGCTGGCTAGTTGATAAAATAAATAGTGCTGGAAAATTTGGTTGTCAATATATGTCAAGAAAATGAGGATGCTTACCCAAGAGCGCATTCCCCAGGGAAGAAAGAGAATTTATTGGGGAAATGCTACATAGGCAAAATGTTAACAAGGGCATGGTGCCCCCACTGTGGGGCAGTGCATGGGGTTCCATCATGGCCAACCATGAGATGTGATGAGGCTACTTTCTGGAAGGCAAAAGACGCATGATTAGGAGAAACCCCGGCCCTTTGCTGGGGTGATCAGGAGCTGGGCCCCATGGCTAGGGTATAATTGTATGGTATGGCACACACATAATCTTTATGCCTGCTCCACCACCTCTGTGCTTTCTCGGGCACAGATAACAATCCTGCTCAGAAGATAAACTCCCCTGAATGGCATTGGTCCTGGACAAGTGAGCCCTTACCTCTCAATATGAAAAAATGAAAAGAAATTAAATTCCTACTTAACATCATACTGAAATGAAGGACAAGGGAATTACTGACTGACATGTGAGTGGCAAAACTTTAAAACTTTCAGAAAGTATAAGCAAATATCTTAACATCCATCTGAACCTCAGAAAAAGGGTTTCCTACAGGTGATGAAAGGGCAGTGTCAATGTTGTGCCATTCAGGACTAAAGCCAGAGCACCTTGTTCAAGGTCAATTACACAGTTAGTGCACAGAAGGCATCAGGGGGTCATCTAGTTCATGCGCTTGTCTACCACATGGGGCTTCCAATTTATGCCTGGACATCCAGAGTCATCAGAATTACGCTCCTCAAGGGAACTTGTTGCTATATAAAAAATGATGATTCAGAACTTCTTTTTACTAAACTGAAACTTGCTTCAAGTTTTCCTCCAATCAAAGCTTTTTGAATCTCTACATGTGTCAGGAAATATGATGAATAAGATGTGTTCCCTGTCCTTAAGAGGCACTAATATTAGCAGGAGAGACAGATATATAAGGAGGTAAATTACCCATAAAGTGCCGAAGGAAGCAATAGAAATCTCTGGAAAACAGGAATAGAGTATGGATATTAATTAAATCACAGAAGATCCATGGAGGAGGCAATATTTGTGCTAGCTTATGAAAGATAAATAAGACCATTGCAATTTGTATGTGTGTGTGCAAGTGTGTGTGTGTACAGCGTGGTAAACATGGATTTTCAAATATTTTGTCCCAATAAAACCTTCAGATATTTGAAGGCAGTCATCAAGTGCCTGGAGATCTTGACATTGTAAACCAGTCATGGCAATTCAAAAATTATAACTTTTTACCATCTTCAGCTTAAACATCCCTTCTTTGAACGATGACTCATGTGATTTGATTTTTTTAAGCATCTTTATTTTCTGTAAATACATAAACTCTATCAATCTCATTTTCAAAATTTAAAATTGCACTAGAAAAAATTATAAAGGAAGAAAAGGATTCCTCTAACTGCTCTGATCTGTTATAGCGTGGACTGGGGTTGGCACACGCCAGCTTGCAGGAGCTCATCATGTCTGCCTTTTCCCAAGTCCACGTTCAGTGATGTCACTGAAGTCAGCCGTGGGCAGTATCACACTGGGAATTAGCACACACTACAATTTAGAGCTTCTTTACCTGCACACCACTGCTAGATAGAGTAGCGCTGTGGCTCCCTCAGGTTATACACTTGACTTCCTTGAGTGCAGTTTAAGATAACGTAACCTGTTTTGTAAGGTTTCCTCACAATGTTCAGTGTTGACTCAAATTGAATTTCCTGTCAAGTAAGTAGTTTTTTTCTTTTCTCTCTCTTTTTTTGGTATTAGACAGCCTTTAGAATTAGGCAAATGTTCTAAATAAAAGAAAAAAATCACCTGCAATTGTTGATTCATTTCAGATCTGTCTGCTGCTTCTTTAAATTTTATTTTTAACTAAATTATACATGTATATAGTTTAATCACTTAGTGGTATAAGTCCTTAAAGAAAACTCTGCAATTTCCTACTCCTTTCTGTTTTCCCTGCACTGGTGACAAACTTTTAGCAGATTCCTTGGACATTAATCTATGTATTTCTATTGCTTTGGCATTAATTATGTCTCCTCCAAATTCATATGTTGAAGCCCTTACCCTAAATGTGACTATATTGGAGATTGAGTCTTTAAGAAAATAATTAAGTTTAAATGAGGTCATAAGAGTAAAGCCTTAACCAAATAGGGCTGGTGTCCTTATAAGAAGAGGAAGAGATAGCAGAGCTGCTCTCTCTGCCATGTGAGGACAGTGAGGGGCACCCATCTGCGAGCCAGAAAGAGAGCCCTTGCCAGGAGCCAAATTGGCCAACATCTTGGTTTTGGACTTCTCAGGCTCCAGAAAATAAATTTCTGTTGTTTAAAACACCCTGTCTGTAGAATTCTGTTATGGCAACCTGAGTCAATGAAGACATCTATGAAACATGATTCTTTGGCCATTTCTGAGTTTTCCAGTTTTAGACACTGTATTAGTCCATTCTCTCACTGCTAATAAAGACACACCCCAAACTTGGTAATTTATAAAGGAAAGAGGTTTAACTGCTCACAGTTCTGCCGGGTTGGGGAGGCCTCAGGAAACTTACAATCATGGCAGAAGGGTAAGCAAACACATTGTTCTTCACATGGCAGCTGCAAAGAGAAGTGCAGAGAGAAGTCAGGGAAAGCACCTGATAAAACCATCGGATCTCAGGAGAACTAACTCACAATCATGAGAACAACATGGAGGTAACTGCCCCCATGATTCAATTACCTCCCACTGAGTCCCTGCCATGATACATGGGAATCATGGGAACTATAGTTTAAGATGAGATTTGGGTGGGGACACAGCTAAACCATATTATTCCACTCCTGGCCCCTCCCTCATCTCATGTCCTCACAATTCAACACATAATCATGCCCTTACAACAGTCCCCCGAAGTCTTCACTCATTCCAGCTTTAACTCAAATGTCCAAGTCCAGTCTCGTCTGAGACAAGGCAAGTCCCTTCTACTTATGAACCTGTAAAATCAAAAGTAAATTAGTTACTTCCTAGGTACAGTGGAGGTACAGGCATTGAGTAAATACACTCACTCCAAATGGGAGAAATTGGCCAAAACAAAGGGGCCACGGGCCCCCCAGAAGTTCAAAATCCAATAGGAAAGTCATTAAACCTTAAAGTTCCAAAATGATCTTCTTTGATAACATGTCTCACATCCAGGGCATGCTGATGCAAGAGGTGGCCTCCGACAGCCATGGACAGCTCCACCTCTGTGGCTCTGCAGGGTATAGCCCCCATCCTGGCTGCTTTCACAAGCTGGCTTTGAGTGTCTGTGGCTTTTCCAGGTGCATGGTACAAGCTGTCTGTGAATCTGCCATTCTGGGGTCTGAAGGATGGTGGCCCTTCTCTCACAGCTCCACTAGGCAGTGTCCCAGTGGGGACTTTGTGTGGGGTCTCTGACCCCACATTTCCCTTCTTCACTGCCCTAGCCAAGGTTCTCCATGAGGGCCCCACCCCTGCAGCAAACTTTTGCCTGTATATCCAGGTGTTTCCATACAACCTCTGAAATCTAGGCAGAGGTTCCCAAACCTCAATTCTTGACTTCTGTGCACCTGAAGGCTCAACACCATGTCAAAGCTGCCGAGGTTTGGGGTTTGCACCTCTGAAGCCATAACCTGAGCTGTACCTTGGCCCACTTTAGCCATGGCTGGAGCATCTGAGACAAAGGACACCAAGTCCTGAGGCTACACACAGCAGGAGGGCCCAGGGCTCAGCCCACAAAACCATTTTTTCCTCCTAGGCCTCCTGCTCTGCAATGGGCAGGGCTGCTGTGAAGGTCTCTGACATGCCCTGGAAACATTTTCCTCATTGTGTTGGTGACTAAAATTTAGCTTGTTATTTATGCAAATTTCTGCAGCAGGCTTGAATGTATTCCCAGAAAATGGGTTTTTCTTTTCTATTGCATCATCAGGCTGCAAATTTTCCTAGCTTTTATGCTCTGCTTCCTCTTGAGTTTTTAGCTGGTTAGAAATTTCTCTGCCAGATACCCTAAATCATCTCTCTCAAGTTCAAATTTCCACAGATCTCTAGGACAGTGGCGAAATGCTTCCAGTCTCTTTGCTAAAGCATAACAAGAGTGACCTTTAATCCAGTTCCCAACAAGTTCCTCATTTCCATCCGAGACCACCTCAGCCTGGACTTTATTGTCCATATTGCTATCAGCATTTAGGTCAAATTTATTCAACAAGTCTCTAAGAATTTCCAAACTTTCCCACATCTTCCTGTCTTCTTCTGAGCCCTCCAAACTGTTCCAACGTCTGCCTGTTACCCAGTTCCAAAATCGCTTCCACATTTCAGGTATTCTTATAGCAGGACCTCACTTCTGGTATCAATGTACTGTATTAGTCTATTCTCATGCTGTGAATAAAGACATACCTGAGACTGAGTAATTTATAAAGGAAAGAGTTTTAATTCAGTCACAGTTCTGAGGGCTGGGGAGGGGCCTTGGGAAACATGTAATCATGGTGGAAGGGGAAGCAAACACATCTTTCTTCACATGGTGACAGCAAGAAGTGCAGAGTGAAGGGAGGGACAACCCCTGATAAAACCATCAACCTTAACTATGTCTCATGTTTTCTCTTATAGAAATTTGTCTTTATCCAGAATAAACTTTGAGTCTTTTGCTAAGATACAAGTGGAATTATCACACCCTACCTATATAGAGTGGAAACAAAGATGAGAATTTAACTTTTTTTTTTGAACAAACATTCTACAAATTCTCCTTATTTTAACCACTCTTTGTATCTTCATTTTCAAAGGAAACTGGTGCTATTAATTTCTGAGTCTTCAGGAAATTCTCTGTACATTATGTTGCTTCTTAGCATGACATAGCAATAGCCAGGGGCCAGCATGGCCTCACTCGAAGGCAGGAAAAGAGAGAAAGAGCTGAGATCAGAGAGGCAGTCAGGAGCAGACAAGGCAGGGTGTAGGCCAGTGTTTGACTTGGACTTCTAATGTGCCCGTGGTGGAGAGGCATTGAGTGGTGATGCAGAAAAGAAATGTGATCTGGTCCTGTAAAGAATGATTCAACCTGCCCAGTAGAGAATATCTGGCACGGGGGAAAAACATAAGCAGTGGAACTGATGGGGAGGTGTTGCAGTGGTCTTGATGACAGGAGGGCCTGGCTTGGACTAGGGCGTAGAGTGGAAGAAATGAAGATTTTTTGAATAGCGAGTATTTTGAGTCAGAGTCTCGGGGATCTGATGACGTGGAGTTCAGAGAGAGACATCAAAATAACTGACTCCCAGGTAGATGACCTGACCAAAGGGTGAGTGGCATCCCCACACTCCAGCCAGCCCAGGAAGAGCAGTTCGGGGCCTTGAAAAAGGTGATAATCATGAAATTACCTCAAATTGCATTGGAGATATTTCAAGTTAGCCAGATAAATATATACTGCATGGGAGTGTCTTCAAAATCAATTTTCCTGGAGTTAGAAAAATAGATGGGTTAGGTACAAGCTAATTCGCTGATAGATGAACAGTTTCTGATTACGTGTGTACATCATGCATAGCATGCTGCCGAAAGCTGATAAGCTTCAGTGAAATATGAGAAATGCTGTCTTATCTTGTAGTTCATAACCTGATAGAGGGAAGAGTAACACTCTGTTCTGAAATTGCTTTTAGATCTATATATTCAAACACATGGCCATTTCATCAGTTCAAAAAGTAAAATGTTTTTCAAATGAATTTTTAAAATGGAGAATTTGATTTTGGTCTCTGGAAACATTTTAGCTTAATACTGTATAGTTGACCTTTGAGAACACTTTTAAGTCATTTTGAATAAAAATCTATGTTTAATAATTTCTCTGTACAGATAAATGCATTTTGCATATGTGCTTCACAAATTGGGAATGGGAGACTATAAATCATTACAAGGAAGGAGAAATAATTTTTTCAATAAACACTTGTTTATTTGGGCAGGGATGTTTTCCCCTTAGATCCTTGAAAGCAGCAGAAGAGTCTTAGTAAGTAGTGGAATAAAGTCTTTGTAGTGATTTTGGTGAAGATGAGCAGCACGAATCCACGTTTATAAGGTTTAAATACAACCCAAACTACATAGTGTTTTGAGATGCATATAATGATGATGAAAATATTTAGGAAAATAAGCAAGTACAAGATAAACCTCAAAGTCAGGCTAATTGTTGCCGTAGGGATGGGAAGCAGAGGAATGCAGTAGGGAAATAACTGAGAGAAAGGGCGGCTTGGGATGATTCTGTTCTGTTTCTTCAGGCATGTGATGGCTTCACTAATGGTCATTTATTGTTTTGTTTCATAACTTAAGTATAAATTACACGTAAACTCCTGCGGACATAAACATAATCCCATTTAAAAAGGAGCACACTAAGACCACAATGATACTAACATTGAGGAAAAGCACATCCAGATCTGTGCATCTTTCAAGGAGGTGCACATGACAGAGGATGTGTGTCATGTACACCAGAGTGATAATGAAACGTTAATTAAACATATGATTAACTTTGACCTGAAATAGTAGGTGCCTCTGCTAAAATCACACACAGAAAAATGATACTTGGTGTGATTTATTATTTACATTGTACAAGTGCCCTAAAAATCAACAAAAAGTTTAAAATAAAATGAGGTATAAGTTTTGGAGAAGAGGAAGCAAAATTACTATTATGTGCAGTCAATACGATTATTACATTAAAAAATCAAGAAAAGTGACAAATTCTATTTGGGCTAAAAAGATAATAAAGTGGTTTATTACAAAATAAACCCAGATAAATTATTAGTTTTTCCATATAGTCATGGAGTAATAGCATTTAATGGTATAAATAAAGTACACATCACAACAGAAGCAAAATATAAAATTCTATAAATATAAAAACCTCTATTTTTGAGAAAAAAGAAATAAAATGTGAGATCTTGAAGAAGATAGTTACCTTTTTCCTGTATAGAAAAGTGACATTTTATATTAATATTCTCCAAATAACTCTAAAACGTTAATGCCATTCATATAAATCTAAACGATATGTTGAGCCTGAAAAAATAATTTCAATTTGTGTGGAAGAAAACTTCATCATTATGGCCAATGCTTTGTGAAAGAAAAGCTATATATGCCATGTGCTACTTGATATTATAGCATATTATAAAGCCACAAAAATTAAAACAATCTTTATTAGCAGCAAATTGACTGTGAATGGAAATACTAGAAAACTCAGAAAAGCCCCCAATATAATAATTTATAACATGACAAAGGTAGTATTTGAAAGAAATGGGAGAGAGAATGCTTTATTATGACTGTGACAATGGTGATGACAATGACAATGATGATGCTGTAACATGGTACCCGGCTGGTGTCATCTTCTCACATCTTCCCACCTGCCCCATATAGGTGGCCTCCTGCCTCATTTTAGGATGTAGAGGTGTATGCATCCATTGTATGGTTTCTAGTGTTGAGGCCTCAATTGAAACAGAGGTCAAAATAGTACCAATTAGCCACGTTTTATAGAAATAGGTGTCAGTGGGGCTTTTTGGAGCAGCATCAGATTCAAGAGACCCAGGAGTGCATGAGTGCTGACTGACCATCGCTCCCGTGCACAGCCTTAGCAAGCCGGACTGAGTGTGTGGGTCTGCAGGGGTGGTGAGCACGGTGGGGAAAGTGTGTTCAGGAGACTGCATGCAGGGCTTTCTGGGCAGATGGTCACAGGAATGACAGGGGAAGGATGACCCTCAGCTCCTCACATTCTAAGGGTGTTGTGGCCGTCACTGGCTCCCATGCTGAAGGTTATTTAGTCACCATCCCAAAGCCAAATTCTCGCTTTCCATGGCAGGGGGCATCTCCTCCTCAACCAAGAGAGATCTGTTTATGTTTTAAGTAACACAGAGCCTCTCTCTCTGTTTTTTTCTTTTCCCTCTCTCTTTCTCATTCTGTCTTTCTCTGTCCTGTCTCTCTGTCTTTTCCTTTCTTTCTCTTTTTCACTCTCTACCTTTATCTCTATCTGCCTATATCTGTCTGTCTCTCCCTCTCTTCCTCTTTCTGTCTCTCCCACTCCATCTCTCTGTTTCCGTCTCTGTCTGTCTTTCTCTCTCTCACTAGTTGGAAGGGAGGAATGGACTTTCCAACTACTGCATAAGCTCCCAGAGTCATAGTTTTGGGGTCCTCTCCCACAATCCGGATGCCTAGCCTCCTGCCATAGGCCACTGACATTTGCCCTCATCATATTGCACCAGGGCAGTTGATGCAAGAGGAGTCAGCAGGGTTATTGCCTAATTTCTGAGTTAGAAATCTTGAGTTTGCTTTCATGACTAAACAAATAAACATAGATGTTGACAGCTTACCAGGGTGGATTGGAGTGAGGCTGTGGAGATATTCTCCTTCTCTCTAAGTCCAGCACCATATTTTACCACCTTCCAGATACACAAAGAACAGAAATTCAAAAAGGTAATATTCTTGCTTATAATGCAGACAAATGAAATGGCTTGGCCTCTTCCCATTTCGGGAAAGTTCTAACCCTGTGACTGCTAAGGGCACAGATGAGGAGGCAGGAGAGTGATCGAAGAGACACACCTACATTAGGGGCCTCATAACATGCAGTGACCAGTTCATTAGTGAAACTTCCTCCAATGAGTTTCCTAGAATTTTACCAATTAGATTAGTATTCATTCTCACTGCAGAGCATGGGATAGAATTAAACAGGGACAAGGTGCTCTCTGTATGAGAAAACCACTCTATTGTAATTCTGTGTAAATATGTGTATAAAACATTTGGAAAGACATTCCCAACATGAAAACTCTGATTATCTATGAAAACTACAAATGACTATCATTTTTCTAAAAAAATACATTTTTAGTCTTGGTGTGGTAGTTCATGCTACCCAGCACTTTGGGAGGCCTAGGTGATCACATCACTTGAGCCCAGGAGTTTGAGATCAGTCCGGACAACATCAGGTGAGTCCCCATCTCTAAAAAATATGCCAAAAAAATAAATTAGTCAGGTGTTGTGGAGTGCACCTGTGGTTCCAGCTACATGGTGGGCTGATGCAGGAAGATCACCTGAGCCTGGAAGGCGGAGGTTGCAGTGAGTTGTGAACATGCCCCTGCACTCCAGCCTGGGCAACATAGTGAGACCTCATCTCAAAAACAAAAACATTTTTAATTGTATAAAATATTCATAATTGAAGGTTTAAAGCTATCTTCATTTTGGAAAAAAAAAGAGTTTGATTATTTTCTTTTTGTACCTGCATCAAAGTGTTCTCAGAAAATGAGGAGCTGGGAAAGCAGTGGAACATGCTCCATAAAGGGGGAGACGCTGCCTGAGACACAGCGTGGGCAGTGCATGTGTGCGCGCGGCAGGGAAGGGAGGGCCATGCACCCTTGACGGGGAGGCTGGTGACCCCCCAGGAAGGTCCTGGGTTTGAGGCTAATGAACTTTGACTCTGGAGCTAATAGAGATGTCTGCCCAGATAATGACAGGTCAGATTTGCTTTGAGCTGTCAACTCCACGAGTGTGGATGATGAAGTGTGGTGCAGGGAATTATTGACATGTATCAATGCGAAGACATTTGCTACAAGTGAAGTTTACTTCCTGACATAAATTTACAAGAGGAAACAGCTTGCTTTTCTAGATTTTCTGTTAAACAACAATCACTAATTATTGAGCTTATTTGAGCTTAGTTTATGAGCTTACGTAGAAAAAGTCACTTGTACTGTCAAATTGTACTCATGATTTCTACTGTTTATATTTCCAAACTGCAAAGCAAGTCTGTTTTGTTTCTAGTTAGGAATGGTTGGAATGAAATAAAAAGGCTCCTGACTGGCTGTCAGGAGACCTGGGCTTTGGCTCCTGCCATGACACCCTCCTACTGCCACCAAGTCTCTTGTCTAGCATAATTACCTCATTTGCAATTTGAAGAGGTTGGATGGATTAACTTCTAAATCTATAGTGTGACCCTCAGTGCATCCTAGATCCTAACTTTATATAACCAAATGTAAGTGAACATTATAGAAGCTCTCCAAGATCTTGCAAAAAAGGTTAACTAAATGGAGTAATGATTTGACACTTTGGCTGTATATCCTGAGACCTGGCTTAGTTTGGTTGATTGTCAAAAATCACTAGAAGAGTAATAGAGAACTGGAAATAGAGTAGACGTCAAATCTTTCCATATTTTCACGTCTTCAAACTTGGTCAACAGTTGAGAGAAAAGAAAATGAAATGAGGAGGTAAAAAGCAGGAAAGGGAAAAATGTTCCATCCAGTACCAGTAATCATTTGAAGTGTTCTTTTTGATAAATATATTTGTTTTAATGTATCTTCCTAGCCAGAAACACTCCAATCAGAAGACTTTTGTGATGCTCAAAGTATAGTAAAATTATACTATTAAAAGCTTGTTTTCCTTTTGGAAGTATGATTCACCTTATTATATCTTATGGCTATTAGGAAGAAAGAAAGTCTGTCCAAACACAAGAGCAAAACATAGTTTCAGTCATTTTTTGATAGACCTCAGGGAGATCTTATTTCTTTCATTGTAGCCTAGAAGATGGGGTGGAAAAATGCAAAAAACAAAAATCCCCTGATAAGTTAATAAAGCAGAGACTTTTAATAAATACATTTGTATTATTTATATTATGCCATTTATATTATAAATATCTAAATTTATATTAATAAATTAATAAATTGAAGAGTTTCCTACAAATACCTTGGATACCTTAAGCAGATATAGCAAAAGCACTTAATGCTCAAAGCAGGGAGTGCAATGAAGGCTCTCCACTGAAAACAAAAGGTGGGGGAAACAGCAGCTATCGCAGAGGGAGATGCTCAGTGCTGTGTGCGGGGATGGAGCAGGTTCATGGTTGGATTTAACTGAGGTTGAGTCTGCATCACACAGCCTCTATGTAGTGAGGCAGAAGTGAAGGATTGAAGTATGTTTGCAAAGAAATTATTATTATGAGCGACCGTGGGACATATTTTGGGTATGGAGGAAAGTGGGAACATAGTGACATGTAACATAGTGATGAATTGATAAAATCAGTGCAATGAGGATTTGAGTGAGATTTAAAAAATGGTAGAGCAGGCAGAGGACAGCAGGTAAGCTGTAAGGAAAGGAGGTGCCTGGACAGGAGAGGGTGTCTGGATTGCAGATGATCCGAACATTTACAATGATGTGGTCACATGTGTGGTCACAAGGGTTGGGGGTTGAGGAAGGAAATATTCAGAAGAAGAATAGAGAGCGAAGACTTGGGAAACATAAACACTGAGGGCACATCTCATAGAAAAAATGGAAAAGAATAACCAAAAAGAAGAGAAATTTGATCAACAGGGTCAAATACTGCTAAGAAGAGGAGAAGATGAGTACCTATGTTGTCTGTTGGATTCCATCTTTGTAAGAGAAGTCTCACAAGTAGGTGAGAAGCTAGATGTTACTATAGCTGATGCTGCTCAATCTTTCATCAAAACATCCTTCACGTCAGAGGGGAGCAAATGCTTCCAACTGGGCAGGGTTGGAGGGTGGTGTCGGGGCCTCTAGAAGTGTTTAAGAGTCTGACATTTATTTAAAGTTTTGTACTTGATTTTTAAAATCATTTTAAATTTTGGATCCTATTCCATAAAAGATCTATAGAAAATAATATTTCACAATAGTAACAATCAGAAAAAAGACTGGAAAAATGGTTTATCTTTCTGGTTTGAAAGGGATGAGTGTCATACATTTAATTTACCTTTTCAGGAATAAATTGATGAAAAGTACCACGAGTTGAGTTCAACGAGCAATAATTTTCCTCTCAATTTGTCCCAATATTTCAAGACTTTAGCCTCTCATGAATATGAAATCTATATTTTATGTAGCTAGTACCATTTTGTTGACTCTTTTTTTGAAATACATTCTAGGACAGAAAGATCAGAATGTTGCCCAGAATTAGAAATTTGTTTTCTCTTTGGACTCAGGTATTTTAGGGCACTTTTTCAGAGCAATAAAATGTATAGAAAGAGCAATCAATCAGAACATTTTAAACACTTTCTATGCCCTATCAGTATAATAACCAAATAATAGCTAGTTATGCACTTTGCCTCCTGCCTCTGGGTGAGTGTGAGAATCTTCAGTCATTTACAGGGTCTTGAGCCCCAGGGTATGCAGTTTCTGTGGGAATTTGGAGACTTTGACAAGGTTTTGCTCACTGGAAGGGTCTGCTAAGTGTAAGTCCTTTCTGTGGAATGGGTATTCTGAAATCTTTAATTCCATTGCTGAAATCATGAGCATATGATAATATCTAATCACAACATTTGCCTTATTTGGAGTAGAAAAGTACAAGTTTCTTCCTAATCTATCTGGAGGAATATACAGTACATATCCACCAAAAGTAATGAAACCAGGATTTTAAGTCAAAGAGGATTTAAGTCTGAGTTTGCAAACAGCATTATTTCTCCTCATTCTCTGCATATATGTAGTTTATCTTATTGGAAGAGGCACAAGGAGCTTCGTATAACCTGTTTTTTTTTCTTGCAAGGAGGACATAGCTTATGGTTTGTCAGTGGTATCCTTTGATAATGCTTCTGAAGGTCTCCCAGGCCAACACCTTTTCAAGTTGGTGGAACTTCTGTAGAAATGTCGCTGACGAGGTCGGAATAATGTGATACAGCATCTGGGAAGTTCGTCTGTTTCCTTATCAGCTCTTTGACTCTTTCTTAGAAAGGTTCATCAAAGACTTTTTTTTTTTTTCCTAGAAAACATGATTCCTTATATTTCTCTGTAGTAAATAAGAGTCTCCTTTTAGATTCCTTTATTAAATAAGAGTCTCCTTTTAGATTCCTTTTCTGGTTCCTTTTCTAGTCTGATTCCTTTCCTAGTCTCCTTTGCTGGTTCCACGAAGGAACTCTTTTCAAGGAAAACAGTGCCTAAGACCAGGGGTTAGGAATAATAGAAAAACAGCTGGATTCCTGACTGGCCATGTGACCACCTTTCACTGAAGTTTCCTGATCTAGAGATAATAAAAGTCACATCTTATAAGGTTACAAGAACTAAATGATGCATACAGAGTGCTTAACATAGTTTCTGGCTTCTGTTAAGAAGTCTTAAGAAATACGAATTAGTAATTGCTTCTCGGCCTTTTGGCTAAGATCAAGTATAAGAAATATGAATTAGTAGTTGTAGTTTCAGCAGCAGTAATAATAGTATTATAGTCTCAAATTTTGTTTTTATAGCAGTTATGTTGTGTGTACATTTAAAATACATTGGGAGTATTGCTTTGGATTTACTAATTCAGGGGAGCCAGCCTTAAAAAAAATAGCTAAATAAATTAATGTACTGGAAGACACTTCACAGTTAGGATGAATTTATCCTTCTCCTTGTCCAGGTTGTATTGGTGTCTATCAGGATGCCTTTTTTGTTTCATGGGAAAACAATTAACTCGGAGTCTGAGAACTACAACCACTGTCTTCAAGGGCATGCAAAGAAGGAACCGTTCAAAATCCACGTTGACTTCCCTGCAATGTGTTTTAAATGTAGTATTTGAACCACCATCTCTTTTTGTTGTTGTTCTTTTACTTTGTTCAGGTTTACCATTTTTAACACTTCAGAAGGTAAGGGCCACGCACTTTAAATTGAAGAGATCTTTTGAAAAGGTAGTGCTTGGTGCAGTATTCGACAGCACAGTGACCTCTGTCTGGGTTAACCACCCCTACAGTCTTACACATCACAGGCTTGACCTGATCAATATTGTCTCTTAAAATAATATGTTTTTTTCCAATTATTTGATCATCAAGCCCCTTGTTAATGACTCTGTTTTTACAGGAATCTTTATCACACGTAGCAAAATGGGCAACATTGCAGATCTGTGCAGACCGTAGCATCTTAGTGAGCTTGGACTGCTATAACTAAATGCCACAGAGGAGTGGCTCAACAACAGATGTTTATTCCTCACAGTTCTGGAGGCTGGAGGTCCAAGATCAGGGCACCTGCTGATTCGGTACCTTTTGAGGACTCCCTTACTGGCTTGCAGTTGGCCACCTTCTCCCTGTCTCCTCACACGGCAAGAGGGGTTGGTGCAGAGAAGGGAGTGAGCATTCTTCCTTTTTTTTTTTTTTTTTTTTTTTTTGAAATGGAGTCTCGCTCTGTCACCCAGGTTGGAGTGCAGTGGTGCGATCTCGGCTCACTGAAAACTCTGCCTCCCGGGTTCACGCCATTCTCCTGCCTCAGCCTCCCGAGTAGCTGGGACTACAGGTGCCTGCCACCATGCCCGGATAATTTTTGTATTTTTAGTAGAGACGGGGTTTCACTGTGTTAACCAGGATGGTCTTGATCTCCTGACCTCATGATCCACCTGCCTCAGCCTCCCAAAGTGCTGGAATTAACCTATAGGAAAACTTTTTCTGATTCTCAGATGGATATTAAGATATTTGTTTATATTTTCTGAAATTTTAACGTTTTGTCATTCACATTTTAGTTGGTAAATTCCTTGTCATTCATTTTGGTATGGTGTGAAGTAAGAATTTAATTTCTTTTCATGACCTTATTTAACAAAGGCCCCATCTACAGACACCATCATGCTAGGGATTAGGGTATTAACATATTAATTTTGAGAGAACACAAATAGTCCGTAACAGTAAGTAAACAATGAAATCTAGTCTTTATATCCATTTTACAAGGGTGTCTTTCAGGAATATTATAACTTCTTCATGTTTGGCTATGTCTGCAAGGCAAGGATTTATCAAATTCTTTTTTATCATATAAAATTTCTCTTCCAAAGAAATTCTGAGACTGATTTGAAGAAATCTTGATTTTTGTTTGTTTGAATTTGTTGATTTCCTTTAAAGTATTTACAGTTCTTTTCCACATACTGTAAGAATAGAAGTTCATGAAATAACATTGCTTATGCACTTCTCACCTGAGAGACAACAGGTTTAGGCTCGTTTCCACTGACCTAACAATAGGCTCTGCATTTTAAATAGCCACAGACATTAAGTCTACAGTGTTAATCAACTTCCTACCATCAACTCCAGTGCATCTTTTGTTACCAAACTCTTTGTGGGCAGCCTCAAATAGGAGGCCACGCTTGTCACCATGCTGGGGGATTCCAGTGCCATTTGGATTTCCCTTGCAATTTTATGTATTTTCCATAGTTTAAATGAAGATCTTTCCAAACTCAGTACCATGAATAGGATGAATTACATCCTGTCTTTGTAAGAGTGGGCAGATCTCCCCTTCATGCATGTCAGCAGTATCTGGTATAGAGCTGGACTGTGGAAGACATGCACATGGCAAACTGGGTTTTGGATAGAGAATGCTAAGAGACACAGCTGGAAAGCCCAGGAGGGCTTGGGAAGACTCAGAAGGAAGTTGAGAGGAAAGAGCAAAACAAATTTCAGTTCTCTCACAAATTTCCTGTGGTCACTTGGAAATGCACATAATGTATTAAAACATTCAAATCACTTTTTGTCAGAGAAGAGATACTACTCAGCACTACTGATATTTGGTTGAATTTTCTGGATGGGAATATCTTACAGATCTTTTTGGATATAGGAGCATTGCTTTTGATCTGGAACAAGGTGAATTTACTTTTGTAGTTACTATGGCAAAATAAAATAAAAAGGGGTGAAGTTGACGCTAAAATTGATGCCCATATTCAAGCTAAGATTTGAAAAAGTGATTTAAGCATTTTCAGTGAAACTAGACTTCTCTCCCCTAAAAAGAACTAAAAATATAAGGAAAATTAAAAAACAAAACTGGTAGGTTAAATGGTATTTGATTTCTAAAAAATTTAATAGAACATATTTCTGGATATTTTTGGGGAAAGGAATAGAACATGGTTTTAATAGACTTAGACAAAATGAACTGCTATTAGGGTTATGGCCAGAGAATTTCTAATAGACACAGAAGACTCATTTCTCTGTTTCAATCCTTGTCTAGTCAGGAGGTAGCACCACACCATCATTAAAAAAGATACTTTAGTATAAAGGCTTGTTAGGTAGATTGAAATAACTAATGGATAACTGGAAGGCACAAAGAAAACACTAAAATATCGTGGAAGTATTAAATACAGAGAGCAGATACTCCCTCACCATGTTTAGGAAATGAAGGGAAGAGGCTGGAACTATTAAAATTTAGAAGATGTCTCCCTGACACAGAAATATTCCAAGCCTGTGATAAGCCCTCTCCCCCTGAACCCTTAAATAGTCTTAGTCTGTAAAAGAGAATGCTCCTGGCCAAAATTGACCAGAAGCCCCTCTCAGGTTTATTCTCCAAAATAAACCTGTCTTTGACTGTTGAAAAATAAATAAATCAATTAATTAATTAATAAAATTTAGAGGATGAAGAAGGTTGCTTGCAGAAATGAAACTCAACAGAAAGAGAGAGAGACAGAGACTTCTCAGACTTATTGGATTGAAGAAGAGGTCCTGTGGGACCCCAGACTTCTCAAGATAGGGCCCTGGTTAGCTGGTACTGGTCTCCATAAGGGCTATGATGAGGTTGATTCTGTACCTATGGAAACATTGCAAACTGATTCAACTTTTGCTACAGGATACAACTGCCACTGCTGCTATGGTGGTCTTTAAATATATTCACAAATTTTTTGATATTTACTCCCTCTTTTAGGCAGTAGTGTTTAGTTTCCCTCCTGTTGAGTATAGGATGGACTTAATGACATGTTTGTAGCAAACAGAATAGACCAGAAATGACAGTGCATGATTTCAGAGAGCAGGTCACGAACATCAGCATAGCACTCTCACAGCATGCTCTCTCATGTGTGCCTGCTCTCCCTTTCTTTCAGATAATTTGCCCTGGGGGAAGATGATTTCTGTGTAGTAAGCTCACATAGGCAGCCCCATGGAAAAGTATACATGCAAGAAACTTAGGCCTTCTCCTGAGAGCCCTGAGTGATCCTCCAGCCTCAGGTAAATATGCAGCCCTTACTGACACTCACAAGAAACCCTGAGTCAGAACTGAAGCAGGGCAGGTGAGCCCCCAAATTGAGACTTAGCCTGGGAGGGTTCTTGGCTTGCCCAGGAAAGAATTCAGGAGCCAGCCAGTCATGTTAAACAGGAGCTTTTACTGAAGCTGCCATGCACAGCAGCAGAGGTTCTGCTCCTTGTGGAGCAGGCCTACCCCGTGGGCAGTGTTCCCAGAACAGCAGCTCAGAAGCAATGCTGTGGTCAGATTTATACCCACTTTTAATTATATGCAAATAAGGGATGGTTTATGCAGAAATACCTAGGAAAAGGGTGGCAACTTCTGGATTGTCAGGATCATTGCCATGAAAAGGAGCGGCGGTAACTTCTGGGAGTTGCCATGGCAATGGGAAAGTGACATGGCACAGTGGTGGGCATGTCTTATGGAAAGCTGCTTCCACCTTCGACCTGTTTTAGCTAGTCCTCAATTTGGTCCAGTGTCCAAGCCCTGCCTCTGGAGTCCAGTCTTTCCTCCTACCTCAGAACCACCCAACCAAGCTGAGCCTACTTCCTTGACCCAAATAAATTTTGAGATAAAATATTTTTTTGTTTTAAGCCAGTAAATTTTGGTGTATTTTATTAAACGACAATAGAAAACTAATATAAACCATGTGAAGAAGCAAAGCTGAGTTGCACTGGTAGGAACCATGAGCAAAGAGGAAGGGTGGTTCCCTTCTCCTGCCTGTAGCCTCTCCTCCCAGCACCCCCAGCACCAAGCACTGCTCTGCTTGCCTAGCAGAGTCTAACAAGTTAGATAGCAAAGCAGAATGCAATTTGCAGGACCTCACATTTCTAAAGACAGTAGCCTAATATAATAGCTAGTGCCGTCCATCTCTTTGTCCACCTAGCACTGACACTTTGTGCACATATTGGAAATTACCCCAAATTCTATGATTATGAATAATGAGATACAGTGATCATTCACACAATGTAAGACACTCTCACCCTCTTCTGATAATGAGGAGACAAGAAGTCTCAACCATCTGTCTTGATGAACAAGCATACTGTCCCTCTCTGGCGTATGTTAATTACTGTTTAAATTCAGTCATAGTCCCATCTAAATATTATGTTACCCAAAAGATAAATTGTATAGGTAAGCTAGAACAAAGCTTGTAAAATACAATAAAGGAATGTGGGGAGAGATGAATACATATTAATATGTACAGATGGACACACATACACATGTAATCAACAAAGAAAATATACATGGATACTATAGTCCACATTTATGTAACTAGCCATAAGGTTGTAGTTGATATTTGTAATTTCCCTTTCTTTTTATATTCATGTTTCCTTTGCCCTCAGCTTAGACCACAGATTATGCTATTAGTGGGATATAGAATAATTTTTATTTAACCCAATACCAAAAAATTTTTTCTTATGTTTTGTTTTAAAAATTGTACTATTTTAGATTTTACATTTACATCTGTGTTCTATTTTCATATTTTAAATTTTATTTTTAATGTTGTGGGAGCTGTAGAGGTCTTTTTGTATGAGTGTAGAATTCTATTTTTTTTCAGTACCACTATTGAAGAGACTATCGTTTTTCCATTAAATTGTCTTTCATTGTAAAAAATTGCCTGGCCAAGTATTTTGGGGTCCATTTTTAGATCTGTTCTGTTAATCTACATTTATTTTTTCATCAATACACACTGTTTTGATTACTGTAACATTATTATAAATCTTGAAACTTGGCAATATAAATCTTCCAATATTATTCTTTATTGAAAACTCTGAAAGTTATTCTGATTCCCTTATCCTTTCATTACATTGTAGAATTAGCTGATCAATTTCTACAAAAATTCTGTTAGCTTTTGAATGAAATTGCATGGACTATATAAATTTGGAGAGAACTAACATTTTGCAAGAATTATCATCCAAAATACGACCACACTATATCCCTTATTTAGGTCTTCTTCCTTTTTTTCTTCACTGTTAATCATTGTTAGTATACAGATCTGGCACATATATTTTATTAGATTTATACCTAAGAACCTCATAGTTTTGTTTCTATTATTAATAGTAATCTCTTAGAATTTCAATTTTCTATTTTCATTGACATACAATTGTTTTTTGTTTGTGGATCTTGTATCTTATGCCTTGCTAACGTAATTTATTAGTTCTAATGCTTTTTTTCATATTCTTTGGTGTTAACTATATAAAGAATCTTGTAGTCTGTAAATACAGACAGGTTTATTTCTTCCTCTTCCCTCTGTATGGTTTCCTTTTTTAAATTTCCTATTCTTGCCATATTGCACTGGTTAGTTTGTCCAGTAATATGTTGAATAGTAGTGGTAAGAGTGGATAACCTTTCCTTTTTCTCTATTTAGGGGGAAAACATTCAATCTTTCATGTTTAGATGCTATGTAAACTGCAGATTGTTTTGTAGACAACTTTCACTAGGTAGTCAAAGTTTCTGGGGATAAATTTAATAAAAGGTGATCAATACTTCTATACTGAAAACTATAACAGATTTCTTAAAAAAAAAAGAAGACCTAAAGAAAAGGAGAAATATACCATGTTCTTAGACCAAAAGACTCAGTGTTGCTGTATATTCTTGTTTTAATCTATACATTCAGTGAAAAGCCAATCAAAATTCCAGAAACTTAATTTTTCTTGAGAAATTGAGGAGCTCATTAAAATAATTTAGGGAAATAAAAATAACTTAGATAATAAAATAAGGATATTAAAAAGATCATATAAGTTAATAAAAATCTAAAAATGGATGCATGACAATGCTAGAAATAGGTAATAAAACTCTCAGAAGGAAAATTTCACCATAAAAAATAGGAAGTATGAAGGTTAGAATAAGTTAAAATAATTTCAATGTACTTTTTAAAAACATATGACTAAATGATGAAAGGAAATCATACACAAGATTAAGAACAAGCATTTTTTAAAACCAGGAACACTAAGTAAAAAATAAAAAATAAATTCAATTAAAATTTGGAAAGTAGAATAGCTAAATAGAATAAGAAATAAAGTTAAATAACAAAACAGATAAGATTTGAAGAGGAAATAAAGTCCAAGGTCATTCAAGTAGCATAGAATTCTAAGGTGTGAGCAGAGTAGGTGAATAGCCGAGTAGATCTCCCAACGGCAGAACCAAGAAGGCTACTTCTTACCCTTAGTCCACATTCTTAAGCTCTTGTCTGACCCACCTCTTCGCTACAGGTTTGCGTTATACCAGCGGTCAGACAGAAGTCTGCATGTTATTCTTGGTCTGAACCAGAGTGACAGTCCTATATGTTTAAGTGTTGATAAATTTTATATATATATATATATATGTCTTTGTTAATCCCAAAATCTACTTTCTGTGAAAAAGCTTTAATTTCCAAATATTTTCTTGCATTTATTTGAATGATGCAAGTACTCAAGCCTTGATACTGCTTTCTCTTCACTTCTTCCTAAAATACACCTGTCCATATGATTCACATCCCATTCAGAAGTCAAATAACTAGGAATGGAAAAGGATAAATTATTTTCTGAAAGTCTCAAAGGATAAATTAGTCTCTTATAGAAATTTTATTACTAGAATGTGTGATTCTTGATTTTATTCCAAATTTCTTTCCTCCAAGTCACACCACTTTCATTTTTTTCTTTTACAAATTTATTAAATTATAAAATATCTATAGATTTGTGCATAACTATATGTTCAGTTCAATTGACCTTTACAATGTGAATATCTGTGTGTAACCAGAAACCCAGGTCAGGAAACAGATTACAGCATCCTGTCACTCTCTCCATGGTACTCAGTGCTGTCCAGATTTAAGATGCGAGAGATTGGTTTTGCCTATTTGTCAACTTATAGATAAAACTTTATCATATGTCCTGTTTTGTGTCTGAATTTCTCCACTTAGTATTATTTTGTTTAATTTCTGTGATTGTTCTCAGTTAGACTTACTTCATTCTCATTTAAGTAGGGCCTATTATGAATATTTAATTTATCAATTTTGTGGTCGATGGGCAGTTTATGTAGTTTACATTTTGGAGTTATTACAAATAGTGCTGTGCTGAATATTTTGGTACATGTGTTTTGGTAAAGATTGTACACATTCTGGTAAGAACATATTTTAGAGTAGAATCAATAAATCATTCAACATGCATATGTTCAGCTTTAGTAGATATTACCAAATAGTTTAGTTGATTTACTTTAATTGGTTTGGTTGTACCAGTTTATACTCCTGCAGTGGTATATGAGTGTTCCGAGTACCACTCCACATCCTTAACACAATTGGTATTTTCTGCCTGTTAATTTCAGCCATTAGGGTGGGTTTGTAATGGTATATTATAGTGTGGTCTTAATTTACATTTCCTTTGTAATTAATAATATTGAACACCTTTTTATATGTTTATTGGGCATTTGAAGCTTCTCTTTGTAAGGTACCTGTTCAATTGTTTTGATCTTCATTCTGTGGAGTTCCCTGTCTCTGTTTTTGCATTATAGAAATTTTTAAAAGTTATTTATTTTGGATATGGGCACTTTGTTAGAATTAGGCATTGTAAATATTTTCCCATGCCCTATGGATTACTCTAAATGGTTTTTTTACACCAACAGAATTGCATAATTTAAAAATTATTTCTCACTCTGTAGTTCTCAAGAATAAATATAGAATGCACTGGGAATACAATATTCTGAGATAGGGAACAATGACAGAATAGCCCAGGTGTATTAGTCTGTTTTCACACTGCTATGAAGAACTTCCCAAGACAGGGTAATTTATAAAGGAAAGAGGTTTAATTGACTCAAAGTTCAGCATGGTTGGGGAGGCCTTGGGAAACTTACGGTCATGGCAGAAGGAAAAGGGGAAGTAAGGCATCTTCTTCACATGGCGGTAGGGGAAACTGCTCCTTATAAAACCATCAGATCTCATGAAAACTAACTATCATGAGAACAGCATGGGGAAACCACCTCCATGATTCAATTACCTATACCTGGTCTCTCCCTTGACACATGGGAATTATGGGGATTATAATTCAAGATGAGATTTGGGTGGGGACACAAAGCCTAACCATATCACCAGGCTGTTTTAGTGTCTCACTAGAAAAAGCATGCTTATTCCAGTGAGTCAGGTAACGTAGGGTATGAAGCCCAGGGTGGGCTGCCTTTGGGGGTCCCTCAGCTGGGGTGCAAGTGGCACATGCCTCTCTTCACCCTAAGCAGCTTAACTGAGCCCTAGGGGGGTGAGCATGCATTGAATCCTACCTGGGCTTCTGTTGTCCCTTGCTGCTTGTCCTTAAGGAATAAATCTACCTCGTGTAACTCATTGTCTGAATCTGTTCAGACAAACTGGGAACTAGAGCACAGGGTACCTGCTTCACATTCATTCTAGGCACTATTGTGTACAGAAGATCTCTAGAGCTTATTCATCCAGCATCACTAAAACTCCAGATGCAATGAACTCCCAATTTACCCCACCCTTCAGCTCCTGGCAAGAACTATTGTATTCTTTGCTTTCATGAGTTTGACTGTTATAGATATCTCATAGGAAATCATACAGTATTTATTCTTCTCTAACAGACTTATTTCACTTAGCAGAATGTCCTCCAGGTTCATCCATGTTGTCACAAGTGGCAGGATTTTCTTCTTTTTTAGGGCTGAATAATATTCCGTTGTGTTTATATACCACATTTTCTTTATCTGTTCATCCTTCTGTGGCCACTTGGGTTGTTTCCGTATCTTGGCTATTGTGCATAATGCTGCAATAAGCATGGAAGTGCAGGTATATCTTTGAGAATCTGATTTTAATTCTTTTGAATAAATACTCAAAAGTGGGATTGTTGGATTATGTGGTACTTCTATTTTTAATCTTTCGAGAAACCACCACACTGCTTTCCATAGCTGCACCATTTTGCATTACCACCAACAGTATACAAGAGTTTTACATCATTAACACTTGTTATCTTTTGGGGTTTTTAAAAATAATAGCCATCTTAACAGATGTGAGATGATATTTCATTGTGGTTTTGATGTGTATTCCCCTGACGATTAGTGATGTTGAGCATTTTTTTACATACCTGTTGACCCTGACCATTTATATGTCTTTGAAGAAATGTCTATTCAAGTTCTTAGCCCATTTTAAAAATCATTTTTGTTTTGTTGTTGTTTTGTTATTGAGTTCTAGGTCTTACTTACATATTGGAAATTAACCCTCTATCAGATATGTGGATTGTACACATATTTTTCTCATTCCATAACTTGCCTTTTCCTTCTGTTGATTGTTTCTTTTGCTGTGCAGAAGCTTTTCAGATTAATGTAATGCTACTTGTCTGTTTTTTGGTTCTCTTGCTCTTGATTTTGGTGTCAGACCCAAGAAATTATTGCCAAGACCAGTGTCAAGAAGCTTTCCCTAGGCCGGGCATGGTGGCTCACGCCTGTAATCCCAGCACTTTGGGAGGCTGAGGTGGGTGGATCACGAGGTCAGGAGATCGAGACCATCCTGGCTAACACAGTGAAACCCCATCTTTACTAAAAATACAAAAAATTAGCTGGGCATGGTGGTGGGCACCTGTAATCCGAGCTACTTGGGAGGCTGAGGCAGGAGAATGGCATGAACCTGGGAGGCGGAGCTTGCAGTGGGTCGAGATTGTGCCACTGCACTCCAGCCTGGGCCACAGAGCAAGACTCCGTCTCAAAAAAAAAAAAAAAAAAAAAAAAGAAGCTTTCCCCTTGTGTTTTCTTCTAGGAGTTTTACAATTTCAGGTCTTATTATTTAAGAGTTAGTTTTTGTACGACATAAAATAGGAGTCAGTCATATTTCATTTGTTCACATGTGGCTATCTAATTTTTTCAGCATTATATGTTGAAGAGACTATCCGTTGTCCATTGTATGTCCTTGGTATCCTTGTCGAAGATCAGTTGACTGTATATGTGTGAGTTTATTTTAGGGCTCTCGGTTCTATTCTATTGGTCTATATGTCTGTCTTTATGCCAGTCAGTATCATACTGTTTAATTACTGTAGCTTTGTAATATATTTTGAAATTAGAAAGTGTGATGCCTCTAGTTTTGTTTGTTCTCAAAATCACTTTGGCTCTTTTGTGTCTTTTGTTGTTCCATATGAATTTTAGTATTGTTTTTCCCATTTCTTTAAAAAAATGCCATTGGGATTTTGATGGAGTTGGCATTCAGTCTGTAGATTGCTTTGGGTGGTATGGACATTTTAACAATATTGAATCTTCTAATGAATGAACACAGGTTGTATACCCTTTTGTTTGCATCTCCTTTAATTTCTCTCATTTGTAATTTTCAGTGTACAGGTCTTTTGCCTACTTGGTTAAATTAATCTCTAAGCCTTTTATTCTTTTTGATTCTGTTTGTAAGTGAGATTATTTTCTCTATTTTCTTTTCAGATGGATTGTTGTTAATACATAGAAGAATATATTTTTGTATGCTGATTTTGTATATTTTAATATATTTTGTATGCTGCTGCACTTTACTGAACTTGCTCATTAGTTCTAAGAATATTTTTGTAGAATCTTTAGGGTTTTCTACATATAGGATCATATCATCAGAGATAATTATCAACAGAGTTAATTTTACTTCTTCCTTTCTCATTTGCATTCATTTTATTTCTTTTTCTTGCCTAATTTCTCTGGCTGGAACTTCCAGTATTATTTTGAATAGACATGGTGAGAGTGGGCATCATTATCTTGTTCCTGATCATAGAGGGAAAGCTTTCAATTTTTCAAGATTGAGCATCATGTTGGCTGTGGACTCATCAGATGTAAGCTTTATTATGTTGACAAATCTTCCTTCTATATCTAGTTTGTCGAACATTTTTATCATTAAGGGTTTTGAACTTTAACCTGACCTAATGAGAATGAGGATCGTCTTATAAATAGCAAGATTATTGATATCTTTCCTATGTAGAGTGTTATCGGCAGAGAATAATTGGATTGCATTTTTCTGCTGTCAGATTAAAAAAGACTAAAATTATGTAATCAAAGTCACATAAAAATACTCATATATGCGCATACTTTCCTTATATATATTATCATATATGTCAGATTACTTTCCTAATGTGAGTTGCAGAGTGCAATATCATTTTTCTAATATCTATACCTTTAATTATTAATAAAGGGGTACTAAGTATTTAATCACACACTTTTAAACCCACACTTTCTCAGGCTTCTGTAATATTAGCTAATGTTTGTTGAATGGCAGTGTCTATTTTAAGGGTTTTATGTAAAATATATCACTGAGATGCCAATTTTTATATATGACTTTTAAATCTTCAGCTAATAGCTAATGTTTATTAAAGGCAGTGTCTATTCTAAAGGTTTTTATATAAAATATATCACTGAGATGCCAATTTTTATATATGCCTTTTAAATCCTCAGCTCAGTGGCTATGTCAATGATGGCAGGAAATCAGTTGAATCTTTAAGCTACCAATAGTGTGCCAGGCATTTTGATAGAGCAGATAGATAAAATATAAACAGGGTCCTGATCCTTAAGGCATTCAGTGGTTTAGGAGGATAATTTTCTTAGTTTTTAAATACAGATTGGGCATTATGGAGTCAAGGAAGACAGTCCCATATCCCAACCTAGTGTAGGAAAAAGAGACCGAAGTTTACTTTCTGAGATGATATCTGCCTAAAATTTTTAACAATGAATAAGAGTTAAGTAAGAAAGAGGGAGGAGGAGAGAACAATGCAGACAGAAATAATAGTATGAGCAATGACTTATACTGGAAACTAACGATGTGAATATGGGGAATTACAATAGTTTAAAACAACTCAAGTGCAAATTGTTAGGTAGAGAGAAAGCACAAGTCAGGCTGGAGCCTAGGGCAGGACCAAGTCATGGAGAATCATTGTTTATACACCATGATGGGGAGCTTGGACTTTGTCTTTTAGACTGCATGGAGTTATTAAAACATTTTAGCACTGCAGCTTTCCACACACCAGTGATTCTCAATGTTAGCATGCAACAGAATCGCCTGGGGTGCTTGTTACAACACAGGTTGCTGGGTTTCACTTTCAGGGTTTCTGACTCAGTAGGTCTGTAAGAATTTGCATTTCTGACAAGTTCCCCAGTGATGCTGAGGCTCTGGTTTAAGGAATTGCACTTTGAGAACCATTGCCTCACAGAAAGGAAGCGATCCAGCAACAGCAGGGTCCTCACATCCGACTGCCGGGCTGCCATTCCTTAAGCGAGCCCAGCTGTGACCGTGTTAAATGTTTCATGGCCACTAACCATACTCCAAGTGAGAGCCTTTGTTCTCACCCTGACTGATCCTGTGTCAATTTCCACCTTAACACCTGAGCTTTCAACATCCAATGCATTATTCTACAATGTGATATTATTATACCTTTAGTGTGTCCCAGTATTTTAGTCTGATTTCTTACCGCCTTGTTGTGCATGATTTTACCACTGCTGGAATCCTGACCTTGGCTTCTTTTGAGTCTAGGGCATTCTTTCCTGGGAGTTATTGGAGCATTGTATAGTTCTTATACTTATCTGTGTTGAACACTAGGAAACTTGGAGTAGTGATATTTGTAGAGCCAGAAAGGAGCTTACAACACATATTGTAAATTTTTCACGGTTTTCTCTAACCTGACTTTTGATGAGATAAACATTTCCTTTTACTCATTCCTCTATTTCTGTTTTTCATTTGTTGTTAGAATATATATTTCTGAGAAGAGAGCTCTGTCTAAACATATTTACCCTTTCTCCATTATTGTTGAGATACTTCCTATCAAGAACTTTGTTGTAAAGTCCATGTAGAATACAAAGTGAAATCAGAGTGTGTGTGTACTCATTAGCTGTGTGACTTTAAGGAAATTAGCTAACCTCCCTGGACTTCACATTTATTACTTCTCAAATAAGGGTAATGGTCCAGTACTTAATTTGAAAGATTATATGTAGGCAGCAAAAGTAAGGCACTTTGCTCAATGCCTGAAGCAGTATAGACCCTTAGCCTGTATTAATCTTCTGTTCCTTATTTTTCAAATATGACAGTAATGTTCCATTTGGAGATGGTTCTTACTGTCTCCAACTGTATGATATTGGGAAGGAAACTTTATTTTGAGGATAGTTTTAGTTTACAGGGATCTATTTCTAGGAGGTTTTTTTGTTTTTGTTTTTGTTTTTTGAGATGGTATCTTGCTCTGCCACTCAGGCTGGAGTGCAGTGGCACAATCTCAGCTCACTGAAGCCATCTCCAAGGTTCAAGTGATTCTCATGCCTCAGTCTCCAGAGTAGCTGTGGTTACAGGCACCTGCCACCATGCCTGGCTAATTTTTTGTATTTTTAGTAGAGATGGGGTTTTGCCATGTTGGCCATTCTGGTCTATAACTCCGGGTCTCAAGTGATCTACCTGTCTCAGCCTCCCAAAGTGCTGGGATTACAGACATGAGCCACCGTGACTGGCCTCTAGGAGCTACTATTATTTAAAAAAAATTCTTCCCATTTCTATGTCAAAGTGGGGGAATCCCAAATTTACAGAGGCCAGAGTGTGGATGGGCATGGGTTTCTCAAAGTCCTATAGCTCCAAATAGTGTTTAATGATTTTTCAAATTGTAGCTGCAAAGTTTGAGACAGTTTTTACATGCTTTGATGTTTCTCTATATTTGGATTTCACTTTTAGAAAATTCACCTGCAGAATTCCTCTTTGCCTTCAAATGGGGACTGACCACACACACGTACATACCCCACAAAAAAACAAACCCAACTCCCAAAAATGAACTAAAAACTTATGGGAGCATTCCTGTTATATAAGAACATAAATTTAGGTCAACTTTGACTTTCTAGACCCCACGGGATAATTCTCCATGATTGCCTGCTTCTTGTAAAAGCTTCACATATACGTTTATTGATAAATGTGTTTGAGTTGTGTTAGAATGCAAATTCATTTTCATATCAGCTTATGCAAGTTTTGTCACAGATAAAGCCAAGAAAATATATACATATATTTGCTTCTTGTATTATAATACACAAATGAACCAGTATCTCTGAATTACTTGATTTTATTTAGAGATAAGGCACATTAGAGATAAGTGATATACATTTTTCCTTTAGTTGACAATTTCTGAGTAAAATTAATAATTGCCACATCTGGGATTTGAAGTCAATAACTATGAGAGCTGTGTTCAGTTGCTAGATAAGATAATAGTAAGGAGTAATTAGTATTAAAAGCAAAATTAATCTTTATTGTGGTTTATATTATAATTTAGAACACCCTACATAGGCGCAAGAAGGCATGAAATTATCTGATCCTTGTAGATGTGTTAGGAGCATGGAGGTAATGTCTGGTTAGACTAACAGAGAACTGCCACAATGATCCTTCATCACCGTAATCCTGGGTTTTCATCAGACAGGTCCTGCTATAAGTTTATCTTCAGCAAGTAATCAGTCCCTGCTAACATTGTAATCCCCTACAACCCTTCAGACTTTATTAGGCTTTTCTAAAACTAGGTCAAAATTAAAACTTCATGTAGCTATTGAAGGTCATCAATTAAAATGTTGTGACCTTTGAGCTCACAGTCAAAATTTATGGAAGAATTAAAATTTAGAAGCTTCTTGCAGATCTTTCCAGATATTTACTTTGATCTTAAGAAGATATCATCTGAAGCATTACCCAATATTTAAGACACACATACAAAATTATCGCATAATGATGCAACAATTTTTAAAATTATCATTATGACGATCATTTTAAGGATACTTCTCTTTTTCTGCCTCCTGTAACACACTGATAGAGAAGTCATTTGTGCCAGCTCACATACTAAGGGAGGTACACACCCTGTTTCATCTTCACAACCACCTCTATGAAGTAGGGGACATTATTATCATCGTCATCAGAATCATTGTCATCATCATTGTCATCATTGTCATAGCTTGGATTTTACCAATGAGAAAACTGAAGATTGAAAATAATTAAGTAAGTAGTCTAATCTCCCCCAAATGGTAAGCAGTTTTGTAAATGGAGTGTAAGAAAAACAAACAAAAGCACTCTGGTGACAAAATAATGTGGTGGTTTCTTCATGATTCAGCAAATATGAAAATGTGGTAATTACTTAAAAAGAAAGAAATAGAAGAATATTTGGGAAGCTGCTGAAGTGAGGACAATTAGAAATGAGCATTTTTATTTTCTCTCTTTCTTAAATGGTGCATCAGATGCAGTATTCATTGCATTATTTTTCCCAAACTGGAACATCTTTTTTTTTTTATCCTTTTGGTTTATTCACTTGTCACAAAGAAAGTTTTTAGGAAATATCATAATTTTCCTAACAGCTAGTAATGATTACTCTAGAGTGCTGGAGACTATGGATGATATTGAATCTTGCAGAACTAGTAAGGAAAGGGTGGTTCATCTGGTTAACCAGCAACAACATGCATTCTCAAAGATCTGGTAGAGTTAAAAAGCCAAAGGAAATGATGGGAGGAGCTTTCTAAATATTTTATTATTTTTTTCTTGGAGTATCAGTAAGTATTAATACATCACATTTTTCATTATGTTTCCAAATAAAGCTTTTTTTTTTTAAAAAAAGTCTGCATTTATATTAGCAAACGAGTTTCCGTAGTGAAAAAAAATTAGCTTCAGAGTTAGAATACGCAGAAACTCCTTAGTTCTGGACCCGCCTAAAGCATACGGCCTTAGGCAAAGCACTTAACAGTTTTGAACTTTAGTTTCCCATATGTGAAGGGAAATAATAATATACGCTCTCACATTTTTGTAAAGATCATACAATAGAGCATATGTTTGAATCTATTATAATATTTGAAACTTTAGGTAGATACTAAATTAATGCTATTTCTATTCCTTTCTATATACAACTTACTTGTCTCTGAGAAAGTACATTTTATTTGATATACAAGTGATTTTCAATTAAAATCATATATGATTTTTAAGAAATTATTTTTTGATGAAAAATTACTAGACTAGCTGGTAGGCAGGACTTAAATGATGAAAAATGTATACTGTAAATAATGGTTTAAATCTTTAAAGCTGAAGTGATCAGGGTCAAAAGTTACCCACAGAAAGAACGTACTGTGGTTTTACAAGTTATCAGGTACATTTATAAGGTACCTAATAAAATAATGCAATATTGATACGTTATTTGAAGAGAAAAGGTAAATATGGACATCCATCAATTAATCATGGCCTAGATTCTGGTGGCAAAATTTTAATTGCCTTTTTTTTCCCTCACACTGTCCCACTTAAAGGTTGATTATTAGTGTGTCTGACATTTGGAGCCTTTGTAGCTTTTCTGACTTTATCACTATAAAAGCCATTTCTGTTGTAACAGTTTATTTTGTCATCCCTCATCAAAATACAAAATACTTTTTCTTTTCACAGGAGGAGATTTTCCTTTTGTGGTCCCAAATGCTGTTCTTTTAATAGAATCAGTATTAACACTGTCAAGAGGCTTCAAGAGCCCAGCAGGATACATGAAAAGTGCCGCATGTGGCGGTCATTAAAAAGGAAAAAACACAAATCCAAGACCAAACCTGGAAAAGAAATAGTTTGTGAGCATAATTAAAAGCCATCTGAAACTAAATGAGACTTTAAAAAGAGTACCTGCGACAAAAAAATTTGAAAATTATTACATATAACTAAAGAACTAGGTAGCTTTGAAATTTATAACCCAGTTCTCATAATTAACTTAGAAATACAGAAATGAATCTTTTACAATTGGTATGACAAGGGAAATAAGTTGTTAACATGCAGAAAGGAGTCCCAATCTTACAGAAAAGGGATGGTTGATTACAGGAATAATTAACCGGAAGTAAGTTTCTATTCTTTAATGGATCTGTTGTTTTCTTAAATGATTTCCTGTATGATTTGGAGAATGAAATGAATTTCCTGATTTTAAGCCGAAACACTTTTGTGACAGCATTTTGTGTGAAGCTTATGATCCACTCTTTAAATAAATTATTCTTGTTAAGTCACTGTTTGAATGTGCCAGTATGTGGTAAGCTCAGTAGTGTGAAGCTGATTCATACATGCTGCAAACATTGTTCTAGCACCTGGCTGCTTGCTGGTAACAATTACTCTCTTCCTCTGAGGATTATAATAATCATCTTGGTTATAAGTATAACTAGTGAATTTTCTCAATGTCTCTTCTTTTCAATTCTCCATAATCAATGATAATCACTGGATCCTGCCCAGCCTCATCATGGAAGGATAAAAAAATACTTAAAGGCAACAGCAGACAGAAAAGTTATCCGAATGAGTCCTTTCAGAGCTTCCATTAAGGGGCAACTGATTGAGCCTAAAATACCGTAATCATCTCCAATTGTATTGTAAATTTGAAATTATTTTTTCCATGTATGACTTCAGGTTTATAGAATGCTAACTAAAGTTTATTTTATACTATTACTCAAATATCTGATTGATAGGACAAAAAGTCATCTAATGGTATCTCTGGATATTTAATTTATAACTTTTCTTAAGATTCGAGAATAAATATCACTCGTTCTCTTGCCAGCAACTGGAAAAGAGATTGCAACACTTCTTTCCAGTTTATTGAGCTTCTACTTAATAGCAAACACCTTGGTAGGCCCAGAATATAGAAACATGAATGAGCCATGATGCTTACGGAATGAATTGATTAAAAAAATACTACAGCATGGTAGATGTCCCACAGGAGGGTGAGCAAGGCATTATGGGAATGCAAGAGACAAAGCACTGTGCATTTGTTGGAATTTGAAGGATGTATAGAAACTTCTCCGGCAGGTAGGTTGTAGTGAGGTGGAAAAGGTGTCTCAGACAGGGAAAAGAGCATGAATCGAATCAGCATTAGCGTATGTAATAATCACAGTGTATTTCACAAGACAGATGTCCAGCTCTAACTCAGTGAGGCGTTGTATAAGTAGTCATCTTGTGTTTACAGTGTGCAGAATATTATACTGAAATATATATATCCAAAAGAGACAGTCCATAGACTGAAGAGAAAGTTATATTCGAATGAGAAAGATAAGACAATTCATTCAATTGTTAGAAGACATATCTGATTCTTAATGCAGTGCCTTGAGTTTTCTTTCCTAAGTTTGTCCTCTTCCTTCCATACTCTGCTGCTGGTTTTTGAAGCAGCAGCATCTACTGACCAGGGGCAAAGGGTCAGTCTCTGTCTGTCAGTCAACTTGATTCTCTCCTACCCTGCCCGCCTCTCCATTGCCCTCCTGCCTCTCCTTGCACCTTCTCAAGGGTATCACCCTCTCCTGCCTTCCTCTATATATTCTATATGCTGCTCTCTTGATCTGGAACATCCCCTCACTCATTTTACATCTTGAATATTGGCTTCTGTGGCATTTCCTGTAGGAGATGGGCTGCTATCATGTAGCCAGCACCCAGATAATAAACAAAACCGATGCTCTGGTCTGCCGCTGCCACCCTCTGCCCTCCTCCTGGCTTCTGATAGCATTAGTTAGCTTTTCTGTTTCTGAGCATCACAGAAATGGAATCCTACAGTATGTGTTCTTTTGTGTTTGACTTCTATAGTGAACATTATGTTAGTGATATTTGTCCATATTGTTGTGTATAGTTGTAGATCATTTGTTTTAATTGCTGTATATATAAAATAGTCCATTAGGTAAACATCCTAACAATTATTTTTCTATTTACTATTGATTGGCATTGAAATGTTTCCAGTCTATAACTATTAAAATTAGTAAACCTATAACCACTCTTCTGCCTGTCTTCTGGCAATCAAATGTACACAATGCTGTTACTTAGATCTCAGTAGAATTGCTGAGTCATGGAATAGGAATATAGGCAGTTTGGCAGTTTTTTGTAAAGTTAATCCAACGCTTCATTTAACCAAGCAATTCTATTTCTAGATATTTACCTGTATTATAGTCTGTTCATGTACTGCTATTTATAGCAGTAATTTATATTTAAAAAGAGTCTTAATTGGCTCACAGGTTGTACAAGAAGCATGACAGCTTCTGAGGGGAGGCCTCAGGAAAACTTGCAATCATGGCAGAAGGCGAAGGAGAAGCAGGTGCATCTTATATGGCTGGAGCTGGAGAAGAGAGATGGGGAAGGTGCCACACACTTTTAAACAACCAGATCTCACAAGAACTCACTATTACGAGAATAACACCAAAGGGGATGGTGTTAAACCATTCATGAGAAACCGTCACGTGATTCAATCATCTCCCACCACGCACTACCTCCAGCACTGGGGATTACAATTCCACATGAGATTTGGGCGGGGACACAGATCCAAACCATATTATTACCCAAGAGAAATGAAGACATATGTCCACACAAAGACCTGTTCACTTAAAAAATATCATTACTTTGTCTTCAGGCTTCTGATTTTTTTTTCTCTTGAGAAGTCCACTGTGATTCCTGCTGCTGCTCTTTTAAAGACCTTGTGTGCTTTTCCACTTGAAACTTTTAAGATTTTACTTTTGATTTTGTAATAGTCTGTTCTTACCCTGCAAATAAAGACATACCTGAGATGGGGTAATTTATAAAGAAAAGAGGTTTAATGGATTCACACTTCCACATGTCTGGGGAGGCCTCAATATCATGGCAGAAGACAAAGAGTAAAGGGACATCTTACTTGGTGGCAGGCAAGACAGAGAGTGTTCAAAGGAACTCCCCTTTATAAAACCATCAGATCTCATGAGACTTATTCACTATTATGAGAACAGCATGGGAAAGCCCCAGCTCCATGATTCAATTACCTCCCACAGGGTCCCTCCCATGGGGAGGGAATTATGGGAGCTAAATTCAAGATGAGATTTGGGTAGGGACACAGCCAAACTGTATCAGTTTTTAAACAGTTTTACTATGATGTGGTTAAGCATTATTTCTCTGTATTTTTCCTAGTAAGACTCTTAAACTCTATTTTGATTTTTTTTTTTAATCAGTTTTAAAACATCCTTGGTCTTTATCTCACTGCTATTGCTTTTGGCCATTCTCTCTATTCTCTCTTACTGAGACCCCAATTTCACTTTGGATATGTTCCACATTTTATTACCCTCTCTTCTGTGTGCTTTCTTTTTCTTCTATAATTTCTTTGGTATTCAGTTTGGGTACTTAATATTTACCTGACTTCCAGATCGCATTTTCCTTCCTATTGTTGTATTTAATATGCTATTACATTTATTCATTGAGGTTGTTCATTTCAGATATATTTTTTGGATTGAGATGATCACTTAAATATTTTATACAGATTTTAATTATGTGGTAATCATTTAGCATCTGTTACATCTTTATCTTTTGCAATATTGTTGAATATACTATTCACAGTTATTTTTATTCTGTATTTTTAATTCCAGTGTATTGATCATGTTGAGGACAGCTTCAGTTGTTTCTTTTTGTTTTTCTCCCTTATTTTCTTTTTGTCATATAATCTTGCCTCTTTGCATGTTTAGTCATTTCTAGTTATATTTTGGGCTATGTATTAGAGATCTTTGGAAGCTCTGGTGATAGTGAAATTTAACTACTTGTTTGGTAGATATCATCATGGGAGCTTGCCACCTCATCAAGTCAGGGAGTTAGTTGGTCAAGGGTGGATTTCAGTTTTTTGAAGACTCTGGGTCCCCCTGTTTCTGAGGCACGATGTTCCAGCTTTTCAACTGGCAGGCTGGCCAGTGTTGATCATCCCAAGCCCCCAAACTAAGAAAGAGTCAGTTATTTTTCACAGATGAGTTTGTTTGTTTGTTTGTTTGGTCACAAACAGCATCTAATTTGGTAAATGTCTTGGTAAAGACATGTCTATTGCCAAGAGAACTCTAGTTCTTGCCTGGTTTCTCTCTCCTTCAGAAATAGCCTTTTGCCACAGGCCATTGCTGGCTCCTATATTCTCATTCTCTGGACATCCGTGAGCAGCAGGTGCCCCAGTTCAGTCTTAGTTTTGGATCTTTCCTGTTGGTTCCGTGCCCCCCTGGGGCTTTTGCCTCATAGGTGTTTTATGTTCAGCACTTCCCTTGGAGCCTCATGGTATCTGGATGCTGTGAGAGCATGGAAAATCTCAGGCTGTTTTTGAAGCTCCCAGCCTAGCCCTTCAGCCCCTGTGCAGCCTCAGGATATAGCACACGTCTCTTAGTGAAAACCAGCTGCGTATTTGAGGCTCCCCATTTGTTATTCCAGACCTGCTTGGTCATTAAACTACTGCTGGTTCCTCTTTCCCCTGAAAACAGCCTTCTACTAGGCCAAACCAGAAACAACAGCCATGCTCAGAACTGGCAAATGTCTCCGGGGGGGAAAACAGCTGGTATCATGAGTTCGTTTCTGAGTGGGTCTCCCTCCACAGAAATCTTGATCCATGAACTCCTCATTGTTTTCATAGACCTCTAAATGCCGTTACCATGTTTTAAAAATTTATCTCCTTTTTCCCTGTGTATCATCATGTCCTTTCACCTTGCTTTGACCTTCAACATCTGATTGGGAAGCATGTATTTTAGGCCATTTTTTTAAAAAAATGAGATGTAAAAAAATCGTTTAGAGAAAAGGGGATAAAAGTGATTCATCTGAAACTAAGAAATGCTTGAAAACATTGGTGATATTGTCTGTGAGTAGTGGAAATCCAGGGAGCTGTGAGCGTCTGCCTGCAAAGGTGTGAGATGCTCACGTGGCTAAGGGGCTTTCTGTGCATGGCTTCACATGATGAGAAGATGCTAGAAACGTGGCATAGGGTCTAGGGCTTTCTGTGTATGGCTTCACATAATGAGAAGATGCTAGAAGACAGATTTCAGGTCAAAGCAGGAGGAATTTTCTTCGAAATCTCATTGCTATGAGAAAATGAAACGAATTCCCAGAGGTGACTGTTTTCTCTTGTTGGAGTCAAGCAAGCAGAGTTTGTGATAAGTGTTGGGAAGAGGCTGTTTTGTGGTTGGACTCATACGATTTGTCTGATCTTGTGATTTTATTAATTCTCTATTTTCTCCTTGTAACATAATTGATGTCTGTTTATACAGTAGTAATCATAATTATTACACATATGGCATACAGGAAGTTTTTCTGGGCTCCAATACCTTTGGTTAGTTATTTATCTCAAAGCAATTAGTTCTTTCTTCACCAAACATATTCTGCAGTTATATTTCTGTCCAGGTCTCCAATTAAAAAGAAATACCACTGCCTGAACCTACGTTGATAATGATATATACATTCTTCTTCTTATATAAAAGCATTCTTCTAGAATCCAAGTTCACTCTTAGTAGTTAAGTACCTACTGGGAGGACAGGAAAGCGGTGGTATATTTTCACACTACAGTTACTGATACGGCAAAATTACGCTGTTTCCTGGAGTAGGTTGTCATTTTTATCGTAACTAATATATGCATTTATAATTTTCAAAATAACTTATGCCTGGAAAAATTGCTCATTGGTTGTATTTTAAAATAATCAATGTGTTTTCTCAATGCAGCCATAAGAGCTGATATTGGCCCTATATTAATCGCAATCTCTGCATAATGTTTTGTATAATGTAAACTCATTTAAGATATAACAATAATATAACAATAATAACAGTGATATTAATAAATAGTAATAACAACAGCTTTATACTTTCCAACGTTTGTTATCTGTAATATTAGATTATTATTGCGTAAGTCTGAGAGTCAGGGGGAACAATCAATAAAAGTTCAGTTTTATACAGGAGGAACTGAGGTCCAGGATTGTTAATTGATTTGTTCAATATCACACACCTTGGAGAAAACTTGTAAGAAAGAATCAGGTTTTCTTGCCCCCAGTCTTTTTGTCCTTCAGTAACACCAGAATGTTTCCCATAAACTCTGCAATACACAGGTCTTCAGGATCAAATTACTTTTTTTGTGAATTGATCTTTCTGCAAAGTTACTCACCATCTCTTGGCCCTAAATCAATATCTTGAGTACTTTTTTAGACTTACCAGAAAGAGGTGGAGATCATCTCTACAAAGAGTTGCTCTGGAAGAAAATTTCTACATCTGCCGTTGAAGAAAGTAGTTCAGCTGGCTGCCTCTGTTTATTCACTTTTGTTTTAAGGAAAAATATCTGTGGAGTTTTAATGAGCAGCAAGAGTTTATTTTACTCCCTTCCTAGAAAATTTGGGCTTCCAGTGATATTGTGACCTAAATGTGATAATTCTTAACAGATAAGAGCTCTCCCTGTCTGTTTTGTCTACGCCTCAACTAACTTCTCTAGTGGGAACTTTGAGAATGAAAAGGGGCTACAGACAGAAGTTACTGTGAAAGTGACTAGGTCTCCCATTCTGGGGATATTTCCTTGCATCATCCCAGTACTTCAGGGACTTGGAGTGTGGGATGGCACTTATGTGTCTCCAAGAGCTTTCCTGGCTCTAGTCTTCCAACCAGCAGTTGTCTATACTTAATATTTTCCATGTTTCCAACTAGTATGCAGCGTGCCTGAGTTCTGGCTATATGTGAAGATTCTGGAGATTTATCTTTGAAAGAGATATTAATCAAGTCCTAGGTTTCTGAAATAATGAGGTGTTTCAAATCCATTTGCAGGATTTTAGTCATGTGAGCAGCAGCCAATATATTCTCAGCACTGAAATCTGTCGTTTTAGCATCTAATAAATGAATCTGAAGTATATATTAGAGACGTTGTTAAGAAACATGTTGAATTTATGGCATTTATCAATTTGTTGACACAATAAACCCTAAACCTATAGGGTACATATACGTTTGCCAAGGCGAGAAGCTAGTACAGGAAGCAAGGCTAAGACAGGTATAGGGCCTGGGTCAGAGAGTGGATTTCACTCTGACAATAATGTTAATAGTGTCATGCCCTGTGCTAACCACTTTACACAACCTATTTCATTTTCATGGGAGTTTTGCCTACTTGTTCCATCAATTTACAGATGATAATATTAAATATAGAATAATTCTTATGTGGTAAAACAGCTAATAGAATTGGGAAGTGCTGGTTTGAACATAGGTCTGTCTATATTCCTCCAGAAAAGGTAAGTACCTTAATTTGCTGTGTTTCAAAGATGTCCCACAGAAAGAGTCTAATTAATATCAATAAGAATACCATTTTATCCAACCTTCAGGGTTTAATAGCCAGCAGGACACCTGTGTTCAAAGAGAATGGACGGAATCATATCCACTGTGTTTACCTGAACAGGTACCTCTGCTAGGAGAAACCCCGTGTGATCCATGAGGTTCCACAACCTCTTAACAGAATTGTTTACAAATGGCTGGAATTCAGGGTCAGGGAATATTTTGACCTCAGTACTATTCAAGGCTCCTTTTCAGGTGGTTCCGGTATCTTTGCTGCTTTCAGGGATGCAAGCAAATGCTTCAGCTGGGAGTTGCCTCCACAGTGGTAGTATTTTAAGTATTTCTGTGTTGTAAAATCATGAGACACACTTCTTTTATTGTCTTCTACTGAAATTCTATGTGCGTTATTTAAATAACACACAGACATTTAAATTTGATTAGCTTAAGTTGGCAAACAAACTTTTCTTATTACTATTGTATGACCTGAAGCCAGGTTGATGACTTCTTTAAGCTACAGTTGCCCCCTTTGTAAAATAAGATTACAATTGAAGGTAAAAATGACCTATAAACACAGAGAATTGTAATACTTACTATAATAAAGATAACCTATGCATAAGGACAGAATTTTGTTTCTGTAATTTAGAAAATACTTATAAATGTAATTTCCCTATTGCCCATTCAATATGACAAAATCTGAAGCGTTGTAAACGGTTTTCATTTTGCAGGTTTGTTATATGTATGTATACACACAGACCAACAAATCACAAGAAATGGTCATGTTAGAATTTGAGAAAAACAGAAAAAATGTGGCATCTTTCAAAAAGGAATTTTAATTCCTTGCCTTCAGAATAAAAATCTAAATAGGTCATGTGCGCTGGCTTCACGATGACAAAGACAAGTAACACGGGAATCACGTGGAGGTTTGTGTGGTTAAATGGGGTGGAAAAGAGCAATCAGAACATCTGCAGTTAGAATCCCAGCACTGACCGGCATCTCGCAGGGCTGGTCGGGATATGCTTGTCCAACAGTACAATGTGAGGAAGGAACAAGTGTTCTTAGCCTCCAGAATGCCACGGCAGTGGGACCCATTTCCTCAAGGAACAAATCCAGAAATAGGTGGGGCTGGGTGGTTGCCTTCTTATGAATAAGCTGCTTGAGGCAGTGGCCAGTGTGAAGGAAAGAGAAAGGGTTAAATTTGAAACCAGTCAACTAGTCTTTTGTGAACTTGATCTTGATCACCAATACAGAAACAGATAATTAGAGGCACCGTTCCCATTTTAGTCCCTATAAAATTCTATTACACACAGAACTCAACTATTGGCATTATTTCATGCCTCAACAAAGCCAGGGCATTAAAGGACAGGCTTAAATGCTCAGCCTGTATTTTAGAAGCGGTTTCTGCCAGATGTTATTTGACAGTCATTTGCAAAATTGCCTTTTGTCTTAACTATTGCACTTGGTTATTTTTTGATACATCACTTTTTTTGATAATGGCTGATACTTTTTTTTTCTTCCAGGCCTTTTAAAATGCAAGTCAGTTCTTTACAGAGCAATTTAACACAAATTTTGTAAAGCAATTAATACTAAGTCACATGTATCATGTTGGTGCAAAAGTAATTATGGTTTTTGCCATTACTTTTAGTGACAAAAATCGCAATTATTTTCGCACCAACCTAATAGTCCAAGAACATTTTGTACCACTGATTTTCAGGGTTGTGTTGCTGTTTCTCCTGAAACCAAAACTCAGACTGCTGCTGCCCCTTCTGTCCCCTTGGTTCACTGTGTTGCCATGTTTCTGCATGCCATTTCTTAGGACAGGGATTAACTAGAACAACCAGGCTGTGTTTAAGCAAGTCAGTTATTTTAATTACATGGTTGGAGACGTAGGCTCCTCACTGAGAAAGAAGATAGTTATTTGCTAATTTGCTAAAGATTTCAGAAAAAATATGTGTTTTATAATTTTTACCTATATAACATTACTGAGTTCTCACAAAGTTTTAAATAATGGTACTGGATTTATTGATTTTTCTATAATAGAAATTATCTATAAGTTAATACAGTTGTTTATAAATTGTTTGACCTCTAGGTAGAATTTAGAATTTCTATGCCTGTCTTTTTGCCTTTGTACTGTTTAACTGGAATGAATCTAAGAACTCATATCCTTCTATCTGTGCTTTGTAGAGTGTGAGCATGTAGTAAGGATCCATTCATTTGAAATAGAGAGTAAGCTATCTGTTACTTAGATGCAATGTCAATCAAGATAAAATGTTGGGCCATTAAAAAATAGGTTTCTGAAAAATGTTGAGTCTTGACATTCTGTTTTTTGAAGCAAGAGAAAACCATTGTGATTTTGTATAGTTTCCAAACTTTTCTTTTGACCGTGGATTCTTTTTTGTGACGTTGGCATGAATGGGTAAAAGAAGAGATACCTCAACTAAAGAATAAGGTCCCCAGAGTTCTGAGGCAGAGTGAGCCCTGAGGGTGGCATGGCTGACGGTTTAATATCCATGTTCTTACCCCAGCACTCCACTTCATAGATGAGCATGCTACAGCCAGAGAGGAAACACTCTCTCCCTCAGGTACCCTTGATCTTGTTAGGATCCGAGTACCTTTCCTCTCCACTGTCCTGGGTGTTTCTTGGTCACCCTGGCCTTGATACGCTCTTTCCGCCTCGAGTGCCTGAGTCCTTCATGCATCCTCACTTTCCAAATCTACACCAGGAATCCCTACTCCACTGGAGGGAGCTGCCTATCATGCTTAGATAGTGAAAATCCAGTCACTGGAGAAGGCTCGGTACTCTGTTAATTCAGCCTTTGCTAGGGAATGCAGTACTGAGTGGAGCTTTGCTGAAAATAATGGGAATAAGAAACACACCTTACTTGTCTTGTGGCATAATCTGATTAGATTTCCCTTACCATCAAATGCGGTGGTTGGGTTGTTTTGTTGTTCTAAAGTCACTGAAGAACTCATACATTGGTATCTTGTCCCAAAATGACAAAATCAACATCATTATGTATGTCTGACTCTGTGCTGTTTATGTATGCATATATATATACACACACACACACACACACACATATATATGCATATGGATTTAGTATTACCCTGTGAAGTTACTTGTACTGTATGGGCTATTTAACTTTGCCCCCTCAGATGCATGCTGTGCCCCACCCTACCCTGCTCCATGTCCAGTAAGATGGCCTCTATAGAATGCATTGTTCAGGCTCCCTTGGCTGAGTTCTGCTCCCTTCTCTTAATGAAGGCTCTGGCCACATTCACAGGGCAGAGGGCATGTGGTTCTGGCAGCGTGTGCTTTACCAGTGGCCTCAGCTGCTGTCTAGTTGCCTTCCTCCAGGGCCTCTGCTCTCCTTGTGTTCCAGTAATGTATTTCCTCCCCTTTCCCTGTCCATCTTCCCAATGTTGGTAGGCCGTTAGTGCCCAACTTCAACTTTTCATGTTCCTAAACTTCTGTAACAGCTCCATATCCACTTCCTCTATCAAAAAGTATTTAATGAAATCGTTACATCTGAGTCTTCTGTCTGTGCCATTTGCTTTCCCCAGAATCCTGATGGATATGGCACCATCTTTTCTATTTTACTGATGGCTATCATAGGATGTGCCATGAAGTTGAACTTCAGGGTCCCTCATTTATGTGGAACCTTCCAAGGCTCTCAGTAGGATCCCCTGTGTTCCCATTGCCATAGGACTGTGTGAAATTCACAAAGAAAATGTGCCTCTTCATAGAGGACCTTTGTCTTTTTGGACTCCAGCTTCCTCTGGGTTGCCCCTTGGGCTGATTTGCACTGGAATGGCTGTGGACGTTTTAGAGATTTGGGTCCGGGTTGGTTTGGGGATAGGTTTTGTTTGAGTTTAGTGAGGTGTGTTTATGTGGCTGTATTCATTGTGCAGAATTAAGGTGTTGCTGACCTTCCAGAGTGGGAATACCTTCCAGGGTGTTCCTATTACCTCCTGTATCAACTCATATAGAGTTTTTTTTTTTTTTTTTTTTTTAATAAAAACACATTCCAATCCACCTAGCATCAGATATATGAAGGTTGTAGAGGAGAAACAAGGTTTGAAAAAAAGAAACCCAGAAATGTGTCTGTGGAAACTTCTAAGCAGAAAGATTTAGTGCTTATCAACACCTGGTCAACATGCAAATGCTCAGCCCATCCCTACCCAACTGTGTAATGCATCAGATGCAGTTTAAACAGTACCACTTTTTATAAAGATTCTGCAAACTAGAATATATCAGAATTCTTATGTTTATAGAGAAAGAGCAGTTACTAGTATTAAACACAGAAAGAACTTTCAAATAAGTTTCTTAGGTTTGACTAAAATCCTAAGAAAGCAGGAGGAAGTGTTATTAAACTATGAACAAACAATGTAGTCAATCTAGGAAGAGTGAATTATCTACAGAGGTAATACCAAACAAATTATCTTTTTATTCTTTACGTAGTACTTAACTATAGAAAATATTATAAACTTATTTTCACAGGAAAAGACATTCAAACACTATTCAACCAAAATGCATAGGAGCAAAATTATTATAGAGGTGAATCAGGTGCCTAATTAGTAAAAAAAAAAAAGTTAGTTTCTCTATTTGTATTTGTGATTTTTCTAAAGTTTTTAAACATTTATAATTCATTGTGGTTTCTTTTTTCATTCAAAATAAATATTTACATTTGTACTGAATTTAGTATTGATAACTTTGTTTTCTTTTTTCAAAGATGATCCCTAAAACTCTTTGAGAACTATCAACTCAAAACTGCACTCTTGAGCACTTTGTAACACAATCCTATTATTACTCACTAGCAGAGCAGGGGTTCACAGTTTTGTCTTTATTCTAAAGCATATGATTTTTGTAGTATAATACTCAACATTTCTGTCTCAGGTTGCAGCCCTCAGGAAATAGACGTTAATATAAAAATTTGCATACAAATACTTTATTTGGGAGGTCATCCTAGGAAACACTGGTTGGAGGGTAGGGAGGTAAAGCAAAGGATAGAGGGAGGGTACTGCTGCAGTCAGCAGGACTTCATTCTTCTTTGGACTCTGGGACAGTGCAGATTGTGTCCAGCAGTTCTCCTGCCCAGGGGTGAGGGGGCTGCAGTATTTATCCACCATCCCCCATTTGTTATTTGTCAATGGTGGCTGCTCCCAGGGCATTGATTTCAGAGCATTTTTAGACTATGTTGTCTGGGCCAGGAAGGCTCCAGTGGCCAAAACAGCTCTTGGGCGGCAGCTAGGCTTGCATTTGAAACAGCAGGAAAAGGGGTGTGTTGCAGGGAATGGTGATGCCAAGAGGTTATGGAGAAAGTGCTGATAACTCCCTACTGCAGTTCCCAAAGAGGAGGCTTGACTTGCGCTTATTTTTGTTTTCCATTTTAGTTCTCTTTTGGATTATAATAATGCCTGGTGTTATTTTGCAATTTTAACTTGATAAAGCATTATCATATACCATATGTTTTAAGGGAAAAAATGATCTTCAGGCTTACGACAATTGTCCTTTTTTTTTTTTAAGGTGTGTGTTTTGTTGGTTTATTTCTTATATAGAATCAAATTAGATATTGCTGATGATACTTATTCAGGGGCTCTACTACCCAATTTCACCACAGTCCCCAAAAAGAAAACCACAAATAGATTGGATACAGGTAGTCCTGGAATGCAAATAATCAATATTTCCCCACTGCAAAATGAAGAGAAAATTGCATGGCTGTAAGCTTCCAAAGCTGCCAGGCCTTCACATTCTTCACACAAGTTTGCTATTACTAAAATTTCATGACTTAGAAAACATTGCTTTAGCCAATATCTGTGCCATTTGAGATAAATAGATGTATTTTATCTGCAATACAAATTCCAATATGTCATGTTTGAATTATGTTTGAATCCATCATGATAGGCATCATTTCTGTAATCAGCAATATGCAATTATCTGATAACTTGTTATTTTAAGATAAATATTTTAAGTGGATACTTGAAAAGAAGCTCAAATACATGCTGGGAAATTGATTTTTTAAAAACATTTTAATTCAACAAGAATGAAGTGAGCTGTTCTCCTAAGTCAATAGGGAAACCATCACAGCCTCTCTGCGTGGTGCTTATGGTAGGCTAGGTAACTATTTTTCTAGTTTTTAAAAATTTTAATATATATGATTACTGGTTAAAATGCTTCCTTTTAAGTTTTTTAAAAAATGATATTCCTATGTTAACAAGTAGGACCTTTGCTTTGGAAAACTACTGGATGAAGCACTTTCTTGATCAAAAGTGTTCCATCTGGATCTTAACAGAGAATTTTCAGATACATTTAGTCAGGAGAATTGAGTGATCTTTTATTCACAGTTAAACCCATTTAGTATTTATAACTTTTCTCTTTTTTATTTTTTTATTTTTTATTATACTTTAAGTTCTAGGGTACATGTGCACAACGTGCAGGTTTGTTACATATGTATACATGCACTGCATTGGTGTGCTGCACCCATTAACTCGTCATTTACATTAGGTGTATCTCCTAATGCTATCCCTCCCCCCTCTCCCCACTCCACAACAGGCCCAGGTGTGTGATGTTCCCTTTCCTGTGTCCAAGTGTTCTCATTGTTCAATTCCCACCTATGAGTGAGAACATGTGGTGTTTGGTTTTTTGTCCTTGCGATAGTTTGCTGAGAATGATGGTTTCCAGCTTCATCCATGTCCCTACAAAGGACATGAACTCATCCTTTTTTATGGCTGCATAGTATTCCATGGTGTATATGTGCCACATTTTCTGAATCCAGTCTATCATTGATGCACATTTGGATTGGTTCCAAGTCTTTGCTATTGTGAATAGTGCCGCATTAAACATACGTGTGCATGTGTCTTTATAGCAGCATGACTTATAATCCTTTGGGTATATACCCAGTAATGGGATTGCTGGGTCAAATGGTATTTCTAGTCCTAGATCCTTGAGGAATTGCCACACTGTCTTCCACAATGGTTGAACTAGTTTGCAGTCCCATCAGTGTGCTGTATTCAGGAGACCCATCTCACGTGCAGAGACATACATAGGCTAAAAATAAAGGGATGGAGGAAGATCCACCAAGCAAATGGAAAACAAAAAAAGGCAGGGGTTGCAATCCTAGTCTCTGATATAACTTTTCTCTTACACAAAGACAACCCCTAAACTCTATGAAAAGAGAGTTCAATTTTTTTTCTAATGCATTTGCTTATGCGGGATGTGTGGGAGACTGAACCTAACTGGGATTCTGGCAGGAAGGAAGAAATGAATTTAAAACAGACTGGTTGGGGGGGAGCTGTATTTCATCTGTTCCCATGCCTTTAGGTCTAGCATAGTGGCTGCTGCGTAGCAGTTGCAAAGTACATGTTCACTGGGTAAATGAGTTCATCTCAATGACTCTTCTAGGGCTCTGGGTATCAGCATCCTGCACTTCCTCTCCAGTGTAAAAGAGTGTTATGAAAACAAAGTAGATTTCTCTGAGGTCAATAGAATGGATTGAAGAAAGCACCATGCTAGGGCCCATAAAATGCTGTTGATTGCCAATAGCTTTACCCCAGTGTCACTTCCTGCCCAAGCAATGCAGATGGGATGTCAGTTGTCTGATGTCCTCATACCATGATTTTGCTGGAAAGTTGAAAGATTTTCTTTTCATAAAGATTTATTTGTACAACAAATTCTTTCTTTGTAGACAATCGTGCTACAATACATTCTTATTTTTTCTCTCTCTTTTCTTCTCTCATTAAAACAGTGTAAAAAGCATTGACTTTTGTTTCAACCTTACCAGCCACCAAGTCTTCCATTCTCCCTGTGTTTAGTTACCGTGGAAGGTGAACACTTTTAATCTCATTTCTGTGTCTTTGTTCCTTTGCTTGGAACCAATGCCCCATATCCTAAATACCTGCAGTACATCTGTTGGGATGAATCCAGTTCAAATACTGTAATACTGCATGTCATAGAAAGAACAAATTGTTTGCTACTGTGTGCTATCATATGACTGTTTTGCAAGTCTATACATTGGACTGTAGATATTTGCTTAAGGTTGTTTCTCCTTGTCCTTAAAAGCAGGGAAATATATTACTCTTATTTGTACTCTTGGAATGGTGTGTGGCACCAAATAGGTTCTCAAAGATACTTGCTAAATAAATAAATAAATAAATAATTACTAAAATATAATGCAGCATGGAAACTAGAAATGGCCTCAAAGCCTGAAAGTGATTCAGTCTAATAGACATACAAAAACCTAATGAATAAAAATGTAATGCATAGCACAATTATGTGACTTTTTAAGCAAATGGGGTAGTGCTTAAAATACTGGGCAGACATGTGGAACTTCTGTGGTCTGATCATGATTGTGACCACTTTTCTTATTTTTAATTTAGCAAAATCTCTCAATTAAAACAAACTTTGTGAATCTTGGATAATTGTAAATGAAACATTTGGTTCTTATCAAAAAGGTATGGTTGGGCTGGGTGTGGTGGCTCACACCTGTAATCTCAGCACTTTGGGAGGCCAAGATGGGTGGATCACCTGAGGCCAGGAGTACATTCAAGACCAGTCTGGCCAGCATGGTGAAACCTCGTCTCTACTAAAAATACAAAAACAGGATGTGGTGGCAGATGCCTGTAATCCCAGCTACTTGGGAGGCTGAGGCAGGAGAACAGCTTGAACCCTGGAGGTGGAGATTGCAGTGAGCTCAGATCGCACCACTGTACTCCAGCCTGAGTGACAGAGTGAGACTCTGTCTCAAAAAAAAAAAAAAAAAAAAGGAAAGGATTCATTCCCGTCACACGTAGAAATGATCAAGCACCTGATTCTTCTTGGTTGCTGAGTGTGAACCAGCTGGGGACCTTGATTTCAACACGTTGCTTTTATAAAGGCGCTTATTTTGATTGGTTTAAATATTGACTTTTAGAGTTCATGACCTTCATTCAGTTTTATTAGCAAGCATTTTTTGTTACTCTTTCTAGCCAATGGATGCCTCTCACCAACAACCAGGAAGGAATTTGCATTGATTACTTCACATTGTGTTTTCAAGAACCAGCCCATCAGGACAGCTCTGCATTTATGTGCTTATCATTATGCATGAAGGAAGGGCATGTGCACTAGAAGAAGGCCCTTTTGTAGGTGAGTGAATATTTGAAAAGGTGATATTTATATTGATACTTAGAAATACAAGCACAACATGCTTATTTCATTAAAGTCATCACGCATTTATTGAAGTCTTCCTAATATGGTTATGCTCTACTGCTAACTGCGTAAGCATGAGTATGCGCTTGTGTGTTCACATGTGGCAAACGGTTCTATAAAGAGAGTAACACATTTTCTTTTTTATTCTTTAGATTACACTGAGTAAGAAATATAATAGGGACATGAATGTGACCCAGGTGTCATACTGAACCCTGGTATTTGAACTATACTGTCTTCAACTATTCCTCCAGTTGTCCCCACTATTTCCTTCCTCCCCTGTCAACAAGTAGTCTTTCCTAGGTGGGATTAAGATAATAGAAAATGTTTTATCTTCTACCACATCCCTTCAACTTGAAGTAATGTTGTCTATGTAAAAAATAATTACATGTATTTTAAAGGCTTAAATAATCTGAAATTTTTAAACAGCTAAAACACTGAATATTTCATGTGATTGCGCTTGATCCTAAACTATAATTCTTTCCTTGTTTTGGTAAGACAACATTCCATTGTGAACTCATGTACCAAGCTTGTCAGTAAATCATGTGGAGATTTTATGGATTTAACAGACTTCACGGATAAATAGGAAAACAATGGACTGTTTTAGAAGTTTAAAGCAAAGTGACAATGTGTGTCTTGCCTAGACTCTATGGAAATCAATTGTATTTTTAATTTGTAGTTATTTTTCCAAATTGGTATAACTTGCTTGAAATATCAAAATTTCTTATCAGTTTATTCAGATATATATACATGTTTTACCTAGAAGACCTTGTCATTTAAACTCTGAGAAAATAAAATGGTAAGCTGTTTTATTCTACAAAGTTTAAACAGAAACAACTTTATTAGGGTTAATAGCACAATTCTGCTACATTCTGCTATTTTCATCCCAAATCCATCTTCCCATTGGTATTGTTTCAATTACTTCTTCCTTGTGTATAAAATGTTTAAATTTTTATATAGTAAATTGTGATCATGTTTGAGTACGTCTTTGGTGTTGGCACTGAGCAGAATTGAATATAACAGCTTTTTGTACCAAAAAAAAAATACATTGTTCTGCTTTTGCAAGGATACTCCTAATTTGGCATTACAAGCTAATGAAGGTCTGTATTGGCAATAAAGAACACATGTTCACTTCAAGAAGAGCAGGAAGCAACACTGAAAAATTGGGTCATATTTTGACCAACTGCCTTATTCTTTGCTCTGAGTCTTTACAAAGTCTTGGTGTCTGCTTCATCACCACCCTCTTCCCTTCACCAAATAAGCAATACTGATAATTTGGAAAGTAACAAGTAAAAGGAAAAATTCTCACTCCACATTGTACTAGGTTAGTCAGCACATTGTTGTTGATTGCAAATGACAGAAACCCTAGACTTACCTGGCTTATGAAAAAAGGGAATTTATTGACTCATATCATGAAAAATGTTAAGTATTCAAGAATGACCTAGAAATCCTAGGCAGAGCAATCAGGCAATAGAAAGAAATAAAAGGCATCCAGGTGGGAAGAGAGGAAGTCAAACTCATTCTCTTCACAGATGATATAATTCTATATCTATATCTATATCTGTGTCTATATCTATATCTATATCTATATCTATAAAACCACATAGTCTCTGCCCAAAGGCTCCTAGAACTGACAAACAACTTCAGCAATGTTTCAGGACACAAAGTCAGTGTACAAAATTCAGTAGCATTTCTATACAGCGGTAATGTCCAAGTTGAGAGCCAAATCAAGAATGTAATCCCATTCACAGTAGCCACAAAAAGAATACAATGTCTAGGAATATAGTTAACCAGGGAGGTGAAAGATCTCTACAATGAAAATTACAAAACACTGCTGTAAGAAATCAGACACAACATAAACAAATGGAAAAATGTTCCATGCTCATGGATAGGAAGAATCAATATTGTTTAAATTGTCATACTACCCAAAGCAATGTGCAGATTCAATGCTGTTTTTATCAAACTACCAATGACATTTTTTACAGAATTAGAAAACATATTCTAAAATTCATATGGAAAAAAAAGCCTGAATAGCCAAGACAATCCTAAGCAAAAAGAAGAAAGCTGGAGGCACCATACTACCCAACTTCAAACTAAGCTACAAGGCTACAGTTACCAAAACAGCATGGCAACAGTACAAAAACAGACAAACAAACCAACTGAACAGGTTAGAGAACCCAGAATGAAAACCACACACATAATGATCTGATCTTTGACAAAGTCAATGATAACAAGCAATGGGGAAAAAGGCTTCCTATTTAATAAATGGTACTGGGATAACTGGCTATCAATATGCAAAGGTTAAAGCTGGAACACTTTCTTATACCATATAGATTTAAATGTAAAATCAAAAACTTTAAAAACCCTAGAAGAAAACCTAGAAAATGCCACTCCAGACATTGGCCCTGGCAAAGATTTCATGATGAAGACTTTAAAAGCAATTGAAACAAAAACAAAAATTGACAAATGGACTCTAATTAAACTAAAGAGCATCTGCACAGCAAAATAAATTATCAAAAGAATAAATAGACAACCTATAGAATAGGAGAAAATATTTGTAAATAATGCATCTGACAAAGGTATAATATTCAGAATATCTATAAGGAGCTTAAATAAGTGAGAAACAACCCCACTTTAAAAACATGCAAAGGACATGAGCAGATACCATTTGACCCAGCCATCCCATTACTGGGTATATAACCGAAGGAATATAAATCATGCTGCTCTAAAGACACATGCCCACGTATGTTTATTGCGGTACTATTCACAATAGCAAAAACTTGGAACCAACCCAAATGTCCAACAATGATAGACTGGATTAAGAAAATATGGCACAAATACACCATGGAATACTATACAGCCATAAAAAAGGATGAGTTCATGTCCTCTGTAGGGACATGGATGAAGCTGGAAACCATCATTCTCAGCAAACTATCGCAAGGACAGAAAACCAAACACCGCATGTTCTCACTCATAGGTGGGAATTGAACAATGAGAACACTTGGACACAGGAAAGGGAACATCACACACCTGGGCCTGTTGTGGAGTGGGGGGACGGGGAAGGGATAGCATTAGGAGATATACCTGATGTAAATAACGAGTTAATTGGTGCAGCACACCAACATGGCACATGTATACATATGTAACAAACCTGCATGTTGTGCACATGTACCCTAGAACTTAAAGTATAATAAAAAAAATATATATATAAAAAGAGAAGACATACAAGTGGCCAACTAGCATATGAAAAAATATTAAACATCACTAATCATCAGAGAAATGCAAGTAAAAACCACAATGAGACACCATCTCACATCAGTCAGAAGGGATATTATTAAAAAGTCAAAAAATAACAGATGTTGGCAAGGTTGTGGAGAAAAGGTAACACTTATATGCTGCTAGTGGGAGTGGAAATTAGTTCAACCACTGTAGAAAGCAGTTTTGAGATTTCTCAAATAACTTAAGGCAGAACTACCATTGGATCCTGCAGTCCCATTATTGGGTATATACCCAAAAGAATATGAATCATTCTGCCAAAAATACACATACACTTATATGTTTATTGAAATACTATTCACAATAGCAAAGACATGGAATCAACCTAGATGTCCATCAACATTAAACTTGATAAAAAAAGTGATATATATACACCATGGAATACTATGCAGCCATAAAAAATAATGAAATCATGTCCTTTGCAGCAAAGTGTATGGAGCTGAAGGCCATTATCCTAAGTGAACTAATGCAGATACAAAAAACAAAATTCCTACTTGAACGTGGAAGGTGAGGAGAGGGTGAAGATAGAAGCACTCCCTATTGGGTTGGGGACTATACTCATTACCTGGGTGACAACGATAATCTGTACACCAAATCGCTGCAACACATAACTTACCCATGTAACAAACCTGCACGTGTATCCCTGAACCTAAAGTACAAGTTGCAAAAAAAAAGAATGACTCAATCCAGGAGCCCAATAAAGACCTTCTTCCAATCTATGTTGCTCAACTTTCATCAGTGGTGGCTTTATTCTTAGTGTTCACATGAAGTAAGTTATCTGTCAAGAGTTTTCATGTGCCTGGATCCAAGTCCAGAGATAATTAGAGCATCTGATCCTCGCTCGTCAATCAACCATCTCCCTGTGTCTCTTTTAGTGGGACTGGGTCATATTCTTAGCCAACTGTGGCCAAAGGGCTGAGTTTCTCTGAATGACCAGGCCAAAGCCACATGGTTTTCCTGTATCTAGGGTTAAGCCAATCCACAGGACACCCATAAAGAGATGAATTGAGTATGGCTTTCAAAGCCATATGGGGCTATATTCCTCTGAGATGCTGGTGGGGGAGTAATAAAAAGTTACAAAAGCAGTGGTTGTCTACCACCTAAATTCCTAAGTTCTGTTACCTAGAACAAAAGTAAGCCTTAAGATATATTCATCAGGTTTATGAATATCTTACTTTAGTTTGTTTGACTTCTATGATTCATCAAAGTTGTAGTAGAAAATAAACAATTTGTCACCTAGTCTACAAATTAGAAATGACTACAAATTTTAGAAATACATAAAGTAATAATTTGGTGAGTTCCTTAGCAATATATGAAGTAGTAATTTGGTTAATTCCTCTTTTCCAGGTGATAACTAAAACGTATAATGAAATATATTACAATTATTTTTAATTGCTTCATTTTGAAGACACAACTTTTAATTAGCTAATTAATAAAATAATCTTTAGCGATTAAACATGCCTATGGCTTAAGGCCATTCTGCCATTGCATTTTCCTTCTGTTTGTTCCCTCTGATCTTGGTCTCTGTTGTTTTTTTCCTGCCATTCTGTGTTTTATTTGCATCTTTTTTTAGAATTGCATTTGGATTTATGTCAACTACCTTTTAGTGTATTTCTTGTGTAAAATTATTAATGGCTCTAGGTATTAAATTGTGTATATATATATAACTTATTACAGTCTGCTGGCATTGACATTTTATTACTATGAGTCAAGTATAAATGCTTTATCCACCTGTAAGTCCCTTTGTTCTTTTCCATTTGTAATATTTTTATTTTTTATATTTTCTCTGCATACTTTGGGAACTACGTCACACAATGTTATGATTTTTTGCTTCAACTTTCAAACATAATTTAGAAAACTTAAAAAGAGAAGAATAATCTTTTTACTTACTTTATTCTTTCTTCTTGGCATTCTAAGGTTTCTCCTTTTATCAATTCCCTTCTTCTTTAGAGAACTTTCTTTAGCCATTCCTTTAAGATAGTTTTGCTGGTGACAAAGTATCTTAGTTTTTTTCATCTGAGAGAGCCTAGATTTTCTCTTCATTTTACGGGATGATTTTGCATGATAGGATGATTTTGCATGATTCCAGGTTGACAGTTCTTTTCTTTGATCTCTTAGAAAATATTGCATTGTATCTTCCTGGCATCTGTGGTTCTTGATGAGAAATCTACTGACATTCAAATTGTGTTTCTTCTTATAGGTAAGTTTTTTCTCTCTCACTGCATTCAAGATTTATAAAAAAATTTTTGGAAGTTTGATTATGATGTGTCTTGACATGAATTTCTTTGGACTTATCCTTTTTGTTATTTTCTCAGCTTCTTGAGTCTATAGATAGATTTCCTGTCCTTCACAGCAAGGTGAGGGGGCCATACGTGCCCCATGTCCCATTTCCCACAGCATTCGCCCGGAATAGCGTAGTTATCATCTAAAGGTTTTCTGGGTTTCTTGGCTGCCACATTCCTTGTCTTGTGAGAGTTAACAAGATTCACATGGCATTCTTTAATTTTTATTGTTGGAGGCCATTGGTGCTTTTGGGTTGCTAGCTTTTCCAAGATCTGGTGTGGGATACGTGAGACTAGGAAGAATTCTATGGAGCTCACCACTTTGCTCCTCCTTGGGCCCCAAGGTTCCTGTCCAGTAGGTCTTCCTGTCTTCACCTTGCAGAGTCTTCTTAAGTTTGTTTATATATAAAGCCCAGAGTGTTTTTGCCATCATTAATGAGGGGTACCATTTTCAATATAGAAAGTAAAAATTCAAGTTTTTTTTCTACTGCCTATTTGTAAATATTGGGCAGTAGAGAATGTTCAATTTTATTATTTGAGGGTTAGATGACTTTTAGCTTGAATATTCTTGCATCCTGTAAATATAAATTTGAAGAAGTGGCAATAATTTATCAGATTTCATTCAACATGTATGTATTATACTTTTACCATAAGCCTAACTTAGAAGTTTATTTACACTATGGTTTTTCCTTAATAAATTAATCAAGAAATTGTCAGTTGCGTTATTAATTGCTTAGCTTTACTCTAAGGGAATTATAGGAATATACAAATGAATCTCTTGCTTTAAGGAACATCGATGCTAAGTAAAGGAACTCTGGAATAGTATTACACAGCCTTATATGAATTACAAAGTGGGGGCTTTATCCAGGGAAAAGAGCGCATACTTTAGAGCCATTATAATTCAGGCTTAAATCCTGAATAAAACATATATTAGATGAATGGGTTGTGGCAAAGCAATTAGCATCTGTGTTTCTTTTCCCTTATTTGTAAAAAGGGTTCTCAATGAAAAAATGTAATGTTTATAAAACACCTAACATAGTACATGAAACACAGAGATTTTCAGTGAATGGCACCTGTCATTATTGATTACATGTGCAATGAGAAGTGTTAGATTTTTGCCGTCTCAAAGAAACCCATGGTCTACCTAATGCTTGTCAAAATCAGAAAATTATGCTACTACTCAGATAGAATTGGTAAAGCCTGCTAAGACCTCACCGTTGGTATAATGGATGCCAGCACTGGGAGAATGGATTTGGTGTTAGGACCGGCCAAATTGGCCTAACATCTATCCAAAGATATTAACTAAAAGGCCAACAGGTGGTGGACAACACAGTGCTGAGGTACAGGGAGTGGTTATGATGACAGAAGCAGGGACATGGTATTTCTGGGTCATTCATGTAACCTGAAGTTATAATTCAATCAAATAGGGGGTTTTGGGCAAAGCATACATTTCCAGGGGTATGTGTGTGAGAGGGTGTTGTTAGTATGAAGTCAGTGGAATTTCAAGGTCTCCAGTTGACAGGCATTGCTTTGAGGGAAGACTCCTGCCTGACCCAGGAACTAAGGTGAGCCCAGTCTCAATGGTAGGATCAATAAACAAAGAATGGGAGAAAAGGCCCAAGATCAATCTATGAGGTCTTCTGGTGAGATGAGATCTTGTTTCTTGACCAGAACGGACTCACAAATTGTTTCAGGTGGAATTTGCAAGAGGAATGCATGCCAGGGAGTCCACCGGCACAGTGGAAAGAACTCTGGTCTCCCAGAGACTCATGCTCCTGTTCTGCCTCTCCCACTGCAGGTCTGGTGACCCTGGGTGGTGCCCCACCTTGATGGGCTTCACGTTGCCACTCTGCAAAATGTGAGTGACAGCAATCACCTGTAAGAGTTTTAGTGAGAATAAATGAACAGCACATACAAGACAGGTATGTCAGGTAGGTATACGAAAAGGTCATGTCTTCCCTCCCTTTGAGTGCCTGTAAGAGAGAGGCACACGGGAGAGCCATCCACGAAGGAGGAAGGGCTGCGTGCCAGGAAACCGGCCTGCTTGCTTCAAGGCAGCAGTGTGCACGCATAGCTCTTTGGACCACAAGGCACAGACACTCAAGGTCAATTTTCCCCAAGCTAAGGTCTCCCTGCATGTCTCTGTAGTAAACAAGACCAGAAAAAGTCAGGGTTGAAAAATATTTTAGAGTCAGATGTGATTAAATGGGGAAGTGCGTGATGTGACTAGTAAGTGCTAGAGGAGGGTCATGCAAAGGACAGGTTAGTGTGGACTGATAGAGAAAGAGAAAATGTCAAGGAGAGGGCGAGTGGAGTGGGATCCTGGTGGGCTGTGGATTGTAGACTGGCTTCGAGGTCAGGGCGAGGTGGGATGTGGCGTGCCAGGATGCTCTCTGAGGACAGTGTGTTCCTGTGGAGAGTGGCTTGCCATTGCAGTGGAGTGCTGCTTTTGTTTTTGTTTTAAATTGGCTTTTATTCTGTGTAAATGTTTTATATATGTGAATGTTTGTGGAGGCAGGAAGGGGGAGAGGGACACACAGTTATGTCCTGACTGTAGGAAGCCAGAGAGACTGACAGAGGCAAGGTGAGTAACAAGGGTGGTAAGCAAAGGAAGGGTGGGGATGCAGGTCAGGTTCCTCCTGGGAGTTCAGGGTGTTCTTATGCCTTAGGCAGGGGTGCTACAGTCAGCTGAATAGGACCCACTCCCCACAAAATCAGGAGCCTGATTAGCAAAGGTGTGGACAGGATCCCATCTTGCTGGGGGTGGTGGGATCAGGCAGAACCTATGGCACATATGCATGGGAGTTGGGTGGGGAAAACCTGTTCACCCCGTGGCTTTATGTTGGTCACCAGTGTGGAAGGTGAAGGTTCAGTAGACAAAAAACATAACTGATAAAAAGTTGCTTAATGTGAAAATTAGTTACTAAAGTGACTTAAGTCCTCTCAAAAACAGGTTGATGCATTCCATTTTATTTATTTATTTATTTATTTATTTATTTATTTATTTATTTTGAGATGGAGTCTCGCTCTGTCGTCCAGGCTGGAGTGCAGTGGCATGATCTTGGCTCACCACAACCTCTGCCTCCCGGGTTCACGCCTTTCTTCTGCCTCAACCTCCCGAGTAGCTGGGACTGCAGGCACCCGCCACCACGGCTGGCTAATTTTTTGTATTTTTAGTAGAGACGGGGTTTCACTGTGTTAGCCAGGATGGTCTCAATCTCCTGACCTCATGATCTGCCCGCCTCGGCCTCCCAAAGTGCTGGGATTACAGGCGTGAGCCACCGCGCCCAGCTGATGTGGTCCAATTCTTAACCAAAGGGATGGGTAGACTAGAAATACGGTTTGCCACTGTCCTCTGGAGTGTGTTTTCTTTGACTTTGTGGAGTTGTTTCTTTAAGTATGAACAAGTCAAATAACCAGGTTAGAGGGGAAAAAAATGGCACCCACCATGGGAATGTGGATGAGGTGATGAATTTATTGAAAGTAGCAACATTTACGTTACGGAAAAAAATAAATGCTTGGAATATTTTCTTCATGTAAATTTGGATTGTGATGAAAAATTTACGTAAGAAATAGGGTGTATTCTCTACTGCATGATGGCTGATGCTCCATGTCCTTACTACAGGTTATAAGATTGTCACATTGATGTGTTATCCTGATTCTATTGGATTTGAAGAGCTATAGGAGTTTGGCGGAAGTATTTTATGGAAATGCATAGGTACCAGTAATCATGAAAAGGGTTACTGTAGAATGACAAAGAAAAATTGGGCAGTTTCTTCGGTTGCTTTGTGCAGTCCTCCACACCCTCAGCAGCTGTCACTGGCGTGGATAGTTTAAGTGTGGGGTTGCTTTGCTTCCCTTAGAGAACACAAATTATGCCTATATTCCTAATATTAAATGAGTCAATACAAATCCATTAAATGGACTACATCACTGTTGGGTTCCTCAAATAAGTGACTTTTGGCTGCTATCCACTTTTAGGTGATAGGGCAAATTATGAAGAAACCAGGTTTTTCTCAGGAACCAAAATTTTTTTTAAAAAGTTCAGAAAGAGATTGAGAAGGATAATTCCAGCTTTTCTTTAATTCATTGAAATTCACCCCTTTGTTATCACCTTCTGAACATTTGAGTTGGGAAGGGAGATAGGGATGTACGACTTCAGATTCAGAGTCAAACCCAAGAGTCAACCGCCTCCCTTAATCCCCATGAAAATGGGTAGTTTCACTCAAAATAAAGGATTTTAGTTTCACTAACATAAAGATGAAGGAGGGTACGAAGTTGGGGGTTTTTTGGTACTTAAATTAAGACTTTGTTTATCTTAGATTTATAAATAAGAATAACTTATTTGTCTGTTCTTCTGTTACACTGAAATTGTGTTGGTTTAGCGAATAGTAACGTGATATTCTCTTGCTCTGCTAAATTTATGAGTCTTAATCCTGGCAACGTTTGATGGTAAACTGCAGAGTTCAGAAAGATAGTTTTGATATATATACTTTTGTAAATTATGAGAAAAACACAAAGGGTTCTAAATCTCATGTACCTATATTTTTCTTTTTATGAGACATTAATTATATGCTAAGTCCACTACTTTTAGGAACTTTCATTTGTAAATTAGAAAACTACAAAAACACATATTATTCTTTACATGTCCCAAATAATCACAGAACTCTATTCACAGGCTTACCTATGAAAGCTTGAAATTTCTGAATCATTTAGGAAGCATTTTCTTTAAGTACTGCGGGAAGAACAAAGCTTGCTTTAAAGAGAGTCCTCAATGGAATGGAATGAGCTTCAGCAGACAATGCTTTGTCTTTTTTATTGACAGATTTTGGCTACTTTATGTCTTTCTGTTTGCTCACATCAACCTTGTTATTTTTACATTACAAGAAAGCAAACAGCCACAAATCTTTCTGCAGACAAGTCAATAGGTTTTGTTCTTTCTGGTTTTACCTTCAGAGGCATTCACATGGAGACAGGCTTGTAGCCAAAGGGCCCGGGGTGATTGGTGCAAGGAGGGGTTTCTGGTGGCAACGAACAAGGCTCCCCCTACACCGGCATTCAATCTCTCGGCCCCAAGTTCAGCTGCAGCAGATAATTTTATGATGTGTTGCCCCAAACCTGGACAAGTTTAAGTTCTGATGGGAAACTGCAGCCAGAGATGCACAGGGAGAACTTAGCTTGGGGAAAATTGACCTTAAGGGCATGTGCCTGTGCCTGGTGGCCTAGAGAGCTGTTCATGCACACTGCTGCCTTGGCGAGGGTGGGCTGGTTTCCTGGCACGCAGCCTTTCCTCTTTCGTGGATGGCTCTCCCATGTGCCTTTCTCTTCAGGCACTCGAAGGGAGGGAAGGACATGATCTTTTTTGCATACCTACCTGACATACCTACCGTGTAGATGCTACCCATTTATTCTCACTAGAACTCTTACTGGAGCTTGCTATCACTTGCAATTTAGAGAAGCAACCAGAAGCTTATTAAGGTGAGGCACTGCCCAGGGTCATGGGGTCTGCAAAGGGAGAGGCAGGAAAAGAGCATGGGTCTCTGGGAAACCAGAGTTCTTTTCACTGTGCCTGAGCACTCCCAGAGATGTTTTTCTTCACCAGAAATATGTTGGTGTCACGAATAGAACAGCCTCCTTTTCCCTCCTCTTCAGTCCTATGCCTTGCCGTCTTGTCCTCCTTTCACCGTGCATTCCAGCCCCGTTTGTCCTGTGCAGTAGCTCCCTCATGGGCAGAAGAATGGCTGTTGGGATCTTTGCAGGAATGGCTTGTGCTCCTGCCCCTGCCCGTGCAGTGGGACCCAAGAGTATGAGCCAGGGCTGATGCTGGCAGTGCAGGAGGGCACACGCCAGCCTGGCCCTGCTGCTGCATAGCCTTTCCTGTGACCTTTCTTTCCCTTGTAGCTGGTGAGGAAGGACAGCGAATTGTTGGGGCAGCTCAGACCTGGGCCGATGTTCACTGGGGAGGTGAGCAGGCTCTGCTGTCTGTCATAGCTCTGTCCTGTGACGGCTTTTGTGGAGCTCTTCCCTTCCCCAGAAAACCCTTTCTGCCCCACTGTGTCCCTTCTACTCATTTAGAAGGACATAGCTGTTAACTGCTCCCAGAAGCTGAGTTGGACCTTCCCCCTCACCCCTAGCTGCTTCCAATGGGCTGCTTTGTGTCCCCCAAAATTCCTAGGGTGAAAAATCCTAACCCCCAGCACCTCAGAATGTGACTGCCTTTGGAGATAGAGTCTTTAAAGAGGTGATTGAGTTAAAATGTTATGAACGCGGGCTCTGATCCAATGAGGGTGACCACAGCTGTCTGCAAGCACGAGAAGAGGCCCAGGAAGAAGCCAAAGCTGCTGACACCCTCATCTCAGACCTCTGACCTCCCCCACTGGGAGGGAATTCATTTCCTCTTAAGGCAGCTGTTCAGTGGGACTGGGATCCTCTATTAGTCCATTTTCCTGCTGCTGATAAAGACATATCCAAGACTGGGTAATTTGTAAAGAAAAAGGTTTAATGGATTCACGTTTCCATATGACTGGGGAGGACTCACAATCATGGTGGAAGGTGAAAGGCATGCCTCTCATGGTGGCAGGCAACAACAGAATGAGAATCAAGTGAAAGAGGTATTTCCTCTTATAAAATTATCATGTCTGGTGAGACTTACTCATTACCACGAGAACAGTATGGAGGAAACCGCCTCCATGACTCAATTATCTCCCACTGGGTCCCTCCTACAACACGTGGGAATTATGGGAGCTACAATTCCAGATGAGATTTGGAGGGGGTCACAGCCACACCATATCAGGTACTGTGGCCCTAGCTGACTGGCATGCTCACAGTCAGAGCTCCCTTCTCCTAACAATGGAGCAGGCGCTGGGATAGGGTGAGGCTGCATGCCTTGTGAGAATCTACTCTGTCTCACTCCAGTGTGTGTGCTCTTAACTTGGCACGGTATAACTTCAGAGAGGAATCTCAGAAGTGTATGGCATTTCGGTAGGATTTTCCTGCTGAATGGTGAACCTGGCCTTTTGGAGGCAGCCGACTCCACCTCTTCTGTTCTTGCCTCCAACTCAATGGCAGGGCTGGTTTCCACAGCATTTTGTTAATCCAAGAGCCTCAGAGGACAACCAGGTCAAAACCAACTTAAGTCTCAAGACAGAGTAATCTTCAGAGCTTGCTCTGAATCATCCTTTATTGTCTAGATAATTTCCTGTTTGTAATTACCTGATATATTTGAAAACTGTTGTAAAAGCATAGCCATATGCCTGAATCTATCTAAAATAGAAATATAAGATGCATTGGGTGTTGGTTCTAATGCTTCTCTGCAGAGCACCTGGATAGATTTCATCATCTTTACCTGATGTTCGTGCAGTTCTGGGAAGTTTCTCTTGTTATTTTCATCTTCTGTGAATATAAGTCAAAGATTCCAACATTGCATACATATTTCTTTACATATTTTGTATGTATGTATGCACATGCATGTAAAGCACATGGTAGACTAAATGAATATAATGAATAGTTATAAACATTCCCATAATTATATACACACTCCTATCATAAATCAGATAAAAAGTAGAAAATTATCACAAACCTAGATGTCTCAATTGCAACTCTTCCTCATGAAAAATTAACCTGACTTTTATAATAAATACTTCCTTGCTTTCAAAAGTAATTTTACTACCCAAGTATGCATTTCTAAAAATATTTTAACTGTCCTCTTTTTCAATCTTCAGATAAATCAAATTGAAAATATACTGTATATATTCCTTGGTGTCTTGTAGTTATGGTTTAACCTTGTATTTGTGGGATGCTATTGGTTTTAGCTGTAGTTAACTCATTTTCACTGTGTTATATTAGCCCATTATGAAAGAAAAACAGGATTTTTAGCATTGCACTGTTATTCCCAAATATTTACTTCACCTTCCTATAAAGTTACACATGGCCTCACATGGCCATACAACTCGCAGTGCCTCCCAAGGCAGGATGATGTATCCATGCCCCATGGATGTGGCCCTCACCCTCTGCCTTGCTACACTACACATGTGAGGAAACATGATACGTGGGGTCTGAGCAGACTTTTAGGACCCTGTTGCATGGTCCCCACCTCTAATACAGCAGCATGTCTCAAACAGGCAGTGATCTTTTCTTCTTAGAGTGAAGATGGCAAGTTGAACAGCTCTGCAGGCAGTCTTCAGCCAACGTGTAGCAACATGCCCTAGGTGTGTGAAATGGGAAATTATAAGCCACTAAGATTTTGGTGGTTTTGTGCACTTATATGTATATTATGTATTATATTTGCAATATCATCATAATTAATGTATTTCAATTTAATATAGCATGCTTATATTTTAATAGTATATGTTTTATGTTTTATATATTATATTTATATATTTCTTCTGACCCTGCAGCTTCCTAATATTCTCTTCAGGCACCTCTGCATGGGGAAGACACAAAAGGCACTCAACATGTAGGATGTAACTTCAGAAATGGCATCACTAAAAACAGCAGATTTCAAAAATCAACTCTATCAAATTTCACAGCCCACTTTAATTTCTTCATCAAGTAACTCTTCCCAGACTACCTCAGTTTTGAGAGATGATTCCTTTCCTCAAGTTCCTGGGATTAAACACACACTGAATCACTTTTGTGCGTCTTTCATCTTCAACTCTTATCTTTCATTCAGCAATATCACTTTTCCAATTTTCATGCTCTCCCTTCGCAAACCATTGTCTGTCTTTATATTTCCCAAACCACTGGCACTTTTTAACAAATATGATATTGAAATAGAAATTGGATTTGCCTCATACTTTTTTTTTTTAATCCCTTCAACATGTGTGCTGATGTAAAACTCTCTGAAAGTCATGATCTGTCAGTTTTCTTCTTTCTGGGATGTGGAGAGAAATTGCTTCATGATGGGCCTGTGTCCTGGGCACCAGAGATGGTGCTTTTTTGTTGAATCAGTGAGAATCCTCATCACTTACACCTGGTGGCCTTGTTGTAGGGAGCTTAATTCTTAAATGTTTTTTTCTATAGGTTATTGGGGAACAGGTGGGGGATCCCCTCTTCTTCCTCCCCATACTACTACAGCTGATGCTTTCTTGAAAGCACCACCTCCTGGCAGTAGGACAATCAGCACAAAAACAGTGCATTAAGCAGCCAAAACTAAGGACCCTCACAGAGCCCATTTCACGCCCCTGCCATCTCCACCAGAGCAGATGGGCAGGGTCCTAGAACTCGCAAGAGTATATGCCATTTGTCTTCAGTTACCAGGGTGAGTAAGGAAGGACCATTGGGTGGGTGCAGGGCTAAGCATGTCTGAGCTCAGACTCTCCTTGAGTGGGTCTTGCTGCGGCTGCTGTTGGGATTGGGGTGAGGCTCCCAGGTCAATGGAGTTATGTTCCTAGGAGGATTATGGCTGCCTTTGCTGTGCCATGCAGGTTGTTAGAGAAGTGGAGGAAAGCCATCAGTCACAGTCCTCACCCAGCTCCCACGCAGCCCAAATGGCAGGTCTCACTCCCACCATGCCCCTCATAACAACACCGAGACTGTTTCCAGGCAGGGGGTAAGCAGGGCTGAAAACTTGCCCCTGGGCTACCTGCCTCCCAGCTGTGAAAGCTAGTAGGACTTTTGTTCTGCCCCTGCCTATGGAGTCTGCACCTTGGATTCACGCCCTCCCCTGAGTTCTGGCCAGGAGACTTCTCGATTAGTTCAAATTGTTAACAAAGTTCAGCTGGAGGTTTCCTTCTCCCTGTGGCCTTTCCCCAGTGCTTCTGGCCTCCCTCCCCAAGGACCCCTGTGAGACAGGGCAGAAATCACATGCTAGGGAACCCCGTGAGCCCACAGGGCTTTCCCCACTGCTTCCTGTACCCCTGTATTTCACTTGGCTCTCTAAATTGACTCAGCTCCAGGTAAGGTCAGAATCTTCTCCCATAATCTAGAACTTCGGGTTCCCCAGTGGGTGGGTATGTTCCAGGGTGGATGGTCTCCCTTTCCCACTTCCACAGTCTGGGCACTCTCAGTATTTGGGGTGTCTCCCGTGTCCTGCAGGAGCCATCTGCTACTGTGGGTTCTCTTGGCTGTCCTAATGTATTCCTGCAGTCGTTCTGGAGCAAAAGTTCACAACGTGAGCCTCCACACACTGCTCAGTACGTCCGAGCAAGAGCTACAATCTAGTCCTGCCTCCCATCTGCCATGATCCACTGAACTCTCTTGAGCTTAATTCTTATCACTCACTCCCTTCTTCTTATCACTTTGGCTTCAGTACGAATCAGCGTAGGTGGTTAAGCTCACAGTCAGGGGTTCCACCATAATTCAAATATTTGGAGTGACATTGTAAGCTTTTGCAGCGCAAGAGATGCTCAGCACAATATGGATTCGTCGTGAATGCCAAACTATAATGGTAATAATAAAATAAGATTTTAAAGTTTAATTCAACTTCCTAGTTAAGTCAAAATTTGGATACCCAATGAAAATGATCTAAAAACTATATTGGCCTTTCTGCCCTTATAATCACATTATATTCAATACAATTGGAATTTTGTTTGAAGACTGACATTATTAAAGGTTTCAGTTTCCAATTAAATAATATTCCACCCAAAGTAGATATATCAATGAATTTATTTTCTTATAATACATTTGTATTAATAGACACAGGGAATATATGGCCATTTTAAGCTCGTCTTGATTTAGGTTTTGTTTAATCGAGATTGAGAGATGATTTCACTGTGGCAGCATCTCTTTTTGTCTCCCTTTTCTAAATTTTGTGTTACAGAAATTATGTTTTTCACACTTTCTTTCTTCACTCTTCCAGCTTGTTTCAATCATTATTCATCCAAAAAAAAACCACTTTTCATGAAAATCCCCCTGAATAGTACATGCCAGGAGAGAGTTTCAAAATTGGGAGCCATCATAATAAATGCTATGAGATATGCGTCTACTTTGATAGGTGTAACAGTTATACTTTAAACTATAATAGTATTTTAAAATGGAAAATAATTGAAACATATTAAAAACTACAAATGGATCACTGTGGTGGATTTTTTTCTGTGAAGAACTAATAATATATGCAAATGATTTTAGCAGATAAATATGGAACAAAGAAAATGCCCTTTCTGAAATCATTGCAGCTCTGACATTCCCAATATGTTAAGTTCCAATTGTGAAGAAGCTTTCAGAAACAAAAGTAATTTGCTTAACTAATTAGAACTTTAAAACTCAAAACTTATGCTAAATAGGAGAGCATCCATGGTTTGGCTGAAAGAAGGAATATGAAAATATGCTGTTGAGAGATAATTCTCCATAGGTCTGGTGTTTCTGCACATCCTGTGAACAATGGGTATTGACAGCTTTGTTCAAGAAAGTTCTCAGACACCCTTGGAAAGATAAAAATAATGTCTCAAATCAGAGAGATTTACACACATCTCTGCCCAGAGACATTCCAGGTGAGAAAGCTGGGCCATCTCCCTCTCTTCTCCAGAGAAAACTGGCAGTAAGGAAAATGTGTCTTTCTGGAGAGGTGGGGCAGGTTGCCAGCATCCGGCGTGTAATGTATCTAACCAGGAAGTCCTCAGCTGGGACAGTGTCTGCCAAGGCCCATCTCTGCATCACCATCATGGGACTTGGAGGGCAAGAGGAACCAATGTGAACTTGAAGCACATGTTGCCTGGATGCCCATTTAAGTTCTTTGTTTCTTGACAGGCCAATCTATGGAGGTCCAGCTAGCCAACCCAGCAGCCCCCTGCTTCTAGAGACTGACCACTGGACACAAACCTGATTCTTCTTAAAAGAATGAGGTCATAGCTATTTGAACTGAAATTTCTGCAACTTTCTTATTTATCTGTAGATTAAAATTTTCAGAAGCTTATAAAATCATAGAACAGTTTATTTATGAAAATAGGCATCCAGGGCATCTCTAAGATTCATAGTAAATCTCGTAGTTATTTCAGGCTCATACTCTAATTTGCATTTAGAAAATCTGTGTTTCAGTGAGTCCCTGACCACCTTGCTGGAATATTTTGGCTGAATATATGGAGCAACATTGCATGGGAGGTTTAAAAAGATCTGAACCATCCATGCTAAGTTGATGTGATACGTTTAGGGGTATGACCACATAGCACTAAAATCTCGACTAGATTTAACTGACACCCATCATGACAGCAGGTGGAAAGCTGACCTTTGCTAGTTCCCTATATCAACTTTGATTTTAATTTATAGGTCTTTGGTCCTCAGATATCTACCCTCCCTGGAATCTCTCCTGCACTTTCCAAGTATTGGCATTCTGAGGTTTTAATGCATAAATGGGACCAGTCAGCAGTATCGGAGTAGCTCTGTAGAAGCACTGGTGGTGTCAGGGTGCCGGATCTGGACAGTGCCCCCAAGTCAGAGTGGCCATAGTGAGCATGAGCCGCAAGTGACTCTACTACTGGAAAGCCGGTGCCTCACACATTGTGTGTCTTTTGGGGGATTTTGGTGTGTCCCCTTTCATTCTACTTTAATTAGAAATAAACTTTAACCTCCATACAACTACAATTTTCTTCACTTGGCTATGGGCAGAGGCATAAAAAAAATAACAGGAGCATAAGGGCAGAGCAGTACTGTATATAGTAGTTTGAGTGCCTTGAAGAATGAGACATCTGAAGACAATTTGTTATAATGCAGCACACATCATATAGAATAACTTAAATATGCTGCTCCTAAAGAAAGCCATATTTAGGCAAACTGTCAGAGTTATCTTTTCCCTGACAGGCAACAAGTTATCACTAGGGTTTTTAAAGTGCTAGGTGCTGCAATGTAATGGTATCAATTTTTTCCTTACATGCATCTATTTTGTGAAGCAGAACAGCAAAATTTTAATAACTCAGTTTCTAATCTTTAGAGCTTAGATATGGGATCCAATCTGCATGTTTTTAGATTGGTTTCTGGCCTCACAAATACTGGACAATTCATGAACATTCTACAATAATTGCAAGTTGATTTACCTACTTCCCACCCCAGCCTGCACATTTGCCTGTGCAATGAAGTTGACTGGAAATAATTTTCTGCTGAAGAAAAATGTTGTCAACAAAATATGTCATAAGCAAGCTTTTTTCTTTCAAGGTTGTCCTGAAATAGGTGATCGGATTGAAATTTTATTTTAAAGAAGCAAAATATATTGATCTAAACAAGCTGCATTTTATTAAAAACAAGTTCTCTAAAATCACAATTGGTACTGTCTTACTGTAAAAAAAAATAATTGAGCTCTTGGAAATTGTAAACCCAGAGACATAAGCTGTTAAGGGACACTTGGAAATTGTATACTTTTCCTGGAAATGACCATATTTCTGAAAACATCCAGAATTATTGGGCCATCAGATGTTCCAGGGCTGCCCATGTCTGTCCTTCCTGCATTCCTCCTGGTATCAGTCTCCCTGATGAAGAAGGTTGGTAGAGGGTAGAAATGTCTGGGAAAAGAGTTGAGAGGGTAAGAAAGGTTTGGTGAGAAACCAATCAGCCTAACGCTTTCAGTGGAGCTCAACTTTAGCCTGGAAGCAATCACGGTGGAAAGACTTATGTGTGGGCTTCCACTCCGGCTTCAGGTTTTGGCACCGGCTACCTCTGCTTCCATCTTTCAGGTGGTAATTCCTGAATTAAGACAGGCATTTATCCTGCCAGTTGTTCTTTCTGTTTGTAGACTTGATTGAATTAAATGGCTGTTTACTGATGTTTAAAGGTAAAAGCTCAGAACAAATGAATGAGAACACAAGAAGTCCTCCTTCACAAAAAGAAGGACAATGAAAACATTGAAGCACATCATGACATGACCAGCCTAAAGTATTGACTTAAACATTGTTAGGATTCATTTTTCAACAACACTGTGAGAGGGGAGGACTGCAGCTAAATTGTTAACCTAAGATGTGGAGCTTGGAACATTGATCTGGAAGCCCAAAGTACTCTGTTCCTCTCTCGAGTACTCACCCAGCTGTAAACTTCATGCTTGAGTCTTGACGCCACTCACCTTTGGCTGCATTGCACTCCAGGCCACTGCAGAGCTATCGCTAGCACCCACAGTTGTCAGCTGAGTGCTGCCTGGCTGGCCTCTGAGCTGGTTCTGAGCGTGCTTTCATTCTGTCCAGCCAGGTCTATCCTGACTCCACTGCTCCTAGTTGGGACCCACTGCTGTTCTTTTTGATTGGTATTTGGATCTGGCTTCTCTCAGCTTGGCTTTGAAGACTTTTGCTTGGATTGCACTTCTGTCATGGGTTCAGAATTCATCAGGTGTTTACTTGCTCCTAGAAACCTGATAGAACCCCCTTTAGCCTAGAGAAAGGTCCTGATAGTTTACTTAGGAAGAATTCAGACAGTATCTGCACCCCGACTAGAACAGCCCTGGTGTAATCTCTTAGTAGGATGATGTGATATCCTCCTGCTTCTGTTGTTTTGTGTGTATAGTGAAGATATTCCATTTGCGGCTAACAAATACCTTGTTGCTATATTCTAACAGTAACTGACAGTGAAAATCTCACCTTCACAATGGAGAATCAAAAATCAAAACAAGAATAACAACCAAAAATCCTAAAACTACCACTTTCTCTTGCTTCTAGGATACAGGCATTGTGATTTAGGAATTCCCCCCACGCCCCCCCCAAAAAATACACCTGTGTAAGACCTTGATTTCAAATGATTTATATGGGAAAAGAGGCCAAATGCAAGAATTTTGTTGGCTGAAATGACAGCATGACAACAAAGGCAATCAGTTCTGATAAGGTTTGGCTGTGTGTCCCCACCCAAATGTCATGTTGAATTATGTTCTTCAGTGTTGGAGAAGGGGTGTGGTGGGAGCCAACTGGATCACCAGGCAGATATCCCCCTTGCTGTTCTTATGACAGTGAGTGAGGTCTCATGAGACCTGTTTGTCTGAAAGAGTGTAACACTTCCCCCTTTACCCTCTCTCCTATTCCACCATGAAGACGTACCTGCTTCCCCTTTGCCTTTCACCATGATTGTAAGTTTCCTAAAGCCTCCCAGTCATGCTTCCTGTACAGCCTGCGGAACTGTTAAACCTCTTTTCTTTATAAACTACCCAGTCTCAGGTAGTTCTTTATACCAGTGTGAGAATAGACTAATACGAGTTCTGAAGCTGCACTTGGGCGGTGATGCCTCAGTTCTGTGCTTCCTGCTCAGGAGGCTGCGGCCCTCTTGTCAAATCCATTCTGGAGTAAAGTTTTGGGACTTGTTTCTTGAAATTTGACCTATATTCTGTCTTATCAGCGCTCATGAAGTTTCTGTGAGTTCTGCATATCTGTCAATAGTTCCTTTCCTTCATAACCAGCTACAGTGTCTTCTATAGGTGGGCTGCTAAGGACCATGACCAATCAATATACATTTAGGAAACAGTAATGTTAGCATGCTTAGGAGAAAAGAGGTATTGTTATATAATTATACATGCTTGTGTTACAGCCAAGTCAGTCTCAATTTTCACATTTGTCAAATAGGAATAGTAAGAGAGAGGAAAAAATACATATGAAGCATCTAACACTGTGTCAGTACAGAGAAAGAAGCCTCAAAAGAGAGTGCTGAGTAAGCCTCAAGCTTACCAAATGAATGCACATTAATTAAATAGCAGAAATGTTAGTCCTAATTGGATTAAGCAGTCTTTGTCGTGTCAAAAAAATATTGAGAGGCAAAGACAAAGTTCTAAAATTACCCAGTATATATATTTTTAAAAAGTTTCTTAGTGATTCCTAAAATAACCAAGTCTAACTGGCAAATAGCAAATAATTTTTAAATACACAATTTATAGGAACCTTATTACCATTCTTAATTAGGTATTTCTACAAAACAGTGAAAGAGTAGAAGAAGATATATTAATAAAAAATGCAATTGTCTAAATAGAATGTCTATTGGAGGAGGAAATGAGAGGTGGTGATGGGAGGGGGAGAGAGAGAAAACAAGGTGAGGAGGAGAAAGTGTAATACAGTTTCTTGGTAAAGTGTCCCCAAGATTACTTATTGAAGGGTCTGGGACTCCTCCTTGATTAGCAGTTTCTGGTTCCTGTTAGCTTTCTCAGTTCTATCACTTTTCCTCGCCCTCATGATTGTAGACCAGTCTTCTTCGTCTCTCCATTTGATCATTTGTTGCACAATTATTTCCTTCACCCACTGGGTAATAGACGTTCTAATTAAATTGCAGGCACTGTATTCAATGCCAGCTTCCTTTGCACATGGAGACATTTCTTAATGTCTAAAGAAAAGCTCCAAGTTGACATTCCATTGATGTCTCAAACCTAGTCTACGTTTATGATCAGATACAAGATGTTTCCTGTTAAATTTATTCCACTTTTGATTTCAAACACATAGACTTAAAAATACTGTCATCTTTAAATTGTACACTCTCATTCAATTAGTGATAAGTTCAGTTGGTTTTACAGGTCAATCTTGAATCAATTATTGTATTTTTGCTCATTGCCTTGGTTCAAAGTCTAATTATTTTTTTTACTTGGTCTCTTGTGATGATACTATAACTGATCATTAAGCCCCTTACTCTCTGAAATCTAATCCATTCTTCATACTTCGTGTTTCTTAAACACATAATTCCTAATATTTCTCTGTACAAAAGACCTCTTGGGTCTTGTTGCCTATAAATCCTTTAGAATCACATTTAAGGGTTTCTAAAACCTTAATGTCCTGTAGGGCCATCCATGTTATTGCAAATTACAGAATTTTCTGTTTTTTGTTTGTTTGTTTGTTTGTTTCTAAGGCTGAGTAGTATTCCACGGTGTATATATACCATGTTTTAAAATCCATTCATCCATTGATGGACACTTAGGTTGTTTCCACATCCTGACTATTGTGAATAATGCTGCAATAAACATTGGGGTGCAGACATCCCTTTGGCATATTAATTTCAATTCCTTTAGTGAGATTGTGGGATCATGTACACATTTGTTGAAACATCACATTGTACCCCATAAATACATGTAACTATTATTTGCCAATTAAAAATAAAACAACACTGTAAAAAGGAGTTTCAGAAATCTGCTATTTCTTGGGTACTGATCTACTCACAGAACCTGTTATTCTTATCCTCTGGTGATCTACTCATCCACTGGAGACGAATGTTTATCTTAAGTCAACATGCCTTCATGACATAATTTGCCAACTGATTGAGTCACTGATGGAAACATGACACCGTTCAGAAGTCTCTAAGAAGGAATAATAAACATTAACTGTTTTACAGCTTTATGTGTTACCTGCACTGGGTCCTCTTTATACGGACTTTTTTGTTTAAATATGGAATTCCATTTTTAGCTCTCTGCTTTTTTTATTTTTGCTTCTCATTTCTTGTCTCCTAATCTATGGTCTCATCTATGCCTATTAAATGAATTCTCCATCTATGTGCATAAGAATACTGGTCCGTATATACTCTTGCCCCTAAAAATGTCCACAACCATAACCAAATGCGAGTGATTTACAGCAATAACCACATCAAAAATCCCAAAATAGAAATCACATTTTTTTTCAATTTATAATTTCTCTCCTTCTCTTATAATTCCTATTTCAGGAATTGGCACTCTTATCCCCCATTTAGCTAATTAGAGGGAGATAATCACTTCTCCAGGAGAACATTCCGAAAACTCCTGAACAAAAGAAGACATAGCCTTTGTCCTTATGAGACTGAGATACTTAGGGTAAGCGAGGACCAGCATAAAACTGCTCTGATTTGGTGCTTGCAGAAGAGAAATAAAGTTGATCCAGTAAAAATCACCCGCTAGCTCAAGAGTGCATCGCCTTGGTGCACGGAGGTGTGTAGTAAATCTCAGTTCTTTCCCCACGCCTCCTCCTGGGTTGCTGTCTTTTGCTGGTGTAACATCCCTTACTAGAATCTGATCCAATTGAGCTGCCAGCACCTGCTCAGTGTGCCCTTTCTTTTAGTTTTTAGTACAACTTTGACCTTGTGGCTGTGACTTTGACAATTCTCTTCATCACGAGTTTCCTGCCTGCGTCCCTGTGCTGCCTTTCTAGACAATGTGTTCTACCTAAGCTGCCCAGAAATGGCATCTTTTGTCATAATCCACCCTGGGTCCTGCCAATAAAGGAAAAGAGTGGGGCTCATTGCATCCGCGCTCCTGGCTCAAACCATAGAATGACAGACTTTACACCTTGAAAAAACATGAAGAATCACTTCATCTCCTCTTTATTTTTTGATGAACGGAGCCCCAGGAAACAAGAATGGAGCCAATGGGATAGAGTGCTTTGAAAAAATTAACCTATGCTGGCATCTATTAGACATCTCTATAATTTGACGCTTATTTTTTTCCAACTTCAAACACTCAAATATCACAGTACAAGTTAGTTTACTTTTAAGTACAACTAATTTTAGAGGCAAGGACTAACCATTGATTTGGGAACACAAATTGTACAAAAAGCAGCCAAAGTTTTCAGAGTTTAGTTCCAGCTACTCGGGAGGCTGAGGCAGGAGAATCGCTTGAATCCGGGAGGTGGAGGTTGCGGTGAGCTGAGATCGCACCATTGCACTCCAGCCTGGGCAACAAGAGCAAAACTCTGTCTCAAAAAAAAAAAAAAAAAAAAAAAAAGTTTTGTTCAAGCAACGGCTCTGTCAGCATGACCTGGGTTCCTGCCTGTGTGCCTGTGTCTATGCCTCATGCAGCCTCTACCCTGCTTCTCTAGTGTATTAGTCAGGGTTCTCTAGAGGGACAGAACTAATAAGATTTATATATATATATATATATGTATATATATGTATATGTATATATGTATATATAATATATATTATATAATATGCATATGTATAAAATATGTATATTATATATGTATATTTTATATATATGTATATTATATATGTATATTTTATATATATGTATATATTATATATGTATGTTTTATATATATGTATATATTATATATGTATGTTTTATATATATGTATATATTATATATGTATGTTTTATATATGTATATATTATATATGTATATGTTATATATGTATATTTTATATATGTATATGTTATATATGTATATGTTATATATGTATATTTTATATATGTATATTTTATATATATGTATGTATTATATGTATATTTTATATATGTATATATCATATATGTATATTTTATATATGTATATATCATATATGTATATTTTATATATGTATATATTATATATGTATATTTTTTATATATGTATATATTATATATGTATATTTTATATATGTATATATTATATATGTATATCTTATATATGTATATATTATATATATATGTATATAGGAGTTTATTAAGGAGAATTGACTCACTTGATCACAAAATAAAGTCCCACGATAGGCCACCTCCAAGTCTAAGAGTCCAAAAGCTGAAGAACTCGGAGTCTGATGTTCAAGGGCAGGAAGCATCCAGCACGGGAGAAAGATGAAGACCAGAAGACTCAGTACGTCTGCTCTTTCCAACTTCTGCCTGATTTATTCTAGCCGTGCTGGCAGCTGATTAGATGGTGCCCACCCAGATTGAGGGTGGGTCTGCCTCTCCCAGTCCACTGACTCAAATGTTCATCTCCTTTGGCAACACCCTCACAGACACACCCAGGAACAATACTTTGCATCCTACTATCCAGTCAAGCTGGCACTCAATATTAACCATCACATCTAGGGTGGCCTGATGTGGCTCAAGCCAGAGTTTAGCTTCTGCCCCTCCCTTGCTGTCTCCAGACTCTGTCCTTGTTATATCTAAATTCCTTCACTCCATTCTGTTCAGGCTGTTATACTCTTGTCATTGGCACAGAACAGGGACATGTACTGGGGAAAATGGGGCGGGGAACAGGAAAAACTTGGGGAAAAAAAACCCAAAAAGCCAGATGTGGGGGCTCATGCCTGTAGTCCTAACACTTTGGGAGGCCACGGTGGGCAGATCACTTGAGGCCAGGAGTTCAAGACCAGCCTGGCCAACATGGCAAAACCCTGTCTCTACTAAAAATACAAAAATAAGCTAGGCGTGGTGGCAGTGCCTGTAATCCCAGATATTCAGGAGGCTGAGGCAGGAGAATCGCCTGAACCGGGGAGGCAGAGGTTGCAGTGAGCTGAGATCCTGCTACTGCACTCCAGCCTGGGCGACAGAGCAAGACTCTGACTCACAAACAGAAAACAAACAAAAACAAAAACAAAGAAAAACAGCGGGAGGCAGGAAGGTCCAGTTCAGTTTCTTCCTTCTCTAGAAGCCATTTGCAGACTGTCTGGGCCAGGACAGCTTCTTTTTCACATAAACACTCTGACACTTTTCTCTTAGTGCCATTTTAGCATGGTCATTATGCATGCCACTTTCTAAGAGACTATGGGATTTGAGAGAGTAAGGCTTAATGTATTCTGGCATAAAAGAGATAGTAAGTGTTTATAGAAAAGAAGGGAAAGAGGTAGAAAGGAGGAAAAAGTAATAAAAATGGAAGAGGGAAGGAGAGAGAAGGGAAAACTATGGATGAAGAAATGATTAAATATGGAACAATTTTAATCTTTGCAACCTTATGAATATTCAAAATTTCTTTATTATTATTATACTTTAAGTTTTATTCAAAATTTCTTAATTATCATTTGTCAACAAGATTGACTCCCTCCTTATGTTCAAGGGTATACTTTCTTTGAAAAATACCAATGTGATTCTGGTGCCATGTTTTGTAACCTGCCTGCCACACCCCCTCCTTTGCTATTGACCGTATTACACCAAGACTGAGTACTTGGGCTGATGGTCTTCACAGGAGTGTGATCACTTTCTCTCTGGATGCTTGACAATTTGAAGCCTGCTGGAGGATGTTGCCTGGGTTGTACTGTCACTGTCTCTGACTTCCAGACTCATAGAAAGCAATATTCATTAGTTTAAAAACATGTATTAAGCACCTACTGTGTGACTGGTACTGACTGACAGCACTGTTCTCAGGTCTAAGAGAGAGACCAATTTTTTAAAAAGTCAAAATCCTTGCTTTTTGTGGTGCTTCTATTCTAGAGGGAGACAGGCAAGACATAAAAATTCAGTCTGCTCAATGGAGACCCCCAAGCTCGCCACAATTGTGGACAGCAGGACTCTTGTGTTTCTTGTCTTTGACTAGCAGTCACTGGGGGTCTGCATTCTTTTTTTTTTTTTTTTTTTTGAGATGGAGTCTCACTCTGTCGCCAGGCTGGAGTGCAGTGGCATGATCTCGGCTCACTGCAACCTCGGCCTCCTAGGTTCAGGTGATTATCCTGCCTCAGCCTCCCGAGCAGCTGGGACTACAGGAGCGCACCACCACGCCCAGCTAATTTTTGTATATTTAGTAGAGACGGGGTTTCACCATGTTGGCCAGGATGGTCTTGATCTCTTGACCTCGTGATCCTCCCGCCTCGGCTTCCCAAAGTGCTGGGATTACAGGCCTGAGCCACCTTGTCCGGCTAGGTCTGCACTCTTGAAAAATTCGTTTTTTTTCCTATGGGCTTCTGTTGGCACATGCTATAAACAGTAGCTGCATGAAATGTGCTAATGTTTTTGTTCTGAAGGATATTGTTTAGAACTTCCTTAAGTATTGCAAAGTGTCCATTTTATAAAGACTAATAAGATAAATTATCTTCTCATCATAAAATCTAAAAAACGTAGCACTTTTCATAAACAGCTAATATATTCTTACATTATTGATTCTATGAACGTCTTAATTAATCTTGAATTTTACTTTTGGTTGTCAGCACAGAGCCGAATTTGTGTGGCTCATTTTTAACTATTACGAAGTACCTTATGCCATTACTTTCCATGTGCCAAATTACCCCAGCTTTGTCTCTTCCGTGACCTTATTTTTCTAGCACTTCACTCTCCTCATTTATATTTATGTTTCACGATTCCCGCACTTGTTTTCATGAATTTGTCTCTCTTTTCCTCACAATGTGGGCTATTGTGTCAGCTAGATATTGAATTCACGTGAAAATATCAGAGAATCCAGACGTGATGGCTTTAAGAAACTAATGGTACTGATGGCTTGAATCTGACGATGGCAAAGAGAATTCTGCAGGTTTGTCCAGGGGTTCAAAAACGAAAGGGCTGATTCTTCTGCCATTTCTTGGTCTTTACTCCCTGCCTTGTAGTTACAGCCATATGCAGCATCGTACCTACTTCTGGACAACAAAAAAAGAGAGCAGGCAGGTCAAAAAGCACTTGGGTCAGACTGCACTTAGAGTTTTCTCTGCAGCTCCAGCCAGGGGCTCCACCCCCACATGATTGGCAGGAGCTATGTTGGGGGACAGTCTCTCTATAGCTGTCTGTCTGTTTTATGATGGATGTATAGCTACACCAAAAAAACAATCTTATGTTAGTAAGAAAAGAGGTGAAAATGGATATTGAACAAACAAGAAACAGTCTTTGACACAGGTATAAATAAGTAAGCCATCTTAGTTTTCTTTGTGTCATTGTAATGCTTTATAATAAAAAATTTAACATTTACATAGCACTTTAAACCTTTTTTCAAATGATTTTATATCTGTTTCCATAGCTTTATATTATTTTGCTACTCTTTTCTACTAAATCACTGGAAATATTTGTCACTTCCTATAACTATAAAACCTGGAATTTTCATTCAAATGATTAATGATATGTTTCTCTGTATTTCTCCTTGTTATTTATGTAATTTCTTTAACCCAATTTCCTTCTGATAGTTTTTCTGTTGCAAGACTAGATATTAATTTCACAAAATTTGCTAAAACCTTTTACAAATGCCACAAATCCCATTAGGAATTCATTATTCAAGATACAAAACATAATGCATTTTATAGAGCTTTTAACAGAGTCTGTAAGCCTGAGGCAGCATCTTTGAGTTTTTGCTCTAAATAGGGAGCCACAGCTGCCCTTACCTTGGCTTCACACCACTTCACGAAACTGACAATACAATTTATTGCCAAGTGAAGAAGTATTTGTCATGGAAAATGGGTGCTGCAGGAAAAGAGAGAGAGTGAGAGAAAAATAGAGAAATAGATAGAGCAAGCTTCCTTTTCTTTGATTTCTTTGGAATAAAAACCTTGAGGCACCATTTCAGTAGTTTAAAAAATTTCATTCTTTCTCTCTTCTTCCTTTCTAATATATTATCAACATTTAACAATTGAAAGGAAAATCTGAACTTGTGAGGCTGAGGTGAGAGGATCTCCTGATCCTGGGAGGTGGAGGCTGCAGCAAGCCATTTTCACACCACTGCACTCCAGCCTGGGGCACAGAGCTGGATCCTGTTTCAAAAAAAAAAAAAAAAAAAAAAAGCTGGACTTTATAGACTATGCTCTTCCTGACTTTCACTTTTAAAGTTCTTCTTGTAGATACCTTTACATTTCTCAATAATATTCCTTTTGTGATATTTCTCGATGCACTGACTTGTACACCACTCACACCCCATTCCCCTCTCTTTACTCTCCTAACACTTCTTATCACATTTTTTAGTCTCATCAATACTCATTATTTATCCTATGGTAACTAAGTAGGAAATGTTCACTGCTGACAAGTGATGTTCTGAGACAACATTTTCTTTCCTGTATTATTCTTTGCTTTCCATGGAATTAATTGGCTATTTTTTTAATGTGCTGAATTTTTATTTTGCTATGATGTTTTAATTTCCAAGAAATCATTCTGTTTCTGAGAATGTCTCAGTGTTCACATTTTTTCTTTTATTTTTTAAAATACTTAATTATCAAATAAAGATCGGATATCTTCAAGGTATATAATGTAATTGATTTACATTGTAATTGATCTCCTATATGTATACACTGAATACACAATGAAATTAATAACCTCATCCATAACCACTCATGCGATACTTTAAACCTCCAATACCTGTTCATCTGATAGCTGAAAGTTTGTCTCCTTTGGCCAACATGTCTCCGTTTCTCCCACCTCCAGTTCTCTGATGTTGCCCTTTATGCAGGCAAATTCTTCACCCTCTCCTTTGTTCTCTACATTACTATGTTTATTGTTCTTATAACACAAACGTAATTCATTATATTGTTTTTACATTTGTCTTCATTTATTACATTGTAGCAATTTTGAAAGCAGAAACCATATTTTATTCACCATGTCACTTGGGCATGGTACTTGATCTATGATAGTAGTAATTATTTCTTGAATTAATTAGTAGTAATTAGTTGGTGAATTAATATAATACTCAAATGAGAACCAGAGGTTTTATAATGTGACTTCAAATGAAAGGTCATTTTCCTTTGCTCTGTATTATCAGATTATTAACTTTGCATGATAAAATACATAAAATTCATTCATTTTCCCTGAAGTCTTTCCTATTTTTCCTGAAGTTATCTTTGAGAGTAGGGTACAGTGGAAATACAAATTTTTCAAATAATGTTTTTGCTAACTTTTCGGATTCGTGGGATTTCAATAAATGATGCTCCTCTTTTCTTCCATATTGTGTAATGAATAAAAAGACAGTTAATAGAGTCAGGTAGCTGGAGACTCAGCTATCAGCTTTTTGCCGGGGGCATCTTGATTGGAGAATGTGCATTAGAGGGGTGCTCACAGTGGGCTCACAGGCACAACACACTAGTAGCGGAGTGGTGTCCCCACAGACAGTCACAGCCGCTGATGGGACATCTTTGTCCTGCAGAGAGGCTGGCTGGAGAAACAGTCTCAGGGGCCTTTTCACAGACTTACCGGGCAGATCATTTCCTGTCAGCTAATTTTCTCCAATTTCAAACTCATTTCCTGTCTCAGTGCTAAAAGCAATCATGTATCCCATCAGACATTTTAAGTTGATCTCTAAAAATTATTCACCATAATTTTAAATACCTACAAAATGTATCATTTCTGGCATATTGGAACTAGTAATATAATAATAAAATTGATATGAAACTCTTTTTAATACATCCAATGACCTCTAAATGTAGCACATTTATGTTCACTTTAAGGCATTTAAAAATGCATGATCAGGCCGGGTGCGGTGGCTCACACCTGTAATCCCAGCACTTTGGGAGGCTGAGGCAGGTGGATTACTTGAGGTCAGGAGTTCGAGACCAGCCTGGCCAACATGGTGAAACCTCGTCACTACTAAAAATACAAAAAATTAGCTGGCAGTGGTGGTGTGCGCCTGTAATCCCAGCTACTCAGGAGGCTGAGGCAGGAGAATCGCTTGAACCTGTGAGGCAGAGGTTGCAGTCAGCCGAGATCGCACCACTGCACTCCAGCCTGGGTGACAGAGCAAAACTGTCTCCCAAAAAAAAGCATGCTTAGTAATGTGTTTAACTATACAGTTAAGTGTTACATATACATTCATACACATATATGTATTCCTGTATGTGCACATGTGTGTATGAACATGTTCTTCTTTAACAATGAGAAATCTTAAATCATTTCTTGTTTCCTTGACCTAGTATTTCAATTCTACTTCTCCTCCCAAATTTCTTACTCAGTTAAAATATGCTTGTGTGTGAAAATAATCAGTTACCACATGATGAAAGCACACCACACACATGCTACCACATACAGAAATTTAAAAAATTATTTCCTGTAACCATAAGATGCTAAGTAACAATACTTATCTTTAAAACAAAGCTTTATTAAAATTATCATTAATACACAATTAATAAACACATAAATACATATAAATAAATTAGTACTTTGGCAAGTATGTAACAAATGGGAAAATTTCATTGGAAAACGATCACTTAATGAGATGAGCTAGACTTTTTGTCAAAATAATATCAGGCTTCAGATAAATTCTATTCAATACTTTTAATTTTTATAGCTATAAGACAAGTGCTCTTACAAACAAGTAGATGGAGTAGTGAGGGGCTTATGATAATAACGTTACCCTCTTCTAAGAATTCTGTTTAATTATGACATATTGTGTTATCAAAACTTGTACTATATGCTGTAAATCAGCAATCAACTGCATAAGATTATATACTAAGTTTATGAAAACAAAGAATACCACCTGACTATGACTTAGGGAAAAGACGTATCATCCATTAATAAAGTTCCTTGTGCTTTCAAAATCTGAAAGGTATGCTGTTTTTAGTTTCTCCCAAGATTAATCAAACACTGTTACTATTATTACTTTTTTTAGCTAAACATACCTGACAAATGTTGGAGGTGATATATATCCCAATTACCCTGGTTTGATCATTACAGATTTTATACAGGTATCAAAATATCAACTGTGTCCTGAAAATATGTAAAATTAATATAAATAAAGTAAAAGGTGAAATAAATATATATTTTAAAAATATATATATAATAATATATAAAATATTATATATAAATTAATATATTATATCAATATAAATTAATATATTAATATAATAATGTATACTTAACTATATAATATAATATATTATTACATATTATATTGTATATTATATTATGTACAATTATATTATGTAATTAAATTATATAATTCTGTAATATGTGTATATATGATGTATATATGTAATTATGTAATTATATGAAATATAATTACATAAATATTACATAAATATATACATATATGAATATATATTACATAAATATATACATAATGTACATAAGTAATTATGTAATTATATTAAATATGTACAATTAATATAAATAAAGCAAAAGGTGAAAGGAATATATATTATATTATATATATTTCAAATATATATTATATTATATATATTTCAAATATATATAAGAATATATTTGAAATATAATATAATATAAATATATTAATATTAATATAAATCAATATATCAATATATTAATGTAATAATACATTTAAATACATATTATATAATATAAAATACATTATTATGTTATACATTGTATGATATAAAATACATTATTATATTATACATTATATGATATAAAATACATTATTATATTATACATTATATGATATAAAATACATTATTATATTATGCATTATATGATATAAAATACATTATTATATTATGCATTATATGATATAAAATACATTATAATATTATGCATTATATGAGATAAAATACATTATTGTATTATGCATTATATGATATAAAATACATTATTATGTTATGCATTATATGATATAAAATACATTATATTATACATTATATGATATAAAATACATTATTATATTATATATTATATGATATAAAATACATTATTATATTATATATTATATGATATAAAATACATTATATTCTATATTATATGATATAAAATACATTATATTCTATATTATATGATATAAAATACATCATATTCGATATTATATGATATAGAATACATCATATTCGATATTATATGATATAGAATACATCATATTCTATATTATATGATATAGAATACATCATATTCTATATTATATGATATAGAATACATCATATTCTATATTATATGATAGAAAATACATCATATTCTATATTATATGATAGAAAATACATTATATATTATATGATAGAAAATACATTATATATTATATGATAGAAAATACATTATTATATTATAGATTATATAATATATAGTGTCTTTTCTATCATATAATATATAATATAATGTAGTTTATATCATATAATATATAATATAATGTATTTTATATTATATGTTATATAATATATAGTGCATTATATATTATATGTTATATTATATATATTTTATATATATAAATTATATATTATATGTTATTTTATATATATTATATAATGTATAATATAATAATGCATTATATATTATAAAATATATAATACATTACATATATTATATAATATATAATACATTATCATATATTATATTAATATAATAGTAATTATAATATATATTATATATTATTATAATAACATAGAATTTTAAATATATATTATTATAACATATTTAAAATATATATATGTATATATTCACATGAAAAGATGGGAAAAAAACTTATTTACTCCAAAATTCTATGACAGAGTTGCAAATATGAAAACATCGTCCTGGTGACAGCTGTAGTGAGGTTCTCGATTTTTCTATAGCTCTTGTGTCTAAGTCTTAGGGTCATCACAGCCTGTAAACCCACCCTGGGTTTGGCACGTGACCTGCTTTGGCCAACAGGACAATCACAAATGCAACATGAGAGATACCTGAAATGTTCTTTACATGGGGGCACACTCTCATTGCTATCCTAGGAGCCCACTTGACGTGTGCCTGAAGCCTAGGCTAGCCTGCTGGGTGAGGAGACACACGGCCCTATCATAGCCAATAACATGGCAGCCTGCTGATTTGCCACGGAGCAGGTGGGTAACCCTCTCAGGGCCAGCCAGGATCAGCCAGCTGGACTGAAAGGAGACCTGTCAGCAAGCATAGACAACATAGCCTGCCCCAGCTCAGGTCAGCAAAAGTATCCAGTTCACCAGTCAACTTGTGAGGACCAACAGATGAGTGTTGTTTTAAGCCACTGAAATTGGAGTTGGTTTGTCAACAGTAAACAATAAAATGTTAATCTCACAATCTGTTTGAATATAATAATGTTTAATAAAATGTTATCATGTGCTGTTCCTGTTATTTCAATTAGTTAAGGCTGTCTTCTATATAACCTACTATATAAAGTTCATTTGAATTTTAATACCAATCAGCGAGATGTTTTATTTTCTATTATAAAAGTCTGATTCCCATTTTTCAATTAAAGTAAATATTTTAGTACATAGTACTTAATGCAACTTGTTAGAATAAAATACAAAAAAATCAATAAATTTTCCAGATATTGATTTATGTTTTAAATAACCTCTAAAAACAAAAATAAATTTATATTCAGTTAGTCTTTGCTTTTTTAAATTGGGCAATGTAATGTATGGTTACAATTTAAAATTGTTAATAAAGTGAAAAGAATAGTAGAAATACATGATATTCTTTGGTAAATATGTATACATGCATGTGTGCATGTATATGGAATAATTGTGTTCATGTTTTAGAAACTGTTTAATGTGAGATTAAATTTTCAAATTTCACAAATTAGTTCACAGATTTCATGAAACAACATGATCAAACTTTTCTCATGTATGCCATGTAAAAGAAAAAGAAAAGTTACTAAAAGCTTAATTGGTCCATGACCTAGAATGTGATTCTATTTTTTAATAGGAGGTAGAAAATACTAAACATTTTATGCAATGAAGTAAGATGAGGATTGACTATAATTAGAATGAATGTTTCATAATATGATTTGATAAAATAGATTTTAACTACTTTTTTTTGAAGAAGCACATTCATTCTAAAATAGATCATAAAACTGCTATTCATAGCATTTTTTCTCAGCTACATTCAAAAGAATGAGCATGGCCAACCAGTATTGATTACTTCTTTAAAGGTGATTGCCTTTTCTAGGGATGGGTGTTGACAGTAGCTGGAAAAATTCCTTATACTTAAGTATAGGAAAAAGCCATTTAAATGCCAGAATTTTATAAAACTGCCAAATAAAGATATCTCAAAACTTTTTGTGAGAAATTTAAGCTTGTTTCCAGGAACATAATATTTTGTATCAGTTTTTTTTTTTAACATACTTCAATGACAGAATAGATTTTATGTTTGAAATAGCAACATCCAATTCCCGACAAACTACATAATATTAAGGAACGTGATAAACATTGCTAGTTGTATAACGATATTATGCACATGTACAAAATGTTCAAATATTGTTGAGCTGCATATTAAAGTGTCGAGGGGTGAAAAAAATTTGATTAGATTTAAGATCTCTTCAAATTCTTGAGGGTCACATTGATGTGAAGATTTGTTCACGTAAGGTGGATATAAAAATAAAATTGAGGCCAGGCACGGTGGCTCACACCTGTAATCCCAGCACTTGGGGAGGACGAGGCGGGTGGCTCACCTGAGGTCAGGAGTTCGAGACCAGTCTGGCCAACATGGCGAAACTCCGTCTCTACTAAAAATACAAAAACTATCCGGGCATGGTGGCACATGCCTGTAATCCCTGCTTCTCGGGAGGCTGAAACAGGAGAATCGCTTAAGCCCTGGAGGGGTAGGCTGCATTGAGCTGAGATCGTGTCACTGCACTCCAGCCTGGGTGACAGAGTGAGACTCCATCTCAAATAAAATAAAATAAAATAAAATAAAATAAAATAAAATAAAAATAAAATGAATAAAATAAAATCAGAAACCTAAAAAAAAGTTTGCAACAATTCTAATTTTGCAATAATTCATTTTAATGGACAAACGTAATGTTCAATTTTCTTGGTAGTATTGCAAATAGATTTTAAATGTAATCAAACTTTTTTCACCCTTCAACACTTTAATATCCATCTCAACAAAATTAGGACATTTTTTACATGTGCATAATATCATTATACAACCAGCAATGTTTATCATAATTCCTTAATATAATTTAATGCATAGTCCATATTTTTAATATATTTTTTAAACTTTTATTTTAGGTTCAGGGGTACATGTACAGGTTTGTTATTTGGGGAAATTGTGTGTCGCTGGGGTTGGGGGTACCCAGGTAATAAGTATGGTACTCGATGGGGCATTTTTCCATTCTCACTCTCCTCCTACCCTCGCCCTCAAGGAGGCTCAAGGGTCTCTTGTTCTCTTCTTTGTGTCTATGTGTACTCGATGTTTAGCTTTCACTTATAAGTGAGAACAGGTGGTATGTGGTTTTCTGTTCCCGTGTTAGTCACCTTAGTTTAATTCAAAAGAGCGTGAAAGCTCTTATTTACAGAACATGCGTGCATTTGTGGAGTGGCCGTCCTGCTGCTGGCTTAGGCACCACCTAAAGAACATGTGGCTGCAGGGGGAAGCTTCAGATGCTGAATATGAAGATAGCACATCATGGCCACTGCTTGGGGCTGGGCCTGACGGGATCCCCCCTGTGGCCCCCCTGCACTGGCACAGCTGAGCAACTGCACACTAAGTAAAGTGTCGGTCCCACTTTGGGTACCTCAAGAATAGCTGCATGGCTGCTACATGGTTCCCTTTGCCACAGCAAGCAGCAGTGTGCTCTGCGGCTGCCTGGTAGCACTTCCCTAGATAAGGTCAGAGTGTTGTGGTTGAGTCCCCAGTGCTCCATGTCAGCCACTGAGCTCTAGGCCAGCAGGGATCATATGTACAAACCCCTTGCTCCCGCTCCGGAACCAGCCTCTAAAGCACCTGGGATGCGGCTGCTGGCCATGGAAGCTGCTAGACAGGCGTGGACTGGTGAGCATCTCATGGCACATCTGTGCCCCATCTGCAAGAGCGAGCCATGGGGTCCTGCTTGGAAGCCATGAGTTAGACTACCTTCCTGTCCATTAGGCCAAACACAAAACTCTTCTGCAGATGAACATTCGATGCCTTCTCTTGGCTTACCAAAATAACACGAAACTCATTTGCCTTCCTGGGTCTGACTCCAGCCATCCTTAATATTTTTGTTTCTTACTCCTTTCCTGCATTATGCTCCAGTCGAATGAAAGGCTTCTTATACCATGTGCTGTCTGATCAATAAAGTATTGTACATATGAATTATTCTGTCTGTATCTTCCTCCCCACTTTCCCTACCTATTGAACTTTGTTCTTATTTAAATTTATCTAAACTGTGACTTTGGTCATCACTCCACAAATTCTAAAAATATTTTGTATTTTTATAACTCATTACATATTGTCTTAGATTACACTTTTGTTTTAAACGTATTTTGCTCTTTTTCTGGAGAATCTACGGGAGATTCTGATTGATTTGTGGGCCCCTTAATGCCTGTTGCAAAATACATACTCAGTAAGTAATTATTGAGTATAGATTAAATTGTCATAAAACCGTAAACTAGCTAAATTGGGTACTTGAAAAACATTTATTTTATGTTCTATCTGTCAATTTATATCCCACTTTAAATTGTTTTATCCTACTGAGAAATGGATACAATGTGCTTATTGACACACCTGCATACCTTGTGTAGTATCTGTACTAAGATATTTTCAGAAGCTTCTGTCAAGACTCAGGTTTTGATGTTAGTAATATATCAAGTACAAGAGATTTCTTCATGCTTTCTTCATAATCATTCACCATATTCTGTAAGGCACCATTTATAGAAAATCTATTGCCCTCAAAGAAGAAAATCTCTACCAGGAACTTATATATGAGTACAACATAAATAATGCAATTCATTTCAGTAACAGCATAACTGTTATTATTATGAATGGTTAAGTCCTGCCTCAACTATTTACTAAATAGCTAACCTTCATTTTTATATACTTTTTTCTGAATCTCAGATTCTTCATACATGGTAGTTGATTAATCACAGCAAACAGGACAGATGCTTATCTTTATGAGCAAATAAAGCTGAACATTTTTGTTTCAGATGACACCCCCAGGTCACAGGGTAATAGTGAGAATTAAATTTGAAAATGGTGTTTGTGCATGTATGAGTGTGTGTGTATGTGTGTGTGTGTGCTTTGTTGGTTATCTACCAGGCACTAAAAATGTTACTACATTTTTCTCTTTCTAAGTGAGATGTGACATTTCTCTTAAAAACATGTTACTCTTTCTGACGTTCAGCTATTTTTGTACTTGTACCTTTTATCATCACACAAGATGCCCAAGAAAATTTGAATATAACGTTTTCCAGTAAAATCAACTTTTCAACCTCTAAAAGTTATTTTTGTGTGTGTGGAGGTACACTCAACAGTAAGCGTATTAGGGAAAAGGGTTGCGAGGGTGTGTGTGTGTATGCATGTGTGTTTAAGAAGCAAAACATTTTAACCTCTTGACCTACTTGTAGGGGTTGTGGGGTTTTAAAAGTATTTTCTCATCAGACCTGATAGGGAACATGTGAGAAGCACGCCCATGTGGGTTGTAGCCATCCTTGCCAGGTTATGAATATAGACTGAATTGATTTCTCCTGAAGGCAGTTCCTTCAACTAGGAGAGAATAGGAAGGATGTGTGTCAGAGTCCGAGGTTCGGCCTCTCTTGCTTTGTGGCAAGCAAAGACCCTAGGGTCCAGGAGCTAAAAACATTTGACAGGAATGAGATAAAACATTTGGTAAAGTGGTGTTTCTTGCACATTATGAAAATTGGACCAGTGATGTGCTGCTCCACCTTAGAAAGGAGAAAAGTAGCAGATTTAAAGGGAGAGGTTACTTCCAGAATGGAGTTCCCTAAGTAATTTCTGCTGTGCACGGGAACAGAGCACCAGAGTGTGGGTGAACTACCTTTCCTAAGACGCCTTCACTCATGCTGTCCAGCATCCCATGCACATGTGTATATGCTCTCCTGCATGCATGTGCGTGTATGTGTCTATTGACATTTGTTATATTCTTAATAACTAAAAAATAAGTCACTATCACATATCTGTAACTGAAAATGCTGAAAACGTTACTGATTTTTACTTATTATAGGATATTTGACACATATTTTCAAATATTGATCATTAGTTAGAAGTATTTGAAAATTTAAATATTAAGCCTGTATCAGAAATTTGTGTTTTACCCTGAATTATTTTAGCTATTTCATTTAACTTTGTTTCTCATACCTCTTTTTAAGTAAGTAAACTCCTTCTAATTTAAGATCTTCAGATCTGAGTTTAAATTTTTGGATTTTCCTTGGCTAATTAAGATCAGCAAGACATAAATAAGGTTTCAGTTTTTAAAAAATGTTGTGAAACAGAGTGTTTTACTATTTAAAGTTCATCCTAAGAAAGGCAAAGTTTAGTTTTCTTTATTGAATAACCTTAGTAGTCATGCTGTGTACAATTGACTCAGGTTTATTGTGAGAAAGTCATGGCATATAGATTGTGGTGGTGTTCATCTTGAAGCAGGTACTTCATCTTATTTATTTGGACTCCATACTGTCCAGCACCGTGCTTCCTATCTAGGATAAGCTTCCTAGCCTTTTGGTAACTTATACATGAATAAATAAAAATATTCTTAATGTATGTTTATTCAAAAACGTCCATTTCTTGAACTCAAAGATCATTTCAGTATACCTTCTTTCTCAATTAAGTTAACTGTCTACAGTGGTGGGATGAGGAGCTCTGAGTGCTGACATGTCATAGGGATTGGCACCTCCCCAAACTGACAGGAATAAGAAGAACCTGGAGGCTGGGAAACAAACTTTAAGACTAAATAAATAGTACACATCCTGACCAAGGCTGGGGCAGAGAGGAGGACCAGGAGCTGTCAGATTAAAGGAGATCTCAGAGGCAGAACCAACTAGTTTGGTTCCATGCCATGGATAAGAACATGGGAGATGAGGATGCATTCAGTCTTGGGTGATGCCGTCAGCACTGTTAACTGAGATAAATTCTATTTAATCCCCATTGCAGGTGAAAATCTAGATCTGTGGAAAATGAGGATGATGAGTATGATTTAAACAATTTAGGGAGACTCCAGAAGACATGAATTTATGGGAGATCCAAGAAACTGTCTTCAAGGCAACTAGAATTATGGATTTTAACTTGGAAGAGAAATTAGGGATAGACATTTTACCGTTATCAACTGAAAGCCTGAGAATATGTAAATCCAACATTTTCATTTTTAGTTTTGTGGAAAGTGTCTCAGGTTGGTTGTGCTTTGAGTTGTCACACTTTATGTGTCCCTCCACACTAGTGTATTCTCCTGGGCTGGTTATTTTTAATGAACTCCTATTGCTGAAGTTCTGGGTCCTCCCACATGGTCCAACCTCGCAGGTGTCCCAAGGAACTCCTAATGAGATTGGGTGAGGTCCGTGGGCAGCTCTAGGTATACAGTCAGTTTGCCTTCTCTCTTTGCTTTCCACCTCTGTAGTTACTGGAGGTTTTTTTTTTTTTCTGTTAATTCTCCCAAACACAGCTCATCTTATTCCCTTCTTTAGGAAACCTTCCCAACCTTCTGGTAGAGTTAGCTACTCCTGTTAGTTCTCAGAGTTTACATACCAGCCTCTTCTCTCCTTCTCTCTGGCAGGGGTCAAAGAGGAAGAGGAGCCCCTGCAGAAGCCAGTCTTGATCTGAGCAGTTCAGGCTCCTCAGCTTTTCCAATGGACACTAGACCAGGGTTTTTTTTTTTTCCAGAGCTGGGTTCCCAGGGCTTCAGTGCTACACAGGGCATGATGCATCACCTAGGCTGATGCACTGCCGTTAGCAGGTCTGCAGGACGCACCCTCCCATCTCAGCTCACATTAACCCTCCAATAGCAAACTCAGCCCTTTCCCCTCCAAGAGTTCTTGCTCTGTCATATAAGTCCCGCTCCCTCCTCCTGCTCAGGCCCTCTCCCAAGGGCACCAAGTGGGCCGTGGATGACTCCGCCTGCAATTGCCAATTCCCACATGTGCTTGTGAGGTTTTTCTTTAAAATGACGTTAGAAAATTGTGAGTGTCCATTGCAAAGACACCTGGGAGTGGACTCTGCTCATTTCAGATCAGTCAAACCCTCTGCATGTTTTCATCACATTGTACCTTTGTTCTTGTCACGGTCTTTCTGTAGTTCTAAGAATTCAGGAAACCTTTTTGTCTTTATCTTTCTCTCCACACTTCTCCAACCTGAACTTTGTCTCTTGGACTTTCTTCTTCATGCTGTTATTCCCACTAGGTTTTCTTTTCCTCTAAAGTGGACTCTCCCTCTGAGTTGCTCCATTGCTCAATCATGGGTGTCAAGGCTCATGCCACTTTATACAGGCCCATCATGGCCTATTCTAATTGCCCTGCTTCCAGGTAAGTGTGCCTGCAGCTCTTTTGGAGCACTGTGTCTTGCATCTTGCAATCTTACAGCTAGGAAATCTTGGTGTAAACTAAGTTGCTCAATAAATGTTTGTTGAATGAATCCCAGATTGTATATAGTAAATATTCTTTTATCTCTCAAACCTAAAGTACAGCAGTTGAGTACAAAATATTTTTTTGAAATGGTCTAAAAAACTCTCTTTATGTTCAATGTTTTCAACATTTATGTAATTTAACATGTATGTAATAAATGTTAAAAACATTGAATAGTTTGCTGAGAATGATGGTTTCCAGTTTCATCCATGTCCCTACAAAGGACATGAACTCATCCTTTTTTATGGCTACATAGTATTCCATGAACAATGAGAACACATGGACACAGGAAGGGGAACATCACACACCGGGGACTGTTGTGGGGTGGGGGGATTGGGGAGGGATAGCATTAGGAGATATACCTAATGCTAAATAACGAGTTAATGGGTGCAGCACACAAACATGGCACATGTATACATATGTAACAAACCTGCACGTTGTGCACATGTACCCTAGAACTTAAAGTATAATAATAAAAAAAAACATTGAATAGAAAAGTAGATGGAATGCCTTGTTTTTAAATTGTCTACATTTTGACATTCTCTCATAAATGATTCCAAACTGCTCCCAAATATACCTGTCTCCTTTCATTCAATTAACTTTACTTTTAACTACTCCTAATAACAATAACTAACTGTCTATTTCTGTGGTAATTTGCTTTTTGCTGCCGCCTGCAAGTCAATTTCAGTTATCCTTGGACCTTTGTTTTCCATCTTAAGTAGGAAACTCCTAGGAAAGTGGTGTCCAGTAGAACTTTCTGGGGTGAGGGGAGAGTTCTCACCTGAGCTGTCTGTTCGAGGAGCTACTGGCCTCGTGTGGCTCTAGAATACTTGAAATGTGGCCAATCGCCTGAGATGTGGCTGAGAAACTGCATGTTTATTTTGATTTCCTTGTAATTAAAAAAGGAATTTAAATAGCCACGTGGCTAGTGTTGGCCATATGGGACAGCAGTTCTAGGAGGCAGTGGTGCCTTGGTCACTCACGGTCAAAGCACAGTGCTGACAGTGATGTTATCAAGTACCGCAACCTCGTATGTTCCCTCACATGTGCCTCTGTTTATCCTCCAAGAAACTGGGCCTTTGTAAAGAAATAGCTTTATTTGACTTTTTAAATTCACACAAAGATAACTTATTTTCAATTTCTGACAATTTTTCAGTCACTCTTGTATCCTGATGACAGAGTAAGTGACCATAAATAATTCATAGCATAAAGGCCGAGTAATTCTATTAAAATTTTTAAGCCTAAAAATCAGATTAAAAATTCAGTAGGTGATCTTTGGTGTTATTTCATTTTAAGTTGTGATTTGATGTTTTGTCAGTAACTTTTTCTGGATTTATCAACAACACAGTCATTAGAAAGGCTTTTTAAAAATGCATTCCAGGCCGGACGCGGTGGCTATGCCTGTAATCCCAGCACTTTGGGAGGCTGAGATGGCAGATCACCTGAGGTCAGGAGTTCAAGACCAGCCTGGCCAACATGTTGAAACCCCATCTCTGCTAAAAATACAAAAATTAGCTGGACACGGTTGCGGGTACCTGTAATCCCAGCTACTCGGGAGGCTGAGGCAATAGAATTGCTTGAACCCGGGAAGCAGAGTTTGCAGGGAGCCAAGACCATGCCATTGTACTCCTCCAGCCTGGACAACAAGAGTGAAACTCCATCTAAAAAAAAAAAAAAAAAAAGAAAAGAAAGCATTCCAGTATCTATCACCAAGTTTTTAATTTTTTAGTTAATAATTTTTCCTCTAGTTTTCTGACTTCTTAAAGATTAAAATAAAATTTATTTAATTTTTCCTGACCTGACCCTTCCTGACAATCATCTACATGGCAAGCAAAATCATAGAGACAGGGCAGACGTATGCAGTGTGACGATGTCTTCATTTATCCTCTGTTATAAAATCAGGAATAAATTACATGAGGGCAACATGCTTTTATTATCATGTTCAAAACCCAAATGGATAATGCTAGGTTGCTATAAAGTCAAGGATCGCTATCTGTCTCATTTTTAACACAGACATTTTGCTTTTAATGATGTGTTAATGGGAGGAAACATGAATGCCATTCGTGTTATTCTTTGTTCTGGCTGAGGAATAACTGATATTATCTAATGAATATGCAAATAACTCAAGGCCCCTTATTAATTGTGTCTAAACCATCTGTTCCAGAAAAGAGCACTTGTATATCTGCCACATAATGCTATATGAATGCGTGCAGGGAACTGTTTAAGAAACTTGGAGAAGTTAATCTATATATTTTAATGAATCTATGGTTTCACCAGCATCAGTAAATGAGGCAGCTTTCCTAAAATGAAATTAGTTGTTCCAATGAGATTATATGGGATTGAAATTTCACAAGAAAAATGCGAAGAAGAATATTAGTGTTTTAAAGTACCTAAACCACAAATTTTGGAATCCCAAGGTTTTTTAATAGAACCCAATTTATGTGGACTTAATCCACAAAATTCAGTTCTGAGATAGGCATACATTGCCTGATGTATATACACGATTAGTGTAACATACTCATATTTATTCAGGGAACTTACAATACAAATTGTTTTTCTGCTGGTATCTTATAAAAGGTAAATAACAGCTTTGAAAACATTTTTAAGGAAACATGAGATAAAATAGAAATCTTACGCCAGATGTAAAGCACTTCTATAATTAAATTGCAAACAGTAAAAATGAATTGGAAATAAGTTTACTTCTATTTTTGCCTCGCTTCTCTTCAGATTATAATTATTTAACCTCATTTTAGATGGTGGCAGACTGTTTTTCATAAATTCTGTTCCACAATTCAATTTGACTACATGGCTATCATAATTAAGTACAGAATTGTTATTTTTTTGTCTCCAGGAGTAAACAATAGGCGAAACAGGAAACAGTGTTTTATTTTATGTGTATCTCATTGTAAAGACACATGTTTTTCACCTCTTTGGATTACAGTCTATAACTCAAATATGATTTTATTTTATAAATAAGTCTGGCACTCATTTATATCCTAACTAATGGGCACTTTAACAAGTTTTTAAAAATCTCAAGTCAAAATTCTTTGCATAAGTAAACAAAGCATTGAACTTGTGATTTGTGCTTGAAACAAAATAAAAAGTATTAATTTGATAAGATTTCTTCCCCACCGAATACAGCTTTGGCCAAGGTCTAGATTCAGGAACAAACTAATAACTTTTAAGAATAGAAAGTCAATTCTTTCCTAATACAAAGCTGAAAATTATTTTGGAGGTATTTCTTCAGGATTATGTAATACAGTCACATAATTATGGTGATATATTCATTACCACCCAAACTAATCTCTTAACAATTATAAAAATATTGTGCCCCTGTGTACACACACATACAAAGAGACAATAATCATCTCTTTGGTGTTTATATTCAATCTTAGTATAATTAAATAGCATCTTTTTATAAAGTGTGGAGAAAGCAAACTTGGGACTCTGTTTCTAGCCTGTGTACAACCACAAGTTATGTATGAGGTTTCTGGATGTCACAAAGTTTTTGTTAGAAACAAAGTAATAACAATTGCCACAGCCCACAGTGTGTGGTATGCTCAAAGAGCCAAGCAGAAGGTACAAAGAATAACTTTGAAAATTCAATATTTTCATATCCATGGAAGGTAGTATTTTAAAAATCACTAAAATATATATTAAATACATGCCCTAATGTTAGAATGCTCACTTTAAGCAATCTATGATATAAATATGTTTTCTCTACATGTAACCTGACACAAGCAGTCGCTATTAATGACCGTACTTTCTCCATTTGCAACATCTTGGGAACAGGAAGAATAGAAAGACATCTAATGTAATATGAAGATTATAGTTAATAATATTATATACTGAAGATATGATAAGACAGTAGATTTTTAGTGCTTTTACTGAACACACAGTAAAGCAAGCTATGTGAGATGACAGATGTGTTGATTTGCTTGACAATGGTAATCATTTTACTATGTATACCTACTATGTCAAAATAGCATGTTGTATGCCTTAAACATATACAATAAAAAGTTAATTAAAACACCTTTAAATATGAATCAATTTTCTGTTTACCTTTCTAGAAATACATTGGGCTTTTATAACTTCTATTAGATAAAACTTTCCCCTGATATGTAGTATCCCTAAATGCTCCAGAAACGTGTAAGATTGTTTCCTTTAGAATACACTTTATTGGTCAAATTTTTGAGAAATCGAGTCATAACAATGTTGTGGTTTCTCTCATTTTTCCAGCAATACCAACATTGGCCAGTATACGATGTTAAAGTGTATGCTTAATGAGCCAGTGGCTTCATTTATATTACACTTGCATCATGCTTTTAAAGTGCCATATTGTTTAGTTAGTTAATTCAGAAGCAGGCATGGTTCTTTGCTATTTCTTGTTAATGACTCCCATTGCACCAATCTTTTTGGCTTCTCAATTATATTATGAAATTGATTTTTTAAAGTTGTTTTAGATATTCATTGTATTTTCTATTATTGAATTTCTCCAACTAGTAGTATAAATGTGGGCCTTTACAACTTTTTTTTTTTTTTTGAGACACAGTCTCTGTCACCCAGGTTGGAGTGCAGTGGCGTGATCTTGGCTCACTGCAACCTCTACCTCCCGGTTCAAGCGATTCTCGTCGTGGGCCATTATATCTTACTAAGTCCCTACATGTTCTCTCTTTTTTCTAATTCCATAGTCTCTGTCCATGATTTTGTTACTTCTTGCCAGTTAAGTACTTCTCTAATGGTTTCCTATTAGATCTCCCTGTTCCTATTCCATACCTCCTTCAGTCTCTCCTAAACAGCACACACCCCTTTTCTTTCAATCAATATGATTTCCATCTCTAAAAGTCTTCCAGAGATTCCCATTGCATACAGACTTTTTTTTTTCTTTTTTTTGAGACAGAGTCTCTCTGTTGTCCAGGCTGGAGTGCAGTGGTGCAATCTCAGCTCACTGCAACCTCTGCCGCCTAGGTTCAAGCGATTCTCCTGCCTCAGCCTCCCGAGCAGCTGGGATTACAGGTGCCTGCCACTGTGCCCGGCTAATTTTTGTAGTTTTAGTAGAGACGGGGTTTCACCATGTTGGCCAGGCTGGTCTTGAACTCCTGACCTCGTGATCCGCCTGCCTTGGCCTCCCAAAGTGCTGGGATGGCAGGCATGAGCCACCGCGCCACATAAAGACTTCTTTAGCTTGATTTTGGTATCTTTCACTCTACAATTCTTACCTGCTCAAGAAAAAAAGAGGCTGAAAATGAGACTTCCCGGCATTCTTCAGATCACTGTCACTCTTCGCTCTCTGCCCTCCTCCGTGCTTTTGTTTGTGTTTTCTCTGTCAGTTTTCCCACTGCCTGTCTGCAGTTTGGGGCATACCAAAATGTCACTATTTTTTCACATTTCAAAGTGCTTTTTTTTAACTTGTGTTTGAGTTTTCTCCCTCGTGTGGTGTCTTATTTCCATCTTAGTTCTTATTCCCGTCTTAATCCCCTCACTGTGATGGGATTACTCATTGCAGCTTACACATTGTCTTGCACAAAATAGATGCTAGGAAAACTTCTTGAATTGAATTAACTGGCCACTATTTTTATAATTAAAAAAGTAAAAGAATAACTAATTTTTTTCAGTTTTCCAAGTATGACCTCTATTTCATACCTATGTATCTTCTGAACTCAGAGTATAAATGTAAATATTACTTTTCAGCTAAATATAAATAAAAATACTACCTTTCAGCTATACTAGGTGGTCTCTTCAAGCAAAAGCATGCAATGAAAGCTGTTGAAACTCCTTCAGATATACATTGGATCCAGGTTGCCCTGTGTCTATAATATTGGTGATCACTATTTCGCACGCCATAGTGTCAGAAAGTGTGCTTTTCATTCCCTAGATCTTGTTTCTACAGCTACCCCCTACAAGGTAGCTTATTGCCTCTATTTTGCAAATAATAACTTTGACACTCAGGAAGGTTGAGCAATTCCAGAAAGTTATAGAAACCCAAGATAAAATGGCAGAATGTTTATTTTGTTTGTGCTATTCATAGTTCTGTTTTGGCTGTTGAATGCTCTCTGTTGGGAAGGCCTCCAAACACTGACTCTGTCTCAGGGAGCACTTATGCAGACTCTGCAGAGATCCCCTCTAAGACCTCCACACTGCATCTTTCTCTGATTTAGGCAAAGTTCATTCTGCTGACCTCTTGCAAACTCCCATCAGTTCCTGCCCCTGGCAGTATATCCCTGGTGTCTCCTTCCCTTGCATGGCCTCCCTGTTGGAAATGTTTTCTTCAAGCTACTGAAACCTAGCTTTGTTCTGTGGTGCACCCTCAGGTCTTGGGAAAGCTGGCGCATTCTTTTCCTGAGAGGCACAGGCTGTTCTCATTTGCTTCCTCACTCTGGCATTGTGGGCTGCTCCAGCAAGCCCCGCATTCTGAGGCTTCGTTGGGTGAGGAGCAGACACTAGTGTTTGTGCCTCTAAACTTCAGAGGACAGATGTTAATTTCTGCTGAGAATTTCCTTATGCAGTACTGGGTGCAGCTATAAATTTCTACAGCTCTGCCAAGGATTTATGTTAATAGAAGCCATCGCTTAACATCTTGAGTCTCAACTTAGCTTTAAAATAGGGAAGATAAAATCAACTTCATAAAGTGGTAAAGTTTGAATCAACTCACGTAAAGTACTTAGAACAGCATCAGAAACACGGTAAGCATTTAAAATGTATTATTATGAGTGTTAGTGTTTGTCTGAGGTCTCTTGAGGGTGTCTCATTTGGACAGAAGGGGCAAGTACCTCCTTCCCGTTCACCTGCAAGTTAGCATTCTTGATTACTACAAATTTCCTTCAAATAAATTTCCCCAGTAAAATGCTAGCCTTTATTTTTATAATGTAAACTCCTGAGAATTGTGTTTGCTGGTTCAGTCTGGCTACCTTTTAACACATCCTCTAGGCTTGTACACAATTCCTCTCTAAAACAGGGGCCACTTACTGTCAATAACTCTCAAGACCTTTGAGGTCTTAGCTGAAACTCCAGAACACTGGGAAGGATTCTCTGCACATTGTTTTATAAGGAGAAACACAACTTCTCCTCTAGAGGAGCCCGAGAAGGAGTGACATGAATTAGAGAGGCACTAGCATCTGTGCCAATTTTCCAGTAAAACTCTAATGGCAATGAGATGTTCACTCTTCTTATTTTCTGGATTACTTCCTTTCTCTAAATTTATGTTAATGTGTATATTTATGGAAATATGAAAGAATGGGGCCATTCTCTAAATAATGTATGCAAGGTTCTCAATGAAAATGAGATGTCTGTAAAAATTTACTATTTGCCAATAAAACACGATATTGAATCAAGTAATGAATACATTAACTAATCACAAGGAAATTATTAATTTTATTGTGTTTTACTATTGAGAAATATTGGAAAAATATTTGAGCTGGCATGGAAGGCAGAATTATAGAGCCCCAGAGATGTTCACACCTCCATCCCTGAAACTAGTGAACATGTTACCTTATGTAAAGAAAAGAATTTTGCAGATAGAGTAAGATTATGGCCTCAAGATAGGTAGGGGAGCCGGATAATCCAGGTGAACCCAATAAAATAACATGAGCTCTTAAACAAAACCTTTCCCAGCTGAGGTTAGGATCAGAAGTTGTGACGATGAAAGAGTGGTCAGAGAGATGCAGTGGTGCTGGCTTTGAAGATGAAGGAGGGCCATGAGCCAAGGAATGTGGGTGGCATCTAGAGATTGGAAAGGGCAAATAAGCGGACTGTCCCCTAGAATTTCCAGAAAGATATGCAGCCCTGCTGATACTGTATTTGTAGCCCAGTGAGACCCATGTGGGACTTCTAACTTACAGAACTATAAGAAAATAAGTTTTCGTTAAGTCAAGTTTGTGGTAATTTGTTATATTAGCAATATAAAAGTTATCCAGTACCCAAGGCCATGGGAACTCACCTCTTGCATCACTATGACCTGAATGTGAGACATGGAGTCAAAGGAGATCATTTTTTGAACTTTAAGGTTTAATGACTGCCCTACTGGATTTTGAACTTGTGTGGGGCCTGTAGCGCCTTTGTTTTGGCCAATTTCTCCCATTTGGAATGGCTGTATTTACCCAATGCTTGTATCCCCATTGTATCTAGGAAGTAACTAACTGGCTTTTGATTTTACAGGCTCCTAGGTAGAAGACTTGCTTGTCTCAGATAAGACTTTGTGTTTGGACTTTTGGGTTAATGCTGGAATGCATTAAGACTTTGAGAGATTGTTGGAAGGACATGATTGTGTTTTGAAATGTGAGGACATGAGATTTGGGAGAGGCCAGTGCTGGAATGATATGGTTTGCCTGTGTCCCCATCCAAATCTCATCTTGAATTTTAGTTCCCATAATCCCTACGTGTTGTGGGAGGGACCAGGTGGAAATAATTGAACCATGAGGGCGGTTTCCCCCATCCTGTTCTCATGATAGTGATTAGTTCTCAGGAGATCCGATGGCTTTTAAGGGGCTTCCCCTTTCACTGGGAACTCATGCTTCTCTTACCTGCTGCCATTCAAGACGTGACTTTGTTTCTCCTTGACCTTCCACCATGATTGTGAGGCCTCCCCAGCCATGTGGAACTGTGAGTCCGTTAAAGCCCTTTTTCTTTATAAATTACCCAGTCTTGGGTATGTCTTTGTTAGCAGCCCGAGAGCATCCAGCTTTTGATGCCCAGAAGCAAGGTACTGCTGTGGAAAATTCCAAAATCAGGGAGGTAAATTTGCTATTGGCCAATGGGCAAAGGCTGAAAGAATTTTGAGTAGAATAATAAAAACAGCTTAGATTGTCTTAAACAGACTGTTCGCAGAAACAGGCACTGTAATGATTCTGATAGTGAGGACTCAGAAGGAAGTGAGGAGCATGTAGAGAAAACCTAATTCATATTAAAGAATACCAAAATCATCATTAATAGGTGACTGGTAGAAATATAGACATTAAAATCACTGTTGCTGAGAGCTCAGGAGGAAAAGAAGAAACATGTAAGTGGAAACTGGAGGAGAGGGAATCATTGCCACATACATGGCAGAAAGCTTAGTGGGGTTATGTCCTGTAATTGTGCAGTAAACAGAACTTTTAAATGATGAAATCGGACCGTTAGTGGAGGTGATTTCCAAGCATAGTGTTGAAGGTGGAAACAGTTTTTTGTTTTTGTTTTCTGCTTACAGTAAAATGTGAGAAGAAAGTGATAAATTAGGGAAGAGCTATAAAATAAAATTGGTCCAGGAGTTTATAATTTGAGGAATTCTCAGCCTATCTAGAGTGTTCAGTCATAAGCGTCAGGCTCTTAGAAGAGGTTAATTTTGTGAGTAAAAAATCCTCTTAATGAGACCAGAGAACACCTAGGAAACTTAAGGATACTGCAATCCAGCCTTCTCAGCTGAAGCCAAAACTAGAAACCAGAGAGATCTGTGAATGAGCCTCTTATATAAATGGAGTGAATTCCGTATCATACACAGAAAACCCACAAGATGGTTCAGAAACTTATATCAGCAGAAACATTAACTAACAGAGTCTAATTGACATGTATAGAACACTCTGGCCAATAGCTGCGTATTATTTTCCAGTGCTCAACAAACGTTCACCAAGACAGACAATGTCCAAATTTCTGTTAATTTGTCTGACAATTTTTAAACAAGCATGTTGAGAACTCTGACTGTGGCTTTGCTCATTTTTCCTTGAACTTCTATAAGCTTTTACTTCATGTATTTTGAAGCCCTGGTATCAGTCATACAAACATTTAAAAGTTTTATATTCTCCAGATGATATGACTTCTTTTTCATTAGGAAATGACTTTATTTATGCAAAGTAATAGTGTTGGTTCAGAAGTCTTCTTTGTCTGATGTCATATAGCCACACCAGCTTCTTTTGAATAGTATTTTCATGATATAGCTTGTATTCGTCATTTTAATGTTAGTCTATTTTCCTTTATATTTAAAATGTGTTCTCCTTTTCTGTGTTGTGGCCTGGAAGCTTTTGATCAGGTGGGAAACTGAGGCAATCCTACGGCTCATCCTCCATGCTTCTCCTCTCTCAATGATCACTGTCCTCCATTGCTTGATGTCTAATATCTTAAAACAATTGCTTCACATATGTTGTCCAGTATTTTTAAGTTTTTTCAATAATAAGAGTAAATTAGATCCTTATTATTACATTCTAACCAGAAATTAAATATGATTGCTCATATGCCACATCAACTCATTTCCTGGGCATCTGATCACATGAAGTTAAAACTGTGGTCACAGGTGGACCTATATGCAAATGTTTATAGCAGCTTTATTTGTGAACATCACATTTTGGAAATGTCTTTCAACTAGGAAATACATAAAGAAAGTATAGTACATTCATAAAATACTATTCAGTAATAAAAAACAACCACATGGATAAATCTCACATGCAATGTATTGAGTAAAAGATATTTTTATGAGACTAACACAGAAGACTACATATTATATAATTCATATTACACCTTGAAAAAGAAAAAACCTAGAGACAAAGCATTTCAGTAGTTGCCCGGGTCTGGGAGTAAGTAAGGCATTTCACTGTAGACTAGTATTGGGTAACTCTTTGGGGCATTGGAACAAATATATATCTTGATTATATTACTATATTAATTTGTCAAAACTCATAGAGCAATATACACCAAAAAATCATACCACAGTTTAAAAAATGGATAAAAAGCATTATGACAAACACTGTAAAATAGATATAAAGAGTAAAACAGAAATTCTAAGCAAGACAAATTAAAAAACACAATCAGAATTGTATTAGAGGCCATGAAGTCAGTGAGAACCCAAAGAAGAAATTGTGATGTTATTAGAGATATATGATCAATTTTCATATGCTCTACCTCCTGCCCCTGAAATAAAAAAAAAAACATTTATGGCAGGGTGTGGTGGCTCACGCCTGTAATCCCAACACTTTGGGAGGTCAAAGCAGGTAGATCACTTGAGGTCAGGAGTTTGAGACTGGTCTGGCCAACATGGTGAAAACCTGACTCTACTAAAAATACAAAAATTAACCAGGCTTGGTGGTATGCACCTGTAATCTCAGCTACTCAGGAGGCTGAGGCAGGAGAAGCACTTGAACCTGGGAGGTGGATGTTGCAGTGAGTCAAGATCATGCCACTGGACTCCAGCCTGGGTGACAGAGAGAGACTGTCTAAAAAAACAAACAAAAACTATGAGTTTATTCACTTTTAATGGTAAATTATTTCAAACATAAATGAAACATAAATAAATACCTAAAGCTGGGTAATTTATAAAGAAAGAGGTTGAATTTGGCTCACAGTTCCACAGGCTGTACAGGAAGCATGGTTGGGGAAACCTCAGGAAGCAGGATCATGGTGGAAGGCAAAGGGAAAGCCGGCACATCACTCATGGAAGGGGCAGTTCAATTGAGGTTTTAGATGTTCCAAAATAACAAAATGTTTGGAGCATTAAAATGTCTTTTGCTAAGTATTCCAGGCACTATTATGCTTTAAATTTAGTCCTTAAAACAACCTTAGTAAGTAGGGGTGCAGTAGATGTAAACATCTTACAGATGAAAAGAGGCTAAACAACACAACATTGGTTACACATCAAATAAGTGAATGGAAGAAAAATAATTGGAAAATAACTTATTCTAGAAAGAACACATATGACAGCAAAACAAGAAAAATATCATTTAAGAAAATAATAGACAAATTTTATTTATGAATATGAATCAATACTTTGAAAACACTACCAAATATAATTCAAGAGTACACAGACAGATACAATAACTAAGACCAGTTATGTAGACATGAAGAATGTGAAAAACATGACTATAAGAAATATAGTTTCATCAATATAATACATATAATACGCCAATAAGTCAATTAAGAATAGTTGAATGCTTATAGGTATTGAGAAGGATTTCCATGGAGTTCAAAACTCATTGCTTATCTTATTAGTAAATGAAAGTATTCTTTATTATGATAAAACGTATCTATTTCAAAGTGATAGTTAATTGTGCATAACCTTGATGTGATTGGGGAGAACAAACTCAGAATCAGGTTGCATAAGTAACCATTGTTACTTAACTTTGATCTGGAAATGCTGGCCAGTTTTTCAAAGGCTTTAAAAATGTCCTTACCTATTGATTCACTTACTGTACTTCCAGAAGGAAGTTTATCCAAAGGAAATTATCCCAAATTAAGAAACAAAAGGAATGCTTTTACACTGTTGGTGGGAGTGTAAATTAGTTCAACCATTGTGGAAGACAGTGTGGCAATTCCTCAAGGATCTAGAACTAGAAATACCATTTGACCCAGCAATCCCATTACTGGGTATATACCCAAAGGATTATAAATCATTCTACTATAGACACATGCACACATATGTTTATTGCAGCACTATTTACAATAGCAAAGACTTGAAGCCAACACAAATGCCTATCAATGATTCACTGGATAAAGAAAATGTGGCACATATACACCATGGAATGCTATGCAGCCATAAAAATATAAGTTCATGTCCTTTGCAGGGACATGGATGAAGCTGGAAACCATTATTCTCGGCAAACTAACACAAGAACAGAAAATCAAACACCACATGTTCTCACTCATAAGTGGGAGCTGAACAATGAGAACACATGGACACAGGGAGGGGAACATCACACACTGGGGCCTGTCTGGGGGTGAGGGGCAATGGGAGGGAGAGCATCAGGACAAATACCTAATGCATGCGGGGCTTAAAACTTAGATGATGGGTTGATAGGTGCAGCAAACCACCATGGCACATGTATACCTACGTAACAAACCTGCACATTCTGTACATGTAACCCAGAACTTAAACTAAAATTATATATATATATATATATATATATATATATATATATATATATATATATATATATAAAAATGCCCTTACCTGTTGATTCACTTATTGCACTTCCAGAAGGAAGCTTATCCAAAGGAAATTATCCCAAATTAAGAAACAAAGTTGAGCAAGCCGTCAGCATTAAAGTCTCTTATCACTCTGATCCCAGTCCACTTTGCATATTGCATTCAAATTATTTGTTTTAATGGTTGTCTCCCTACTGGTGGCGAGCTCAGTAAGGGTAAGAATCATTATCTATATATCGCCAGTGAAAGTGGTCACCTATCCCACTTTTTGACGTAAGTATTGGGCAAAAACATAAATGTTAAACAATGTAATATTATTTATGCATAATAATGCATAATAACCCTAAACATGACTAAATTATCCAAATATTGGAAACATTATATAAACTACAGTGCATCTATTTTTTTAAAATATTAAGGCTGTTAAAATTACATTTACAACAAATTACTAGTTGATAAAATGTACTAAATAGGCATGTGATATATGTGATATGTTTGTAACTGAAAACTGGGTGAAAAGACATTGAAATGTTAATGGTGGTTGCAGTTGTTTGTAGTAATAGGGTAGCTTATTTTTTCTAATTCTCTATGCTTTCTAACTATACTTTAATGAAGATATTTGCATTGTTTAGATAGGGAAAGAATAAACATCCTGAAATAAAAATAGCAATTTATGTCTTTTCTTATTTGCTCTTTAAATACTACATATGACAAACAGATTAAAGAAACAGTTTCTCTCTACAATTAAAACACAACATTGTTAGTATATGTGAATGTCTAAGACATGGGTAATTTGCTGCATTAACTAAAAGAAATTTAACATATGGTGTAATTTTGAGACTATAACAAAAAATATGAAATATTGCTAGAATAAACAAGTTGATTATATACATGTAAAAAAGTAATGGACATATAACTATTAATTTATAAAATGAATAAAAGATATGCATATTAAAATATGTGAATAGAATACTTAGATTTATAGCTGATATGGTTTGGATTTGTGTGCCCACCCAAATCTCATGTTGAATTCTAATCCCCAATGTTGGAGGTAGGGCCTGGTAGGAGATGATTGGATCATGGGGGCCGATTTCCCCCTTGCTGTTATTGTGACAGTGAGTGGGTTCTTACAAGATCTGGTTGTTTAAAAGTGTGTGGCCCCTCCCCCTTCTCTCTGTTCCTCGTGCTCTTGCCATGTAAGATGCACCTGCTTCCCCTTCGCCTTCTGTCATGATTCTAAGTTTCCTGAGGCCTCCCCAACCGTGCTTCCTGTACAGCCTGTGGAACCATGAGCCAATCAAACCTCTTTTCTTTATAAATTACCCAGTTTCAAGTATTTATTTATAGCAGTGTGAGAACGGACTAATACTCTGTATTTAGGTCCATGATTCTCGTTTTTATTTTGATATAATCTTGGTCTCTCGTTGAATCTGAAGTAAATACAGATAAGTTATTTATGACTTTTTTTTTTTTTTTTTTTGAGATGGAGTCTCATTCTGTCACCCAGGCTGGAGTGCAGTGGTGCAATCTTGGCTCACTGCAACCTCCGTCTCCTGGGTTTAAGCAATTCTCTGCCTCAGCCTCCTGAGTAGCTGGGAATACAGGCGCATGCCATCACGCCCAGCTAACTTTCGTATTTTTAGTAGAGATGGGATTTCACCATCTTGACCAGGCTGGTCCTGAACCCCTGACCTCTTGATCCACTTTCCTTGGCCTCCCAAAGTGCTGGAATTACAGGCATGAGCCGCCGCGCCCGGCCTATTTATGACTTTTTAAAGATACACTACATGCACATTTTGTGGAATCTTTTTCTACAGGGTTTCTATAAAGCAGATTTCTATTTGTGAAATTCCAAGTTCACATATGACCTTGCTAAAAATTTAAGATGTGCTCTTTTAGAAGAAAAAATAGAAATTTCTAATATGCTACCAAATTAAAATATTATTGCAAAGTACAGTGGTTATTTAATATTTGATATAGTAGCTTGTGGGAGTTGAAAGCTAAATAACAGCTAACTAAATAGATCTTGTCTTATGGAAAAATTTAGGTTCTATTAGTTTCCTTTTCCTTCTTGGACTTCCCTGAAAAATTCTAGCTTTGTGTTAGTGATGCTTTTTTGCAAGTTGAATGGAAAGGAGCAGTAATGGAAAAAATAACTAAGGCAATCATTTAAATTATGAAAATTAATGACGTGTAAGGGGTAGCCTTGCAGTTGTCTGTCTCATATGCCTGTTCTCATTACCTAAAGCCCTGTAATAAGGGGCAGCTCTGCACCATTTTGCTCTTTCCTTGAAGTACCTGCAGCCACGAGGGCAAGTACAATTCCAGTACGGTGGAGCAGAGGTGAAAGGAACCTGGGTGTCTGTAGAGTGGAGCGGTGCAGAAGCCCTGGGTTCCAGACACCTGTGCTCTTTCACAGGTGAAAGAGAAGCTAAATCTATCTAGCTTAATCAGCATTAAATAATTTGGTACTAAGAAATGCACTGAACCTAAGAAGTAACAGTTTGCACAGAGGAGGAGGTACGGTTTTGTACTCATGATGCCATTAACTAAAAGCCAATAAACTGGAATCTCACCACATTTTCAGAAAAATCTACTACCATGTAAAACCAAAGTCTGGCTTTTAACAGCCTTGAAACCTGGAATCCTGGGATCTATACTCATAAGACATATCGCAATGCTCACAGCCCTTCTAAGGAGCAGAATCGGGAGGCATTAAGGGTGTGGCTGTGGTAGTTCCAGGAACAAGTGACTGCTGGGTGTCCCGTCCTCCCCTCTGAAAATGTGAGTTTCATCGCCCTCATCCTTATCCTTCTCCACCAATGTACATTGGATGTATTGGGGGTAAATAATTTGTCTTTGGGGTTAGGCATCTCAGAGCTGCATATGAGCTTAGCCTTCCACCAAGTGCTGTGTATGTTCAAACAATAATATTCCATAAAGTATAGCACGTCAGAAATGTCCTAACAACTCCCCCGAGTTATCTTTCAGGAAATGAACAGTAAGGTATATTTCACTTTTGAAGTGCAATATTTAAATACTGATTTGAAAATGTTGTAGCAGTAAATATCCCGGCACATTCCTGGGCATGCTATTTAAGAAGCAGCATTAGCAGCAGCGATGGCAACGGCAATGAACCATGTGCTGTGAGAGCCAGCTGTGTACCTTGGACTCCATTGAGAACTGGATACCCTAAATGACATGACCGCCATTTTAGGGATGAGAGAACCGGGGCTCAGGAAAAGGTTGAATATCCTGTCCAAGCTACTACAGCTATTAAGTGACATAAAAGAAATGCAGCCCCATCTCCTAGGCGCTGAAGATTCAGCACTGTGCACGCAACAACAAAATTGTCAAGCTTTATAAATATAGCAACGGGAGAGACATAAGTCTTAGGTTGATCTAAATGTGCTTTGAAATGTGAGGAACAGGAAAAAGTGTTACATTTTCCACAGCCTTAATGGCACAGAATTTTCACTGTATCTGTGAGGGGATTGATTCTGGCTGGATGGGATCATCCTGTTTTATCAGAGTACTCACAATGTTAGACATTTTACAGAATACAGAGCTCACAAAGGCTGTGCATTTTTATGAGCTTATATTGTTTTGGAAATAACACAAACCTAAGTCATTAACTCCTAATGGCTATTTTAAAACATAGCTCTCCTCCTAATTGTTCAGCAATAGGCAGTTGGTTAATGAATTATATGTGTTTTGCAATGTGTGGCCATTAAAAAGTTCATTTCATGAGAATATTCTCTAACATTAAAAATCACTTATGATCAATTGTAAGATAAAACATTGAAGTCATTATATAACAGGCTTATTTTCCTCTTTTCACTAAAAAACATGTAAATAAATATGTAGATGGATAAAAAACGAAAAGGTTAATGGTGACTCAGGTTGGTCGAATTTATATGATTTTTAATTTTTTTATTCAATTTGCTTCATTTTCTGGTATTTCTACTGAGAACATATATTTATAATGAGATTATTTATTTATTGAGAAATTGTTATTGGTTTTCAAAAATAATACATGATCTTTGAAAAGTATTAAAATGATAAGAAAAGGATTAAAAAAAGGGGAAAATATCCCAAATTACATTACCTAGAAAAAAATATCTATACGCCAGGTGTGGTAGCTCATGCCTGTAATTCCAGCACTTTGGGAGGCTGAGGTGGGCAGATAACTTGAGTCCAGGAGTTCAAGACAAGCCTAGGCAACAGTGAGATGCTATCTTTACATAAAATACAGGAACAAAATTAACCAAGCGTGGTGGTGCGTGCCTGTCATCCCAGACACGTGGGAGGCTGAGGTGGGAGGATCGTTTGAGGCTGGGTGGTCAAGGCTGCAGTGAGCCGAGATCATGCCATTGCACTCCAGCCTGGGCAACAGAGTGAGACCCTGTCTCAAAAAATAATAATAATAAAAAATAAAATAAAAATAATCTTTTATGGAAATTTTTGATGACCAGAACTTGAGTTATCCCACTATGCACATTCCCACTAATCTTTTATAAATGGATTATATGGTGAATTATTTTCTATGACTCTGACTTTCCCTCTACATCAGACTTCAGGGCTCTGCCCTTGTCAATAAAATAATTATATCAACAATTTTATTAAACCCTAGTGTATATGAATGTGCTTTAATTTTCTCCCCTAATTACTTATTAATGAAAATTTCAGTTTCTTCCAATTCTTAATTATAAACCATGCTTATATATTTTGCTTATATACTGAAAACATTGCATAGCATGTTTTACTTTTAGAATTGTAAAACTGTATGAAAAAGGAGGACCCGTGGTATATTTTGATAGAAAGTGTATGAGCATCCTCAGTTCCCCAGACTCTGGCCAGGACTTTATCATGATTTATCATTCTTTAAAAATACTGTTGTGCACTATTTTAATGTATTTTATCCTCTGTTTTATGTTCTAAAGTGGGATTACATATGTCCATATTTTTATCTATACTGATATCTGTAAAGTTTTTCCTTGCCCAGTTTTGATATAAAGGTTTGTTAGCATAATAAATGAGTTTAGGGTAGCTTTCTGTTCTTTTCTATATTCTGGAACAATTTATATAAAAATCATCTAGTTTTTAAAGGTTTGCTATAACTGGCACATAAACCAATGTAATCTATTTTATTTTTGATGTGTTCATTGTGGTTGAATAGGGACACTATCAATTGTGGTGTACTAATGTTGTATCTGATTTTGTTATTCTTTTATCTTAAATATCAATAGCTATCAATCATATATCAATTACCTATCATCTATTTTCTATCATCTGTCTTCTATCAATCATCTACCATGCATATATCATCTGTTTCTATCTACATATCCTCTATCATCTATCTATCTATCATCTATCATCTCTCTCTATCATCTATCTCTGTCTATATATTTACCTATTATCTATCATCTAGCTATCTTCATATATCAATCATCTATCATCCATATATCATCTCTCTTCTATCAATCATCTATCTCTGTCATCTATTATCTATCACTTATCTATCTATCTTTTCAAATTTTTACTTGCCTTTAAGTCACTTGCTCACTACTTGGCTGAGGAAAACAGGGTTTTTTGATTGAAATTTGCCCTGAGAGCCACATAATAAGATGATAATGTCACAAAAGATAAGCAAATATTGTTATTAAAAGAAAAAGAAATATATTTTGAAAGAATAAAAATGCCAACATTTTCACTTAAGCTTTTGTCTCTGCTTCTCTAGTTCAAAGGATGAGCATGTGGTATGTTGTCCAAAAACAAATCTGCATTTTAACAAGGTCCCCAGGTGACTCCTGTGCAGACAGTGGTGAGAGGTCTGCTCTGAGGACCCATGTTAGGCTGGTCTGACCCCAGCCAGGTAGCGCTGACATGTGGCTGCTCACAGTGCAAGGCAGAGACACCCCCATGGTCACCTGCTGCATGGGCAGGTGTCCCTCCTGGAATCTGTTGCCTTTATTCTGAGCTTTCATCATATTTTCTCCTGGCAAGGTCCTTCTGAACCACCTGCGACTGACAAAGTAAACCCTCACCTCTCGGTCTGGTTGGTCTGGTGGAGTGCTGCTCTTTTGAGAGGCAGGGCTGCCCTTGAGGACTCACAACCCTCTCATTAGTGGGCTCAATGAGGAAAGTGATTTTCACCATCTCAAATTATGCTCGGGGCAAACTCCAATTCAGTAATCACGTGATTAAAATTTGCCTGGCCTTGTGTTTAGGACACACTCTATCTCAGAACTGTATCAATTTTGGAACTGCTGCAATCCCTTGACCCAGGAAAATGTATCAGAGCCACAGGCATATGCAGGTCAGACATTTCCTCCATGATCTCCATAATAATTTGGGAGAGGCTGGGGACGGAGGTAAGCTAGCCTGCTATCAGAGCGGAGGCGCCATCCTCATGTTGTTTTCTTACTCATGACCAGCTGGTAGCCTACAATTTGGTGCTCCCCTGGAGTGTTTTATTCAAACATATGTATAAGATATAAAATGTAGATGTTTTCCCAAGTAAGCTACAAGGATGTCCTGACATGCTCCTGGTTCTCCGGAACCTGAACCGGTCCTACCTCACACACACTTTAGTGATACAGAAACTCCAGGCAGGAGAAGATTGAACTCTCGGTTTTCCCTGCCGAGGCAGGGTCTTGTCTTGGGTCTAGGCTGCCATAGGAATGGAATGGAATTCTAATTGAGTATCTGTTTCCACCTCACTTGTTTCTTGGATAACTGTGACAGACTTACAAAGTGTGTGTTCCTCCTTGGTGTCCCCAGTTTTTCCTTTAAAATGCTTTATTATTTAGAGCAGTTTTAGTCTCATAGCAAAATTGAGCAGAAGGTACAGAGATTTCCCATACCACAGCCTCCCCCATTATCAACATCCCAGCAGAGCGGTACGTTTGTTACAACTGATGAGCCTGCATTGACACATTCTCATCACTGACGTCCATATTTTGCATCTGGGTTCACTGAGTGTTGTACATTCTACAGGTTTGGACAAATGTATAATGACATGTATCCACTGATAATTCATTCTTTTATATCGCTTTTTATATCTTTTGCACTTCTGGAAATTAGCATTCTTATAGCTTTTCCTATTCACCATATTAAAAGTCACCCTCAAAAAGTAGAGATGGGTGGATGCTTTTCCACGGTAGTGTTCTGCATTTTGTCATCCACGCACTTGTCCACATGCTTGGAGGGGCTGGAGCTGGGATGGTGTGAAGACGCCACTCGGGCTTCCTCTTCATCGCTTCTCTCACCACCTCCCACTGAGCTCGGTGTGTCCTCAGGACCTAGCACTGCAGAGCTACCTGGGCAGAGCACTGCAGGTAGCTGCTTAACACCAGCCAGCGTTGCCATGTGAGAGTGGGTGCGCTGTTCCAATCGTGGGGGAAGCCCCTCTTGTCTACAATTCACATACACCATGCACTCCTCTGTCTCACTTTGGGAATGGTGTTCCGCTTCTGCCTGGAGAGTTCCAGTTTTTGTGGAAGTTGACATCACCTACCCAGACCTATGGAAGGGGGTGACAGAAGTGAGAGTAAACTGTGAGTGTCATGAATGAGGAACATAATTTTACTTTTAACATTTACTCTGTATTTTGATGGTTCCGACCCACAGTTCAAGAGTTCCGGGGTACACATTGTTGATGCCATGGGAGGAATCTGGAGGACAGATGAGGAGACCAATTCTCACCCCTCATCTCTGCTTACACAGTTTAAACAGAGATAAAATGGAAAGGGTGCCTTATCTGATGCCAAATTAAGATGCCAAAATTTGCATAGAAAAGATTCACTCTATTTTGTAAAGTAAGAGCTGTATCTGTATTATCTGTTAGAGATAACAAACTTTTTCAGTTCAAGCATCCCTGAATATCTCAGTAATTTTTCCCATGACATACCCCAAGCCAAAAGAAATGCCGGTTTCCTGTATCAAATTGTCAGACCCAAATTACCTAATATATATGTGTGTCCTAACAACTCGAAATAGTTCACATACATTGAAAATAGTTCACATACATTGAAAATAGTTCACATACATTGAAAGAAAGTTATTTTTTAGTTTTATTCACACATGACCTCCCTTACTTACACACGGGTCTTGGGCCGACTGGGCAGGTAGAACTCCATAAACCTTAACATCACATGAGATCCTGCACCTAGCTGGCTTTCCATGTCGATGTCCTGCCAGTGTTTGCTTTTTTTTTTTTTTTTTTTTTTTTTTTAATCATGGCAACTGTGAAAACCCCAGCTTTACAAAGAAATGATGCTGTCAAAAGGAAGTTAATAAAATCGATGCTGAACTCTGAACTGCTTTGAACAAGTCATTCACCTGCTGTCTGACAGTTGTCAAGTGTCTCCGAGAGTCCCTTGAAAATGTAAAACACCTTTAGTGCCCCTATAAACGAATTTATAGGTAAACCCCTATAAATTTTTAAATTTATTTAAAATTGTTTATAGGTAAATCCCTATAAGTTTACCCTATAAACTTAACCATAGTCATAGTTAATAAAAGTACAATGATATACACCATGTGCGGTGCTGTTGGTAATGCTATTTTTTGTTGTTCTGAGGTTAAGTGTGGGGTCTTCCGTTACTGTGAGTGACAGGGTGGTTTCTCATCTGATCTGGTCCTATAGTTTCTAGAGCTTTTATATTTCCTGTTTGTTTGATGAATTTTTGAGAGTCTCACAACATTTTTTTGCCTCATAGCATTCTGCTCTGTGATGTCACTTCATTCAATAAAATTATTTTTCTCATCTTCTACTTATAAATGTTCTCAATATTTACTTCATCTCCATCATTGTTATTTTTAAGAAGGAGTATCTTTTTTCTTAGAAATCTTTCTTCAGAAGTCATTGGTTGACTCAATACTACCATTTAATTGACTAATTACATGAAGATTACTCTTTCTTTTAGGACCCTAGTGCTCTATCTATTATAGATAAGAAGATTTTTTAATGCTAAATCTTGATAGAGGAAAAGAAAGTTGATTTTTGAGGATAGCACTAAAAACTGCTCCTCCATTGGGTAGAACAACAGGCATTTCCTACGTGGCTCTGTTAACTTATGTCCCCTTCTCTCTGCCCAGCTGCAGAGGCATGTGAGTGTTACTCTTCATTTCTTTCATGCCTCATGTCCTGTGGGTTAGTCGATGTTTTCCCCTTGCGTAATCAAAGCTTGTACACTACTCATAATAGAATTCTCTGCTATGTTAATATGGCAGTATTATTCACTTGGTAAAACTATCATAGTTAAATTTTAATGAGCACTATTTCTTTCAAGGGCTTATGTGCACTGTTAGTTCTTGCTTCTCATCAAAGCAAGCTCTGAAATATGCCCGTGCAGTTGAACAACAGGCCAGGGATAGCAGATCTACACACAAAGTGCTCTACACCAAAAGTCCCTCATTTTTTTAAAGAGAAATGAAGACATGCTTCTATCAAACTCTAGCGATGGCACTTAAATAGATGAAAGAATACACATGACATAGTTTTGGAAAGGGTGTATGTAAATAAAGTAGAAGTAAAACATATTTCTAGCAACCTTAATTCTAAAGGCTACTCTATTTGTCATTTTCTGACAATGGCTCACTGAGAAGGAACCTTTCTGTTGGGGTGAAAATGGTCCAGTGGAATTCACTTTCCGGAGTGTCTACCACTGGCTAGAAGCAGCCCGGAGCCTTCGGCCCACCTATGCTCTTCATCTGGAGGGCAGAAGGTGGGTACTGTAGCATCTGTCTCTAAGCCCCAAACAGACTCCCTTACTTCCCCAGTTTAGTCAAGTAATCCATTAGCTCGAATATCAAACATTTCATTAAATATTTCAGTGCTCTTCTAAACTATATAAAAGGTTTGGATGAACTAGGTTTGAAAAATCATAATGGCATACCCACTCACCAACACCACTTAAAAGCATCTGCTTATCCATCTTGTCCTCCTAACGCTATCACAACCTTCCTCATTGAACAAGAAGCCATTTCTGAGCTGCAAATACTTTTCAGTTTGTTTCTGGGGCTTCTGCATTATCTATCTAACTGAGATAACATTTAGTATGTATAACTTATACACTATTTAAATGCTTATTTATTGCTTTATCGGTGTTTTGATTTGTTATTCTATGGTAAACAAATGAGGCATAGATATCACAAAGGTTTCATGTTATTGATCCCCTGACCTGAATTTTTGCATCTGTGTGTTTGTTCTTCTCACAAGAACATAGCTCTTACTCCTTAGAGCAGCAAGCAGAGAAGGTTAGGGTGACTTGCGCTGACTTCATGTGAAGCCTGGAGGAATCAATGACACAAAGGAAAGTGAGTGTGAGCATGACGTCAAGTCAGACCATCATTCCTGCATTTTTGCTGGAAACAGCTGTGTCCGGGTGGCCAAGGAACACCAGAGTGGGTTGGCCATTAGTCTCTTTGGTAGTTTGCCAAATCATACACTCCAGAATTAAGTGACTTCAATGCTGATACTCTGAAAGGCCTTGGAGTCATATTTTTATGGAATAGCATTACTATATTTTAAGCATTCTCTACTTCCATAGCAATGCTTCTGCAGATCCTGTATGAGAACAGGTGTACACATATCAGAACATTTTCTGCCCAACCATGCTATTGCTTAGAGATAGTCTCATGTTAAGATACCGAGGCCCAAATTATGGTGCTGGTTCCTTCAAAGAACAGAGTAACAACCATATATATAGCACATTCTATAACATTTTAGGTTCACCTCTGAAACAAATTCACATACAAAAATAAGTAGCTTTGCCAGGAAAGAAAGGTCTTTCCTGTTTTGAAAAACAAGTGATGAATCTGTACTTGCTATAGACTAAATGTGTCCCCCAAATTTATATGTTGAAATCCTAACTCCCATTGGGATGGTGTTAGGAGGTGGGACCTTTGAGGAGTGATGAGGGTAGAGCCCCCACGACAGGATTAGTGACCTTAAAAATAGGCCCCGGAGAACTTCCTTGTCCCTTCCACCATGTGAGGACACAGAGAAAGCATGCTGTCTGTGAACCAGGAAGCAGCCCTTGTCAGACATTCAATCTCCCAGCACCTTGATCTTGGACCTCCAGCCTCCAGATGTGTGAGAACTAAGTGTTTGCTGTTTAAGACAAGTTGATGATATTTTTGTTATAGCAGCCCAAACTAACTAAGATAGTGCCTTGTAAGATACATAATTGGTATTAAAAATTAAAACTGGGTCCCAAATTATATGAACAAAAAAAAGCTACAAAAGAATCTATTCAGTAAAATTCTGTTTTTAATTATGAAATGCATATTTGTAGGTATATATGTGTGGGTATAAAAAATCATTATCTCTAGATGGATATGGTTATAGCTTTTTATGTTAGCTATTATTTTTCATTTTTGTAAAATGAAGATATGCAACATTTGCAATAGGAGAAAAAAGTCAGTAACTAGCTACGTACGTATAATTGGTCATACTGATTCTGGCTTTGTGAAACACTTCCGTGATAGAAAGTGGCACTGACTTTTTTAAGAAGGATTTTCTGAAGTTTATACAAGGTTAATGTTTAATTGGGATGTGGTTAAATGAAGAGTTTATTAGGCAAATAGGCAAGGGGCTTAAGATAATCTAACTGTGTCCTATAGCTGTATGACGTTGGGAAAAGCATTTATCCTAGGGAGAAATGACACCTTGTCTCAATATTTTGCGTGTCTTAATCCATACATCCTAATTCTAACATCACACATCCATTCAGGACAGTACTCAAATTTGGTCTGTACAGGTGTCTTGTGTTTATAAATAAGCAGAGTTTCTCAAGTTATAAATGGGCACATCTTTAGACTGTGCATACTATGTAGGGTTGGAAAAGCTACCAGATGGCTTCATTCTAATGGGGGCTTGGCTTATGCACCAATGGATACTTAATGTGTTAATGAGAGGGGCACCAGCTCTCCTTTTTAGGACTCGGTTGATGGTTGGTCATAGAACTGGGCTCCATCATAGCAAAGAGGATGGCAGGACTTCAGAACATTAATGGTCAGTTGGCAACACTTAATAATTACAGGCCTTGCATGTACTTTTATAATAAGTAGCAAGGACAGAATGACAGCATGGAAGTCCTGAGGGGCACAGAGTTATGAAGATGGTTAATAGAACATGGCATTGTTGGAGACAAAATAGTGGGTCAGTGAAGAAGAACTCCACCGAAGTTCTTTAATGAAGTGAGATCAAGGGTGGATGACTAGGAAGCTAAAGGCATTCTCCTAAAACAAACTCATAATCCTGTGTCTAGCTTCTGGACCTCAGTGGAATTTCAGGCCCAATCTCTTTCATCTGAGGGAGAGACCTGATCCCCAGGAGAGAGGACCCTGTAAGACTAAATGCTAACAACAAGTATACGTGGCAGTTCTTCCCCAGAGCCTCCCCAGAGAAATCTGTAGCCATGCCCTGGGGCAGCCATACATTGTGGAGCGGGAGCTACCCAGCATTTGGATGACTGTTGTGCACAGAATGGAATTTAACTTTGACACTCTGACCTGAAGTGTCATCACGGGTCACCTTTACAATGGGTGCCTAAGGACCTGGGTAATGAGTGGAGTCTTGTCCAGTTACAGCTCACGGTGTAACTTGTCCTTGTCCCTGAATGTATAATAGCAATGGGAATATTGATGGTTGACACATGTGCCACAGGTCTTTGGCTTCTGGAGTAGGTTACCAGAGTGAGGTCAGTAAAGTTGTAGATACTAAAGCTGTGCCCACTGCCTGCTCCCACACCAGTCACACAGTAAATTAAAACTCACATTCCATTCTGGGGAAAATGGCAGGAAAGAATCCCTTGCTTAAAGACCAACATGATGCTGATGGTGAACTTCATGTCTGCATTTAATTTTCTAGTGTAGCTCCTCAAAAATCTGGGCAGAACTTAGAAGATACCAGAAGACTATGGCAAGCTCAACCAAGTAAGCCCAACTTCAACTGCTGTGCTGGATATGGTGTCCTGACTGGAGCAGATGAGCACAGCCTCAGATACGTGATAAGCAGCCATCAATGATCTAGTGGTGCTCTTTCCCATCCTTATCCAAAGGGAAGATCAGAAATATTCATAGTCATTTGGAGCAGAAAACTGTGTATATTTAATGGTTTTTCCCTAAGGCAAGCTAACTCTTCAATTCTCATATAAAAATATCTGCTTTGTTCTTTATGATTCATTACAATAATTTCATTTTTTACCTAAAATTTTACTACAACCATTAGCCAAAAACACTAGTCTGAGCCATCTGTAATACCATGGACATTTGAAAGAACATGGTGTGTCCTACATGGTCCTTGGAGGGAATGTTGGCATTGCAGTACACTTCTTGAAAGGATTCCTTTCTTTTGGCATAAAAGATTCTAAGCAGCTTTCCTGGCTACCTACAGCTTCTGCCACCACCATAAGGGACAATATTCTCTTGTAAGTTCTCTGACCCCTGTGGGTAAATGACCACCATAGGCACAGACCAAGGAGAGCTTCCGATGATGTCACAGTTTGGATTCCACAGGAAGTAAATTCTAAGGAGCAGGGTTGGGCAGAGAAGCTGAGGTGCAACACAGGCTCTGCAAAGACTGAGATGACCAAGCTTAGAAGCTGGAGGACCCTTCAGAGACACCTCAGGTTGGGGTGAGTGGGTCAAGAATTTAGATCTCCAAATAGATCAGGAATTGTCAGCAAGTGGCCCCAGAAAGTCGAGAGTAAAACATCGCTCTTCAGGGAGGCATTCCTAGAGAGGATCACTTTGGGAAGGGTATCTGACAGGACAGCAACACTCCCAGGGCAGGGGACACATTTCTGAAGGTGGACCTGGACAGTTTCCACCATTGCTTAGATCCGCTTTTACAGAAACATTCTGGGAGCAGTGCCTCTAGGGCCTCAAGGGGTCTCCTTTCCTGGAGGAGCTTAGAAGAGGAAGATTAGAGGAGTTATAGCTCTTGCAACTGCAGCTGACCTAGAAGTCACACATGACGCTTAGCATCTCTGGCTTCCAGTCTTCATCCTGGATTCCCATCACCCTCATAGCACCTTTGCTAGTCTAGATGTCTTTCGTGGTGAAAAGAAATATACCCAGTTGCCTTGTCCTCCTCAACAAGGCATCTGTGCTAGTCCATTGGCTGTCAAAATTGGGCAAGAAAGTAGGAAGATATATTCAAGCAGGTGAAATGGATGCCCAAAACATTCTTCTCTACTCCCATTGCTCAGCAGCAGGCTGTCTTCCTGATGACCAAGGTCTAGATGCCTGCTAGGATGGTGGCTTCTCTTCATAACCTCTTGTCCCTTGGCATCAGAAACCTACAATGCCCAGGTAGCAGTAGTGGCTTATAGTTCAATGTGACCCTTGGGGTATTCCTGGTGGAAGCAGAATATCAAAACCTATAGAACCTAGAGTTGCAAGGATGAGAAACACAAATGACCCAAGCAGGTCATAGGAAGTCTTGGAAAGTGGGGCCACTCTTCTTTTTAGTTTGTTTCCTGGACACGTTGATTGTGACCATTGAGACCCAAATGCCATATAAAGTTGATTGATTTAGTGGATACCCTGCAGGCCGGTTTCAGGGTTTGAGACCTGAGCTGACCTAAGGTTCCGTGCTTAGAAAAGCCTATACTTGCTTTAGTGCTCTGGTGTCATCCTCTTGGAATTCTTAATAATTTTGAACAAAGGATCCCATATTTTTATTTTGCACTGGGCTCCACAAATTAAGTATGAAATCCTGAGAGCATTGATTCCTGGAGCCTGGAACTCCATCTCTATAATGCCACCTTTGAACTGATACTTCAGCTGTGCTTTCAATAAGCTGTTCTGTCACACTCTCAAAACAATGGCATTGGGGCTGTGGCACAAAATGGAGCCAGTAGATCACATGCTGGTACCCATTTTCACACTTCTTTCACTATAAACATGGATCCTTTGGTCTGGATATTTTTATATGTAATCCTAAGCCAGTTAATCAAATGTTCAATTAGCCTTCAGATCATAGTCACAACTACAGCCATAGAGGGCAGGGAAACAAACCAAGAGAACATTTGTCTACTTCAAGTAAAATTATTGATGCCTCTTTCAGGGTAGAAGGCATTCATTATAGTCCAAAAAGAGATTGGTTGATCCTCTCAAGTCATGGCATTCTATTGGATGCTGAATGCTAGTCTTGGTGGTTGACATGCTGGACAGTTCTAACTAGAGCAGTCCTGGTAAGGGAGAGCCCATTCTTTCAGGCTTATGCATAGCCTTCATTGCTGCTACCATGATTTCTCCACTCATAAATATAATATTCAACACTAGTGTAGCTGATGATAAAGGCTGGCTGATGTCACCTGGCCAGGTCATATTGTGGTATATATATGCCATGGAATACTACTCAGCCATAGAAAGGAATGAAATAATGGCATTGATAGCACCTGGATGGAATAGGAGACCATTATTGTAAGTGAAGTAACTCAGGAATGGAAAACCAAACAGTGGATATTCTCACTCATAAGTGGGAGCTAAGATATGAGGATGCAAAGGCATAAGAATGATACAATGAATTTTGGGGACTCAGGGGAAAGGGTGAGAGGGATATGAGGGATAAAAGACTACATATTGGGTACAGTGTACACTGCTCAGGTGATGGGTGCACAAAAATCTCAGAAATCACCACTAGATAATTTATGTAGTCAAACACAACCTGTTCCCCCCAAAAACCTATTGAAATTTTAAAAAGTTTATGAAAACTGAGGCACCATGTTGTACTTTGCTGATAGTGCACAGCTATCAAGGTACACATCAAATTTTCTGATTTTGGATTGAGTGTTTCTCACTACAGTATTCCTTATGTCTCCTGGTAGTATTGATTTTAGGATGCTTGGTGGCATAAATAATATTTTTGTTTTTTAAATTTTAATTTTCATGAGTACATAGTGGGTGTATATATTTATGGAGTACATGAGATATTTTGATACAGACACACATTATGTATTAATCACATCAGGGTAAATGGAGTATCCAATCTCTCAAGGATTTATCATTTCTTTGTGTTATAAACATTTCAAATGTATCCCCTCAGTTATTCTAAAATGTATAAAAAATTATTGCTGACTGTAGTTACCATGTTGTGCTATCAAATACTAGATCCTATTCATTGTATCTAACTATACTTTTGTATCCATTAACCAACCCCATTTCCCCTCCACTCCCCACTATCCTTCCCAGAACCTGGTAACCATCATTCTATTTTCTATCTCCATGGAGTTCAATTGTTTTAATTTTTAGATACCACAAATGAGTGAGAACACATGCAGTTTGTCTTGCTGTGCCTGGTTTATTTCACTTAACATAATTTCCGCCAGTTCCATCCATGTTTGTTGCAAATGATGGGATCTCATTCTTGGTTTATGGCTGAATAGTACTCTATTACGTATATATACCACATTTTCCTTTTCCATTCATCTCTTGATGGATAGTTAGGTTGATTCCAAATCTTGGCTACTGTGAATAACAATAAACATGGGAGTGCAGGTATCCCTTTGATATATTGATTTGCTTTCTTTTGGGTATATACCTAGGAGTGGGATAGCTGGATCATATGGTAGTTCTATTTTCAGTTGTTTGAAGAGTCTTCATACTGTTCTCTAAAGTGGCTATACTAATTTACATCCCCACAAAAAATGTATGAGGGTTCCCCTTTCCCCACATTCTCTCCAGCATTCATCATTGCCAGTCTTCTGGATGAAAACCATTTTAATTGGAGTCAGACAATATCTCATTGTAGTTTTGATTTGCATTTATCTGATGATCAGTGGTGTTGAGCACCTTTTTATATACCTGTTTGCTATTTGTATGTCTTCTTTTGATGAATGTCTATTCAGACCCATGGCCTATTTAAAACTCAAATTATTAATTTTTTTCCTATTGAGTTGTTTAAGCTCCTTATATATTCTGGTTATTAATTCTTTATCAGATGTATGGCTTTCAAATATTTTCTCCCATTCTGTGGGTTATCTCTTTTTTGTTTCCTTTGCTGTACAGAAGCTTTTTAACTTGATGTGATTTCATTTGTCCATTTTTGCTTTGGTTGCCTGTGCTTTTGGGATATTTCTTAATAAATCTTTGCCCATACCAATGTCTGGGTGAATTTTCCCCAATGTTTTCTTGTAATAGTTTTATAGTTTGATGTCTTAGATTTAAGTTTTTAATACACTGATTTTATTTTTATATTCCAAGAGATAGGAGTCTAGTTTCATTCTTTTGCATATAGATACCCAGTTTTCCCAGCATCATTTATTGAAGAGACTGTCCTTTCCCCAATGTGTGTTCTTGGCACATTTTTTGAAAATGAATTTACTGTGCATGTAGAATTTATTTCTTGGTTCTCCATTCCGTTCCATTGGTCTATGTGTCTGTTTTCATTCTGATACCATGCTCTTTTGGTCACAATAGCTCTGTAGTATAATTTGAAATCAGGTAGGATGTCACTATTATAAATGGGATTACTGTCATGATTTCTTTTTTTCAGATTGCTTGCTGTTGACATATAGAAATGCTACTGATTTTCATATATTGATTTTGTATCCTGCATCTTTACTGAATTTGTTTATCAGTTCTAATAGTTTTTTGGTGTACTCTTCAGGTTTTTCCAAATATTAAATGATATTATTTGCTAACAAGGATAATTTGACTTCTTTCTTTCCAATTTGGATTTCTTTTATTTCTTTTCCTTGTCTGATTGCTCTAATTAGGGCTTGCAGTACTATGTTGAATAGCAGTGTCACAAGTAGATACCCCTGTCTTGCTCCAGATGTAAGAGGAAAGGCTTTCAGGTTTTCCCTATTCAGTATACCAACTGTGCGTCTGTCATATATGGCTTTTATTGTGTTGAAGTATGTTCCTTCTATACCCAGTTTTTTAGGGGTTTTATCATGAAAGGATGTTTAATTTTATCAAATGCCTTTTCATCATCAAGTGAAATGATCATATGCTTTTTGTCCTTCATTCTGTTGATATAATGTATCGCAATTATTTATTTCCATATATTGGGCCATCCTTGCATTCCTGGGATGAATCCCAATTGGTCATAACAAATGATTTTTTAAGGTATTGTTGAATTTAATTTGCTAATATTCCATTGAAGATTTTTGCATCAATAGTCATTGGAGATATTGGCCTGTAATTTTCTTTTTTTGATGTGCCTTTGTCTGGCTTTGGCATCAGGGTAATACTGGCCTTGTAGAATGAGTTTGGAAGTATTCCCTCCACTTTGACCTTTTGCAATGGTTTCAGTAGAATTGGTATGAGTTGTTCTTTAAAAGTTTGGTAGCTTACAGCAGTAAAGCCATTGGGTCCCAGACTTGTCTTTGCTGGGTGACTTTTTATTATGGCTTCAATCTCATTACTTGTTATTGGCCTATTCAAGTTTTGAATTTATTCATGGCTAAATCTTGGTAGGTTTTATGTGTCAAAGAATTTATTCATTTCTTCTTGGTTTTTCAATTTAGTGGCACATAGTTGCTCATAGTAGTCTCTAATGATCCTTTGAATTTTGTGGTATCAGTTATAATATCTCCTTTTTCATCTCTGGTTTTATTAGTTTGGATCTTTTTTTTCTTGGTCTGGCTAAAGGTTTGTCAATTTTGTTCATATTTTCAAAAAACCAACTTTTTATTTTATTGATAATTTGTATTTTTTCATTTTAATTTTACTCATTTCTGCTCTGATCTTTATCATTACTTTTAATCTACAAATTTTGAGTTTAATTTGCTCTTGCTCTTCTATTTCTTTGAGATGCATCATTAAGCTGTTTATTTGAAGTTTCTCTACATTTTTCAATGTAGGTACTTATTGCTATAAACTTTCCACTTAGTACTGCTTTTGTTGTATTTCGTAGGTTTTGGTGGGTTTTATTTCTATTTTCCTTTGTTTCAAGGAACTTTAAAATTTTCTTCTTAATTTCTTCATTCATCCACTGGTCATTCAGGAGCATATTGTTTAATTTCCATGTGTTTTTATTGTTTCCAAAATTCCTGTTGTTGTGGATATCTAGGGTTTTATTCCATTGTGGTCAGAGAAGATATTTAATATGATTTCAGTATTTTGAATGTTTTGAGACTTGTTTTGTGGTCTAACATATGGTCTCTCTTTGAGAACTGTCCATGTGTTGAGGTGAAGAATGTATTTTGCAGCTGTTTGATAAAATGTTCTCTGTATATCTATTAGGTCCACTTGGTCTGTAGTGCAGATTAGGCCTGTTGTTTCTTTGTCGATTTTCTGTCTGGGTTATCTGTCCAATGCTGAAAGTGGATGTTGAAGTCCCCAACCTTTATTTTATTGGGGTCTATCTTTCCCTTTGGCTCTAATAATATTTGCTTTATATGTCTGGGTGCTCCAGTGTTGGGTGCTTATATATTTACAATTGTTATATTCCTTTGCTGAATTGACTCCTTTATCATTATACAGTAACCTTTGTCTCTTTTTATGCTTTTTGTCTTGAAATCCATTTTATCTGATATAAGTGTAGCTACCTTTGTTCTTTTTTGGTTTCTATTTGCATGAAATATCTTTTCTCACTCCTTCATTTTCTGTCTGTGTGTGTCCTTACAGGTGAACTGTGTTTCTTATGGGCAATAGATTTTTTTTTATTATTATACTTTAAGTTCTGGGATACATGTGCAGAATATGCAGGTTTGTTACGTAGGTATACATGTGCCTGGTGGTTTGCTGCACCCAACAACCTGTCATCTACATTAGGTATTTCTCCTAATGCTATGGCTTCCCTAGCCCCCAATCCTCCAACAGGTCCTGATTTGTGATATTCCCCTCCCTGTGTCCATGTGTTCTCATTGTTCAACTCCCATTTATGAATGAGAACATGAGGTGTTTTGTTTTCTGTTCTTGTGTTAGTTTGCTGAGAATGATGGTTTCCAACCTCATCCATGTCCCTGCAAAAGACATGAACTCATCCTTTTTTATGGCTGCATAGTATATTTGCCACATTTTCTTTATCTAGTCTATTATTGATGGGCATTTGGGCTGGTTCCAAGTCTTTGCTATTGTGAATAGTGCTGCAATAAACACACATGTGCATGTGTCTTTATAGTAGCATGATTTATAATCCTTTGGGTATATACCAGTAATGGGATTGTTGGGTCAATGGTATTTTTGGTTCCAGATCCTTGAGGAATCAGCATGCTGTCTTCCACAATGGTTGAACTAATTTATACTCCCTCCAACAGTGTAAAAGTGTTCCTATTTCTCCACATCCTCTCCAGCATCTGTTGTTACCTGACTTTTAATGATCACCATTCTAACTGCTGTGAGGTGGTATCTCACTGTGGTTTAGATTTGCATTTCTCTAATGACCAGTGATGATGAGCTTTTTTTCATATGTTTGTTGGCTGAGAGGATGGAGTTTTCTAAATATAAATATAAAATTATGTCATCAGCAAACAGAGACAATTTGACTTCCTATCTTCCTATTTGAATATCTTTATTTCTTTCCCTTGTTTGATTGCCCTGGCCAGAACTTCCAATACTGTGTTAAATAGGAATGATGAGAGAAGGCATCCTTGTCTTGTGCCGGTTTTCAAAAGGAATGCTTCCAGGTTTTGCCCTTTCAGTATGATATTGGCTGTGGGTTTGTCATAAATAGCTCTTATTATTTTAAGATATGTTTCATCAATATCTAGTTTGTTGAGAATTTTTAGCATGAAATGGAGTTGAATTTTATCGAAGGCCTTTTCTGCATCTTTTGAGATAATTATGTGGTTTTTGTCATTGGTTCTGTTTATGTGATGGATTTTGTTTATTGATTTGCATATGTTGAACCAGCCTTGCATCCCATGGATGGAGCCAACTTGATGGTGGTGGATAAACTTTTTGATGTGCTGCTAGATTTGGTTTGCCAGTGTTTTATTGATTTTTATATCGATGTTCATCAGGGATATTGGCCTAAAATTTTCTTTTTTGTTGTGTCTCTGCCAGGTTTTGGTATCAGGATGATGCTAGCCTCATAAAATAAGTTAGGAAGGCGTCCCTCTTTCTCTGTTGTTTGGAGTAGTTTCAGGAGGAATGGTACCAGCTCCTTTTTGTATCTCTCATAGCATTTGGCTAAGAATCCATCTGGTCCTGGGCTTTTTTTGGTTGGTAGGCTGTTCATTACCGCCCCAATTTCAGAACTTGTTATTGGTCTATTCAGGGATTCAACTTCTTCCTGGTTTAATCTTGGGAGGGTATATGTGTCTAGAAATATATCCATTTCGTCTAGATTTTCTAGTTTATTTGCATAGAGGTGTTTATAGTATTCTCTGATGGCAGTTTGTATTTCTGTGGGGTCAGTAGTGATATCTCCTTTACCATTTTTTGTTGTGTCTATTTGATTCTTCTCCCTTTTCTTCTTTATTAGTCTGGCTAGCAGTCTATCTATTTTATTAATCTTTTCAAAAATACAGCTCCTGGATTCATTGATTTTTTGAAGGGTTTTTCATGTCTCTATCTCCTTCAGTTCTGCTCTGATCTTAGTTATTTCTTGTCTTCTGCTAGCTTTTGAATTTGTTTGCTGTTGCTTCTCTAGTTCTTTTAATTGTAACATTAGGGTGTTAATTTTAGATCTTTCCTGCTTTCTCCTGTGGGCATTTAGTGCTATAAATTTTCTCTAAACACTGCTTTAGCTGTGTCCCAGAGATTCTGGTACGTTGTTTCTCGGTTTTCATTTGTTTCAGAAAACTTATTTATTTCTGTCTTAATTTCGTTATTTACCCAGTAGTCATTCAGGGGCAGGTTGTTCAGTTTCCATGTAGTTGTGTGGTTTTGAGAGAGTTTCTTAATCCTGAGTTGTAATTTGATTGGACTGTGGTCTGAGAAACTGTTTGTTATGGTTTCTGTTCTTTTGCATTTGTTGAGGAGTGTTTTACTTCCAATTATGTGGTCAATTTTAGAATAAATGTGATGTGCTGCTGAGAAGAATGTATATTCTGTTGATTTGGGGTGGAGAGTTCTGTAGATGTGTATTAGGTCCCTTGATCCAGAGCTGAGTTCAAGTCCTGAATATCCTTGTTAATCTTCTGTTTTGTTGATCTGTCTAATATTGACTGTGGGGTTTTAAAATCTCCCACTATTATTGTTAGGAGTCTAAGTCTCTGTGTAGGTCTCGAAGAACTTGCTTTATGAATCTGAATGCTCCTGTATTGGGTGCATATATATTTAGGATAGTTAGCTCTTCTTGTTGCACTGATCCCTTTACCATTATGTAATGGCTTTGTCTTTTTTGATCTTTGTTGCTTTAAGGTCTTTTTTATCAGAGGCTAGGATTGCAAACCCTGCTTTTTTTTTTTTTTTTGCTTTCCATTTCCTTGGTAAATATTCCTCCATCCCTTTATTTTGAGCCTATGTGTGTCTTTGCACATGAGATGGGTCTCCTGAATGCAGCACACTGATGGGTCTTGACTCTCTACCCAATTTTCCAGTCTGTGTCTTTTAATTGTGGCATTTAGCCCATTTACATTTAAGGTTAATATTGTTATGTGTGAATTTGATCTTGTCATTATGATGCTAGCTGGTTATTTTGCCCATTAGTTGATGCAATTTCTTCACAGTGTCAATGGTCTTTACATTTTGATGTGTTTTTGCAGTGGCTGGTACTGGTTTTTCCTTTCTATGTTTAGTGCTTCCTTCAGGAGCTCTTGTAAGGCAGGTCTGCTGGTGACAAAATCTCTCACCATTTTCTTGTCTGTAAAGGATTTTATTTCTTCTTTGCTTATGAAGCTTAGTTTGGCTGGATATGAAATTCTGGGTTGAAAATTCTTTTCTTTAAGAATATTGAATATTGACCCCCACTCTCTTCTGGCTTGTAGGGTTTCTGCAGAGAGATCTGCTGTTATTCTGCTGGGCTTCCCTTTGTGGGTAACCCAACCTTTCTCCCTGGCTACCCTTAACATTTTTTCCATCACTTCAAACTTGGTGAATCTGCTGGTTTTCTGTCTTGGGGTTACTCTTCTCGAGGAGTATCTTTGTGGTGTGCTGTGTATTTCCTGAATTTGAATGTTGGCCTTTCTTGCTAGGTTGGGGAAGTTCTCCTGGATAATATCCTGAAGAGTGTTTTCCAATTTGGTTCCATTCTCCCTGTCACTTTCACGTACACCAATGACACGTAGGTTTGGTCTTTTCACATAGTCCCATATTTCTTGAAGGCTTTGTTCATTCCTTTTCATTATTTTTTTCTTTAATCCTGTTTTCACACTTTATTAAGTTGATCTTCCGTCTCTGATATCCTTTCTTCCGCTTCATAGATTTGGCTATTGATACTTGTATATGCTTCATGAAGTTCTCGTGCTATGTTTCTCAGCTCCATCAGGTCATTTATGTTCTCCTCTAAACTGGTTATTCTAGTTAGTAATTCCTGTAACCTTTTTTCAAGGTTCTTAGCTTCCTTGCAATGGGTTAGAACATGCTCCTTTAGCTTGGAGGAGTTTGTTATTACCCACCTTCTGAAGCCTACTTCTGTCAATTTGTCCAACTCATTCTCCATCCAGTTTTGTTCCCTTACTGGTGATCCTTTGTAGGAGAAGAGGCATTCTGGTTTTTGGAATTTTCAGTCTTTTTGCACTGGTTTTTCCTCATTTTCGTGGATTTATATACCATTGGTCTTTCATGTCGATGACCTTCGGATGGGGTTTCTGTGTGGAAGTCCTTTTTGTTGATGTTGATGGTATTCCTTTCTATTTGTTAGTTTTCTTTCTAACAGTCAGGTCCCTCTGCTGCAGGTCTGCTGGAGTTTCCTGGAGGTCCACTCCAGACCCTGTTTGCCTGGGTATCACCAGCAGAGGCTGCAGAACAGCAAAGATAGCAAAGATTGCTGCCTTTTCCTTCCTCTGGAAGCTTCGTCCCAGAGGGGCACCCACAAGATGTCAGCCAAAAGTCTCCTGTATGAGGTGTCTGTCAACCCCTGCTGGGAGGTGTCTCCCAGTCAGGAGGCACGGGGGTCAGGGACCCACTTGTGGAGGCAGTCTGTCCCTTAGCAGAGTACGAGCGCTGTGCTGGGAGGTCTGCTGCTCTCTTTAGAACTGGCAGGCAGGAAGGTTTAAGTCTGCTGAAACTGGCCCACAGCCTCCCCTTCACCCAGGTTCTCTGTCCCAGGGAGATGGGAGTTTTATTTATAAGCCCCTTCTTTTCTTTCAGGGATGCCATGCCCAGAGAGGAGAAAGCTAGAGAGGCAGTCTGGCTACAGTGGCTTTGCAGAGCTGCGGTGGCTCCGCCCAGTTCAAACTTCCAGGTGGCTTTGTTAATGCTGTGAGGGGAAAATGGGCTACTCAAGCCTCAGTAATGGCAGACGACCTTCCCCCCACCAAGCTGGAGCATCTTAGGTCGACTTTAGACTGCTGTGCTGGCAGTGAGAATTGCAAGCCTGTGGACCTTAGCTTACTGGGCTCCGTGGCATTGAGATCTGCTGAGCTAGACCACACGGCTCCCTGGCTTCAGTCCCTTTTCCAGGGGAGTGAACAGTTCTGTCTCGCTGGCGTTCCAGGCACCACGGAGGTATGGAAAACAACAACAACAACAACATCAACAACAACAAAAACTGCAGCTAGCTCGGTGTCTGCCCAGTTTTGTGCTTGATACCCAGGACCCAGGTGGCATAGGCATCAGAGGAAATCTCCTGATCTGCGGGTTGCGAAGAATGTGGGAAAAGTGTAGTATCTGGGCTGGAGTTCCAGGACACAGTCCTCAAGGCACAGTCCCTCGTGGATTCCCTTGGCTACGGGAGGGAGTTCCCCGACCCCTTGTACTTCCCAGGTGAGGCAACACCCCACCCTGCTTCTGCTCCCTCTATGGGCTGCACCCACTGTTTAACCAGTCTTAGCGAGATGAGCTGGGTACTTCAGTTGGAAATGCAGAAATCATCCGTCTTCTGCGTTGATCTCGCTGGGAGCTGCAGACAGGAGCTGTTCCTATTCTGCCATCTTGCCAGCCACCCCGTTTTCTCTTTTCTTAAATCCATTCAGCCACTCTATGTCTTTTGATTGGAGAGTTGAGTTTATTTACATTCAATATTGATATTGGTAAGTAAGGACTTACTACTATAATTTTGTTATTTATTTTCTGGTTGTTTCATGATCTCCTTATTCCTCTCTTTTTTTTCTATCTTCCTCTTTATGAAAATGATTTTCTGTAGCAGTATGTCTTAATTTCTTGCTTTATATTTTTGCGTATCTGTTGTAGGTTTTTTGATTTGAGGTTACCATGAAGCTTGCAAATAATATCTTATAACCCACTATTTTAAACTGGTGACAACTTAACTTCAATTACAGGAAGAAACAAATGAAATAAAAAACAACAAAGAGAAAATTAATAAAATTTTCTTTATTTCACTCCCTCACAATTTTAAACTTTTTTTCGATGTATATCTTATTATGCTGTTTATATGTTTTGTTTTTTCTATTTATATGTTATTATGCTAATTATATGTCTTAAAAAGTTGTTGCAGTTATTGTTTTTGATAGCTTTGTCTTGTAGTCTTCCTATTGAAGATATGAGTAGTTTACATATCACAATTACAGCTTTATAATATTCTGTATTTGTCTGTATCCTTACTGTTGCCTGTGAATTTTGTACCTTTAGATTATTTCTTAATGCTTGTTAATGTCCTTTTCTTTCAGATTGAAATACTCCCTTTAGTATTTCTTAAAGAATAGGATTTGGGGGTTGACAAAATCCCTCAGCTTTTGTTTGAGAATGTCTTTATTTCTTCTTCATGTTTGAAAGCTATTTTTGCTGGATATAATATTCTACAATTAAAGTGTTTTTTTTCTTCAGCACTTTAAATATATCATGCCATTCTCTCCAGGCCTGTAAGTTTTCCACTGAGAAGTATGCTGCCAGATGTATTAGAGCTCCTTCGTATGTTATTTGTGTCTTTTCTCTTGCTGCTTTTAGGATCCTTTCTTTATCCTTTACCTTTTGCAGTTTGATTATTAAATGCTGAGGTAATTTGATTTGGGTTACATCTGCTTGGTGTTTCATAACCTTCTTGTGTTTGAATATTGGCATCTTTCTCTAGGTTTGGAAAGTTCTTTCTTATTATCTCTTTGAGTAAACTTTCTACCCCAATCTCTCTCTACCTCTACTTGAAGGCCCAGAATTCTTAGATTTGCTATTTTCCAGATCCTGTAGGTATGCTTTATTATTTTTTATTCTTTTTTCTTTTGACCCCTCTGGCTGTGTATTTCAAATAGCCTGTATTCAAGCTCACCAATTCTTTCCTCTGCTTGATCAATTCTGCTGTGAAGAGACTCTGATGCATTCTTCATTTTGTCAATCCAAGTCCTCATCTCCAGAATTTTTGCTTGATTCTTTTTAATTATTTCTATCTCTTTGTTAAATTTATCTGATAATATTCTGAATTCCTTCTCTGTGTTATCTTGAATTTCACTGAGTTTTCTCAAAACAGCTATTTTTAATTCTCTATCCAAAAGGTCAGATATCGCTGTCACTCCAGAATTGGTAACTGGTGTCTTACTTAGCTCATTTTGTAAGGCCATGTTTTCCTGAGTGGTCTTCATGCTTGTGGATATTTGTCAGTGTCTGTGCACTGAAGAGTGAGGTATTTATTCCAGTCGTCTCTGTCTGGGCTTGTTTGTACCTGTCCTTCTTGAGAAAGCTTTCCAAGTATTCAAAGGAAATTGAGTGTTGTGATCAAAGCCTTTGGTCACTGGGACCATATATGCATTAGGGTTACTCCAAACCCAGTAATGTTCTGATTTGCAGACTTTAGAGGTACCACCTTGGTGGTTTTGTGTAAGATCTGAGAGATTTCCCTGGATTACCAGGCAGGGTCTCTTATTTTCTTCTCTTAATTTCCCCCAGACAAATCGACTTTCTCTCTCTCTCTCTCTCTCTATCTCTCTCTCTCTCTGCTGAGCTGCCTGTAGCTGGGGAAGAGGTAATGCAAGCACTCCTGTGGCCACCCTGCAGAAACTGTGCTGAGTCAGACCTGAAGCCAGTACAATACTGGGTCTTGCCCAAGGCCTGGGGTGATGATTGCCTGTCTACTGCTGATGTTTATTCAAGACCCAAGAGATCCTTGGTCAGCAGGTAGTAAATGCTGCCAGAACTGGGTCTTTCACTTCAGGGCACTGGGTTCTATTCTGTCCCAGGATGGGTCTAGAAATATTGTCCAGGAGTTAGGTCTGGATATGAGGGGCTTCAGGGCTCTGCTTGGTGCTTTATTTTGCTGTGGCTGAGCTGGAGTCCAAGTTGCAAGATAAACTCCTCTTTTTTCTTCCCTCTCCTTCCAGAAATGCAAGCTGTGCTGCCTGGAGTTGGAGGAGCGGTGATGCACACACTCCCTCGGCCACCTCAGCTGGTGTTTCACTGGGTCATGGGCACCCCAAGTCTGCCAGCTCCAAGCCCAGCACAGCCCTAGAACTAGCCCAGGAATTGCAGTCCTTGTGGCTTAGACTGCCTTTTAAGTTTACTTGGGACCCTAGAGCCCTTTAGCCCATGATGATGGGGGTTGCTGGAACTCAGATTCCCACTACCAGGATGGATAATTCCCCTGTGGCTAGGGCTAGTCTAAAAGCTCCCTCCATGGGTGCTGGCTGAAGTCTGCCTTGTATTGCTTTCCATTATGACAGGGCAGCACTGAATTCCAGTGCAAAGCCCCACAATTACTGTACTGTCCTTCCCTCAAGTGTACAGATTCTCTTTTCTGCCCCACATGGTGCCACCAGGGGATGGGGGAGCAGTGGTGTCAGGAATTTAAGACTGTCTTTCCTACCCTCTTCAGTGTCTCTTTCCTTAACATGATGTTAAAACCAGGTACTGTGATCACTCACTTGCTTTTTGGTTCTTATGAAGGTGATTTCTTCTGTGGATAGTAGTTCAATTTGGTGTTCCTGTGAGGAGGACAGTCACTGAAGGGTTCTGTTTGGCCATCTTGCTCCCTTTTTTTTGTTTACATTGTCTATGTCACCTCACATAGTCCAGAATGTACTGAGTGAATTTAATAAATGTTTGTTGCAGTAATGAATAAACGAGAAGTAAACTTTCTTTAAGTTTTGGAACCTAAAATAGTAAGTTTTAGTTGGGAAAACTCCCTAATAACATCCTTGGGAGTACAAGTATGATTAACAAAGATTACTTATCTCAGAAAGGTAAATTTTATATGTGAAAACACTTTTATATGAAGTTTGAAAATATATTTGGAACAAATATAAGGAATCAGTGAGAGAATAGTCAATGTGTAGAGGCAAATCAGAAAAGTGAGATTCAAGACCTGCCTTCACACTCTTTTTAAGTTTGAGCATGTACTTAACCTCTTTGACCTCCAAATCTCTCCTTTGGTCTTATATACAATCAGGTGTTTCTAATTATAATAGATGATGATGTGTGAGAGAATACATTGTTAACTGCAAATCTTATAATAATAAAAGCTGTAATAATACATTTACAAACTAGCATAATTTCATTCAGCAACAGAAATTGTGAAGACAGCATTTATTTTCTTTAAAACAATGTATTTCATAATTCACATATTTTGCTTTTCAAATAATTGTTTATTAAAATTTGTATTTGTATTGATTGAGCACTTATGAATTAGATAAGTAATGCCATATTATTTTATATCATCTGTTATCTGTGTCCAGTGGATTTATACAATCTCACATTTTTTATCTGGTCATGTACAAGGGTGTGAATTCACCCGAAACACTCAGAGTGATTCTGCTATCTGTATACAATCCTATAGCATTTGCTTTGATATTAAAGAATGCCATCAAACAGAAAATGATGTGGTCATTAAATGTAGGCTAAAACCAAAGTTTATGATATGAATTCTAAAAACCTCATATGACTTCAAGTGAACTTTGAGACTTGTCTCAATTTGAAAATTGCTGTCTACTTCATTTTACTGAAGAAAAGGATAAGAACAAATAGATTATAAGTCACTGCAGACACAACAATTTATTTTCCAGACTAAAGAGAATTATGAAAAACCAGACATTTAAATTGGTAGAAAAAAGAGTACCTGTTGATAGTCTCAGATTGCTGGGAACAATAGGCGTTTCACATTGGCTTAACAGGCGCAATTATTTTCTTCCATTTGGTATAAGTCTCTGTCTCCATTTTTTTTCTGGTTCATATCTCTGAGACTACTCATTTGTGAATATGCTTGAAAATGTGTTTCCATAGTGATTTCATGCGCCTATTTTCTTCTCTTGGGCTCTGTATTCTTAGGGTAAATCTCAGCGCCTCATAGAGTGCTTTATCTGCACACCTCCTCATCCCTTTCTCATCAAAAACCTCGTGCCTTACATGACACATTCTACCATTCCTTTGTTTTTTTATTTTATTTATCTTTGAGATGGAGTCTCGCTCTGTCCCCCAGGCTGGAGTGCAGTGGAGTGATCTGTGCTCGCAGCAAGCTCCGCCTATCGTGTTCACGCCATTCTCCTGCCTCAGCCTCCCAGTAGCTGGGACTACAGGCGCCCGCCACCACGCGCGTGCGGCTAATTTTCGTATTTTTAGTAGAGACGGGGTTTCACCGTGTTAGCTAGGATGGTCTCAATCTTCTGACCTGGTGATCCACCCACCTCAGCCTTCCAAAGTGCTGGGATTACAGGCGTGAGCCACCGCGCCCGGCCTCTACCATTCCTTTGCAAAGGGAAGCATGTTCTCCTTAGTCCTGCAGAAATTCAAAACAGAAAAATGTGAAGAATTGAAAAGCTATGATGATGGCAGTGTAGCAATCTTCTCTGTAGTGGACTCTTTAAGTATTCTGGCCATGCCCAGGACTAAGATGATAAGGTGGTATAAAAACTAAGTCTTTGGTTTGGAGAATTACTACCTACTTGCCTACCCTAATCTACTTGAAGTGAACTTGGGTAACAATAATCACAACCAAAAACTGAGCACTTTACATGTTTTAGGCACTATACTAGGTGGCTTACATGCATTTCATCATCAAAACAACTCTGTAAGTTAGTTACTACCGTCATACTGGAGAAAAGGAAAGGGAATTTGGGAAGGGAAGCGTATTCAGCTTTAATTACTATAGACAATGAGGTGAACTTAATTACATGAAGACTACATAGATGATATCTATTGCACCCATTCACTTTTTGTGTACTAGGAATCATAGAAATAATTAAATGTTTTAGAAGATTTACTTTCCAAATCTAACATTGATTCTAACTGCCAAGAATTTAATGTGAGAGCTTTACTGCCTTTAAACTTATTTATATAAATGCACACATACATACAGAGAGAGAGAGGAAGAGAGAGTAATGTTGAGGACATAGTTAACGTGCTGTCAAGAAGCACAGGGCTGACTTGGTGTAGGTCTGTTTTCTTGCATGAAGTTCTTGGTTTGATCCTATAATTCCTACATGTCATTATAATTCCTTAAAAACCCGTCTAGGTTTGTAAGTTTCTTTAGGGCTACAGTGTGTCTTGGTGTCACTTGTATCTCAGAAACCTATTTCACTGTGGTGTACAAAATAAATAAACTCAAAACCACTAAGAATCAGAGTCTTAATTGTAATTCCTGTGGAACAACAATGGCCTTGTTTTGAGGAAGAGGAAAAGGGAGCCATGGAGTTTTCTTTCTTCAAGAATAAGAAGAAAACCTCATAGTTGCTTTCATGTTCTCCTGAAGAAAACACAAAGCCTTGATGACTGATTTTATTTTAAATTAATGACCTCTAACTTCAAGTTGGCTTTTTTTTGTTGTTTTTAGAGGGAGTCTCAGTCTATCACCCAGGCTGGGGTGCCGTGGCGCGATCTCAGCTCACTGCAATCTCTGCATCCTGGGTTCGAGTGATTCCCCTGCCTCAGCCTCCTGAGTAGCTGGGACTACAGGCACGCGCCACCACGCCAAGCTAATTTTTGTATTTTTTAGTAGAGTTGGGGTTTCACCATGTTAGCCAGGCTGGTTTCTATCTCCTGACCTCGTGATCTGCCTGCCTCGGCCTCCCAAAGTGCTGGGATTATAGGCATGAACCACCACACTTGGCCTCAAGTTGACTTTTTTGTGTATTAATTTAACGCATACAAGTGTAATTTTGTTACATGGATATATTATGTAGCGGTGAAGTTTAGGTTTTTAGTATAGCCATCACCCAAATTGTGTATGTTGTACTCAGTAAGTAATTTCTCGTCATCCACCTCCGCCCCCCAACCTTCCATCATTCTAAGTATCCGATGCCTATTATTCAACAATCTATTTGCACTGATTTTTATAGAGACAGGGTCTCACTATGTTGCCCAAGCTGGTCTTGAATTCCTGGGCTGAAGCGATCCTTCTCCTTCAGCTTTCCAAAGTATTGGGATTATAGGTGTGAGCCACTGTGCCACTGCGCCTAGCCTCTCTATTTAGCTCCCACTTATAAAGGAGAACGTGCAGCATTTGTCTTTCTGTTTCTGAATTGTTTGATTTAAGATAATGGTCTCCATTCCCACTCAAGTAGCTGCAAAAACTCCATATCTTTGCTGTTGTGAATAGCCCTGTGATAAACATATGAGTGCAGGTATCTTTTTAGTATAATGATTTCCTCTGGGAAGATAACCAGTAATGGTATTTCTGGATCAAATGGTAGTTCTCTTTTAGTTGTTTGAGAACTCTCCATACTGTTTTCCATAGAGGTTGGAAAGATTCACACAAAATTATACATTCATGCCAAGAGTGTGTAAGTGTTCCCTTCTCTCCACATCCTCATCACCTATTATTATTATTTTGTTAAGAATAGCTATTCTGACTGGTATAATACGACATCTGATTGTGGTTGTAATTTGCATTTCTCTGATAATTAGTGAGGTTGAGCATTTATTTTCATATGCTTTTTGGCCATTGTAAGTCTCTCTTTTTTTTTCCCCCCCAAAAAATGCCTATTCTTGTCCTTTGCCCAATTTTAATGGGGTTTTAATTATTTTTACTTTTATGGTCAGTGCTTTGAGTTCCTTGTAAAATCTGTATATTAAGTCCCTGTTAAAAGCATACCAAAACCTCTGGGATACAGCAAAAGTATTTCTAAATGGGAAGTTTATAGCACTAAATGCAATATAAAAGATCCTTGGAGACCATTGTGAACACACATAAGCTCACAAACTGGAAAACCTAGAGAAAATGGATAAATTCTTAGGAATATACAACTTCCCCAGATTGAACCAGGAAGAAATAGAAATTCTGAACAGACCAACAATGTGTAGCTAGATTGAATCAGTAATTAAAAAAAAAGTCCTAACAACAAAAAATCCCAGGACCAGATCGTTTGAGACCTGAATTCCATCAAACTTACAAAGAAGACCTACTACCAGTCCTCCTGAATCTCTTCCAAAAATCGAGGAGAGAATTCTCCCTCTTTCTGCATGGCCAGTATTACTCTGATACCAAAACCAAACAAGGATACAACAACAACAACAAAATTACTGATCAATATTCCTGATACATATAGACACAACAATTCTCAGGAAAATACTAATAAACTGAATCCAACAGCACATCAAGAAGATAATACATCATGATCAAGTAAGTTTTATACCAGGGATGCAAGGATGGTTCAACATATGCAAATTGACCTTTAATGTCACCTAGAAACTCTACCAGATCTTCTAGCTTATTCAATCTGTCATTCTTTTGATGTAAATGACTAAAACTTTCTTCTTTCTCCTCGAACCTCCTACACTTTTTCTTCCTTCCTCAATCTCAGCAGATCATTTCTTCCCTAATTCATCAAGAATACAGAAGCACTGAAGAGAAAATGCACACAAGCTTCCACCACTGTCTATGCACAGACCTGTATGACTGCTTTCTTATATTCTGTCTTCCTTGCTGTTTCTGAGCCATGCTTTTTTCCTATCTGATGCACCCCTTTTTACATAGAATCTATAATACCTCCTCTAGCTTACTCAAGGAAATTTCTCTATCAGTAATGTTTTCTTCTGTCCTCTTCCTCCTCCTCCTCCTCCTTCTCCTCCTTCTCCTCCTCCTTCTCCTTCTCCCCTTCCTTTTTCTCCTTGTTCTCTTTCCTGGATTACTCCCATTATTATAAACATGGCTGCAGTTTCTCCCAACGGAAGAACAAAACAGCAGCCACAACGAACCAAGAAAACCTTCTCTCTCTATTCTTTTTCAGTGATACTTTTGACCTATTTCTTTGCCCTCCTTTGTAGCAAAATCCATTGAGATAATTGCCTCCATAAATGACCTCTGCATTGAGAAATTTTATAGTTAATTATCCTTGCCTTACTTGACCTATCATCAGCATTTAGCACATTTGACCACTAACTTATCCTTTCTGGTGTTGCTTTTCCAGTTATCTCACTAGCTACTTATAGTAGGTATTTTACTAGCTTCTCCTGCTCAATCTCTTTTTCTTCTCAAAAAGGATTCAAGGCTCAGTGCTTAATTTTCTTCTCTTTACTTCTTCACTTGTTTTCTCAGTGATTTACTTCATCTCATGTCTTTAAATGCCCTGCATATGCTAATTGTCCATACATTTGATCTCCAGAACTGGCCCCTCCACTGAACTCAAGACAGTCCAACTGCCTGTACAACAGTGCTGTCTGTATCATAGGCATCTCCAGATCAGCTTGTTCAAAATACCTCATTTTATCTCTAAAGTGTTACACTTCTATTGCTTTCCTAGTGTTAAGAAATGAAAATACACTGCTTCCAGTTGCTTAAGCCAAATATCTTTTGTTGACCTTAACTTCATTCTTTACACCAGGCCTCAATACGTCAGCTCACCTAGTAGGCCCCTGTTTTAAAATATTATATACCCAAAACCTGCCAATATGCCTTCCACCTCTGCCATGTCTGCTCTGATCAAGGCCACTCTTTGCTCTTGCTTATTTTATTACAGCAGCCACATGCTCTCCTGTATCTAGAAACCCCCAATTCTCTATTATCAACAGGGCAGCCAGGGTAGTTCTTAAATTTACATCAGGATGTGTCAACCTTCTGCTCAAAACTCTATAATATCTTTTCTTGCCACTTAAAGCTGAAAATATTTTAACAGTTTTGAAAGTTTCTCTATTCCAAATCCAATGCACCCCCCACCCGTCCACCACCTTACCTCTGTAGCCTCACTCACGTTCCTTTCTGAAAAAGGTGCACCGAGGAGTTCACGTTATAGTCATGAGGATGGTCTCCAATTATCAGTCAGTTATCCTGATACAAAATTATGTGCAAATTTAGAACAGGGAACACTCATTGTGAAATGTCTTCATATGTCTTATAGTATACAAGTTTTTAAAAATTGCATTTAGTTTCAGTCCAGCTTAGCCCTCACCTGATAATCTTCAGAAACCTCTTTGGGGAACATTATCTTACTGGCTCTTTGAGCTCTCTTTCCATTAGCATATGTGATTTGGAAACAAATATGGCACTGGTGTTTAGGGCTTCAGGCTCAATATGCTTAGAGTGTGAGGGAAGCCCTGGTGTATGGGTTCAGGTAGCTGTATCTTCAATCTGCTCTCTTCACAGGAGGTCAATCTGCTTCATTCTTTTTGGGTTTCAAATTCTCAGGTTATAAATATTGTCCCAGTTTCTGACACCTATGCAATTTAAGGTCTGTTCTTCATTATTTGGCTGGTGTTTATTTTTCCTGTGTAAATGTTGAAAGCTTCCCAAGCCATGACAAAATGTTGTTCTTTCTCTTCTGGAGATACTCTTAGGAAGACTTTTTACTTACAAATTTACTGGGGATTGTGGCTTTTGTACACAATACCTGGCAGTTAATTTTACCCCATATTTTAGCAGTTCCTATTGTTCTCCCACTCAATAGCTCACACTCCTCAATACTAGGAAGCTGTATTTATCTACCAGCCCCATTTCCAGGAGCCATTAGTACAATCTATGTGGCAGAAGCAAAGATACCTAGAGCACCAATAACTTACATTCTAAACAAAGGCACTCTCAGAACAAAGTCATATCCATTGTCAACAAAGTCCTTGTGGTCACCCCAACAGGCGATGAGTTCTACAAATAATTGGACATTCATAACATATCATAATAATTTTTCAGGCATTTATGCCTCTTTAATTAGGTTACTATATGTGTATTTCCAGACTTTTTTTTGCTCAATACTTATGACTATTTGCTTTTAAACTTCGAAGATTATACCGCATCCAGGTACCTTTAGCTCTTTGCTGTTGCTTATCTCTGATAATGAAGGCTCATTTCTACTGGATAAAATCATGAAATTAGTTAGAAAAGTGCATATATTAGATTATGTCTATGCAGAAAGAAATGACAATTATTCCAAAAAGTAGTCATCACACTGTCTTGGTCTTTCTATTTTCTGTACATGAAAAATTGTTCAAGTGAAACATAAACTCCAAGGTTTTATCTGGTTCCCTAAAATTGGCTTATCAAAGAATATTATGAAATGTTCCAGATAATAAACATAAGCATAAGCAGTTTCAACAATTTACTTTTCTAGGGAGAAAGGGACTGAGAAGCTTTGGTTAAGGATTTATGTAGACTTTTTTCACAGAAAATCTAGGTATGTAATTTTTGAATATCATATATTAGTCCAAATAAAATTAAACACTTACAAATTCATCTAAAAATCAGAACTCAACCACAGTTGTCTTCCACTTATATCGCCAGATGTTATCCTTTCTGACAATCTTTCATTTATTTCATTCGTATTAAGTAACTTAAGAAGAAGATCAGATCTAAGCTGTCTTCATAACACTTCATCACTCTAAAGCAAATAGACTACAATGATAGTACAAACTTCTAAGTGTGGCCCAAAGCAAATTGTTTTGTGGACAGAGTGAATTGCTGGACGTGTTACTCCATGCTCAGAAGGTCATTGCAAGCTCCTCACTACGATTCTTTCCTGATGCGTTAATAAGAGACAGATACCTCAAACATGCCTGAACTATCCCCAGACAGGATTAAATAAAGGCTTTCTTTTAAAAAATAAATGCCAGGCTTCATTCCAGATGGCTTATTAGACAAAGAAGATTCTCTGGATGCTATTCTCTTCGCAGTAAAGGTCACTCACAAGACACAATCCCTGCTAGGGACCATGAATGAAAGCAGATAGATTTACTATAATTAAGGTCCTAGGATCAGAGTCCCACCTGGATTCCAGGGCATTGATATTGCAGTGTAGAACGCCTCAGAAATCATTAGAGCCACGAAATGGAAAAAAAAAATTCTGCATTGATTATCTATTTTTAGTGTCTTTAAAAAAATGCAGTCTTCTCTTAAATAGTAGATATCTAGTCCCAACACCTAGAGATTCTGATTCCGTGGATTTACAGTAGGCTCTGTATCCCCAGTGATCTGCGTTTTTAACAAGGAGTCAAAGTAATCATCTGAAAATGATTGAACAGACGTGTTATTTATGGTTTGTTTTGGTTTTGTTGCTGTTGTTCTTAGGATTTCTATTGTTCTTTTGATCTACTGTAAATTTTCTTCAATAAAAGAGTGTATTGATGAAGTCTTGCTTGTAAGCTTTATATTGCTATGGGTTAGAAATTGACCATAAATATTGTGAAATATTCAATTTTATCTTGTATGTAGTGCCCCATTGAATGTCCTTCCATAGATATCTGTGTGCATTTATCTGATTGTTTGCATATTAACAGAAAAGTTAATCTAATATACGAGCATGGTGCTGGTATCCTTTCTTGCTTTAGGTATTACCATTTAAAAAATTAGCAGAATAGAAAGGAAGCAAATTCTACCTCAATATCATCATTATTCATGCTTCCTTCAATAGTAAGTTCAAACATTTAAAATGCTTTTTAAATAATAGTTTTTTCTTCTATGTTTTGCCTGTTCTTATATTTTGCCCATTTTTCTATTGGTTTATGTTTTTTTCTTATTATAAGAACACGTTAATTGTCTGCAACTTTATTCTGGTCTATTTGCATGCTAATTTTGTTTATAATGCTTATAATACGCAAATGTTTTAATTTTTATTTTTATTTTACTTTAGGTTCCAGAATGTGCAGGTTTGTTACATAGGTATACATGTGCCATGGTGGTTTGCTGCACCTATCAATCCGTCATCTAGGTTTTAAGCCCCACATGCGTTAGGTATTTGTCCTAATGCTGTACCTCCCCTTGGCCCCCACCCCTCCAACAGGCCCCGGAGTGTGTTGTTCCCCTCCCTGTGTCCATGTGTTCTCATTGTTCAAATCCCAATTATGAGTGAGAACATGCAGTGTTTGGTTTTCCTGTGTTAGTTTGCCGAGTATGATGGCCTCCAGCTTCATCCATGTCCCTGCAAATAACATGATCTCATTCTTTTTTATGGCTGCATAGTATTCCATGGTGTATATGCACCACATTTTCATTATCCAGTCTATCATTGATGGGCATTTGGGTTGGTTCCATGTCTTTGCTATTGTAAATAATGCTGCAATAAACATATCAATCTTTTTTCCACAAATCAACTCATGATTAGAAAACGGCTGTACATTTAAGAATTAATTAAATGTGAATGCACATCTTCCTTGAACATTCTTTCTGGTTTCATTTTTGCATTATATTTTATGTGTTACTATTTTCTAAATACTTACATCTGTTTAATTCTCCTTAATCTATCTTTTGGTCAGTATTAACCTTTGGATTCTTTGCTCTTGGTCAATTGTGTATCATTAAAACAAGTGTTGTCAGATATGGGACTAACACTCCATATTTCTCCAATAAAAATTACTGTTTGTTACACAATACAGAAAAGCATTCTGCTCCACAGGTAAATTCAAAATTTTACTTTTTGGAATATAGAAATTTACTAACAACTTTACAACAGTATTTTTTCCAGTATCTCCACATCATATTAAAAAAAAACAGGAGTTCAACCTCAGCAGACAACCCCAAATACAGAAATTGCATACATTTTATGTGGACCATACTATCATGAATTTAATATGCACATTTGACTATTTCTGCTGCATATGCTACATAGTAGGTTCCTGTATTTTTTCTTAATTTTATAACATAGTTACTCAACCTATCGTAAATTTCCATTTTCAGTGTGAATGCCAATATATATAAACATTTAAGACCAAATCAAATTGGTTGCTGTGTCTCCTTTTTATTTTATACAAATCAGGTTGATACACATCATACGTTTATAATCATATCATCATAATCATATTTTGAGTTATCTTCATTCCATAGAACCATGTTCTTGTTTTTTCCTATATTTTTCATGTGGCTGAGGAGGGATCTTAAAGCAGTTGAACACCTTAGAATATGTACGTGTCTGTACCTGTTTCCTTATCTATGGCATGGACAGTAGTATGTAGTGATTTTCAAGCAATCTCCCTACTTCACTTCCTGGGCTAGTGTGCCCTGAAGTGTGATCCAGAAACTGCGAACATAAAACTATTGAGATATTTCTTTAAAAGGTATATTTCTGGTCCTGTCTCAGAACTATGGAATTCAAAATTCAGAATTCTGAATTTTAGGCAAGCTAAGTAAATTCAGAATTCTGAATGTTAGGCATTCTAAACATGCCAGAATGTCGGTGTGGTCGGGTGGTGAGTGAGTCGTGCTGCTTAACTTAAAAAGCTGCCTGGGTGATTTGATGAAGTCTCACTGCCACCACCAAGAACCAATGAACTACAAGAAACAGTTTAATATATACGCCTTTTAAAAACATGACTGTCTTTCTTACATTTGAAGTTTTGTCTCATGTAGATTGGTGTTTATTTAAGTTTATTTTAATGTATTATTATCCTTTTGTTTCTTATATGTACATGGTTGTGTTTTTTCCTAGCATTATATTAATGTAATCATACTGGCTTTTTGCAGTAATAGAGTTCAAAATTTCTTAGAGCAGTTTAACGATTATTCTGGGAGCTAATCAAGAATATTAAAGCGACAACAAGTTTAACAAGAATATACAGCATGTTATGCTCTCAGTGTTTTAATTAGTATGCTTTCTATTGTCTGAGGGATGTGCATTGAATTAACTCTATGAACACACAATTCTACGTCTTCAAGTGCATGAGGACAGAGAGCTGAAAAAGAGTAATAAACTGATTTTTCACTTATTTTCAACCATACATTCACTGTTACAGCAGTAGGCTCTGAACTAGATTTTCACACAGCATTCATTTACCAATACTTCCAGACTAATATCATTATTTACATCACTGCCAATTATCCTTAACTTATGGTTTATAACATTCAGCTCTCTACCATGGCATAAAAGACTCTTCTTACTCTGATTTGTACCTTTTCTAGTCTTACTTCTTCATATTCTCTTCTTGTATTTCAAGTTTCCATACACGTCTTAGTCCATTTTATGTTGCTATGAAGAAATATCCGAGACTGAGTAATTTACTTAAAACAGGTTTGTTAAGCTCACGGTTCTGCAGGCTGTACAAGAAGCATGGTGCCAGCTTCTGCATCTGGTGAGGGCCTCAGGCTCCTTCCAGTCATGGCAGAAGGTAAAGGGGAGCTGGTCAGTGCAGAGATTACATGGTGAGAGAGAACTGAGAGAGAGGAGAAATGAGCCAGGCTCCACTGACAATAAAAAAGCAGCCTCTTATGACCTCAAGAGCTGAAAAACGACTTTCAGACACGTAGTGCTAAGAGGCACAATTTGGAATTCGAGGGAGGTCATAATAGAGGGGCCAGGGTAAATTCTCCAGGTAATCAGCTAAAGTTCTAGAAGGCCTATATGCTAGGGTTAAGGCTATAGTATAGGAGTAAGAGCTTTGCATTAAAAAGTCTAGTCATAGCAAAGCCTAAAACTCCCTCTCAACTGGATCAATGGGCTATGTATGTTATTCTCCTACAAAAGAAAGGAAAAAACAATTATATTCAAATGGAAAAATGTATATTAAAATGTTCTTTATTAATCATCAGAGGCAAATAACATAAAACCATGAGATATTAACGTACTCATCAGATAAAACTGAAAATGAAAACAAAATAATAAGCAAACCCAGATAAAAATAAAGAGACAGGAAACCCGAGAATATCAGGTGTTGGTGAGGCTCTAGAGCATTACACATTGGCATAATACGTTGGTACAACCACTTCAAAAAACGTTTTGTTGGTATTTATTAAGCTGAACATATGTGTTCTCCATAATCTAATAATTCAACTAGGCATATCCTTAATGGCAATGCCTCTATATGTGCAAAAAAGCAATGTAAAAGACTATCTACAGCAGCTTTATTGACAGTAGATCAAAAGGAACATGACCAAACTGTCTTTTACCATCAGAATGTGCAAATGAATTATGGCATGTATTTTTGTAATAAAAAATAACAAATTGCTATGCATCAACATACATGAATCTGACAGTAATGAGTTTGAAGGAGAAAGCCTAGACTTAAATGAATATATGGAATATATTTTACTCTTATGAAGTTGAAAAACAAGTGAAATTAGTCAGTGGTGATGCAATTCAGAATAGTACTCACTTTGGGAGAGGAGTACTGGGTAGCAAGAAAGATGCTTCTGGATTGTGTGATAGTCTATATCTTGGTCTGAGTGGCTGTTAGACAGGCATATACATTTGTAACATATCACCAAGTTGCATACTTAAGTTTGTTTAGACTTTATTGCATGTGTGCTTTTCCCATTTTTTCCTGAAGCTCAATACTTCAGAAAAAAATAGAACAAACTGTATAATACTTTAACCTTAGCTATGATTGTCTGGTGTTGGAAACTAGTCATCTGCATGGTGCCACACTTCCTTCATGCACCCATGACCACAGGTCACCATGTTGGTGTGACACTCTATCTTGTGGAAACCACTGTACCCTGGTCCTTTTCAACCCAGCGCCCTCAGGAACTTGCCCTGGGGCAAATGTTGGCACCTGAGAGGATGCCTTTCTACCATCCTGGGTCAAGTTACCTGCAAGAAATATAAATTAAAAGAAGTTAAGTACTACTGCTGCAAAAGTAGCAAAAACAATACCAAAATTAAATTTCTGTAGACCTTTCTCTCATCTGTCATCTTAATTGAAATTGGAATAACAGAAAGGAAAACGTGATTGTTTCCTTCTCTCACCTCTCCGAATCTGCTGTTCCTTGAAAGGACAGGATATCTATTCAATCAGGCAGGCTTGTCTGCGGCTCATTTCTCTACCTCCACCTCAGGCCACTTTCAAACTGATTTTTTTCTTTTTTCTTTTTATCGCTTCATATGGTGGCATTTTCTCCTATGAACTAATATTTTATCAGTAGAAATTAATTCTCTTTTAAATATGTCTTGAAATATTTGTTGCTTTCTTTACAACCCAATATTTTTGATATATTGTATCTGTCATGTTGTAAAAGTCATGGCACCATGCAGTATGACTTGTATTCATTTTACAAGCAAATGTGCAGAAATATGTTAAATTGGCCTCACTAAGACATTTCTGCCTTGCAAAAATTGAAAACTAAATTGATTTGATATAATTAAGCAATAAAGGAAAGGCTTGTTCTCAGTAGTTAACCCTGATAGGTTTTAGCTGCTAAGAAATGCCCTGCCCTTGGGCCTTAATTAGTATGTAAAAAATGTAAAGTAATTATTACTTTGTAGTGGGAAAAACTTAAAAAAAAAACAAGCTCTCATTTCCCAGGGATGTGCTGTTCTTGGCTTATTGATTTCCTACCAATTAATGGTATTTTATATTATTATTTTATCTTTCTTTAGAAACTGCTAAAACTATTTGGAAAGTATACACACTTATAGGAAGTGTTTCATAAAAGCCTTTTGGATTAAAAATTAGGTAATGCAAATAGAACTACATTTTCTTAACTATAAGATAATATAAAATACAGAAAATAATAGAGAAGATGAATAAAATCTACATGAAACTCATCACTGTTGATATTTTGTTGAATTTTTCTCTATCTGTGTGTGTACATTTATTTGACACATCTGGAATTGAAACTTATACATGTTTTAATCCATCTTTTTCACTTACTCTTTATACTAAAGGTAAGTAAAATATTAAAATATTAAATTAAAATATTAAATATTTTCTGATACCATTGAAACTATTTCCAAACATCTTATAATGACTTCTATTTCACACAATAGATCAATAATGAGTTAACCAAGTTCTTACTGAAGAACATTTCGAATTGCTGATTTTGCAGGGGGAAAATAGTTCAAAGTTATAGTTGCATGCACTTGTCATTTACTTTTTTGGGAAACATATTTTGAGATTCATGCATTCCACTCAGAAATTCTTTCTTACTTTTTATTGTTCATCTCCTCTAGGGACCAAAGGGTATATCAATCTGCTGTGGTCTTTAATATTCTTTCTGAAGGAGGAGATGATTCATTTGCTCAAGTTGAGGAATCCCAGGATTGTGTATGAGATGAGACTTGGGGGAAAAAAACAAAACTGGAAAAATAGTATTACTGTGAGGAAGATGAAACACCGGGCTTCTCCCAGCCCTCCACAGGATCATGGAAGACACAAAGCTGATTTGTAAAATCTTCATAAAAACATATGTCTTAGCCATGTGTGGGGAAGGGGGGCTGGTCCTGGGAAATGAGGAATATGGATATTCAAATTTACAATTGAGTTTAAGTTCTAAATGAGCTATTTATAAAAAGGAGACTATATTTTCAGCAATTCCTATCCCCCAGTCTGAATTAACTCCTACATTGCTTTATATTGTATATCAACCAATTCATAAGAAAACGTTATAAGGAGATGAGGTACTAGATGTGGTATATATTGAACATCTGTGACTGATTAGAGTCTCCAGGCCTCGTGAAAATGGCAAATTGAGCTAGTTCACTGGGACATGATGGGTCTCTCTTCATAATCACTGCTCTTCCCTTTTCTAGGCCCCTAGTACCAGTAATAAGACCAGTGTAGCTGACATGCCAGGTTGATAAAGATTGAACTCTTATACTTTACACTTTGTTCCAATAAATTTAATTCTGTTTCAATATCCATGCATCTGGGAAGCTTTGCCAGACTGTCATTAAATCATGTTTTTACTGCTCAGTTATCTGACCAACCAATATGCCCCATGCCTGTGCTAGATGCATTCATACAGAGGAGGCCACAACCCTATACCTTGCATTCTGCTGACAAGCACGGACTACAGATGGCATTACTGTTAATGAATGAGGCTCCATACTTGAGCTTTACTAGCTTAGCAGGACTAGCAACCATGACTACATGTTAGACTTGGGTGGATTGTTTTCTTTCCTCGGTAATACTCCCATATCCCTACACCTGTGCCTGTATGAACCACAAGTCTTTAAATGAAGGACTCAGTCTTTAGTTAATGACTCAAGACAAGGACATCTGCACACTGAAACCTTCCCTTCACATATCAAAACTGAAGAGGAGTCTTCATTACCCACTGTTGGTAATTAAAATTTATATTGTGTGTATTTTTCCTGTATGTTAGACTTGCCACCCGGGGCAGAAGCTAAATGGACCCTCAGCTACCCTTAGCTTCTTCTGAGATGCCAACGAAGTGTGGACTTGGGCATGTGGAGGGCACTGACCTCACACCTGGTGACTCAGACCATCAGCCCTCTCTTGAGCTGACTCTAATTCCATGTTCTGCTTTAACCTGTTAAATGGCTTGAGAGTAAAAAAAAAAAAAAAAGCACATAAATTTTGAGAATATTTTCATGCAATCATAAACTTTCATTTTTTTGTAAACTATTCATGGATATAAAAGAAAGGAAACCTATTATATGTTGAGCACGTACTCTGTTTCAGAAACTAGGCTGTCGTTTTATATTACACCGTCGAATCCTCAGAACTCCTCAAGGTAGGTTAACAGTCGAACCACGTGCAATTGTCGTTGTAAGTCAAATGATAGTCAAATATCCACAAATTTACATGATTCAAATTAATAGTTGACCCCCACTTTATATAGCAGTGACAAAGAAATTGAATCACAGTGAAGCAGGGTCTGAATCCCTTCTGTTTGGCTTCAAAGGCTGCGTACATTTCTGCCCACTCTCTAAAGAACAGTTAAAGAGCAGGGGGGTTAGACATTCATAGCACACCTATTATGGCAAGTAATTGCTTTATATTATTGCATTCATTCGTAGACACTGATATTCCAGTGTTATAGATAAGGAGATCACAGCTCAGAGAATTTAAGTAATTCTTTGTTATGATGAAAATAGAAGTTTCCTGGCTGGGATGTTTCTAAGTTCCATTATTGTGACTGCATGCCTGCTTTTGGTCTTTGAGGTTTGGATGCTTACCGATGTCCCTTTGTTCTTTTTCTTCGTAACATTTTCACAATGTACATTTAAATGACAATTTAATTGATGCTAAACCTATATTGTTCACTTGTATACTCACTGGCAAATAATAGAATCTGGTACCTAGTCGGTGCAAAATAAATATTTGTTGAATGCATGGTAGATGAGTGAGCAAACACATGTTTGAAAGTCAAGGCTCATTTCATTACCGCACCTTGGCCCTTTGATAGTAGCCTGGACAGAGCTGACGGTAGAAATAGCCCTTGGAATTCTTTTGGATAAAGTTTTTGTGGGTCTTTTAATTATAAACATCTCTCACCTAGGAGAGAAAAAATTACAGTAAAAACCTTTGAGATCGATTTCATGAGAAAGAACATTAGAAAGAGAACCTTCAGTGATGGAACTTTTACAATGTGAGAGGCAGTTCCCATACTGCCTTTTGAACTTGTTGGCTACAAAATGGTAGCTAAACCCTTGTGATTCATTTTAGATAAAACGTATGAAATTTTAAACATTGATTCTTTATAAAGTGTTCCTTTATTCCACTAATCTTGAAATAAAAATGTATTCTGTGTTTTTAGGACTTAGATATAAATATGCACACATGTGAATGATATTTAGAATTGCATTATTACAATCCCCTTTATTTTGTCTATATGATTTTTTAAAGACTGGGAGGAGTGTGATGAGGTCTGGTATTACCATTGGGTTTTCACCAGCATTTACTGGAATAAAGAAAAAGGAAAAAAATGAACTTCAAGTATTTCTAAGTAAAATTTAACAGAATATACATGTTCATAGCAGCTTTTTGTATTTAACTTTTCATCAATACAAATGATTATTTAAATCATTTATACTTTTGCCCAAAACCTTATTTTGCTTTTTAATATTTCTACTCCTGATTTTTAAAAAATTCACAGTAATACACTATATCCATTTGCATTTGCCCATTTATTTTTATACTTGACCTTTAAACTTTATTTTTCTGTTTCTAGGCTAATATGTTAATAACTTTGCTTTCAAAATTTTGATTTTTGCATGTGTTATCTTTTATATATATTTTTTCCCTTCGGTAATTCGAAGGCCGTACATCCTTTAGTTTCATCTGTAGTACTTTGTCTTCATCCCTGTGCTTTGGATACAAGTGAAACAATCATTACTTGAATTAGTTTAAGTACAAAGAGGACTTTCCTGGCTCAGATGACCATACTCTGAAACAAGAGTGTTGCCACAAGGCCCCAAAGACAGCACAGATGACACGGGGACTCTCTTTGGCACCATTTCTTGTATCTATTTCTCTCAGCTTGTTGGCTTCATCCTCACAGATGGTTTTTTCCACTCAGCGGGGAATATGGGCACCATATTCTATTACTTCCTTTCTCAGTTTCCATTAAACGAAGAAAAACAGCCCAGGGGATGATTTGTATTTGGCTGTATTAGTTCATATATCCATTACCTGCAACCAGTAGTGAGCTGGGGCTGGTGTGGGGAGCTCAGGAATTTTGTCCTAGTCTTTTATACGTATTTATTGCTTTCACATTTTAACCTCTTAAGTATGTTATTTCATTACGCTTTATAATTGACTTAGCTCTGTCTACAAGGCTGTTATGATCCCCGTAACTCCTTTGTCAGTGATTTTTACATTTGTGAGTTCATGGTTTTATTTACTAATTGACTAGGTACACAGTCAATATGTTTATCAGAAAACTAATCTATTTCTTCAGTCCTTTCATGTCTGGGATTATAGTGAATTGTGCTCAAACCTCTTTCCTTCAAAACTCTTTTAACTATGGCTAAGTTGTTTTCTGTTATTTAATTCATGAAGTAGAAATTCAAAACCAGCCTAATGTGTTCCTGGTTTTCTCACTTTAAGTTTCTTTTTCTTTTTACATTTTTAAAATTTATAATTGACACATAAAATTGCACATATTTAAAGGGTACAGTGTGATTTTTCGATGTGTGTATATGTTGTATAATGGTTAAATTAGGGCAATTAGCATATCCATCCATCACTTTAAACATTTATCATTTCTTTGTGTTAACATTCAAAACCCTCTTTTCTAGCAATTTTAAAATATACAACACATTGTTATTAGCTGTAGTCTCCCTACTGTGCAAAGAACACCAGAACTTATTCTTCCTTCTGGATTGGTAAACTTTTGAATCCATGCCGCATTTCAGAAGTAGACTCAAAGAGAGTGTTTGGGAAGGGTCTGGCAATGCCAGCGCAGTGTCTACTCATCATTCAGAAAGGAAGTGGGGCTCCTCGTATGGCAGCCAACACTCCCACAGCCCCCAAAACCTCAGCCTTTACTCATCCACATTAGGTAAGGCTAAAGAGTACGGCTACAATCTCCCGCACACTCACTGTCTGCCTCACACACAACCATGCCTGTGTGCACACACACACACCACACCATGCCACCAAACACATGCACATACACACACTCCGCACCTTGCCACCACACACACACACATCACAATATACGACACAGACACACACCAGACCACACACAGGCATTATACCATACACTGCAAGACATACCCACTACACCACACACATACACATGCGTGCACACTCTGCATTTATTTTCTGAAGCACTGAGCAGCCCTGCCTGGAAACACAGCCATGTGTCAGCACCTGAGGTCTTATTTCAGGTGGACTGATCTGCCTTGTATCATGAAAAAAGTCTTAGATTTTTGCCACACAGTGGCAGAGTTCTATGTGTTCTTTTGTCAATGTTCTTGTTCATGAGAAGGGGAAATTTTGAAGCTTGGTCTCACGCTGGCATTTTGAGGTTGTCTGGGCTTTTGCACAAGCCTGAGAAATAGAGCAGAGACAAGAGCACCAGCCTCTCCTTCCACTTTGTCCGCTTTTACTTTTTCATTTGCTTCCTTGTTCTCTCCTCAGTTCTTTAACGGGCCTCCTCCTTCCCCATAAATCTTCAGTGCTGAAAAAGCCAGAGAAACTCACACGATGCCCAGAAATAAAGTATAAATTTGGAATCAGATCCTTCATTATAGCTATGATAAGGCTTTGATATAAATCAAATCCTTCATTATAGGCTATGATAAGGCTTTTATCTGGTATGAAGCAGTGAGACATGGGAGAGTTTTAGAAAGAGGAGTGAAAATACATGGCTCCTGTTTTATAAAGACTCCTCTAGCTGCTTTATTTGGAATGGGAGAAGTGAGGCAAGGGCTGAGGGAGGACTACCAGGAGCATATCGCAATAACCCAGGGGAGACACGCTGGTGTCAGACCGGGATGTAGTGAGAATCAAAGGATGAGTGAGCAGAGGCTGGATTCCGAATGGGTTTTAAATGCAGAGTCAGAAATATCTGCTGATGTGTTGCCTGTGAAGTGTTAAGACAAAAGGGAAGTCAAGACGACTCTGAGCCTTTGACCTGAGCAATTGTAAGAATAGAGATGTTAAGATGGGAAATACAGACAGAGCAGGCAGCTTGAAGGATGGGTCAGCATGCAGGTGGTTTTTGTTGTTGTTGATTAAAAAAAAAAAACAACTTTCTAGAGAAGAAAAACATGAGGAAAAACAACCTGAAGAAGGTAGAGATAAAATGGAAGTGATTATTATCAGCTGAATATTGATAGGCAGGCCATATGCCATTTTTTTTACATATATCATTTTCTTCATAAAAAACACGTGAGCAAGATATTATCCCAACCTCACAATGTGCTCAAATCAGGTATGGTTTCCAACTAAAAGATAACTATTTAATTTCTTCTTTCTCTAATTTCATCACGTTATTTGCTCCAGTCTGTACAGGACATTGTATTATTTCTACTACACATTAGTTTAAATGTTTACAAAACAACAGAACAGCGACGATTCTCTGCAGTTCCTTTAATCAATAAATCTTTTCATGAGATTCTTTTAAAATGATCACATTTGCATTATTGATTTAAACTGAATGCTTTTTTCTTAAAAAGCAGTGAGGATGGCTTTTGTGTGAATATGACCCATAAACACAGGAAGCAATCAATGAGAAAGGTCAAAGGTCTCAGTGTTTGCCTGCAAGGCTGATGATGCAGTAAGACCACTGTAGCAGTGTGCAAGTGTAGAAGTCAAATGTTTATTAACACTGAGGTAACGATGGAGCTGATTACACACTGGCCAGCTGGGCTCAGCATACCTCATTCCAATAAAACACAATCGATGCCATCCATCAGCAGAGGCTTCTATTTATTTAATTTTTTCTCATGAGGTGGTCAATTTGTCTTATTGCCTTCCCTCAGCAATTGCCAAAACTATGCTATTAGTAACTCATCTCTAGCTATTCATAACAGGTAACTGCAAGTTGTCTTCTTCTTTTAAAATAACTTTATAAGATAGAATTAATAAATACTCAGTGTAAAATATCTTAAAAACTCAAAATACTTAGAGAATTGTTTAAATCACCCAGATTTCCTTTATGAAGAGCTAACTTGGATTATTTTGTTACTGTTCTCTCTAGTCCTTTTATTCCTGTGGATTTTTAAAAATTTAAAATTAAACTCAAACTGCTTATACTATAAGTATTTTACTTAATATCTTAACATAGCTGCTTCTATTTATTACAAATGCTTATATCTATCATTTTAAATGCATACAATACTAAGTAAGTAACTAAATCATCCTGACCTTGAGGAAGGATATGACAGGGTCAAAATGAAGAAAAGAAAAAATTGTCTCTTTCTGGTTTTCATATTTAATGCACTAAAAATCTTAGAGAAATGGCATAGGGAATTGTGTCGAGACACTTTGCATCGTATCTTTAGGGCAGAACTTCAGGGAGATACAGTGAGCTGAGACTCGTCTGTAGTATCTAAATCAGAGGAACGTATATACTCCTTTGTAGCTAGGATCCCACACAAGCAACAAGATACTAGCAAACAAATAGGTAGATAGTGAAGTATGCTGAGAGCTCTACCTTCTAAGACTGTATGTTTTGAGCAAGTTGCTTAGCATCTCTGTTATAGCAGCCTCATGGATAAAACGTGATAAGTAAAACTCTTAGTCACCAGTATATAGTAACATCCCAATGAATATCAGCTATTTCTATTATTATGCTATTATTAAGATCATTATCATCTTCTTTATCACATGGATATGCCATTTAAAAATTATTTTACTTTTAGGGGACATTTTTATTACTCTTTACTCTTTCCCATTATCAATAAGCTGAGCTACATTAATTTTTTCTGATTGGTATTTGCATACCACCCTATAAAATTATTCTGCTTAAACATCACAAATGGCTCCATAAATTATTTATAAGCTGAAATTCCAAAATGTGAGTCTTTTACTTAAACTTCTTTCCTGAGCTCCAGATTCTCACTTATAACTGCTTTACTACCATCTCCACCTGGAGGCTACTAGGGATACCCACTGGAATCTCAAACTGTACAAACCAGAAGAGTGTTCCACCTCCTATAGGTTTGTCTTGTCAGCTTTTCTCATCTCAGTAAATTGCATCACCATTCATCCAACTAGTTTTTCAACCCCAAATCCTAGGCACCAGTAATCTTAACCAATTCCATCCACTCAGCAAATATTTAATCACAGAGTAGTTTTAATGAAGAAACATTAACATATGTTATTATTATGCATTATAATTAGAAAGAAGTTAGAGCTAATTTAACTTAGGCCACTTATTTTGTCATTGAGAGAAACTAGATGATTTCATAAAGGACATATGATAACAGACTGGGTTGGGCACAGTGGCTCACGCCTGTAATCCCAGCACTTTGGGAGGCTGAGGCAGGCAGATCACCTGAGGTCAGGAGTTCGAGACCAGCCTGGCCAACATGGTGAATCCCTGTCTCCACCAAAAAAAATACAAAAATTAGCTGGGCATGGTGGTGTGTGCCTGTAATCCCAGCTACTCGGGAGGCTGAGGTGGGAGAATTACTTGAACTTCTGGGGCGGGGAGGAAACAGAGCAAGACTCCATTTCAAAAAAGAAAAAAAGAAAAGAAAAAAAGAGACTGTCAGACTCAGGACTTTACAGAACAAGAAGTAAATGCCAAGAATATGGGCATTGCTCTTTTCCATGGGCTAAAACAATATGAAACGTGTTGTGAAGTACAGAAATTCCAATGGGAGATTAATAAGAAATTCTCATTTTTAGGATAACCCAACAGGAAAAGTAGCATAGAGAATAATAGGAATTAGTATGTCTTAAATACTTTCTGGTAGATTCTGCTGGTCACCTCTCTAACATTTGCTTTCTTTTCTTTTTGATTTGATTTGATTTTCCTCTCAGAGAGCTGGTTTTGTTTTTGGTGATGATTCCTTTCCCATGTGCCTCATGGGCAGGTGCATCCATTCCCATCTTAACAGGAAAAGCCTTAGTCTCCTTGGGCAGAAATTGCCATTTTTTTCTTGGTATCATTTTTTGTCTTTCTCTTGTTCTTCCCCATTTCCCTCTTATCCATCATTAATTGTTTTTGTTTTACTTTCAGGTAAGTACCTTTCACAGTCTCTCATCTTGTTTACCATAGACAAACCACTTTCTTGGACTTCCACGATAGTTCCCAAACCTAAGTAGCTCTTAGTATATACTTTTTGTAAGTCATTTTAATTTTATGGAAGCATAGCCACAAACTGAGTCTTTTTATTGTTTTTGAAGAAAAATGCTGCTGAAATACTTTCATAAGCAGACTTAAGATTATTGCAATAATTACTGTTTTATATTTTTTTACTTCTGATATTATTGCATCTGTCTATACACTCGATAGAGAGAAATTTGCTTATAAATTTTGATCCAGTAATTATGGCAAAGGAACAATTTAATTGGTTTGAGTAATGGAAAATTCTATTTTTATTTTCTCATTTTCTTTACTACTTTATTTATTCTTTAGTAATGTATGCTAAATTTTGTCTAGATCAGAGAAGACTAATTATGGATGATTCTAAAATATGATTTTAATGTTATTCTTGTTAATGAAGTTTTCACATGGCAAGACACCAAGTGGACAATTGGCTTTTCTTTCATTAGCACAAGATATTTAAAAAAAATCCAAAAAAACTTTCTCTTAAAAGATTAAAGAACTGATTTACATTTAAAAACCAAAAGTAAATATGACTTTTAAAAATAATTCTCTTTACCATTATAAATGTTAATCCTCAAAGCAATTCTATAAAAAGAACATCATGTAACTTAATCCCTATTATTATGCTTTATAATTGTTTTTTACATTCACAAACATTTGTTGGCTCAAAAGAAATATAATAATTTTAGTATAGTTTATGTACAACACTTCCTTCATATCTATGGAGGATATGTTCCAAGACCCCCAATGGATATTTGTAATTGCAGATAGCATTGAACTCAATTGTTGTCATTTGGAACATATTTTTGTTCATGTTTTTAACCCCAAAAGTTAATGCCTTTTTCATGTCAAGCACTTGTCACATACTATAGTTGTAATGTCTGTAGTTTGAGTTACAACATGAAAACTAGCATGCATTTCTTTTTCCTTTTTCACAATTTTAAAAATAGGGTATTCAATCTTACAATCTTAGCAATCTTAGCAACCTCAACATACACGTTTTTTCTTTTCTCATGTTGAGAACTTTCACCTTTCCATTTAAAGGAAGCACTTTACAGCTTCTTTTTGGAATATGTGAATTGCCAGCGTCACTATTCTTGTGCTTTGGGATCATTGGTAAGTAAAATAAGGGTTACTTAAACACAAGCAGTGTGACATTGTTATGGTAAATCTGATAACTGAGTCAGCTACTGACTCATAGGCAGGTAATTTTTAAAGTGTAGATATGCTGGACAAAAGGATGATTCACATCCCATGTGGGATGAAGTGAAATGGTATGATATTTTATTATGCTACTTAGAAGGCAAGCAATTTAAAATGTATGAATTGTTTATTTCTGGAAATTTTCATATAATATTTTTAGATTGCCCTTGGTCACAGGTCACTGAAACTGCAGAAAGTGGTCGTGGATAAGTGATGTATTGCTATAATAATATACCCTTTTTAATTTACCAGTGAATCGTCATTCTGTTTTCTTATACTATCTATCTAAACATTCTCAGTAATTGTTTTTATTGAAAAATTGGCAGCTTTTGCTATAATGAATCAATATTGTAAACTGTCATTCATCAATTATATATGTATATATATAAATTTTTAAGAGACTTTAATATACAAAGCAAATGAGAAGATATATCAGTCCACATGGCATCTTGATTGCCTAATAAAATTTTTGTGTGTCTATTTTTAAATTTATATATAATATAAATATCAATAATACAAATATAAATACAAATATCACTTTTTTGGTTTTTTATTTCTGAGTTTTGACAAATGCATTGTCATATAATGACCAATATAATCAAGATGCATAACTGTTCTATGACCCCCATAAATTATTTTGGTTCTGTCTCTTTGTAGTCAACCTCTCCCCTCACCCTCAAAAGCTGGCAACCACTGATGTTTTCCACCCATATAATTTTATTTTTTCATAATGTCATATAATGGAATCATACATTATACAATGTTGTAAGTTTGGCTTCTTTCACTTAACATAATACATTTGAGAGCCACCCATGTTATTTCATGTATCAGTGGTTTGTTCATTTATATTGCTAAGCAGTAGTACATTGTATGAAGGTACTGCAATTTATTCATCTATTCATAGGTTAAAGTACAATCATGTTATATCTGGTTATTAGAGTTTAAGAATAACGCTGCTATAAATATTTACATGCACATGTTTGTGCAAACATTTTCCATTAGTCTTTGGTTAATCTTTTCTGCCTCTTAGTAGTATCTTTAATAGAACAATTTAAGAAGAAATATGAAGTCCAATTTATTATTTTTCTTCTATGAATTGTGCTTTTTGTGTTGTATCTAGGCACCCTTTGCTTAATCAAATGACGCAAAGGTATTTTTACATGTTTTCTTCTATAGTTTTATGTTTTATATGTTTCTATAAGTATTGCATTTTACTTCTAAGTTTATGACATATTTTGAAGTTTTTGTATGTAGTATGAGTTATGGGTTCCAGTTCATTGTTTTGAACGTGAATAGACATTTTACCACCACTTCTTTAAAAATATTTATTCTTTCTCTTTTAAGTTGCCTCCACACCCTTGTTAAAAATAAACCAAACACAAGCATGGCTATTTCTGAATGTTCTATTCTGTTTCATTGACCTTTATAACTATTCTTCTGATGCTATTATAAATGAGACTTCTAAATTTGTTTTTCTGATTTTATTACTGTCATGTAGAAATACAGTAGATTTCATTTTTAATTTACTTTGAATTCTATAATCTTGCTAAACTCAGTTATCAATTCTAGAAATTTGTATGGTTCCCTTGGAATTTTTAGCATAGACAGCTATGATATTTAAAAAAACAGAAAGTGTTAAAATTATTGAATGGCTAGAATTTCTAATACAATGTTTAAAAATGAAAATGGGCACTCCTATTGGTTACAATCTTAAGATAAATAATTGTCTTTCACATTAAGCATGATGTTAGCTATAAGTTTTTCTACATACTTTTCATCATGTTAAGAAAGCTCTCCTCCAGTTCTAGTTTACTGATAAATGTGTGTGTGTTTCTGTGTGTGTGTGTGTGTGTCTGTGTATGTGTGTGTATGTATGGTAATGTATGGTATGTGTGTTTGTATTTATATATATATAATTAGGAAAGGATAGTGCATTTTTCAAAAGCTTTTTATTTACTAATTGGGATGACTGTGTGCTTTTTTCTTCTTTAGTTTGTCGATATGGTTGTGGAAGGCAGAATAGTGGTCCCTTAAAGATCCTCATGTTTCTATCTCTAGAACCTGTGAGAAAGTTAGATTACATGGCAATGGAGCATTAAGGCTGCAGATGGAATTAAAATAGTTAATCAGGTAACCTTCAGGTAAGAAGACTATTCTGATATGTGGATGGGCCTGATGCAAAGGAGGGGCCATAGAAGTGAAAAGGCAGGTAGCAGGACAGAGCTAGAGGGAGATGTGACCACAGAGGGAAAGTCAGTGATGTGAGGAGAGGCTCAACCTGCCATTACCTGCTTTGAAGATGCAGGACGTGGCCAGGAGCAAAGGATTATGTGACCTCTAGAAGCGGAAAAAGAAAAGAAAATGGCTTTTCCTCTAGATCCTCCAGAAAGAAATGCAGCCTTTCTGACATCTTGATTTTAACCCCGTAAGACCCATGCCAGAATTCTAACCTAAAGACCTGCAAGATCACAAATTTGTTTTGTTGTAAGCCACTGCGTTTGTGGGATTTTGTTATAATAGTAATTTAAATACAATGATTAATTACAGAGTTTGATTTTCAATGGTTTAACTGTATTTGCATTCCAACCATGGTGTATTTTGTTATTTTTATATATGGAGAGGGACTCAATTCACTAAGTTTCTGCCTATGTTCGTAAGTTTCTGCCTATGTTCGTAAGTTTCTGCCTATGTTCATAACGGACATTAGTTCATAATTTTGTTTTCTTGTAAAATCTTCATCTAGTTTCCTTATCTGAATAATTCTTGCCTTATAAAAATGTAGCAAATTATTCTCTCCTCTTTAATTTTCAAGAAGAGATTGTGTGGAATTCATATTATTTTTTAATTAAATGTTTGGTGGAAGCCATATAGGCCTGGAGTTTTAATTGAACATTCATTTCCTTTAGGAGATATAGGACTTTTTAGGTTATTTATTTCTTTTGGGGGGAATTTTGGTAGTTTACGTCTTTCAAAGAATTGTTCCACTTTACCTAAATTGATTTACAAAGTACAATTACTTGTAGCTTATGTAATTATTCTAACATCTGTGGTATCTGTAGTCATATCACCTATTTCATTCCTGATGTTGGTAATTTGTGTCTTCTCTCTTTTTTTACTGGTCAGTCTTGCTTGAAGTGTACAAGTTTTTCCTCTTTGTAAAGAGCTAGCTTTTGATATTAATTATTTTTCTATTTATTGCTTTCAATTTCACTGGTTTTTAATCTTTTTTACTTTCTTCTGTTTTCTTTGAATTCAATTTACTATATTTTCTGGCTTATTAAAGAAGAAGCATATATTTTTATTTTGAGGACTTTTTTGTATGAATATAAGCCTTTTAATGATATAAGTCTTCCTTTAAGCACTTCTTTAGATGAATCCCACAAATTTAATATGGTATGTTTTTATTTTCATTCAGTTTAAATATTTCCTAATTTACCTTCATTCTTTTTCTTTTTCTCTAGTTTTATGTTGAAGTATATTTTTTATTTTCCAGAAATTTGAGGATCTTCTAAATGTCTCTCTGTTATTAATATCAAGTTTAATTCCCTTATGTCAGATAACATATTTGTATTACTTCAATACTTATAAATTTATTATGGTTTGTTTTATACCTGAAACATAGTATAACTCGGCAAATGTTTCACATACACTTGAAAAAAAATGTACATTCTACTGTTGCTTGGTGGACGGTGAATAAAATCCAATTATTTTAATTTGGTTGAAACTTGACCAAGTCTTCTACATCCCAGTTAATTTTATGTGTGCCTTAAGGAAAACATAAGTAATCTTAGAAACTTGAAGGATCAGTACTTAATAATAATAGACTCAACTAGCTATTTTCTTTTTATTTGCAGACAGTCCTATATATCAGAAATTTGGGTATAGTGTGCCTGGGTTGTTATAGTATCCAAAAGGTTTGTGCATGTAAAACTAGTCACAAAGTAAATAAACAAAAAATAGACAGAATTAATGGAGGAAAGTATGACAAATCCTCAATAGAATAACATATGAAATATACTTTTCATTATTATGTTGTCAGGTAGACAAAATATTTATATAGCTATAGAAGATTTGGGTAGCATAATTAATAATTCTTAATCAGGTCAATAGTTAGAATTATAATGTCCCCCAAGATTCCTGCACACCAATGTACATACACCGTACAAACCCTTGGGCTTTAGATACGAAGGGATTCTGTTCATCAGATTAGGTTATGTTATGTAGGGTACAACTGTTTTTAAGAAAGGGAAGTGAGCCTGAAATAACTATGTGATTCTTTAAGTCAAGGTATATGGTCAGAAACAGAAGTCAGAAATTCAAAGTGAGGGGAATTCAACACAATAGTAGCCAAGCACAGTGGCTCACACCTGTTAACCCAGCATTTTAGGGAGCAGAGGCAGAAAGATCCCTTGAGCCAGGAGCTCAAGACCAACCTAGGCAACTAGGAAGACTCTGTTTCTACAAACAAACAAAAAATAGCCAGAGGTAGTAGTCTGTGCCTATAATCCCAGCTACTCAGGAGGTTGGGGCAGGAGGATCACTTGAGTCTGGAAGTTTGAGGCTGCAGTGAGCCATGATCTGATCACGCCACTTCATTCTAGCCTGGGTGACAGAGTGAGATCCTGTCTGAAAAATAATAATTTTTAAAAAGCGATAGAAATTATTTGTTTCTATCTTTAAATATGAAGTGAGACACATGTTAAGAAATGTGTGTTGTCTCTAGAGACAGAAAGTGGCCTTTGGCCGACAGCCAGCAACAGGGACCTCAGTCCTAAAATTATAAGAAGTTACATTTGGCCAGTAACCTGAGAGGGTTTGGAAATGCTCTGTTCCTCAGAAGCAATCACAGCCCAGTGGGAATCATCATTTCAGCCTTGTGAAACCTTGAGCACAGAAGCCAGTCACACCATGCTCAGACTTTGAAGCCACTGTAAGTCACTATGTTTGTGGCCATGTGTCATGTAGCAATTAAAAACCAATAAAAATGGATAGGAATATATTTACCAAAAGTCATACAAGGCCCTTATAGGAAAAATTAATAAAACTCAATATTATGAAGATAAGAATTTTCACCAAAACTATATGTAGGTTCAATGATATTCACATCAAAATATGAACACACATTTTGGACTTGAAAACACTATTTTCATATTTATATGGAAAGTCAAGATATGAAGACTAGCCAAATCAATTTCAGAGTACAAAGAGACAGCTTGTTTTCATTCTGTTGGTAAGAGTATAAATTGGTAAAGCATTTCTAGCAACTCTAAATCTAGGAATTGAACATAACAAAAAATCTAAATGTGCAAATCTTCTCCCCATCACACATACCAATTCATAAGAAGTATTTCTTAAAGATTTTAAGGCAATTACATACATTCATACATGTATACATAAAATGCCCTTTCCAAGTAGACTTATTAAGGACATTACATAGTGTTCTCATAAAAAGAAATGTCACCAGTCACCAGCCATTATTTCCCTGGAATAATACCCACTGTATATTTTAAGTGAAATAATGGAGTAAAAATGTTAGGTACACTAGAATACAAAAGTTGATCTTTTTTCTTTTTTTTTTTCTAATGAGATAAGAAAAAATTATCTACTGATATCAGTCTTGGACAAAAGCTTCATGTATGCTTGAGGGAAAATGATTTAGTGGCATCAAAGCATACTCATGTATCGCATGTTTGTCTTCTACAGAAAACAGATATTATTAAATCATAGGCACTTAGTTCATCAAGATGGGTTTAGGCATGTAAATTACAGAGTATCAGCTAAGGAAGAACCAAATTGTTTTGCATAATAAAATGGCAAGTTACTGAGAAATATGTCAGAAGAAGCTGGATGTTGATGAAGAAAGGGCATAGAAGAAATGTAGGGAGCTATATGATTGACGCTATATTGTACTTGAGGGAGAAAATAAATTTTAATGGAGATTTTTATTTATTTTTTTACTGTGGGATGTGCAATATAAACAATCTCATTCATATCCCTTGTGAAGTCTGCAATAATTTCTGTGTAGCTCACCCCTAATACTTTTGTTGTGAAGAGTTTATGTTGCAAGAGCATGAAATAAAAGAATATGCTGAATTATGTATGTATCCAGGACAGACAGAGGCTGCCTACAGGGACTCTAAAGCTAGAGGAAAACGAGACAACTGATGTGTTGATTACCTGTGTGAAGTAATAAAGAGAAGCATGCAGCACAACTGTCCATGAAACACACAAAAATGTTAAGGGTGGTTGGGCTTGCAAATAATTTTGGCTTCTTCTTTTTATCTTTTTTTTTTTTTTTTAACAAACATGCATTTATGGTTAGAAAATATGTTATTTTCATTTAAAAATCCTGTGCTAATTTGGGGGACTCTTTTCTACTAACTGAGACTTTAATCTGTGCTGATTGAGCATGGATAACATGCCACGCCTTATGTGTTTCTTGACTTAACATTTTATTTTACTCAATGACTCCCATCAGCCTGGCCAAGGGTGATGGGGAGTAATTTCCTCCCAACCGTGCTGGAGCAAAGGCTCCTATCCCCAGTACTCTGTCTTTCCTTTACCTTTCACAGGTGCAAGCCTACTTCGCAATATGAGCCTTGCCACCTTCCCCTACTGTCTCCCGTTTATCCTTCAGAGAGCTGCACCCCAGGAATCTCTGGCCTATCTACCCCCACCATGGCATCTCCATCTTCGCAGTCCCAAATGACCCCTGCATGACGTGAGACATCTTCTGTAAGCCTGACCCTTCCACACACACCTTGATGTGTCACCTGCAGTGCCTTTAAGTAATAACACATCATTCGGTAATTCAATCCCAGCTGACACTCAAGCCAGAAAACACTGTGCCAAGCACTCAAGTGAGGTGCAGCTTGTACACAACTGCATAAAACCAAGAATTCGGAGGATTTGCCTCTCAGCTTTTGATTGTGGCTCTGTTTGCTTCTCTGTCCATGCATGATGGTCCTCATCAGCAGCCTCCTGCTCTCCTGTACCCACTATCACTTCCCCTGGGATGAGCGTGCCTATAAATTTGAGATGCCTATAAATTTGAGATGCCTTATAGAGTTTCCCGTTAAAATTTTAAGAGAGTATGTGACATATATGACAATCTTTAATTTGTTGACTACCTGTCCAATATTTTCTTAAAATGGAAAAAGCAAAATTGGTTTTGTTTACATAATCCCAGCAATGAATGTCAAACCTAGGAAATGCTGGGAGAAATAGGAAAAATATTAACACTAGTCATTGTTCGGTGGTAAGTTTATTTATACTTAAAAAAATTATTGTATACAATTGTATGTATTTTGTAATTGGCATATATATCAATCAGAGACAAGTCAGGACACAGAGAACACACATTCATACAGAACAATTATAAGGAATTGTTAATCTGATATTCCGAAATGGAATGGCACAAGAAAACACTGAAGTATTATGCAATAACAATTGTATGAAGCAACTACCACCCCTAGGGCTTAAGGGACTATAGGAAAGAGACTGTAATGATTAATACATAGATGCTTGGGGAGGGGCCCTGTGGAGTGGAGAGCAGAGCTAGGAGGTGGACTTGCTGCACACGTAGTGTAAGTACTTCTGGAGCTCAGAAGGACCCACAGAACTGCCACTGGAATCCCAGGCATAGTCATTGCTGATGTATCTCAGGTGTGCAGAAATGGGAAGGAACACTCCCATGCCACTCCCACTCCATCCAGTCTCCCTATGGAGCTCCCTATTAGCAGAACCAAGGATGGAGCTAGATGCCCAAGGGGTAGAGAAGCACGGGTGGGAAGCCTAGGACCACAGCAGAATACTCAGCAAAGCATGTATAACTTCAACTGGAAAACACCATACACACTTGCTTAAAGGCAACAGACCATCTCATTATTGGATGGGAGCCTGATCACAGTAAGAGATCTTTGGCAGATGTTCCAAGGTTGACTGGCCACTAACTAGCTAATTGGAATAAGCAAAATGTGATATATCTTCACACAATGCCTGCTTCATAAAACAAACAAACAAACAAACTTAGTAAATCTTTGAAGCATAGGAAATCCTAGGAAGTAACCATGAAATACAAATGTTGAGGACTTGGCTTCTAGAAGTTGGAAAAAGAGAGCAGAATTTGGTAATGGCTTTTCACATGTTTAGGGCTTGGTGTTTTTCTATTTAAAACAGTGAGTGAATGTTTTAACCCATGTACAAATGAGTGAATATGCAAGTGCACTTTGTCACTGGATTTGGGCAGTTGTATCTGTCAGAATCAATGCAGAAAATAGAATCACCTCACATTATTCAAATAAACAGACTTTAATGAAGAGACCATGCAGGGCTATGGGCACAAATACGGGAGCAATCATGGGCTTCTGAGAACCTAGACACTAGCTCCGGCAGGAAGCCACTGCCATCTCTAGTGATCAGGATCAAAGGCAGGACATCACATTACCTGGAGCCAAAGAAGAGGTGCTTGCTGGTGAGCACTATCATTGTGTAAGAACACCGATGTTGCCAGAGATGCAGGGCTAAGCCGAGAAGGAGAAGAAAAAACATACCAAACTCTCCTCCAACCCTGCAGCTTCTCCCATTGGCTGAAGCTGTCAGTGCTCATTAAAGAAGCCTGGATAATGCAGTTCAATGTAGCAGCCTTTTTGCGTAGAGATCAAGGGAAGCAAGAATGGGAAATTAACTTAGGACGAGAATAATCAGCACAACAGCCCTAATAAGCTTTCCAGCAAGTCAATGTTGTAGGAGAACTTGTAATAAATAGATTTATTTACACAGGTTGTAACTAGCATATGGGATAGGAACAGGTTTGGACAACTGAGAGTTTTTACGCTCTCCTGACAATAGCTGGCATCTGTCAGGATTTCTAAAAGGTGTATTTTTTTTGAAAAAGAAGAATATCTTATTATATTATCCATTATAAAACTATTTATTCATTTTTATTCGGTTGCAAAGTGCCTATCATGAATTCTACACACTGCCTGTGAAAACAAACGTCTACTTCCCACATTGGAGGAGGGCGGGGGGTCCCTAAAATAGAATATTTGTTGAAGCTGCTGAAAGTAAGGTGTTTACCTGCAAACAATAACCAGGATGAATTGTGTCAAACACAAGCAAAGAAATAGAAACAAAAGGCTAATACAAATATTTTCCTTGAAACTTGTACAGAATATTATTTCTAAAATACTATCTGGGAGCCACATTATTGTTAGATTGCCTCAGATTGAGAAGCTCTTTTTAAGATAAATACCTTAAATACATTTTTAAAAATATAAAGATATAATTTTAAAAATTTCATTTAGCAGTTGCAATTATGATAGTCATTACCATTTATCAAATATTTCCAAATCTTTGCCTTCCGGACACAGGTCAGAACAACAATTTCCTTGTGCTGTACTTCAGTCGTGAGATGTCAATAGAAGAAACAGGTGTATTATTCAGTTTGGCCCCTTCTCTCTTTCCCTCTTTCCCTATGCCACAGCTAGGAACAATTCTCCGAAGACTTGCTACTCTGTTGGCTTAGGACCTTATTAGACAATGCAGAACAGAGCGCCCCGTGAATCAAAGTAGACATGTTGTTTTAAGCCGCTACGATTTAAATTTGCTTTAAGGCAGTATAACTCACCCTGTGCTGTCTGATACAGCAAGTGTTCAAAACAAAAACAATTTATACTTGGAAATCCTGAAATCACTTAAGGATGTAGCTGGCAACAATAATATACCTGAGGCCAAACTCTTCAAGATAATGGCTTCATGATTTGAGAAAACTGCGTCTACCTCCAACCCCTCCCTTTGCTATACAACATTTTACAGAACAAAAGCAGAGGCATGAAAGAGTGTTGGTCAGTAATGGAAGTTATTTGTGTCTGCTGTGCTCTGTTGGTCCATAGAGTGCCAGGAGCATACTACATCCTGTACTGAACGGAAGATGCAGCTTAGTGTGTGAACAGGCAAGGAACAAGCTCCACTTTTTAGGCTGGGTCCGATGTTAGATATGGCAAACATTAAAAGTGAGGGGGCAAAGGGCTGGGTGCAGTGGCTCACGCCTGTAATCCTAGCACTTTGGGAGGACGAGGCAGGCGGATCACGAGGTCAGGAGATCGAGACCATCCTAGGTAACACGGTGAAACCCCGTCTCTACTAAAAATACAAAAAAAATTAGCTGGGCGTAGTAACAGGCACCTGTAGTCCCAGCTACTCGGGAGGCTGAGGCAAGAGAATGGTGTGAACCTGGGAGGCAGAGCTTGCAGTGAGCCGAGAACGCGCCACTGCACTCCAGCCTGGGTGACAGAGCGAGACTCTGTCTCAAAAAAAAAAAAAAAAAAAGTGAGGGAGCAGAAGGAAGTTTTTGACTTTTTGTGGTGTAAAGACTATTAGAAACCCTTAATGTTAGCTCGAAGACATCCAACTTTCCCTAAACTAGTTAAGCAATCTAAAGTTCTTTGATGAGAAAGTGGAAGACAAAAATAATAAGTGACACTTTCCTCTGAATTAGGAAAAGTAATAGATAAAAATTATTTTCATTCTGTCTATTTCTCCCCTGCTTTGTGAATAGGACTCCCCAGTTCTACCTGGATACATAGCTACCTAGTGAGAGACTAGCATCTAATCTGAGAGTAGATCTGGCCATTTGATGAAGTACCGGTCTGTGGGCTACAAATGGAACAATATACGCAATATTGAAGTTATGACCTAAAGGAAATGGATATGGCCTTCCGTGGTCTTTTTGCATTCCTGTCAGTTTAGATGAAAAATGAAAAAAAAAAAAAAAAGCAAAACAAAAGATTATGGCAGTTGAGTTGGAAGATCCAGTTAGGATCCCGAAGTGAAGCAAAATAAGATTCTGTGTTGTTTGTGTTAAGATAATTTGGTGTCTCATTTATTAAAAATAGCAGCTTAGATTATGCATTTATTAGACCAATTACTATGAACTCTGTAAGAAAACCAGTTCACACATATTTTTTGTTGTGGCCACTACTGTGTGTTTTTTTAAATCTTTATTTCTTATTAAACTTCAGGTCCAGTGTGTTGAGTTAATCATTCACCTCAGTGAATGGTCTTTGTCACTGATCTACCTGTTTTATTTAATAGCCCACTCCCGCTGTCCACGTTATCTGGGGCTGTTGATTTAACTTCTCTCTGCTTCAATTTTTTCATTTGTAAAATGAAAGTAATAATAGTTTCAAACTCTTAGGGTTGTTCTGAGGATTAAAAAAGTCAGTTTGTGCAAAACCCTATATTCAGCAAGTTTCTATCATTTTTATTAGTTATTATTATTTATTTCTTTGCATTCTCATTCCCCAATCTTATTTTCTCTGTTCCCATAAGCAATCTTTTGAATATGTTCATGTGTATCCTTTTGCTTATGTCTGTTCTTACCAAATATGCATTAAGTATTTATGTGCATTAGTTTAAATTTATATGAATGGTATTATGCTACATACATAAGTAGTAAAGTTCTAAGATCCACTGAGGTTACTATGAATACTTCTGACCTATTTCTCTGAGCTGCCACATGAGATGCCCTGGTGTACACCTACCATATTTCAGGTACCTACTCTCCCAGTGACAGCTGCCAAGGCTGCCCATGGTTCTCCACCATCGCAAACAATAGTGTGATGAACAACCTTGAAAAAGTCCACTCTAAACCCATTTGAGAATTTAGTTTAATATATAATCATGAGTAGCACTGTGTAAGAACAGGCTATGCTTATTTATAATTCGACCAAGTTTTCCAAGAATGTTCTTCAAAATGGATTGACTAATTTGTACTCCTCAGCAAATGATTATTCTTATTTCCCCTTACATGCTAAACACTTGGCATTATCCAGCTCTTAAATTGTTGCCGGTCCAATTTTGTTTTCACTTAAGAAGGAGAAAGCCACAAAACATCACTACCATGAAATCAATGAAAAAAAAAAAAGCCAGATTATCTGCAAAATCCTAGCATTTTAAAAATCTTTCAAAGAACTCTGGTTGCAAGGCAATCGAAGGCATTGAATTCCAAATGTCAAGGCCTTCTCAGGAGAAACTGGAGACATCTCTTCCTCTTGCAAGAGCAAGGGAGAAATGAAGTATGACACTGTAGAAATGCATAAGAAGAAATTAGCTACACATTTAAGCCATGCCTAAAGGTCTAATATAAGCTAGCATACTAATTTAGAATAATTAGGAGCCCGATAAACAGAGTGAGGATGAGTTCTCACTCATGTTTAAGCTCTTCTCCACAGGTCTCTACTAGATGGTCACAAAGAAACTCAGGAACAGGACAAGAGAGAGCTTCCGTCAGCTATCTAGGAAGTAATCAGGCCTCCATCAGTCGGCTAGCTGTGATGGTTAATATTGAATGTCAACTTGATTTGATTGAAGGATGCAAGTATTGTTCCTGGGTGTGTCTGTGAGGGTGTTGCCAAAGAAGATTAATATTTGAGTCAGTGAACTGGGAGACACTGACCCACCCAAAATCTGGGTGGGCCCATCTAATCGGCTGCCAGCATGGCTAGGATAAAGCAAGAGAAGTGGGAAGGATTTTACTTGCTGAGTCTTCCAGCCTTCATCTTTCTCCCATGCTGGATGCTTCCTGCCCTTGAACATCCGACTCTGAGTTCTTCAGCTTTTGGACTCTTGGACTTACACCAGTCATTTGTCCAGGGGCTTTCATGCCTTTGGCCACAGGCTGAAGGCTGCACTGTCAGCCTCCCTACTTTTGAAGTTTTAGGTCTCAGACTGGCTTCCTTGCTCCTCAGCTTGAAGGTGGCCTATTGAGGGACTTCATCTTGTGATCATGAGTCAATTCTCCTAATAAACTCCCTTTCATATGTATATATATCTATCCTCTGAGTTCTGTCCCTTTAGAGAACTTGTCTAATACACTAGCTACACAGGAAGTGATTAATCACAACTGGGGTAGAGGCACAAAACACACTGTACTTTTGAACTTTTTGCCCAAACAAATAAACAAAAATATCCTTGAGCTCCCAAGGAAGGAACTGCAAATCTTCTGACCCCAAGGACCAGGGATCAGTGGAAGTTAAACTCATTTATCTCTGAGTGATGAGCAGGAAACTCTCCTCCGGTCCTCCGCATCCCGCATAGGACTAGCACCAAGACTCACACAACAGAAATCTGCGAGGGGAAGAACAAAAAAACAGAAAGAAACTTCTCCGGGAAGCAGGGCTATAGGAATACTGAAATCTGTGTAGGAACAGAAACAGAAAAACTCTCCAACACCCTAGCACTGCTAAAGAAATATAAAGTCTGTGGAAAACTGAAAATAACATTAGCAGTAACAAAACCCAAACCTAGTGAGATTGATCCAATGTCACATAACAGCTCACAGAAGAGTGTCTATATCTACGTATAAAACTGCTTATTTAAGTTTTTACTGTTCTATATATGGTGTTAGACACTCAATAAAATACTGCAAGACACACAAGGTAAATGAATTAAAAATGGCTCCTTGTTAAGAGATAAAGCTATCAATAGACTCAGACTCAGAGATGACTCAGATGTTCAAACTATGAGGCAGGGACTATAAACTAACAATGATTAATGTAATAAATGATCCCATGGAGGAAATATCACAAGCATAAACAGCTGGGGAATTTTAATAGAGATGGAAACTATAGAAAAATTAAATGAAAATGCTTAAAAAAACAAGTAATTTGAACAAGATACATATTTAAAAATTCCACAGTGGGCTTATCAGCAGATTGGAAACAGCTGAAGAAAGAGAATATGAATCTAGCACTTTATGATTATCCAAAATGAAACACACACACAAAAAATAACATAAAATGACACATTGAAGCCAAGAGCTGTGGGAAACTATCCATGGCAGTTATTAATTTATTGTCTCTCAGTTCCAACTCTACCCTGCCGCCCCTGCCCTGTGAGAATGGAGCCGGACCCTCCACTACATGGAGCAAACATTCATGTAGATGTTTGTCCTCTGCGGCTGGCACATAAACTCTGCCAGTAGAGGGTGATAACAAGGCTGTCTCTTCCTGGATCAGATGTGTTTCCCTTACAGCCTCCTGGAGCACCTACAACTTCTCCACGGCTTTGCCCCTGAAGCCCGGTGCTTTTCCAGTACCCCGATCACACTGCACGTGGCGGCCAGTGGGTTCCTCCAGTACCTCTTTGCTTTGCAGTAAGTTCCAAGGCACACTACCTCTGTCTATGAGTGGCTTCTCCAGGCAACCAAGATCAGAAAAATAAAACATATTTTATATAATCAAAAGGGGAAAATGCCCTAAAGTTGCAAACAAGTTTATAATCACACAAAGAAAAAAAGTATTAAATAAATTTTGGCACAACGTCCATATTGTATGTCCTATGGATTATTTTTTTAAAAGAAGAAAAAAAATGTAACTTTATGCACTATGTTTCCCATTACTAGTAATATTGCTTTGAAATTTCAAAATTAATTTATATATATTATGAGATAAGGTAAATAAGTAAATACAATAATGGCTTTAGGAAGCAGGCTTTTTAATGTAAAAGAAAACACAGATGTATGGGGGAACTCTAATGTTGAATCTGAGTTCGACAGAGCGATATCACTTTATGAGATTTTGTTCGTTTGTTTCTTAAACTGAACTACTTAATGGACCTATGAGCAATGATTCCTCTGAAGTAATGAAAACAAATGCCCAGATCCTAGATTCTAAGTACCATTCCCCATGAAAAGAAATTGGGGCTTCAGAGGAATGGCTAATCCTGGTTCTGGGTTTGGGAAACGTATAAACTACTTTGGGCCACCCTTTATATATCAGTGTGCTAGGGAGTCCTATATAAGGGGGTCATGTCAAAAAGGCTACAAAAAACATTTATAAGAGGCTCCCATTAGCAAAGTTAGTGGGACAATTTGAACATCAAAAATAATAAGATTTTATTTGTGAAATAAAAAATCTAGGAACTAAAGAAAAAGCAAAACTAACAAAAACAAACAGATGATACTTTTTTTCTTTACATCAGAATGGCAGCTAAAATACAGAAAAGGCATAACAGATTAGAGGTAACTGGTGTAGGCAAAAATTGCTATTAAAAACCTGTGTGAGATTGTTTGGAAAGAATATTTTCATAGTGTCCAAATATTTATCCACAGGTTACTTAGTAACTGCAAAGAAAAAAAAAATAAGATGGGACGCTTCTAGTGGAGAGATGATGATAAAACCGAGCATCACTTGTAGCGGGGTAATCCGACGCACATGCCTCTGGATGTGATGTCATAGGAGGCACACAACGCCATCTCTAAAAGATTCTTCCCCCAACATTTTTGGTTTGCATCTAATCAAACTTGTAGACCAGAAATAGACAAGGTTTTTATGGAAAGGGTTGGAGAGTACATTTTTTAGGCTTTGTGAACCATATGAACTATCACAACTATTTAAATCTGACATACTGTAAAAGCAGACAATATTTAAATAACTGGCTTACAGATGGTTTGGTTGCGTTGCAATAAATGTTAATTTACAAAACAAGTTGTAGACCGGATCTGGGCCATGGCCAGTAGTGTGTTGACCCTTGCTCTAAACTTAAATTCTAGTTCAAAGAGATTAAAGAAGATTTAAGAGCAAGTGAAAGGACATCATGAGGAATGACCCTAAGAGGAAACAGTCACAGAAATTTGGAGAATGAGACATCTACAAAATCACTGACCACAAAAATAATACAATGTAATTAAAATTAAACAAACAAGAAAACACAGGAGGGAGGCCTGTCCAATAATAAAAGAGATTAAAAATACATGGAGTTTAACTGGATTTCAGATAAAAAGAGGAGGTGGTGGAGGAAGAGAAAGAAAAGGAAAAAAAAAAAAAAAACACAAAACCCTGGAGGTAAAAAGACATTCTTTCAAAACTAAAGAAATGTACACATAGGTTGCCTATTTATGTTGCTATTGAAATTTGTTATTGTTGTGGTTAGCTTTGAAGTGACAGATGTTTATCTGAGAGAATATGTTTATTCTCAAGAGAAGCATGCCAAATTTTATGGAACTAGAGGGTCATGCTGTCTGCTACTTATGTTAAATTGTCCAAGGAGAATATATACATGAGAAAATATGTACACTTGACTAAATGTAAATCAGTTTTTTCATATACGTTTAGCCTAATATAGGGTATTCATTTTCTTTCTACTTTTCTACATTCTAAAATAAAATCTTGGAAAAAACACATGCAAGTCAAAAAACAAAGAAACAAACAAAACACAAAAATCTTTATTCTGTTATCACAGCCTTCTTTATCTTTTTTTTTTTTTTCCTTTCTAGAAAGCCCAGTATGTCCTCAAACAATAGGATTTGGGCTGATCTCTCTGATTTTGGTTTTCCAAGGCTCTTATGGAAGTGTAGCAGACAGTTTACTCACTGATGAAAAATATTCAGAAGCTAACAGAAGTGAAAGAGATGAAAACCCACGTCCCCTTAACATGCCATACTAAAAGTGAAATGTGCGAATGTTTGTATTTGGAAGAGGGGGAGAAAAAAGGATTCAGCGTCTCAGAAGCCAGTCGGAAGTGTCAGGCCTGGCAGACGCAGCTAGTGAGGAATTAAGCACTTGCTTTTTTAATCACCAAAATATGCTGCTGGAGATCTTTGAACCTCAACCTGAATCCCAGCTGCTTTATGAAAGCGCTCTAATTCTCTCATGACCCATTAAAGAAAGGGGCAGTGTCTTGGCTCCACTAAGTTTGCACAGAGAAGCAGAAAGAGAGATTTTTATTTTATTTCTATTTTTTAACTTTTGCTTGACAATGCTAAACCAGCGTGAAATTCTAGAGATAGGCAGGCAGTATCTTTTAGTAGACAAGATAAATCTTACAGGAAAAATCATGCAGAAGGAGAAGAAAATTAATATAGATGAGTTGTCTGTCATGTGCAAGATGTTCTGGAAAGCACGTTTCCTTCTTGGAGTTCCATCAACACAGTGCCCTAGATGAGCGAGGATGCCCCTTGCTCTTTCCTGCTCCCCATGTGCCCCATCATTCTGCTTTCTTGTTCCTTTTATTCAGGAGCCCAAGTGCCAGGCTCCTAGAGAGCAGCTCCTGATAGACTGCCGAGGGAGTTTGCAAACAGTTTGGAGACAAACCTTCCATGGGGTTTGTCTTCCTAGTCACGTTGATGTATTAACCAATGCTTGTCAAAACAGAAGAGACATGAAGGGTGCATTGGACAGTCAGTCAAGGAAACTGGAGTTCTGATCTTACTCCACATCTGTAAGCCTGAAAAATTGTTTCACCTTTCTGGTTTGCAGTTTCTCACGTTTAAATGGGGGACTTTTCATAGGAAAACATATGGGTAAATCCTGTTTCTAAAGTTGTGTGTCTTTTATGTCTACACACTGAAAACTCAAGAAGCAACATGACATGACATAAAGTATGAGGCTATAGAGGCTCACAGACCTGGAATCCAAAACCAGTTCTGCTTCCAGTAGCACTCAACATTGAACGAGTTGCTCAAATTCTGAGAGCCTCAATTACTTATTTGCAAAGTGGGGGTACTAATAAATTGTCAGGAATAAAAATGGTAGTGTATTTTGTAAAGCAGATATAGTAGCATTATGTCAATATTGGTTTCCTTTGTTACTTGCACTCTGATATCACCCTTTTACATTTTGAATTGAAAAATTCAAAATTTGAACTGAAGGATGGTTACACACATATATATAACTTCATTTAAAAACATATATGTACATATATCTTCATTTAAATGTAACATATACATATATATTTAATATACATGTTCTAATTTTCTTATATATGTGTATATGTACTATATTTATCTCACCTATCATTTAATTTACAGTATATACATTTGCTCATATGCATTCTAATCTTCACAAGAGTGTAAATGAATGTGAAATTTATAATATGAATATCAGAATGTATACATGAAATAAATTGAAACAAATTTTATGGGCAGGATAGTCTGGGGTTGACTAGAATCAAGCTCAGTTATTTCTGACTCTGAGTCCTTGCTGTGTCCCACCACACTACAATTACAAGTATGATTCTATTATAGTTCAACTTTATCATTTACCAAAATAGTAATTCTTGTCTTGTCTTCTGTAGAGATCTTTTGCCAAGGTATCCCCATATTGCACTGGAGAAACGAAGGAGTTAATATATGCCCCGTTCTTTGGAAAGAAAACGCTGGGCTCCTGTTTGCACTCTGTGGCTGCCTGGTGTGTGACTCTCAGCTCATCATTCATCTCTGTGGTTTAATTTTTTTCTCCTATTTATGTTGATACAGAAATAATGGAGTCCTTTGTGCTACTGATGTGCACTCATCTGTGCATGTCAGTTCAAGAGGGCACCTTTCTTTTCCAGAGTTTGCTTTAATTCTGCCACTTAGAATTTTTGAATGGGTGCCTCTTCTCACCTTTAATCCAGGTTGTTTTTTTAAAAAACAACAGCAACAACAAGCAACGTTTAACTGTTTAGATGGTGGGCGCAAAAAGACACGGCCATGCTTTTGTTTCTATGAAAATTAAAGCAAAGCAATATTAATTGCCAAATTTTAGCCATAAAAACAAAATACAAATATTACAATTTTATTTTTTTCAAAATTAATTTTTAAATTAAAAAATGTACCCAAGGCCCAATTTATTAACAATTTGCTGTATGGATACATTTTTTCATTAATAGCTCTATGTTCAGTGTAATGTTAAACTTATTAATACCATTTACGTTTTGGTTGGAAATGAAAACAGTCTTTGATATTTTATTTCCAGTATGCTAAAGGCAATACAATTACTGAAAAATATTTTTATTCTCAGTAATGTGATTCAGGAGAATATGCTACATTAACAGGAACTATTGCTTCCTGTACTATTTCCTATCTCCAGTTTCTCATGAAATTTCGAAGTCTGTAACTTGTCTCTGTGGGCATTATATTTAAATTATTTATATTATACAATAATGTTTAACTTTTTTCAATCTATGCTATCTAATGAATTGATGAGATATTAGTAGAACATTTTTTATTTTGAGTTATTACTTGAACTTGACAATGGGTCGTGAATATTCTTTTGCATTAAAAAAAAATGACCAAGGAAAAATATTTGAGTTCCGGTTAGCTGAAACCAAGAGTGAATTCTAAGGTCAAGGACCATGTTTTCCTTTTGGGCACAGTAAATTGACTAGTGTGGAATAAGAGCATGCTTCATCTTTAATTTTGTGGCCCATACTCATAGACCTGCCAAACAGAAACTTTCCAACTACACAGAAATATCTCCAGCATTCATATGACAACAATTTTGAGACTGGCAACTTGATATAATGGCATAGATATGCCTAATTTATTAAAGAGTAGTTTTTACAATGAGATTTAATGATGGACTTAAAAATTAATTTAGAAATATTTCCTGATGAAGTATTCACTTGAGAGATTAAAAATGCATAAAAAGTGTTGAAAAGGTTAAGACAGTACAGTCTCTTGTTTTCAATTTGGTTTGTTTCTACAATGAACTGGTATTTGACCTGAATTCTAATGTTGAATTAAAATTACTGAAATTAATTTTCCATTCCATTTATTTTTTCTAAAAGTCAATATTGATAAACAAAGAGTTACATCAGGTAACGTGTGTATCAAAGTCTTGGCTATGTAGTGTGGTATCACTTTAAAGTCAAAACGTCTGTGTTTAAACCCAAACTCTACCTTTTACCAGCTATATGACCTCGAGCAAGGCTTTCAAACTCTCTATGTATAAGTCTCCATGAAGACAAACAAACAAACAAAAAATACTAGTAGAGTTTTAAATTCCTTATACAGTTTTGAGGATTAGATGAGTTAAAATATGTAGATTTTAGGACAGTATTGGACTAAGAGTTAGAGCTATATATGAATAGCTATGGTCATTGTTACTATCATCACCAACGCCCCATACTCTTTCTCCTCTATGGGAATTATACTAAAAAATTTCAGGAATTATTGGGCCCTTTTCTAAATCATCTATAATGTTGATCTGTGTTTGGTTTATATTTGCTGATAGAGTCATATTTGTACTTCTGTGAAAATTGTGGATACACAGGAAGTATAATGGAAATATTGTGAATCTTAACTAGAAAAAACAAAACAAATAGCACCCCTTAAGAAATGGGACCTTGGCTACTTCTCCATCCTCATCTTCACATAACTCTTTGCTGAATGACTTACACCCTGTTTGGCTACTTTATCCTAAAGATTCACCTTTCACATCTTCAACTCTTCTGCACAGGCCATTTCCAGCTCTGTCCACTGGTAAATATGTGCTTGGGGCAGAGCAACACTAGATAAGTAAATGAATGTGTGAGTTACATGGTAGAGTTCACTGTTAAACCCAGATGTTCTGACACAAAATAGGAGTTCTTTCCAGTGCTGAAGACTCCATCTTTGATGCTTTGGTCTTACAGGACCTCTATATCCAGATAAATTCACCATGACTAGGAAGAGCACCTTGAAGTAAAATGGAGAACCTGTGGAAAAGTCATTTTCTCTACCTCCTATGTTTCCTTTCACTCAGTATAAGCAATGGTCACTTCTCAGGACCTTATGGATGAGATTGTGTTCAGCAGTATCACAGTATCACAAGTAGTTCATGTGTCCATTCCCTCTCTCTCTGCATGTGTGTGTATAAAATCACCCATGTTGCACTGGCTGCTTTGTTGAGGAGCTGATGATGTAAGGATGAATATGACAAGGGACCTGCTCACTGTCTAAGTAGGGAGAAGGAAATACACAACCATTATACAATGTGAAAGTATAATGAGAAAAAGGAAACACAGTTGCTTTGGGGGCCCAGGGAAGATCACAAGACAAAGCTGAATCTCGACGGGGTATGCTAATACCCCCATTCACCCTCACTCCCTGTGTGGCCTCGTCTCTTTGGGATCACTGTTTCTGGAGACCACAAAGCATGCCCTAAGAATACTGCTTGTCACTCTTATATGACCACTGGATATACTGAAGTAGCTCACATGCGTGGTAGGTGCTCAGCAAGTTACTACCTGTTACATGGATGAAATCAATGCCACATGCACCGAAAAGTTGCCCAAGGCCAGTTTGTTGATTTGTTTATTTATTTTAAAATCACCATCACAACCACCTGTTGAAGTCAGCTTACCATTCTGTTTTCTACAGGAGATTTGCCTGTGCCCAAAGGCTTGCCTATTTTCTTTGCTTTAAAAGGAAAATAATTAATTTACACTATTAATAATTTAGGTTGATCTCATATAGAAGCCTAGTTTCTTCAAAACTTGGAGATTGAAATAAAATGGCACTTCGGATAAAAATTAAAACTTGGGTAGCCCGTCTCACAGAAATTGACTTAATGGACAGTGTACTGTTTTTCTGTCCATCAGGGATTGGAAGTAAATAAACTACAAGAGATATAATACACAATATTGCGTGTGGTTTTAACTGAAAAATAAAATATTGTATGTATTTATAGTATACAACATAATGTTTTGAAATACATATGCTTTGTGAAATGGCTAAAATGAGCTAATTAACACATACATTAGTTACCTTACGTACTTATCTTTTTTGTGTGTGGTGAGAACACTTAAAATCTACTTTCGTAGCAACTTTCAAAAGTACAATACATTAACTACAGTCATCATGTTGTATAAGCTATCTCTTGAACTTATTGCTCCTATCTAAATGAAATTTCACATCCTTTGACCAATATCTCTCCAAAACCTCCTCCTTCTCAGCCCCTGGCAACCACCATCTACTCTCTGCTTCTAAGAATTAATGATTTTAGATTCACATATAAGTATAATAAGATCATGCAGTATTTGTCTTCCTGTGCCTGGCTTATTTTATGTAATTTAATGCCTCCAGGCTCATCCATATTGTTGCAAGTAACAGAATTTTCTTATTTTTTAAGGCTGAATGTTTCAGTATGTGTGTATATTACATTTTCTTTATCCAACCATGCATTGAGGAACACGGGTTGATTCCCTACCTTGGCTATTGTTAATAATATTGCAACAAACATATGAGTCCAGGTACCTCTTTAATATACTGATTCCATTTCCTTTGGATATATACCCAGTAATTTTATTTTTAATGTTTTAATGTTCATTGTATTTTCCATAATGGATATACTAATTTACCTTCCTACCAACAGTGTTCAAGTGTTCCCTTTTCTCCATATCTTTGCCAATACTTGTTAAATTTGACTTTCTGATAATAGCCTTTCTAACAGGTGTAACATAATATCTCCTTGTGGTTTTAATTTGATTTCCTTAATTATTGGTGATGTTCAACAGTTTTTTCATATACCTGTTGGTGATTTGCATGTCTTCTTTTGGGAAATGTCTATTCAGGTCCTTTGCCCATCTTTTAAGCAGGTCATTTGTTTTCTTGCTAGTGAGTCATTTACCTTCTGTATAGATCTTAGGTATTAACTTCTTATCAGATGTATAGTTTGCAGATATTTTCTCCCATTCTGCAGGTTGTCTCTTACCTGTGATTGTTTTCTTGGCTAAGCAGAAGCTTTTTCATTTGATGTAATTCCATTTGTCTATTTTTGCTTTTATTACCTGTGTTTCTGGGGTCATATTCAAAAAAGTCATTGCCCAGACCAATGTCATGGAGCTTCTCCCTTGTTTCCTTCGAGTAGTTTTACAGTTTCATGTCTTATATTTAAATCTTTAAACCATTTTGAATTGATTTTTGTATGTAGTGTGAGATAAGGCTGTACCTGTATTCTGCATATGGATATCCAGTTATCACAAAACCATTTATCGAATAGACTATCCTTTCCCCATTTTGTATTTCTGGCAATTTTGTCACAATTCAGCTGACCACAATTGTGTGGATTTATATATGAGTTCTCTATTCTGTCTCATTGGTCTATGTGTCTGTTTTAATGCTAGTATCATGCTGTTTTGATTACTGTAGATTTGTAGTATATTTTGAAGTCAAATAGAGTAATGTCTCCAGCATTGCTCTTTTTGCTCAAGGTGGCTTTGGCTACCTGAGGTCTTTTGTAGTTTCATGTGAATTTTAGAATCATTTTTTCTATTTTTGTGAAAAAACTGTCACTGGAATTTTGATAGCTTTCACATTGAATCTATAGGTCACTTGGGTTATGAGTATTTCAACAATATTAATTCTTCTAATACATGAACATGAGATCTCTTTTAATTTATTTGTGTCTTCTTCAAATTCTTTCATTAATGTTTTATAGTTTTCAGTGAACAGGAGTTTTACCTCCTTGGTTAAATGTATTCCTAAGGTTTTTTGTTTATTTTTTTTTCTAGTAGCTAGTATAAATAGGATTATTTTCTTGATTTTGCTTTTGGGTAGTGATAGAAACACTACTGATTTTTTATGTTGATTTTGTATCCTACAACTTTACTAAATTCATTTAATAGTTCTAACAGGTTTTTTTGTCTTCTGAGTTTTCTGTATATGAGATCATGTCACCCCCAAGCAATGACAATTTAACATCTTCTTTTTCAATTTGGATGACTGTTGTTTCTTCTTCTTGCCTAATTTCTCTATGTAAGACATTCATTATTATGTTGAATAGAAGTAGTGAGAGTGGCATCCTTGCATTGTTCCTAATCTCAGAGGAAAAGTTTTCAGCTTTTTACCATTGAGTGTGATGTCAACTTTGAATTTGTCATATATGTTTTTTACTTTGTTGATGTACATTCATTCTAAATCTAATTTGTTTTTTGACTTTTATCGTAGAAGGATGTTGAGTTTTGTTGAACGCTTTTTCTGCATCTTTTGAGACGATCGTAATGGTTACTGGTCCTATATTCTTTTAAAGTGATATATCAAATTTATAAATTTGTGTATGTTGAAACATCCTTGCATTCTAGTGATGAATCCCATTTGATGATAGTGAATAATAATTTCATGTGCTGTGGAATTTGGTTTGCTAGTATTTCATTGACAATTCACGCATCTATGTTTATCAGTAATATAGATTTATAATTATTTTTCTTGTAACATCTTTGGCTTTGGTATCGGGATAATGCTAACCTTGTAAAATGAGTATTTCCTCCCCTTCATTTTTTAAGAAGAGCTTGAGAAGAATTAATAATAGTTCTTTTAAAAATGTTTGGTAGGCCGGATATGGTGGCTCACGCCTGTAATTCTAGCACTTTGGGAAGCTGAGGTGGGTGGATCACCTGAGGTCAAGAGTTCGGACCAGCCTGGCCAACATAGTGAAACCCCATCTCTAATAAAAATACAAAAAGTTAGCTGGGCGTGGTGGCACACACCTGTAATCCCAGCTATTCGGGAAGCTGGAGCAGGAGAATTGCTTGAACCTGGGAGGTGGAGGATGCTGTGAGCCGAGATCGCGCCACTGCACTCCAGCCTGGGCGAAAGAGCGAACTCCGTCTCAAAATATAAAAGATAAATAAATAAATAAATAAATAAATAAATAAATAAGTTTGGTAGAATTCATGAGTAAATTTATCAGGTTCTGAGCTTTTTTTTGCTGAGAGACCTGTTATTACTGATTCAATGTCCTTACTCTTTATTGGTCTGTTCAAATTTTCTGTTTCTTCACGATTAAGTCTTGGTAGGTTCAGTTTTTCTATAAATTGCCACATTTCTTCTAGGTTATCCAAATTTTTGGTATATCTTTGTTCGTAATAGTCTCTTACAATTCTTTATATTTCTATTTTATCAATTGTAATATCTCTTATTTCTGATTTTATTTATTTGAATAGTCTCTTTTTTCATAGTCTAGTTAAAGCTTTATCAATTTTGATTATCTTTTCAAAAAACCAGTGCTTAGTTCTGTTTACCACTTCTATTGTTTTTCTAGTCTCTATATCATTTATTACTGCTTTAATCTTATTTTTTCTTCCCTTATACTAAATTTGGGCTATTCTGGTTTTTGTTTGTTTGTTTGTTTTTGCTAGTTCCTTGTAATGTTAGATCTTGACACACACACACACACACACACACACACACACACACGTATTGCTATAAACCTTCCTCTTAGAACTGTTTTTGCTGCATTCCATCAGTTTGGTATGTTGTGTGGATATTTCATTTGTCTCAAGATATTTCTTCATTTCCTTTTTAATTTTTTATTTGACTTGTTGCTTGTTTAGAAGCATGTTGTTTTTCATGTGTCTGTGGATTTTCCAAAATTCTGCTCGTTATCAATTTCTAGTTTCAAATATTGTGATAGGAAAAAACACTTGCTATGACTTCAATCTTTTCTAAATTAGTGAAAACGTGTTTAGTGGTTTAACATATGATTTATCTTAGAGAATGCCCTGTGTTCAGTTGAAAATAATGTGTATTCTGCTGCTGTGGGATAGAATGTTCTGTAAGGTCTGTAAGATCCATTTGGACCAAAGTGTAGCTTAGGTCTGATGTTTTCTTTTTGACTTTCTGTTTGTTGCTGAAACTGGCACATTGAAATACTGTGCTACTTGTGTATTACTACCTGTCTTTTCCTTCAGATCTATTCGTATTTGCTTTATATATTTAAGTGCTGTGGTGTTGGGTACTTATATATTTAAAATTATATCTTCTTAATGAGTTGATACCCTTATAATTATATAATAACCTTATCTCTTTTTATAATTTTTTACTTAAAGTCTAAAATTATTGCTCCTTTTGGCTTCCATTTATACAGAATATCTTTTCATCCCTTTATTTGCAGTCCTGGGTCATGTTTTTTGTATCCCTTAGCGACTTTATGTCTTTTAATTTAATAATTTAATCCATTTACATTTAAGGTAATTATTGCTATGTAAGGAGTTAATAGGACCATTTTATTAACAGTTTTCTCGTTGTTTTGTAGATCCTTTCTTCTTTTCATTTCTTCTGGTTGTCTTTCTTTGGGGTTACATGATTTTCTCTAGTAGTTTACTTTTTATCTTTTGTCTATCACTATAGGTTTTTGACTTGTAGTTACTAAGAAGCTTACATGAAACATGTTTCAGTTATAACATGCTATTTCAAATTGATAACAATTTAAACAACTGAATTGTTTGTCATGCAGTTTATGTATCTCCATTTCTTTAGAGTCAGTTATTGATGATTTATTTTGTTTCTTTGGTTGTGTCATGTTTTCCTGATTGTTCTTGGTCCTTGTTGCTATGAATTGTTATCTGTGTGGGTTTTTTTTGTTTGTTTGTTTGTTTGTTTGTTTTGAGACAGAGTCTCCCTCTGTTGCCCAGGCTGGAGTGCAATGGCACAGTCTTGGCTCACTGCAAACACTGCTTCCTGGTTCAAGTGATTCTCCTGCCTCAGCCTCCTAAGTAGCTTGGATTATAGGCACTCACCACCACGCCTGGCTACCTTTTGTATTTTTAGTAGAGATGGGGTTTCACCATGTTGGTCAGGCTAGTCTCGAACTCCTGACCTCATGATCCACCCGCCTCTGCCTCCCAAAGTGCTGGGATTACAGGCATGAGCCACCACGCCTGGCTGGTATCTGTGCATTATAAGAAGTGGGAACTTATTCCTTTTTTTTTGCAGATTGGCTTTGTCTTCAAAGCCTTCTCCAGTCAGCCTGCCCAGAGGTTTTGGCAGGCTGTCTGGCATGGTCCAAGGGTGGATTGCTGCTAGAGTTCTCAGGCAGGCTATCTTGGTGTTGTAGGCCAGCAGGGCTGGTTTATAGGTCCATGGGAATGCCCCTGGTTCCTGGATCCCCAGGAATGGACTTATTGATTGGCTTCATGGAAGTGGACCTGGAGCCTAGATCCCAGTGAGCAGGCCCAGAGCATGTATCTGTGGGGACTGGCCTGCAGCCTGGGTTCCCAGGGGCTAACATCATGCTGAAGTGAGTCTTGATCCTGAATCTACAGTGGCTGGCCAGGCACTGGAATGGGGTTGGTGCCTAAGTCCACTAAGACATGTCTAGAGCCTAAGTCCACAACGGCTGGACCGACGCCTGAGTATGCAAAGGGAGTTCTGAAGCCTTTGCCTGTGGGGTCAGTCTAACACATGAATCTATTGGAGTGGCCCTGAACCCTAGGTCTGCTGGAGCAGACCTGGATCCACTGATGTTTTAGGCCACAGGGCCTGGGTAGGAGCCTGGCCTGGCCTGATGCTGCAGTAGGCATGGAGCCTAGTGTTGTGGGCACTGGCCTTGTCCCTGGAGCCACAGAAGCTAGCCTGCTATATGGACCTGTGGGACCAGTCTGGAGGCTGGATCCGCAGGTTGATGTGGAAGCTGGGTATACATGTATTGTTGTTGATGTTGTGGTTGTTATTCTTTGAAATAAAGTAGAATGAATGGCAGAGGTGCTTCGGCGCACAGGCTGCTGGATGATAATGATCCAAGATTGTGACCAAGATTAATATTTGTTCTAGAGATTATATGAAGGTGCATTGATATGTCCTAAAGAAGAATTTTATGGAAATTTAGAGGTGTGCCAGAGATATAGGGGACAATATTTTCACATTCCAAAAAAGAATGTGGAGGATGAAATTTAATGGTCCATCTGGTCTCATTGTGATGCATGTGCTATTGAACAGCCACCAGCTCATTAAACTCTGGTTGGCCATGCTTCTAGACTCCCCATTAAGAATGGCTTCGTAGCAAAAATTAATAACATGTGTTGACATTAACTTGCTGAAATTTTTTAAAAGTAAATTTTATTAGACATTCGTGTTTTATGTTCATGGGTGATAAGCTTCTGTTTAAAATAAAATAAAAAATATAATTTTTTTGAAAAATGAAGACTTGGTTATTCCTGGAATATGTTTCTGGCGCTGTGAGTGCTGCAGTTACTAGTATTTTCCAGATGTCTGCTTTTAATTATTTTTAAGAGGTTGATCATTTCAACTGCTGACTTTGAGTTTCACAGAGAAGGACTTGGCAATTGAAATAATTCTACTTGATTTACTACCTTTGGAGGCTATTTACCCTCTTCTTAAAGTAAACAAAATTAAGTTCAGTGTTTGGATAGCTGCATAAAACTGAATCAGTGAATTCATGGGGTGTTTTCCAAAAGCGTAGCTTTACTTGGAGCAGCTTGAGAAAATTGGGATGAGGTAGAGCTGGGAGCTTTAGTGCTAGTTCTTGCCTTAATTTTATATGAATCTGGCAGAGAATTTCGGGGTCTATGGCTGTGAAGTTTATGGTGGGACTTGGTTTCCCTCCTTTCCTATGTGATTTGAGATCTCAGTGGGAGAAGTACTTTTGAGCACAATGTGTTACTCTCCCCGATTTTACTTTCTCAGCTACTTGAAGATCCTCTTGAAGGAGGGAAAAACGAGAGAAAGTAATCTAGCTATATTCCTCACCATAGCAGCTAGTCCTGAATATAACACACTGGACTTCAGGGAGAATTCAGGAAGAAGTTGCCCCCACCAACACTGGAAAGTTATCATCATGCTCTGTATGTCTCCCGAAAGTCAACTGTACACACAGCCTGCTCTCTCAGCTAAGCATTGTAATGATTCTTCATAAATCACTTAGGCAACCCTCTGGAATTGGCATTGTCACATTGCCTTTACAGGCCAGAAAATGAAGGCAAGAGATTAAGTAATTTGTTGCAGGTCAGATGTCTGGCAAGTGTTGAGAGAGATCTTGAATCTACAATTGTCTGATTGCATTGTATGTCCTCTTAGGATTGGTAGATGACTTGCTTTCCCACAAAGATGGAGGTTATTCATACTGGGGCTTTTCCTGAGAGCAGACTTTCAGTTTGAATGAGCAAATGTGTCTTCAGTGAGGTCATGCATAAGTGTAGAAGGTGTAGAGGAGCAGTGATTATGTGGGGAGGGAAGAAGAGACAACAAGAAAGGAGAGAAGGGAGATATCACACTTATGATTTTTAAAAGGCGGTGTGCTGAGGGTGCCAATTTCATATTTTTGCTTTAATTTAATAAATTATAGTTTATTCAGGTGTTTCTTTGGTTGAGTCACTGCTCCTGTCTATAGACATGAAAATAAGACAGATTGTGACTTCAAGAAGATAAAGACATAGACAAAAAAAACACACAGACAAAGGCTCACAAAACCAGTAAGTGAAACACAAAAAGTTATGGAAGCACAGAAGGGAAATTGCTGGATTATAATAAGAAGAACTGAGGAGGATAGTATGGTTGAGGGGGTCCACAAATAGGAGCTTGAAAGACAGAGAATATTTCAGGACAAGGGAGTAGTTTCTTTATGAAGTCAACAATTCTTTCAGACTTTTTTAGTCATAATATTATCCCAGAAAATAGGACATTATAAAATTCTATAGGAAAAGCAATTATATGGTTGTCTAGATGAATCTGGTATCATATAGGAAACTGGCAAATTTTTCTAATATATAGGTAATTGTTTGTGATGAACCATTTTATCAAAATGAAGAATCTTTGAAATAAGTTAACTGCCTTCGTTATGTAGAGACCTGGGGCTACCTTAAAATACAGAAGTCTAATAGGATGTGCCCAACTGATATAGTGCATTCTTTGAGGTGGAACTCATGTAGTCATTGTACTTATGAACAGAACTTGAACAATATGCAACAAATATAATTATTTTTAGCTGATCAGTTTAATTTTATACTTTGAATTCCCATTCTATTGGGCAAATTAAATATCTGAGTGTGTATCTCCACTTGAACCAGAGTCTTAGACAGAGACATTAAAAAAGTGGTTTCTCTCATCCTTAAGCATCAAGCTACACAGGTTAGATTTGAGATATTTCTGCCATTGTCCCCTTAGTGTTTCAGGTTCTGGCAGCTGTCTACTGCTAGTTATACTTCGAGCCTGGGAATTTCTCTTTGGCTTCTGTGCTAGATTGGAACACTAGAAACTCTTGTGCTCACATCATTCTGGACTGAACATAAAATATTTTTCTGTCAGGGGTCTTGCTGCTTCCAAGATAGTATATATATGACAGCAATATTTAGATATAGAGGAATCTGATATTTTCCTGTTTTTTTCAAGACAGACTTCATACATTTTTGCATCTCTGAAGTTTAAGATGTTGGTAAGCAAAAGCCAGGATTACTTGCATATAAATTTTATTATTTCCCATGATATCCACATGGGGGTGAAGAGAATGAAGCTGATATTCTTATTGAATGAAGAAAATGAAACAGAGCAACTACAAGAAGAACATAAACAAAAATTTACATTGCTAAATGTATATACTCGCCTTGTGGAATTCTTGCAAAACATTATATTTCCACTTATGAGTTCTTCTTACCATCGCTTCTGTTCTCCAAAGAAAGAGTGAGACATGAGACATCTGTGGCAGGAAGCCTCAAAGCTGGCCTTTAGAATCCTCACCTCCTGGCATTCAAGTCTGTTATGCTTTCCTCTTACATTACATAGTGATGATCTGTGCACCCAAGAACATACTGTGGAAATGGTGGCATGTGGCTCCTAGAAAGAGGTCACCAAAGGCATTTGATGCATCTTTCGCCTTGCTTCCTCTTGAGTCACTCCGATGTAGGCCAGCTACCATCTCATGAAGGTTCTCAAGGTGCCTATGAAGTGGTCCAGCACACCCTGTCAGCCACCTGAGTGATTTGTCTTGAAAGTGGGTCTTCCAGCTAAGACTTCTAATGACTATAGTTTGAGCCAACATCTTTATTACAATTTCTTGAAAGAATATAAGCCAGAACCACCATGCCTAGCCATTGCTGAATTGCTGAAATATAGAAATCTTGTAAAATAATAAATGTTTATGCTTGTCTTAAGTCACCAACTTTTGGGATAATTTGTTATACAGTTGTAGATAGCCAATACCATAGCCAATAGTCCCTGGAAGTGGCTGCTAGAGTAATAGAAACCCAAAATGTAGGAGAAGGTTTATAACCAGGTGGTGAGTGGCCGCTGAGAGGATTTTGTTGAAGGTATTGGTGAAGCCTGGTGTAAATGCACCTTATAACAGTAACTTAAGCATACCCCGAAAATGACCCTGTATGGCAGATGCACCTGAATGTGTATTCCAAGCTAGGGAATCTGGGGATGGCCAGCCTGGAGATTCATTCCTTGTCTATGGGGAACATCTGAGCCCCTGTCCCATCCCGTGGAACATGGGCCATATGGGAGATCAAGGTCTCTAGTTTTGGATTAAGTGAAGAGCTTTCCAGTTGGAGACTGTTAGGAGGAGGGTGCTAAGTGAAAATGGTTCCATGCTTTTAATTCATTACATGAGGACTTCTGTCCTATTCAAGATGATACAGCTTACCGTTAGCACACTGAACAGCACATAGTGAAACCAAGCACCATTAGGGAACTCTAGTTTCTGTTACTGTTAAGTGAGAAAAATAAGAAGACCTTAATCACGGAAACGTAAAAACTTGAAGATGCATCTGAACGTTCTTAATGAACAGCCATGTATATGCAAATGCTTTATTATTTTTTTAAAAAGTTAAATTTTAGAATAATCTCATAAATAATTTTTGGTTTACTGATGTTTCCATTGCTTTGCTAGGTTCTGAATATATGTAAAGATTTGCAGAAAAAATTTTTAGCAGAGTTTAGATTTTTATTTGGAAAAAATAAACTGCCAAATGGCCAGCATTAGATCAGTCATGAGTTGTGATATAAACAAAAGTATAAGAATATAGTAAGGAAGAGATTACTATAGAAACAAGGAATTTAAACTTTCCTTTCCTCCATCTTTCCTTTCTTCCTTCCTTCTCTTCTTCCCTTATTCCATCCATTTATCAATCAATCTATTCATCCAACCCTTTATCCATCTAGTCATCTAAAATTTTTATGCATTTGTTCTAGGCAGAATTCTGCCCTTTGTACTGAAGACATAGATGTTAATAAGAAGTGATTCCTGTCTCCATGATCTGAAGCAAGTCAAGAGCAGAGAAAATATTTACAGGATAAGAAACAAAATGAATAAGTGTAATGGTTAGTTTTATGTGTCAAGTTGGCTGAAGCAAGGGGTCCAGTTGTTTGATCAAACACTAATCTAGAGGTTACTGTGAAGGTATTTTGTACGTGTAATTAACATTTACAATCAGTTGACTTTAAGTAAAGGAGATTCTTTTTGACAATGTGAGTGAGCCTCAGACAATCAATGAAGGCCTTAAGAATAGAAACACATTTCCTGGAGAATAAGAAACAATAAACCAGAGCTTCCAGCCTGTCAATGTTCTCTACAGATTTTATACCCAAGATGGAAACGTCAATCTTACCTGAGTTTGCAGCCTGCTAGCTTGCTCTGCAGATTTTTTGGACCTGCCAGCCCACACAATCATGCGATTTATCAATTCCTTAAAATCAAACATATAGATACAGATATAGATAAATATATAAATAAATTTATAAAATTGTAACAGGAGATGAAACATGTCTCTACCAGTATGATTCTGAAGATGAAGTGCAATTAAAGCAATGACTACTGTATTAGTCTGTTTTCACACTGCTATAAAGAAATATCTGAGACTGGGTAATTTATAAAGGAAAGAGGTTTAATTGACTTACCATTGCACACGGCTGGGGAGGCCTCAGGAAACTTACAATCATGGTGGAAGCTGAGGAGTGAGCAAGAACTTTCTTCATATGATGGCAAGAGAGAAAAGTGTAAGCAAGGGAAATGTCACACACTTAGAAAAACATCAGATTCATGAAAACTCACTGACTATCATAAGAACAGCCTGGGGAAAAGCACCCCCATAATACAACCACCTCCCCTCCAGACACGGGATTACAGGTCTCCCCCTCAACTTGAGTGGATTAAAATTCAAGATGAAATTTGAATGGGGACACAGAGCCAAACCATATCATTCCACTCATGGGCCCTCCCAAACCTCATGTCTTTTATACGTTTCAAAACCAATCATGCCTTTCCAACAATCCCCCAAAATCTTAGCTCACTCCAACATTAACTCAAAAGTCCAAGTCCAAAGTCTCATCTGAAACAAGGCAAGTCCCTTCCACCTATGAGCCTGTAAAATCAAAAGCAAGTTAGTTCCTTCCAAGATAAAATGGGGGTGCAGGCATTGGATAAATGTTACCATTCTCAATTAAATACATTGGCCAAATCAAAGAGGCCACAGGCCTCATGAAACTCTGAAACCAGCAGGGCAATTATTAAATCTTAAAGCTCTGAAATGACCTTTGACTCCATGTCTTGACATCTGAAGCAGGCTGATGCAAGGGGTGGGCTCCCATGGCCTTGGGCAACTCTTTTACAGGCTGACATTGAGTGCGTGTGGCTTTTCCAGGTGCAGGGTGCAAGCTGTTGGTGGACCTACCATTCTGGGATCTGAAGGACGGTGGCCCTCTTCTCACAGTTCCACTAGGCAGTGCCCCAGTGGAGACTCTCTGTAGGGGCTCACATGCCACATTTCCCCTCTGCATTGCCCTAATAGAGTTTTTCCATGAGGGCTTTGCCCCTGCAGTACACTTCTGTCTGGACATCCAGACATTTCCATACATCCTCTGAAATCTAGGCAGAGGCTCCCAAAGCTCATCTATTGTCTTCTGTGCACCCACATGCCCAACACCACAAGGAAGCTGCCAAGGCTTGGGGCTTGCACCCTCTGAAGCCACAGCTTGAGATATACCTTGGTCCTTTTTAGCCATGACTGGAGCTGAAGTAGCTGCAACACAGGGCACCAAGTCCTGAGGCTGCACAGAGCATGAGGGCCTGGGAACAGCCCCACAAAACCATGTTTCCCCCTGAGGCTTCCAGGCCTGTGATGAGAGGGGATGCTGCCAAGATCTCTGACATGCTCTGGAGACATTTTCCCCATTGTCTTGGCAAGTAACATTTGTCTCCTTGTTATTTATGCAAATTTCTGCAGCCAGCTTGAATTTCTTTCCAGAAAATGGGTTTTTCTTTTCTATTGCATCCTCAGGCTGAAAATTTTCCCACATTTTATTCTCTGCTTCCCTTTTAAACATAAGTTCCAATTTCAGATCAATTCCCTCAAGTTAAAGTTCTACAGATCTCTAGGGCAGGGGCAAAATACCACTAGTCTCTTTGCTAAAGAATAGCAAGAATTACCTTTACTCCAGTTGGTAAGAAGTTCTTCATCTCCATCTGACACCACCTCAGCTTGGACTTCATTGTCCATATCACTATCAGCATTTTGTTCAAAGCCATTCAACAAGTTTCTCAGAAGTTCCAAACTTTCCCAAATCTTCCTATCTTCTTCTGAGCCCTCCAAATTGTTTCAACCTCTGTCCATTACCCAGTTTCAAAGCTGCTTCCACATTTTCATGTATCTGTATAGCAGTGCCCCACTCTCTGTGATACCAATTTAAATTGGTCCATTTTCACACTGCTATAAAGAAATACTTGAGACTGGGTAATTTATAAAGGAAAGAGGTTTAATTGACTCACAGTTCCACAAAACTGGGGAGGCCTCAGGAAACTTACAATCATGATGAAAGGTGAAGAGGAAACAAGGAACTTCCTCATATGGAAACAGATTAAACAATAGGATTTTTCATACTAAACAATACTAACAAGCACAGCAGAGCTGCTGCACCCAAGACTCTTCACACAGATCGTTTTCTCCCATTAATGCAAATTTTGTAGAGGAGACAAACAGCGATTTACCTCTCTTTTCCACTGGATTTCACAGACAGGCTGAGAGCCTGACTGGGAAGGGATTCCTGCTCTTCTACTGGCTTGCCAGGTCCTAAGTTCCCTTCACTGTGGCTTCTGAAAGAGCAGAGTAGCTTTGGAATCCTGCTCACAGCAACAAAACCAAAACCATAGGGGCTGAGGGAAGGCTTCCTCATTGTCATGGAGTGTGAGTGACAGGCTGAACAATACTCAGGACTGTCACCCAAGTGGGAGGGCTGAGACAAGAAGTTATTTTTGAGAAGTTCATACCCTTCTTTGTTCTAATTTCATGTGTAACTAGAGCAATTTGGATGGATCTCTCAGGTCAATTTTTATCTAGCCTTAATCTTTAAATTTCAAATTTGAAAAACCACCAGGGTACCTGATGGTGGTTGGTCAGAGCGTGAGCTGTGGAAATACCTGATGGTGGCCAGTCAGGGACCATTCCCTTAGAACCCAGGTTCCCCACAGCACTCACCTTATGAAGGTGTCCCTTCAGGTGTAACCAAAGTACACGTCCTCACAAAACTGAAGTGAGAGGATATCTGAGAAGCATGTGTGCCCCACAAAGAGCAAGTTGTTCACACAAATGGGTCCCCTGTGTAGCCACATGGGCAGGCTCCCTGAACAAAATAGTCTCTGAGACCTCATCCTCAAAACAGGAGACCCTGGATCCCAGAGGGATTCTCCTATTCCTCCCCAGGGCAGCCAGGAAGGCAAATGAGCTCCATGTGCTGGGCTTGATCCTGCAGGAATGAACTGGGGGCCACTTGGGATCCCATTCTTGTTGCTGTAAGATCTTTGGGAAAAAGAAAGGGAGAGCTGTATTTTCCAAAATAAACTATCTGTAGACTGGGTAGACACAGCCTCTGGTGTAGAATGAAAGTGTGCTCTGTGGGTGGGGGTGGGGGTGTGGGGGGTTGGAGAGTGCACGATTATAAAGGTTAAACCACAGGGCAGGGGAGAGCAGGTGGGGGAGCGAGGAAGAGTCTGAATGATGACCTCTAAGCCCCAAATTGTCAGTCTGTCTTAATGGGCTGGTTCCAGGTAGCCAGTGGGTTGGCGTCAGGTGGCCTGTGGGTGGTCAGGGGGGAATTTCCAGCCATGGTCTAGCTCAGCACTGACAACAGGAGCTGGTTTGGCTTGATTGTAGAAAGGGAAGTCCTGTGACACTTTTACAAGATCTTCTTGAAAACACAGAGTAGGTGACTCTCCCTCATCCATCCATGGCCTTCTTGTTCTAACTCTGAGAACATTAGCCATGAGGAGTCCATTTTGTCTGTTGGTAGGGGCATACTTTAACAGGTATGAGGATGTACTGACAGATGATGACACTTTAAGAATGATTTGGGGCTGGGTGTGTTGGCTCATACCTGTAATCACAGCACTTTGGGAGGCCAAGGTGGGCAGATAACCTGAGGTCAGGAGTATGAGACCAGCCTGGCCAACATGGTGAAACCCCGCCTCTACTAAAAATACAGAAATTAGCCAGGCGTGTAATCCCAGCTAATTGGGAGGCTGAGGTACGAGAATCACTTGAATCCAGAAAGTGGAGGTTGCAGTAAGCCAAGATAGTGCCACTGCACTCCACCCTGGGTGACAGAGTGAGGCTCTGTCTTAGGAAAAAAAAAAAAAAAAAGAATGATTTGGTACTATAATTCCATTGTTTATTAGTAGAGTTTTGAATTATGTGCAGATACTTTTCTTTTAGCAAATACTGGCAGAGACCAGGGAAGATTTTCAGCTTTGTGTATCACTTCCCAAGTATAAAGATACCTTTTTTCCTCCTAAAGCTTATTTTATTTTTTATTTTATTGCTATTTTTCAAATTTTTTTTTAGATTCAGTTGGTATATGTGCAAGTTTGTTACAAATGTATGTTATGTGATGCTGAAGTTAGGAGTATGAATAAATCAGTCACCTAGGTAGTGAGCCTAGTACCCAATAAATAGCTTCCCAACCCTTGCCCCCTTCTCTGCCTCCTCAATCTTGTATTCCCCAGCATCTGTTGTTCCTATCTTTATGTCCATGTATACCTAATATTTAGCTCCTACTTATAAGTAAGAACATGTGGTATTTGGTTTTCCATTTCTGTATTACTTGTTAGTTTACTTAAGGTAACCACTTCCAGCTTCACCCATGTTGCTGCAAAGGACATTATTTCATTTCTTTTTTATGGTTGCATAGTATTCCATGGTATACTTGTACCACATTTTCTTTATCCAATCCACCATTGATGGGCACCTGGGTTGATTCCATGTCTTTTTATTGTGAATAGCACTGCAATGAACAAATGAGTACATGTAACTTTTTGATAGAACAATTTATTTTCCTTTGGGTATATACCCAGTAGTGAGATTGCTGGGTCATATGGTAGTTCAACTCTTAGCTCTTTAAGAAATCTCCAAACTGCTCTCCACAGTGGCTGAACAAACTTACATTCTGACCAACATTTTATAAGTGTTCTCTTTTCCCTGCAGCCTCACCAACATTGTTATTTTTGACTTTTTAACAAAAGATATTCAGACTGGCATGAGAGGATATCTCATTGTGGTTTTGATTTGCATTAGTGATAATGTGCATTTTTTCATGTATTTTTTGGCCACTTACTTATATGTCTTCTTTTGAGAAGTACCTGTTTGGGTCCTTTGCTGCAAAGAACAAAACTGGATGCATTCACATTACCTGACATCAAACTGTATTACAAGGCTACAGTAACCAAAACAGAATGGCACTAGTACAAAACCAGACACATAGACCAGTGGAACAGAAGAGAGAACACAGAAATAAAGCTGCACATCCATAACAATCTGATTTTTGACAAAGTGGATAAAAATAAGTAATGGTGAAAACACTCCCTATTCAATAAATGGTGCTGGGATAACTGGCCATCTGTGTGCAGAAGAATGAAACTGGACCCCTACCTATTACCATATACAAAAATATCGAATTAAAGAATTAAATGTAAGACATCAAACTATAAAAATCTTAGAAGAAAACCTAGGAAATACCCTTCTTGATATTGGCCTTGGCAAAGAATTTATGGCTAAGTCCTCAAAAGCAATTGGAACAAAAGCAAAAATTGACAAGTGGGCCCTAATTAAATGAAAGAGCTTCTGCGTAGCAAGACAAAGTTTCAAGGGAGTAAACAGACAACTTACAGGATAGGAGAAGGTACTCACAAACTATGCATCTGACAAAGGTCTAATGTTCAGAATCTGTAAGGAACTTAAATACATCAGTAAGCTTATTTTATTTTTTAAGCATTGTAAAAAAAAAACTTTTAGAATTTTATTTTAGAAAGTACAAAAAAGTAAGAAGAAAAACATGGCAATAATATTATAATCCACTCATTGAATCTCTACTAATAGCATTTGGTTGATATTTCCTTGCAACACTTTTTATAAATATTTATATAGATCCTCCGAATTATGCAATTTTTCACTTAGTATTATATTTCATCTCTTTATTCAATTAGGTACTCATTCATTCAATATATGCCACTGAATTTCTACTCTGTGCCTGGCTGGCACCAAAGCAGTTGCTGGGGAATTAATCAAAAACATGACAATAAGATTTTACCCATGCCTTCAATTTTTTTTGAACATCATTTTTAATGCTTGCTTAAAAACCAGTTGTATATTTTTATGATAACTCCCTTAATTATTTCTCAGGCTTGGGGTATTAGTTGAGTTTTAAGTAGGTAGAGAGATTTAGACACTCAGTAAACAAATGTTCTATATGTCCATATTAATATCTTTTTAAATTTTTTCTATCCTAACTGAAAGTGAAATTAGCATGGTATATGTAACAGGAGAGAACAGAGATATTTAAAAAAACATAAAATGGCTGTGTTTTTAAAATAAAAGCAGGTCCTTGAATTGGTCTCAGAATTTCTACGGCTGCCTGGCACTGCAAAGAAGAGGGGCACGTCCTTTGTAGCTTATCTATCTTGTTGACTATCTGCGTGTCTTTCCTAGTAATGTGTCCTTCAAGATCTCAGCTCCCTAGCTGAGATAATTTAACATCACTCCTGATATCCTTGGTGTGGCATGCTCTGATTTGTTAGCCATCCCATCCTTACTACTACATGGATCCACCTTAGGTGACCTTTCCAACCTGACTGCCGGTGAGAGCCATCTTGTGTGGTTATTAATTCAAGACCTCTCTAAAGTCAGGCAATCATTAAGAATAACAACAACAAAAACTATAAAAAAGCTTAGGTTGCTGGTAGGGTTGGCCTCCTTCCAGCTTGCTGAATGGCTGCCGCTCATATAATCGGTTTGCATTGTGGCAGTATAATCAGGTTGACAAAAGTGGACAAGATTTTTGGAGGCAATCAAGCACACTAATTCATTTTAAAATGCTGAACAGGTGCAACTGGGACACATTGAAGGTAGTTATTAGCCAAAAGTCGCTCAGAGAAAGGCGGGCCCAACATCTGTGCCTATTATTAGAGACACAATAGAGTCGACTTCACTTGTAAGAGTGAGTAGGGTCTTCCTCACGGATGGGGCAGCCAGCTGAATGAACCTCCTGATTTAGGACTTTCACTGCTTACAGTAATTAGCATTCGAAGGGGAGTGTGCTGAATCCATCTTTTCTTTTCCCTTTTTCCTGGGGGTGGGTAAAAGTGGAGTGTGATTTAATTAAGAAAGGCAGTAACTCCAGGCACCCACCTAATCAAATGTTAACTACAGCAGAACAAGGACATTCTAATGAGGTCTTTGTGATTTAAATCTGACGAAGTGTGGTTGCCTACTGCTGTAGGGTGTCTTTGGTTTCCAGGGACTCCTTTGTTCTTCAAAATTTTTATTATTTTCAATTATCCCCAGTATATAGACGAGCTTATCATCAGAGACATGTGATTGCTGGAGATCCATTGGAAGGATAAATAAACCTAACAGAGCTGCTCTAGGTTCTGATAAATACATGAAGAGAAAGGCAAGACTATGACATCTGTTAGTACAAAGTAAATGATAAATATTTGGAAGGTTTCATTGATAGACACAGCTTATAAATACTCTGATTTTCTTTTTTCTAATTAAATATGTGTCTCAGAGATATTCTTTATAATATGGAGTTGCATAACAGAAAAAAGAAAATACATGAATTGTGAAATAAGACAGTTCTAGATTCAAGTTCCAGTCTTAGTACTAAAAAGTGAGCCTCTCACAAAGTTTTCTCTCATTCCATGCCCATTCATATGGCTCCGTGTTAGCAGTAGGGAATGTGATGGAGAAGAGAAGCAAGGGTCCTCCAGTGGGAGGTGCTGATAGGCATGCCATAGAAGTAATCACTCTGCTAGATAGAGCTTCCGAAAGTGAGGGATGTCTTTTGATCTTTACATCTCCAAGATCCCAAAAAGTGTCAGGTACTTTCAAAGTGTGCAAAAACATTCACTAAATGAAAACATGAATAACAATAAGTATATAAAAAATAAGCAGCACAGATATCTTCTCTTCCAGAAAAGTTATTATTCCAACATCTTTAATTCTGTTAAAAAGATTCTGGGTTCAGCTGGGTGCAGTGGCTCATACCTGTAATCCCAGCACTTTGGGAGCCCGAGGCAGGTGGATCACCTGAGGTCAGGAGTTCGAGACCAGCCTGGCCAACACAGCAAAATCCTGTCTCTACTAAAAATACAAAAATTAGCTGAGCGTGCTGCCACATGCCTGTAATCCCAGCTACTCAGGAGGCTGAGGCAGGAGAATCGCTTGAACCCAGAAGGCGAAGGTTGCAGTGAACTGAGATTACACCTGTGCACTCCAGCCTGGGCAACACAGCGAGACTCTGTCTCAAAAAAAAAAAAAAAAAAAAAAAAAAAAAAAAAAGGATTCTGGGTTCTGGAATAGCATTTTAACCCTCCCATACAACACACCCACCCCCCCCACACATTTTAAATTCTAATAATTATATTTTTATTAAACTATATAAAGGTTTTAATTTTTATTGTGTAAAATTTTTTTCATTTATTCAAAATATTTAGTGGATATTATATTTTTGAGAGAACTAACTATATGCCATCAAAGACTATATAGAGCTAATGATTCAAGAATGAGCAAGAGAGACAGAGGTAGAACATACACCACAGTGGAAGCTGTGTCTTTCCATCACCTGATGTTGAAAGTGATATCCTATCACCTCTACTTTATGCTACTACTACTGATGACACAGAACAGCCCTGGTACAGTGTTGTTGGGTTGGTGGGGGAATGGCACAAGGACATGAATACCAGGAATCACTGGGGACCATCTTAGAACTGGTGACCAAGCCATTTAAGTTACCATCTTCCATTCCCCAAAGTATTCCAGTCAAACATAAAAACCTAAAGTTCTGATGTTAGTTGTATCTAGATTGATTACATAACATCTATGCATTTCCCACCTCTGGCAGATATGTGGCATAATGTGCACCAAGATGGTTGGGTAGAGATGAACAAAGCAGAACAAAATATAGCATTGTGAAAGTAAAATAAATCTTGGACCCCTGAAATCATGAAGCCAAAGGAAAAAGTCAATCTGGGAACTGTTGAGGGCAAATATGCCTTCCATTCTATTCCTTAAAAAGATAGCTACTAAGATAAAAAAGCTACATACCTCCCTCACAAGGAATCTCCTTGTGGACAAAGGACAGACAACTCAAAGTCATCCTTCTGCTCACTGAAATAAATGCATATCTGATTGCCTCTTTTGGAAAAGCTAATTAAAAACTCAAAAGAATGCAACTTTTTGCTTCTTAACCTACCTGTGACCTGGAAGTCCCCTCCTGCTTCGAGTTGTTCCACCTTTCTGTACGGAACCATTGTACATCTTACATATATTGATTGAGGTCTAATGTCTCTCTAAAATGTATAAAACCAAGCTGTGCCCCAACCATCTTGGGCACATGTCGCCAAGACCTCTGGAGGCTGTGTCATGGGCACATGTTCCAACTTTGGCAAAATAAACTTAAATTGACTGAGATCTGTCTAAGATATTTGGGGTTAACAGCATCACAACTACCTCCAAGCAGAGCTCAGCACAATTTTCATTTTCAAATTTGAAATAGAGTAAAGACAACTTATAGGAGATGGGATGAAAATATGTTTGCATGCTCAAGCACCCAATAAAAAAAATCTGTGCTTAAAAAAATACTTTTTTTTTTTTTAAAAAAGCTCTGAGCCTATAATTTATATTTAGAAATTTTAAAATTAAATTTAGTGTTTTTAGAATTATGTGTTCACAGGATTCAAAAATCAAAAGTATATAAAACTATACGAGGAGCCTCATTCCACACCCATTCTTAATTGATTTCTTCTCTCTCACTATTCCAACATTTCAATTAATATTTTATATGTGATAGTGTTTCATAATAACAACACTGAAAATATGCATCGTTATTTTTATCCTCCTTTTACACAAAAAGTCACAGATTGAACCCTTATTTTGCTTTCTGCTTTTAAAAATGTTTTAATGAGATATAGCATATGTATATTAATATGCACATATCTTCAGTATACAAATCAATGTATTTAGCCTATTTAGCCACCACATAAATCACTTGTAGAATTTTTCAACACTTCAGAAAGCTGTAAGGCTCTTTTCTATTCAGTGCCTCTCACTTAAAGTAACTAACCATCATTCCTATTTCTATCATCATGTATTAGTTTTCCAGGTTTTAATGAACTCACAGAGTGTACAGTTATTCATGACTCTTTTTTTCAGTTATTTTATTGTTATTTCTGTGAGATCCTTGATGATGTTGTTTTTTGATGTAAATGGTTATATTTTTATTGCTGTGTAATTGTCCATTGTGTGTATGGACCACAATTTACTTATTTATTCTCCAATTATTTCTATAAACAGTTGGGTTACTTCTATTAATTTTTCTTTATTAAGAATAATGGTTCTATCAACACTTTTGCATCTGTCTTTGATAAATATATGCTTTCTTTTTCTTGGATATATCTAAAGGAGTGGTAGAGTTGCTGTGTCATAAATATTGCCAAATATATATTTATATTTGTCTTTTGAATGTACATGTACATCATCAATATATGAGAGTTCCATTTGCTCAAACCACTTTAGGTAATACTTGTTACTGTCACTTGTCTTTATTTTAGCCATTCTGATATGTATGTATTGATATGTCATTATGGTTTTAATTTTTCTACAAAATATCATTTTATTATTTTCACATGCTATTTGGCCAAGATAATAGCTTCATTTGGGATATGAAAACCTAAAGTTCAGATCCTCAGCCTTAATTTTGACTCAGTTATATGTATTTTTAACATTGATTTGTAAAAACACATTTTATGTTATTGATATAAATTCCTTGTCTTATATGCCATTTTATATCTTTATAAATACTTTATGTGTTTATTTTATATTGTTAAAATACCTGGTTCACCTTTTTCTAACTCTTATTTTCACAGCAAAATTTCTTAATTTTTAAATTTTTTATTTTTAATTATTAGGGAGTTGTATATATGAAATACCGGTAATGTTTTGATACATACAATGTGTAACGATTAAATCAGAGTAATTGGGGTATTCATCACATTAAGATTTATTTATTTATTTGTTGTTTTAGCAACATTCTAATTCTTTTATATTTTTTACATTTTATTTTAAGTTCCGGACATGCAGGGTGTGCGTGTTTGTCACATAGGTAAACGTGTGATATGGTGGTTTGCTGCACTTATCAACCCGTCACCTAAGTATTAAGCCCCACATGGATTAGCTATTTATCTTCATGCTCTCCCTCCCCTGACCCCTTGACACAACATTCTAATTCTAATTCTACTTTTATTTTAAAATATACAATAAATTATTAATTATAGTCACCCTATTGTGCTATCAAATACTAGATCTTATTCCTTCTCTCTAACTATAATTTTGTACCCATTAACCATCCCCATTTTATCCTCTCTGTCCACTACCCTTCCCAGCCTCTGGTAGCCATCATTCCACTCTCTATCTCCAAGGTCATTTTTTAAAACTTTCACCTATAAGTGAGAACATGTCACAGTTGTCCTACTGTGTCTGACTTATTTTCTGTAACATAACGTTCTGGTGTTCCACCCATGTCATTGCAAATTACATGAAATTTCTTTTTTTTTAAATGGATGAATATTATCCTGTTGTGTCTGTGCCACATTTCATTTTCTTTTATTTTTTATTTTTTATTTTTTTATTTTGGAGACGGAGTCTCGCTCTGTAGCCTAGGCTGGAGTGCAGTGGCACGATCTCGGCTCACTGTAAGCTCCACCTCCCGGGTTCACGCCATTCTCCTGCCTCAGCCTCCCCAGCAGCTGGGACCACAGGGGCCCGTCACTACGCCCGGCTAATTTTTTTATATTTTTAGTAGAGACGGGGTTTCACCTGTGTTAGCCAGGATGATCTCGATCTCCTGACCTCGTGATCTGCCTGCCTCAGCCTCCCAAAATGCTGGGATTACAGGCGTGAGCCACCGTGCCCTGCGTCTGTGCCACATTTCTTTACCCATTTATCCACTGAGGGATAGTTAGGTTGATTCCATACCTAGGCTATTGTGAATAGTGCTGCTGTAAACATAGAAATGAGGATACATCTTTGGTATACTGATTTGGAATTTGTTTTGGATATATACTCAGCAGTGAGATTGCTGGATCATACAATGGCTCTGTTTATAGTTTTTTGAGAAACCTCAATATTGTTCTCCATAGTGGCTCTACTAATTTACATTACAACCAAAAAGGTACAAATGTTTCTCCTTTCTCTGCATTCTTACCTGCATTTATTATTGCCTGTCTTTTGGATAAAAGCCATTTTAATTGGAGTGAGATGATATCCCACAGTTTTGATTTGTGTTTCTCTGATATTAGTGATGTTCTACATCTTTTTCATATATTTTTTGGCCATTTGTACATCTTCTTTTGAGAATTGTCTATTCAGATCATTTACCCATTTTTAATCAGGTGATTTTTTTTTTTCTATTGAGTTCCTTACATGTTCTGGTTATTAATCAGAACATATGTTGTTGGGTGAATGGTTTGCAAACATTTTCTCCCATTCTGTGGGTTGTCTGTGCAGTTTTTTGATTGTTTCCTCTGCTGTACAGAAGGTTTTAAACTACACGTCATCACATTTGTCTATTTTTGCTTTGGTTGCCTGTGTTTTGAGGGTCTTAAGAAATCTTGGTTTGGAGCAATTTCTTGAAGAATTTCCTCAATGTTTTCTTTCCATGGTTTTATAGCTTCAGGTCTTAGATTTAAGTCTTTAACCACTTTCACTTGATTTTTGCATCTAGTGAAAGTAAGGGGTCCAGTTTCATTCTTCTGTATATGGATTGCTAATTTTCAGCACCATTTATTGAAGAAAACTGTCCTTTTCCTAATGTATATTCCTGGCACCTTTGTCAAAAATGAGTTGGATTTAAATGCAGATTTACTTTTGGGCTTTCTATTCTGCTCCATTAGCCTACATGCCAGTACCATGTGGTTTTGTTTACTTATAGCTTTGTAGTATAATTTGAAGTCAGGTAATGTGATTTTTCCAGCTTTGTTCTTTTTGCTCAGTATGTCTTTGGGTATTCTGGATTTTTGCAGTTCCATGTAAATTTTAGGATTTTTTTTTTCTATTTCTGTGAAGAATGTCATTGACATTTTGATAAGAATTGTATTGAATCTATTTCTTTAGGTAGTATAGATACTTTTAACAATATTGACTTTTCCAATCCATGAACATAGAATACATTTTCATTTCCGTATGAGTGTACTCTTCAACTTATTTCATTGGCATTTTATAGCTTTCATTGTGGAGATCTTTCAATTTTTTTGGTTAAGTTTTTTCCAAGCTATTTTATTTTGCTTATAGCTATTGTAAGTGGGATTACTTCTTGGTTGTTTTTTCTTTTAGATTGTTGGCTGTTGGCATATAGAAATACTACTGATTTTTGTATGTTGATTTGTATCCTCCAACTTTATTGAATATGTTTATCCATTCTAATAGTTTTTTGGTGGTGTCTTTATGTTTTTCTAAATATAAGATTCTATCATCTGTAAACAAGGATAATTTGACTTCTTCCTTTCCAATTCAGATGGCTTTTATTTCTTTCTCTTGTCTGATTGCTCTGGCTAGAACTTCCAGTACTATATTGAGTAGAAGTGGTGAAAGTGGTTATCCCTGTCTTATTCCAGATCTTAAAGGAGAGGCTTACAGTTTTTCCTCATTCAGTATGATACTAGCTGTGGGTTTGTTGTGTATGGCTTTTGCCATGTTGGGGTATATTCTTCTATCCCCAGTTTTTTGAGAGTTTTTATCATGAAGAAATGTTGCATTTTATCAAATGCTTTTCCAGCATCAATTGAAATGATCATATGGATTTTGTCCTTAATTTTGCAGATACGATGTATCACATTTATCAGTTTGCATATATTGAATCATCTTTGCCTCCTGAGGATGAATGCCACTTGGTCATGATGGATGATGTTTTTAATGTGTTATTGAATTTAGCTTGCTTGTATTTTGTTGATAGTATTTGCATCTATTTCCATCAGAGACATTGGCTTGTAATTTTATTTTATTTGGTTCCTTTGTCTGGTTTTAGTATCAGCATAATACTCGCCTCATAGAATGAGTTTGGAAGTATTCTATCCTTCTCAATTTTTTGGACAAGTTTGAGTAGGATTAGTATTAGTTCTTTAAATGGTGGGTAGAATTCAGCTGTGAAACAATGAGGTTCTGAGCTTTTCTTGGATGGAAGACTATTTATTATTGCTTCTATGTCATTACTTGTTATTAGTCTATTCAGGTTTTGGATTTATTCAAGGTTCAATCTTGGTTAGGCTATATGTGCCTAGGAATTCATCCGTTTCTTCTCGGTCTTCTAGTTTATTGGGATATAGTTGCTTGTAATAGTCTCATGATTCTTTGAATTTCTGTGATATCAGTTACAATGTCTCCTCTTTCATCTCTGATTTATCGAAGTCTTCTCTCTTTTTTTCTTAGTCTGGCTAAAGTTTGTTGATTTTGTTTATCTTTCAAAACAATTGCAACTTTTAGTTTTGTTGACCTATTGTATAATTTTTTAGTCTCAATTTCATTTATTTTTGCTCTGATTTTTATTATTTATATTCTTCTATTAATTTTGGGTTTGGTTTGCTTTTGCTTTTCTAGTTCTTTAAGATGCATTGTTAGATTGTTTATTTGAACTGTCTCTACTTTTTGATGTAGACACTTATTTTAATAAACTTATGAAATGGTTTGATTTTTGTCTCCACTGAAATCTCATCTCAAATTATAATCCTCACATGTAGAGGCAGGGAATTGAAATCCTCACATGTTGAGGGAAGGATTGAAATCCTCACATGTTGAGGGAGGGAAGTGGTTGGATCATGGAGCTGGCTTCTCCCATGCTGTTTGCACGATAGCGAGTGGGTCTCATGAGATCTGATGGTTTTAAAAGTGGCAGTTTTTCCTGTGTTCACATTTCATTCTCTCCTGCCACCTTGTGAAGAAGGTGCCTGCTTCTACTCCCACCATGATTGTAAGTTTCCTGAGGCCTCCCCAGACATGCAGAACTGTGAGTCAATTAAACATATATGTTTTTATAAGTTACCCAGTCTTGGGTATTCTTTATAGTAGTGTAAGAATGGACTAATACAACTTACCCTTAGTACTGCTTTTTCTGTATCCCATTGGTTTTTGTATGTTGTGTTTTCATTTTCATTTGTTTCAAAAAATTCTTCAGTTTCTTTCCTAATTTCTTCATTGACCCAAAGGTCTTTCAGGAGCATACTGTTTAATTTCCATGTTTTATAGTTTCCAAAGTTTCTATAATTAGTGATTCTTAGTTTTATTCCATTGTGGTCAGAAAAGATATGTATTAGGCCATTTTTGTGTGACTATAAAGAAATACCTGAAAGTGGATAATATATAAAGAAAAGAGGTTTAATTGGCTCAAAGTTCTGCAGGCTGTACAAGGATGTCTTTATTATCTGCTTCTGGTGAGGGCCTCAGGAGGCTTACAGTCATGGTAGCCAAAGTGAAGAGGGCAAGAGTGGGGGCAAGAGAGAGCAAGGGGGGGATGTGCTGCACACTTTTAAACAACCAGATCTTGTGAGAACTCACTATTGCAAGGAAAGTGTCACATGCATCTGTGTGAAGAGACCACCAAACAGTCTTTGTGTGAGCAATAAAGCTTTTTAATCACCTGGTTGCAGGTGGGCTGAGTCCATTTTATAGGCCATTTTATAGGATTTGGGTAGATAGTGGAAAATTACAGTCAAAGGGGTTGTTCTCTGGCGGGCAGGGGCCAGGGTCACAAGGTGCTCAGTGGGAGAGCTTCTGAGCCAGGAGAAGGAATTTCACAAGGTAATGTCATCAGTTAAGGCAGGAACCAGCCATTTTCACTTTTTTTGTGATTCTTCACTTGCTTCAGGCCATCTGGATGTATACATGCAGGCTTGGGCTCAGAGGCCTGACAGAAAGCATCAAGCCATTCATGAGAGATCTGAAACCATGACCCAAACCCCTCCTAACAGGGCCCATATCCAACATTGGAGATTACATTTCAACATGAAATTTGGAGGGGAAAAACATCACAATAATATTACACCTCTAGCCCCTCAAATCTCATATCCTTCTCATGTTGTAAAATATAATCATCATTTGCCAATAGTCCCCAAAAATCTTAACTCATCCCAGCATCAAGTCCAAAATTCTAAGTCTCATCTGAGATTCATGTCCTTCCACCTAGAAGCATGTAAAGTCAAATTACGTCATGTAATTTGTACAATGATAGTACAGGTATTGGGTAAACATTATCATTCCAAAAGACAGAAATGGGCCGATAGCAAGGGGCAATAGGCCTCACGCAAGTCTGACAGCCAGCAGGGTAGTCACTAAATCTTAAAGCTCCAGAAAATCTCTTTAGACGTTATGTACTTTATCAAAGGCACGTTGGTCCAGCTCTGCCCCTGTGGCTTTGCAAGGTGCAGCCCCCAAGGCTGCTCTCATAAGTTAGAGTTGGAAGTCTGCAGTTCTTCCAAGTACAGCATGCAAGTTGCTGGTAGACCTAACATTTTGGGTTCTGGAGGGCAGCAGCCTCTTTCCCGTAAGAAATTGTCCTGGTGGGGACTCTCTATGGAGCCTCCAACCCCTACATTTGCCCTTAGCATGGCTATAGTAGAGGTTCTCTTTGAAAGCTCTGATTCTGCAGTGGGCTTATTCCTGGGAACCCAGGTTTTCTCATACATTCTCTGAAAGCTAGCTGGAAGCTGCTAAGTTTCCTTACTCTTGCCTACTGTGCAACCACAGGCTTCGCATCATGTGAAAGCTGCCCATGTTTCTGGCTTGCACCCTCCAGAGTTGTGGCCCAAGCTGTACTTGGGGCTCTTTGAGCTGCAGCTGTAGCTAGAGTAGCCAGGATGTGGGGAGTAGTATCCTGAGGCTGCTCAGGCAGGAATGTGTGGTCTCTGAAAGCATTTTTTCCTCCTAGGACTCTGTTATGTGATGGGAGGGGATGTCTCCAAGATCTCTGAAATGCCCGTGAGGCCATTTTCTCATTGTCTTGGATATTTACACTAAGCTTTCTTTTAATCATGCTAATTTCTCTAGCAAGTGGCTGCTTCACAGCCTGCTTGTTTTCCTCTCCTGAAAATCCTTTCTCTTTCTTTGCCACATGGCCAGGCTGCCAATTTTTCAAACTTTTATACTCTGCTTCCCTTTTAAATATGTTTCATCTTTAATTATTTCTTTGTTTTCATGTCTGATTGTAGACGCTTAAAAGCAGTCAGGCCATATCTGAAGTGCTTTGCTGCTTAAAAATTTCTTCTGTTGTCAGTTACCGTAAGCCATTACTCTTAAGTTCAATCTTCTGCAGATCCATAGGATATGAGCACAATGCTGCCAAGTTCTTTTCTCGGGTGTGACACAGGTGACTTTTACTCTAGTTTCCAATAGCTCCATCAGATACCTCCTCAGCCTGACCTTTATTATCCATATTTTCCGTCAGCATTTTGTAACAACCATTTAACCAGTCTCTAAGAAGTTCCAAACTTTTCCTCATCTTCTTGTCTTCTTCTGAGCCCTCCAAACTCTTCCAACTTCTGCCTATTACACAGTTCCAAAGTCACTTCCAGATTTTTAAGTATATTTTTAGTAACAACTTCCTCCTTGGAATTAATTTACTGTGTTAGGCCATTTTGCATTGCTATAAAAAATACCTAAATCTGGGTGATTGATAAAGATAAGAGATTTAATTGGCTCATGGTTCTTCAAGCTATACAAGTATAGCTCCAGCATTTGCTTTTGATGAAGGCTTGAGGAAGTTGACAATCATGGTGGAAATTTAAGGGTGAGCAGGTGTCTCACATGGCTAGTGTGGGAGCAAAAGAGAGCAAGGAGGGAGGCACCACACACTTTTAAATAACAAGTTCTCATGAGAACTCACTATTCTTAGGACAACACCAAGCCATTCATAGGGGTTCAGCCCCCATGACCCAAACATCTCTAACCGGGCCCCACCTTCAATATTGGGAATTATGTTTCAACATGAGATTTGGAGGGAACATCCAAACTATATCAAGATACTTAATATGATTTTGATTTTTCTTTGAATTTTTGGGACTTGTTTTGTGCCCTAACATATGGTATATCCTTGATAGTGTTCCATATGCAGATGAGAAGAATATGAATTCTACAGTTGCTGGATGAAATGTACTATAAATTTCTATTAGGTTTATTTGGTCTGTAATACAGATTAAATCCAAAGTTTCTTTATAGATGTTTTTTGTGTGGATAATCTGTCTAATATTGAAAATGGGATTTTGAAGCCCCCAGGTACTATTGTATTTGGATCTCCCTCTCTCTTTAGTTCTAAAAATATTTGCTTTGTATATCTGGATAATCCAGTGTTGGATACATACATAGTCACAACTGTTATAACCTCTTGCTGAATTGACTCCTTTATCTTTATATGATGACCTTCTTTGTCACTTTTTACAGTTTTTGTCTTGAAATATATTTTATCTGATACGCGAATAGTTACTCCTGCTCTTATTTTGGTTTCCATTTGCATGGAATATCTTTTTCCATCCCTTTATTTTCAGTCTATGTGTGTCTTTATAGGTGAAGTGAGTTTTCTTTTTGTAGGTAGCATATAGTTGGCTCTTGTTTTTTAATCTATTCAGCCACTCTATGTGTTTTGATTGGAAAATTTAGTCCATTCACATTCAATCTTATTGATCAGTAAGGACTTACTCCTGATATTCTATTGTTATCTGGCTGTATTGTTGGTATTTCTTTCACTCCTTCTTTCTTTCATTCTTCTTTTCTGTCTTTATGTATCAGTTTTTTTTTTTTTCTGGAAGTATGTTTTAATGTCTTACTTTTTATTTTTTATGTATCTGTTATAAATTTTTGTTTTGTAGTTACCATAAGGCTTTCAAGTAACATATTATAACCAATTATTTTATTCTGACAATTTAACTCTGATCATAAAATTAAAACAAAAACAAAGCTAAAACTACAAAACTCTATACTTTAAATCCATCCTCCGTGCTTTGTGACTTTTTGTTGTCTCTGTCTTTTTATACTATTTGTTTCTTTAAAAGTTGTTGTAGTTATTATTTTTGATAGACTTGTCTTTTAATTCTCCTACTAAAGATTTGAGTGGTTTACACACTGTAATTCAAGTGTCAGAGTATTCTGTGTTTGTGTGTACTTAATACCAGTCAGTTTATTTATTTATTCATTTACCTATTTTTTGAGACAGAGTCTTGTGCTCTCACCCAGGTGGAGTGCATTGGCGTGAACACAGCTCCCTACAGCATCAACCTCCTGGGCTCAAACAGTCTTCCTACCTCAGCCTCCCAAGTAGCTAGGAGCACAGGAACAGGCCACCACACTGAGCTGTTTTTTTTTTCTTTTTTAATTTTATAGTGATGGTGTCTCATCATGTTGCCCAGGCTGGTCTTGAACTCCTGGCCTCAAGTGATCCTCCTGACTTGGTCTCCCAAGGTGCTAGGATTATAGGTATAAGCCACCTTGCCTGGCCTATCAGTGAGTTTTATATCTCCAGATGATTTCTTTTTGTTAATGTCATTTTCTTTTAGATTGAAAAGCTTGTTTAGCATTTCTTATAAGACAGATCTAGTGTTAACAAAATCTTTCAGCTTTTGTTTTGTCTTTAAAAGCATTTATCCTTCATGTTTCAAGATTAATTTTCCTTGTTACGATGTTCTCAATTGAACTTTTTGTTTGTTTATTTGTTTGTTTTTTTAATTTATTTTCTTCAGAACCTTGAATATCTCATCCAACTCTTTCCTGGCCTGTAAGGTTTCCATTGAGAAGTTTGCTACTAGAGATATTGAAGCTTTTTTCTATGTTATTAACATAGAATCCTGGAGCCAGCCAGGATTCAGGATCTTTTTGCTGGGGTGGAATGTTCCCCTCTGAATCTAGGGGTAGTCTAAATGCTTCCTCTGTAGGCACCAGCAGAATTCTTCTCTTGCTGCTTTTAGGATCCTTTCTGTATCCTCAACCTTTGAGAGTTTAATATATTCCTTGAGGTAGTCTTATTTGGGTGGAGTCTGGTTGGGGTTCTATGACTTCTTGTACCTAGCTAGTCACATCTTTCTTAGTATTACTTATTTTAATACATTTTCTATGTCAATCTCTCTCTGTCTACATCCTCTTTAAGGTCAATAACTGTTATATTTGCTATTTCGAGGCTATTTTTTAGATCCCATGGGTATGCTTTATTCTGTTTTTTCTTTTTTTGTTCTCTGTGTATTTTCATGTAACTTCTCTTCAAGCTCATTAGTATTCCTTCTGCTTGATCAATTCTACTGTTGACTGATGCATTTTTCAGTTTGTCAATTGTATTTTTCAGCTCCAGAATTTCTGCTTAATTTTTAAAATGATTTTAATCTCTTGTTAAATTTCTCTGATAGAATTCTGAGTTTCTTCTCTGTGTTATTTTAAAGTTTGTTGAACTTCTTCAAGACAGCTACTTTGAATTATCTGTCTAAAAGATCACATTTCTCCATAACTTCAGGATTATTGATGGGTGCCTTACTTAGTTTCTTTGGTGAGTTCATGCTTTCCTGGATGTTCTTGATGCTTGTGAATGTTGATTGATGTCTGAGCTTTGCAAGTTAGGTGTTTGTTTCTATCTTCACAGTCTGGGCTTGTTTGTATCTGTCCTTCTTTAGAAGGCTTTCTACATATTTCAAGGGGATTGAGTTTTGTGACCTAAGCCTATGATCACTGCAACCATATTACACTATGGGTACCCTACACCCAGGAATGGTGTAACTCTTCCTGAATCCTAGAGATATCACCTTGATGGGCTTGGGTAACAGAATTCCCTGGGTAACCAGGCAGTCTCTCACTCTCTTCCCTCTCTTTCTCCCAGTTAGAAGGAGTTTCCCACCATGCTGGGCTGACTGACATTGGGGGAGGATTGACACAAGAACTCTTATGGCTACCACAGCTGGCACTCCACTGAAGCCAGCAAAATACTGGGTCTCATCCAAGGCCTGTGGTGACTAGTGCCTGGCTACTGCTGATCTTCATTCAAAGCCCAGGTGCTCTTTAGTCAGCAGGTTGTGAATTCTGTCGGGACTGTGTTCTTCCCTTCAGAGCAGTGGATTCCTTTTGGTCCCATTGTTGTCTTAGAAATGCCATGCAGGAGCTCAGGCCTGGAACTGGAGGTTTCAGGAAACTTCTTGGCAATTTATTGTGGCTGAGCTGGTACCCAAGTTGCAAGATAAAGTCCTCCGTACTCTTCCCTCTCCTTTCACCACATGAAAGGACTCTCCCTCCGAGCTACACAGCCTGCAGTTGTGAGAGAGTAATGTGAGTACTGTCTTGACTACCACAGCTTGGTCATGGGTAATGCCCACCCCAAGCCCACTGCTTCTAACAATGCAGCTCCAGAGAAGGTTTACTCAAAGACTGCAGTCCTTGTGACATTACTACCACTCAAATTTATTTTGGGCCCCAGGCCTCTTTAGGCAGATGCTAGTGGAGCCAGCCAGGATTCAGGATCTTTCTGCTGGGGTGGAATATTCCCCTCTGAATCTGGGGGTAGTCTAAATGCTTCCTCCGTAGGCACCAGCAGACTTCTTCCCTGTGATGTGTTCCTCTGTGATAAGGAAGTGCGGAGTTCCAATGCAAAGTTCCACATTTACTTTATTCTCCTTCCCCCAAAAACGCAGATTTTCTTTTCACGTGGTACTGATGGAAGATAGGGAAGGGTGGTATAGGAAATGCAACACTGTCTTTCCTACTCTTTTCAATGCCTCTTTCCTTGATATTATGCTAAAACCAGGTACTACGATTGCCCATCTAATTTTTTATTCTTACGAAAGTGCTTTGTTGACTGAATAGTTCTTCATTTTTGTGTTTCTTTGGGAGGTGATCTCTGGGGAGTTCTATTCAGCCACTTTTCTCTGCCTCCACTCTCAATTTTAAATTTGTATTTAAAATTTGTTTTACTTAATTTTAATACATTGACTTTATTAATTTTTTGATAGTGCTTATTGCATTAAACAACTCTTTGTTTAAAAGGCATGAAGCTATGTTGTTTTTTTCTAAAGCTTCTTCATTGCAGTTAATCATTTTTGGTTAATTTTAGCATTGATGTTAAGTCAGTGTCAATGTCTCTTTTTTTTTTTCTTTTTTTAATATGAATATTTGGTTTGCCAGTACCATTTGTTGAATAACTTTTCCTTTCTGATTGAATTGCCTTGGTGCCTTCGGTGGAAATCAATTGACCATATGTATATGGGTATATTTCTTAATAAATAATTCTACCTTTAATCCATGTCTATTTTTATGCCAATGTTAGCTTTGTGTAGCTGGTGAATCTAGAAATTAAGTTATATGAGTTATTGAATTTTGTTTTAAAACACATGCATAAATTTGAGTATTTACAATCTTTTGTATTTTCATATGTTTCTGTCCATATTTGTGGGAAAAGCTTTCTGAAATTTTGACTGAAATTTTGTTGAAACTATATGTTAAGTTGGAGAGAATGGTAACATTGACAATAGTGAGCTTTTCAATCCGTGCAATCTATGAAATCAATATAGCTCTTCATTTTTAAAAGATATTCCTTGAATTTTTCTTCACAGTGCTTTTTCAGATTTTAATGTATATTTTAGTGTTTGTCATGTGGAGCTTGTGCACATAGCTCGTTTTTCCTGGATATTAGAATTTTATGTTTTGTAGGTATATAATTAGTATATTTATTTCAATTCTTTATTTATTTTGATGCTGGAATTTAGAAATATACTTGAGGTAGTAACTTTGCTGAATTTACTTATTAGTCCTGATCATTTCCTTATGGATTATTTTTGATTTCTTTATGTAAAATCTTGTAATTTACGATGGAAAGTTTAATTTCTTTACTTCTAAACTTCATAACTTTTTATTTCTTTCCCTCCCTTATTCACTCTTTAGGACCTCTGTTACAATGTCGAATTAAACATTTAAAAAATTGCTTCCACATTCAAAAGGAAAATATGTTTTGGCATTCTATGTAGAGTTTTGAAAAATTTAAACCAGTTTTGCATTAGAATGTCTTTTGACTTGGATTTGCCTAATGTTTACTTATGATTGAATTCGAAGTATGTATTATGTGACTTGTATATTTGTTTCTTGAAGAAAGAGAAAAATTGAAGAGAAAAATTATTAAAGAGAAAAATTTGAACTCCAATACATATTTTTTATAGTGCATGTTTAATGTTAATGGAATAGATACTAATATTAGGTCAGAAAGATTTGTTCACATATTTATTCTAGGAATTCTATAATTTTAAATTGAAATTTGGATCTCTAATTTATGTAAAACAGAATTTTCTTGCTATCTTTAGCATAAATCAACTGATCATATATATAAGTCTATTTCTCAATTTTCCTTCTGTTCTACTGTTCTAAATGTGTGTTATTTAGCCAACATCACAGCCAATATCAAACTGTGTCGAATACTGTAGATTAAATCTTGAAATTAGGTAGAAAGTTTCTCCAACTTTGTTTTTCATTTTAATAATTGCTTAGGCTATTCTAGTTTCTTCAAATTTCTATTGAATTTAAAAATCAACCTATCAATTTCTATCTTCAAATTTTGATTTAATTTTTAATGTAGCCTATTAATTTCTACCAATTTGGAGGAAATTGATATTTTAACAATAATTTTAAATACATATTTATTAAAATATTATTTCATTTTTCTCAGCAATGTTCTATAATTTTGAAAAAACTTTTATATGTTTGGATTAATATACCCATAAGCATTTTATACATTTTGATTCATTGTAAATATAATTTATTTTACATTCCATTTTATAGTAGTTTAATATTAGCCTACAAAATATACATGTTTACAATACTGACACTTTGACCTACAACCTTGTTAAAGTCATTTATGTGTTCTACTAGTTGTCTTATAAATATCTGATAATTTTCTATGTAAATTATCGTGTTCTTTAAAGAGATGAGATTTTACTAACTCTTTCTCATCTACATGTCTTTTACATTTTTTCTTGCCTTATTGTAGTGGTCAACATATTGAGTTTAAAATTGAGTAAAAATGTTGAGAATAGGCATTTTTGCCTTGCTTCTGCTCTTTCAGGGAAACATTCAGCATTTTACCATTAAGTATGATAAAATCTAAAAGTTCTCATAGCTTCTTTTTATCATATTGAAGTTTTGTTTTTTTGAATTTCTATGTTTTTTATTAATATTATAAATGAGTATTAAATATTTCAAGGCATAACATGAAAATTTTCTCAGTACTAAGAAAAATTAAAACTTAAAATTTTTCATTTCATTCTGTTAAATATTTACTCATATATATTAGAGTTCATAATTTAGATGCGAATATATTTATGATTGTTATGTCTTCTTATTGGATTGGTCCATTAATATTAGAAAATATCTCTCTTGATTCTTTGCTAATATTCTTAAAATCCATTTTATTTGATAGTAATAAAACCATTCTTTTCTCAAGGTTGCTATTCCTCTGATTATATATAGAGACACATTTTCATCATTGTATTTGCCTAACATTAGAAGGATATTTGATAGCATATAACTGAGAATCGCTTGTCCAAATGAATTCTAACAACCACTCAACATCTGACTTTTAATTGTAGTGTTTTGTCCATTAACATTTAATGCAATTTTTGATACAATATTAGCTTTAGATATACTTTATTATTTGTTTTCTATGTGGCATCCCTCCCTTCTTTCTACTGTTTTTCTCCTTTCTTAGTTATTTTTAATTACTTATCTTTCCTTTTTTAAAATTTCATTTTATTTTACCTATTGGCTTTTAACCATACTTCTTTTTAATATACTTCAGCATTTTCTCCAATCATTTCAATAATCATTTTATAATTATTCTGGGCCATCTAATCTCTTTAATTGGAAATGTCATTTATGGAGGTGATATTCTTACTTACTACTGATAATAATTTTATGTTATGCCAAAAATTGAAAAATTTTCGAAGGCCTGTTATGAATTCATATTTTGAATTTATTATATTTTGTCTTAAATTACTTGCTTTACGTAAGTATAAGTTAAATCCAATTATTATAATAATTATTTAGATCAGCAAATCTTGCTAAAACTTTTGCTGTTATTATTCCAATACATTTAAGAAAAATATAATAATTCCTAATAATATTCCATATGAAAGAACAAACAAAACATCAAATATATTAAATGTGTGTGCATGATATAAACTTTTCCTGCTGTTTTGGACTTAGATTAAGATCCAGAAGTCACTTTCCGAGAAAAAATCGCTGCCACTTTTGTATTTGGAATTGTTTTTGACTATCACCTGAGTCTTTTAAGAGTTTAGCCAGTTGGGGCCTGGTGTGGTGGCTCACACCTGTAATCCCAGCATTTTGGGAGGTCGAGGCCGGTGGATCACCTGAGGTCAGGAGTTTGAGAGAAGCCTGTTAAACATGGTAAAACCCTGTTTCCACTAAAAATACAAAAATTAGCCAGGTATGGTGGCAGGTGCCTATAGTCCCAGCTACTCGGGAAGTTGAGGCAAGAGAATTGCTTCAACCTGAGAGGTGGAGGTTGCTGTTAGCCGAGATGACACCACTGTGCTCCAGCCTGGGTGACAGTGCGAGACTGTCTAAAAAACAAAAAGAAAAGAAAGCGTTTAGCCAATCATTTGTTAATTATGCATTGGGGATTTGGCTAGTGGCATCCCGAAACTTACACAGTTGTCATTTTGTTGCGATCACTATCTCCTTGACGTAAATATTTCTTTGCTTTGCTTTGTCTTATTTTGTTTTATTTTATTTTATTTTGAGGCAGAGTCTCACTCTATCACTGTCACCCAGGCTGGAGTGAAGTGGCATGATCTCAGCTCACTGCAACCTCCACCTCCTGGGTTTAAGTGATTCTCCTGCCTCAGCGACCTGAGTAGCTGGGATTACAGATGCCGTCACCAAGGCCAGCTAATTTTTGTATTTTTAGTAGAGATGGGTTTTTGCCATGTTGCCCAGGCTGGTCTTGAGCTCCTGACCTCAGGTAATCTGCCCGCCTCAGCCTCCCAAAGTGCTGGAATTACAGACATGAGCCACCGCGCCCTGCCAAAGTATTTCATTTTGGGGGTAAATAATTAGATTGGTGTGTATGTGAGACACAGATGATCATATGGCTCTGGTTTCTAACTCCTGCTTCTGCTCTACTCAGTGAATGGATTATATTACTACATTCATATATGGGTTACTCTTTCACATACTATTAATATATTGACTCAGATATAAATTTTAGCCCCATTTTGAAAATCTAAAAAATCATCTTCACACAAAACCTCTACAGGAGTTGTAGGCACACCTGAATGTTAGAAGGATAAAGTAGGAGAGGGGTTTGCATAAAAACAGTGCAAAACATCTCTAAATGCAAAAACAAACAAACAAAAAACAAACAAAAAACTCTAAATGCAACAAAAATCCATATTTTAATGGTTCTATGACCATTCCTTAGCAGTATTTTAAGTCTCCCTCCATATCCTGCCCATCTTCCTTTTTTCTATCTCCTTTTCTGTGGGTTGAATTGTGTTCCCCCCCAAATTATGTTGTACCTCTGATCTGCAGTATTTGTGAATGTAACCTTATTTAGAACAGAGTCTTTGCAGTTATAAGGTCAATTTAAGATGAGATCATAATGGATTAGAGTGGGCCCTAATCCAATGACTGTTGTCCTTATGAGGAGAGAGAGATTGGAGACAGCCAGACACACTGGGAAGAAGTCCATGTAACATTGTAGGCAGAAATTGGAGTGATGTGGCTACAAGCCAAGAACACCGAGGAGTGCTGGTGACCAGCAGAAGCTGGAAGAGGGAAGGATGCATTCTTCCCTAGAGCCTTTAGAGGGAGCATGCCGTACTCACACCGTGATTTTAGACTTGTAGATTTTCTTGAAGAAGATCATAAATTGCTGTTTTAAGTCACCCAGTATGTGGTAATTTGTTATGGCAACCTTAGGAAATGAACACATCTCCCCTCTCTCCTCCTCCCTTTGATTACTTGATGTTTCCCACATTTTTCCTACTCTATTATGGGGGTCACTTTTTAAATTTTTTTTCCAGGTCCTAGGCTAAGTCCTGGTTTATGCCTGAACTTAAATAGCTGCATCTGTTCAAGTCCTAGAGAGAGCAAAATGATCTTTCATTTAATGTAATTGGCTCTTCTCTGAAGGTGACTATTGCTATAAATAGTACCTCTCACTTTCTATCCCATCCTACTTTCTAACTACACTTTGAAAAATATAAACCCTCAACAACTGGAAATTTTTTGATCAAAAACAAGTGGCTTGAATTTTATTGTGTATTTGAGCCAGATGTGAAGGCTGGCACATATCTGAGCACATAGACAGTAAATATTCATAGAAATAATACATTAAAATTCCAGAAATCAATATAATTGCAAAGATCATAAGGGTGTAAATATGGACTTGCTCACTATCACTCCCCAAAACTTAAACACAGGAGGCAGCATCTGAAACATGAAGAGTTTGTTTTAAATACAATAAAAGACATAACTGTTTTATAATTTAAGTAAGTGTAAAAGACCAAGGATGGTAGTAAGTTGTTTGCTACTCTCCCCATTAAGAGACGAGATCTAATTCACTTGCATTCCTTTGAATCTGGACTGGTGTTAGTGACTTTACTGATCCACAGATGGAGAAAGTAACATACTGGGGCCTTCAGGAACTAGGTCATAAACATCCCTGTGACTTCAGCCTGCATCTCTTAATATGAAACTTCAGCTTCCATAGAAGGAGGTTGATTACCCTGAGGCCACCGTGCTGTGGGAAGACCAAGACGCTTGGAGAGACCCAAGAGCCAGGGCGGGCAAATCCTTACCTGGGGTCAACTCTGCCCCACTGAGGGCCGAATCTGGACATCTCCATTTATTTAGTGTTGTCTATGCCTGCCCTTTCTGCAACAGCGGAGTTGAGTAGTTGCAATAGAGACTCTTAGGCCTACACTGCTCAAGATATTTCTTATCTAGCCCACTAGAAAAAAAAAATACGTTCACCCCTCCTAGAGAATGAGACAGATTGTGGAGAGAAGCCATGGTGGCAAAAATGTACACATGGGAGTGAATAAACTACTTGGAAGTTGATCCTCCACCCTTAGGCAGGCCAGCCTGAGTCATTGCAGAATTCATGATCCACACAATTTTGAGCAAAATCTACTTTTAAGCTGCTAGATTTGGGGGTCATTTGTTACGGAGCAGTAGATCACCAGGACTATATGAAGCATATATTCTTCTTAAATTGATTAAATGATACAGTAGAGCATTTCACCAGAGCAAAAAAAATTTGGACAAAGCAACGCCTAGGTATAAATCAATAATGCGTAACTAAAACAAACTTGAACATCATGTGCTTGCTGAGATATATTTTATATTTCTTTGGTAGATATATCTAAGAACAGGTTATGAAATCCTCATACTAGCAATACTAACATCACTTACTATGTAATAGGGACTATTTTAAATGTTTTCGACATCTTAACTAATTTAACCCTTACAGAAATACTAAGAGGTAGCACTATTAATCTCTCAGTTTTATTAAGAAGAAAATTGATGGGCTGAAGGGTTAATATAATTGCCCACAATTAGCAAACTGTGGACCAGCTTGCAAACCTAGGAACTCTGGCTTCAGACCCTGTGCTCTTTAATTACACACGATTGTTCTATCTGGGATGTTACTTGGGTCCTTGAGCTCATTAAGTTGTCCCTCTTGAGTCTATTGAAACTACAGTGTTCTAAATACTGTGACATACACCATTTCGTGGTTTATTTTCCTCTATTTTATTTATTTATTTACTTACCTGCTTATTGTCTATTATTTTTCTGAAGCAAAAGTAATGATGCTGATTCTCCTCCTATTGCTGGACTTTTTCAACTTAAAAATATTTTTCTTTATCAATGGCTCGAGAACTTTATTCAGAGTTTTAAAGAAGCAATTACTATGTATAGCAAACAAGTTTATAAAACACTTTTTTAAATAAGCAAACTCACTGAATTATTATAGTATATATACATATATATATATATAAATTAAGGATAATCTGCATTTTCCTAGGTCTAATAAGGTGAGACAGAATGCTTGCACAAGTCAGGCAAAGCAAATTCATGACTCATACAAAGCAAGGACAGACAGAAGCCTAGGATCCATGGAAGGTAGGTCCTCCAAGTCTCAGGGAAGTTGCCCGTGAAGGCAGAGTCATGTCTGCACGTGCCCCACATGGCGGCTGAGAGATTCTTCCCTGGGTTTCATACATTGAGTGACACTTGGGTCACAGAGCACAAGCAGTGCAGAACATCCTGCCTGTGAACGATGAGGATGCGGGTAGGTTGTTCTGCATATTTCTTCTTTATCTCAGGACCATGCATTCTTGGTACCTTCTGCCCGGGAACTGCAAACTGGAGGGGGAAGAGCGGGGTCGGCCTAGGCCATCTGGAGTCCTGTCCTCTTGCATCTTCCAGGTGTATAGATGACGTAGTTGAATCTCTAGAGTTAACTACGTTGACTAAATGGGACAGTCTCAACCTCAATATAGGCCCTTTCATAGCAAGTCCAGTGGTTCTCTGGGTACCAAGAGGTTTCCAGTTTTGAAATTTACAGTGGTTTTCAGTGGTTTAATATTATTCACATTTACTAAATATTCTTGACTTTGCAAAAATTACAGATATTTTTCTAGTAAATAAGATTTTCTTTTCCATTCGTATTTCAGAGACACCTTCCTTTGGTTTAGATGTATAAACTTCCATGTCTCATATAATACACAACTTAGACCTATGAATGGTGAATATTTCAGTGTAATGTGGGCAGAAAGGAGAAAGGGATGGAGAATTTTTATGATATAATTACATTTGTGATACACATAGATTTTAGCAATTATCCTATGAATGTAAAAACATCAACTTCTTCCAATCTGAATTATTTATTCCCTTTGAGATCATCTTTCACATTGTAAGTGACCTGCTTCTTACACGAAAAATGCATGCAGATCCGAGCAGGAAACACTACTCAATAATGTATCTCCTCACTGGGAGCATTTCATTCAATTATCACACACGTAGAGCTGGAACATACAGTGCTCCTTTAACTAGCAGATAACAGGCTTTTAGTCCCTCTTACATTATACACGTTTACTTCTGATGCAAAATCACAGAACACGATTGTTGAAGGGGACCTTAAGTGTTACTGGGTTGAAATTGTCTGTTTTCTCGATGCTGATGGAAGCTGTGAGGACTGTGCTTGCCTTTGGACCACACCCTAGCTTGTTCCCTGAGAGCCGAGGCTGCAGGTCAAGGACTCTTGCCCTTGTCACTTCCCAGCGACAGCACCGACCTTGAGAAAACCACTTTACTTCCCAACGTAGCTGTGCACCCATAAAATAAGAGGATAGATCCAGCGTGTCACTCTTTAGTACAAGAGGTGAGGTATCGCAGTCCAGTGATGGGGGTAGGGCTACACATTCCATGCCAACCCTCTCCCCAGTTTGTTACAAAGAGAAAACACATAGCTGTCAAAAACTGTCAACGTGTCAAAAACAAGTTAACTATGAAAACCAAAAGCCATCCTAAAATGTCGCATGACGAATTTGACTTTCCTTAGTCAATTTCTCCTCATGACAATTCCCGTTTCTGTTCTAGTCCTCCACCTCTCATGTTTCAAACATCATATGTTACAAGCAGAGCTTTGTACAAATACTCAGATTAAAGGATGTGTTCTCTGGGAACCAAATATGTGAGAGAACAATCAATACAAGTATGTGAGATTATCCTTAATGGAATAACACTGGTAGGCCCCTGAAGTCCTGGATTTTGCCTGAAGTTTGAAGTTTCTTTTTGCCAGCTGTGGGACCCTGTGCAGGTGATTTAAGCGCTCTAAGCCTCACTTCTCTGGTATATTAGAGACCTTTTAAGTTCCAGTGTCATGGCTTCTTTCAAGGAGCAGCATCTTGGCCAGGTGTGGTGGCTCACGCCTATAATCCCAGCACTTTGGGAGGCCGAGGCGGGTGGATCACCTGAGGTGAGGAGTTCAAGACCAGCCTGGCCAATATGGTGAAATCCCATCTCTACTAAAAAAAAAAATACAAAAATTAGCCAGGCTTGGTGGCGCACCCCTGTAATCCCAGCTACTCGGAAGGCTGAGGCAGGAGAATTGCTTGAGCCCAGGAGGCAGAGGTTGCAGTGAGTCGAGATCACGCCATTGCACTCCAGCCTGGCCGACAGAGTGAGACTCTATCTCAAAAAAAAAAAAAAAAAAAAAAAAAAAAAAGAGCAACATCTTAGACATTTGTTTTGCATATAACAGTCCTCAATATTATAATAATGTTTCTGTGTAGCTTTGTAGGTGGTTGCTTGTGAAAGCCAGGTGGGATATCACTGTGTGGCCATCCCACATGATTCTGGTCTGTGGAATTGTCATGCTTTCTGGGGACACATCCAGGAGTCACTGGCACTCTGGCCTGTCCGGACAGTGTGCTTCAGTCTGGCTGCCCAGGCTTTTGGGTCTTTGTTTGCTCTGCTCCTCTGGTGAAACTGCCCCATGATTGTGATTAATTGCTGCACAGAATGAAGCTGGTTTTTTGTCTCTGTGTGTGTGTGTGTGTGTTTGTGTGTGTGGTCATCCGTTAGGCATCCTTAATAACCTTTCTTTAAATCTCCAAATCTGGCATTTCAGCCTTGACCTTTTTCGGCCTTCTGAGTCATCTGCCTTGAACAGGATCAGTCCTTTAGTTAGAAAGCAGGTTGTGGAATTATTATGCCATGGGCCTGGGAGATGAATGTCTATTACTAAATCCTTTCAAAGCAGGGTTCACTTTAGACTGTATTGTGATGCAAGAGGAGAATTATGTCAGTTCCCCTTAATTTTGAGGATTTTGAAATGATTCATACTCTAAATGGATTTTTTGATATTTAGATAAAATATTTTTATGTTTTAATTTTGAGATTGAATTATTTTCTTTATAGTTTAATTTGGGAAGCTTACTATGTGCATAGTATCTGTTCCATTTTTCAAATCTTATTCCAGTAAAAGGGGAATCATATATTTTTTGTAGAATTTCTGTATTTGGCTGTGGCTCATATTAGAAACTTGATCATTTTTTTGCTAAATTACTTAACTTCTCAGAACCTCCACTTCCACTTTCTAAAATAACTTTCTTTCTGAACAACTTGGGTGGAAGAGAGAAAAGAATAGATCTCTAGGCCCCTGGGACCACGGACATCTGGGTAATATCAAAGAAGTTTCTCTATCACTCTGTTCCAAAATTTCTTCACTGCAAAGTTGAGAAGATGCATCTTACGCCCACCTCTATAGTTATTGTGTGTGTGTGTGTGTGTGTGAACAATAGAGTCTGGTGAATGTGAAAATGCTTGGATATAGTGGAGCACTATCTATGAGCAAGCTATTTAACCAGTGTTTAAATGAGAAATGTCCTATTGCTTCTGAATATCTTTTCAATACAAAACGGTTAATGTTTTATTTATTGTTTCTTTTTTTTTTTCAATTAAGAGACAAGGTCTCACTCTGTCACCCAGGCCGGAGTGAAGTGGGATGATCACTGCTCACGGCAGCCTCGACCTTCGGGGCTCAAGAGATCTTCCCATCTTTGCCTCCAGAGTAGCTGGGACCACAGACACATACTACCATACCCGGCTAGATTTTTTTTTTTTTTGTAGAGACAAGGTCTTCCTATGTTGCCTGGGCTGGGCCGAACCGATCCTCCCACCTTGGCCTCCCAAAGTGCTGAGATAACAGCCATGAACCACTGTGCCTGGCCAAAACATGATTAATCTTTTAAAGTTCACAGTTTAGCTTGATACACTTTCAGCGGATGGGTGTTTTCAGTATGCGTATTGATTCGGTGTTAAAGGCATTAAATATTTTTGGTATATTATTGTATTTAATTAGATACATGGTGAGGATGGTAGGCAGACTTCTAAGATGACTCCTGGGATTTTTGGTTTCTCGTGTGCAAACACCTCCTTCCAGTTATTCAATGAAACCCTGACCTATGTGTTGCAGGGAAAGGACTGTGCAGATGTAATTAAGGCTCTTAAACAATTGGCCTTAACATGGGAGGGTATTCTTGGTGGGCCTGACTTCATCAGGTAACCCTGTCGGATGGATGGGAAGCATGGAGGGAATTCAGTCCTTGAGAAGGCCTCTCTTGCTGGGTTTAAAGATGGAGGGGGTCACGTGGCAAGAAATGCAGACGACCTCCAGCTGTTGAGAGCGGCCCCTGGCTGACAGCCAGCCAGGAAACAGGGAGGTACCTCAGCCCTCCAACCATGAGGAACTGAATTAGCTGACAACCTGAGTGAGCTTGGAGCGGTTCTTCCTCTCTCAAGCCTCCAGAGGAGAACAGAAGCTGAGTGATAATTTGGTTTCAGCCCTGGACAGAGAAACCAGTTGTGTGAGATCAACAAAACTGAGGGCTAATAAATGGTTGTGGTTTAAGCTCTGTATTTATAATAATTCATCCCTCACCACCAATAGAACATAATACAGTAAGATTCATTTTCCAGATATGATATTTGTAAGATCTAGGTATTCCTGTTGAACACATGGTAACTTTCCAGCATAGTTGCCTCTGCTCCGGAGTCTCTATGACAGGTGATTTTCTCTCACGCCCCAGAGAAGCAAGGCCACTTGAGCATGTGTCCTTCTTCACATTTCAAAATTACAAAGAGGTTGTGCAATTCATTGCCTCTGAACATGCTAGCTATGAAATTATAGATGGTGCACCTTTGAGTGAATGAAGCTCTTGGGGCTTCTATTAATCCCCCATTCTGGTTTATAAAGTGATTCCTTAGCAAATAAAAAGTATAAAATGGCTTCACATTGTTTAGAGTTCATTTCTGTTTTCTGAGTAGCATTAATCTTGTTATCTATACTATTTTTCATATAAAAAGAAGCAGGATGACCTAAAATGTGGACAAATTTGTTTCTTCCCTTGTTAATAGGTTTTATTTTACTCGGTTGTCCATTCCGCTGGTTTCAGAGCTTTCACATAGCTTTTTCTAAAATCTTTCAGTTAAGTTGTCATTCTTGACCAGAAATAACGGTCAAAACACCATCTGCATCAATATTTTGGCTTGTTTTCTTGATAATTTGCGAACCTGTGGGTGTGAATGACGCTTCCCGCTGCACGGCTTCCCTGTGTCTCCTGTTTGTATTTAAGCACTCAAGTAGAAACTTCATCCTGCAAGGCTGGGAGGAAAGCGTCTCTTTACCTCGCAACAGGAGTTGGAAGACACATTCAGAGCCCCACTGATATCTGACAAACAAACATAGTGGAATCCGCTGTTCAAATGGCTTCAAATAACAACCTCCAAGGCCATGCCTGATGGCTGTAACACATGATTCTCAGAACAAACGCTACCAAGTACTTGTTGCTTTGCTTGGACACATATGTGCTTTCTGTTAGAGTTAGAGGGCAGAGTACCAAATTGGAGGTCACCGTGGTGTAAATGACTCTACTTCTTTTCCCTGATAATATATCATAAATCATGTCCATAGAGAAATAAGCTTTATCATGCTAGAATTCTGAAAAAAACAAACAAACAAACAAAACTGCTTACTTTATTTTACTAACCACATAGTTAAAATTTTTATGTATTTCAATTAGGATTTTTTTTTGTTATAGATAGCTTTGTTACTTTTCTGAAGGAGAGGCATTCACATAGTAGAAAACTCAGCAATTCAGAAACATGAAAAGAAGTAAGCATCATCTGATAGTCAAAGGAAACCAGTGTCCATTTTAGAAAACCTCTATTCAGACATCATTCTACATTTGTATACACATTTAGATTATATGTATATTATTTTGTATAAATAGATTATAATTCACATGCTGTTGTATAGTCTGCTTTTTTCACCTAACAATATAAAGGAAGTTTTTTATTTCAACAGAAACAGAGATCTATGAGTGATTTTAATAAAGGTATTGTGTGGCTAGTCTATATTTTAGTTAATCAATTTTCTATTAATTGACATTTATGTTCTTCTTCCATTTTCACCATAACAAAGAATGCTTCAATGTCCGTATCTTTGTGCACATTACTTTGCTCTTCTTTTAGCATGGCATTTAAATTATGATGTTAAAGTAAAATAAATACAGTTCAGGCTTTTGTATAGAACCAAAAAAGTTAGAAATATAAGAAATTAATGAGTTGAAAGTGACCAAACTTGCGTGTGACCGTTGGATCCTAAGCATAGACAAAAATCTAGGGGGTATTCTAATAAAAACTAGGGGGTATTCTGCACTTCAATTGTATCTTATTTTCTGTGGGTAATTTTCTGGAATTACTGCCCAGTTTACCTGGACATTGGGGATGGTTTGATTGTATAACTTGATTTACATACAAATGTTGTTCTGGAAAGATTATCTACCACATTAACTTCCTTTGGGGACCACTGTGTGTAAAACAGAAAATGATTCTTTTTTTTTTGAAATAGAGTCTCACTCTGTCGCCCAGTCTGGAGTGCAGTTGTGCGTTCTCGGTTCACTGCAACCTCCACCTCCTGGGTTCAAGCGAGTCTCCTGCCTCAGCCTCCTGAGTAGCTGGGACTACAGGCGTGCACTACCATGCCCAGCTAATTTTTGTGTTTTTAGTAGAGATGGGGTTTCACCATGTTGGCCAGGATGGTCTTGATCTCTTGACCTCGTGATCCACCCGCTTCGGCCTCCCAAAGTGCTGAGATTACAGGTGTGAGCCACTGCACCCAGCCAGAAAATGCCTCTTTAACATCCACCCCTACACTCTTCCCTCCATGGGCAATATGAGTGGCTTGCCTCCCTCCTTTCTTCCCTCCTTCCCTCCCTTCCTCCCTTGTCCCCATCCTCCCTCCCTCCCTCTCTTCCTCTCTCCCTCCCTCCCTCCCTTGTTTCCTTCCTCCCTTTCTCCGTTCTCAATACTATGGCTATTTCCATGATGTAGGGAGATTTATTTCAACACAAACTTAGTTCCTCCCTAGTGCCTTTAGCTTTGTGGTTGTGGTTTTTGGTGGAGTGATTTTGAATTTGTTTATGGAAAAAACTATTTTTTGCTTGTATACACATACCATGCTTGTATAATTATTTTATTAGAATAAATGATTTTCTTGTGAATGAATTGTAATTCCAAATAACATTTTTTTCTTGCTTGACAGTGGATGCATGCAGACTCATTGAAATGTTGGTTCTTACAGAGATCCACAAAATGAAAACCTCCAGAATTGTTTATAAACTTTCACTGCATGGGACGCTTAACTTTGTTCATTCATCTTTATACGAGATCATGTCTTCTCTTGGAATTCACCCCTCTGTCTTCCTTCCTCATCTCTAAAACTGGAATTAATAATATTCAGCTCACCAGGTAATTGTGAGAAATAACTGAAATGACATATAGAAATGCCAGGACACAGTAGGTACTCACCGAATGGCAGTTCCTTTCTGTTGCATTTTTCAAGATTTGTTTTGTGATAGTAGTTATCCTCCTATGTTATATGCTCAAAAATAAAGTTAACACTTTTCTCCTTGTGCTTAGAAACTCTCAATAACTTCTGTAGCAGATGTAGTCAGGGTTGCTGTAAAAAAATCATAAATTTTGTAGCATTTTAGAAATTTAGTCCTTACAGTTCTGAAGGCTGTAAGTTCATGACACTGTTGCTGTCAGATTCAGTTCAAGGTGAGGGCCCTCTTCCTGGTGTGCAGAGAACCTTCTCCTGTGTTCTGACATGGCAGAGAGAGAGAGAGAGCCCCTTTGTCTCTTCTTTGTTTAAAAGAATACTGATCCCGGCCGGGCGCGGTGGCTCACATCTGTAATCCTAGCACTTTGGGAGGCCGAGGTGGGCGGGTCACGAGGTCAGGAGATTGAGACCAACCTGGCTAACACGGTGAAATCCCGTCTCTACTAAAAAATACAAGAAATTAGCCAGGTGTGGTGGCGGGCGCCTGTAGTCCCAGCTACTCGGGAGGCTGAGGCGGGAGAATGGCGTGAACCCAGGAGGCGGAGCTTGCAGTGAGCCGAGATCACGCCACTGCACTCCAGCCCGGGTGACAGAGCGAGACTCCGTCTAAAAGAAAAAAATACTGATCCCATCAAGAGAACTCTGCCCACATGACGTCAGCTCGCCCTAACTGCTTTCCAAAGCCTCCACCTCTGACTACTACGGGCAAGGCTCCACCTCTGACTACTACGGGCTTCAACATAAGAATTTTGAGGGAAAGCAAACGTGTAGTCCAATAGCACTTTTTTCCTTTTATTTCAAAAGAACCTTGATATTGTGCAGAGCACAACCTCCTCAGAGGAGTTGAGCCTCCCATCCCAAAGAGCAGAAAAACAAAAACCATCGTAAGCCAAGCATATTCACACGGTTCTTCTCTTCAGTGACTGATGAATGGGTGGGGGATTTAATTCAGCTCCAGTCATTGAACCCAAGGGAAAGTGTGTCAGGTGGATCCCAAAAAGGACTTTGTTCCCTAAAAGTCAAATTAAAACATAAAAGACAGTGTTCTCCTTCCTCTTGCTTGAAGTACACTGGCTTTGGAATTCAGTGCTTGGACCATAGCTACCGTTTTGTCCATGTGAGTTACCGAGGATTTGAAAAGCCAATGCATTGCAGCTGTCAGGGTGGAGAGAAGAAGTTCTGGGTCCTTGATAACGCTGATATGTTGCTGCCACAAACCTGGAATTGGCTACCTCTGGTTTCTTTGTATGTGATAGGAAGAAACTGCTCTGTTTCTGAAGCTGCTAGTTTTGAGTAAGTGTGTGTGTGTGCATGTGTGTGTATGTGCATGTGTGTGTATGTGCATGTGTGTGCATGTGCATGTGTGTGAGAGAGATTTGCAGCTGAACACATCCTGAACACATTCTTATCCTATCATTCATAAGATAAAGTTCAGGTCTCTTATTTTGTCAACAATTGTTTTAGCTTCAGTCTCTCTGCTGCTTTCTTGGGTCTACCTGAATCTTTCCCACTGACAATGCTTTGCTACTTCTAAATTGCACACAGCAATTCTGTGTCTCCATCTTTGCACCTACTTTTCTTTTTGCTTGGGATTCTCAGTTTCTCTTGTGCTCCTTTAATGTGGCACAGTTTTATCCATTCTCTACAACCATCAGCCTACTTTCTGTCTATAGACACAGAGAAACACGTGATCAGATGCAGCATGGTGCTTTCCTGGACTTGACTCCAGGAACAATTACAAGTATGTTTCAAAACAAGAGTCATTCAAAATTTAACAGCTACATATCTTGTCGAAATACACGTCAAATAACCCAAAAAGAAAACCCAACTAGTTCTATGAAATAAAATTTATAGTGTTGTTTGAATTGAACACTTTGGATCTTAATATTATTTTGTTTCCTTTTGTATGGTTATGTCCCTCCTCCATATTTTACATTTTGATAATACTTCAAGGTCCTTAAATATAAGCCCTTATATTGTATTTCCATGATATCCTTTGCAATGCCTGGCCCACAGAGGCGTCAACCTCTCCTCCCTCCTCCTCTTCTTGCCCAAGCTGTGACCTTCTGTCACCAGCATTTCTGCTGTCGCCTCCACCCTGTCTTTCTATTTCCCTTCTGGTCTCTTTTTTTCACAGCGTGCAGATAACTGTTGTAGCAGAACTCAGGTAATGCCCCTCCTGTACTCAAAACTCCCTCAGTGTTTCCCGTCGATTTGGAATTCAGTTCAAGTCCTCTGCCTTGCAGGACCTGGCTGTCACCACCCTCTCCAGAGTGATATTTGAGGCTTTCCTCCTCTCCCCCTGCGGCAGCCCCGCTGGCCTTGAGTTATTTGAACACACAAAGCTTGCTCTTCCTCCAAGCCTTGCCCCAGACCTTTGCAGGACTGCCTCGCCCTCTTCATTCGGGTCCACTGGGCTGTCCTCGTCTCATGTGGTCCTGCCCGACAAGCTCATTAGAACACCACACACTGTGACCCGCCGTCCCCTCACCCATCACATCCCCTGCCTCTTGGACCCTCCCTCGGCTTCACTATTTTCCCAAGCCCTCATCACTGGCTGACGTGCACAGACAGTTCCCAACTTACCATTGTTTGACTTAGGATTTTTGACTTTGCAATGGTACAAAACCATCTCAATTTCCACACAATATGTAGAATTCAACAAGTTACCTGAGATATTCAACACCTGACTGTAAAATAGGCTATGTGTTCAATGATTTTGCCCAAATGTGGATTAATTTAAGTGCTATGAGCATGTTTAAGGTAGGCTAGGTTAAGCTATGATGTTTGGTAGGTTGGGTGTATTAAATACTTTTTTAACTTATGATACAGGCCCAGCTTACAGATATTTTGGGTTTGGCTCCAGACCACCACCATAAAGTGAATATCATAATAAAATGAGTCATACACAATTTTCTTCCTTGTTTTGCAGTGCATACAAAAGTTATGTTTACTCTATACTATAGTTTAAGTGTGTATCATATCTAAAAAATAATATATGTACCTTAATTAAAAATGCTTTATTGCTAAATAATGCTGACACAGAGACATGAAGTGAGCACATGCTGTTGGAAAAATGGTGCCAGTTGACTTGCTCAGTGCAGGCTTTTCACAAACCTTCAATTTGTTAAAAAAAAAGCAGTATCTATGAAGCACAATAATGGAAAATGCAATAAAACAAGGTATACATGTATTTTCAGCTTACAACGGGCTTATCAGGATGTAGCCACACTGTAGCCACACCGTAAGTCGAGGAGCATCTGCACTGATTTATTCCTGTATCCTGATGGCATCACCTGCATGCTCATTTGCTTACTGTCTACTTTCCTCACTGGCATTTAGGTCATAGATGTGAGGGATTTGTCTATCTTGTTCAATGTTCTATCTCCAGTACCCAGCTTATACTACACACTTAGCAAATTCTTTTGGATGCATAAATAAATTACTTAATACATTTTTGCAGAAAAATTAAAGAGTTACATATTTTTGAGCGCCATTCGATTTGAATGCCATTTTAAGCATGTGCCACACACCCACATGTATATTTTAGTGGGGAGAGCTGATCCTGAGTCTTTTTCTTGGATTTTCAGAAACAGAATGACTTCTCTGGAAGAATATTTGACAGGATCTTAGTGGGCTGATAAATGTTTACACCGGCATTCATTCTATAAATGTTTACAGAGAATCGGAAACATGACGGGCAGTTGTGCAAATCTCTGAGGATATAAATATGAATTAGACATTTTCTCCAGTCTAGTGGTGACAAATGGTGACAAATATGTTTGTTACTATGGTAAGAGAATGCAAATTGTTGGTTCAAAGAATATTTAATGGCTAACTTTTAGGAACAGCATTTGATGACACAGCTTTTAATAAGTGACAGGAACTGAAAATAATCTGAATTTCCACTAATTTCCAAACACTGTTCTTTACTATTTAGGTTGATATTTGATAGATGGTTTATTGTAAATTAAAAAAAATGCAAAACTCTAGCCATCCTTCTTTTTCACCATTTTGATGGATGTAGTCTTTCTAAGGGCCCAAGAGAAATAATGATAAGTAAATTAGACCCTGATGTTACTGTTAACAATAAACATTTTTCCAGTCATGTTAAGTGGTTGCTAAGTACATAAAGCTAATTATTTCATGAACTGGTGTCCATCAGAGATTAAATTGTAGTTTATCTTCTGCCCACTCTCTACTACTGCAAGAATTCTCCAAGCAGCCTGATCTAAAAGCAGCCACATCTGTGGAGATTATTTGTGTAGTGTTAGTACCAGAATATCATTTTGGAGAACTTGAATTCTGTTGCTAATTATTCCAAGTGTCCACTTTCCCTTGCTTGTGTTGACCTGATTAATGTGCGGCTCTTTACCATTACATCTCAGAGAAGAGTATTTTCAAACAGGAGAAACACCAGCAGAGGTGTCTGCAGAAGACACAGTGCTGAAATATTTATACTGTTGAAGAGATCATCATAAAATGTTCACCTGGCCCCAAGAGCTGCCTGAGTGAGATTTCCTTGTGTTCAAGTTTACTCCCTGGCACTGCTGACTGATGTGGGACCCCAGGCAGAGTAATTAAAGCAAGTTCTGGATCTCTGTGTGGGAACAACGAGATTGCTTCTCCAACTCTGATGGCTATCAAGAGGGAGAGGAAAACACAAAGAGAGGAAATTAATTTACACACTAATGAATTTTTTAATTAGTATTTTAAAATCCAAACTTCAGCAGATTTCCCTATAGGGAATGGTATAGAATGATCCAGGTAATTAGGAGGAGTGAAGGTATTAAAACAAACTTATGGATATAATGAGATAGAAGGTGTTTGCAGGTCAGTAGCGGCAATCAAACTCAGGATATGACGCTTTGAGGAGGAAACACAGGTTGCTGTTTTCCTCACAGAAGAAATAGGGACAATCACTAAATTTAAAATAATAAATTACATAATAAGGTATGTACCTGAAAGCATATTAAAATGTTCTTTGAGTATAAATTGGCCTTTATTAATATTTTTAATTCGCTGTATGTTACAAACCATAGTTTTAGGGTATAATTTCCCAGTAAAAATGAAAAGTGAAGCTAATGTTTCAAGGATAATTATTACAGTTTTCTCTAGGTGTGATGATGATATGCATAACAGCACTTTAAAGAAATAATAAAGTCTTTGTGTTTATTTATTCATCAAGTATGGTTATGTCTATAATTGCTTCATATGCCAAAAAGGGGAATGAAATTCTGAATAGTATGCAGCATAATGAAAGTGTGTCATATTCTCTTTTGGAAGATTTTTTTTAATAGAAATGAAAATACCTATTTTATATGTATCCTAAATCTAACTATCAAGGATGAAGAATAAAACATTCAGAAAATAAATTTTAGGCACAGAAGAGCCAAAGGAACTATTTTGCCGTCTTTACCAAGCTACAATCACAAAAGGCCACTGATGCCAAGAGGGGAGTCATGATTTCATTTAGGTTGCAGTAAATGGTCAGTCATGGAGGCTAGGAAAGTCCCCGACAGGTCCTTCAACCACTGTCATTGTAATAACATTACCATTGTTAAGGACTTCTCAGTCTCAATGAATAATCTCTTAGTGCTCTCCCTGCTTTCAATCTTTACATTTCTGAATCTGTCCTGCATCTTGTTATCCACCCAGACTTTTAAAAAATACTATTTAAATGATGCCATTCTACTGCTGAAAATAAACCTTCATTAGCCTATGGAATCCATCTTTTTTTTTTTTTTTTTTTTGTCCTCATCCAAGCCTTCAGTGATCTGACAGCAATCTGAATTTCTAACCTAAGTGCTGACAGCTTCCTCATTGGTACGGTTGAAAGCAAACTGGATGTGCAGTGTCTGATTCCCAGACCTTCACTCCTTGGCCGAGTGCATTTGGGCACATCATTCAGATATGACAATTGGATCCTCTGTTCCTGCATCTGCCAGATGGAGATCCAAATGTGAGCCTTGCCTTTCTCCTTTAATACATCTCTTTTGAAACTGATCATATACTGCAGCACATTTTCGGTATCTGCATTTTTATCTCACTAAATATTGGAGTCTCTTTGGTGATGGAAATTTTATTTTTCATTTGTTTTTCCTTACATGACATGTAGCATAATTATTTACATGCATTAAAATTATGGATGAAATAAATTAATTAAAATTAACTATTCATTAAAATTTCTTTTTTTATTATTATCTGGGGATTTCTGCAGAGGAGCAACCCTTTGTAAACATTTTCATACGTGTCCTGTAATAGCTAAGCTGTATTTTAAGAAAAAGGCGTACTTTTTATGCAGTGGAATCATAGAACGAATTTGTTTTCACCAAATTTGAGAGTCAAGAAAAGTATGTTTCATAAGCAATGCATAGGGACTGTTTCTCTGCTTCTGAATTCTGGATGGGCCTGGCTAACAGGGAGCTCTCTGCTTTTCCCACTGGTGACTTCTTCTGTTCGTGCAAGATTTAAAGAGACATTCTATTCTAGGCTAAAATCTCGGAACACAGGACTCCATTGATTCCTCAAAGTGTAATCACCAGCAATGTCTTCACAGCGAGGACTGCCCCTGTGTAAGCAATCTCCGCATCCGAGCTACAACGCTCAGAAATTCAAAGTCAACAACGTAATAGAGTCCCCACTTTCAGTCCAGTTCCTTAACTCTTACTCATGCCTTGCAACACACACACAGAAACACACATGCACACACACACAGACACACAGAGACACACACACAGACACACAGAGACACACACACAGACACACAGAGGCACACACAGACACACACACACAGACACACACACAGACACACACAGACAGAGAGACACACACACAGAGACACACACAGACACAGAGACACACAGAGACACACACACAGAGACACACACAGACACACAGAGACACACACACAGACACAAACACACAGAGACACACAGACACACACACACAGACACACACACAGAGACACACACAGAGACACACACACACATACACAGACACACAGAGACAAACACACACATAGACACACAGAGACACACATGCACACACACACAGAGACACACACAGACACACAGAGACACACATACACAGACACACAGAGACACACATGCACACACACACACAGAGACACACACAGACACACACACATACACAGACACAGACAGACATGCACACACACAGAGACACAGACACACAGAGACACACATACACAGACACACAGACACACACAGAGACACACAGACACACAGAGACACACAGACAGAGACATACATACACAGACACACAGAGACACACACAGACACACAGAGACACACATACACACACAGAGAGACACACATGCATGCACACATACATGTATTTTATTTCCTCTGCAAATGAATTTACTCTTCTTCCTGACATGGCCCCTTTTCTACCACCTTATTTTATCCCCTCCCTGCCCCCTTCTCCCAGCTATTTTAAAAGCAGTGCCGATATTTGGTCACCACTATGAGAACACCCAGTAACAGAGAAAGTTTCCATGGAAAAGGCACATTTACTCTCTTAACAGTCGTTACCAAAGTACACACATCCCCATGTCTTACCCTCCACAGGAGAGATCCTGCCTGTGTGCTCAACACTGCTCTTCATATTATATGTTTCTTTAGAAAGAAATTACTGGGTGTATACCCAAAGGAATAGAAATCATTCTTTCATAAAGACACATGCACATGTATGTTCATTGCAGCACTATTCACAATAGGAAAGACATAAAGTCAACCTAAATGCCCCTCAGTGGTAGACTGGGTAAAGGAAATGTGGTACGTATGTACCATAGAATACTACGCAGCCATAAAAAAGAATGAGATCATGTTCTTTGTGGGAACATGGATGGAGCTGGAGGCCATTACCCTTAATAAACTAACTCAGGAACAGAAAAATACCACATGTTTTCACTTACAAGTGGGAGCTAAATGATGAGAACACTTGGGCACATAGAGGGGAACAACAGACACGGGGCCCACTTGAGGGTGGAGTTTGGGAGGAGGAAGAGGATCGGGAAAATAACTAATGAGTACTAGGGTTAATACCTGGGCGAAAAATACTCAGTACAACAAACCCCCATGACACAAGTTCACGTATATGACAAACCTCAACATGTACCCATGAACTTAAAAGTTAAATACATAAATAAGAACAGTTGATTTTGGTGGAAAATTGGCCGGGCACGGTGGCTCACGACTGTAATCCGAAGACTTTGGGAGTCTGAGGTGGGTGGATCACCTGAAGTCAGGAGTTCGAGTCCCTCCTGGCCAACATGGTGAAACCCTGTCTCTACTAAAAAATACAAAAATCAATCAGGCATGGTGGCACGTGCCTGTAAACCCAGCTACTTGGGAGGCTGAGGCAGGAGAATCGCTTAAACCTGGGAGGCGGAGGTTGCAGTGAGCCTGGGCAACAGAGCGAGACTCTGTCTCAAAACAAACAAGCAAGCAAACAAACAAACGAAAGAAAATTAACTATTTCTACTATAGTTTATTTTCTGTCCCCAAGTACCTGAGTGTGTTTTTTTCTTCCTCTGAAACACACTTCTATATATCCAAATGTGCATAACTCAGGGCTTCAGGCTATCGGAGTGACTGATGGGCCATCTTTCCTACTTGGCTTTAGCGTGCTCTGCTCCCTGAAGTTCAGCAAGTTAGAACACCAAGAGGCAAATTATCTTTCCTCCTCCGGGATGCTGGGTAAAATCTATGTACTGGTCTGGCCATGAGATTTGATTCCCTGAGTTCTGGAGGGCAGAGGGGGCAGAAGCCGTTCATTCCCTGCCAGTCCTCCACTCGAATCTACAGAGAAACCTGAAACTAGAAGCATCCAGCTGTTTCTGGACCTCTGAGTAGTGGGTGCAATTCAGACTCTCTAAACCTCAGTGTATCAATAAACCTGTAAGTCAGGGAGGTGGTCGCTTTGTCTTTCATTTCTTCAGACTTCACTATTTCTATGTAAGCACCCAAATCACTCATGAATTTTTTTTCTGCTTTAAATGCCTGGAAGAGTTCTCCGTTCTTGATTGAATCCTGACGGACAGAGCCAGGCACTTCTTTCACATAAACCCAACGAGCTGGGCATCATCCCTGTCTTTTAGTGTTAGTCATGCCTGTTGCCACCACATCTAACTGCCTATCTTGGTTTACTGTAAGTTCTTGAGGGCAGGCATCTCGTGTCTTTATTACTAAACTCCCTGTACCCAAGGTCTGACAAACAGGTGCTCCGTGAGGACAACTCCACTGCGATTGTGTGGCTTATACTGGGCACACAAAATTAGAATCCAGGTCTATCTGATGCTATAATTTTTTCATATACCTAACAACACAATTTCCCATTAAAAATAATCTTCAGGTTTTGTTTGAGGATAGGTTAAAATAAAAATGATGATCATTCTCTCAAGCACAACACATTCGTCAGATGGTACCGATGACTAATAAGTCTGATGATGTCTTAGCATATGGGCCAAATGCTGAAAAACCAATAGAGCTTATGTTTGGGTTACTTCTTTAAATGTATGTCTGTCTACTATGGTACAATTACTTTCATATTATAATGTATTTTTCAGGTAATAGTGCATTTCATAAATAAGCAGCTTCAGAAGCCCTTTTCTGGCCTTTCAGGGTGTAACCCTGCTCTCCAAAAGAAGAAGGGGAAGTGTACCCTTCCCATCACTTCATGAGGAGAAAGGGGTGAGAGCTCGACCTTGATGGTTTTCCATTTGGAGTAAAGCTGCAGAGAAGCCTTTCTCAGCCAATGACAGCCTGACCTCCTAGTGGCCTCCAAATGGCATTTCACACACATACACTTGGGGGAGATAAGTCCCTTTAATAAGTGAAAGCTGCCACCTCACTTAAGATTTCACCTTCCTATCCTGCTGAAATTTTCTGGACCCCATAATTCTTTATCTTTACATGTTTTTAACTTATTTTACAGTTAATATAGGAAATATCTTGCCAGTAGATTTGAGTCAGGTAATTTAACTCAATGACACTTAATCCATGTTTTAGAGGAATTAGAGTGAGAAAAGAGAGGAGCAAAAGCATACCTCCCAGCACACATTAAAAATTAATTTTATCTTTGTAGATGAAGAAGGGAAATCACCAATAAAATGGACTAGGCTGGACGCCAAGACAAATCTTTGCTGCTGACACCACTTCCCATGAATTAAAATATTATCTTAGATTATTTATCCAGGTTTTCTTTAGGAAATTAAACCACAAGAAGGCTTTAGAAGCCTAAACAGCAAGAAAAAAAAATCCATAAGTATTACAAATATCGAATATTTACATGTTTATGTTACTGTATTGTTGATTCTTTCATTTTTTAAATTTTATTTGAATTATCCTATTGTCCTACATTAAATCATCTACATGAGAAATTCCACCACAAAAGTTATTCACAGTAAAGAATTCAAATCATTAATATGCTTAGAAGCTACAAAAATCTTAACTTCTAAAATGAACAGAATCTCTTAGAAAGTTAAAGTGTTTATTTTCTGTCCTTTTATAGAATAATTCTATCATTGTGCATGCTATTTGTGGAGCATGTTATTTGTGGGGCATTTGTGGAGCATATCTATTTTGCTGGTCACCTGTCCTGGAACGTCATTTGACTTCATATTTCTTATGAGAGCATTCTGAATTATCTTGGCCATCATTCAGATTTCTTAAAAATTGTCTGCATCCCACTTGTCCCATGATGTTTCAATTCCCGACTGTGCTCACGCATCTATGTGCCATGTTCACCTTCCTTTCTGCCCTTGTCAGACCATTCCTTCTGGCAGTATGTGCCTTCTTTTCCCTTTGGTAGATTGGGCATTCCAAATGGGTCACCTGAAGTCCCAGGGAGGCCCTGAGAATAATTTAGTGGACTTGCATATGTGTTTGACTTTGTTTCATTGAATTTGAGGTCCTTCCACATTGAGAAAGCACTCTTTGGTACAAGACAGAATCTGGACTCTTCTAGACTTTCCATTTCCATAAATCAGGCCATTAGACATATTGCATGCTTGGTCCTTTTGAAAGAATTTGCTTTTGAAATGTCTGATCTGTGGCCTTATGAGGCTTCCTTCAACAAGACTTCCATGACCCCTTGGGCCCCTTGGCTCCTGATCATCCCTTTCTTCTCTATACCCCCACTTATATTGTTTTATCATGTGTTCTGTTGTTCCATTCTTCTAAGTCATTTCTGCAGTGACTCAGAATGTCCTTTCAGTTCAAGACCTACATCTTACTTCCTTGTTGTCATCACAAATCTGTGCCTTTAACTGTGAGGGATGTTAGTATTCTAACAGTGAGTCTGAAACAGAACTGAGAAAATCGGGACAATTTGGAATTGCAGCAGGGCATCTGCCCAAAAGTAACTCAGGCTTTTGTCCCAGGGTGTGGTCTGGACTGAGCATTATTGTCCAAAAACTTGAGGATTTAAAGACATGATGTTCTTGTGTGGGAGGCTTACCAGTGGGAGTCATTGTCTGGGTCGTCTAGGGTTGATCTGAGTCAAGTGGGGGCAAAGCTGGGGTTACAGCATGCCATTCGGTTTGGAACAAGATCACCAGTAGAAAATGGAGAAATGAATAAAATTTCCCCCATATCTTGAGCAGAGAGGTCTTGTAGGAGCTATCCAGGCTAAGGCCTCGGCTCAGCTTTTATCCCAGTGGAGAGTCAAGGAAGATAGCTACGTAGACAGAAAGCTCTCACTACCTGGGTTTAGGACATACAGCTGGTAGGCACTTGGCCCCCAAGGCATATTCAGGAAATACCTGCTGGTATTATCTTGGCACCAAAACCAATTGGAGACACTAGTGCCCACAACAAGTGCCCAGTGCCTTGTGCATCTGCCAGCTTGCATAATCTAGGCTGATGGGGCAGGCTAAGGGTAGATTGTAGGTTGAACGGGTTGTATGCTATGACTTCTAAGAGGCTAGGAATAATAATAAGTGATATGTTCATAGTTCATGAAATTCTGATTAGCATCTTATAGGAGCTAGAAAAGCATTTACTGATTGCTTTCATTTTCTCCTTTTTAATTAAATTGTGTTTCCCTAGCATTTGCCAAATGTGTTTTTGTTGCAGGCATTCCAGGTGATCAGGGTTCAAAGATACAACAGGCAAAAGCTCTGAAAAACAAAACAAAGAACATTTTAAAAATCGAAAACTTAAGAGTGGGAGATGGAGACATAAAAAGAGAATATATCATGGCACAGTGCATGGAGCAAATGCAGAAATCACTTTATAGAAGAAAGAAGGGTTTAACTCAGGGTGTGTGTGTGTGTGTCAGGGTAGTGGACAACTGTCAGAGTGTGAGTCCTGGAGGAGACATCATATGAGCTGAGCAGAAGACTGGCAGTGTCTGCACTGGATTTTGAAGTCAAAACAATGGTTGGATAGGCAAATGTTGCAGGGTGGAGAAAGGGCGTGAATCTAATGAAGGAGACCATCAAGCACGAAGGCTCAGGAGCCTGGGAGCAAGAATGGAACTGAATGCAGCCTAATGTTGCTGTGAATTCAGGAGCAGGCTGGCAGGTGCAGGAGGTAAACAGACACAGATGGGAGCCACTGAAGGGCAGGGCCCTGCTCAGACCTTTGTCCTAGGAAAAGAGTGCTAATGGCAGTGGAAAGTTCCCTCCAGCCTACAGGAGGTAGTTACAATATGGTGATTTAAATAGGAAGCCAACCGCAGATTTTCAAGATGAAAGCATCGTGAGCATGTGCCACTGAGACAGGTGTGCTTATAGCTTTCGAGGTTGAGAGCCTGTGATGAGGAAGACAGTGTGACCACCGTGGACAGTATCACAGGACGGTCTCCTCTGGACAGAACCCGAGCTGCACATAGAAAGGGGGTGTCATGAGGCCAGCGTTGGCCGCATTCTGAGTTCTGGTAGAACCTACTCTGCCCAGCTGCAGCAGGTGCCTTGGCTTTCCCACCAATAATCATAAATGCATGGATCTAGCAAACTGACACGCACCAACTACAACACATCCTTGAGCCCCATGCCCACACTTTTAAAAGCAACTTGATGGAAATACCTTGCACATTCTAGAACTTGGTACTCATTACAAAATTATTCCATGCCCTTGATCTTCAACTTCTCTGTGAGGTAGCCTGGGAGGGTTTTTCTTCCCATTTTGAAAACGAGGCAGCTAAACTCCAGAGACCTCCAGGCAATAGACCACGTCCAGCCCTCTGGTGATAGAGGAGGATTTATTCCAACCCCCTGGCACTCCTTGCAGCTTCGTTGAACTACATTTTCACTGCCTTGGTGAGTGACCTGACCAGAGGGTTGTTCTATCCCCGTCCAGCCCCACAGCCCCCAGCTTCACCCCTTCACCCCAGTGATTCTACATTGACCACCTGGGGTGTGGAGAGGAAGAGGACCTGAGAAGAAGGCCACCTTGTGATGGAAGGTGTCCAATATCCCACTCTGTATTCCAGGAGAGGTTGGGTAAAGTGGGGGAGGATGGAGCCACCTGTCACTTCCAGAACATGCTCTCTCTGTCCTCTTTGCAGCAGGTATGAGCTGCCTTGTTGCTGACAGTGTGTAATTGGATGGAGGATGCACCATTTCTCCTCTTTCAAAAGATAGATCACCGTTCCCTTCCAGCTAAAATGGCTTCTGCTCCTCACTTAAAGAACAAAATTCACCAAACGTGATTCAAGACATCAAAGCTCTTCATGCTTCTCTGAGGACATACAATAATCAGGGCAGAGGTGACCTAACTCACGGCTGCTCTCTGTGGCTACTAGAACCCCTGGAGGGCGGAAGAGCCGTTCTGGGGAAGGAGCATTCAAAGGTTCCACATAACCCTCCCCCTTTTTAATTGGGCAAATTACTGCAATTGTTTGGAAGCAATTAAGAGAAAAAGTGTCTCTTCAGCATATTCTAATACGTAACTAGATGACAATGTCGCCGGTGAAAGGAGAGTGAAGGCTTGGTGCATCGTGATTGTCTGGAGGGACAAAGCGCACTTCAAGATTCAGTAGTGCCCCTCACCCACAGTTTCACTTTCCAGGGTCTCAGTTACTCCTGCCCAAACACAGTCTGAAAATATTAAATGGAAAATTCCAGAAATTAAGAATTAATACGTGTTAAATTGCATGTTTTTCTGAGCATCGTGATGGAATCGTGAGCCATCCCACTGTGTCCCACCTGGGATGTGGCTCCTCCCTTTGTCCAGTGGATCCACACTGTCTACACTGACTGTCATTTAGTAGCTGCCTGAGTATCAACTGTCACGGCACAGTACTTGTATTCAAGTCACCTTCATTTGACTTAATTTTGTGCCCCAAAGCACAAAAATGGCTATGCTTGTCATTGGGATATGTCAAAGAGAAGACTTGAAGTGCTTGCTTTAAGTGAAAAGGTGAAAGTTCTCAACTTAATTAGGAAAGAAAATATTGCTACACTTTATGTTCAAAAAGAATCATCTATCTGTGAAAATGTGAAGAAAGAAGAAATTTATGCTGCGTTTTACTATTGCACTTCAAACTGCAAAAGTTGTGGTCCCAGTGTGTGAAAAGTGCTTAGTTAAGGTGGGAGAGGCATTACATTTGTAAGTGGCAGACATGAACAGAAATGCATTCTTAATGGCAGCAGTGGGATTTGGTATTGTCTGCAATTTCAGGAATCCTCTGGGGGTCTGGAAATGTATCTCCCTCAGATAAAGGGGGACTGCAACACTCATTGCAATATGTACCCCACTTAATTATGTGACATACTGGCCAGGTGCAGTGGCTCATGCCTGTAATCGCATCACTTTGGGAGGCTGCAGTGGGCAGATCACCTGAGGTCAGGAGTTCGAGACCAGCCTGGCCAACATGGTGAAACCCTGTCTCTACTAAAAATACAAAAATTAGCTGGGTGTGGTGTCAGGCACCTGTAATCCCAGCTACCTGGGAGACTGGAGGCGGAAGAATTGCTTCAACCCGGGAGGCAGAGGTTGCAGTGAGCCGAGATCATGGCATTGCACTCCAGCCTGGGTGACAAGAGTGAAACTCCATCTCAAAATAAATGAATAAATAAATAAATACAAATAAAAATTCTGGGACATACTGCACACTGCTCAGCCTTTTCTGGACAGACTTACATCACTCTCAAATATTTAAGTACTCATAAAATAAAATGAGGGAAGACTAAAATCTCATGTGTATTTCTTGATGTTTTTCAAGCTCTTGGGCTAGTGTTCTTAGATTTTGAGCTGAATGCCTAGAAGCTTTTCATTTCTTATATCTGCATCTATGCAAGAACAAAATATTCAGGCATGTGGTAACACTTTCAGCTTACTAACATGGAATGGTTTATTGCACATTGCTAGTGTGCTTAAACAGCCATCTATTTTTGCCAAGATATATAACTCTGAATGTGGCATTTAAATTATTATTTTTTTCTTTAACTGCTAAAATGCTAAGAAAAAAATGAAAGAAAGGAAGAGAGGAAGGGAGGAAGGAAGACAGGGAGGGAGAGAGAGGTAAGGAAGGAGAGAAAGTGAAAAAGAAACTTTTGACCAGTGCTGCTGGTCAAGAAATACAATATAAAAATGGAATTTGTAATGGAAAGCCATAAATTGTAAATGCTTACTGTATGCTTTTAAAGCTTTGCCCCAGATTTACCATGAAGATACGTGGTGAAGATTTTTAAGAAATAAATTCTATGTGGAGGGCAGGAAGAGCACCGGCTGTGATGGGATCCGTTGGCCCCTGCCCAGCCCTGTGTCCTGGAGCTGCCCTTCATCCCTCCTGCTTTCAGGAACTCAGCACCCCCCGTTCTGTAGAAGGGGTTACACTCCAGTGGGAGCATCTTGAGCTCCTCGCACCAGGGGCCAATGCCTGGCACGAGGCTCAGAGGCTGCCCCTCACCTCATGGGTGAGGCCGACCCTGGGGCCAGCTGTCCTGCAGAGTGCCCCCCATTATGCCAAAGTTAGACACCCCCTGTGTCCACATTTTCTGATGTTCTGCTTGGCCGCAGCACCTGCCCCGTCCTGTTTGTCTTGCTCACTTTTTCCTGAGAGCTCTTCCCTCACTAGACATAGGAACAGAATGACCATTTTCAGATAAGGCCCTGCTGCTTACAGAATTATTAGAACATATGACCCATCACACACATGCTTTAAAATGCATATGGATTAATCAATCTCATCTCTTAGTGAATCTGCAAAGACCAAGGTGATTCCAACCCATTCCCCTTCTCTTTTCATTTTCTACCTGCCTCCCCATTTAGAACCATGAATGTAGGGGCTTTGTGCCTCGCCCTCTGGGTTGTCATTTCCATTCCTGGACATCTGCTATACACTCCTCTTGTTCATTGCAGGATTATAGTAAAATTTGTATCCTGTGAGTACAATTATTCTTTTTCCTAAGTTTTGCTGAATAAACAGTACACGAATGAATACTTCAGCTGAATAATTTCCTGCATTCTTCATTATATCACAACAAAAGATAAAATATATTGGAATAAAATTTTACAAAAATCACGTATTCAATCATTATTGGACTTTGCAGTGGGCATTCAACACTAACAGCAACAGCAAATACGGAAGTTTGGGTGTGGAGTTGACCTTGTGACTTCTCTCCAGGGCAGCTTTAAGCCCTTCTGACAGTTGGATAATTGGCCCTTTTATTTTTAATGTCATTATCCTTTATCAAACAATTAGACAAAAGAAATGATTCTTTAATCCAGTTTGGGTTAAACACAGTTTGCGTTAAACACAGTTTGCTGTACATCCTTCTCCTTCAAATCCTCTCTACCACATTCAGAATTTTGTGTTTTTGTGTATGTGTGTGTGTGTGTGTGACAGAGTCCTGCTGTGTCGCCCAGGCTGGAGTGCAGTGACTCCATCTCAGCTTACTGTTACCTCAGCCTCCTGGGTTCAAGCAATTTTCCTGCCTCAGCCTCTGGAGCAGCTGGGATTACAGGCAGAATGTGTTTTAATTACCCAGATTGAAGCATGAACCGTGACACTTGGATCAAATCTGGGGCCAGATTATTTTCATTCTTCCATTGCAAGATTTGCTTCTTCTTTCATTCTTTTCTTCTGTGCTTTACTTTATGAATCCTACTGTCTTCAGTGTTGACTGTCTTAGTTCATCCTGCCAGAAGCAAGCTTTGTCGTTTTGAAGTTTTATTAGAATGTACTACATACCTGCCTACAGCCTTTTAGAAAATGAAGGGCGTGTGAAGCCTCTAGTGATGTTGCCTGTTTCTGCTCAGCCTTTTCCATCTCAAGGGCATACGTATACTCTGCTATTATACCAAACCAGACTGATGGATTGCCTTTCCTCGAACTTTTCTTGCTCTGTCTTATTTTGGCTCTCTCTCTTACATGTAATACATAATCCTTTCCCTCCTCGTATTTTAACATCAGCTCACTTGGGTGAGCTTAAACATCACCTTGTCCTAATGTCTGCAGCCACAAAGGATGTTGTGACCATCTCTTTGGTCAGGCTGGTCTCGAACTCCTGACCTCGTGATTCACCCACCTTGGCCTCCCAAAGTGCTGGGATTACAGGCGTGAGCCACTACGCCTGACCAATTATCTCTCTCATAATCTTAACCCAAACTACAAGCATGTACTCACACACTGGGTCCCACTGACTCTTCAGTATTGTATTTACTTAGGTATGTGTCTCTCCTTATTTAAGTATTAACTTTCTGGGGACATATTTTTACTTCATCTGATCCCTCAATTATAGCATAATTCCCACACACTAAAAGTACAATTAATGTTTTCATATTTATGGATCCTAAACCTAAAACTGCTTTGTGAGAGATTTTAGTAGGATATTTGCATTAGTTAGGTTTTTGTGCCTAACACCCTATCCCAAAACTTAGTGGCTGCATAAGTTAAAAATAAACAATCAAAGAGACGTTAAGTGCTTGGTCTGGGACCACAATAATGAGTCCCCAAATCAAGCTCCTGATGCTTATATTTCTTCGCCAAACTTTTTTCTAAAAATTAGTTGTTTAGACATCTTATTATTATTCCCACTCTCCTTTTACAAATAAAAATAATTAAGAGTTATCCTTTATGTAATATAAGTCCCCAAATAGGTAGGGGCAGTCTCCATGCCCAGAAACAGGCTTTATTTTTTTTAATCCTTTCTCTTCATCTCTTAGCTAGAAGCTTTTGCCTTCTTCTTGGTGTATTAGATTCTTTTGTTAAATAAGACTCTTGAGAGATAATTATTACAGCCTCCAACCAGACTTCTGGGTTTACTATTTTCTACATATAAGACGGGGAAAATTAAAACTTTTGCTTCTGATTCATTGCCTGTAAAATAAAGATAGTTATAATACTTGCCTTATAGGGTTATTTTAAATATAAATGAGTTATTACATGTAAAGTGTTTCAAGTAGTGCCTGGCACACAGAGAGCCTTCAATAAGGGTCAGCTATTACTGTTATTACTACTACTATAATAGTAGTAATAGTATTACAACTGCAACTGCTATTACTACTACTACTACATTTGCTACTTACAACTGTATTTATTACCTTCTAAATACAGAAACATAATGGCACATGAAATGTGAACATTCACATTTTAAATTATCTTATATTTTTCATCATATTAATATTTTAAAATGTAGATAATTGATTACTAAGGATGAAACATTTTCTCTCATATCCTTACCAGATGGTTTTGAAGAAAACAGAGGCCGTAGAGGTGGTTCATTTGATCATAGCTCAGAAAAGATGGGTTTTGTAATTCTACAGCTGAGGTTCAAATCCCAGTTTGATATCTACAGGCCAGGTTAGCTTCTCTCTCTGTAGGAGTCTTGCTTGTAAAACTGGGTTAAGAAGAAATTTAGGTGAAACAGTGGACATATAAAGTGTCAGGCATAGGGTAGTTATCCAGTTAATCATACCTACACAGAGCACGTGCTCTCCCTCTCCTTCTCTCTGCCCTTGAATATGCGCACACATCAAGATGGTAGCTGCCAGGACAAGAGGGGAGGCCTCAACATCAATCTCGCCTGACTTCCACCTTGATCTTGGACTTCCCAGTTTCTTGAACTGTGAGAAATAAATGTTTGTTGTTTAAGCCTCCCAATCTATGGTATTTTATTATAGCATTCCACCAATACACAAAGGCAATGCTAAAACAAGGGTCTTTATGGACGTATACACTATTTATTCTATCTTGGAGGGTACACACCTGGAAGACCGGTTGAATCAGAAGGTATTTCTATATCAACGATTTTTCCCCTGGAGAAGGTTGACCAGCAGGCATGTTACACATCATACAGGACTTTCTCTTTCCCCATATCTTTGTCTCCACTGATTACAGATCCACAATCTCTCACCCAAAATTAAGAAACCCAAAAAATTCTGAACTCACAGAAATTTTTATGATTGATGTGGTCAGCAAAACCTGAACTGAATTTTTGTGAGATAAGTTATATCTTTGACTTGTCTCACTTACGAATATGAGAAATATTAATGTGTTTGATGAAAGGATGTACCCTAGACACTGCTGAATATGTTATATAATATTGTACGAGTACTCTATTTTCTTTCTAAAATTCAGAAATTCTGAGTTGCAAAAGATAAACAATTTATTACAGACAATTAGACAATTTTAGAAAAAGGATTGTAGTCCCCTCTGATGGTGAAAACAATAGCCCTCAAAAAAAAAAACTTCTTTTGTTTTCCTCCTTACTATTACTGAAGATATATGTCGTACGTTTATCTTTCAATTCTGTTTTGTCTTATTTTTTTCCTGTGAATTGCATGCGCATATACTTATTTCATTTTCTTCTCCTACCATTGTATTTTCTTGTTGATTGTTACATATTAATTGTAGCAAAAGAGACAATATTTTACGGAAGTCCCACTTTTATCACAGATTTGAAAATCTAGATGTCTTTTGGTCAGTTACATCTTTTCTGAGTAAAAATACTATCTTTCATTGCTACATATTTAAACATACGTGATTTCAGCAAATATCATAAATCTGGAATACACAACGATCTCCTATTATGATCATTTGACTCTGTGTACCTGTTCTCTTTCAAGATGAAATAACTTTAGAATAATCTGCTCTTGACCTATAAATAAATATTTTGAGAACTTGTTTGGAATTGAAATAAATTATTAGATTGATTTGGGAGTATTAATATTGCAAAATTGAAGCTTTCTATCCAGAGTATTGTTTGTCTCTCCTTTTTTAAAAAAATATGATATTAGGTTGGTGCAAAAGTAATTCTGATTTTTGCCATAACTTTTAAATGGCAAAAACCACAATTCCAATCTTAACATGGCCCTCAAAATTTTATTTTATTTCTGTACCTCTGGTGCATTTTAATATTTATTATTATAGTTTTTAGTTTAGTTGCTATAATTGAAATATTTTTATTGTGTCTCCTTCATGTTTATTGTTGTCATGTAGAAAGCTATTGATTGTTGCATGTTGCCTTAACAAGGCAATATATCAAATATCAAATTTTCTTATTAGTTTTAATAGGAAATCTTACTAAGGAATCAAAAGAAAACTCCAATTTTTTCCCAACAGACAGTAAAATATCATCAGAATGTTATGATATGTTTTTTATTTATAATATTTATATTTGTTTTATTACATTACCTGTTCTTGCAGAATTCTCAATATATTTATGTTAATCATGAACAGAAATAGCAATCACTGTTGCCTTATCTTTGACTTTGATAACATTTATTTACATATTCTCCTTTTTAGTGTAATATTCTCTATAGGGATTTTTGTTTGTTTGTTTTTCAGGTGGAGTCTCTCCCTGTCACCCAGACTGGAGTGCAATGGTGCGATCTCGGCTCACTGCAACCTCTGCCTCCCGGGTTCAAACAATTCTCCTGCCTCAGCCTCCTGAGTAGCTGGGATTACAGGCACCTGCCACCATGCCCAGCTAACTTTTGTATTTTCAGTAGAGACAGGGTTGCACCATGTTGGCCAGGCTGGTCTCAAACTCCTGACCTCGTGATCTGCCTACCTCAGCCTCCCAAAGTGCTGGGATTACAGGCGTGAACCACTATGCCTGGCCAGGGTTTTTTTTGTTTGTTTGTTTTGTTTTGTTGAGATGGAGTCTCGCTCTGTCACCCAGGCTGTAGTGCAGTGGCGTGATCTTGGCTCATTGCAACCTCCCTTTCCTGAGTGCAAGCAATTCTCCTGCCTCAGCCTCTCGAATAGCTGGGACTACAGGTGCCCGCCACCATGACTGGCTATTTTTTGTATTTTTATTAGAGACAGGGTTTCACCATGTTGGCCAGTCTGGTTTCAAACTCCTGGCCTCAACTGATCTGCCTGCCTAGGCCTCCAAAAGTGCTGGGATTACAGGTGTGAGCCACCGCACCTATAGGTTCTAAGAAGGCATTCTCTAACAAACAATTTTTAAAAGCTTGTTTTTTCTGGAATTTGTATTTGTAGCATTCTGAGAGACTGTATTGAATTTTACCAAATGGTCTTTTATTCTGTTTTTTTTTTTCAAATGCATGTTTGTTTTTCTTTTTTTGCTGTTTTAATATGGAAATTTACATTAAACATACTTTCCTGGGGTAAACTCCAACTTGTCATGATGTATTATATATTGTATGTATTGCTAGGCATGATTGGCTTAATACCTAGCAATGGATTTCTGTATCTTATGTTCATAAGAAATATTATTCTGTATATAATTTTCTGTTCTGTTGTCTTTTCTCAGATTTTCATATTAAGGTTATTCTATCTCAAAAAAATGAGATGGAAAATGATCCTTCTTTATTTTTTGAAAGAATATTGTATAGACTGTTATTATACTCTCATTAAAAGTTGTTAGGCTGATGCAAAGGTAATGACGGTTTTTGCCATTACTTTCAATGGCAAGAACTGCAGTTACTTTTGTACCAATCTAATAGAAATTAGTGGGCATAGCATAGCCCACTATGCTAAAGTGGTTTTTGTGGGAAGAGTTTCAATTGCTCATTGCGTCATTTTAATAGATGTGGATATTTCTAAATTTTCTATGTCTTCTTGGGTCATTTTTTTGGTAAGTCATGCTTTACAAATACTTTGTCCATTTAATGAGATAAAGTAGCATACATTTAGCCCCTCATCGCCATTATAATGTAAGTAGGACCTAGGGCAATGGTTCTGTAGAAGGAGGCTATTTTGCTCAGAGGGACATTTGACAACATCTGGAGACATTTTTGATTGTCACAACTGGGGGTGCTATTGCTATATCTGCTGGGCAGAGGCCAAGGATCCTAATAACCGTCCCACCAAGCACTGGACAGCACGTGCCCCCCACCCCCACAAAGAATCACCCACCCAGAATGGCAATGAATCAAGGTGAGGAACTCTGCTGGAGCAATGACCCTTGTTCATTTTTCACATTGGCAATGGATATTTTCTCTTTTTCTCCTCATTTAGCCTTACTAGAGATTTATCCATTTTTTAACATTTTCAAAGAACAAATAATTGGTTTGCTGATTTTCCCCTTGCCTTCCATTGCATTGATTTGTATGCTACAGTTAGGTTATTACCCTAATTCTATTTAATTTAGGTTTAATATGTTTTCTTTTTTAGCTTATTGAAATATAAATTTATTTTTATTTTTATCAACAGAAACATCTATATATACCATGTGTGATACATTGTTTTAAATATGTATACATCATAGAATGGTTAAATTGAGCTAATTAACATATGCATTACTTCATGTACTTATTACTTTTGTGGTGAGAACACTCAAAATCTACTCTCTTAGCAAATTTACAAAAACACAATACATCATTATTAACTATCGTCACCATCTTGTACAATAGGTCTCTTGAACTTATTCCTTGTAACTGAAATTTTGTATTTTTTGACCCACATCTCCCCAGTGCCCTTTCCTGCAGCCCCTGGCAACTGCTGCCATTCTACCCTCTGCTTCTATGATTTCAACTTGTTTAGAGCCCACATATGAGTGAGATCAGGTGGTATTTGTCTTTCTCTGCCTGATTTCACTTAGCATAAAGTCCTCTAGGTTCATCCATACTGTTGCAAATGACAGGACTTCTTTCTTGTTTAAGGTTCAATAGGATTCCATTGTGTATCTATAACAGATTTTCTTTATTTGTTCATCTATTGGAAAACACTTAGGTTGATTTCATATCTTAGCTCTTGTGAGGAGTGCTGCAATGAACATGGAAATGCAGCTCTCTCATTGGCATAGTGATTTCATTTCCTTTGGATATACACCTAGTAGTGAGATTGCTGAATTGCAATATATGTTTAAACCATTGACTATTGAACTTGTATTTCTTCTAAAATGAGCATTTAATAATATATAGTTTGTGCTTAAGGCTTCTCTGAATTGCCCAGATTTTTATATATTCTAATCTTATAACTCAGTTGAAAATGGTTTTTAAAGTTAAAATTTCCACTTTCACTCTCTTTTTTAAAAAAAACTTGGATAAATATATTATTTAGTATAATTTTCAATTTTATGTTATATAATTTTCAAATATTTGGAGGTTCACATTCATTATTAAAAATTTTAATGTCTTTATGTCTTGATAACTTATTTTGTATAATTTTCCTTTTGGACATTTACTGAGACTACCCTACAGCCCAAACACTAGTATACCTTTGAGAATGTTCATGTGCACTTGGAAAGAATGTGTATTCTGAAATTTAGTGAAATATCCTGTGAGTATCAATTAGAACAATTTGGTTGGCAAAATTTTTAATTTTTTAAATATTTTTATTTTTTGTGTACTTCTTTTTTTCAATTACAGAGAAATTAAAATCTCCAAATGTCATTGTATGTTTTCTGTATTTCTTTTCAGTTTGATTAAGTTTTGCCTTTTTATTTTGAAGCTCTCTCATGAATGAATGAATACTTATCATTTCTTTCCCTTTCTTTATTATGAAATGTGTCTTTTTTTTCAGTTAGTGTATTAGTCAGTTTTCACACTACTACAAAGAACTACCTAAGACTGGGTGATTTATAAAGCAAAAAGGTTTATTTGACTACAGTTCTGGATGACTAGGAAGGCCTCAGGAAACATATAATTAAAACAGAAGGTAAAGGGGAAGCAAGGATTATATTCTTATGGTGGCAGGAGAGAGAGAATGCGCTGGGGGGAAGTGTGAAACACTTTTAAATCATCAGATCTCATGAGAACTCACTCACTATCACAAGAACAGCATGGGGTAAACCACCTCCCTGATCCATTCACTCCCACCAGCTCCCTCCCTTGACACATGGAAATTACAATTTGAGATGAGATTTGGGTGGGGAGAGGGAGTCAAATATTATCATTCCGCCCCAGTCTCTCCCAAATCTCATGTCCTTCTCACATTTCAAAATGCAATCATGCCTTCCCAAGAGTCCCCCAAGGTCTTAACTCATTCCAGCATTAACCCAAAAGTCCAAGCCCAAAATCTCATCTGAGACAAGGCAAGTCCCTTCTTTTTATAAGCCTGTAAAAATAAAAAGTTAGTTACTTCCGAGATACAATGGGGGTACAGGGATTGAATAAATGTTCTCATTCCAAATGGATGAAATTGTCTGAAATAAAGGGGCCATAGGACCCATGCAAGTCCAAAACCTGGCAGGGCACTCATAAAGTATTAAAGCTCCAAAATAATTTTCTTTGACTCCATGTCTCATGTCCAGGGCATTCTGATGAAAGGGGTGGTCTCCCGAGACTGTGGGCAACTCTACCCCCATGGCTCTGCAGGGTACAACACCTGTGGTTGTTTTCATAGGCTGATGCTGAGTGCCTATGGTTTTTCCAGGCAAATGGTGCAAGCTGCCAATGGATCTACCACTCTGGGGTCTGGAGGATGACAGCCTTCTTCTTACGACTCCACTAGGAAGTGCCCCACTGGAGATTCTGTGTGGGGGCTCCAACTTCACATTTTCCCGCTCCATTGTCCTAGCAGAGTTTCTCCATGAGGGCTCCACCCCTGCAGCAAACTTCTGCCTGAACATTCAGGCATTTCCGTACACCCTCTGAAATCTAGATGGAGGCTCCCAAAGCTCAACTCTTGTCTTCTGCACACCCCAAGACCTAACACCACACAGAAGACTCCAAAGCTTGGGGCTTGCACCTTCTGAAGCCATGGCCTGAGCTGTACCTTGGCCCCTTTTAGCCATGGCTAGAGCTGGAGTGTTTGGGACACAGGGTGACATGTCCTGAGGCTGCAGAGCTTAGTAGGGCCCTGGGCCCAGCCATGGGAAGAGTTTTTTTCCTCCTAGGACTCTGGGCCTGTGACGGGACGGGCTGCTGTGAAGATCTCTGATATGTCCTGGAGACATTTTTCACATTGTGTTGGCTATTAACATTTAGCTCCTTGTTACTTAGGTGAATTTCTGCAGCTGGCTTACATTTCTCCCCAGAAAATGTGTTTTTCTTTTCTATTGTATGGTCAGGCTACAAATTTTCCAAACTTTTTCACTCTGCTTCCCTTTTAAACAAAAGTTCCAATCTCATACCATCTCTTTGTGAACTCATATGACTATATGCTTTCAGAAGAAGCCAAGTCACATCTTAAATGCTACTTAGAAATTTTTTTCCGCCAGATACCCTAACTTATTTCTCTCAAGTTCAACATTCCGCAGATCTCTAGGACAGGGCGAAATGCTGCCAGTATCTTTGCTAAAGCACAGCGAGTGACCTTTACTCCAGGTCCCAATAAATTTTCTCATCTCCGTCTGAGATCACCTCAGTCTGGACTTCATTGTCCATATCACTAACAGAATTTTGGTCACAACCATTCAACAAGTGTCTAGAAGGTTCCAACTTTTCCTGATCTTCCTGTCTTCTTCTGGGCCTCTAAACTGTTCCAGCCTCTGCCTGTTACCCAGTTCCAAAGTTCTTCCACATTTTCCAGTTATCTTTATAGCAATTCTCCACTATCCAGGTACGAATTTCCTGTATTAGTCCATTTTCACACTGCTAAAAGAACTACATGAGACTGGGTAATTTATAAAGAAGAAAGACTTAATTAACTCAGAGTTCCACATGGCTGATGAGGCCTCAGGAGACTTACAATCACAGCAGAAGGTAAAGGGGAAGCAAGGCATGTCTTCTCATACTGGTAGGTGATTGAGAGAGCAAAGGAGGAAATGCCAAACACTTTCAAGCAATCAGATCTCTTGAGAACTCCCTCACTATCACAACAACAGCATAGGGGAAACTGCTCCTGTGATCCAATCAGCTCCCATCAGCTTCCTCCCTCGACATGTGGGAATTAAAATTCAAGATGCGATTTGGGTGGAGACACAGAGCCAAACCATATCATCTAGTAATGCTCTTCTTATTGAAGTCGAATTTCCACATACTAGAATAGCCATACTAGTTTAATTTCTATGTAATATATCTGTGTAAGTAATTTTTATTTTCAAGATCACTGAGTTTTTTAATGTATTTTTATAATCACAACATACATCAAAATTTTGGTGTGTGTGTGGTATGTCTTTGTGCATATGTGTGTGCATGTGTGTATTTAATGTATGCCAACCTTCTCTGCATTTTAATTGGAGCCTATAGTCCATTTACAATAATGTAATTACTAATATGTCTGGTTTTGTTTTCTACCTTAAAATTTGCTTCCTAGTTAGTCATTCTATTTTTCTTCTTTCTATGCTATATTTTGTTAAATTTCATATTTTTAAAATTCCTTTTTATAATGTCTTTATTTCTTAGCTATAGCTAATTATGCATTATGATAATCATAATTATTATCATTTCGGTGGTTGCTTTAAAGATTATAAAATGTATCTGTATATTAGCTCTAGTTTACCTTCAAAAAACTATACAATTCATGAACTAGATAAGACCTTTATAAAGGTGTAATTCTCCTTACTCTTCTCTGGGATTTTTTGTTCTTGTATTATATTTAAGCTCTACATAAGCTATAAACTATATCATATAATGTTATTTCTCTGTATTATTATTCAATTGTTTTTAAAGAAATAAGTAGATAAATAGAAGTATAAATATTTGAAAGAAGGCCTTCATGTTTATCCAACTATTTACTCTCTTTTGGTCCTCTTAAATTTTACAAAATGGGGCTTCATTTGGTGCCTTTTTCTGTCAGAATGAAGAATACTTTTAGCATTTCTTGTAGTGTAAGACTGCTGGGATGAATTTTTTTAATACTTGTGTGCATGATATTGTCATTAGTTTGTTTTTATTTTGAAGAACTTCTTGATGAGTATGGTGTTCCAGGTTGACAAATGAATATTATGATGATTAATATTATTTTATTCAAACCATTTAAAGATATTCCATTGTCTGTTGGCCTCCATTGTTTTTAATGTTAAATCATCCATTGTTTTTATCTTCTTTATATTATGTGTGTTTTTTCCCTGTGGCTACTTAAGATTTGATTTTCGTTTATGGTTTTGGCAATTTACATATGACATACCTAGATTTGTTTTTGTTTGTTTTATCTTGTATATGGTTTGAGTTTATTTGATCTGTGTTTTGGTATCTTTCATCAATTTTGAAATGTTCTTAGCCATATTCTCTTTAATATTTCTTCTGACACATCTTTTTCTGTTGAGGCTCCAATTACATGTCTAAATGAATATTGTTCTATAGTTCTGATATTGATATTGTCCTACACTGACATTGTCCTATAGTTCTTAGTATTTTGTTATGTTTATTTTTCTACCCTTCTTTCTTTGTGTTTTTGCTTTGACACTTTCTACTCTACATTATTCAAAGTCATTGGGTCATTTCTCTTCTGAGTCTAGTCTGCTCTTACACCCATTTAAATAATTCTTTATTTCTGATATTGCATTTTTTATTTCTAACATTTCTCTTAAAGTTTCTATATCTGTCAAAATGATTTTATCTGTTTCCCCACTATACCTTTTAGCAACTTTATCACAGTAATTTTAAAGTTCATGCCCGATAATTCCAACAGCTGAATCATCTCTGACTCTGCTTTTGTTAACTATTTGCTCTCTGGGCCATAGTTGCATTTTCTTGCATTTTGTAATTTTTCATACTGGGATATACATGCACGTAAACATAAGTAAATAACATTTACCTCCAGAAAAGTATATGTTATTTTTTATGCCAGCTGCTAAATCAATTTGACCTGCATATGAGCTATGTATGGTCTGTGTTTCTGACTTAGGTTGATTAATTTTATCAGTGGATTTAATTTCAGTTTGAGAGCATTATTAAGACTACTGTGAAGCTTGACATGTAAGCACTGACAAAATCCTAGACATATTTGGTCTAAGAGATAACCAGTTTTCTAGGCCATGAGATATTTATTTCTGCTTTAGAACTTCTCAATCACCTTGCTGAATTCTGAGTAGTTTCTTTACTTTCTAGTTTTGCTAGGGATTATCTGGCCTTGAAAAGCTATTTCTTCACTTGGAATACCTTGGAGGAATTTGCCTTCATTATCCTGCCCCACTCCTAGCTCTTGACAGCCCTTAGTGCCTTGGATCAACTTTTCTCATCTTTTCTTTCTTGCTTCCCACTCCCACAGGACACCTGGCTTATACTTCAGGAGGGAATCCCATAGGCTCCAGATTAAATTTTCTTCAAATGTCTCCCCTTTCTCCAGTCATGGTCACAATGCCACTGACCACTGAGTGAAGACCTGTGAGTGTGAGTGGGGATGCATTATTTTTTTTTGTCTGGCTAGAGCTCCTCAAATTCTAATCTGTTATGCTATTTGACATGTGGTCATTAAAAATTAGATTTTATTTTTCTATTTTTTATTTTTATTTTTTTACCTTTCTCTTTACCTCTGTCAATTTCTCTTTCTCTTGGGCCCCATTGGATCTTTTTCCGGCTATGAAAGGTATGTGACTTTTGAAGTGTTAGTCCACTTAAGTGTATTTGCTTCCCTCGATCTTTATTTTATAAAAATAAAAAGTTATATTTTATTCATTTTTTTGTTGTTCCTGGAAATTGTTGCTCTCTTGTGCTATTGTTCTATATACAGGTGTTTTTGTATTTTGTAGCTTACATATTTCTCTCACTGCTTTCAAGATGCTCTCTTTGTCTTTGGCTCTAGAATACGTGTGCAGCTGACTTCTGTGAGGCTGGGGCATGAGTGTGGGTAGCGACTGCCAGGTTACGAGTACAAATTGATTAAAAGCAATCACAGTTTATTGTCAAAACCCTCCCCAGGATATTGAATGTCTTAAGTAAACTCTAGAGTTCCAAAACAGTTACATCAGACAGATTCTATCATCGATATTATTGTCTAGGTAGGGAGATGTTTTTATGGTGCTTCCTATTTTATCTTCTTATAATTTTCTCTCGATGTATACTTTTTATAGAATATTTCTCCTCGAATTTTGATGGACATAAATGTTAATCATAAAAATAATATTCCAGTTCTTGATTCCACAGATTCCAATAGAATAGTTTGAAGATGGAACAATTGAGAATTCTGAATGCTAAGCTAATTAGACATGTTTTCTTTGAAGGAAAACTACATTGTATTATTTTGCCTCCTCCCTCCTCCTAGAAGCCTTTAAAATTCATGCATCATTTTAAAAGTTTTGAAATTTTTCAAGATTATGTTTAAGTATATTAAATATTTTGTTCAGTCATCCAAATTAGTTTTCAATGGCCCTTTCCATTTAAAGAGTTTGGACATTCCATATAAAAAAGACAACGTCATCTACATTTTTTTGTTTTCTTAATTATATCTTTTCCTTTTTACAAATTTCTTAAAAATAGGTGTAAGATCTCTGATTTAACCTATGTGTGTCTTAATTTTTCAGCTTCTCTGTCATTTTATTAGATGTTTTTATTGTTTTTAATTACTAAATTAATCTTAATCTATGCTTATTATATAATTCTCCATTACGTTATGGATACAAGTTGGTGAATGTTTCTGAGATTAACACTAAAAATATTTAACAATCTCTCTCATTTTTATCTTTTCTTTCTTTTTCTCTTTGTCTTTCTCACTCTCTATTTATCCTGTTACATCTTTGCTTCTATCTCTTTCTCTGTTTTTTTTTTTAAATATTTAAGTAATGCTTCTGTCTGAGGAGGTTAAGAAGTGAAAAAAGACATTGTGAGATGGAGAATCTTTATTAAGATAGAAGACAAAGAGGGGATGATGTGGACACTTTCAGGATGTGGAATGGTTACATACGTTATTCTGTTATCACAAGGTTAGCTAAACTCTCTTTCATAAAATCTCTCTTGTTTCTTACTCCCTAAATCTCAAATAAGTGACTAAAAAATGCCTGGATGACCCCAAACAGTAAGAATAGCTTGTAGGTCTCTGAAGATGTTATCTTTTGCCCTGGGAAGGTGGATTCCTATACTAACACCTGCACTTGAAAAGGTGAACAAGATAATTTTGTATTTATTTTCTCACTACCACTGCAGGTAGCATGGGACACTTCTTTATTATTCACAGGAAGAGTTGCTTTATTTTTTCATTTCCTGATGCTTTCAGCATGGCCCCTTTGGCAGAGGACATTTAATTCTTCTGGGCTTCAGGGAGCAAAAGTTGTGCTCACTTTGCCGTTGGAGTTTTCTTGTCTTCCTTTTATGATCTGCTTATTTGGATGGGTCAGAAAGAATTGGTATGTGCTGCCTCCCCCTTAATTCCTTCACCTGAACTCAAGGCTTTTGGTAGACTACAACCTGAAGTAATCGATGGCTTCTCTGTTATCAACTTTTAATCACCTAAGATGTGGGAATTTTCACAAAATGACAAAAAGCATCCGTATGTTCTGATGCTAGAAGCTTCCTCATTTTCTCATCTTTTTCTTTGTTTAACATAGATTTCAGGAAAGGTTACTTTTATGTGTCAACTTGACTAGGCTATGCAATGCCCAGATATTTGGTAAGCAGAAACCACATCACTAATCTTTGCTACAGATGCATGTTACACTTAAGTGGCCTAGAAACAATGACTTTGCAAGTACCATATGTTGACATCAGTTGGATGGCAGCTAAGATAGATTAGTGATAGTCTTCACAAGGGTTTCTTTTTTTTTCTTTTTTAAAAATTATATGCTTTATTTTGAGATAGTGGTAGATTCACAGGTAGTTATAAGAAATAATTTCAGATTGATCTGGTGTACCCTTTACCTAGTTTACCCCAATAGTAACATTTTGCCAAATTATAATACCATATTGCAGCCAGATACAGAAATCCCTCATGTCTCCCTTTTACGTCCACAGCCACTACCTTTCCTACCCCACTCGCTTTCACTCTTTTTAGTTGTGGCCTGCCAAGGGTGTTCACCTAGGCCCACATTGGTCTTTGCTGGAATGGGTGGAGATGAAGCTTTCTGTTCCTTGGTGACTTTTGGCTGGAATAGAGTAGTTATTGTCTAAAAGTTTTCTCTCTTATTCCAATACTTTGATTAGAGGCAGCAGTGTTTTTTGGAGCTGTGCTCATCAACTTTTATGAGTTGCCAGCCTCTGCAGTTCCATATCTGTGGAATAGGGGGCAGAAAGAAAACCCAGAGGACTCAGAACCATACCATCCCTGGGTTCCCAGGTGCCCAGCTTTATCTGTCTTTATCTCTCCACTTTGCAGCATCTTCTTCTATTTGCTGTATATATAATGTTCATGGTCTTAAGTTATACGTTGCAGAAAAAAATAGGAAAAGTATGTCTCCTCCATCTTCTTGAAAAGGAAACTTTATTTTTTTTAAGTCATTTTTACATTACATCATGTTTTTGTTGGCAAGTGCTTAGGCTATATCACTTGATAAAATATTTCTTGATGTAGTTAACATTGAAAGATATCTTTTCTGTATCCGTTTCTCCTCTAGTGATGTAAAGATTAAATTATGCATCATGCTTGGACAGCTTAAATGTTGAACGTGAAATGCTAAAATATTTCATCAAAAATATTTTAAAATAAATTAGAACATGCTCTACTGTTTAAGGGTTGAATCTCTTTGTATTTTCACCATGTTGGTCAGGCTGGTCTCAAACTCCTGACCTCAGGTGATCTACCAGCCTTGGCCTCACAAAGTTCTGGGATTACAGGTGTGAGCCACCATGCCTGGCCACCTGAATCTCTTAGTAAAGATGCACTGAAGTATTATGTTTAAATAAAATAATTCAATTTTAGATCCAAATGTATTAATATCTCAACTTGCTTCACAATTGTCTAAGAAAGCTAAAATTGGGAAAAGAAAAATAAGATAAAATTTTAATAAGGGTCCAAGAATCAAGACCAGAGGAAAAAATGGAGAAGAATAGGAAGTGAGCAAAGGGGAAGCAATGCTAATTAAATGGTCTAGAATGGCCTGCCCTACATGCCTGCAGATGTTCGGATTTGCTTTTGTGCCCCAGTTTTTTCACAGGAAAAGAAGGCAATGTATATCACTTTTGTCATCATAAAAGTGTAGCAGGATGTCTTAGTGAAATCAAAACTTTCCCTAGACAGGTTGTATTACATATACATTATCTTTTGATCTGTGTTCTTTCCTTTAGGGAGATGTTTTTAAGATTCTCTGATTTTCCAAAAATATTTTTTATCTATCACAAGACTATCATCTACAATTGAAATATATATGCATTTCCCCCTCTAATGATGATCTTGACATTTTTTATTAGTTTAAAAAACAGTGTTTATTTGTTTAGCTTCTCAGTGAGCCTGTTTCAATGGCTTTCTCTAATAGAACATGGTTAAAATAAAAAGTGTATGCATAAATAACTGAAAATTTGTATATTTTTTTCTTGCTGGCATGAAGTGCAACTCATTTAAATTACCTTCTGATTCATTTTCTCTGCATTCAAAGTTTTAGATTCCTTAAGATTCATAGACACCCTCACTGACAAAACATATCTATAATTTAATTTCACAAACAATTTATTATCCACACCAAGCTTGTCACAGCACTAGGCCCTGGAGATACAGGAGCACCTAAGGAACAGTTGTCTTCAGGATGTGTGACTCTAATTCAGGAAGAAAGCTGGTATGCAAATAAATATTCAGCATTATATTACAGTTGGCCCTTGAACAAGGAAAAAGTTAATGGCACTAATATCTGTAGAGTCGAAAATCTGCACATAAATTTTCACTCCCTGTAAACTTAACTTCTAATAGCCTACCATTGACAAGAAGCCTTACTGATAAACAGTTGACAAACCCCTATTTTGTATATATATTTTATACTGTCTTCTTATAATCAAGTAAGCTAAAGAAAATGTTATTAAGAAAATCATATGGAAGAGAAAACATATTTACTATTCACTAGGTGGAAGTGGATCATCATAAAGTTCTTCATCCTCATTGTCTTCATGTTGAGTAGACTGAGGAGGTGGAAGAAGAGGGATTGGTTTTGCCATTTCAGGGGTGACAGAGGTAGAAGAAAATCTACATATAAATGGACCATGCAGTTCAAACTCATGTTGTTCAAGGGCCAACCATACAGCATTGGTCAGAATAACCAAAAAAGTGAGTATAGACTGTGAAGGTATAGGGAAAATAAAATGATTAGTTTAATGAGCAGAAGATCAGAATGGATTCTTGGAAATGATTTTGAAGGATACTAAAAGGTCTTCTAGGCAGATGAGAACTGGTGGTCATTTTCTAAGCAAAGGAAAGAGATCATTCTTTCTAACTTTCTGAACCTAGGATGGTACTAAGAATTTACATTAAATTGACAAGAGGGACAATTACATAAAGATCTTAAAGTACATTTAGAGGTTTTTTTTTTTTTTTGACAAAGATCTATGCTTATGTACAAAATAAAATCTTTTAGTTAGTACTGAAGCAATTTTGTTTTAATTATTCTGATTTTTATAAATCACTTTGCTTCATGCTCATCTTGTCTAAAAAGAATTTATAGCCTCTAAAACATACATTTAGAATGGATCAGGGGAAAGAGAAGTTCTGCAAGCTAAGAAATATAAAGATATGTCTAATATATTTTTATGTAACATTATGGCTAGTCATACTATTTTAGTTATTTGAAAGTATGTCCAATTATAATTTTCTGAATCTTAACTTCATTGAAGATTTAATGTGTTAACTTTTAAAAGAGAAATTTTGAAAAAAAAAATGACTTGGCTGTAGTTAAGCAACATTTTAGCTGTGACTGCTCTGAGCATGCCATTTTACAAACCACCAATTTACCAATAACGTTAGACTACCATGGTTTTCCTTTAGGTTCACTTAAGTAGGCAGTATTTTTTTTTTCAAATAACTGATTATGGAGAAGGAAAATTCTAAAATTTTAATTGTGTCACTCTACTTTCAAAATTTAGATTACAAAGAATATATTTCCAGCCAACCCACATTCCAAAGCAAATCAGATGAATTAAAGGCTTTTTTTTTTTTTTTTTTGCAATTGGACCTGTGTTTTCATCTCAGTAAGTACAACTCTGAAAAATCATTTTCACTACTTTTAGAATCCCAGTATGTTCTTAAGTGGCTTTACCTGGTAGAGATAAAACTGGTGTTAGGAGTCAGACTAGCACAGGGAATATTTAATGTTTTTGTTTGTTTGTTTGTTTGTTTTGAGACAAGTCTCGCTCTTGTCCCCTAGGCTAGAGTGCAATGGCGCGATCTCAGCTCACTGCAACCTCCGCCCCCCAGGTTCAAGCAATTCTCCTGCCTCAGCCTCCTGAGTAGCTGGGATTATAGGCACATGCCACCACAATCGGCTAATTTTTTGTATTTTTAGTAGAGATGGGGTTTCACCATGTTGGCGAGGCTGGTCTCGAACTCCTGACCTCCGGTGATCCACCTGCCTTGGCTTCCAAAAGTGCTGGGATTACAGGCGTGAACCACCATGCCTGGCCTATTTAATGTTTTTATCAGTAGGTCTACTAAAGTTCAAATTTAAGGTTGAAGTTGGGAAGATCATATATGGTTCAACTCAGACACCTAAAAAGCCTTTGCTGGCTGGGCATGATGGCTCACACCTGTAATCCCAGCAGTTTGGGAGGCCAAGGTGGGCGGATCATGAGGTCAGGAGTTTGAGACCAGCCTGACCAACATAGTAAAACTCTAAATCTACTAAAAATACAAAAATTAGCCAGGTGTGGTGTCATGTGCCTGTAGTCCCAGCTACTCAGGAGGCTGAGGCAGGAGAATCTTTTGAACCTGGGAGGTGGAGGTTGAAGTGAGCCAAGACTGCACCATTGCACTCCAGCCTGGACAACAGAGCAAGATTCCATCTCAAAAGAAAAATAAAGCCTTTGCCAAACAACTCTTGCTATCTTCAGTTGTTTGAATCAATATTGATTTCACAAATTAAACTGTAACATTTATTAAGATTACTTCAATAATATTAACTCAGGGTAAAGACACAAATACTTTCATAAACAAGAGTTTGAAGTGCTTATTTTTATTATATGAGTATATAATTTCTCTATTCGTTGGGGAGGTAGGGAGACATATGAAAACTACTTGAGAAGCTCTTCTAGAATGCCTTTCTTCACGATAGTCCTGCTTGAGAATCACAGCTCATAATGCTGATGGAAAGAGGTGGTATGTTGCTTATCTCATCCCTCTTCCATTTGGGTTGGCAATGTGCCCAGCTTCCCCCATCACTAGGTATGACCATGCTATCAAGTTCTAACACGGAGACGTGAAAAGAAATGTGTGCACTATCTGGGAAGTTTTCTTTGAAGGGAGGAAACAATGACTTTCTTCTTCCATTTCCATCCAACTCCACAAAACTTGTCATGGCTCTGGCCTCTCCAGCGACCTCAGAACACAAAGATGATGATCACATTTTAAAAATGGCACAGGAGTGATATTTGGAGCCTGGGTCCTTGATGGCCATGGAGTGTTCATAGCTGTGTTGATTGCCTAACTCTGACCTTCTCTTGCATAAGAGAAAAATAAACTTTATATTGTATGTGCCACTGTTGTTATGGATTTGCTGTCCAGTACAGCCAATTGCTAACTTGTGTAGATGGATAGTGTCCCACATTGCTGGGTTTATGTGAACCCAAACGGTGATTGCAAAGCTATGATCTGGAGTGGTTAATACTTTTAAAATAAGAGTGTTGCCATGGGCTTGGGAAACAACAGATCTCTTTCAAATTCCTGCTGCTGTAATTACTTGTTTTAAGTGATTTATTTACTTTGTCTGAGTGAACATTTAGCCTGTGGGAACTTCATCTTCCTAACCTGTGAGTTGGGGACAATAATATTATCTAGGAGGGCTGTGTGAGTAGCAAATGACGTGATGTTGATGAAGAGCCCGCCACACATCAGATGGCCATAGCATATTCAAATGTCTTTTGTCTACTATTTCTCTTTGTAACGTTTGCATGACAGTTAAGACTGTCAGAGCTTCCTCTATTCATTACAACTATAAAGGAAGACAACTGTAGATCTTACTGCCTGAACACATTTTATCTCGAAGTTCCTAAAACATCAGAAGTTCCTCTTTTTACAGTTGCCATTTGTAGACAGCTATTCGAGAGTCATTTCTCTAAGAAAAATTATCAGTGTTTTTAGTGATTTAATCGAAAAGCCAATCTAAAATTGTATATCTGAACATCATTAAGGTTCATTATTTCCATTTTGAACATAATGAGAATAAAGAATTTTAACAGCTGTTCAGAGACAAGAGAGTACGCATTATGGGCTCAGCCATAAATGCACAGTCAACTCCAGTCAATCAGACAAAGCTGTTTGTACCCAGCTGGGACAAGGAGGAAGGGCACATGGTGGCTGCCTCAGAGGAGTGGGTGATGCACGGAGTCATGGCTGCGGCCCAGGCTGAACTCACTGGGAAGGTGCCATCTGAAAAGACAGCAGGAAAAGGTGCAAACAGGACCTTGGACACAGTTTTTATGGTCCATTGAGTGAGCCTGCCTTTTTTTTTCCCCCTGCAGAATGAAGTACCTCACTTCATAATTCTTGAGAGATTAGAGCAATTGCAAACAAAAGATCTTAAATATTACCTGACCTATAGTAGGAAATAATGCTTTTTTATTAAAACCAGGAAAAATAAATTATTTTATAATTTTTTTTTCCCAGAAACGTTCAGAAATGAGTTTCTGGAATGGGCATTTGTTTCTACTAAAGCCTGAAAATCCATTCTCGGTTGCCTGGGGGTAAGAGCTTTGCCATTGGTGAGAGATTTCTGTGGCACACCTTATGGAACTGCAACTCCAAAGGTGTCTGTGCCTCACTGTTTTCTCAGCAAAACACCTCCTTCTCCCCTCCCCCTCCCCGACCCCTCCCTCTGCTTCACACACCTCCCACACATGCACAGACACTTGTACACACAGATGCACACACAACAGAACACAAACACACTATACACACAGCATTCATGTTAAAATAGAGATGGTAAGATTGACAGAACAGACTCTCTGTGGCAATAAGATACAAAATTATTAACAGGACCTAAGGCCATGCCAGGCCGGGGTGAAGTCTCACACCCTAAACTTAAAGAATAAATGACGTTCTCACTGCCACAGGCTTTTCATTTTCTCTAGCAGCTAAACAAACATTGGCCCCAAAATTAGCAAGACTAAAACCGTTACAAGCCATCCAGCTCACAGACACTGACTAATTAACCCCCGTTCCACAAGCTGTAACTACAGCTTTCACCGGACAAGGGACTGATTTCAGTAACTTTCTTCTCACACGAAAACCACCCACCGTCGACTGGTTCTGGCCGGTCTGCAGAGGCTGCCTTCATGTCCTGAAAATTTCTTTTGATGCGTAGGGTCTGTGTAATACATTTAGATCTTAAATCTCCACTCAAAAATGAACTTGAGTTGTATGTTACAGTCATCTTTGTTCAATACGCATGCATCAGGACCACTTCATGAATATTCACAGCTCCTCCTGTAACCTGTTGATCCTCCAGCCCATTCAGCAGAAAGCTCCTGCCCCAACCCCTTCTCCTCCAAGGTGCCTGTTTCTGATCTCTGCGGGAGGCTGTGCTTCCCAGCCTGTGGGATGTCACCTTGCAGAGTGTAACTCTTTCCAAGAAATCATGTCTCCTTTTCCAAATTTGTTAATTGTGTGTTTTTTTTTCTTTAAGTTAATAGCTGTTTAAAGGCTTGGGGAAATTGGGAGAGGGGAACGGAAAGTCAAGAGGTGGGAGAAATAAGGGAAGAGCTGTATCCAGCTCTGCAGTGACTCCACCCAGGTTTCAGGAGACCCCGTCCATGCCTTTGGGGAAGAGTGCATTCAAAGCCTTCGACAACTTGTGTCTATATTTTATTTGTTTTCTCCATAATGAGGGGATTTTCTTCTATACTCAAGTTATGTATAAATATTGAAAACAAGAAGCCTCATAGGAGGGTCCAGGGGCACACAGAGATTGATTTCAAACATTTGCATTAACTAGGGTTGGAAGATTTGTAGAGATGGTTAGATCATAGTAGAATTCCCAATGTATTATACACTAATTGAAAGTCTATTTGTTAAGTTTTGTGTACTTTCCATTTTTCACTTTTTAACAACAATGAAGCCTGAAAACTAACACTGTTTTCACAAATAGACTTATTTTTCAGAATGGCAAATTGTAAGTATGAGTCACACGACATTGAAATATTCCAGGGGAACTGAGGAGCTTGAGAAACCTAAAATCCTGACAGTGTCCACCTGAAAGAGTGCTGGTATGACTTCCTCACTTTGAAAATATATATATATATATATTTCATATGTATATGTATTCCATATATATTCCATATATATGTATTCCATATATGTATTCCATATATATATTCCATATATATGTATTCCATATATATATTCCATATATATGTATTCCATATATATATTCCATATATATGTGTTCCATATATATATTCCATATATATGTGTTCCATATATGTATTCCATATATATGTGTTCCATATATGTATTCCATATATATGTGTTCCATATATGTATTCCATATATATGTGTTCCATATATGTATTCCATATATATGTGTTCCATATATATGTATTCCATATATGTGTTCCATATATATGTATTCCATATATGTGTTCCATATATATGTATTCCATATATGTGTTCCATATATATGTATTCCATATATGTGTTCCATATATATGTATTCCATATATGTATTCCATATATATGTATTCCATATATGTATTCCATATATATGTATTCCATATATGTATTCCATATATATGTATTCCATATATATATTCCATATATATGTATTCCATATATATATTCCATATGTCTATGTATTCCATATATATTCCATATATGTATTCTGTATATGTTCCATATATATATTCCGTATATGTTCCATATATATATATTCCATATATATTCCATATATATATTCCGTATATATCTATCTATCTCATATATATGGAAATCTTTAGTCACTTGTGGGTGGCATAAAGAGAAAGAACCAAGTTTAGATGTTGCCGTGGCTTGTCAAAGAACTCCTATGTGTTGAAGGACATAGAATTAAAATCTATATTGACCATGAAGAAATGCAGTCTTGGGGATCAAGAGGAGCTCAGGGGGCCCTTCTGCTGAGACCTAACAAAGACCTCCCAGGGCTCCCTTGCCCTGCCCAGAGGACCACCTGGATAACATGGTGATCAATAAGTAAAGCCGTGGTGTTAATGTCACCAATGTTGTGGAAAGAGCACAGGAATAAGGCTCAGGAGGCTCTGCCTTAGTGGTAAAAGTGAGGGCAATAATATCACTTACTTCCTAGCACTGTTGAATTAAATGGTTGATTATGAGGAAAGTAAAATATGAAATGTAAGCTTCTAGCAGCATGCCTGGCAATGAGTACTTGAATTATTCTTTAGTTTCAAAAAGAAGCAATTCTTTTAAATCCATGTCCCACTTTTCTTACTTTTACAACTTTTAGTACCACAAAATCCAGATGTATAAACAGCATGTTATTTTCCCATTTAGGGATCTTGAGAAATGACTTTCTTTTGATATAAATAAGAACAGCCACTCACTGGCCTAAGCATCCATTGTTAACATTACTTTTCCAATGGATAGGCTATGCTCTAAGATGAACAATTAAAGATTTTAGAACATCCTTTCTGTCTTAGAAATATATTATTTAAAAATGTAAAATACTAATTAATTAATTTCTTGGGTTAACTCCAGGATGTTGGGTTTTAAAGAAATAAATCGAACATAGATGGTTATCTAAAGCACTTTTTAAACTTGTAAATTTGAATGCAAAATTGTAAATGTCACTCTCAATTCTTTTTAAACTTAGGGTGGAGCAATAGTAGTTATAAACACATTAATATTTCTGCCGATTTTTTCATCTAATATTAATAGTAACTGTAGGGTGGAATCCTAAGGATAAATATTTATTGAGTATTAATATATGCCAGACATTATTATTTGAATGTTTGCCTCCTCCAAAATTTATGTTGAAATTTAATTGCCATTGTAACAGTATTAATAGGTGGGACCTTTATGAGGTGATTAGGCCATAAGGGCTGGGCCCTCATGGGCGGATTAATGCCATTATTAAAGGACAAGTTCAGCCCCCTTTTGCCTCTTTGCCCTTCGGCCTTCTGCCATGTGAGGACATGGCATTCTTCCTCTCTGGAGGACACAGCTTTCAAGGCGCCATCTTGGAATCAGAATCACTAACCACATCAAAGCCTCATACTGGACTTCCCAACCTCCTGAACTGTAAGCGAATAATTTTGTTCATAAGTTACCCAGCCTGTGCTATTCTTCTATACCAGCACATATGGACTAAGACACTACGTATTCTAATAAGTGTGTGAAAACCCAAGATAAAATAGTGTTATTTCCCGTTTTACAGATGAGAAAACTGAAGCTTGAGGAATTTGTGAATTTGTTTAATCCAAATCTGTCAGAAAATAGTAGACCTCACCTCTTCAATAGTTGAGCATGGATAATTATGAGACTAATTTTAGACTCATATTTCTTCATTTGTACATGATTTAAATCTCAGAAAAAATTTAGAATTTCTCTTTACTGTCTGTTGGTATTATGAAATGTGATAGCAGTATGTCTAGGCACAGATTTTTTTTTTTTTTTTCCTTAGCGGGGGTAGTTATTTTTTTCTTTCTTAGCAAGGGTGGCTTTTTCAGTCTGAAAGCTGAGACATACACTTTTCTCTGAGAAGAAATATTTTCTATTATTTGAATGTTTCACCTCTCCTTTTTCCTATTCTCTCTTTCTGAGACATACATTGATTCTCCAAGTTATCATCTTTCTCTCTTATCTCTATGTTTGTCTTTGGTTGTCTTTTTTCTCTGTATTCTGGGAAATTTTCATAGCTTTATTCAAGATCATTTTTCAAGCTCTAAGAACTCTCTTTTTGTCTGATTTTACCATTTTTATTATACTAGTTGTTACAGTTTTGATAGATAAACTATCTTCCAAAATTTCTAAACATATGGGTTTGGGAAATTGCTTTTAAAATCCTTAGAGGTATAGCCAAATTACAGCATGTCAAGAAATGACAGAAATGTATTTTTTAATTAAAAAAAGGAGTATTAGTAAAGCTTCAACCTTAGAACAGGGTCTAAGTCAGAGAAACACCACAGAGCAATGAAAACTGTGTTCTCCAAATTATTTAGAACGTGGGAGGATTTCCAAAATATTTATTTATTTTGAAAGTAGAATGATTAACATCTGCTGTCTATAAGCAACACTTTTGAAAAAAGGAATTTACTCCCTCCAATCTGCTCCATAGCCTACAGTTTCTTCTTTTATCTGCCTCTTCCTCCTCCTCCTCCACCGCCTTCTTTTCTTGTTGTTGTTCTTCTTCTTCCTCCTCCTCCTCTTCCTCTTGTTCTTCTTCTCCTTCTTCTTCTTCCCCTCCCTTCCTTCCTTCCTTCTTTCCTTCCTTCCTTCCTCTTGTTCTTCTTCTTCCTCTTATTCTCCTTCTCCTTCTTCTGCTTCTCCTGCTTCTTCCTCCTCTTCTCCTTCTTCTTCCTCCTCCTCCTTCTTCTCTTCTTCTGCTTTTCTTCTCTTCTTCTTCTCTTTTCCTTCCTTCCTTCTTTCCTTCCTCTTCTTTCTCTTCTTCTTCCTCTTATTCTCCTTCTTCCTCCTCTTCTTCTTCTTCCTTCTCCTCCTCTTCCTCCTTCTTGTTGTTGTTCTTCTTCTTCCTCTCATTCTTCTTCTTCCTCCTCTTCTCCCTCCTCCTTCTCCTCCTCCTTCTTCTTCTCCTTCTCCTCCTCTTCCATCTCTGTCTTTGTCTTCTTCTTTTTGTTCCTCATCTTCTTCTTCCTCTTATTCTCCTTCTTCTTCCTCCCCTTCTCCCTCTTCCTTCTTCTCCTCCTTCTTTCTTCTTTCTTCCTTCTTCTTCTTTCTGTTCTTCTTCTTCTCCTTCTTCTTCTTCCTCCTCCTCCTCCCCTTCTCCCTTCTTCTCCTCCTCCTCCTCCTCCTTCTTCTTCTTCCTCTTCTCCTTCTCCTTCTTCTTCCTCTTCTTCTTCTCCTTCTTCTTCTTCCTCTTCTCCTTCTCCTTCCTCTTCTTCTTCCTCTTCTTCTTCTCCTTCTTCTTCTTCTTCCTCCTCCTCCTCCCCTTCTCCCTTCCTCTCCTCCTCCTCCTCCTTCTTCTTCTTCTTCTTCTTCTTCTTCTTCTTCCTCTTATTCTTATTCTCCTTCTCCTTCTTTTTTCTTTCTTCTCTCACTCTCTTTCAATTTGTCATTTATCATTTCTCATTCTGGTCCCATTAATGTTATTCTTCAAATTGTGATTCTAAATCCCTTGTACAAGACTCTGCAAAGGTACTTATATATAATTTCTCAAACTTCTGGAAACAAGTAACTCATAGAAATGTTTAGAAACTTTAAAAAAAATTTTGTTAAAAATTATAGCTCTACTGTTACGGGATAACATCTGTGCAGGTGCTAACATGCGTTTTAACTGGTTTGCTGCCCCTGTCAACCTGCCATCTAGGTTTTAAGCCCGACATACATTAGCTATTTATCCTGATGCTCTCCCTCCTCTCAACCCCCATGCACCGACAGGCCCTGGGGTGTGTCGTTCCTCTCCCTGTGTCCATGTGTTCTCATTGTTCAGGAGCATCTTTTCTGATTGTTTTCACAAACATTTTATACCAGTTGTGCTTGTACTTGGGTTGTGCTCCTTGCAGGGAAGCCAGACTGGTAGATGACCACAAGATTTTTTTTATTCCTTGACAGCCATCCTGCTCATTCTCCAGCTGAGATTTTCATAAAAAATAACGTTTATACATGTATTTTCTTCTGAATGTGTCTTCCTTAATTCAGCCACGTGACCAGGATATCTTTAAATCAATAAAGAGTAAATATAAAAACATTTTCCTGAAAAGCACGTTAGCAGCAGTGAGCAGAGGTGCTCATTGTTCAACTCCTGCTTATGAGTAAGAACATGAGGTGTTTGGTTTTCTGTTCCTGTGTTAGTTTGCTGAGGATAATGGCTTCTAGCTTCATCCATGTCCCTGCAAAGGACATGATCTCATTCCTTTTTATGGCCGCATAGTATTCCATGGTGTTTATGTACCACATTTTCTTTATCCAGTCTATCATTTATGGGCATTTGGGTTGGTTCCATGTCTTTGCTATTGGAAATAGTGATGCAATAAACATACATTGCATGTGCCTTTATAGTACAATGATTTATATTCCTTTGGGTATATACCCAGTAATGGGATTGCTGGGTCATATGGTATTTCTAGTTCTAGATCCTTGAGGAATCACACTATTTTCTATAGTGGTCGAACTAATTTACATTCCCACCAATAGTGTAAAGAGTTCTTATTTCTCCACAGCCTTGTCAGCATCTACTGTTTCTTGACTTTTTAATAATCGCCATTCTGACTGGCATGAGATGGTATCTCATTGTGGTTTTGATTTGCATTTCTCTAATAATCAGTGATGTTGAGCTTTTTTCATATGTTTGCTGGCTGCATAAAGAACAGTCAGCCATCTTGGAATTACCTAGTTGAATGCCTAAATCTGAGGGAAACTGGAAGAGCTTTCAAGAAAATAAGTTGGTATCAATAGTAATTCAGCCACAGTAGAAGAAAAGTCTTTGGTTTAGAAAGTTTTCCAAACAAGGGCAGTGATCGGAGGAAGATGTTGCCACATGGTGCAATGCAGCCCCAAACTTTACTTATAAAACTGGAAAAGTTGGATAAAATACAGCAAGTTGTACAGACTGTCTTTTGCTAACAGGAAAGGAGATAAAAGGAATCATAGCAAAATACGCCTGTAATCACTGCCGTGTGTGTATCCCTGCTCTTGTTATTTTCATGAAATGATCCATTTTTTATAGTAAAATCATTGCTTGCTAATAAACTCAGTACTGTTCCCTTTAAGTAAAAAAAAAAAAAAAAATAGAAACAAAAATAAAGAAATGTTAAAACATTGTGCTTGGATAGAGACAAAACTGGTTAGTGTCCTACAGGGCAATAAACCTAAAGTTTTGGGGTTATTCATTCTATCAAACAGAAATCATTTGTCTCCCCACTGGATAAAAATCTACACATTATGTTCTCTACTTTCAGAATTATGCCATAGCCAAGACAACACATTCAAGTTGAGTCACTACATTGAAATACTATGATCTCTTTCATCTATTTATTAGTTTAAGGAATTTTTTTCTGACACCGAATTAAAATGTGCTTGAGGCCAGTGACAGGAAGTTTGCTAGCTGTGAAGAAGAAGAGAATTCCAGGAATGAGCCTGAATTTGCCACCCAGGCTCTAGGGATGCAGACCCTCACTGGAAAGAATAAAGCAGACAACAGAAGACAAAATAAAGAAGTGTTTTGCTTCCATTGTAAGAAATACTTTTCAACATTTTGTTTGTGAAGGACACAGTTACGCTCTGCCCAGAGATCGATGACTTCTGCTGTATGTGTCTTTCATCAGAAGTTTCTGAGTTCAATCCTTTTCCCGGTCAAATCTCTTCAGGGCAAATGTTTTGAGTGTGCTCCGCTGATGGTGCACTGACTCACGCTGACATGTAAGAACCAACCGTGTGTCTTTCCCCAACTCCACATTCAGTGACGCCATTTTGATTGCACGATATTGCTCATGGTGGAGGTTGTTGGCATTATGGAAACTGGCAACCACTACAACTCAGATGGTGGTGGTGGTACTTTTTCCAGAGGCTGGTTGTTGCCATTTCAGGGCACACTGCTGCTCCTCTCCCTTTTGCAGGCAGGCACTCTCTGAAGGCTCCTATTGGCCAAACGCCCCAAAGAGGGGCCATCTCCCAGTGTACTCTTAATAATGACCTACTTTCCAATGTCCTGAATTGCTTGTAAAACGTAGGTAACTGGTCCCGAGTCCAGGCTGTTTGAAATAGAATATGTAGCCCTTAAGTGTTGAAAGAATGTGTGTTTTACCAAGCTTCCCAAGTGATTTTCATATACTATAAGGTTTGACAAAAATGTCATTAAGGACTTTTCTTATCTAATACATTTTTTGAGTGGTTAGTTTGCCTAAATGCATTATATTCTGGGGCGAATTTAATTGCTTAATGGTTTGTCATGTTTTTATTAGCATTACAACATAGTCAATTTTTAGATTAGTATGAGAAGCCAAAGATTTTCCTAGACAACAGAATAGATGAAGTAATCTGTCAGAGGACAGAGAGAAGAGCTGGCACTGAAGAAGGATGCACAGCCTGGACTCTATCTTTCTTCAAATAATCATCATGATATTTACAAATATGATACTAATTTTAAGTCTAAAATTATGTGAGGTAAAATTGTTGCTTTATAAATTTACTATATATACTTTTTTACTTAATAACTAACATGATTTATTGACTGAAAGGCTAGATACTATTAATAAAGTAGCACATCTAGCAAGAACATGGCTGATCATTTGCAACAAGGACCTTAAGAGGTGTGTGTGTGTGTGTGTGTGTGTGTGTTGTTAGCATAGCCCATATGTGAATTGAAACATGTACAGTATACTTAAGAGATAATTCGTCAGGCTCTCATTGTGTCTTTTTTATTTTGTAGATAGCATGAGCTGGTTGGCAGTTAAGCATACTAGTAACAAAGATTATGAGTAGAAGATTTGCTGCTAGAAGCAGGTGTTACTGATTTTAAAGCTGTATAGGTATATAGGTGGAAGGAAGAAAAGATAGAGGTAAACTAGAAAATAAGAATAACTAAAAAATGAATTATGCATCAGAAAAAAATTGCTTATAATAATACCTACCTTCTACAGGTATGTTAAAAAGGACACTGTTGTTCTGAATATTCTGAGATGCTGCCATGTGTAAGTTTGGTAATAAAAGCCAAAAAGGGTGGGATTTCTTTGTCTTGTAGAGAAGAAAATGATTTGAAATTCCAGAGAGGAGAATATGCAGACAGAAAGAGAAAGGAAGCAGCAAAGTTGATATTTTTTGAGGGAAAGAGGACTGGCGAAGAAAAAGAAAAAAAAAAAAACAACCTTTGTTTATTGCTAAGGAATTTGAGTAGTTGTTTATCTCCTTATGGAATTTTTGGGAAAGTCTATTTCTTGTGGGGAGATGATTTTGGGAGACCGCTAAGTGGCAGTGACTGAAGTAGTATGCAAAGACGTAGAATGTAGGTGGGAGACCATTTGAAAGTAAGGTCTTCAGAAATTTTCAGTTATCTTGTGGACAGCTTGGTTAAAACCATGAAATTTGGAATTCATGTTACTATACTCACTCCATATTACAGTGTGGAGTTGATATTAGAATAGCAATTATATTTATTGTAAAAGAAAACTAGAATTGAACATTACACAATAGAAAAAGTTAATCCCAAATGAAAATGCTTCAGTACTTCATTTCCAAATATGTTCTGAGTGACTATGAAGCACAAGTACTGAGCACCTCCATGAAACATAATTTAGAGCAAACAAGCAGGCTCCGTTCACGTCAGTGCCAACTCCTGAGGGATGAGTTGGGTTGGCCAGTTGGATCATCAGGGTGAGGCAGAGACTGGAGAGTAGGGTGCATTCCAGGCTGAGAGCAGAGGATGTGCAAACGTATCCCGGTAGGAAAGAGTACTATGAGCCGCACGTGCTCCAGTAAAGCGGAAGGTAACAACAGCTGAGTCTACACAAATGGGTACATGAGCAATCTAATATGCCAAATTAAATACTTTGAACATGTGTCCTTAATGTAGATGCTGAAAAAATAAAATAATAAGATAAAATAAAATAGTTTGGACATTAACTATACATAATGAATGATTTTGCATGATCAGATTTGCATTTAAAGACGTCACTCTGGCAGAGTTTGTGGAACCTGTTGTTTAAGCAGAGAATAACCGTAATCTATCCATGGACTCTGATAGTTTGTTATCCGTAAAACCAGAAAACCCATTACCTGATGCTCATGGATAGGAAAGATGTTACTGAATGAATCCTTGTGTCCCTCTTGCTGTGGTGGAGTACATATTCACTCTCCTTCCACATCCTGAGTTCCTATGGACTTGAGACAGCGGATGGTGACCATGCACATGTGCACATGACAAGAAATAAAGCCATTATCTTAGGCTGTGTCTTCTTATTTCTCACACAGTGTCCAAAGGGTGACTCTGTCCGCCAAAATGCTCCCCTCTCTCTTGCCTTCTCTTTCCCTGCTTACATATGCACGTGCTCATAACCATACACACATATTGCTCAGGGGAGGATTGTAACATTATTATTTAATAGATACTTCAGAACACAGTGTTTTGCAGGTTCCAAGGTACATAGGAACACCCTTGGTGGAAGTTACAGATTTTCCAAAGTAGATTTTCTTATTGTCAAAATAAGGAATCATGTTGTTACTGAAGGCCAAGGTGAAAATTGGGAGGCCCAGTAGTAGAATGCAATGAACACAGGTTGTTGTCCTGAAAAAGACATTAAAGGATCAATCAGAATTACATAGACACATTGTGTTTTCCTAGGACAATGCCTTATTTCTCTGAGATGCCAATAACTAACTTAATAACTAACATGATTTACTAACTGCAAGGCTAGATACTATTAATAAAGTAGCACATCTAGCAAGAACATGGCTGATCATTTGCAGCAAGGACCTTAAGAGATGTTTGTGTGTGTGTGTGTGTGTGTGTGTGTGTTGTTAGCATAGCCCATATGTTTTACATGGGAAAAATAATGGTTACATGGAAGGGCAATTATGTGCTGATGAAGAGAACAGTCTATTGTCTGGCATGTAGAAGCTCAATGAATATTAACCAAAATGGGCAATGATGAAGATCTGATGGCTAATAATCATTTTATTTAAAGAACTTAAAATACATTAATAAGTTAGACAAGGCTTATGAATAATACATTTTAAATAGAGATATCTTATAGTATTTAATTAATTTTGGAGGGTTTTCTCAGTACCCCAGAAGGTCTGTTTCAACACTCCATATCTTTGGTATCTATTACTACTGCTGTTTAGATACACAGCTAAACAATTATATGAGGGAAAAGAAAACGTTTGAGGATAAAATACTTCATATACTTTGAAATGCTTGTATTATAAAGTAGTCATTTGCTGTTAAGGGAAGGTGGAGGACTTCCAAATGATGTACAACGATAGGGAAGTGGCAGAAGTGTGTATTCCATCAGCCACTAACCACCAAACAGTATTTCTTTTTGGAACAGACAGAAGCTTTGTTAACAGATTATGTAACAAAATATCAATGATTCATGTACATATTTTTATTCTTCCTTTGCAAATTAGAGTTTTTTCTACAGAAATTAATTTGAAAACTCTTTGTTAAGGAACATCATGCACAATTCCATATTCTAACATTTGTTGAGACTGTTATTTTTTTATACAGATGATCACATTTTAGTTGCTTCTCAAAGTTTCAGGGAGAAAATGCTATTTTAGAATAGGGAAAGTGATATAGTGAAGCATCACACAAAGCTCTTAGACAATCAAAAGTTTGATGTCTCAGGTATTATTTGAAATATTTAAAATTTGTCCAAGTTTATTAAAGGTTGTATCTCCATTTTATATATAAATTTATACACAAAAGTTTATATTTTTATTGTCGATCTGTGAGAATACTTAAGGCAGTTTTGCTGTAAAACATTTAATCAGTTAAGCTGTTTTTCCTATTTGCCTTAGGCTGTGCAAAATTTCAAAGAAGCTACAAAAAATTGAGTGACCTTCAAAGATCCCCTGTAGGGTTCATTAGCACCACTGGGTGCTTATCTGAAATTTGCTTAATGCTTCTTGAATAAAATTTACCTAGATCCTAACGAGGATTGATGAGGGGATTTGTAAAATTGGTTTTGATTTTTGAGAGGTAATGACCCTTGACTCTCAGCCGAGAGGTACTTGGCACTAATGAAGTGACAGGTTCAGTCCATACAAATATCCCTGCAGTTCTCTCAGCTGGTGAACTCAGCCAAACACTTGTAAAGTAAGAAATAATGTGGCCTACATATGATTGAACTGTGCAATCTCTGAAAAATTACCAAGAAAGCAGAGTGGTCACTTTAAATGAAACAGAAGTTAACTCTGTATGTACTTAAATGAGTTGAGCTAGTTGTTAATATATTCAGATTTTATCTCTTAATGATCCTTCCCACTTTATGTTATGTTCCCATAGAATATAACACAGATTTTTGAGGGTGGCAGAACGTTTTTAAAATACTCTTCTACAAACAATGCTCATGCAGAATGGTCTTTGTAATGGACGTGAGTGTAATTTATACAACATACAGAATATGACAGTCTCCAGCCTGGGTACATGCTCCTATAGTATAACTGAAATCAATGGAAAAAGTGTAGTTTGAAATGAAATTTATCACATTCCTCACAACTCTTTGTACTTGTCCATAAGAAAAAAAATTGAAAATATTTTTAGAAAAACCCCTTCTTCGAAGTATTAAGTGTTAAGTCCAGGTAATTCCACTTGTGTATCTATTGGTAAAACAGATATTTCACGGTAACATTACCAGTCAAGCTAAATTATGCACATAAAGTTAAGGCTCATTCATGTGATGTTTATAGTATTAGTGAAAGATCCAAAAGTCTGTGAATTATTCTGGGAGTTGGTCTCTTACATAATTCCCACGATTTTCATTACCATTAATAATGTACATTGGCCTCATCTCTTTAAGTTTCATGTCATATTCCTTTTAAAGTAATATGATGGTATTGTATCAAGTCCTAATAAATTTATCTTGACAGTCTTCGTTTTAAGAATAAACATTTCTTTTAATGCATTTACAAACCCATGCATCCAATTTACAAAAACACACTTTAGGTACTTAATAGCTTTCAGGAAAGACATCTGATTCCACTTTTATCCATTGCTGAGGTTCTAATTACGTTGATATAATAGCTGTGGGATTTTATTTTTACTGATCAGAGAAATTCCTCACTAATGTGGAGCAGAAAAGAAATATTACAATTTTGTTCTCTCTTCAGGTGTATACTTAAAGTCAGTTGGATCTAATTTATTTACTCCAATTCTTTCATATTGAGGATATCTTTGATGTTCCTTTAGACGTATTTGTTCAGTGAGCCTAAATATTTGGTGCACAATGAAGCCAAGAAAATAATTAATTAATTTGACTTGAACTTTTCTCTACAAAGCTGTGTGCTCTGAGGCTGAAATGGGCTTGGTCTCACTATTGACTTAATACGTTTATTTGTGATACTGGTGCTTTTTTTAATAACACTGGACAGCATATCATTTAAAAATAATTACATGGCAATTAAAACAGTTCATATGGAAAAAGTTAGTGCTATATAAATAATATACCAATATAAACACACAGGGACTGTAATATTGACTTTTCTTGTATTATAATCTCTTTTTTTTTTTTTTTTTTTGAGATGGAGTCTCACTCTGTCGCCCAGGCTGGAGTGCAGTGGCGCTATCTCGGCTCACTGCAAGCTCCGCCTCCCAGGTTCACGCCATTCTCCTGCCTCAGCCTCGCGAGTAGCTGGGACTACAGGCTCCTACCACCACGCCCAGCTAATTTTTTGTATTTAGTAGAGACTGGGTTTCACCAGGATGGTCTCGATCTCCTGACCTCGTGATCCGCCCGCCTCGGCCTCCCAAAGTGCTGGGATTACAGGCGTGAGCCATTGCGCCTGGCCTGTATTATAATCCTAAAAGACATTTTATAAATATCATATAATAGGTATCATTATACAATAATTATATACATTATAATATAATTATAAATATTAAAGCTAGAGCAGACTTAATTAATGACCTGAATTTTGAATCTTCATTTTACCATTAATAATTGATAATATTCAACCAAATCATAAATTCTCTGAGTTTAATATTTTAAATTGAGGCAAGTAATAACTGATTAATGGGACTGTTTTGAAGCTGAGAAATTATTTTCTGAAAGCATTTGGTAAGTAAAGAAAAGTTATACATATAACACTTAGATTTTCTATTGGGTATATTCTCATGTCCTGTTTACATAGCAATATATAGTTTGATATATTTCATTTAAAAACAGAAGCAGTTTAAGTATTATGGGATAATACAAACTGAGATTAAATATCATGCAAATTAATTAAATAGTGCTCTACTTCTAAAATCCATAAAGAAATAATGAAAAACTTTATACTTGAAGTATTTTGGATAGTTTTCTGGGAGTGCTCACTACATAATAGATTAAATCATGTCCTCACTGTGATTAGTACAGATAAATATTACATAAATTCCAGTTGGTAATGCAAGACGACATAGAATCATTTATACATAGGAGTGGAATAAAATTTTTATCTTAAAAAAATTGTTTATATTTGTCAATTGTTCTTCTGTGATGTCAACATAAAAAATGCTTAGGATAGCTCCTTAAGATATACACCATAAAGTATGTGTACACTATTATGTACTTGTAACTTATCTGATAAAAGATACACAGTACTGAAAATTATTTTAGTCCATTTATGTTTTATGTATTTCTTGGCATATGTTATTTATCGCCACAGTAATGGTATATAAGAAAGCAGACCCACATTTAGTGGCTTAAAATAATAATTGATTTTCTGTTCGTCATACAGCTGTGAGTCAGATATAATGGACCTGGTCTAGGTTGGGCTTGAAAATGACTCTTTTTCAAGAGTGCTTCCGGCTGGCCTTGAATCCTCACTACAGCTTTGGCTCATATTTGTTCCATGTCTATTCACTCTGGAGCTGCAGCCACCCAGGGAAAGCTCTTCTAACAGGGATGGTCGAAGTGTAAGACAGGGAGACCAAGAAAGCCCCAGCATTTTAAGGCTGTGCTTGCATCACATTGCTAATAGTTTGTTGGCAAAGCGAGTTGCGTGGATGAGTCCAAACCCCGTAGGCTGGGAAGTAGACTGTACCTACAAGGTTGCCAAAGACAGCCATGGTCCCAGCCCAACATTAGTATCCTATGAACAAGCACATGGAGAAGAGGAAAAGAGTAAATATTTGCCATGTAAAAATCTAATCAGCCATACTGGAGGTTTTGTTTTGCTTTTTTGTTTTTTTGAGACAGGATCTCACTCTGTCATCTAGGCTGTGTAGTACGCAGCAGCCTCAACCTCTGGGGTTCAAGCGGTCCTTCCACATCAGCTTCCTGAGTAGCTGGGACCACAGGCATGAACAACCGCCACACCCAGCTAATTTTTAAAATTGTTTTGTAGAGATGGGGGTCTCACCGTGTTGCGCAGGCAGGTCTTGAATTCCTGGGCTCAAGTGATATGCCCATCTTGGCCTCCCAAAGTTCATGGCCTGTGCATGAGCCGTGGCGCCCAGTCCTGAGTTTGTTATTTCAATCAGTTTTATTGAGAAATAATTTACACATAATGAATTAATTCAATGTCATATTTCTTTGGAGATAATGTGATCATCTTGTGTCCGGCCATATTAAGCATTCAATAAAAGGCACCAAATGTAGGTGTACAGTTTGCTGAGTTTCAATGTACACATAAGTCTCTCTCTATATTTATATATTACATTATGTTATATTTATTATATTGCAATTATATGTATCTTTAAAGTACAGTAAGTCCTCACTTAATGTTCTTGATAGGTTCTTGGAAACTGTGACTTTAAGCAAAAGACATACAGCAGGTCCTGGAATAACATCATTTCCTTCAAGTTCATTTCATTATAACATTGATGAGAAAAAAATGGTTTTGTTATACATTGTTTCACTTAAAGTAGAAGTTTCCAAGAACCTATTAAAGATTTTAAGTAAGGACTTACTGTATACTTAGATTTTATTATGATTATGTTTCTATCATGTATGTATTTCTATTATATTTATGTGTATATCTCTATGACTATGCCTATATCTATATAAATATAATCTATCTATACATATAAAGTGATTATCAAGATAATGGATGTTGTCATCATAACAAAATGTTTCCTCATGTCCAATCGCAGTGAATCCAACTCTCCTAAGCCTAGCCTAACCATACCTGTTACCCTATGTCTCTTGCCCTATTTTTCTACCTTTTCTACAACCAGACTTTTTGAAAGAATTTTCTATACCTCCTGTATTTTCATACTCTTCTCACAGTCAATTTTCTAAGACACTGTGGTAGTAACCACTCCGCAGAAATTCCTCTAGTCATGTTCATTAAAACTCATCGATTAATAAATCAAATGCACATATTTCAATCCTTAACGTTATCTGAATGTCCTGGATATCTTTATCTTCTTGATATATTAATATGTTCTTTCCCTGTGACCAAAACTATTTCCCCTTCCCTACCTTCTTGCTGGAGTAACTTCTTAGCCTTCCGATTCTAGCCTAGATGTTATTATTTCCTGGAAACCTGCCTCAATTCTTCAATTCTGAGTTACATAATCCTGGAATATTCAGTGCTCTTCCAGTGTTAACTCATCTTTTTAAGTTACTGGATAGTTTCCTATATTGTAAGGCTCATGTGGACATAGAATATAATTTTTTTATCTCCATAGTATACATAGTGCCTATTGAAATGCTCGGTATATATTAAGTTTTATTTTCATGTACTTTCCAGGGCTAAATAATTAAACAGAATTATTCTTACAAAGCCATTTATTATTTATCCCATTAGAAATGATCACTTGTTTTTGGAGTCGTAACTGCACATATAATTTGTTGCTGCATTTATTTTTATGTATGTACGGCATTAGATTTAAAGACATTATGTATTTTTTGCTTTCCTGATGCTCATTTCAATGCACACAGTTTGGCACTTACAAAAGTTATTTTGTAGGAATGATTGGATGGATGAACCTATTCTCTACCCAGGCTTTTTCTCAGTGGCTTTCAACATGTTCTTCTCAGCCCTTCCACCAAAGCCCTCGGCCTCAGAATAGTGATTAGTGTCATTAAAGGTGAAATTTCTATTTCTTTAACAAATGTATATGTTGGTCCATGAAAATGAACCAAAATATCAAAAATATTCTCATACTTCTTGAGAATTTTCATACAAATAATTTTGTGCTTTTCCAGTGTATTGCTTCTTTACTTTGTGAAATGAAAAGCGTTTTTCCAAGTTTTCTTGTTTTTATACCTCAAAATTATCCTGGTAGATCATTAAAAAAATATATAAAAGAAAAACTAGTCACTGTTGAATTTAGGTTTCTTATCAATGGCATGTGTTCTCAAGGGGATATAAAACGAAACTTCCCATTTCCTGACTGCAATCCTGGGGTCTGGTGCTGCGCTGGCACCTGCCATGGCACATGCCGTTCTCCAGGGTGCACGCATCCTGCTCCCACGACGCCTTGCAGAGGGAAGGCAGAGGTCACCTAAACACTGCAGATGCAGACTATGATGTCACCATACAATAGCAAGGGCTCTTTCAGCATCGTAGTAATCTGTTGGTATAAGTTTGATAGATTTTCCTTCAATTTGTTCTCATCTCATCAGATACATTTGTGAAGACAAGTCTTTGGCAGACCAATCAAAATGGTACTCTTGCTAAAAGGAAAAGGTCACAGCTATAAGTAGACGGTGACATGGTAGCATGCCTGATTCTAGACAGTCCTAGACGCTTTGTGTTACTCAGAGTAGCCTAGAAAAGCAGAGCCGACACGTGAAAAGGCTTGTTTGAAGAGCTGGTGAAAATGGTAACAAGTTCCTGGGACAAGTCAACCTTCACTGAGCACTCTCTTCGAATTTTAATATTTTATTTTGCTTATACCACACAATTAGGTACTTCTTGGTATATTTTTGTCTGTTTTATTTGAAAATATAATATTGTTTTTACAACTATGAGGAAAGCCCCTAGAGGATTTGAACATGGATTCTTTTCTTGCTTTTTTGTTCTTATTATCAAATGGAATGCAGACCAGATAAAGAGAAGGATTTATATGATTACAAATCTTTTCAATAGATACTTTGATCATGTATGCTTGTGAAGATTGGAACTTTCC